>NC_071394.1:84135067-85385067 GCF_022682495.2 Desmodus rotundus
AACTCAACTCCAGCTCCCCAGTTAAGAGTTTGTCAACAATCACATAATTTAATCTCAGAGCAGAAGGAGGCAACTGAAGATACACTGAGCTTATTCTGGGGCTGCACAGGGACAGACACTCATTGTAACTGGTAAACCAATCTCCCTCCATCTCCTGTTGGAATTGGTCTCAAAGTTGTTGAATTTTAGATTATGCAAGGGCTCCAGGAACATGTTTTTTACGGCCTTTCTGTGTATGTTTTTCATTCATCATTTAAGAACCCAAAACCCAGACAGAAGGCTGAAGCCTAAGAAGTGCTGGGAACCAGCAACATGGAACAGACTTTTCCAGAGAAGAAAGTGAAGACTTTGTTTTAAAAGGTATGTCCTAAGTCTGGTAGAAAGCAGATTTCATCTAAAATTAAAATTTCCAGTCATTTTACCTACAGTCTCTCCAGGACACACATTCATGACCTAGGACAGTGGTGCCCCTCACCTGCAGGGCTTAAGGTCCACGACCCCCACTGGAGGCCTCAAACCTTGGAAAGTGCTGATATCTGCAAATACTACGTTTTTCCTATATATACATACCTACCTATTATCTAGTTTAGTTTATAAATTAGGCATGGTGAGAGACTAATAACAATAATGAATAATAAAATAGAGCAATTATAACAATATACTATAACAAAAGTTATATGAATGTGGTCTCCCCCTCTCTCAATATCTTCATGTACTTACCTTTTCACTTAAAGGAAGCACTTTACAGCTTCTCTTTGGCATGTTCAAATTGCATCGTTACTCTCGCACTCAGGAACATTATTAAGTAAGATAAGAGTTACCTGAACACAAGCACTGTGATAGCTTGACAGCTGATCTGATAACTACTAAGTGACCAGCAGGCAGGTGGTGTACACAGTGTGGATACACTGGACAAAGGGATGGCTCATGTCCTGGGCAGGGTGGAGAGAGACAGTACAATATTACATCACGCTATCCAGAATGGTTCACAATTTGAAACATGAATTTTTTTAATTTTGGAACTTTCCATTTAATATTTTCAGACGGTGGTTTACCACAGGTAACTGAAAACAAAACCCAAATAAGGGGGTGGGGGGGGCTCTAGTACCTAGGGCACGTGCAGGAGCAAACATGCTCCCAGGCCTTTGTGTCTCTCTTTGCCCTCCTGTAGTCACCAACAGAGGATTCGCAAACTCACAGGAACATTCAGAAACCACTTTCCAGTTTTAGAAAGTGGTTGCACATACACGAATGCTCATTGTTCTCGGGGGCTGCAACAACTGTGAGATGGGCAAGACAAAGGAACTGTGTCACAAAGAGGATGAAAGAGTTGCAAAAAGCCACAAAACTTAGCAGTATAAACTCTTCATACACCCACACCAGGAGCTCATTTCATCTCACCAAGCTGTGCTCCTCTTTGGACATGGTCTAAGAAGAGATGATCACTCAGAGTTAGAAACACCTCTCCAAGGACTGACACTTATTCACTTCCCATCCCGGACTGTTTCCTTGCTGTGTTTGGCTGCCCAGCATCTATCCCTCCTCCACTGGATACGGTCTAGTGGGACATGGAAATACCCCCCTCTCTCTTTCTAAGGGTGGGCATGTGAGCAAATAGGCAAGAAAATTTAGATGCTTGCTCTCTTCTAGGAATCTTCACATCAACCAAGAAGAGAGCAGAATGAAAATGGTTGGCGCTCATTCATTGAACCCCACCAGTCTGATGCTACAAACTAATTTCTACTCACCAGAGCAGTCTTGGTTCACTCCATCACCAAACCTGATTCTTCGTCCGCCCACTGATTCTATAAGAAATTCCATCCCTTCCAACAAGTTTCTACTTGGTTAAATTAGTCAAAGTTCATTTGGTTATTTGTAATCCAACAAGTCTAGCTTAAAAGCCAACTAAGTCTCCATTTTTGTGAGTACACTGGTACCCAAAGATGGGAGTTCTAGAATGTGTGTGTGTGCGTGAGTGTGTGCACATGTACCTGCTCTTACTCTCAAAAGTGTAGAGCACATATGCTTTGCAGTTTTCATTTCTAGTGTGTGATATCTTGTGTAATTATTGAAAATAATGTGCTAACTTTTATATGAGCTAAATGGGGGTTTAAGATTGTTCCTGTGAAATGAACGAGAAATTTCACCTAATCTCATGTCCACATACTATTTGATACACGGTTTTATTGTTCTGCTTCCTCTTACAGTTTTTTTCACACCAAAAAACAAAGTAATTACATTTATATAATAATTAGATTATTTGATTTTTTTTGAGATGCCACATGTTCCAAACTACCACCAGACTTTGGTCACATACCACACCTGCCCTTTTTGTGTGTGTTGAGCAGGAACAACAATAAAAATGAATAAATATTTCCTCTGGCTTTGCAAAGGTGAAAGCAGTTACCTAAGAAGTTGTGAATCAAAAAACCACAAGATTTCTGTCAAACTTAAATTGACTTCATCACCTTTTCCCACTCCATTGCTTATCTTAATGGTGTGCTTTCCTCCCAAGATCCCAGTAATTCCAAAGCAATTACATTTCCAAGAGAAGAAATGCAATAAGCAAAGTAAATTCATAAAGCAGGGCTCTGAATGCATTTCTGCCACTTTTGGTTTAATGTCCAATTCTGGAAGATGTACCCTGAGCCTCAGGGAGATCATTTGTAATCTTTATTATGATGACACCGACAAATGCCACAAAATGCCCTTCCATGACTGCAGATACTTGCTGAATTCTTTGAAAATTGACAAAAATATTGTTTTGGGTATCAACATATGCAGAGAGTATGCACAGCATATCCCCTTCAAGTTTATGACCATGGCCCTAGCGGGCTTTAGGCTACAAATGGGCTGAAGTATTTCAGTTCCCATGGAGGTGGCCATATTGACAGCTGCTTCCCCAAGTTTATTGTTAAGGTTTTACCTGAACTTGAATGGATTTATGTGTTTTTGTTGACACTGAACATTTCTAAATATATAATAAGTGGATTCAGATTAGAGAAAAACAGGAGGGAATAAGGAAAGAAGGAAGGAAACACGGAAGGAAAAGAGGGAGGGGGGGAGGAAATTTCTTCTTTCAATGTATTCTTTCATTGTATGACATATGAGCGAGTCAGTTATCTACATATCTGTTGTCACTGGAAAAATGACAATCCCAAATAGACTTCCTCATCCCTCAGTCCCTGCCATATTCTCTTCCCTGATTTATATCAGCCATTTTTTTTTCCTCTTCAGGAATGCAAGCTCATGTTAAATTATCCCACAAAGAGCATCATTAGGAAAGCAAATACCAGGCATTGCTCAGGATAGACTTTATCACACAGCCCAGTGGAGATGCATTTTAAGCTTTGGTTTGGGGAATTACCTATGCTGATTTTTCCTCTCATTAATGCAGGCATTTAAAAATTAGCTACACCTACAAAATACACTTGTGTAAAAGAGGCATGCAGTCTTAATTAAGAATTTAACTGAATGTTATTATAAAAGAATTACTATTGTGTCTAATGTGAAAGGTTTGAATTTTCCTCCTGTCTAGTTTATTCATTATTTAACTAAAATGATAATCTGATATTATATGCCAGATTACATAAAAGAATGCTATAAATGTAAAGTTTTTTAAATTATCATATACTCCAGCTTTTCATTCTACCAAATTTAGGAAAAGTGTAGCTCATGAATATTTATGAGGCTTTATCATCTTTTAAATTTGCCAACTAAATATAGACAATTATTTTGAAAACACAGTTCTGCATCCAAGCTAACTTGATACCGCCCGCTAGTCCACCAACAAACGTGTCTTTACCATTCCCAAATGCCACACATCCTCTGTGCCAGACACAAGAAGGGTCTCTGCACCCACCACTGCCTCCCGGAAGCCTCCCAACCCTCCCTTGTCCTGGATTTGGGACCCTCACATGTGCTCCAATAGAGCTGTCCTTCTTCCCCGAAGGACCCTGTCCAGTGGAGAATGTTTCTAAGAGTGCACTGTGAGCTCAGCATACCACGGCCATGTCACCCCCCTGCTGTCCCATACAGCACAGGTGGCAAACACAAGGCCTGTGGGCCATACCCGGCCCTCCACCTTGCTTTATCCACCTGGCACCTTGTTTCTACCTGGTGGCAGTGCTGAGCTCTCACTTAACTGTTAAGGAGTAGTTATGTTTACACAGTCCTAAAATTACATTTGGCCCTTTGAAGGCAACCACGAGGCTGATGTGGCCCCCAGTGAAAATAGGTTTGACACCCTTGCTATGCAATGTGTAAAATAGTGCTTAGCACACTGGTGCTCTGAGAATGGGATCTTGTCTTGTGTTTACTCACCCCCATCCCAGTGGACTCACTTATTCCTCACAGCACTCCTCATTACCTGCAATAGCAACCTGTCATTCAGCCCTTCCACCTCCTGTCTGTTGTCCATACCAAAGCAAGAATGTCCTTCGTAAAAGTGTGTGTATATCAGAGAACCCCACTCTGACTCAAAACAGCACTCCTGGGAAAGTCCACAGCACCCCACATGAGGCCTTGTGTGAGCACTCCAGTCTCACTCTCAGGCCTCACATCCTACCTCCCCACTCCCCCACAGACACTGGCCTTGCTGGTCTCAGAACATGTTCAACATGGCCAGCTCAGGATTCCCTCTGCTTAGAACCCTCTCCAGGTTTTCCTATGCCTGGCTTCAGTCCCTGCTCAAATGTCCTTTCTTCAGAAAAGCTTTGCCTGATTACTTTATCAAAAATATGTACCAGTGTCTGGTACATAGTAAACACTCTCTCATGTGTAGAATGAATGGGTACATTTCCTGCCTGCCAAAATCCCTGACCTAGTTACCCTTCAGAGTATCACCTCCTCCTGGGTTTCCCAGGACTGATTCTCCCACACCAATTCACTCACGATGCTCCACGATACACTATTGATTGTTTCACCTGCACAGCCCAGTATGGCAGCCATGAGCCACATGCGGCTACTGAGCACTTGAAATGTGGCCAGTTCTAACTGAGATGCACTGTAAGTGCAAAATACACATCAGACTTTGAAAATTTACTATGAAGAAAAGAATGTAAAATAGCTCATTGAGATTTTTTTTATTGATTACATGTTAAAATAATATTTTAGATATATTAGGCTAAATAAAAATTATGGAAACTTGTTTCAACTGTTTAGTTTTACTTTTTTAACTGTGGGGACTAGCAAATTTAAAGCAACATACCAAGTTTCATTTGCAGCTTGTCTCATATTTCTGTTGGAGAGTACATCTCTAGACCAAAACTCTTCTCTAGTTGGGAGGTACGAAGTAAGGTATAAAAGGCACCGGCTTCACATCACATAGATAGGCTGGAATGCTGGCCTTCTGGTACCAGGCTTTTGACCATGAGCAGGATGCTCGACTTCTCTGAGGTTCAGTTGCTCATCTGTTCAGTGTGTATAATGGAAGTTACTTCAAAGGGTAGTTATAAGAAGTAATCCAAGAAGTAATAATGACTCATGAAAATGGCCTCATGGGTCCCAAGGCATTGAGAATATGCTGCTCCTTCCCCTTCTCCTGTTAACGACATAGTCCTGCTATCCATACGCCATACCTCTTTAGTCCAATCCCCAAACTCTACCCCTTCCTGCACCTAACCAGGCCAGACTGTGTTCTATGCTATGGTGAGGATGAAGCATTTATGTCGTCATTTCACAAACACTTTGGAGTACCAACACTGTGTGAGAAATTGCGCTAGGGGCTAGAATGCAAACCCATGGCGAGTAAGGAAGACAGGCTCTGCAGTGTCCTGTTCACGGCGAGGCAGCAGAGCCAGCCAGGTGCATGTGCACCGCTCACCCCTCCAAGCCTCCACTGGAGGCTCTTCTGCACATTCACTGGCCCTCTCCTTCAGTCCTAGCCTGTCGACAGGCATGGGCTACTCCTCTGGGGCTATGGCATGGCTCTCAAGGGCTGTACCTCAGAAATTTCTGGAGAGCTAAATATACGAACTAACAAACAAAAGGCAGCATTTCCTAGACCCATACCTGGAGGTATTAGGGTAAAACCCAGGAGTTTGCTTTTTCAAAACTCCATAGACAATACTGATTTATACAATCAGAATTAAGAATTCCAGGAAGCTGCTTACAAATCATGCATTAGCATTTGCATGACTTCCCACAAAATGAGCTCCCTTGGGCAAACTGCAGAGCCTTCTGGACTTTCAGACTTCTTATCTATAAACTGACACCTATTTACAGGGCAGGAATTAGGATTAAGTGGCATAATGCATGGGAGGCCCTTACAGACCCAACTGGACCTCCTGACTGGCAGCCATTTCAGTACTGTTGTTCAGAAGCCAAAGCAGGGACAATGCTACCACAAGGAACAAGAGCTCTTCCATCATTGCCTGTCTTCTCTGGCATGTTTGACTTTGTTCCAAATTTTGAGCCATCCATTTGTGTTAGTTATTCTAAAGGATTTAGAACAGGTGTTTTAAGTACTGGCCTAGCCAGACATTTCATATTGGTACAGCAAAACAATTACCACTAAAATCCAATTGAAATGTCAATATTTTAGTTAAGACTAATGAAGGCATCTCTCCTGTGGACAATGGTTCTCTTTTTCTCATGCTGTGCAGAGTTTTAACTTTGCAGTTGAAATGTGACTCCCTCTCCCCCAACAAAACCCCCGTGCACCTTCCCAGAAAACCCACGTGGGCTGCAACTAAATTTCTCAACCATGTCATAAAAGAAAAGGCCTGTATAGTTGGTCAGAAGCTACCCCGGAAAGGTTAATTTAAACTTTTTTGTGAAGTAGACAGACTGAAGGTTTTTAAACTTTCCTGGAGATTTCAGAAAGGAGTTTCAGCACATCTGGCATTTTGCTCCATCTTGAGAGTAAGCTGAGTCCCTGCTTCTCTCCCAGCTCCTAGTCCTGGGGTTTGGCCAGGAATCCACTAAGTGCAGCATTCCTAATCAGAAGCATCGATCCCAAGCGGCTTCATGCTGGGACTGAGATGTGATGCCACAAAAGGAGAGAAGCATGGGGACAGTTGGACCTGAACAATCTGGAAGCCTCTAGGCCAAAACAGGAAGTACTTAAAATTAAAATAAAATAAACTGATAATAAGAGAAAATACTGGAATAAAACCAAAGATATCTTAAAATGTCTATCAAGTTCTTTCTCTTTCATTGCTTTGATCCATTATCTAATTTCTTCAAATCTTCTTACAGAATGTAGTTATCATTGCTTTCACTTATGTTTTCATAAATAATTTAACCAAGAAAATACAAAATTTCTGGTGACTCAGCCATCAGTTCCTGAGGAGCGAAAGTGAACCAACTTGTCTACCTCCATGACCTATTTACAGTCAGTCTTCTGTAGAGGGGGGTGATCAGCACTTCCTGAGTACCTACACTATGCCAAGAAATCTAAAGACATGATTTCATTTAATTCTCAAACCTATCCTGTGATATAGGTTGTCATATCCATTTTGCAATTTAACTGGAGCTGAAGTAAGCCAGATAATTTGTTCAAGATCATGCAACTAGTAAACGGTAGAAATGGGATTTAAGCCAGGTCTTTCACGACTCCAAAACTTTGTTTTTACTGCACCAAACTACAAATATAAGTCCCTGGAATTCTAAAAAAAAAAAAAAAAAAAAAACCATGAAAAAATATGTCCTATGGAGTTGACCACAGAGTGATATACATTTTATAGTAATACTACAAGATCCTACATTGGAAATTTTTCTCATGTTTCTAATGTTTTCAGAAATCTGACCCTTATACTCCAGACCAAAAAAAACAAGACTTCTATATTCAAGGAAAGAGTATTTCTTTCAAGTCAGCAGAAGCAAGCACAGTGCTTGCTGTACATTTCTAAATGTACTACTTCTGCTAATTTTCTTTCTTTCTTTTTAACAAAAGGCACAAAAAGAGAGTTACCAAAATCGAGTTCAAAATCATCTCTTCCATTTGTTTCTTGTTGATTGTAGCTTTTCAAAAATAAATCCATCCCTTTCATACTATAGGAACATTTGCAAAACTGACTCTGACCTCCAGTGACTACATAAACTCTGCTGGCGGAGCGTCAGCTTCTTTCTGTACCTGTCCTTTGAGAACTACAATATACTGACACATCTGACAATGATCATTGCCATAACAGTTCCTGAATCACAGACAACAATGCTACCTGAATACCCACAAGGCAACAGTTTTTAATTTGTCAGGTAATTTCTAGGGTCCCCCTTGCTTGATGCTCATCACATAAGTAATCAAATCAACATTAAATTTGTGTTGTACTTCACACTGGACAGATGTTATTAAATTTTTTAAATGCTGTTTAATATTCAAACAATGTCAAAGAAGAATACTTAATAACAAATGAAAATATTCACTACATTGACAAAGGAAAAGAAAACAAGTCTCAAAAGGGTTTTAAAGACTGTGCATCTCATTAAAAAGTATGTGGAAGGATATGAACTAAGCTGTTACTAGTGGATTATCTCTGTTCAAGAGAATTAGTGGGTTCCTTTGTTCTTTTCTGAATTTGTTAATTTAAAAAACATGTAAGGCTCTCAAAATGAAAAATAATAAAAGTTATGTATGAATTTTAAATATATAATTTTGTCCTTAGAACCGGGGAAAATATCCTCTTCTTTGGCTGTGAGGTAGGCAAATAGGTGTTAGCAACTCATTGTACATTTGGGGAAATGGAGATTAAGTAATTCACTACTAGCTTCCAAGTGGAAGAGGACAAAGTGAAAGTTAGGCCTGGTGTTATTTCTATAACTTCTCCATATACTGATGTGATTACAGTTTTAAGTTGGTTTTCATTGCAACTACATGCACCCATATTACAACTTTCTACCAGTATGGGAACATTAGATATGATATGACATCAAGCTCCTACTGTTCCATCGATTTTGACACAGTGGTAATGGGTGACACCACTGATCAATCACAGCACTCATCCTGCTGCCACAAGACACGACTTTAGAATTCTTCCCAACCTGCTTCTCCAGAAAGCCACTTGCTGGTCGGGGTTGGCACATGAGAAGAATTTAGCCACGTGCGCCAGAAGGACAATGAGGGCATTCATGGCAAGAGTTAGCCATCCCGGTGTGTCAGACAGTACATCAGCAGCAGTTGTGTATGTGCACCAGCTCAACTCCTGCCTTCAGGTTCATTCTTCTAGCTGCCTGATGTGTGTTAGGCACTGAGGAAAAGAGATAGGAGTGAGCATAAATCTCACATTCAAGGGGACTACATTTGATTAGGGAAGAAGACTAGACTCTAAAAGCCTGTACTGCAAAGGAGAGAATTCTAAGTACCAGACGTCCTCTGCTCAGAGAAAGCCAAGGGAATTTGGAGAAGGACAAGATTGTCTCCAGCTACAGGATGCACAAATAAAGCACTTGAGCTGGGTGCCGAGGTAAGGAGCTTGGGATTTGTTTCATGGGCAATGGTGAGTTTATGATGGCTTAGAGAAGATGGGCGCCATGACAAAAGCTGTGCAGAGGAACACACCTGGCAGTATTACATAGACTCGCCTGAATGGAAACAGACCTGGAAGTCAAAGGACATCGCAGGAGAATGGCAACTCCTAAGCCCAGGTCTGAAGATGTTACTGCCTATTTCAGACAGCCCAGCAGCAGGACAGATAAATATCCCTGACCACTGTTAGTAGCTGCTCCTCTCTCCTGTATTCAGACTCTGCATTGACCTGACCTGGAGGGATCTAGCTGCCACTTAAGAGAAGATAAAATGTGGCCAGCTCAGTAATGGAAACCAGGAGCACACACATGCTTGCTTCCTCACTGCACGACAAATCCATCAAGAAGAGTTCTCTCTGCTTTACCCAAGCTGGAGCCTGATTTATCTGCCAGCTAGCTCAGCGCTGCACCTTCCTTAAAGGACAGGAAACAGAGAAGGAAGAGGAGAAATAGGAGGAGGGAAGTCAGGGCAAGTTGCCAGAAGGTTCCACTCCAGAAAGCTTGGGAAGAGATGACAGATTCCAGGGAATTGGCAACTAGCATTTATCGGACACTTTCAGTGGATGAGTACATTATAGGTGTTATTTCATTTAATCCACAAAACAATACCTATTACATCTATATTACAAGTAAAGAAACCCAAACCCAGAATCAGTGCAACTGACCAGAACCAGCTGAGAATTTCATATGAGCAGAGAAAAGAAGTCGCTTGCCCGAGATATCAAACCCAAGTGCAAGTGGGTGAACTGGGTCTCGTCTCAACCCTGCCTGACTCTTCAGGCCATGTTTTCCCACTGCACAGCTCAGCCTGTCAACACCAAACATCTGCACTTGCTGGGGTCCAGGTTATGATCAGAAGTGGGGGCAGGGGAGGTCATCATCTCTCCTTAACTTGTTTTCACTCGTTCCCTTAGCTCGCTTTCTGTATTGATTTGGATTTTTGGCCTTTCTGAGCAACGTGTTTATTTCCAAGGAGTTGCCCAGCACAGCATCAAAATGACTTGTCAAGCTCCCCTCTGGTGTCAGCTGCTTGGCACACTGTAGCAGCCCTGCTCTCCCCTGGAAGGTCTTTTCAAGCTGCAGATGTTTACCTTTTGCGTCTAGATTTCTGACATGAGTGTGACAGCCGTGTGCACCATTCTTCTTCTTTTCTGTGTTTTACTTTCCACTCCACCAAACTAAGTTTCATGAATCCATTTCTTGGTGTGCGCAGTGAAGCCCTCAAGGAAGCTCTGGCAGCAGAGGCTTATCACTGTTATTTATTGCTTGTCTCCTCCATTCTGGATATGGTAAGGGAAATACCACCATTGCTAAAATATCCCCGGACACTGAGGAAGGCAGAGGACAATGGGCAGGGGAGTGGTAATGCAAGCTAGGGAAATAAATAAATCAGAAATGGGCCAACTGCAGATCCAGAGGCCCAGACAACAGGCATCAACCATCACATACAGATGGGGATTGTCTTTTTGTTGTTACTGTTACTTGGATAGGTTAATTCAGTCCTACCCTAGTAGCCTCTAACCTTGGGGATCACAGTACTCCCTACCTGGCAACACTTACATTTGCTGGAACTAGGAAGATAATTCCCAGTAAGGTCTGCAATGGGAACCTTTTGATGAAAGGCTATCAGGTCAAAATAAAAGGGCATTTCATGCTTAACCACAGGATGCCTTGTTAGTGGCTTGGATTCCTGATCCCATAATGCAATAAGGGCCATGAAGACCTAAGTCTTTTGGTTTTTCTCCAAAAATGGAATTATCTTCATTGGTTTCTTTACTGATTATTAAAGTAATTCATGTCCATTATAAAAATTTCAGAATTTTATAAATCCTCTCCACTCCATAAAATAACTTTGGTTACCACTGGGATAAATAATCTTAGTAATATGTTATGGATATAAAGTGTATTTTTTAACACCAAGTACTATAATTTACTTTCTTATGCTTGATTTTATAACAAGGTTCTATCTCCATGTCGAAACAGTGGTCTTTCAGTTACAGATAACAGAGTAAAGACATTTTCTCCCTCTAAACCCACCCAAAACAACTTTAAAAAATGAAAATGGAAGGAAAGTATATCCCTACAGAAATGATAGAGGTAAATACACAAAATTCCAAACCACAGGCCATGAGCCACAAACCACAATTTTGTGATATGCTTTGAAACTTGGCCCAAAATGTGAAAAGTCACTGAGGGCTACCTGTAACCTCCCAAGAAGTGAAGCAGGATAGAGAATTCCTTCAGTATGCTAATGACTCAGGTCTGAAATGTCAATGTAGAATTCACTGGTAGAAATAATGAGATCTAGGGACATAGACAAACCAAAGAAGTAGGGACAGTCCCTGAACAGTCCCATTATCCTCCACGGCAGGAGGGCTAAGCAAGTATTGCTCAAGAAGGTACATGATGTTTTTATTGTTCACAGCCCAGGCTTACAAACAAGGTGGTTTGATGAGCTGGTGTGGCCGCTTTGTGCCCACTATCCTCTTTCAACTGTAAGTAGTACCTCCTTTCACTATGGAGTGAATGACCATTTGAACAATAAATTCCATGGTTTTTCTACTTACTGCAAAGAGAGACTACTGGGGATGATGTGCAGTAAACAGAGGAGAAGCAACATTAGCCACTGGATTATAAACAAAGGATTTTGTACTCGAGGTCACAGTAATACTGAAAACAGTAAAACCCAGAGGGAGACATCATTGCTGGGCAGAGGAAACAGTGGGGAAACTGAATCAGAGCAGTTGCAATTATCTATCTCCATTCATGACCACACATTCTTATGCACAATGTCCAGTAGAAGTAACGCCTGCTTGAGTGTGGTTGGAGGGCATGTCAATGTCTTGCATGAGAGGGACAGCAATTTGAACATTTCACCTAAAATGTCATATGATGTGTTTGAGTGTGATATTGTTACATTACAGAATTACATGCTTATGATTTTGTAATAAAAGATTTTGTAATAAAAAAAGGGTGTTGTTTGTGCCGGGCCCTGTATAAGCAAATACTTGATTTTATTTGAATTTCTACTTTACTCAATTACTTAGTTGAATTATTTGATGATAAGTAATAACTGGAAAGTATTCAGCATGGAACAAATGTATATATAATTGGCAGGGGGATTGGAGAGGATGAGGAGGTATCATAAACAAAAAATACACACCAAGAAATATATATCAAGAGGAATTGGCACCTCAAAGAAATTTCTAACAACATGATGTCTACCAAAAAAGAAAGTTAAGATGTTCCAATTATCTATTGCTCTATAGCAAAGTACCTCAAAACCTAAGGGCTTAAGATTTATTTTCTCACAAATCTGCAATTTGGAAGAAGATGGTTAATCTATATCCCACGTAACATTAGCAGGGTGACTCAACAAATCCTGGTGAATCCCCTGACAAGACAAGTTTCTCAGATGGTTGGCTGCTGGACGCTGAGTAAGCTGGGAGCTCAGCTGGAGTTGTGTCCTGGGTCCCATCGTTCTCTTTCAGGTGGTCTCTCTATCTTCCTAGTTTGAGCTTCCTCACAGCATGGCTCTTCTGGCAGTTGGATCTCTTGTGGGCTCGCTTACTTCTAAGAGGACACAAGTGGAAGCTGCCCTCTACTGACACAGTATCACTTCCAATGCATTTTACTGGTTAAAATGAGTGGCACAGCCAGCCCAAATTCATAGAGAAAAAAAAAAAATTCCCTGGAGCACAAACACTAGAATGCATGGCTTGTTATGAGATAGTAAAATGACAATCTATCACAGTGAGCCCTCTGACCCCTAGTGATTCATCACATTCCCCTAACCCCCAACTCATGCCAAATACATCCCTTCATCCTCAAGAATCACCAGAATCTTACTCAATACTGCATAAGATTTCAATCTGAAGTCCCGGATATTGTCATTTAAATCAGTTCCAGATATGAATGAGGCTCCTCGAGTGCAGCTATTGATCTGAAGCTGTGTGAAACAAAGAGACACGTTTCTAACTCCCTCCACACACATCCCACATGTAATGGTGATGTAATTCCTATAAGAAAACTGTGGAATTCCTACCCATCAAGTTAAAATTCACTCCATGAGACAAAAGCAATATCCACAAAATCCCTCTCTATTTTAGGACTGAGTCAGAGTGCTTTTAAGACCCTTAAGAGTTTCAAAAATACTACTGTCCAGATAAGAGGGTCTACAAGTTGTGTTCCTACATATACTGAGTCTTTTGTTCTTCTAGAAGAGAAAGGGTCTATGAGGTATTACCCTTTGTTTTTCTAATGTCTTAACAAAGGATCTTGTAGATTCTTGACCACAAAGCCACACTTCACTGGCAGTGTTCTCTATTTTATATTAGTCCTGAGGCCACTTTGTATTTTGAGAAGGTTTTCCTAACTAAGAATATTAGAATAAAAAATAGTTTTATTTTCTAACTCAGCAATTTCTAGATTGGACATAATTCTTCTAATTCTGTTATAAAATGAAACAAACAGTTCCTCCTTTTTCTCTGTAACTGTACTTTACCATACGTAAATAATAGTATCAGTTGGCACTTTTAAAATTCTATCTAAAAATACCCTTAGACAAATACATAAGTTAATTAAGTACATTTTCTATTTTTCAATTTTTTACAGGCAATAGTCAAATCCAGCGATTTTCAACTAGTGTGTCACAAGAGGCACACTGGTATGCCACAAGAGTGTTTTAGAAAGCCCTGACCAATGTGGCTTAGTAGGTTGGGCATCATCCCACAAAACAAAAGGTCACCAGTTCAATTCCCAGTCAGAGCACATGCCTGGATTGTGGGTTCAGTCCTTGATCAGGACTCTGTACAAGAGACAAATGATCAATGTTTCTCTCCCTCTCTTTCTTTCTCCCTTCCCCTTTCTCTAAAAATAAATATTTTTAAAATTATTAAAAATAGGTATAATTTTGATTCATCCACACTGGGCAGCTATTGTGGTATTGGCTGTTGTCATTTTTTAATTTAACAATCTATGGGAAAAGAGGTCAGTGTCCCTGACTAAATAGTCAGGTATTACATGTTTAAAAAATTACTTTTTAAAAAAAATTACTTTTTAAAAAAAATACTTTTTAAAGAAAAGTAATTTTCCTTACTTTAAACATGTAATGTTTATGTGTGCCCTGAGATGAAAAAGGATGGCAGTCGCTGATTGTCATCAGTCATCCTCCTAATGGAAAAGTTGGGCTCCCTTTTATGAAGCTTCCAATAGTGTCTCCATTCTTTCTCTGAAGCCTCCACTGACAGCCTCACAAGACCTCTGGTCTCTGCCCACTGCCAGGTTTCAAGAAGTCTTTCAAAAGAAATTCCGAGAGAAAAATTCCCAATGGGCAAGAATATTTTCCTGAAATAAAAATTTGAATTTATAGCCAAAAGAGTACACTATAATCAGGAAAAAGTAATACAAGAGAGAATGTAGGAAGAAACACCCTGATAAAGCTACCAAACTTCAAAGATATACAGAAAAGTTTTCATGGACACATAGGCCAGAAAGTAGTTCATGTACAAAGGGGAAATACTAGACTTGCTTCAGATTTCTCCATAGGAACTTAAATGATAAAAGGCAACAGAGCAAATGTGTGGCAAGCTTATGTCCAGCCTAGTTAAATCCAAGTACAAGGCTAGAGACAGAAACTCATAAGCCTTAAGGACGCAGAATACTCCCCCGTGAATCTTTATTGAAGGAAGAAAGATACATCCAGCCAAATAAATGATAGCTTAGAATGAAGAACTCAAAAAAAATGAATACATTATGATAAAATACAGGTGAGAATTAAGTCCCATTCAGCACAGGATTAAGGCACACTAACATCATGACCTGTGGTTACAGAGCAGAGATCAAATGCTATACACTTTAATAATGTGTAAGAAAAATTTAAATGAATCAGTGGAGGAGCAAGATGAAAGGAAGTAAAGGTACCGCCAACTTCCTCATCTTTCAGACTAGAGATTCTATAAATCCTAAATTTGATATATATAAGTAAGAGCAAATTACTTCAAAGTCTTAACATTTTCCATATTTTTAAAAACTAGAGTATTATTTAAAAATTGTAGTTCTTCTTACCCAAAGTTATACAACATTTTTATCTGATTTTTCACCTGTTAAATACGACTTTATACACCATGATAAAATTGGGTTTATTCTAGAGATGCAAGGATAATTCCACATCCACAAATCAGTCTAGGTGATACAAAATGAAGGATAAAAATCATATGATCTCACCTGTAAGTTGAACCTAATCAACAAAACAAACAAGCAAGCAAAATATAACCAAAGACATTGAATTTAAGAACAAACTGACAGTAACCAGAGGGGAGAAGGGAGGGAATGATGAGGGGGAAAGGATGAAGGGTTTACAGGAACAAATAACTATAAAGAACACATGGACAAAAACAAGGAGAGGGGTTGGAAAAAGGGGAGGGAGGTAGGGATGGCTGGGGTGTTGGGAGGGGTGAGGGGAACATGCAGAAAACTGTAGTTGAACAATAATAAAATTCAAAAGTATTTAATTTTAAAAAAGCATATCATCTCAAGAGATACAGAAAAAGCATATGACAAAATTAAATATCTACTTGTGATAAAAACTCTCAACAAAGTGGGTATAGAGAAACATACCTCAACATAATAAAGGCTATATATGACATGTCCATGGCTAACATCATACTCAATAGTGAAAAGTGAAAAGATTTTCCTCTAACATTGGAAAAGATAAGAATTCCCACTTGTACCACATTTATTCCACGTAGTTTTAGAAGTTCTAGCCAGAGCAATTAGGCAAGAAAAAAATAATAAAAGGCATCCAAATTGGGGAGGAAGAAATAAAACTGTCACTGTTTACAGACAACATGATACTATATATAGAAATCTCTAAAGATAGTACCAAAAAAAAAACCCTCTTAGAACTAATAAACCAATAAAGTTGCAGGTTACAAAACCAATATATAAAAATCTGTTGCATTTCTATACACTAATAACAAACTATCTGAAATAAAAATTAAGAAAACAATCTCACAATTGCATCAAAAAGAAAAAATACAAAGGAGGTAAAATATCTGTGCACTGAGAACTATACAACATTAACGAAATAGATTAAGGAAGACAAAAATAAATGGAAAGATATTTCATGCTTATGCATTTCAATAATTAATGTTATTTAAATACCCATACTACCTCAAACAATCTATAGTTTAAATGTAATTCCCATTAAAATCCTAATGACATTTTTCGCAGAAATAGGACAAACAATCCTAAATTTGTATGGAACCACAGAAGACCCTGAATAGCCAACACAATCTTGAGGAATCAAAGTAGGTGCATCACTACAGATTCTACAAAAATTAAAAGGATAAAAGAGACTATTATAAACAATTTCATACCAATCAATTCAACAACTTTGATAACATGGAAAAAATTCTCAAAAGTCACAAATACCAATGCTAAAATAAGAACAAATTGAAAATTAAATAATCCTAAATCTATAAAGGAAATTGAGTTCATTACTAAAAATTATCACACAAAGGTAAGTGAAAGCCCAAATGGTTTCACTGACAAAGTCTAATAAACATTTAAGAAAGAAATATTCAATTTTATACATTAGTTTTCAGAAAATAGGAGGAAAGAATTCCCAATTCATGTTTTGATGCCAGCATTATTCTCATACCAAAACTCAATAAAGACATTGCAGGGAAAAAAACCCTGCTCACCAACATTCCTCGTGAACATTGGCACAGAAAGCCTTATAGGACTATCAGCCAATAAAATGCAACAACATACAAAATAATCTCATGATCAAGCAGAATTTACTCTAGGAACAAAAAATTGGTTCAACATTTAAAAACCAGTGGTTGTAATTCACAATACCAACATAACAAAGAAGTAAAACCACATGATGATGTCAATATGTACATAAAACATTTGGTAAAATTCAGCACCTACATGGTAAAGTCTCTCATTCAGCACACTGGGAATAGAAGGAAACATCCTCAACCTAATAAAGGGCATGCGAAATAAAACAGTAAAAAAAACCCATAGCTAATACCATGTTTAATAGTGAAAATTTGAATGCCTTATCCCTAACACCAGGGGAAGTATGTTTGCTCTCACTACTTCTATTTAAAGGCTAGAAAAAGAAACAAAAGGTGCCCAGATTGAAAAGAAAAAAGTAAATCTGTTTTAGTAACAGATGACTTAAATATAGAAAATAGCTGAGAAATGTACTAAGGAAATCACAAAGAGAAGCACTAAGCTCCTAGAACTAGTAAGTTTAGCAAGTGCCTAGTTATCAGTGTATTGCCCCTCGGCTCCAAATCTACCTGCCTTTGCCCTGAATAGTGATAATGGAACTATACCTGTAAACATTCGTGTCAGTTGGTGCAATGTCAGTCTGTCAATAGAGGAAGCTGGGAAAGCACAATAAGGTACAGCAGAAACTCCTCTTCCTCGATTTGTCCCCCACACCTACACCTTTGCAGTAGGGTTACTGGCAGCACTGAATGCAGGAGATTCAGTGGCAGGCACTCTCCAGGACATTTCTCTGGTATTCAGGCAAACGACCTCCTGGGGACCAGCTCCAGCGCACCACCAGCCCCTCAGCATACAGCTGCATCACCCAGTGGGCTGCAGTCACAACCCCTCCAACCAGGTTTAAGTCTCATCCTTGGGGCATGGCCTTCTGAGTTTTTAGTTCCACCTTTGGGTAATTTGAATCAGTCCTAATTCCTACATTTGCTATTCCTAAATTGTTAAAAGTTCTTTTTTACTCCTTGTAGCAGTTAACCCACTGTTATTATTTAATATTTTATAGAATAACAAAAGCTATTTATTAAAATTCTTTGTGTTGGTGTGGTTTCTATTTCCTGACTGGATACTGACTAATACAGCAAGGTTGCTGAATACAAAGTCAATACACAAAAATCAGTTATGTTCCATATTTCTGAATAGTAGCAATGAACATTTGGAAAATAGAATTTTAAAAACAATATAATTTATAATAAAAACTTTAAATCACACAAAGTGCTTAAGGATAAATTGAACAAAATATGTGAGAGACACATAAACTGAAAACTACAAAACATTGCTTAGAAAAATTAAAGACAATTAAATGAAAAGATATACCATTTTTATGGATTAAAAACTCAATAGTGTTGAGATGTCAATTCTATCCCACACTAAGCTATACATTAACTTATTTAAAATTAAAATACCAGCATATTTTTTGTAGATATTGACAATCTGATTCTCAAATGTAGGTGAAAATACAAAATACCTAGGGAGTCAAAACAATTTTGAAAAAAAGAACAAAATTAGAGGACTTAAACTAAATTCAAGTCTTATAATAAAATTTGCTACCAAGAGAGTTTAATAGTGGCATAAAAATAGACATATGGAATAGAATAGAGAATCCAGAAATATACCCACATATATAAGGTCAATTTGTTTTCAACAAAAGTACATAGGTAATATAATGATAAGAAATAGACTTTTCCTGTTAATATGGGAAAAATGAAGCTTTTGTCATTAACTCATACCACACACAAGACTAACTCAAACTGAATTATAGACTCAATCATAAAAACCAAAATAGTAATACTTCCAGAAGAAAATTTAGGATGGAATCTTCATATGTTTGGTATCCAGAGACATTTTTTTTTAGGGACACAAAAGACAATGAACCAAACAAACAAAAAAAGGTAAATTGAACCTTATAAATAAATAAATAAATACTTTTCGTCTTCCAAATTCAAGATTTTAAAAACGAGAAAGTAAGCCACGGACTAGGAGAAAAATATTTGCAATGCATATAAATATACATTTACTAAGGGTCTTGAATATATAAAATACCTTCCTTTGCCACTCAGCGGTAAGAAGATCAATTTTTAAAAATAAGTGAAATACTTGAACAGACAGTTCAAGGAAGAAGGCGTATGGACAACCAATAAACACATGAAGAGATGCTCTATATCCCTCACATACATACTGTATAGAAGATCACACGTGTAGAAATACTAAGACAAAATAGGACCACATCCTACATGTCAATTTTAACTTTTTTATTGTAATAATCACAGAGAACTACATTATATATGTTATGTAACATGCATATGAAGCAAAAAGAAAGGGACGCATGGCTCACCCAATCGTGTGTATTGCCACCGTGGTATCACCTGTACCCTTGGGGCCAGAGGCCTCCTTGTACCTGTGGCAATCAGTCTTCTCACTTCCCATCAAAGGAAATACTATGCTGATTTTCAAAGATTTAGTTTATGACTTAACCTTCTATGCAAGCAAACCTAAACAATAGCTTTTTGGACCTCACATTAACGGAGCCATATTGCATGTATTCTTGTTTTGTTTGTTTGTTGATTGGTTTATTTTTGGTTCTTTTGCTTATGATTATATTTGCTACAATTAATCCAAACTGTGTCCCAAGGCTACACTTTGTTCCTTTTCTTTTAGTATAATATTCTTTTGTACAAATATATTACAACTTATTTATTAACCCTACTGTTGACTGGTATTTGAGTTGTTCGCAGTTTCTGGCTGTTACATGTATCATGCTACATGAGTATATATGCATAAATTTCTTTAGGAACTATTTCTAACTCTGAAATTCCTAAATCATAGAGCACGCATGCCTTTAACTTTATTACATAATGACAAACTGTTTTTCCCAAGTGGTTGTACTAATTTACACTCCCAACATCAGTGTATAAGCACTCCAATTGCTCCACATCCTTTCTAACACTTTTTCAGACTCTATTATTTTAGTCAATCCGATTGGTACCTCATTGTGGTTTAAATTCTAATTTCTTTGATTGCTAATTAGGTTTGGCACCTATTTAAATCGTTAGTAGCCGTGTGGTTGATATTCCCTTTTGAGAGTATATTTAAAGCACACATATTTATGTTAAGATGCCTGTCTTTTTCTTGTGGGTTATCTCTGAGTGGTAGGAAATTGAGTGATTTGTTTTTTCCTTTTATTTTGCTATTTTCTAAACTACTTAAATAATAAACACTTAAAATAATAAAAACTTGCTTTAGTCTCATGATGTTTTATTGTACAAACATACCTTCACTATTTAACCACTCTCCTAGTGATGAAAATGGAGGCATTTTCGATTTAAAGGCATTATAAACAACAATGCAGCAAACAGTGCTGCACAAACACAGGTGGAAGAGGAAAGGGTTGCTGAGTGTGAATGACAGGAGGGATCACAGTGATGAGCACCCAGAAAACATTCATTTCCTCATTTCCACAGTGAGCATGCTGCCTTGACGGTCATGTCTATATGGTGATTCAGGCAGGTGAGGGAACAAGGTGAGAAGGGAACAAGACAAAAACAAGGAAATAGATGATAAAAGATCAAAAGGAGTCTTTGGTTTTGTTACCAAATTTTATTACAAAAATTTTCAAACAAATAAAAAACTTGAAAGAAGAGTGCAAGAAATACACATACAGCAATCACAAGCCTCAACAACTGTTAAGTTTTGCAGTATTTGCTTCTTACTTGCTTCTTGAGCAGAACCATCGTAAACTAAGCTGCAGGCATCCTGGCCCTTCACCTTTCAATGTTTCCACCTGTAATTCCTATAAATGAGGACTTTCTCCTATACAGCCTCATGTAATACAACACAACATTACCCCCGAGAACATTAAACAGTAATTTTCTTAGTGATGTCTGTTACCCTGACCACAGTTTCTGAGCAGAGCAGTGTGCACATTTGTTCATAAATTAGGCAGGGTGGGCAGGCAGGGGGAGAGCCTTGTAGAAAGCCTGGATCGGTGCTCCCTCACCTTCCCCCACCCCTCAGCACAGTCTAAAGGCACAGGGTGTCAGCAGCTGTCAAGATCCAAGTTTTTATTCCTAGTTTTTAAAGATTTTTTTCTGAGAAGCAAAGAAACATATGCTCATGATAGAAAATGTAGACAAAACAGGAAAACAAAAACCAACAGGAGGACAAACTAGCCACAAATTCAGCCCTTCTTCTTTTTAAGGGTCTCACCAAGACTGAGGCAAACAAATGAATGTTACAGAAAAAATGGCAGTTCTCAGACTAAATCCTCTTCACACTCAGTTCTTCCCTTTGACTGCTCTGGCAAGTGGGCACATTGGGTGGGCCTGTCTGGATCCCACCCCAGACTTAGCCACACTTCAACACTGCACTTTGTACTTAAAATAGGCCTGCCAGCAAAAAGAGATTTGGGATGAAGGCTCTGCATCCAGATGCTAAAGCCAGGCCTTATTATATACACTTCACAACACTGCCTACTTTGAAATTTTTTTTCTCCTCCAAATGAAAGATCCAGATGAACTGTCTTGACAGCTTCTCCCCACTGGAATAATCAGAGAGCTCTCAGATGTTTCCAGGAAGGAGGGAAACCATTTCCTGGTAGGAAGACAGCATTAGAGACTGCAGTTAGAATTTGAAACATAAAAATCTTCCAATAACTCAGAGTCAGGCAGCTGGCATGTGCCAGGACATGCTCAGCAGGTGGTGTCCACAGCTCAGCATCATTCTCTTTCTGGCACTAGGAAGTATTAGCAGCCAGTGAGACCACAGCCAGGGTTTCAAAGGATACCTAGGCTTTTCACAAGGGAGAAAAGCAGCACTCCTCACCACCTCTCTACTGTCGTCGGTCAGGGTTCTCACTCACCCAACTCCTACCCTTTTTCTTCCCTACCCCACTGTACAACTGCCACCTGCTCTTCCCCAACTAACTCTGGGAGTCTGGTCTCAGACTGTGGACAGAAAAGAGCAACCACCTCCTTGTAAACTCTCCTCCAGGTCTAGAAACTTTCTGGTCCCAAGACTGCTTTCAATCTTTTCTTGAAGGTGAAACTCAAAACACAGAGGTGTAAACTGGCACATCTCTGAAGGGCAGTCCCTTTCCTTGCTCTGGTTCCCCAGGGAGGACTGTGGCTCAAGCTTCTATACAGAACCATCCCGTTGCTGTTTTCATTATTGTGATTGGCTTCCAGGACCCTGCTTCACCTTGTACACAGCTGGTGTCCTCCAGGATACTGGGTCCAGCCTCAGCTGTAACATCTGCAGCTTGGGTAGCACAGAGACCTAAATCCTAGTGACAGCAATCACAACCACAGCCACGGAAGCAGCTCTCTCTAAGTGTGTAAGCCTTCAAAGTTTTCCATGGCACTCTGGTTCTGGGCTCAGAAAATTCATTGCAAATGGGGCAAAGACAGTGTAAAGGGGTTATTACTTTTAGTGGGCAATGCAATTTCTTTGTACAAAATTTATGTAACTGTAAATAATTTTGACAAAAATGAATCTAACTTCCCCACCCATTCCCTGCCCCCCACCTTTAATGGGAATGGTGGCAGGTTCAGGGGTAATCGAGAAGAAAAACAAAATATGCAATCTTACTTAAAAATGAATTTAATTTAAAAATTAAACAATCCATTCAGTTCAGTCTTTCTTCACAAAGATTCTCAGCCTCTCAGAGGCTCCTCTCCTCCATCTGTCTCCCTGAGCAGATCTCCAGGTACCTTGGTGAGGAGATTTGGAGTTTGCATGATACCAGGCAATGCAGGAAGCTGCTCTCTTCAGGTCTCCAGGGACAAGTTCCTGTCTCCTGGTCACTGTGGTCATGCTGGCACTCAGTTGAATTTGAACCAGGCCCACTGCTAATGCCCAACTGTCTTGGCCTCCCCTCACTATCACAGGCTACAGTCTCAAATATCTACAAAGACTTTCTGGTGCAGCCGTGTGGCCAAAAGCACCTTGTCACATCCCAGGCTCATACTCAGGGTCCACACAGCAGGGCAGAGTGCAGCTGTGCAGACCAGAAGCTCCTCCTCTTAACCACCTGTACAACTCACCCAGATGAATTCCAGGGCAGTCCAAGATGAGTTCCTTGTCCAAATTCCTCAATGACATGGAATTAAACCCTCAATTAAACCCTGTGTTACATAATGTAACTGTGCCTTTCCCTACCCGAAGCTGAGAGGGGGGAAATCCAAGACATCCTCTCATCTTGCCCTTTCTCTCCACTTAGTCCTTTCTCTTCCTACCATTTGCCAGGCCAGAAAAGGGTAGACTGTTGGCCTTTAATTGCCCTACACCCTGATGTAGAGCCGGCCTAGCAGACTGAGCAGAAGGGCTATTTGCTCCACAGCCTGAATAAGTAACTCATTTATACCAAGCAACACTTTCATTGGGTTACACTGAGATTTAAATAAGATATTGTATGTAAATTGCTTAGAGAAATACCTGCTCAATAAGTACAAGTAAAATGTATTATTTATCACCTATTGTGTCATCCAACCCACTGAAACCTATGAGGTAGTTTGAGCAAGTGGTACTATCTGCATTTTACAAATTATAATAATGAGGCTCAAGGGTGCTATTTTTCTCTAGGTCATATGAAGATTAAGAAGAGGGGCCAAATTAGGAGATTGTAACCACTTCTGTACTCAGAATTTTAATCTTCTTTTCTCAGTCAAGTTCCACCACTTATACAAAGTCTTCTGAGACTAAGATCAAAGATTGGGAATTGGTTTTTGTTAAGAGTGAACAGTAAATATTTCATGTATTGACGGCCTAAAAGTCTCTGTCACAACCACTCAGCTCTGCTGTTGTAGCCCAAATGTAGCCACAGATAATGCACACACACAAAAAAGGCTATGGCTGTGTTTCAATAAAACTTTATTTACAGAAACAGGCAGTGGACTGGTTTGCATCTTTGGATTAGTTTGTTGACCTCTACTTCATATCAGTGCTAAGAGCCCGGCACATAGTGAGTAATTCAAAATCAGTCTGGATAAGTAAGTGAATAAAACAATGGTTTGTCCTATTTTGAATTCTTTTAGCCCTAGAAGTCTCTACTAACTAATCCACCATTGTATAACATGTGTCTTGTATTATTCAATATCATTTTATATGTCTCTTTTTTTTCACATGTGAAATTATATTAAATTTCCTATTTGAGCAAGTTAACCATGAACTTCTGGTTGTTCATTTGCAAAATGGGGATGAGCATGCTAACTTGCAGTGGTCTGAATTTCAGAAATTGGGTAGGTGCAGTGCCAACTGAGTAGAAGACAGAAGCTAAACTATAGTCCCTGTGGACATGGACTACTTTTTCAGTTTCTTATCAAAAGTTTCTTGTTTTTAATCTTCCTCAGTGCTTTACAAGTAGATGGGAATTGGGAATGGTAGTAATTCTGGTCCATCATGTGGGGAGAGGAGGCTCAGACTGGGAGGCATGCCACATGCTAAGTTGGCTTAGCTGCTGCATCTTCTCTCTAGCTGTGTCCAACTTCTGGGGTTTTACAAAAGGCCAGGGAAAGGTTTCACTCTTCACCTGAGCTCATTGCTCATAGCAGCTGTTCAATAATCTATCAGTAATAGCTTGTTCAAGGTTCATATTTGAAATGTACTCTTGAAGATTTTAACACCTCACTGTCTAAGTTAAACTATTCAACTGATATACGTAGGGAAGCATTACCCTTCTTCACAGTGAACTCAAACCCTAAGTACAGACATGACCAGTCAAAGAAGGAAGAAGCCCTTGCTCTAGTCGAAGGACCAGGAAGAGACTGGGAGTTAGAAAGTGTGGATAAGAGTGCCAGTTCTGCTTCTCACTTGCTATCTGACCTTTTTTTTTTTAAGATTTTATTTATTTTCTTTTAGAGAGAAAGGAGGGGAGGGAGAAAGAGAGGGAAAGAAAATCAGTGTGTGAGAGATACATCAATCAGTTGTCTCTCACATGCCCCCAACCACGTATCTGGCCTATAACCCAGGCATGTGCCCTGACTGGGAATCGAACCTGTGACTTTTTGGTTTACAGACCGGCACTCAGTCCACTAACCCACAACAGCCAGGGCTCGCTATCTGAGCTTGAGCAAGACAGTCCCATCTCCTTCTCTGGACTTCAATATTTTCTCAAACTCAGGAATTTATATCCCATCTTTATGGTATTTATCATGTCCATGCATCCCCCTACTATTATTGTTTTTCTCTATTTCAACTAAATCAACAAACTTATTTTACTTAGCCATGCCCTATACAATAATACTTATTATATAATAGCACTGGTACACTAATTATGTTTGTCTTATTATACATTATAACAAATATACACATACATACTAAAATAGAACTATTATAACTCCTTAAGGATTTGTAAAAACTTGGCAATAAAGAAGAATAACTGGAAAATCCCAGAAAGAAATTCATACCACCTGCCAGAAAGCCAGTCCTGACCCTCCAGCCCTGTTGCCTCACTGTGAAGACTGTACTAGTTCCCGGGTGAGGTCAGCAGCTTCCCTCCAAAGAAGTCAACTTATTTAGAGGGTGTTGCTTCTGGTCCTCTCACCTTAACCTTGAACTTTTTGTTATCCCTTAAATCAGACCTTCTTCTTTGGCCCTCACACACGCTCACTGATAAGTCATCTGGCTTAATTACTAGGAGGAGAAAGTCCTGGGACTCCAGGCAACTTCAAACCATTATTAAAGCGATATTTTTGATAGTATTACCAAGCTTAATGCTATGCTATGGAGTCCATTCTAAAACATTTGATTATTCCCAGAAGGGAAATAATCTTACAAGAAGTTTTCTAAAGCATGCTTGAAAAGAGGGCAGTGCATGGCTCAGTAAATACAACAGTCTGGACAGTTATGAGCTATCAAACTAAGCTAAATTGAGTGACTGACATAACCTGCAATGAATAAGTTCTAGCTATGAGAAGCTCTCTGGAAGGCTTCAGAGCCTATTATTTTGTGGATGTCTTGTGCTTATCAATATATAAGAAGACTGATGCTGTCAGATATCTGAGGAGAGACTATATGAACCATATGACTTTCGGTTTAATTTGTCCATGATTAACTATTTAGTATCGATAAAACTACTTAACTTTCAATATCACTATTTGTTTACATAGTGGCTAGCTGTTCTCTCTAAGATATAACTGATAGTAGATTAGAGGGAGAAGAGGTATATTTTGCAGAAATCACTTCATGTACTTTTACTTGTTATGGTCACATGTCGTCCATTGTGTAACCTAAAAGTGTTGAACTATTCTTCACTTCGAAGTATGTCCCAGCCTCTAAAGGTGACTGAGCTGCATCTCTGAATGTCTTCTCAAGGAGGTCACTTACCTACAGCTACATACCTTATAGAGAAAGCTGAACTTCTTAGTAAAAGATATCAGGGTCATGTGTCAATCATTTTGCCACTAACTTATCAGAGTTCTGCATCATCCATGACAATTTATAAATCCTCAACTGAATGCTAGAAAGTTAAATGCAAAATGTACTCACATTTTCTCATTTTATCCTCACATTAGGGCTACGAGGAAGATTCTGATAACATTTTCTTCTAACAGTTGAAGTTCAGAGAGGTTGAATAATTTTTCCTGCAGCCACACTCCACTGTGAGCCAGGATTTGGTCCAGGGTTGTCTGACTCCATAGACAGAAGATATTAACTGGGCTAAACCACACTGACTCAGATACTCATTCAGCTTTTCCTCAGTCCCATGAGTTTCACACGAGGAAGAACTCACTCAGACTCATATACCAACAAGAGTGGCTCCAATTTGAAGTGGTACACAGGAACTTTGTAAAGCATGTGAACATGAAGAGTTTTCAAGGAATCGGTTTCTAGACCCTCAACTCATTACCAAGATTAACCTATGTAGGCTCCTGAGGCTAATTAATCTACGTAGGCTCCTGAGGCTGGGGTTCTCTTTTTACAACCTCTCCTTTTACAATCTAGAGAGAGATCTCAAAGAAAAGCTGTTTTTCACCTCCTTAACTGAGACTGTTCTTGAGCAAGGTGAGGCACTGCCCCTTCTGACCCCCAAACTCCTGGCTCAAGAACCTGT
Source organism: Desmodus rotundus (assembly GCF_022682495.2). Lineage (NCBI taxonomy): Eukaryota > Metazoa > Chordata > Mammalia > Chiroptera > Phyllostomidae > Desmodus > Desmodus rotundus. The sequence goes on from NC_071394.1 coordinate 84,162,381, forward strand.
CCTCTGAAGAGAAGCCTGCTTCATCTTGGGGAACTTACCTACCTGTGTATATAAGAGGTAAAACGGTGCCAGAATACTGTATGATGGAATTAACGTCCTGATTGTTGTATTTAGTAGGTCAATGATGTCTCATCTGAGTGTAGGTTGTAAACACAAACGCATCTGTGGTACCAAGTTTATTTTCTCCTCAGAGCGGCCATTTCTCGAGATTTAGTGACCATATGTATATTATGTTCCTGTGAACCAGAAACACCTGCATCAGGGCTATTCTCTTTTAAAATTAGCCTCTTTCATTTAGATTTTGCAGGATTAAAATATCAATAAACCACACAAAGCAAGTTTAAGTAGTTTATTTTCATTCTCCAGGCAGCTGATTGATTTTCTATCACTTCCTCCAATTAAGAACTTAAACTTCTTATCTTAAAATCATTATTCAAATCTTAACATTTATTAAAAGAGCTATTTCTTTTTGCCCTTTGTCTTTTACCTTTTCACCTTAAGTAATGATGGAAATGGACAATTTAAATAAAGAATGTTGTCACTTTTTCAGTTTTGGTATTTTTTGCAAACTTTCAACTATTTCCTAACACAGAAAAGAAAACTAAGGTATATTAAAACTGCTTCCTATCATTCATTTAGGAAACACAGATACAATTAGCCAAAGCCAAGTAATTATTGCCCAGGTTATCCACTAACTTCCTACAGAATAAGGACATCAGTCATGGCTAATTAAAATTGCAGATCACCAATTACAGTGATCCAGTTGATTAACAGCCACTACTAATTTGCAGTTAAGTCTCCAGTTTGGCCCTGTGCAAAAGACAGAATGCAACTGAAGGCTGCTGAAGCACTGCTGGGTCAAGCTGAGCTCTTCGTGGGTGTAAGGGGCTGGCTACTTTTGAGCTCTCCTGTGAAATGTGTGCTGGTATGAGAGCAATAGAAAATGCTGTCTGTCTTTCAGGCATTCTTTGCAGGCTGGAAGTGTGCACCATCAGGGAGGGCCCTGGACAATGCAGCAGAAACCACTTCTCACCCATGAGGAAGGCTGACGTCTCCAAGGGCTAGGTTTGGTTTGTTAGGGCTGCTCTTCTTTGAGTTGTTTTGTTGGTTGTCTTAGTAAAGAGAGTAGAAAAGGGCTGAAGAGCCAGGATGTTGAGCTAGGGATGCAAGAGCTTCTTCTCCCTAAACAGCATCCCTTTTACTCGACTCATCTTTTGGGAGACATTAGTAGTCAAACAGGCTTGATTTTGAGTTCCAACTGTGTCACTTACTAGCTGAGTGACTTTGTAAAAGTTACTTACCCTCTCTGAGCTGCAGTTTGCTCATGTGGAAAATTATAATAATAACAGCATCCATCCCTTAAGGTTGCTATGAAGAATAAGTGTAATCATACACATAAAGTTCTTAGAACAGTGCCTGGCATGACGTAAGGATTCAGAAAAGGAGTAGCTATTATGTTGTTTCCCACATATGCTTCTAGTCCACCATCCTGGAATGGTACATTCCAATGCTTTTTCTTGATTTGTCTGGACCTGCTCAGAAACCACAAACACACACATTTCCCACCTGACCCAGAATGCTCAGAGGCCTGCCAATCTCCCTATTATACCCATTTACCTTTTTCCCTAACCAACTTTTGTTATCTCTGTTCATGAGGCCAACAATGTGCTTATTTATATATTCCACAAAGCATTGTTGAGTACCAGGATGGGCCAAGCATTGGGGAAAGCCCCATGGTGAGCAAAGCAGACAGACCCTCTGTTCTTTTGGAAATTATAGTCCAGCAGGAATCACAGAACAGTCAGCAGCAATAAAGATCAAGTCAGGAAATGCCAGCTGCTATGGGAACACACAGTATGCCCACTTATCCCAGTCTTGGGTGGAATGGGTGAGGAGTCAAAGGAGTTTAGCTTTGCTTTCTTCCACAGCAAAGTCTTTCACCCCCAATATCAGGCACCCCTCGCCAAAGCACAAGCCTCTGCTTATCAAAGGGACTATGTAAGCAAGTGGGGGATGTGCCAATGGTAAGCACATTTCTTGTGTAGTTGGCAGTACCTCCTTGGATACAAAGCATAGGGTATGAATATGATTATATCTGAAAAGTCAACAGGTATTCCTTAGCTATGGGCAAATACATTTCAGCTTTACAGCTCAAACATGAGTCCTCACAAGAATGCCCTGGATGATCTTATGATTTCTAGTACATAATTTTAATATATTTAGACTTTTAATCCAATATTTCCATAAATAATGGAAGATAGGGACTTTTCTTTCCCAGGTAGTCAATATTCCCATACCACTTGCTGAATAATCAGCCCATCTCTTCCATGTTCATTTTAAATGCCAACTTTCTCATACACAATGTTTCCATTTATTTATTTATGTATCTCTGGATGTTCTGTTCTGGTCCGTTTGCCAATGCCACACTTTTCCTATTGCTATAGCTCTAGAATGTACCTTACCTGATAAGGTAAGTCCCCTCTTTGCTCTTTAAATTTTTCTTAGATGTTCTTTGAAATTTATATTAAATATCTTTACAAAGAAGCTGAGACTCAAAGTCTACTGTTTTATGTATTTCTTAATGTCAAATTCTAATTTATAGGTAATGAATTAATTGCTTTTTATTATCTATTACTTCTACCACTATTTTGTCCTTTTCATTTCAGATTCTGTCTGTATATTTAAAAATGGTGTAGCGAGAGTACGGGTATAGTAATCAGAGGATCTAGACTTGAGAACAGGCTCTGTCATTGGCCAGCTGTATGACATGGGGGACATGATTTTCTAAGCCTCAGTTTTTACATTTATAAAATGAGGATAATAACAATATGTCTCACAGGTATTGTTTGGATTATATAAGAAAAAGGAATAAAGATTGTAGCAAACTTCCTAGCACATACTCACAGAGATACTTACTGGAAGCTATGGATGTGAAAAATGGGATGTGACTCTTAAAATACAATGTAGTGCTCAGTATTGTTACTGGAGAAATCGGCTCAAATATTTCACAATTAAATAAAAACTTGTCCTGGAACTTGGAGTCATTGTATTCTTTGTTTTTTAGTCAATGAAAATTTTCGTGGCCTCATTTTTTGGTATGGCTTCTATTTTTAAGATGTTTGAGTAGTAGAACAATGGCTAAATCTGTGACTTTTAACTACAAGACACAAAGGAAACCCCCAAATTTCAAAGAGTGTATCTGCCCAACTCAGAGGCACTGTGGTTCTACTTGGGGTGTCGTGTGAGATTAAGACAATACATAACGCAACATATGAGCAGGATAAACCAAGGGGGCCAGAGTCTGCATCTCAGGAAAATTACCTTATTAAATGATAATCAGGAAACCAGTCATCTTGGTCTATAAATAACTCCACATACAGTAATGTGGTTGTCACTTTGTGTTTGCTACTGTTCAACTAGAAGAAAAGAAAAATGTGGAAGTGTGAAAATAAGTCCATAAATATCTCCAAAGAGACTACTGCAAATTTAATTAACTAAGCAATTGAGTCTGACTTCTTTAAATTTATATCTGAAATATGAGACGTTCCTCCAGAGCTTTATTCTTGTTAGAATGGGGCATGGATGGGGGAGGGCAGAGAGAAAAACAAAATAAAATTAAAACTCCATGAAATTTTAGCTCAGTGATGTTTCATCATTAAGAAGGGATTAAAAGAATAAATTGTTATGTGCCCTATAATCCAATGGAGTACACAAGAAAACTGCATTCTAATGGGTCAGTTTTTGGTAAGAAATAAGACAGCTTTCAGTAAACAATTCCACTACATTAAACAAACATTATGATCCCTAGAGACTGTAAAGCACAAAGCACTGTGGGAAGTACTATGGTGCCTAAGACACAGCTCCCAGCTTCCAAGGGCCCGAAGTCTAGAGGAAGATGCAGATGCACACTGTATGTGGATCACAAGTTCCACAGGGCTCAGTCCCTCTGGTAAAGGTGCAAGTCCCATGGAGGGAAGAGGACAGAGACGGGGAGGATCTTCAATCATCAAGCCACATTAAAGACATGGATGCTCATTCAAGATATACCTTCCTGACACCTCTTGCTCCCCACAGAGGCAAGTTGGGCCACCCACACCCACTGACAGACAATGGGTGCTGTGGGAGTGAACTCTCTTCTTCAGGCAGCAGGTTAGATATGTGAACTTGGAGTTGATTCTATAGGTTCACGTCCTCTCCCCCTCCTTTCCTTCCCCTCCTTTTCCTTTCTACTTCTTTTTTCCTTCCCTTTTTTCTTTAATTCCTCTTCCCTCTCTCTTTTTTTCCCTCCCTTTTTGTTCTGTCTTGCTCTGATGGCCACACACTCACTGTCTCTCTCTGTTTCTCTCTCTAACACACCCACCAAACATACCACACACAAAAAATCATGCTCAATATTTATACTGGGGTGGGAAAATTGGAGGCTAACACTGGACTTTTTGCCTTTACACTGTCTTTTCAACACAGCTTTCACCACAGCCTTACATTGGAGTGGGAGGGAAGGAGTGAGCACAAAATAATACAACAGATGCAGTGTTTTATTTCCTAGGGCTAGCAAGCTGTGTTTGTCCATTCCATCAGGAGTGGAAGGCTCAGGGAGTGGAGTGGGGAGCACCAGACCCTTGACTGAAGCATTTCACACAGGCTGATGCAACATGAGGTCATGTCTTAGGAGAGCTGAGATTTGAGCTGGGCTTTGAATGCAGCACAGGCAATTTTCTATGTAGGGAATTGCAGACCTGAAATTAACTGGGAAAAGTGCGTATCTTCACTCACCTCTGCCCTCCTGGAGCAGCCAAATTTTTAATCTAGGGCATCTTTAATTAACCCATGTGCTACTTGAAATCACTCTATAATTCCTCATCTTTGAGTCCTATAGATCAGGTGAGAAGACTCAGACACAGTGCCAAGAATGTATTTATTCCCAGAGGATTTGGGTCCATATTGCCATGGTGATACTTGAAATTATGAAATCTGAATAATTCACAGAAAAGTGCCTACTACCTGGGTCTGTGAGTTCTCAGGACACTTCTAAATAGAGTATTTTGAGAAACTGCTTTAAGCATCTTGGTAACATCTGTGTCATCAGTCTCAGGCTTCTGGAAATGATGTATTTCTTTCTTTGGGGTGTATGATCATAGTTGGTAAGAGATGGCACCATCAGCTTGTCAACGGCATTTGGCGAGTGTGTGTGATGAGGAAGAGTAGCATTTGCAGAGCTCTGACCATGTGCTGGGCACTGGTTTTATATTTCATCCTTATAAAATTCCTGGGAGACAGTTGCCGCTAGTAGTCTCCCTTTACAGGCCAGGAAACAAGGGACATAATGGGGAAGTGATTTGTGCCTTTGATCAATCATTCAGTCAATTGGTGTAAGGAACAATGTCAGGCCCATAAAGACAGAGATCTTTGTTTCTTTTCCCTGCTATTTCCCTAGCACCTGCACAGTGCCCGGCACATAGTAAATGCTCAGTAAATACTCTATGAATGATTTGACACGAGAATTATTTTGGATGTAAGGTAATTAAGAAATAACAGGCTGACAGTGACCAGAGGGGATAGGTGAGGGGATTATAGGGGAAAGGGGTGAAGGGTTTGCAGGAACAATTATAAAGGACACGTGGACAATAACAAGGGGTATGAGGAAACAGAGGAGGGAGGTAGGGAGGGCTGGGGTGGTGGGGAGGGGTGGGGGGAAAAGGCAGAAAACTGTACTTGAACAACATTAAAAAATGTTTAAAAAGAAAGAAAGAAAGAACAGATGCAGAAATTTCCTCCTTTCCACCTAAAAGCAGGGCATACATTTCTCTTTGTGGAGTGTGCCCCTTACTCTCTCACATACCAGGAGGAGACAACTCTTATCACTGGAGACAGCGACTTGAATCTGCATAAACAAATTTTTATCTTCCATTAGCCACCCCCCCCAAATATTTACTTTCCCATAACTACCCCTAGAAGCCCAAGCTCTTTTCCTTTGTCTTATCACTTCCCACAAATTTATGGCTCTTGGTTAAAATGGTATATCAGCTCTCAGGCCTATTACTTCCTTGGCTTTTCACTTCTTTTTCTGTGAGACCCATGTATACACATACAAACTAAAATATTAACATCAAATAAAATTCATAAGTATTTTACTGTTAATCTATTTTGTCAGTTTAATACACATAGCCCCCGATACTAAACCTAAGATGTTAGAGGAAAAGCTATGCTCCTCCCCATAGAGCACAATATCATTTCTTTCTTCTCTATTCTCTTCTGCATTTCCCCATCTTCTCCCTAGGCCCACTGATTCTCAAACCTGAGTTATATCGGAATCCCCTAGAGTGCCTCTTTCAAAACACATTGCTGGGCTTCACCACCAAGGTTTCTCTGATCAGTAGTTCTGGGACAAGCTCCCTGCTGCTGCTGCTGCTGCTGCTGCTCTAGGGATGTCACTTTGAGAACCTCTGCCCTAGGCCCAAAAAATTGCTTATAAACTTCACATTTCTATACAAACATCATTTCCCTTTCCCACCATAAGAAGAAAGGCTTATCCTACTCACAATGGTGAGGGAATGAAAGAAAATCGCCCCATCTCCATTTTGGCAGAAGCAAACCCTAGCAACAGAAAGAAATATTGCTATAGTAATAGAGAAGACCCATAATTAACAATTAGAAAACCTGGAGTTAGGCCCTACCTACTCCTTGCTGTAGCAGCATGGTCCTGGGCAAGTCAGTTCATCTTTCTGCTCCTCATTCTACAAAAGGAGCATGTGGATAACCCCTGCTTTTTCTATATCCCAGGGCTTTTGTGAGAAGTAAGGGATCAAACAAGATAGCACTTCGTAGACGCTAAAGAACTGCAGAACCAGTGCCTGTTATGCAGTCAGCTCATGAAGTCACAACGTTGGTCTTGAAACTAGAATCAACTCTGGTGGGTGATGGGTTAGTTCAGAAAGAAGCTGGTCTCTCTTTATATACTGTACAGCTGAAACAAAATGAAACAGCAAGATGTTTCAAAGTAGAACATGAAAATTAAAGCTATATACGTCCAGATGAAATATACTTCATTATCACAGGCTAAACATAAAATAAATAGGGCAGAAATACAGCTATCTGTTCCCATAAAGAACAGAGAAGAAATGTGGGGAATAATTCCTGAGTAACTTTAAATGCCTCTTCTATCTTTTTACTGCAGAGCCAGGGAGGGCAGAAAATTATGACAAACTAATTATTATGATGGATGGGGAGCCAGTCCCTCACGTTAGCTACAGTGCTGGAGCAAAGAGCAGCTCTACAGCTCGCATACTTCAATAGGCAAGTCACTCTAGATGATAATGGGCAATACAGATTAACAACATTATGTTAAACAGGATAATTATTCTTTTTCATTTCCTAGTTCTTTCCCATGAGCTTGGTCCTGCCTTCCACTTTTCTGTTTCTTTTTTCCAAGGCATTATCTGTGTATATCAGGTTGGCTCTTCTCCTGCTAAGTAAAGGTGATGTCGCTCTTGCTTTTCCTGCAATTTCCAGCAGCAGGGATCTAGGTACCAGAGATGGATGGAATTGCACAAAGGGAACCACCCTTTCCAAAAGCAGGATGAGGTCACAGGAGGACCAGGGATGCAAAGCAAATAGGCTCTGCAAAAATAAATTCTGCTTTTCTTCTCTTTCTTTTTTTTAAAGTGCTTTTGTGAAGATTTTAACAATGCATTCAGCAATCTGGTGTGAGGGTGATGAGCTTAGAATTAGGAGGTGGGCTTTTTGTACTTCAGGCAGAGATAAATTCCAAACAGCATCACATAATTGAGCAGCCATTCAGCTATGCAAAGTAATAAATCCATCCACTCATTCATTCATTCATGTAGTCAGTCAGTCACAACCATTATCTATTAAGTACTTATCTCATGCTAGGCACTGAGGACGCAATAGTGAACAATGCAGACATGAGCTCTACCATTCTAAAGGGAGAGGTAAAAGAAAAATAGGCCAATATGCAGAAGATTGTAACTTGTAACTAAGTGCCACAAATGGAATAAACAAAGAGCTGAGATGGAGATTGACAAAGGGGGCTACTTTAGGTAGAGCACTCAGGGAAGACACCTCTGAGGAGGGAGGGGATTGATTAACTGAGACTTGAAGGACTAAAATGAACTAAGAATTCAAAGGAGGGGAGGAGAACCATCTAGGTAAGGCAGCAGCATTTGCAAGACATGGGTCATAGCATGCTTGAAGGTCAATGTGACCGGGGCAAAGTAACAACAGGAAAAGGGGCACAATAAGTCTGCAGAGATACCCAGGGACTAGTTTTGGCAAGACCCTGTGGAATGTCCCAGGTGTGAGTGTGGAGTCTGGAACTTATTCTAAATATAAGGGGAACACATGGGAGGTTTTTGTCAGAGGAGTAATATGATCTGTCTTCTGGGAGCTGTGAAGAATGATCAAAAGGTGCAGAGTGGAAGCTGGGAGCTAGTAGGGGGAAGTAATCCACACAAGGGATGGTGGTGGTGGTAGTGAAAACGGAGGAAACAGGGGATGCTGAAGGTAGAATTTCAGGTAGGCATGATGGCACTTGCTGATGGAGTGGGTAGAGGTGGGGGTCACAAAGGAGAATCATCCAGGAGGATGACCTAGTTGCTGGCTTGAGTAACTGAGTGGATGGCAGCTCCTTTTACTGAGATTGGCTAGAAAGAGATGTGGGGGGAAGAAAAGCAGGTTCTAGGGTAGAAATCTCCCACTGCCTTTGGGATCCACAGGCATTCTCAGTGTTCTGACTGTGTGTATTGTGTTCACAGGGACCTGAGGCCACTCTCATACCACACAAAATGGTTGTAGTTTGCTGGCTGCTCCTAGGAGAGTGTTTGATTCTGACTCATGAGGTCCCTCCACCAGCAGCAACTAAAGCAGCCACAATTCACAAAGATGACACCCACAATGGCAGAGTGGTTTCAGCCCAACAGCTTGGCAAAAACAGGGGACACACATATGCAAAACACTGGACCATGTTTCCACTACATAAACTATATTAATGACAGTTTCTAATGTGTGTATCTCACTTTATAACTTACAATGTATTTTAAGACATTGCTTCTAAAACAAAGATTTGGATTCAGTAGGTCCAGGGTGAGGCCTGGGATTTTGCGTTCTGACAAGCTCCTGAGTGATGCTGAGGCTACCCATCTGCAGGTGACACTTTGCACAGCAGGACTGTAATGTATCTCGGTTTCTTTCATCCTACAACAACACTCGGGAAAGTTTAATCATCTCTCTCATAATAATGAAAAAACTAAGATGTAGAGAGTTTTAAATTATATTTGCCTAAACAAAAAACAGTCACTAGGACCTTGGAAATAAACCACGGTTCACCAATACAAGTTACAATTAGGAAGTCTGTGAGAATATACAGGTTTTCATCCTTATTTAATCAAATTGTCACTTGACAAATAGTTAAAAAAAAAAAGGAAATTTTTAAACCAGAGGTGATCAATATATTTGAATGACAATTCAGAAAAATAACAATGTTTGAGCCTAACTATATTTAACAGATATCTTTGTGTGTGTGCAATTTTATTCATTTTTAATTGCAGTATAATTTACATACATTAAAGTGCACAGATCTGAAGTGTTCAGTTTTATTCATTTTTAATTGAGGTATAATTTGCATACATTAAAATACATGGATCTAAAGTGTAACCACCACCCCAAAAAAAAAAGATATAGAGCATTTCTATTACCTCAGAAAGTTTCATCATATAGCTTTCCAGTTAGTTCCTTAATTGCTACCAGCAGTGATAAATCTGGCCTGTTCTTGAACACATAATTTAAATAATACACATACTTCTTTCACTCAACATAAGATTTTGAGGTTCATAACCTATATTTTTATCAAGAAATATCCTATCTCTCACTCACAATATCTGCAGTTTTTCTTTACCATGATTTTATGATTCTCCCACAATTAGAGGTTTCTCATTTGGAACTAAAATTATTGAAATTACATACTTAGCAATTGCTGAGCATTTGATTATACTAACAAAATTTGGCCAAACTTTATTGTTGAATGAAAAACACTTTTGAAGTTAGTTTATTTTGTCTTTTGTTGACTCACCTGTGAGTTACTTACCATTGTACACTGTGGATTTTCTCATAGTGCCTCTTAATATTGAACCCTCTAAAACATGAAATTTTCTCAAGTAAATATGAATAGGAATAGCAGCAACATAGTTAAGACAAAGAAGTATTATTCAGTCTATGTGTATTCAAGCACATGCTTTTCCTTAGCCTAGTTTCTTTTTTGTTCTTGGCAGTGGCCCTAGCAAAGGTAGAAATTTTATTGATAAACACACACACACACACACACAGAGCTTAAGTTAAAGATCCCAGTCTTCTTCCTGACAGTTAACCCAATCAAAAGATGCTCCTCTGTCAACCATTCTTGGCCAATGGATAATGAAGCTTTTGATCAGCTTCAGACCATGGGGTCCCCAGTGGTATGGGCCATGCTGTTTGGTCCTCTCAGCAGCCTACTTTCTGCATCTCTGAGGTGTGGCTGTTCCAGAAACTAGATTGCAGACCATGCCTTGAAGGTCTGCCCATTTACCCAAGACAACCCTTGACTTCTGTCTTGCACCCATGCACCCATGCCAGGGCTCATCACTCTGCTGACAGGGTTTGGGAAAAATTTTGTTTATGGAGAAATTTGTTTTCATTCAGTTTTTATTTTTTGTCTCTGAGAGTAGGTTGTAGAATCATATTTCTCTATTTATTATGTAAGCTAAGGGATAAACTGCTGTAGGAACTAGTTCTATAGTATTGAAGAATTTTAGGGGGTAGCAAATTTTAAATTGTCTATTTGTAATTAGCAAGCTTGTCCTCAAAGGCACAAAATGGCATTTCCAAAAGGATAAATATTGTGTCCTACTTGTCTTTGTAATCCAGACACCTAGCCCAGGACCAGGCAGAGAATGATACTCAATAAATATTTGTGGAATCAATGGCACTTTCTAAACCTAAAATAAAGTAACATAGCACAGGTGTTTAAAAGGTGTGGTAAAGCAGACACTCCTTTCACTAACAAAGTACAGAATAATTATGGAAGACAATAAAAATATACTTGGGAAAAAATTTTATATCAAAAATTTTCCTTTAATTCATCCTAAGGCTTTGTGAGAAAAAATATCAAGCTATAATTTTATACTTTGTTTCAGTTTCAAATTTAAGTGTTCATAGCACATCATTTTACTATAGATAATTACTTAGTAACTCACAGATACATTCAGTACCATTTAGTCAAAAATGGCTCCCATTGCACTCACTGCTATATTAGAATCACACTTGGGTATTACATTTTTAATCAAGAAATGAGCAACCTTCTCATGAATACTGATTTTGGTGGCACAAATTGTCAAAGATGTGAAGAAATACTATTTTGAATGGTACATTGCATTTCTCATTAAAGAACTGATATTTTGTCTGCATTATTTTTATTAACTTTGCTTAATTTGGTCCTCTGTTTTCTTACAGAGTCACTGACACAGCAGAGGCAGGAGACGGTGGAGGAGAGAGGGGAAGAAGCACAGTGACTCATTTCAGCATCTCCAACACAGCAAGCAAGACTCCTCCTGCGTCTGGGCCCTGCATTTGCTTTTTCCTCTCCCTGAAATGTCGCAAGCTCTTCATGAGACTAGCTCATTCTCATCCTTCAGGTTTTTCCTGTTATGTTGTCTGCAGAGAGGCCTGCCCTGATGGCTCATCACATTCAGCTATGTAGTTGTCTTGTCTGTTATCTGTTGACTTGTTAATTGTCTATTTTCCTTACTGGAATGGAGGCTCTGTGAGGTCAGGAATTAGGTCTGCCTTCTTCACCACTGCCCAGTTTCAGGCACATTCCTAGCCCGGTTTCAGGCACTCAATAAATATTTGAAGAAGGAATAAATAAAGGTGTGAACCTAACACTTCTATTTACGGAGCATTTTAATTTGAAAAATCAACGTAAGGCTATTTAGAAACATCAAGCTTAATGAATGCAGGAGGCAATTAGCTGCAGCCTTTCAGTTTCATTGGCTATTTCTTTGCATTCCTGTAGAGAGCTGCTCAGATGGCATGGGTTTGCCTCATGTAGAAACAGGTGGAAATCAAAGTGCTGCTTCTCTGCCATTTCTGGAAGAGTTTACACAGGTATTGTGCGGTAATTCACAGGAACTGCTGAGAGTCTATAGTCAGCTCTTTGGACACCTCAGAGGTTGGCAGGCCAGCAGACGTGCTGAGGAGGGGTTAAAGTGAGGGGGCTGTGGCATCAGTCTTATTCAAAGTGCCTAGAGCATCTAAATGTATTGAACAGTTTTTTCATTTTAATCATCCAAGTAATTCATGCTCATTAAATAAAACTGAAAAAATACCCCAAATCATTAAAATATCCAAAAAAGATTATTATAACATGGTTCAGTAGTATAACATAGCTTGGCAATGACACTGTCTAGATTCTAATACCAGCTAGGCCACTTAAGGATGTTGTAAATAGCTAGATTGCAAATGGCCTCAAATTCTTCCCATTTCTATATGCATGACCTCTTGCAATGTGACTATACCACTCTTCAGTCAAGAGTGGAATCTATTTCCCCACCCCCTGAATTTGGATTTGGCCTGATATAGATTATTTTAACCAATGGGTCATCAGAAAGCATGACACTAACAGAAGCTTGAAAAATGCTTAGGGATTTGGGTTTGACCTATCTTGCAGCAGAGAAGTCCTCCACCACTATGTGAACAAGCCTGGGGTAGCTCTTGGAGAGTGAGTGATCACATGGAGAGACGCCCAGCTGTCCTATCATCCCAGAGAAGGCCCAGAGATGAAAGTGAAGCCATCTTGACCATCCAGTCCTAACCACGTAGTCCAGAAGAACTGCAGCCAAGCCACAGAATTATGGCAAACAATAAATATTTGTTTTTTTTAAAAAACACTGTATGTATTTTGTTAGCAGAAACTGAAACAGTGAATCTAGGCAAATTGCTTAATCTCTTCACACCTCAGTTTCCTAATCTGCAAAATAAAGACAATAGTATCACTTTTCCTATAGGCTTTGCTTTAAGTACTAAATGAGATAATATGTGGAAAGGATTGACCATCATACCTGGCACACATAAGTACTAAATACATTTTTATTTATTTCTTCCAGGTTTCTTAGAAAATGAAAAATGTGCTCTATTATTTTCTTCTCTGATTTGTTGACATAATATTATACTACCTAAATTAGGGTTTTTTCTAACTTTTTAAGTTTTACCCCAACAGGGTCTCATAGTAGCACTCCTCCACCATACTGAAATGGAAGATGGTTTTTTCCAAAGCATTCAAGAATTTCCATGAAACTACTTCAAAGAGAAATAAGGAAGAGTCTTCCTGTGGAGTAAACAGGAAGATTCTGGTTTATACAATGTAAGAGCTAATTTTAAGCAATCAGGCTGTGGAAGGCAGAGGACCCCAGGGCCTCACAGCAATGTTCTGGGAAGACCTGTGCTCCATGGGGCCTAACAAAAAAGCCCCTCATTGTTCCACATCATATGTGTTTGTTTTAGACTAAGAAGATCCTGCTAGTGATTGGCTCATAGCAACCATAGAATGGAGTTCTTTCCCAAATTACTAGAGATAGCTCTACAGACTGTTGGAAAGCTCCTCCCTGGGATGAAATCTGTGTCATCCCCCAAGCAGACCCTGTACCTGTACCAGCTGCCAGAATGTTTGCAGATCCCTGTTCATCGGCACTACAGAGGCTGAAAGGCTAGGGCTAAAGGTCACGACCACAGCATGCCAGGCACACTAACTTTCTGTGGTGATTCTCATAACCCACATGTTAGAGGGTCCTGGGGGAAGACTAGCTCCTCTGGTGCAGATTGCAGACTCAGAGAATACCAGAAAGTGCACTTAGACTCCGAAGTCTCATAAAAGTGCTTCCTGAGGTTTGAAGCAGCAGGAAACAATCAGCTGTTGTCCAGAAGAAAGAAAAGGTGAGGAATCCTGCGAGGATAGGGAAACTGTGAGTTTCATAACAAAGACCGAAAGAGCTGGAGATTATTTCTGGTATGCGTCCCTATCCTTAGGTTTAAAGATAATAGGGATGGTGGTACAAAAACAGACATTCCATGCATTCATGGATTAATAAACTGGTTCTTCACCTGGTCTTCACTAAATCAGCTTAGCTCCTACTTCTCAGCAACTTGTTATGCATTCCAGAAAAGCTATCTACTTTGACCTACTTTTCTCACTTTGCAAAAGGGGGAAATCTCTTCAGGAACTAGACTCAATCAATATCCAAGTTCCAACCAATTATCAAGTCAGCCAAACCACAGTTTCTGCCTCCAACTTTTCCTGCAGACCTTTAAGAAAAATGTAGCTACTTATTTTTTGGATTTATATCTTGTCATTCTATATAATTTTTGAAATTTTGTTGGTAAATCCAGTAAAATGGAAACAGATGACAATGGATTCACTCAGCAACTGCTATTCTTGTTCTCTTTAGAGAGTAGCTTTTCCCAAAATACTGGCGTATTCTCCTTGGGTCTCAAATCCAATGGACACAACTTTTACTGTCAATCATATTGCACTTACATGGCCACCCACTCATTCAACAGACACACATGATGAATATTTGCTTTGATATATTTATTTTATTTGAAAATTATTCCCTGCTTACTTTCAAAACTGTCTGAAACAGCCTACCATAAAAGATATGTAAGATAATAAACCACCCCCCCAAAAAAAGGGGATATCAAAAACCTTACTGAAAGTGTGGAAGTATAAATAATGCACCTACATAGGCTAGTGTAGGAGGACAAGCATTAAATTTATCTCTGACAGAATAGGAAACATTGTGATCTGTTGAAATGGCCAAGACATTTGGATTCAAAGAGACAGGGTTAGAGTCCCAGAAACTTCACTTAACGGGAGAACTCGGGCAAGTTACCAAACTTTCCTGAGTTCTTCTTTTTTCTATTCCAAGGCCTACATTATACATGTCATTGATTTTTTTAAATATATTTTATTGATTATGCTATTACAATTTTCCCACTTTCCCCCCTTTATTCCCCTCAGCCCTGCACAACCCCTCCCACCTGCATTCCCCCTCTTTAGTTCAAGTCCATGGGTCATACATATAGGTTCTTTGGCTTCTACATTTCCTATTTTTAACCTCCTCCTATCTATTTTCCCCTACCATTTATGCTACTTATGCTCTATACCTTTTCCCCTTCTCTACCTATCCCATTACCCCCCCACCCACTGCTAATAACCCTCCATGTGATCTCCATTTCTGTGATTCTGTTCCTGTTCTAGTTGCTTGCCTAGTTTGTTTTTGTTTTTTTAGATTCCATTGTTGATAGTTGTAAGTTTGTTTTCATTTTACTGTTCCTAGTTTTGATCTTCTTCTGTTTCTTAGATAAGTCCCTTTAACATTTCATATAATAAAGTCTTGGTGATGATGAATTCCTTTAACTTTACCTTGTCTGGGAAGCAATTTATCTGCCCTTAAATTCTAAATGCTAACTTTGCTGGATAGACTGACTAATCTTGGATGTAGGTCCTTGACTTTCATGACTTCAAGTACTTCTTTCCAGCCCCTTCTTGCCTGCAAGGTTTCTTTTGAGAAATCAGCTAATAGTCTTATGGGCACTCCTTTGTAGGTAACTGTCTCCTTTTCTCTTGCTGCTTTGGAGATTCTCTCCTTTAATCTTGGGTAATGTAATTACGATGTGCCTTGATGTGTTCCTCCTTAGGTCCAACTTTTCTGGGACTCTCTGAGCTTCCTGGACTTCCTGAAGTCTATTTCCTTTGCCAGATTAGGGAAGTTCTCCTTCATCACTTTTTTAAATAAGTTTTCAAATTCTTGTTCTTCCTCTTCTCCTTATGGAACCCCTATGATTCGGATGTTGGAATGTTTAAAGTTGTCCTGGAGTTTCCTAAGCCTCTCCTCATTTTTTTTAAATTCTCGTTTCTTCATTCTGTTCCAGTTGAACGTTTATTTCTTCCTTCTACTGCAAACCATTGATTTGAGTCCCTGTTTCCTTCTCTTCATTGTTGGTTCCCTGTACATTTTCCTTTATTTCACTTTTCATAGCCTTCATTTTTTCCTATAATTTGTGACCATATTCAACCAATTCTGTAAACATCCTAATTACCAGTGTTTTGAACTGTGCATCTGATAGGCTGGCTATCTCTTCATCACTTAGTTGTATTTTTTCTGGAGCTTTGATCTGTTCTTTCATTTGCGCTTTTTTTTTTTTTTTTTTTGTCTCAACGCACGTGTTGTGTAGTAAGGGGTAGAGCCTTAGGTGTTCACCAGGGCAGGGCAACCCACATTGCTATGCTGTGACTCTGTATGTGGGGGAGGGATCGGAGAGGGAACAATGCCATTTTCTCGGCTCTCTGACAGATTTCAGTCACTTCCCCTCCTACCCACAATCAAATTGGGCCCTTCTGTTGCTGATTCCTGGGTAGGTGGGTTTGTGTACATTCTAGGACCCTGAGGGTCTCTCCAGTGAACTCTCCTGTGAGGCTGGTAGTTTCTTTCACTGCCTCAACCCCCATAGGTGTTTTCAGTCAGAGGCTTTGAGGCTTTACTTCCCCATACTGGAACCCTGGGTTGGGCGGTCTATCTCACTCCCCAGTTGTTCTTCCCATTTATCTGCTCGTGAATGTGGGACCACCCAGTCTGCAAGCTGCTGCCTCACCTAGTCTACTAGCTACCTCCTTGCCTTCCCTGGTCCTCCAGCCACTGCCTTGCTGTGAGTCCTCTCCATCTGGCTGCCTGTGTCCACCCCTCCTACCAGTCTGGATGAATGTTTCTTCTTTAACTCCTTGGTTGTCGGACTTCCATACAGTTCGATTTTCTGTCAGTTCTGGTTGTTTTTGTTTTTAAATTGGCTGTTGTCCTTCTTTTGGTTGTGTGAGGAGGCACAGTGTGTCTACCTATGCCTCCATCTTGCCCGAAAGTCTACATGCCATTGATGTTGTGAGAAGTAATTAGTAACACATATGAAGTAAAAATAAATACACAAGTGATAACTATGTGCCACGCATTATTCTAACCACTTTACATATATTATTTCTGACCAGGATTTTATGATCCTGGACTACCATTTCAGTTTTACTAACTTGAAAACTGAAACACAGAAAGGGTAATGAAATGCTTAAACCCACAAACCAGTAGAAGTGAAGCCAACATTTGAAGCTGGGAGTCTGATTCTAGAAGCCATACTCCTAACCACTCTGCTGTACTGCCTCCCATTAAGTTAAATGAGATAGCATCAAGATAAAGTGAATGGGTGTTATCCCATTACTCTTATCAGTTTCTTGGCAGCCAAAGTAAATAGAGAAGTATTTTATTATACTATTATATTATTTAATATTATTTATTTAATATTATACTATAAAATACATAATAAAATAAACTACCTTTAGGAAATACCCTACTCCCCATACTAGGACTAAATTACTATTTATTCCCTGAGATGCTTGCTCTCCAAAGTCCTGGCCCCCAGCTCTGACCTGGTAAAGCCATATCTTCAGTCTGGGGGGAGGAGTTGTGATAATCCTGGTGATCTAAACTAACCGGTTCCATAGGAGATTCTTGGGATGCAAAAATCTCAACCACTGAGCTCTGCCCTTTTGTAGCACTTGATGTGTTGGTGAGTTAGAAAGCAGATGGACTAATACGAACCCATAGCTTCACGTACTGAAAAATAGCTTCCTCACCCCACAATACTTCCCACAAGATGCCCCTTATCTATGGTTGCTCCTCAATGTTTCAGCGAAATTCCACCATTGTTTAAGTTGCATCAGGGCTTACATAAGATTAGGGAATTTGAGGAAAAGGAAATTTGAAAATTTTTGCCATGTGTTAAACGAGACTCCCTCTCACCAGCAAGAGGATAATTCAGCTCAGCACCACCTGAAGTCATCAAGAGTCAGAGCTGTGGGAGTAGTATAGAGACAGCTGTAACACCAAGATGATGGATTTAAGCATTATTTATTCTGGGCCAGGCGCATGTATTATGCACTTGAGGGTTTTCTAAAGTACTGAAGGTAAGAGCAATTAATTTTCCAAACTTACACTCTTTCCAAACTTACAAAATCTTGGATTTCAGCATACCCAGGTCCAAAGGATTACTGCTGGAAGAAACTGAGTCAGCTCTTTCTCTTAGGAAATTATTCAAGGGGAAAGGAACATCTGTACTTTATGCTACTCTGGACAACATGGTCACCAGTGACACTGCTAATCAGTGTACCTTATAAATATTTCCAGTTCAAAGAAGGAACCGACACTTCTTCAAATCTCTCCCAGCCCCACCCCTGGACACACTCACACTCATACACACACACGGATTATTGTGGTCAATTTGAGCTTTAAAATATTAAGAGAGCATAGGAGGGTTCAAAGTTCCTGCACATTTTGAATTTACAGCAATAAAGATGTTATTTAAAAAATCACCAGCAAGTATGACTCACCCATTAAGATCTGCTTTGCACTTTACTTTTTCAATTGCATTTTATTGATTACACCATTACAATTGTCCAGATTTTTCCCCTTTGCCCCTCTCCATCCAGCACCCTCTACTCCCTCAGGCAATCCCCCCACCATTGTTTCATGCCCAAGGGTCATGCATATAAGTTCTTTGGCTATTCCATTTTCCTATACTGTACTTTACATCCTCATGGATATTCTGTAACTACCTATTTGTACTTCCTAATCCCTTCACCTCTTCACCCGTTCTCTCTCTCCCACCCAATCTGGCAACCTTCTGATAACTAACTTATTTTTTCTTGCTTTTAAGAGCCTCTCTTTAACTTCAACCTTTGACCTTTTAATAATGATGTGTCTTGGAGTGGACCTCTTTACATCCATCATAATTGGGACTCTTTGCACTTCCTGGACTTGCACATCTATTTCCTTCACCAAATTAAGGAAGTTTACTTTCACTATTTTTTCACATAGATTTCCAATTTCTTGCTTTCTCTTCTCCTTCTGGCACCCCTAATAGGCAAATGTTGGGCCTCTTAAAGTTTTCCCAGAGGCTATTTATACTATCCTCATTTTTTTGGATCCTTTTTTTCTTCTTCTTCTTCTGTATGGTTGTTTTTTGCTTCCTTATGTTCCAAATCATTGATTTGATTCTTGGCTTCAACTGTTCTACTGTTGTTTCCCTGTAAATTGTTCTTTATTTTAGTTAGCATATCCTTCATTTCTGACTGGATCTTTTTTATGCTCTTGAGGTCCTCACTAAATTCCTTGAGCATCCTTATAACCAGTGCACCTGATAGATTGCTTATCTCCATTTTGTTTGGTTCTTGTTCTGGAGTTTTGATCTGTTCTTTTATTTGGGCAATGTTTTTTGTCTCCTTGTTTTGGCAGCCTCCCTGTGTTTGTTTCTATGTATTAGGTAGAGCTGATTTGACTCCTTGTCTTGGTAGTGTGGCCTAATGTAAGAGGTGTCCTGTAGGACCCAGTGGCACAGCCTCCCCTATCACCCAAGCTGGGTACTTGAGGTGCACCCTTTGTGTGGGCTGAGTACATCCTCCTCTTGTAGGTGAGACTTTGTTGCTGTTGGCAGATCCATGGGAGGGATTTTCTCAGGCCAGTCAGCTGCAAGGACTGGCTGTGAGCACTGACCACCACCATCTACCCTCTGTGGAGAACCATCTGTGCAGAGGCAGGGTGGTGGTGCTCTGACATGGCCTGTAGCTGTCCATTGGGTTCAATGGCCCTGGGGTTTCCCAGGTGGTACAGGTCAAGGTCAGCCCCCATCTGTGTTTCACCCGGGACACCCTGTCTGAGCTGTAAAGCAATATTAAATGGCTGCTACTTGTGCTGGGCTTGGAGGTTCCTAGGTGAAGAAAGCTGTGATTCTAATCTGGCTGCCGCTAGGGCTCACTAAAGCCAGCTGTTGCTTGTTTGATAGGATTTAGGAGCCAAGACCAGCCATTGTTATGGAAAATCAACCTGGGTGGGCCTATAAATTGGGTGGGGTAGAGCCTCTATGGATCTCCAGGGTGGGTCACACAGTGTTAGCCAGGTTGATGGAGTCTCAGATATGGCATCAACCTATGGTCTCTGAGAGGGGTGAGGGCTCAGAAAAGGGACAATGACCTCTGCTCACCCCAGTGCCAGACACTTCAGTCTCTCCCTGTATACCACTGGTGCCCTTCAAGCTGCCACCCCAGTGCTGGAGCTCAGAGGGAGCGAGTCTGAGTAGGTGAGTCTGTGTGTGGGTTTCCCAAGAGGAACTGCTTAAGGCTCTAGCAGCCTCCTCCACCAACTCAATCTGCACTGGTTTTTGCAGCCAGAAGTGTGGGGACTTATCTTCCTGGCACTGGAATCCTGGGCTGGGGTTCCCTGGTATGGGTCTGAGACTCCTTGCTCCCAAGATATCCCTCCCAAATTTTTATCCACATGGGTATGGGGCCAGTCTGTTCCACATCCACTCCCCTCCTACCAGTCTGTATGGATATGGTATGTTCAGTTCCATAGTCGTCAGACTTCCATTCAATTGATTTCTGATGTTCCTGAGTGATAGTTGTTCTATATTTTAGTTGTAATTTCTAAGTGGTTGTGTGAAGAGGGGAGCCACGTCTGCCTATGTTGCCATCTTGACCAGAATGCTTTGCACTTTAAATGTAACTTTAACCCAATCTAACACAGTCGTTGACCCTTTAAGCACATAATAAATCTTGGTTGAATAAATGAATAGGTGAACAAATGAATTAGTGGATATCACTTATTGGTTAGGCAAAAACTTAACATATAAATAAAAGAGACAAAATTTAGAAATTTATATAATCTCTAGGAAGAGGGTGCTGGTTCTTAGTGTAGTAAGAAAAATAATTTGGTTTAGATGTTTTCTTCTATTTATGCTGGGCATAGTTATATTTCATACATAATTATGTGGACTTTATAGCTTTAAAAAATATGTAGAAAATAAAAGAAAGTTGCTCCACCATAAAACATCACTGGAAGACTTGACATTCAAAATATATTAGAAACTTGGCAAAAAAGAAAAAACCATCTAACACTAGATTCTCAAAATCATATCCTTTAAATGTTAAGATGGAACTGTTTGATATTTTTCAATAGTTTGATTTGATCCTGTGACTAGTCTTTTTTTTCGATAGCTCCCTGTCTTTTGTATCATTCCACTGCCATTGTATGACATTTAAAGGGTATTAAAATAATAGTTTACATCAAAACTGTGTGAGACAAAACCATAAGGAAAATTTCTATTGCATGACATATCAAAGTTGTCTCTTATACTCTCTTTATACTTAGTGACATTCATTCATTCAACAAATCTTCTTTATATTTAATGGGTATCTCAACAAATATTTACTGAGCACCCACCAAGTAAGAGGCACTGTGCTAGGCACTAGAGATGGAACAGAAAACTCTTCCCCACTGGATGATAGAGATTATAGTGTAATTAGGCAGGTCAACATTAAATGATCACACAATTAATTTGTTCATTGAGATTGTGATTAGGACCATGAGGTCAAGTATAGATCAGCTCCTTTAAATAATAATGCCACTTGATGAAGGACTAAGGCCTTGATCCTAGAGTTATGGGCAACCATTGTAGGTTTTTCATCATGAAAGTCACTCTGGCCACACTAAGATGAAAGAATTTACATTGAAACAATGGCAAGTGCTACATGCATGACCAATGGGAAGTCTATTGCAGTATTATCATCCCACAAATACCATATTCTGGGTGATAGATGATTGTGGCATGGTCCACAGTGGCAGCACTGAAGATGGTAAGAGTAACTATTATAATGATAACAGTAACCAAGTCTGCCACTTGCTGTGCCACTCTCTGTGCTTAAGCATTTACAATGATTAAGTCATTAATCTTCAATCCTATAAGTGAGGTACTATTATCATTCCAATTATATTCTCAAGGAAAATGGGGACAGAGAAGTCCAATCTGATAACCGTCCCTGGTTATACACCTAGTACATAGTCACAATAAGACCTCAGAGAGTCAGACGGCAGAGCTCAAGCTCTTAACCATTCTGTGAGCTTGCTAAATTGAATTAGATCTTCTGGATGTTCAAACAGCTACCTGGTTTTCTACTGCACTGGCAATTTATTCATTCCCTGCCCAGTCCTTCCATGGCAACTCAACAGGTTAAATATTTTCTTGGGTCAGTTCAAAAGAGCACCTTCAGTGGGAATTCTCTCTGCCTTGTTCTTTATTTCCTAAGCTCTTCCTAGTCTCAAAAACTATTGTGTTTTGAAATTGCATGCATTGACTTGTTCTGAAAATTGGCCTTGGAACCTCTTCATATTAAATTCTTTTCTGTACAAACTATAGTTCATAGAATAAAACCTGGTTGTGAATTCAGATGCCTACATTTGAGATGATCTATTAATGTTGAGGATAAATATGACTCACCGATCTTGGGTAGTAGATATGGGCTGAAGAAATTGTTAATTTATAGGGTCACTTCACTATGGGAGCCTGAACAGAAATGTCAATTTAAAAGTTGCCACCCTATTACTGAATTTACTGTTTTAGACTGTGTCCCATTGGAATAGACTTGATGGAACAGAGGCTGAGCTAACTATGAGTCAAGTCAGACCTTTGCAGGCAAAGGGGGTAAAGACACTTACAGCCTGAAATGCTCCTGATGGGGTTAGGAGGCAGAGTGTCATAGAATGCTGCTGGCCGTGGGGAAAGGAAGGGAGAGAAAAGTTGAGGTATCAGGCAGCCAGAGATATCCAGGAACCTATCACTGAGATTCACGTACTGAAGGAAGTTTCTGAGGCAGGAAGATGGTTCAGACCTGGACAGGAACTAAATCTTGAAGAAGAGAATGTTCCAGACAGTTTCATGATAGGACTTAAACACAAGAATGAAACACACCCCTGCTTTAGTAGCTGCATTAGATACTGAAGCTTGGTTACATCAAACATGGTCATTCATGTAGTTAGCACTTTCACGTACCAGAAACCACACAAAGGTTTTGAAGTTCATTAGTGAACCAAGGCACCATTTCTGCCTGAGAGAAACTCACCAGGCTAGGTGGGGGAGAGAGCTCTCTTTTGAGAACTGAGGCACATGATCGAGCAAGGACTAACAGTAAAGTAGTTTTGATTCAGCACCACCTCCTGCCCATCTTAGGGCCAGGATAACTCTTACTCAGATGCCTAAGTGGCCTTTGCTTAGAGATTAGAAGAAAGTGGGTTCTGGGTTCTAAACATTTCCCAGTTCTTTTGGACAATGGCTTTACTATGAAATGAAGTCAGACCAGCAGCCCAAAGCTACTCTCTAAGAGGGAATGCTGTGGGGAGATCTTGTGATTCTAGTTGGCTCCATTCTTGTCCACTGACCCCCTTCTTCAGACTCAACTCATCTGAGCCTGTCTCCACCACTGGCTTCTGCTTCTCTGAGAGTCCCAGACTTGACAAAGAGGCCAGTTTGTGCTTCTCATTGGACATGAGTTTCCTCCTGATGGTCTGCCTCTTCATGTCCGTGGGTTTCCCCCACTCTTTCACTTTCTTTGCCACCTACCTCTGGAACAAATTAGTGGATGTTTTTCTCTGGTCAAGCTCTAAGGGGCAGACCCCCTTCCCACCCTGGCTCTCAGCTGCCCCTGTCTGCCTCTCTGTGGCATCGAAACTGACCTACTAAAACCACCTTCAGGGTTCCAGAACTGGGCAATGAGTGCATCCTTGGGAAAACTTCTCGAGGTCTAGAGAATAGACTTACTAAGTTATTAGGATGGAAAGGAAACAAATGGCCCAGTATCCTGATGCCAGGGATCAGGAGAGCACATAAGGCAGAACTGGTCTAGAACACAGCATCCCAGACCATTCTCCACATGCTGTCTTGTCTCTGTAAATAAAACTACTTGGTAGTAATGCCTGCAATTCCAATAATGTACAGATTGTTCAGCTGCCATCTTATACTTCCTACTCTCATTTTCCCCACTCCCACATCAAGTCCATTTTCCACCTGAAAGTAAAAATGAGTTAAAAGATCCATCATATCACAAGTTGATCACCTGCTCAAAACTCATCATTCATTATCAGGCCCTACCTGGGTTGCCTCCTCCCCCCCACCCCCACCAGCATCTTCCTGATAGTATCTCCTGCCTCTGTCCCCTTCTCACTGTGCTGTAGCCACAGTAACTTTTTCTCTAGTCCTCAAACACACCAGGTGACCCCCACCTCAACACTGAGAATACTCACCCCCACCAGATGGTTGGGTTTTCTCACCATTCAGCTTAACTGCCATCTCCTCAAAGAGGCCACTCTCTATAGCCTCCTCCCCACTCCACTACTCCTTTCCATTACTAGTTTCATTTTCCATAGCACTTTGCACTAGCTGAGATGATTTATGTATTAATTTTTGTCTTCTCCTTACAACAAGTATGCCCCAAGAGGACAGGAATCATTTAGCACTGTATCCCAGCACCTGAACAGTGCCTAACATGATAGGTGCTTAAATATTTGTTGAATAAATGAGCCCTGGCTAGTGTGGCTTAGTGGGTTGGGTGAGGGCCTGTGAATGGAAAGGTTGTCCAGTCAATTCCCAGTCAGGCCACATGCCTGGGTTGCAGGTCAGGTCCCCAGGTGGGGGCGTGCAAGAGGAAACTGGTTGATATATCTCTGCCACATCGATATTTTTCTCCCTCCCTTCCCCTCTCTCTAAAAATAAATAAAATCTTTTAAAATAAATAAATAGATAAATAGATAAATAAAAGAATTACAAAATGACCACAGACTCCTCTCTGGAATGAATGTGTTATAATAAGGTTTCAGTTTACAAGTTATGGAAATAGGCCATATAAGGAACAAAAACAAGGAGGAAAAAAAGCCATTTGTCCATGTAGCTGTTTTAATAAAAACTAAAATATGTAGTTACTAAGTCCATCTTATACATGATATTTTAACTCCATACTCCATAAAAAGAAAATTGTTGCTGCCAGAATTACAGAAATGTGGCTTTGACTTATAATAATGTAGAAATAGTTCTAATAAATTGTTAAATCTTGTTTATTTCTGGGACTTTGCTGAATTTTCTTTTTCATGAAATTATTATTTAAAGTTCTAGTTAGTAAATTAATGTCAATAATTTAAACAAATTTCTTCATATGCAATTATCTTGGATTGGAAGGCAATAAAACAGTTGGAATTACTTTTAACAAATTGCACATTCTTTCCCCTTCATGTACTCTACTGTTAACATTAAAGAAAGTTACTGCTGTAATTTCATATTTAAAGTGAAAGTATTTGGTTTATAGGGAATTATAAAGCAAAAAAATCCACACGCTCCTCACATTCACCTTAAACAAATAAAAACACCAAGAGGTCAGAATTTCTTAATAAGTGCTATTTAATCATGTTCTATATATTTAGATTTTGTTTTAAAGAAATTAGATTGGGGAGAAAGCATCCCACAGAGAAAAGCTGAACTTTAAGATAAATAAATTAATGCATAATGGTTTTTAAATTCATGACTAGTTAATCAGTTTCTTAACCCGTAGAAGTATTAAGCATTTTTCCCTAGGAGAAATGGGTTTACTTGGTGTTTTGGAATGTAAAAGCAATTATGGGAAGGACTTAATGATTTTTTTAAAAAGGTAGATTTCTGCCTCTCAAAAACTCACACAGGAAATTTCTATTTTTAACCAGTAGATGATTTAGTCAAACTGGGACATAATATTAAAATGTTATAGACAACAGTTGAGAAGTTGATGTATCATTAGGCTGCAAACCATATTCTAGAAACAGCAAAAATTAATGATGACAAAGTCGATGAGCAAATGCAAAGAAAAAGACTTGAAAACTGATTTATCTTCTATGAAAAAGTACAGCAGATTAGACATAATTTATTTACTTCGAGGATAATAACATTGATCCTTCAGAATTCAGAATGAAAATACAGTAAAGCAAACCATGAATATAAAACAGGAGAGCAAAACAGATTTTTTTTTTAAGTGGGGCTCTTGTTTGGGCACATGGCAGCTTTTGGTGGACACAGATTTCTCCTGTTAGTAATTATTCCTACCACTAATTACCAGGGGCACATCCTACTCAGCCCACCCTCAGAATGGAAGTCGTGTATAGAGCAGGATAATGTAACAGAATAATGAAAGCTGAACAGACAACAGGATAATGTAAAGGATACTGAACGTCAGTTGGATGCATTCATTATGGAGCCCAAATCAGCTTAATTCCTGAATCACCCTCTTCATGTCATTTATCATGTATTATATTAACTCAAAGCCAAAATGTCCATATGTATCCCTCAACACAAAATCTTGCAGGGCATGCAAACATCAGCCAAATGCAAATAAATCCAATCCTAAACCTACTTGGATTAGTAATAATACCTAAAATTGCTTAACCTTCACACAACCCTATGAAGTACACTAATATTACCCCCATTTTGCAGATGAGGAAACAAGACACAGAGAGTTGAGGGACTTTCCCAGAGTACTGACAGCTGACACCTGGCAAAGCCATATTGAACCCAGGTACTCAGACTCCATACTTCATACTCTAAACCATGATACAATTATACCATCCATATGGTGATTCTTGTGGTTGTTTAACTATTATGATTTTTACATGAATAAAGTTTGATTTCTTACGAAAAAGCCATGGAACCCTGATGCACAGGCCCAGACAAGAGGGTTGAGTACCTTCGCTCAGATAGAAGTTGTGCATGCCCACCAACTACTTCTCAGCAAAGCACTTATCAGGCCTTCCTATGCAGAGCACTGCCCTCAAATAATTTATCAATAATTAAAGTATTTTAATTGCAATTTTAATTTTCAAAAATTTGTTTGCTCATAAAGTTGTTTATTTTCACTTACATGCACTGAATTTGTACCTGAGACTTACAGAGTGATTTGATATGGTTTTTATGCATGTGATTAAAATTCTTAAGGATTCAATTATTATTTCAACAATTATAGACAATGTCTCTGTAAAAAGTGACCTGAGAGTCCCAGTGTGACCCACATAGTGGCAGCACACATGAAATGATCAATTCCCAATATGTTCAAAGAATCTGGACACCCTTTAGGGTCTGTTATAATGATACTTAAGCTATATTTAATGAAAATATTTGAAATGTCCTTCAGTTGCATTTGATCAATACAACTCAACATCTTCCAACAATACAAATTAAGCAGGTCTCTCAAACTAATGTAAACATTGATTAAAATGGAATTGCCTAATGTGTAGCATTCAGTATGGCTTTAAAAATACTATTTCAATTATTCTTGGTCAGGGGAAAAGAACCAAAAGCCCTTTCAGGCCAGTGCAAAACAGAGGAAAGCCTCTGCTTGAAGTCTTTCTTTAAAAAGCCCCTGGTTTTTTAGCTGTGATTGCATAGATCTCTCCTCAGCTCCTGTGCTCAGGCATTTATATAATTCTGGGAAAACAGAGTACATATGAGGCACAGCTACTGACTTTGATAAATCACCTGGGCTCTATGGAATGCAAAAGGATATTGTAAGGAGAAATGCAATACTGACTATGAAAATACTTTGAGGTCTCCAGAGAAAGGTGTGTATTTACATATGGCAAAAGCGTAGGAGTGAGAATATCAGAATGGCCAGAGTCTGGTTTCAGCTCCACCAAGTGGCAGGCAGTGGTAGATGGTGGCCTATCTGCGTTCCTCCTTTGGAAAACTGTTCACATGCAGACCAATGCATGTCATTGATCATTTGGTCTACAGAAGGTCATCCCTGCTACTCTTCTCTAAAGGGAGCCACTATAACAGGATTTTTTGCTTTACCATTTGTTCTAACACTAAAACCATACCACGAACATAACATTTTTCCATCTGGCCATGCTACAAAGATAGATTTGTGTATACCAGTTTGCACTTATAGTAGCATGTAGCCAGCTCCATCTTCTTGTTGTCTTCATGAGCCCTTTTATACGTTAATGATGTTGGAGAAAGAATGTTGCACTGAGGTTCAGAATATCACTTCAACTTCTAACTCATCTACTAATTAACTGTCTGACCTTGAACAGGGCCTCTCCAAGGCCAATAACCTCTGCTTCATCTGCCTTCCTGGAGGATAACATGATCTAATGAACTAATAATGTACTACAAGTGCTTTAAAAAGGTAAAGTAGAATTTTTAGTATTAATATCACTATTGAAAAATACTAGTTAAACATAAAAATTAATCCAAGATATGTTCTATATGTAACTTTACATATTACTATGCATGCACACATGCAACTCAAATGTAAGTTTACAATGCAATCTCTGCGTGTGTACTCACATGTCTGGACCATATTCTGAGCCTTAGGTCTTGCGCATTCTGTGCATGTTTAACTATGCCCCTCCCAGGCTATTATGGAAAATTTTATTTTCAGAGTGATTAAGTCATTTCTGTCCCTAACACTGCTATTTAGCTGAGCTAGAGATAATCCTCTCAGAAAAAAAAAAAGAAATTTCCTTAAAACACTATTCATTATGTTCAAAAATAGCCACAGTCCACTTTAGAACTGAGTTAATGATAGATTTTCCTGAGCAGAATTCCCCCTTTAGTAATTTAGTATCAAAATGTTTACTCATGGAAAATGCCTGTTTCCCAGGGATTATTAATCATACTTTATTGGGAAGTAATCAGTTACATACTCGGTTTTCCCACCCCTTTTAGAAACTTTAAGTGCTGAGCTACTCATTATTGCTATGAAAATCTACCCAGTAATTACCATATTTACTTTTCATTTATGGGGGAATAATCTGTTTTAATTAAGCCTAACTGAAGAACTTTTATCAGATGTAATTATCCCTTTCGATAAATATGTCTCCACTAATTACATTTAACCATGGGATTTATAGCTCTTAAGTCATTTAGGAGGAAACATAATAAATCTTTAGTAATACATGCTAAATTACTATAAATTAATTCAGATCATTAACATAATAAACAAATTAGGATAATTTTGCTTAATTAGTTTGGGTGGTTAACTCAAAATCTCATGTAAGCTTCATAGTAATCTTGCTTTTGACCATTGTTTCTGGAATGACAAATTTTGAAACAAATCTATTTTATTTTATTTATTCTAAGTATATTTTATTGATTATGCTGTTACAGGTGTCCCCATTTTTCTCCCTTTTATCCTCCTCCACACTGCATCCTTGCTCCCACCACATTTCCCTCCTTAGTTTTTGTCCATGGGTTGTGCATATAAGATCTTTGGCTTCTCCATTTCCTATACTGTTCTTAACCTCCCCCTGTCTATTTTGTACGTACCATTTATGCTTCTTTTTCCCTGTACCTTTCCCCCCATTCTCCCCCTCCCCACTGATAACCCTCCATGTGATCTCTATTTCTGTGATTCTGTTCCTGTTCTAGTTGTTTCCTTAGTTTTTTGTTTGTTTTTTAGGTTCAGTTGTTGACAGTTGTGAGTTTGTTTTCATTTTACTGTTCCTACTTTTGATCTTCTTCTTTTTCTTAGATAAGTCCCTTTAACATTTCAAGTAATAAAGTCTTGGTGACGATGAATTCCTTTAATTTTACCTTGTCTGAGAAGCACTTTATCTGCCCTTAAATTCTAAATGTTAACTTTGCTGGATAGAGTAATCTTGGATATAGGTCCTTGACTTTCATGACTTCAAGTACTTCTTTCCAGCCCCTTCATGCCTGCAAGGTTTCTTTTGAGAAATCAGCTAATAGTCTTATGGGAACTCCTTTGTAGGTAACTGTCTCCTTTTCTCTTGCTGCTTTGAAGATTCTCTCCTTATCTTTAATCTTGGGTAATTTAATTATGATGTGCCTTGGTGTGTTCTTCCTTGGGTCCAATTTCTTTGGAACTCTCTGAGCTTCCTGGACTTTCTGGAAATCTATTTCCTTTGCCAGATTGGAGAAGTTTTCCTTCATTATTTTTCAAATATGTTCTCAATTTCTTGTTCTTCCTCTTCTCCTTCTGGAAGATTCAGGTGTTGGAGTATTTAAAGTTGTCCCTGAGGTTCCTAAGTCTCCCCTCATTTTTTTGAATTCTTGTTTCTACATTCTGTTCCAGTTGAATGTTTATTTCTTCCTCCTGTTCCAAATTGTTGTTTTGAGTCCCAGTTTCCTTCTCTTCACTGTTGGTTCCCTGTACATTTTCCTTTATTTCACTTTGATAGCCTTCACTTCTTCCTCTATTTTGTGTCTGTACTCAACCAATTCTGTGAACATCCTGATTACCAGTGTTTTGAACTGTGCACCTGGTAGGTTGGCTATCTCCTCGTCATTTAGTTCTTTTACTGGAGTTTTGATCTGTTCTTTCATTGGGTGATATTTCTTTATCTTGCACCTGTTTACCTAAGACCCGTTGTAAGGGGCAGGGTCTTAGGTATTCACCAAGGTGGGCAACCCACTTCGATATATTGTGGTGCTGTGTGTGGAGGAGGGGTCAGAGAGGGAATAATGCCCTTTGCTTGGTTCTTGCCCCTCTTTCAGTCACTTCCCTTGCCACCCACAAGCTAATTGGGCCTTTCTGGTGTGATTCCAAGGTGGGTGGGTTTGTGTACATTCGAGGACCCCATGGGTCTCTCCAATGAACTCTCCTGTGAGACTGGGAGTTTCTCCCACCACCGCAACCCCCATAGATTTTTACAGCCAGAGGTTTTGAGGCTTTAGTTTCCCATATTGGAACCCTGATGTTGTTCCTCCCAGATTATCTGCATGCAAACAAAGGTGGGACTGCCTGGTCTACCAGCCTCTGCCTTGCTGACCCAGTCTTCAGCCATACCTTGCATACTCTCCACCCTGGCTGCCCATCTGCACCCCTCCCACCTGTCTGGATGAATGCTTTTTCTTCAACTCTTTGGTTGTCAGACTTCCATACAGTTTGATTTTCTGGCAGTCCTGGTTGCCTTTTGTTTTTAAATTGGTTGTTGTCCTTTTTTTGGCTGTGCAAGGGAGCAAAGTCTATCTACCTATGCCTCCATCTTGGCTGGAAGTTGAAACAAATCTATTTTAATATTTAATGTAAAGCAGATCATTTCTCTTAAATTTTATTGCTTTGATAACTGGTTATTTTCCAAGAAGGAAATATAATTACAGTCCTTTAGTTTTTAAACTTTATAAAAATTTGGATAAAACTTTACAACCTAAATGTAATTCATGTAAAAATATTTTCTATTTCCTCCTTAAGAAAGCTGATTTTTTTCACTTTCTGCTTCAATAAATGTATTCTAATAAATACATGTAGATTTGTGAGTATGTATAAATGTACACTAATACATTTTAGATACTCCTCCAGGAAGCTTGAGCTTCAATTAAGGTTAAAGGAAGAAAAGTATGTAGCAACAGGAAGGCAATATTAAATTAAGAAGCACTTGTTTTATTTAAAACAAATAAAAGGAAGTACAAGGTCTATCCACAAAGTATCTAGCCATGTAATATAAAAAATAGAGATTTTATTGAATAAGATACAAGATACAAGGAACCTTGTAATAGGACAAGAAGGCCTCAGTCCCCTTCAAAGTAGGCACCTAGGAATCTCACACAATTCTCCCAGTCGCCATCAGCTGCCCTGTAGTATTTTCCTGGATCTCATCAACAATCTGAAATCTCTTCCCTTTCAAAAGTGATTTTGGTTTTGGGAAAAGCCAGAAGTCCCAGGGTGCCAAATCTGGGCTGTACGGGTGCTGAGTCACCTGGGTGATTTGATGTTTCACCAAACAACTCCACAGAAGATGTGATGCATGAGCAGGTGGCTTGTTATGATGAAGCTGCCAATCACCAGTTGCCCATAGCTGTGCCTTTCTGAATCATCTGAATAGTTTCCATGGAGGAATGTTCAGGCTTAATGTGAAATATGATGCAGTTTCATTGCTCTACTCACTCAGTCATTTTTCAGTCATTTTGAATGCAACAACCACACAGTACACATCCCAACTCAATGGCATCTACTGCTCCCACTGATTAGTACAGTTAAGTCACCATTGTTCACACCTGAGCATTCCAGTCCACGCACTTTGGCTGCCAGGTTACATCGATGTTGTGCAAACTATTCTTGTTATATTGATAATGTTTAGACTTTTTCTGGATGAGCCTTATATGTCTTTCTCAATGAATGGGAACTTTATTGAAATCCATTATCTCAAGGGGTGGTACATACCAAAAATGTAATTCCCTTGAAAAATAGCCTCTTTGATGTAGAGAAGTGTCTGGGTGTCCTTCTCTGGCTTACATCCCTCCCCATCCTCCTTATCAGGAGGCTCCTCTGATTTCAGCAGGGTCCACAGAAGTTAAGGAAATGAACAGCAAACCAAGGACTAAGGAAAAATTTTCACAATGCATATATTTGATAAATAACTTGTATCCAGAATATATAAATAACTCTTGAAACTTGTCAATAAAAGGTAAACAACCCAATAAAAATCAAGCAAAAATATTTGAGGACTTTATAAAAGAATATATACACATAGTCAATAAGCCAATGAAAATATACTTAACATTATTGGTCATCAGTGCAACACAAATTAAAACCACGAGATACCAAAATCCACCCACAATAAAATAAAAAGACTGATAACATCAAATATTAGAGAGGATATGGAGCAATTGGAACTCTCATACATTTCTGGTGAACATATAAAATAATACAACTTTGGAAAATGGCAATTTCTTTAAAATTTTAACATTCAATACCCTATAACACAGAAATTCCATTTTCAGTCTTTTATCCAAAACAAATCAAAATATTTGTCCACAAAAAGCCTTGAACACAAATATTTATGGCAGCTTTATTCATAGATAGGCCTTGTGGACACAATCCAGATGTGTATTATCAGGATATTGGGTATATAAGTTGTGGTATAATCATAGAATTGAATATTAATAAATAATAGAAAGGAATAATCCACAGATCCATGGAACTACATGGATCAATCTCAAAAAAAAATATGCTGAGTGAAATAAACCAATCAAACAAAAGGACATTTTGAATGATTACATTTATATAAAATTCTAAAATAGGCAAAATTAACTTTTAGCAATAGAAATCAGGTCAGTGGTCACTTCTACTGAGGGAGAGAGGGGAGAAATGAAGGGAAGGAGTCATAAGAAAACTTTCTGGGGTGGTATAAACATTCTATGCCTTGTTATACATTCATTAAAACTGATTGGTGCACTTAAGATCTGAGGATTTCACTAAATATCACAAATTATAGCACAATTTTTTTAAAAAGTAGAAAAGCTCCATGATGATTTTTAATAACCAGATGCAACTTTCACATAGACAATAGCAGTTCTAAAGATGAGGGTGAAGAGGTGAAAGGATAAAAATAGATAACCATTAGCCCATGTGGAAATAATGCCACTGTTGTTCTGAATATAGAGGCAATTTTTATTTTTATTTTAACCCAGGTGGTTATATTAACATTCTTTTGACACTTTATGATAAAATATTGTTAGTTGCTTGGCTTCCACCTAAGAGCAAATATTTCACCCTGTGTAAGAGTCTTATATCCTCCTTTAGAAAAGAGATGGACTCTGGAATCAGATTATCTCTCCTGACTTTCTCAGGGTGATAGATACTCCCAAAGACCCTGAACGGGAGCCACTGATTTATTGTCAAAGTTCACAGAAAGTGAAGTCACTGAGGCAGCTCCAATCTTACACATAGCAGAACTTTACAATTCAGACTTGAAAGGACCCACATCCTTCACCTTCAGGCCTGGTGTTCCCACCATGATGTGCACATGCGCATGAAGGCTCACTTGTTATCTCTGTGGTGGAATGCATTTGTCACCTATAACTCATGGTCATCAATACAGTCATCACCCAGCTGCAAGTGGAGACATCCATCTATTCCATCCATTGTTCTAGCTTCCAGAACTCCTGCTTTGCTAAGCCAAATACTCTTTCTCCAGCTTTCCTTACAGTTTGGGGATTTATGGGGAAAACTTTCCTTCACTAATGGAAAGGAAACAGATGCTGCTACCACCACCCTTTCCCCAAATTTCCATTTTGAATGTGGAGGGGATGTTTGGAGCTGCAACAACTCTATTGCAACCATGAAGCAACAGCCAATAAGCTAGAGATGTTGAAGCAGAGTCTAGAAAGAAGATATGTTCTTGATAGCATGATTAAGCCTCTATACCAACTCTAAACTGCATGCTTCTAGAGTTCTTGTTCTGATGGCTGGGGATGCTAGTTGGGAAAGTTCAAGAGCATAGTATCCTCCTAAAAAGGATATAGACACATAAAAAAGATTGCCCTAGAGTAATGTGGGAAAGTACCAAAAAGAAGTGGATAGCTTCAAAGATTAACTTTGTCCTGAGCAGGCTCTATGTATAAGACCAGGTTCAAAGGATTAGACGAAATCAGAGAGGAAGCCTAAAATGTTTTGTTGCCTAGAATTTAAGAAAATATATTTCTTTCCCAATGTGGTAAATAACTAATTTTTCACCTTTTAGAGTATGCATATTATGTGTATGTTTTAAAAGAGAGAGAGAAACCAAGATGTTGAGTACTCTGTGCTTCTTTTCTAAATTTCTGAGCTTCCTTTTCTACACTGCACTTGGCTGTACTCCATCCAACAGACATCCATTAGTCATCATCACAATCTTGGTAGTGACAATGTAGAAAGTGCATCATGTAAAAAATATTCTGTTAATAATTAATGATAATTTCCATAACGGGGAGTGGCATTGCATTATACCCAAGCTCAGGATAACTGGACTTGCCATCCACTCTTGTTCTGACCTGTGTGATAAGCACGGTGGAATAAGCCTGATGTGTAACAGAATTAGAAGGATAGGGATGCAGAAACAATTATTTCACCCAGCAACAAGAGAAAGCTATGTTTCTAAAAACCATCCTGATTCCAGGAATGCATGGGATCCCCCAAATAAGGGAAATATGAAATTTTAGAAAATGAAGGTGTTTACCATTACCTCTGAAATAATAACCTAATTTATTCCATAGAGAGGTGCCTTAAGGGCAGCCTCAGAAGACAGAGTGGTCCACATCTGTTGTCCCCATTAATCTGTCATGATGTAAATGGTGGCATAGAAGGTATCTTTTGAGGAGGAACAGGAATCCTTGCTCAGTCCATTCCTGAGCTTTCTACTTATTGTCTACAGATCAGCTGTTTCACAA
Source organism: Desmodus rotundus (assembly GCF_022682495.2). Taxonomy (NCBI): domain Eukaryota; kingdom Metazoa; phylum Chordata; class Mammalia; order Chiroptera; family Phyllostomidae; genus Desmodus; species Desmodus rotundus. The sequence continues at coordinate 84,197,478 of NC_071394.1, forward strand.
TCCTTGCTTTCATTAACACATGTGGCACCATCAGCCTCCCCACTTTCTTCTGCCCCCAGACCTTCTAAAAGTGGAGATAACTGTACTTGAACAACAACAATAAATAAATAAATAAATAAATAAATAAACAGAAATATATTGAAGTGGCGGACATTGTTAATTGTCTATACAATGTCAAGTGTCCCATCTCTCTTACTAACATAACCCTAATTTTGTGCAGGGCATCAGTGTGCCTCACTAAACATTCTATTTTACAGGCTCCCTTGTAACACAGTTTTGGACAATGAAAATAGTATAAGTCCCTGATGAGAGCTCTTACAAAAACTTCTGCTTTCTTGATTAAAAAAAATTTATGTTTCTGGCACCACTCTTCTCACTTCTTCTTATATAAATGACCTAAATGTGGACACTGAAGTCTGGAGCTGCAGCCACTCTCTTGTAGCCTTAAGGATAACATAATAGAGAACTACAAAGAGCCTGGATCTTTGATGACACAGTTGAGCACCACTTCTGTGCCACATGTCTCTGTACATGTTCTTATGTGAAGAAAATCAGCCCCCATTTGTTTAAGCCACTTTTACTTGGTTATCTTCTTACCTGAAACCAAATATATTTCTAAGTGACATAGATGGGTCCAAGAACCTGTACTTAAAAAAATACTGCACAGGTGACTAGATGTCTAATAAGTGTTTTGAATTTAACATGTTCAAAACAGAATACTTGATTCCCATCTGCTATCCTCTCTCCTACTACTCCCCACCAAAAAATCCCTGCTTATCTCTCAGACTTCCTCCATCTCAGTAACAGGCATTACCCAAGTTATCATGTTGTTCAAGGGTTATCCTACACTTCTCTCACCTGACATCCACTTCATCAGCAACAGTTTTTAACTCTGTATCTAAAGCATGTCCTATTATAAAAAACTGAGACAACTCAACACCAGAAAAACAAACAACCCAATTAAAAAGTGGACGGAAGCCCTAAATAGACACTTCTCAAAAGAAGATATAAAGATGGCCAATAGACATATGAAAAGATGTTCAACATCACTAATCATCAGAGAGATGCAAATCAAAACTACAATCAGATATCACCTCATACCTTGTCTGAATGGCCATCATTAATAAACCAACAAACAAATGTTGGTAAGAATGTAGAGAAAAGGGAGCCCTTGTGCGCTGTTGGTGGGAATGCAGATTGCTGCAGCCACTGTGGAAAACAGTGTGCAGGTTCCTCAAAAAAAAATAAAAATGAAATTGTTTTATGACCCAGCAATTCTACTTCTGGGAATATACCCAAAAAAACCCAAGACACAAATTTGAAAAAGTTTAACGCACCCCTGTGTTCGTTGAAGCTTTATTTTACAATAACCAAGATATGGAAGCAACCCAAATGACTATCAGTAGATGAGTGGGTAAAAAAGCTGTGGTAGATTTACATAATGGAATACTATTCAGCCATAAAAAATAATGAAATCTTATCTTTTATGACATCATGGGTGGACCTACAGGGCATTATGCTAAGTGAAATAAGTCAGAAAGAGAAAGAGAAGTACTATATGATTTAACAGCTGTCAAAATACAATCTTACAAAATTGTTTTGAATTAATTTAAGGACAACTAAGTGCTACTAGAACCATCTTAAGGAAAAAAACAAACGAACTTTTTGGTCAACCCAATAGTTAGTTTCATAACACATTCAGAGGTCAAACGTCCTAAATTTGTAGAGTGATAACTTTCAGGCCTCATTCTGAAGTCTATCACTCCATTTGCCAATAACCATAAAAACAAAAATTTAACAAAGAGGAGTTTGGGGATAAGTGGAATCATTCAGTTTGAAAGGCAAATTATACCAATAATGTACAGTATCACATGTTGAAGAGTCACCAACCTGCTTTAGTTCAACTTTGTTACCAAATTACTCATCTTAATTACTGCCTTCTTTTTCTTATCTCATTTTTCCCTCATCATATTAATGGTCACATAATAATATTAGACAATGTTCACTAAGCTTTACTCTAAAAATAATGGCTGCTTTAAATCAGAGTTAATTAGTATGTCAAGAAGTTCAAGTTATTATGGGGCCATGTGATTTTTTTTAAAAAAGCATTGAGAAAAAAGTTACTTTACCAAATGCTACACTCATGATTCTGTAACATATTTTTTTAATGTTTTTTCTAACTTGTCACTGAAAATTGAATAATGCGATTCTTTGGTGATCATTTGTCATTTCTAACGGCAGGTGAGTGATCTCTCCCTAATCCTGCAATGACTTTGGAAAATAGATTTAACTTAATTTATGAATTTCAGTGTTGTTTCTCTTCGAGATTTAATAGTGAATCATGGCTTATACTAATTTATATTTCATCACACATAAGGAAAGTTGTCAGGAGCAAGAGACCAGAGTAACATAATGCTTCTCTCCTGCACCCTCCTCAGCTGCTCCTGGAAAATGTTTGGTGGTTGGAGGGGAGTTAGAAGGCGCACTGTCCTTGGATGTATGTGGAAAACGTTCTGGGACTTCAAGGAGAAGGAGTGAGTGTATTGAGGGACGTTTCTGAAACTTCATACATATGGAATAAGCATCATAAATAAAAGAATTGCTATCTTGAGTATCATGGCCTGAAAACTTGTCCATCGGTGGGTCCTCTGAGGGTACTCATGACCTCTCCTTCAATCCTTCACAAAATAATCAGAATATCAGTGCAATCAAGAAGAAACAGAAAAAAATAGTTTGCCTTTGTTTCACTGGTTCCTGAAATACATTTCTGCCTGAGAAATAAGACCTAGCACCTTCACATCAACACTAGCAAAGAAGACAAAGATGAAAATAAAAAGAAGTAGGCAACAAAAGTAAAGAGAGTCCCTCAGTAACATGGGTTTATTTTCAAGGAGGTCTTAAACTTTGAGTCCTCAGGTTAAGCTGTAAACAGGGCAGCAAAGAGATCATGAGCAGTCACACCTGGGCGAGGCCTAGTGAGGGCAGTGCTGTGGATGCTGACTGGGGAGCATGGAGATATCTATCAGTCTCCATGACCTACTGGGAAATCTCTGCTTAAGTTTCACTTCAAGTCAAGAGGCACCATCCTATAATATTGCCTATTTTCAACTGCACAAAGTTTCAGTTAAAACTTGGGTATAATTATAAACACTTCTAATCTACTAATATTTATGGAGTACCTACTAAATCTAAGGCACTGTGGACTGCATAAAGATGCCTGTGCTCCTGGTGTCCCTTTTCTGTCCCCTGTAGCAACATGACACACTGATCATTATTGATTATCTGTCCACTTTTCACACCAGACTGCCAACTTGAGGACTGGGACCGTGCTTATCTTGACCCCACTGCTTCTCCAGTGCCTAGCACATATCAAGTGCTCAAAACTGTGTTTGAATGAGTGACTAGAAGCTTATAAAATAGTTTCAGAGATAAGGTGTAAACACTTGAAAAGTTAATAACAAAAGAACAGGTGTCACAAGACAGCACATGATGAGTTGCTGAACAAAAAGTATGACAAGTCCTACAGAGGAGGTAACACTGGAGGCTGGAACAGGAGCCTCCTTGGGTTGTTGGAGGAACCCTGACCCTGAGTGTGTTCCATGCTTTGCCAGCAGAGAGACAGACCACCAACTAATGAGGGAGAAATAGTAAGAGAAATTACATTGGTGTGGGCAATAAGATCCTTAGTGACAACCATTTTGAGGAAAGGTTGAGAACTGATATTCATTTGTCATTAATTAATTAATAATTAAGGAGCAAGTGCTTACCTTCATGCTCTAATTTAATCTGCAAGACAAGCTATGGGGTGTCCTATCCTCATTTTATGGATGAGAATACCAAAGCTTCAGAGAGATTATGTGAAGTAGACCAACCGCAATCCAGAACAGATGACTTTCAAAACATAGCCTCCCTATTTCACCCCAAGTAATGACATAGTTAGATGCTATTCCTGTTGCACCCAACAAGTTAACTAAAAGCCTCTTAGTTGATAAGCTGAAATAAAGCTACACTTATTCAAGACATGATGAAACCTTTATAGTGTGGGGGAAATATGGACTACTGAGAAACCTGGAAAACAATAAACTAGCCTAAAAACACCAAAAGCTGGTAGAGCAATGACTCCAAATAGAGACCGTTTCAAGGTGGTGCAGGACCTAAGAAGGTAGGAAGTGGCAAGTGTGACAGGAAAAAATGGGGTCCACTCCATAATGTGATCTTGGTCTTACCAGCAAGACCCCTGCTAAAATTATCCCTACCACCTATGTCTGACAATCCTCACAGGGAGATTTACTACTTGGCCTAAGAAATGCTATTTTACTGTCATCAATTGCCATCAGTCTTCTTCAACTCAATTTTAAAAATATGTATCAGTTACCTTTTGGGAGGATGCTAGCTCTGAGGTGCAAAACTAACAAAGCCAGGTCCCTGGTCTCCAGTACCAGATGAGAAACACCTCAATATACCTGAGCTTACTCCCTGTGGGGTCACCACAATGTTACAGGAACACATGGAAGGGAATGATCAATTTTGCCTCTCCAGGCCCATTTCCTGTTCCACTCCTCTGCACATGGCTGCCTCCTCACCAACGTCTTGGAGAGCCCTGTTTCTGCCGTTGTCCCTCACTGTGGTGGACACAATGATCCCCCAAATATGTTCATGCCCTGATCCCTGGAACCTGTGAATAAGTTATGTTGCACAGCAAGAAGAATTCTGCAAATGTAAGATTACAGCCCTCACACTAGGGAGATTATCCTGAATTGTCTGGATGGGCCTAATCTAATTACATAAGTCTTTAAAATAGAACTTTCTTTGGCTGAGTCAGAGAGACGCAATAGAAGGAGAAGGCCAAGGTTCCAGGTGGAAAAGACATGAACATTCTTCTACCTCTCAACCATTTTTGCTCTTTAGGTCTTTCCCCAATATCATGCCATCTGCACAGAAAACAAAGCTCCTCTCCCTCTGGATTCCCATCACAGCTTGTCTGGACTTCCATGTAGGTACTTATTTCCCTCCCTTGTACTGTTGTTGGTTATTTTCATGACTGCCCCAGTAGGTTATACATTGTGTGTTGTTCAGTTTTTTCTCCCACATATCCAGTTACATTGGTAGACAGAACAAATAGTCCAATAGCCATTCTATGCACCCATATTTAGTGTTTGTGGGTGTATGGCACCAGTAGGCATTCACACATGTTTTTGGCTGGCACCCAGGTAGTGGGGTGTCAATCCAAGACAATTCATGGTGATAAGAGCAGTGTTATACAAGCGAAAGTGCTCATTAGTGATTAATTGACATTATTTTATTAGCCTATATTGACTGCTTTTTTAATGCAAATTGAATGCTTTAGTGAAAACTAAATTGAAATATTACATTGGAACTAGTCTTGAAAAGAACATCACAGATTGATGCTGGAACCATCACCTGCACAGCTATAAATTACTAGTGCATCAAAAGCCAACTTGATTATTGTCCCTCAGTTAAATAAAGACAGTTTAGTGTTTCACCAAAGCCAATAATTCATTAAGAGGCAGTGTGAAACTATATAAATAAAAGAGCTAAGGAGTAAAATGTGATACTTATTATTTAGAATAAACTAACACTTGAATATATCAATCCTGCCTTCTTAGAATTATCACCCAATTTATTTGAATAGCTAATTAGCAAAGAGGTCAGAACCATGTCGGTTGTGGAAAGATAATAAAATCTCCTTAAGAATGTATGACAATGCTATATAATTCAAGTAATCACGTGGAGAAGGTGTGGATAAAGACATCAAATAGTATACATTTTGGCTAAACCCATTTTGTACTAACATTAATCATATGTTACAATTATTAAACATAGCCCATCTAACCTCCAAGCAAAATGAGAAATCTAATGTGATCCCACAGTCCTTGACTCCAAGGAGAAATCAAAGTTCCCAGTGGAGATATAACCATGAAATATATACATGTATGTGCATTATTATTATTGATGTAATTGCTTCAAATGATGCACTCTCTCTAGGTTAACAAAAATCCATAGGGAAGTCCTGATTTATCCCATCACTGCAAGGTGTCCTCTATACTTGAGTAGAATATTTATCTGTTTGTTAAAAAGAAAGAGCTAATTGGCCAATCTGGTTAAACTCCCTCTAGGGAGAACCAGATGAAGAGGAGGTTGTTAAGAGATGTAAACAGATCAGAAAAGGTAAACCAAACTGTAAATTAAAACCTAAATAACTGTAAGAGAGAGGAAGAATGAAAGTAATTTATGGAGCAGAAAATGCTGTAAACTACCAGTACATGTATGCTAATATTAACAGTGATGAGGTTGGGAAAATCATCCAATCCCTGACTGGCCAGGGATCTAATTGCAAACAAAGTTCAGTAACTATACTGTAGGGTCTATGGAATGAAACTGCATAAAGCCATAGTCTCTAGGGCTTAACTGCTTCATTCAAGGCAAATAGAAATATTTGAGTGTATACTACAGCAACCCACTGGGCCAGGGAGTGTGCAAATGAAAAAATGAATCACAAGTAAACCCTGACCTGAAGGGGTCTGAGCAAAAAATATAACAGGAGTAAAGAGAGCAGTAGTTTTCAAAAATTTAACAAAAGTAATGTCACATAGAACTCCACCAGGTAAAACAAACAAAAATATAGCTCTTCTTAAAAAAAAAAAAAAAAGTAGCTCTTCTTGTTGAAGCAGGAGATAAAAAGTGTGGGATTCCACCTGATTTAGCATCTCTTGCCCCAGCACTGTGGGATCCTGACCATGCCCAGGGACCCACTGAACTATATATATCAGCATTTGAAAATAAGCACTCTGATACAGCCAATCAAGGTAGAAAGTGAAAAGTTCCATAAAGGAACTAAGAAGGCTCTATGAAAAGGAAGAAAAAGTTGAGAGCATATTCATCCAGAATGCTGGGAATAGTACTCTCCAGTAGAACTTTCTGAAATGGTAGTAATGTTCTATATCTGTGCTGTCCAGTAGAGTATCCAGCTGTAGCTATCAAGCACTGAAAATGTGGTCAGTATAACTAACATAAAATTTTCATTTTATTTAATTTTAATTAAATAGCCATATATGCTTATTGGCCACCATATTGGACAACACAGGCTTAGAGAACATTTTCATAAAGTAGCAGGGGCTTAGGCAATGGGCAGAGTTCAGACACCCAGAGGTGCACCAAGGAAAGGGAACTTAATAAGAAAGACAGGAATACCTTCTCCTAAAATAAATACTACTTTTCAAAAGAAATCATATAATATGAGTTAAAGATTTTATCTTTGGGGTCTTTAGTTCCTTCTGCCTAACAAAAGGGGCTTGCCATAAATTTGGCTAACACAAAAAAGACATTAATTTCAAGATAACTACTCAGTAATACTTTTACTAATTTGCCTTAAATAGAGCAAAAATAAAGAGGAAGAACTGATAACCATCAGCCCAGTAATAAGAGGCTTCATGCCTGGAATAGGGAATATTAAGGACATTTGCCTCCTGATCTACAACTACTCCATGAGTCCATGGGTTCACAACATTTTACTACCTTAAATATACAGGGTAACCTGGAACGAGTCATACAAACTTGCTTTACTTCAAATCTTTTTTATACATGAATGTGGAATCAACCATATTTTCCAGTCAAATCATTTTCACCCACAACAATCAATATCTTATATGATTGAAGCCAATATGATTCTGCTAAGACTTCTTTGACTACTTTTGCCCAATATGTCAATATAGCATCAATTACCATATTTTGCCATGTATAATGCACACTTTTTGTCCAAATTTTTGAGAGAAAAATAAGGATGCACATTATACATGGGTATAATGATTATATACCATGGGAATAATAATGGGTATAATAATCCCATATATAATGTGCACAAAAACCATGGTGTGTCTTATATATGGTAAAATATGGGCATGTAAAATCAAGATGACAGTTTCAGGGTCCCTTGACAGTCAAGATGAAGCAACTGTAAATGATGTGGATCACCAAAAAGCTATGAGACAAAACCACAGAAATTTTGACTAGTTGGTCCCTTGTCTTGCAATTATCCTTACCCTGAAATCCTTAACCAGTACAAGCCTGATTCTCAGGTTGATCAAGTTCAACTCACAATGAAGAATGGGAATAAGAATGTCATTTGTGAATCAAGAAAGTCCCATTGTACCAAAATGTCAAGGTCTCATTGATAATAGAAATGACCGTTCACTTAAGAGTTTACTCTATAGTAGTCCTCATATCAAGTGCTTTTTAAGTCATTTTATTCCATTGTCACAACTCTGTGAGGCATGGACTATCGTTATTCCCACTTAACAAGCAAAGGAACTGAGGCTTAGGGAGGAGAAGCTGGAACCCTGGCTGGTCTGACTCCAAATTCCATCTTCTTTCCTCTATGCAAACTGTGTGCCAGCCACCATATTATTTGTGGTTTGATTGTGAAACAACTTTCAGCCTCTGCTTTCAGTAGAGGAAGCAAATATAGCATTTGTTAAGAATTTGCTGCATATCCTGTGCTGTTTTACATTCATTCACTCATTCATTCATTCATTCATTCATTCAACAAGTATCTATTGAGTGCCTACTCTGCCCCAGCACTATTCAGTGATTATCAAAGCAAGTCCCTGACCTTTTGGACTATGTTCTAGTGGACAAACACAAATAAAAATAAAACATCAAAGAAGCACTTAAAGAAATAGAATAGTGTTAAGTGCTATAGTAAAAAACAGTTAAAAATAGTAAAAAAAATATACAGAAAATATTTTTAATATTTAAATACAGTAATTCTCTTAATACATTTTTTATTTTTAAATATTTTATTTGTCTATTTTTAGAGAGAAGGGAGGGGAGGGAGAAAGAGAGGGAGAGAAACATTGATCAATTGTTTCTCACCCACCCCCAACTGGGGACTTGGCCTGCAACCCAGGCATGTGCCCTGAATGGGAATTGAACCTGTGACCTTCCAGTTTGCAGGCCATAGCTCAATCTGCTAAGCAACACCAGCCAGGGCTAATAATAAAAATTTTTTAAGGTGAAGGGCAATAATGTGATTGAAGGTGACTGGTACAGGGATCTACTTTAGATGGGGAGCTCAAAGGCCTCCCTGTGGTGGATCATTATGTTGAGCTTTCCTTTTAGATTCTAAAATCCGAAGGATGAGAGAAAATATTACAACCAGGGGGAGCAACATGTTCAAAAGCCCTAAGATGATCAGTGTGACAGGTGTGAGGGAAACAAGAGGAAAAAGAGTATGAGATACATTCAGACTGGCAAGCAGGGACCACGTAGGGAGTTTGGATTTCAGTCTATGTGCTCAGGAAACCACTGAAGGATTTTAAACACTAGAGTCACATGATATGATTTACGTTTTTGAGTGGTCATTTTGTCTGTAATGTGAGGACGATTGTAGGAGTCATGTGTAAAAAAGCAGAGGCTGTTCCGGTGCCCAGTTAGGTACCATGTTTAAAAGCATAATTGGAGACTAGTGGGTAGATTCATAAAATATTCTGGAGACAGATCTGAGAGACTGTGGATTGGACTGGAGGATAGGGAGGACAATGGAGAAAAAGAGAAATCAAGGATAGCATCTAGGTTACTGACCTGAACAACCAATGGGTAGATGGGGTAGCCTTTGCTAAAATGAGAAAAGCTTGAAGAGAAGGTTTACAAGTTTGGTAAGAAGAAGGAAAAATGAAGAGTTTGAGAGGAAAGAAAGATTCTTAGCTCATTATTTGATTTAATCTCCATAACAACTCTATAAATTCATTCCTATTTTTCACATGGAGAAATTGAAATTCAGGCAATTAAATAATGTGTCCAAGGATGCTGAACAAGGAAGTGCCAGGGCTGGGATTTGAGCCAAGGTGTCTGATTCCAGTGTCCACACATGCAATTACTATATACCAATACAGAAAGACTGAGATTTTGGTAGTGGTTTTGTTTCAATGAGCTTCTCTTTCTGTATTTTTAAAACTAGGCAAATAATACTCACTGCATAAGAGGTGTAAGAATCAAGGTGATAAAATGGGTAGTTCTCCCTACACTGTAAAGTGATTCATAAGAATAAAACATTATATTTCCAGACATTGAATCCTGGCATATATTCTTGATTCTATTAACTATGAGTACTCTGGTTTTGAACAGGGACACACCCTAGCCTGGTAGACTCCTGCTGCCTCATTTAGTTTCCAGTCAAAGAGCTTTCCAAGTCCCATGAGTAGGACTCAGAGATTTACCCCCAGTCTGGGACAGTGCCCTGCTTTCAGTATCACTAGAGAACTTCGGGGTTCTTCCTGCCTCCAGGCTGCCTTCTATGGTTTACCTTCAAGAAATGGTGTGTCATGCTGATCCTAGAGTTGCAATCTGTACACAAATGGGGCTGTACCCAGTTGCAGCACCTTGAGTGTTCTGCCGGAGGGTTTCTTATGACACTTTACAAACTGGAAGGCACTCTAAGCTGGCAGCTGAGAGAGTCTGGATAACTGCCCAGCCACTGTGCTTTTCAGCTAAAAAGTGAGAGGAAGGGAAGGGGAAAGGGAAAGAAAAGACAACCATCTGTGAGCTCCTACTGAGTCTTAGGTCCCATGGCGGGTATTTTTACTCATATTATCTCACTCTTATAACAATCTGGGGCAGCAACAGTTTGTAGTCTCATGTAACAAACAGAGATCCTAAAGTTCAAGTGTTCATTTAACTTTCCAAAGTTTATACAGCAGATTAGAAGAAGAGACAATATTTTGCCATACATATATTTGACTGTAAAATATAATGTTTTGTTTGGTTCCCCCCCAACTAGACCATAGTGCTAAAGTACAGAATCATGTGAAAAAGGAGGCAGCCAAGAAAGAGATAAAAGTGTCTTCTTAGAATGTGCTCAGAATCCTATTGAAAAATATGAAGTCACGAGACCACAGTGACTGAAAATTAATTTGATCCAGTCAGGCATGTCAGAAAAATATCTAGGTTTTGTTATTGTTATATATGTAGAATGTAAGTTATCAAACTATAATGAAAAATACCAGCCATATTTAACCAGTCAGATTTTTATTTCCCAAGGCCATGATAAAGAAGATGACTGAAATTTAGTTTGCATAATTGTAAAGAAATCATGTTAGCAAAAAGAGAAGAAGGGCAGCTTATTCCATTGTTAAGAGAATCAGCTCTTCCATCCAAATGAGAAAGCCAAGAGAGAAATGAGGTTTTACATGGCCACCTTTCATCAGGATGGTTTGATTCATGTAAGTAAATTCTACACCTTGCCAGCTCTAAATCCAGAGTGGTGCCGTTAAGCTGATGCCTATCAGAGCCAATTCACTTTCTTATTCCAAGCTGACGATTTAAATGCTTACATTAAAGTTTCTATGTTAACTTTCAGAGTTTTAAAAATAAAATAAGTTGTTGTTCTCCATCAGACCCAGGAGCAATGGGAATTAGTGTGATATTGTCTTTAATGAAACGTATTGGGGATGTGTGATTCATGTTGGTTCCCAATCCTCTCCTTCTCTTTAAAATGCCATTAAATGAAAAATACAACAGCTGTTTCATGTTAAAGAGAAATGCAAATGTGTATTAATGCAGCTCAAGAAATATTTTATATGTTTGGAGAATTTATTATTTATATGAATGGAATCAATCTACATTTTTTCCATTTAATAAAATGGCACTTATTTGAATGGCTTTACCAGCTGTTTAAGCCAAATACACAAAAAGAAATGGTCTAGGAACTAAGTCAAAGGTATATTTCTTTTCTCTAAAAGTATAGAATAAACAAAAAATTATGCTATTGTGTGCCCACCAAAGGTATAAAAGCACTACCTTTTCCTTAAAACTTAATTGTTTAATATTAAACAATCTCATCTGAAGAGTCAGTTGTTTAAGTTGAGCTTTGTCATAGGTGTTCAAACCCAGGTACTTCTTGTGCTTGTAAATTGTATTTGGAAAGGCCTCCTGGTGAGTAGTAATGCTTCCTCATTATCATACTCCTTCTATTACCTAATTTGGATGCAGATAAAAATTGTTCAAAACAGGAGAGATTTCCCCGGCTAATTAATGATAGGCTGACTGACCAGCTCCCATCAATGCCTAAGGCTTCATTATATGTACAATTCTCCAACCAGTATAATAGCCCACTTCCACGGTTTTGCTGGGTAATTTTAATCAGTCATTGTGTATGCCATGTAAATCCAACAGCTGTGTACTTGGGTGACCTTATTATCATTAGCAGCGAGTTGGTTGTTGAGCAGGGAATTTTTCATCAGGAAAAACTACATGATATCATAAACTTGGGAATGGTCGGGTTCTATTTACTTTTTTCTGACTATAATTTACAACTTAGGAAATAGACACATTTAGCATGAAATTCATACTTTAATAAAGAGGGATATATCTGAAGTTTCTTTCTAACACATTTTCCATATTCTTTTATTCCCTTCCAGGAAATAAGAGAATTGTCATCTGTTGGAAAATTTCCCAATGAATGAAGGAGTTTTCCATGATTTTTGCTTTTGACATTGAAAATATCAAAAGTTGCCTCCTGGTGGTCATGAAATCAACAATTCTCTAGGATCTTGGGGAAATAATTCAAATAATAGCCCCTAAAAGGAGATCTTTAGATCCCTGTGGTGGAAGATGCCCATTTTTGGTGCTAAGAAAAAGTCAAATAACCTTCTGGAGACACAATTGTTCACAAGAGTGTGTTCCAAACAGGTCAGTTCATATTAATTTTAAAACCCTGGTGCAGCCCAGATGGTACTTTTTTATCAAGCATCTCAGCACTCCATATGTTAGAGCAGACCTGCCACTGTTTTAGCCTCTCACACTTTTAAATTTTCCTATATTACTTTTAACTTAATATGTAACCAAGCTCTTCATCTCTTAAAAAATACTCCTAATGGGAGAGAGAATTCACTGCTGTTTCTTTTGTAAGGTTAACTTCTCTAGAGGAAGCAGTAGTTTTGTCATAATTAGTCCCTTAACTCTTTAATAATTAACAAAAGCTCATTCTCCTGGTTATTAGCATCCATGTAAAATGTAGATCAGTTTCTTTGCATTTCTACAGTAGTGCTGTAAAATGGGATGATGACCTTGTATGTATTAAAGATGATCTGTAGATGGGCAGCTAACCATCAAGAGAATGGCATGGAATGCACAAATATCTTCCCCTTCCTTCATGGCCCAAAAGGTGACTTCCACTTTTGTGATACTAGCCTCAGTTCCCTGTGATGGTTATGGTCTTACCTCTTGTGAGTGTCCCTGGGCAAAACTGTGAAGGATATAAAACAAGACTGCAGCCTTCTCCTATGCCCCCTGTATGGCTCTCTTTCTCTTTCTTCTTCCTCCATCTTATCCCAACAGTACTGCATTTTAAAAGCACTAGGGCCAGGTGGATAGTGCTTAGAGGAGCCCCTTGAAGAATGGAATAGTAGATACTGTGGTGCCCCCACCACAGGGCTGCTCTCCAGGACCAAGACCCCATCCCTCATTTTCTGGTAATGTCAGCTGAGGAAGGTGTCCTGCAGCATCTCTCACTGGGATAGTCCCTCGGCCTTAAGAAACTACTATACCCACATTTACGCCCACTCCTGAGCAGCAGCCTGCAATCAATGACTGGCTAATGTTCAGATACAAAGATCCAGCTCCCAGGCATCCACTGAAACAACTCTGAAGGGCCGCCCCAGCTCTAGAGCCCACAGAGGTTTGGCTGAGACCTCAGAGGCAACTTCACAGCATCAGCTTCTCCCTCTGCCCAATCTCACCCTCCCTGCCTCCTTACAAGTCTATCTCTTTAGAGCTCCCCCCAATCCAAAGTAAAATACAATGAGGTTTAACAGACAGGTAGGATCAAATGTTTTAGAACAAATTCTAAGAGCAAAGGGAACAGTTTTCAACATCAAAATTTGTCATATATGGTTAAAGTAGCTGTTACTCCAGGGCATCTTCTGACTGTTCAGAACACTCACAGGTTTACTCTCATAAATCTCAACTCTTAGGCTCCTACAACCCAAGCACACTTGTCATAACTATTCCTACTGTCCATACTATAATGTTTAGGATCCTGCAAACATGCTACTAACCCTCACCCCTCTTCAGAGTTCCAGGTGGAATTCTAAAGCTGAGTAGCCCATCCGTCTCTTATGTCTACATCCCAATCTCTGCCTCTCTCATCATTGTTTTCCATAGTCCAAGCCATGAGTCAAATTCTTTGGACAACTATCATTCTCCTGAGCACTTTGGAAGCTCAGTCCATTGCCAAGAAGTTACCTTAGATCTCAACCATATTTGTACATAAAGATGGAGGGATTTTTCTCCTTACAAATTTGCCTTAAATATAGATGTATCTTTCTCCCAGGCACTTGTTTCCTACCCTTCCCCAGGAAAAAGAGCCCATACTCTCCTACCTCCTTTGCAGGACAAAACAACTTTACTTCTCTTCCCCTGATTTATAATGGCTAATTTGATTGTGCACCTACTAAGAGCTAGGCACTGTTCTGTGTGCCCTACATGCTTTATCTTGTGTAATACAGATAATGACCTCGTGAAACAGTTATTATTATTATTACCCCCATTTTATAGATGAGAAAATAGAAGCACGGAGGAGTGACCTGACTTCCTCAGGGCCACACCATCAGAGTGGTAAAGCCAGGATTCAAACTCAGCCAGTGCTCTCAACCAGTCAGCCCTATTGCCTTGTCCCCTTCCTTAACCTGTTCATCACTCACCTCTGCTGTCCACATGACTCGGTGTTCTGTCAACACTGAGAATCAGTTTTCAAATGTGCCATGCCTCTTCAGAGTTCCTTGTCAGATATGTGCCTCCCTTTTCCCCTTTTGAGGAAAACAACAAGATAAGGTGACTTCTTAGAAGGAGGATTAAGGAGAAGAAGAAAGAGGAGGAATGAAGATGGGCATAGAGAAGGAAATGGAAGATAACCGAGATGTGTTTACTCTGAGCACAGATCAAGGAGCTATTATGTTGAAGGGGCACCTTGAAGAGGGAAAGCAGGTGAGATAAAGGGTCAAATGGACTTTCTCAGACTGGAGATACTGATGAAACATCCATGTAATGGTACCAATAAAAGAATAATAACTATCACACTTAAATACTGATGCCCCCAACAATTATCTAATTCTTATGATTATGTGCATATGATTATGCATGAGATGTAGTTTATATGGTTTAGCAAAGTAAACAAACTTTGGAATGTTATAGAATATAACTACCATTAATATAGCTGATAAAGTGAAGAAGGAACAGAATTTATATATATAGCTGCAAGCTGCTTAGAAATATGGCAAAAATTCTTGTCTAAAATAAATATAAAAATAGATTAATAAGTTATTTATTTCACATTTCACTAATGGTGTATGGGATGTACTTCCAAGCACTTGTCATATTACCGGGAAATGCATGTACTGATTATCATAATGAACTTAGCCATTAGTGCTAATACCATTACATATTAAAAGCAAATTTATCTGAGTCATTAATTTGAGACACTTTAAAAATGCATTTATGGCCCTGACCAGTGTGGCTCAATTGATTGGAGCATCATCCCATAAACCAAAAGATCATGGGTTCAATTCCCAGTCAGGGCACATGCCTAGGTTGTGAGTTCGGTCCCCAGTCAAGACCTGTGTGGGATGCAGCCAATGGGTATTTCTTACACTGATGTTTCTCTCCCTTCTCTCTCTCTTTCTCTCTTTCTCCCTGCCTTCCTTTCTTTCTAAGCATGTCCTCAGGTGAGGATTAAAAAGAAAAGAGTGCATTTATGTGTATTGTCTCTATTAATTCTCCATTATTAACCTTTAAAATGATTTTAAAATCTTAGCTTTATATTTTGAAAGTATATATATTTTTTAATTTGGATAAATTTATTGAAGAGTGCAAAGCCAAACTGGCCAAAGACAAAGCAGAATTGGAAAGTGATCCACCTTAAATGGAAATGAAGGTAAGGTTAAGCATTTTCTTCCAACCTGTTTTATTAAAATTGTTTTTGAAGGTTAACCCTGTGTAAATTCAAGCATGCTCTTCTCTGAGTTGACTCTTCACTTTCATACTGTAGCATGGCTATGCTGATTCTGGACAAGGTTTCAGTGATTTAAATGCAGTGGGTTTTTTGTGGTGTTTTATTTTTTATGTTTTTTTCTTCTTTTTATTATTATTATTATATTTTAAATTATTTTATTGTTGTTCAATTACAGTTGCCTGCATTTTCCCCCACCCCTCTACCCCACCCCAACCAAACCCACCTCCCTCCCCTGCTTCTACCCTCCCCCTTGGTTTTGTCCGTGGGTCCTTTATAGTAGTTCCTGACAACCCTTCTCCCCACTGTCCCTTCCCCCCTCCCCTCTGGCTACTGTTAGATTGTTCTTAACTTCAATGTCTCTGGTTGTGTTTTGTTTCCTTTTTTCTTCTATTTATTATGTTCCAGTTCAAGGTGAGATCATATGGTATTTGTCCCACACTGCCTGGCTTATTTCACTTAGCATAATGCTCTCCAGTTCCATCCATGCCATTGCAAAGGGTACAAGCTCCTTCTTTCTCTCTGCTGCATAGAATTCCATTGTGTAAATGTTCCATAGTTTTTGGATCCATTCATTTGCTGATGGGCACTTAGGTTGCTTCCAGTACTTGGCTGTTGTAAATTGTGCTGCTATGAACATTGGGGTGCATAGGTTCTTTTGGATTGGTGTTTCAGGGCTCTTAGGATATAATCCCAGCAGTGGAATAGCTGGATCAAAAGACAGTTCCATTTTTAGTTTCCTGAGGAAATTCCATACTGTTTTCCACAGTGGCCTCACCAGTCTGCATTCCCACAAATAGTGCACTAGGGTTCCCTTTTCTCTGCATCCTCTCCAACATTTGTTTGTGGATTTGTTTATGTTGGCCACTCTGACTGGTGTGAGAGGGTACCTCATTGTGGCTTTAATTTGCATCTCTCTGATGGCTAGTGATGCTGAGCATCTTGTCATATGTCTCTGGGCCCTCTGTATGTCTTCCTTGGAGAAGTGTCTGTTCAAGTCCTTTGCCCACTTTTAATTGGGTTGTTTGTCTTCCTGGAGTGGAGTCATGTGAGTTCTTTATATATTTTGGAGATCAGACCCTTGTCTGAGGTATCATTGGCAAATATGTTTTCCCATACTGTTGGTTCTCTTTTCATTTTAATGCTGTTTTCTTTAGCCATGCAGAAGCTTTTTAATTTGATGAGGTCCCATTGGTTTATTTTTTCCTTTATGTCCCTTGCTTTAGGGGATGTGTCTGTGAGGATGTTGCTGCATGGAATGTCTGAGATTTTCCTGCCAATGTTTTCCTCTAGGACTTTTATGGTGTTACCTATTTTGTATATTTTGGAATTTTGATTTTCTAGAAAATATGCAAGTTAAAAAATAAATAAGAACCAAGGGCCACTGACAAAGTGGAAATACCATTTACCCCTAGAAACTAGGAACCATATAGTGTTTACTTATAGGAAGAACTTAAGCTTTACCATATGTCTATTTTTATCATGGAAAAAAAATCTTCCTTCAGGAAATAAAGTGTTTTTTTAAGTGCTACGTGGATTCTCTTATATCAGTAGCTCAGAAAACAGGATGCTAGTCATTCTTGAAGAACCAAGGGCCACTTAACACTAAAGGCTTGTGGCATTATGATGTAGTAAGTTCAGGGGAACCCAGAGAGCAAACATGTTGCTCATGAAACCACATATACTGAAAAAGATTCAATATTTCAGTAATTTAATGACATTGATGTTGGAAAGTTGCTCAATCACATACTACATCCATTGACAAATAAGGACCTAGCAAAGCTAGACCTGTTAACAATAGAAGGAAAAGCTTAGAAGCAAGGTGATAGAATGTGAATGTCAAAAGATCAGAAGAGAACTTCCAGAAAATTCATGACATCTACAATCATTTTTGTGCTGTGAAATTCAAGTATGAAGTAAAGGCTGTCACACTGTGCTATCATACCATTTTGCTACATAAAAATATCAACACCAAATTTAATCTTAATAAATATCAATTAGTATTATTATAATTATTACAACTATCATTGATCATTAGAGTAATGGGAAAATGAAGTCTTTTTTGACTCAGCATGGAGGGAACCCCAGGACCTTAGTGTCCTTCCATCCTCAGATCTCCTAATGGTGCCTCTCCTTGGCTGAACCCAATGTGAAGCCATTGGTGTACATTCAGATCAGCCTCCTAAAACCCAGAGGCAAGTGGAGAAGGACCAACAGTGACTCCACAAGGGCAAACAGAAGATGCATCACATGCACACACAAACATACCTCCTGGTTTCTATTAAGCCAGAATCCAAAGATCTCAAGCTACTTCATTTATCTGGACAACAAATTATGTTGAGGGATTACTATGTGCCAGAAACAGTCCTAGGTGCTGGAGGCACTGCAGCGAAGGAGATTGATAGGGTCTTACCAGCTGCTTTATGACTTTTGTGGGTTCCTTCCTCCATAAAAATATTAAAATTTATATTTTTGTTTAAAGGTAAACTCAATGCAAGCTGGATTCATTGTTATTATTATTATATCCATTTTTTCTTCTAATCAAAAAAAATTAAAACCTCCTCACCAGCCTCTAAAAATATCACAGGTCCAAGGCACCTGTGCCTATAGTGTCCAGTGGATAAGTTGCACAGGCCTGGCCTCTGCTATCATGGAACTTAAATTACAAACAAGTTACAAATGAATCAAGATGAAAATATCAGAGAAGTGGAATGAGAACAATGGAACAGGATATTTTAGAAAGTGATCAGGGAAGTGGTGCTGTACAGACTGAGTTTCCAGAGCAGGGGCTTCCTGACGGAATCACACTGGAGATGAGAACCTCCATAACTAGAAGGGCTCAGTTTTCTGAATGTCTAGAGGCATCTCAGGAGAAATAGGTGGTGTAAAAACCATCAGGCCAGAAGGAGTTTGAGACATTTGACAAAAATTAGAAGGCCAGACAAAAATTAGAGGCTGAAGCATAGTAGTAGGTCAGAAGAGGGAAAGACAAAAGGGGTAGGAAGGGACCAGGTCATACATAACCTTACAGGTAAGAATTTGAATTTTACACTAAGTTATATGGCACAGGTGGCAAACACAAGGCCCATGGGCCAAATCCAGCCCTCCACCTTGTTTTATCTGGCCCAGCACCTTGTTTCTACCCAGCAGCAATGCTGAGCTCTCACTTAACTGTTAGGAATAGTTACATTTATACAGTCCTAAAATTGCATTCACCCCTTTGAAGGCAACCGTGAGACTGATGTGGCCTCCAGTGAAAATGAGTTTGACACCCCTGTTATGTGGGGTTTGGAAAATGGATTACAGAGAGAAGCAGGCAGACTGCTGGCTACTGCAGATGGTCTAAGTGACAGAAGATGTTGCTTTGCTCTATGAGGATAAACGTTGAGAAGAAGAAAGAATAATGGACATCAGATGTCTTTGGAACTCCTAAGGAAATGATGCAGGGGGCAAAGAGCAAAGAGAGAAATCAAGGATGAATTTGGGGGTTTGGGCTCAAGAACCTGTAGGATGGGGGTGTTATTCACTAGCATTGGCCTCTACAAACCCAGTTACAAAATATATTACATTAACACAATACATTAAAAAAACACAGATTTACAATGTTGTGATTCTCATACATCTTTCAAAAGCATGTTTGTATACCAAATTTGTGAATTCATGTTGCTATTTGCATTGACATGAAAATAACTGCTTTGGCCACCATACTACATACTGTAACTTTGCCAAACCGTGTTATCAACAAAACCTTGCCTCTTATTTCCTCATCTTATCACCTTTTAACCAAGTGTGGGTATTTGACTAGCCAACATTTGCTTTTTAGACAGACCTGAACTTCTAGAAGAACTTTACTGGTTGAAAATTAACTGCCCCATTTAATCCACATCTTTTGACCTGGGCATTGCCTCTTCTTCCCATGTTCTTGATTGGAATTTACCATCAGGATTCTGAATTTTACTTTGTTCGTTATGAACTCCTTTAACTTGACCTTATCTGGAAAGCACTTTATCTGCCCTTCCATTCTAAATGATAACTTTGCTGGATAGAGTAATCTTGGATATAGGTCCTTGCCTTTTGTGACTTCGAATACTTCTTTCCAGCCCCTTCTTGCCTGTAAGGTTTCTTTTGAGAAATCAGCTAATAATCTTATGGGAACTCCTTTGTAGGTAACTGTCTCCTTTTCTCTTGCTGCTTTGAAGATTCTCTCCTTATCTTTAATCTTGGGTAATTTAACTATCATGTGTCTTGGTGTTTTCCTCTTTGGGTCCAACTTCTTTGTGACTCTCTGAGATTCCTGCACTTATATGTCTATTACCTTTGCCAGATTAGGAAAGTTTTCTTTCATTATTTCTTCTGATAAGTTTTGAATTTCTTGTTCTTCCTCTTCTCCTTCCAGCACCCCTATGATTTGGGTATTGGAGTATTTAAAATTGTCCCAGAAGTTCCTAAGCCTCTCCTCATTTTTTTGAATTTTTGTTTCTTCATTCTGTTCCAGTTGAATGTTTATTTCTTCATTTTGCTACAAATCATTGATTTGAGTCCCCGTTTCCTTCCCCTCACTGTTGGTTCCCTGTATATTTTTCTTTGTTTCACTTCGTATAGCCTTCACTTTTTCCTTTATTTTGCATCCATATGCAATCATTCTGTGACCATACTGATCGCCAGTGATTTGATCTCTTCATCTCAGGTTGGCTATCTCCTTGTCACTTAGTTATTTTTCTGGAGTTTTGATCTGTTCTTTCATTTGGGCCATATTTCTTTGAGTCGGCGCACTTGTTACATTGTAAGGGGCAGAGCCTCAGGTATTCGCCAGGGTGAGGCAACCTACTTTGCTGCCTTGTGGTGCTGTATGTGGGGGAAGGGTCAGAGAAGGAACAATGCCATTTGCTCTCTCCCCTCTATCACTCATTTACCCCACTACCCACAATCATATTGGGCCCTCTGGTGCAATTCCCAGATGGGTGGGCTTGTATATGTTCTAGGACCCTGTGGGACCTTCCAATGGACTCTTCTGTGAGACTGGCAGTTTCTCCTGTCACCACAACCCCCATAGGTTTTTACAGCCAGAGGTTTTGCAGCTTTCTTTTCCTGCACTAGAACCCCGGGTTGCACAGTCTGTCTCACTTCCCAGTTGGTCCTCCAATTTATCTGCATGTGAATGTGGGACTGCCTAGTCTGCCAGCTGCCACCTTTCTGTAGGTCCTCTCCTCCCTGGCTGCCTGTCTCCAACCCTCCTACCAGTCTGGATGTTTCTTCTTTAACTCTTTGGTTGTTGGACTTCCATGCAGTTCAATTTTCTGGCAGGTATGGTTGTTTTTTGTCTTTAAATTGCTTGTTATCTTTCTTTGGGTTGTGTGAGGAAGCAAAGTATATCTACCTATGCCTCCATCTTGGCCAGAAGCTCATATGATGACCCTTTTAAGGGATTTTTAACTCAGGTTTCAGTTCTTATTCCTCTTGTCTTCTCATTCTGTATACTTTCTCTAGATGACCGCATTTATTAATGCATTCTACAAATACTTAGCACTGTTTAGATGCAATAGCAATAATAATAAGAGCTAGCATTCACATAGTACTGTTTACTATGTGTGTGCCAGGCTTTCATTTAATCTTTAATATAGATATTGTTGTCATCTCCATGTTACAAATGAGGAAGCTGAAGGATATGTTAAGAAATTTGACAAAGGTCACACACCTGGTGCCCTGTGGAGCCAGGAGTCAAACCCAGATTAAGTATCCACGTGTTATACAACCCCCCCTTATAGTGTCACCTTATTTGTTTTGATCATGCATCTGAACTAAAGACCCAAATATGCAATAACTTAGTCTTTATTTGGATGGCCCAGAGGAACCTAAAACTCATAGTACTAAAAACTAAGCTTATCTTTCTCTCTACAAATGTTCTTCCTCCTTCTAAGACTCAAACACCAGTGTTACTATCCATTCAGTTGAGCAAGTTATAAACCTTAATGTCATTCTTGACTTTGCCCCAGCAACTTCCATCCCCAGCCAGTATTTAATGATTGATAATGTCCAGTTTCTTTCTCATGGAAAAAAGTGGTGTTATCAGTGGAAGTGAGGCTCTTGTCATGTCTAAAGGAAAAGAGTTTCCTGAGACCTGCACAGGAAAATGTGACATTGTGGTATGAATTATTGATGATGTACAATTAAGAAGGCTCCCCTCCTGACTTTCTAGTGTCCCATCTCTATCCATCACATCATGGAAAAAGTCCAATCTTTTCCTCAGTAAGGCCAGGATGAAGGCAACTCCCCTAGACAGTTGTAGAGAGACAGTGGTGAACACAAAACAGTTGCAGAAGGGCCACATGGGGCAGAAGTAAGCATACAGCATGATGAGGACACAGCTTTAGTCACTCCATCTTGGATTCAGTCTGTCTCTAACTCTCTATATGACCTCAGGCCAAAAACAAAAACAAAAACAAAAAAAAATCTGAGCTAAATTTCATGAGGTTGTTGTAAGGATTAAATGATAAATGAGAAATATACATATATTTATTTTTTAAAGATTTTATATATCTCTGATGGTTTGGAGAGTAGGCATTCATAGGTAGGTAGCAATAGTAGCAGCAGCAACTACAGAATGAAGAGTATGATTTGTAATGAAGTTGAAATATTAGAGAAGCACCACTGACAGCAAACAGTCAGGGAAAACCTATTTAAATGAGGACACCTATAATGATATTTCACAATATCCTGTCTCCCCTCTCTCAGTGACTGCAAATTCCATTTGCACAGGCCAAAAATCTTGGTGTTCTCTTCAGCTCCTCTTCTTCCCACACTTCATGCCTAAACCATCAGAAAATCCTGTTGGCTCTATCCTCAAATATATTCAGAATTCATCCACTGCTCACTTCCTCCCCCAGTAACCACCTCCTTCAAACACTATCATCTCTCAGCCAGATTCTATGGTGGCCTCCAAACTTGTCTCCCTACTTCTGCCCTTTCCTCCTATGATTTGTTCTCCATGCACCAGTGGCAAGGGTCCTTTTAAAATGTTAGCTCACATTCCCACTGCTCGAAATCTTCCAAAGGTGTCCCTGTCTTCCACAGAGTGAAGGTCTGGATCCTTAAGATACCTGCCAGGTCTTGTCCCCATTCCCCACTATTCTCCCCTGTCCCGTTCCGCTCCTGCCATGATGATCTTGCCATTCCTCAACCACAACCAAGAGCTCCTGCCTTGGTCCTTTGACTTTACTGTCTGTTAGCTTCACCCTCTAAGAAACAAATGTCAAGATGGGATTACATGAGCAAAAAATGTATTGAGGAAAAATGTGGGTACAGGATTAATGGGATGGAGGAGGAGAAGATGGAAAGGGCCTTAGACCGCAGTGCCGGTCTGACAGCTGTGAGGGAGAGGGCCAGAGAAGAGGATTCCACAGGAAACTTTCAGAGTGTAGTGCAGTCCTAAGGATGTTCCTGGCAGGAAAATGGGGTGTTTTTGAGCCACAATTGCCTGTAGAGGTGTCCCCATCTCATGGAATAGTCCTGAATTAGTTTCCAACTCTGCTCAGCCACTGGCTGGGAGAGACTCAGGGGAACTATGGCCTCCATATGAATGTGATGATGAGTCCAGAGGGTGGCAGCTGGGCTGTAGTCAACTATGTTCCCCTAGCAGGAGACCTGTGTCCACCACACGGTTCCGTCTACCTGGAATGATATTTCATCATATATCAGCATGACTAATCTCCTCACTTCTTTTAGGTCTCTGTTCAAATGTTGCGTTATCGTTGAGGCCTACCCTGACTACCCAAATAAAACAGTACTCCCCACCCTGGGACTCCCTACCCACCTTACCCTGGTTTGTTTTCCTCTGTAGCATTTTTTACCATCTGACATAGTATCTAATATACTGTTTATTATCTCTCCTCCCACTAGAATGTAAGCTTCATGAAGACAGATTTATATGTTTTGTTTACTGCCATATTCCCAGTGTTTAGAATAATAAGAATAATACATGACACATAGAAATCGCTCAACATATATGTGGTGAATAAATGAATTTTAAAAGATAGAGGTTATTTCATCATTACACATGCATTTAAATTCCCTGCTGATTTTAGAATTTGATCTCCCCATATAGTGTTGTTTTATCTTCTCAATAATAATAACAAGCAAATCTATTAATATGTATTCAAATTATAGAGGCTTAATATTAAAACATGATGAAATAAACCACAAAGTCAAGCAGAGCCCTTTAGAACTTACTGTCAGAGATTTGCAAACTAGCTTAAGAATCGAGACATCTCCATGTAGAATCTTATTTTACTCCTTCTTTGGTGTATCTTAGTGGTTCCCAGAATTTAGTGTGCCAAAACTACTTTTTAGGATTATATATATATATATCATGTGTGTTATACTTATGGGAAATATAATGGATTTTCAAAGGTAATTTTGACATCTTTTATGCTATCTGTAGGGTATGTTCCTTAGAAGCAGACCATGACATGAGAATTTATGTGAGAACAATTTATTGGATTGTACTCCCTAGGGAAAAAAACTGTAGCATCAGGGGAAGTAGGACTGTTAGGAGAAGGAGGCCAAGCAGAGATAGGATATGATGCAAACTCCCACAGAAGTTAACTTTAGCCTAATCCTGCAGGGCGGTCTGGAATAGTAGAGATTGGTCCTCAGCATTGTGCTTAGACCACTCAGGAGTGTGCCCAAGGAGATGTAAATTCCCAGGCACACCAGCCAAGTAAGGAGCAGCAGCCCATGGACAGCCCAGAAAAAGCTACTACCATTGGATATTGGAAGTAAAATACAAAACAAAACAGGGGAGCCAGAGTGCATGAAGATGGTAAAGAGAGAGGAGATGATGTAGTAATGGATCAAGGGCATATGGGCAGAGCACTGACATTGCCTGCTGCATGTGCTGACTACATATGTTTCTCACTGAGTATAGTTCCAGAAGAAGATGAAAAAAAAGTATGTTTACAGTAAAACAAATCAGTAATCGACTTGGAATACATATTTCAACTTTCTGATTTCCCTTGTTATCCATGAGTATTTATTTACATGTGCATTGGAATTTCCTTAAATCACCTAATAGAGTGATCCAAACGTCATGCTTGAGACCACAACATCTTATTACCTTTTTAAGTAGAGCTGTGTTGCAAGACCATGCAGCTACTCTAATCTGGTGTGTTTTTTTCCCACTCAGTTGTTGCTATTAAACACTATGTCCTCATATCATTGTGTGGTAACTTCCAAGACCTAAGCCAACTACTTGAGACTATGAAACCTTTTGAGCAACTGCTTAACTCTGAACCAGATGGCAGGGTCAAACATTTTAACCAGGTCAGGTCAAATTTGGGTGCCATTCTCTGTGCTTAGAATTCTGTCCACAATAGTTTCTTTATGGCAGATGAAAGGATAAACCTATACTGAACATTGTAGACCGTGAAACAATGCCACCAAGAGGTGAAAGAACAGCATCCAGCATATAACCTCAGTCATGATAATTGCTAAGGACTTGGGTATTCTTTTTTTTCTTTTTTTTTTCCTTTTTTTTTTGGGTAACTGAGTTGAGATTTTCTTGAAATTTCCATTCTGCAATAAAAATCCATTATTCGATGTTCTGTGAGACATGCCCCAGTTCACTGGTGATTAGTTCTGTAGGAGATTACCCCATAATAGCATCTGTTTGGGGGAATTCCTGTGGTCTTCTCAAGGCCTGTGATAATTTTGCCATTGTTTAATAGAATTCCACAGAGAGATGAAAACTCATAGTTGTTAAATGCTAAATACATATATTAACACATTTAATCTCTACAATAAAATTGTATTAGAAATACTTTTTATAGATGATGAACCTGAGGTTTAAGAAATAAAATAACTTTTATGGAGTCACGTAAGGTAGCAAATACAGTATTCAAACCCACTGAGGCCTGACTATTTAGACTCTCTGGATACAATGGGAAGAATTTCTAGAGCAGAAATTATTCTCAGGAATTATTCCTAATTATTGCCCATTAGAAAACTGCATCCCAGACAAGGAGTATTCCATGTCTTAGTTAGTTCAGGAAGCTATAACAGAATACCCTAGACTGGGTGACTTATAAACAATAGGAATTCATTTATTACAGTTCTAGAGGTTGAAAGTGAGACCAGAATGCCAGCCTGATCAGGTTAGGACCCTCTCCTGGGCTGCAGATTGCTTTATAGGTTATCACATGGCAGAAGGGTGAGGGAGCTTTCTGGGATCTCTTTTAGAGGGGAACTAATCCCATTCATGAAGGCTCTATCCAATGACCTATTCACCTCCTGCCAATACCATCACATTGGGAGTTAGTATTTCAACATATGAATTTTGGAGGACACAAAAATTCATTCCATAACATTCCCTGTCCCCAGGAAAGAGAATTGATGATATGTGCCTGGCTGGATTTCAGATCTGCTATGGATAACTGACTGCTATGTGCCCCTTATTCTTCTCCTTTTGGGTTGGAAGTGGCTGTTGCAGCTATACTATACGTTTCTCGCCTTTGTATGTTGAGTGTGTGTAGGTGTAAATAGTTTGTTTTTGTAGCTCATGGGTCTTCAGATCAAGAAGAATCTGTACTCAAGGAGTTGAGCTCAATGATTGATATCCAAGGACATTTATCCATACCCAGATATACAGATCCTTGACAGCCAATGCTGTAATATGATGTAATTTGGGAGGAAAGTCCTTGGAAACTTGGAAAAATATATGTATGACTGAATATACATATTTTTCATGTGGAGGTATGTGAATAATTTGTGGCCATTGGGTAGATTATAGTAGATAAATATTGCTATAAATATTTGCTACTACCCCATTGAGTAGTAATCCTTATAACTTTGAATCTGAGCTGACTTTAGTGGTTTTTGAAACCAAATAAATGCAATAATGACATTCTGGGTTTTCCAAGACCAGGGTATAAGAAGGCTTGTAGCTTCCACCCCTTAGATTGTTTACTTTGGGTACAAGCAGCCATCAAACAAGAAATCTGACTACTCTGAGACTGCCTCGTTGCTCAAACTTGAATATAGAAAAGACTTGAGAGGCTTTGGGGGTTGAGGGGAGAAAGAGAGAGAAAGGTGCCTGGCTAACCCCCCAGCTGTTCTATTCAGCCCAGCCCAGGTACCAGATGTATGACTGAAGAAGTCTTCTTTAACATTCCAGCTCCACTAGCCACAACATATAGAAAAAGGAAGGAATCCAACCTACAGCTAGAGACAAGGCCCTGGGCATATGACCCCAGTTGAGCTATCTCAATCACCTCCTGCCATTTGAGTACCCCAGCAGAGACCCCATTGTCAAGATGCAGAAATAAGCCACCCTTGCTATGCCTAGGCTAAATTCTCAATCAACAAAACCTTGAACATAGTAAAATAGTTGTTGTTTTCTACCACTGAGTTTTGGGGTGCTTTTTCAGATACTCAGTGGATAAGTGGAACAATATTGTGCAAAGGACTCCCTAAGGAAAGCAATTGAGTTGCCCATTAGTAACTAGTTGTTTGCAATGGTCATTTTATTAAAAGCAGTAGTATGTTCAATATCATTTATTTTTAATTTTATCATTAAACTAATGTAGGTTTATTAGAAAATATATAAAACTAAAATTAAAATCATCATAATCCCACCACCCAGAGATACATTTTCCTTTAAAGTGTGTATGTGTGCATTAGAATGACACTATATATAACCATTATCCATTGCTGCAAAAAAGCCTACTCAAATTAAAGGCTTACAATAACAATAATTTTATTATTGTTCACTAGTATGTGGGGCAATTGGGTGATTTTACAGGAAGCTGGTGAGTCGACTGAAGTCAACTGGAGCAGGACATCCCACAAATGGGCTGTGGGCATGCTGGTTGGTTAATGATGACAAAGCTGGAATATCTCTGCTCAAAAGATCTCTCATTCTCAAGGAGGCTAACCTAGGTTTCTCTCATGGATATCTCAGGACAGCAAAAGTGTGAGATTAACTGCAAAATTGCCTAGACTAGAACTTTTACAACATTACTTCTGCCCCATTCTACTAGTCAAAGAACACTATAAAACCAGTCAGACTCAAGTGGGTAGAGAAAGCAATTCCAACTCTTCACAGGAGTAAATTGACAGTAAATTGACATTATAAGGGTGCATGATGAGGGGATGGGAGGAATCTGTAGCTATTATAATTATTGTTGTTGTTGTTATCTACAACTCTGTACTTCAACTTTTCTACCCACATTTTTACAAACTATTATGCTTAGATAATATAATGAAAATAGTTTGGGTAAGTAAATTCTTTTTGTCACCCTCTAATAAAGGCAGTTATTATGTCTCAGTAGATGAGTTCTTGTCTCAATATTGAGAATAGTTTCTTTTCTCTAAGGAGAAAACTCCATGAAGCAACCAGAGCCAGTTTTTTAAGTAAACAGATAAGTTAATTCAATTTCCATTTTACTTGCCCCAAACTGATGGGTAATTTAATTGCCCTGAGTTATTGGTGCTTAAACATCTCATGGAGACACCTGGTCACCACCTTCAGGGCTTTCCCATCCTCTGAACTAGGTAACTGAGTGATGTAATGATGTAACAGGGTCACTGAGCCTCAAAATGACCTTTATTGCCATATTTTGATTGTTTACCTCAAAGACTTGTAAATACCCTAAACTGTAATACAAAGGTCACCAAGATTTATTTCTGAGAGAAATGGTTATCTCTGTCCTGCTTTGGGCAAAAATATCCCATGAATTGAGGTTATACACCCTGAATAAATTAAATCCCAGCGATACATAAAGGTTAAATGAAAAAGTCAAAATAAGTGGGAAATCCAAGTAAGTGGACCAGTTTGAGAAACACCTGGGAAGTGAGAATGAGAACTGTATTCCTGTCCTCTAATGCCAACCTCTATTCTCCACAGACATGGTTATTAATCAAATAGGTTATTTTTAGACTATTCTAGAAATAAAAGTGCCCTTCTGGGTTGCTATTGTCCTCTCTTAGGTCAATGATACATGACAAGCTATTATGAAGTCTGTTAAGGAGAAAAAATCTCCCATGTTTTTTGTGTCTTGAAGCTCAGAAACTTCACCCTGGCTAAGGTCCATATTCTATCACCACTTCTTCAGCAAACTTCTTGTTCAGATGGCTTATTTTAATGGTTTGCATTGTACCCATTTTTGATGTGACATGGTCAAGTAACCTCAGTATTAAATGGCAACCAGAGAAAAAGGCAGTTGAGAAAAGTGATTATAAGTATGGGCCCTGGCAGGGACTGATTTGGTTCCAAGTTCAGCTCTGCCACTTATCACTAGCTGAGTGGGCTTGAGTACATTGATTCACGTGTTGAGCTTTGGTTCACTCATCTTTGGCAGAGCAATAAGTTGGTTAGAGAATTTATTATGATAATTCAAGTAGAGCGTTTGACACAGTGCCTGGCACATGGTGAGTGCTGAATAAATGTAAGCAGTGATTGTTGTTAAAGTAAGCCCAGTTTGGTGTCATGGACCTCTTTATCACAGGGATGTCACTGGGACAGATAACAACTGTGGCAGAGGCTTTCTACACTGTCACTAGAAGAGTGCACTATACCTCCTTGAGTGCAAATAGGACATAACATGGTACACAGTGGAACTGAATTCATGCAATGCTATACTATACTATACTATAATGAGTTTAACTAAATTTGTGACATGCTAAGCCTCTGTAACTATAGATATTTTATCATTCTCTCTGGATGCGTAGGATAGAGAAATCGAATAAACCCCAATGCCACTTATTGAAATTCAGAAAAACAAACCAAATCTAGGTATTATTATAGCCCTGAGGAATCTATTTAACAACAGTAGTTATTTTTCCTGATTTCTCAAAATATTCACTTTTCTTCACAGGCAAAAGAATGCTGTGCTTGCTGCTATTTGCCAAACAGAGGCTTTAAGCACAAACTTCAGCTGGTCAAGTCCCCTCTCCCTCCCTTCCAAACCAACCACAAAAGAAAGGTAAATTCACTAAATCCCAGAGTAATTAATAATTCCTGCTTACTTTGACCTGAAGCAGTGTGGTGAAAAGCAAACGTGATTTTATGTAATTGAGGGGGGTTGTTATTTAATGAATTCTAACTCATTTTTCCTCAATTCATTCAGAATATTTTATTGAATATATACAGCTCTAATCTGAGAGATTAATTTAGTCAATGGTAACTGCATCTCTCAGGGACTATTCCCTGTGTCACTCCTTGATTTTAAAATGATAGTATATTCAAGGTCCATACCTTCACTTAGATTCCCAACTTCCATCCTGTCATTATAAGTGTGATGTTTTTGGAGATTTGAACTGGTATATGATATCACGGTACAGGTTGGCTAAATGATATAAATACTCAAACTAAAGGAGAAAGAGGAGATTAGAAGCATGGAAATAACATAATGAGATTGCTAGTTTGGATGAAACCGTACAGTCAGCAATAGAGTACCAAAGAGTGATCCAATGGTTAGAGAGAATCTTTGATGCAGAGAAATTGCATTGAAGAAAACAAAGACACTAAAGATAAACTACTATCGCCCTGGACAGGTTGTTCAGTTGGTTGGAGCGTCATCCCATACACCAAAAGGTCACAGGTTTGATCCCTGGTCAGAGGCTGCGGGTTCAGTCCCCAGCCAGGGCACATACCTAGGTTCTCTCTCACATCGATGTCTCTCTCTCTCTCCTTCTCTCTCCCCATTCTCTCTCTCCCCCTCCCTCCCTTCATTCTCCTCCTCTTCCTCTCTCTCTATAATCAGTGAACATATCCTCCTCAGGTGAAAATTAAAACATAATGTGAACTACTAACTTCTGCGGCACTTGGGGTGATGGTGTTTGCAGAAATTCACCATGAAACTGCAGTGGAATCCACCTAAATTGCCTCCTTACCAAGCATTTAGTGGACTTCTTTTCAGAGCACACATCTCTAATTTTATACAATAAATCAATGGGAAAATGGGATCTACTTCATGCAATTACTTCACTAGCAGCTCTATGGCACATACCTATTCCGTAAAGGTAAAGGATAGCCGCCTTCCATCTGACCCAAACTTCCAAAGGGATGTGGGTCAAACTCCATGAGTTACAATATGGTCAGAAGGTTTAACACTCTTAGAAAACAATCTAGAGCCTTAATGATGACAAATGCTTCATCTCATTTTTCATAAATGCTGAGGCTGGAAACGCTGTCAACCAGCATGGCAACCACTAGATATGGCGCAGAAGCAAGACTCGTGGTACATGCTTCCAGCAAACATTTCATCAACGATGTCCATCCCACTCAGCAAGTCATTTCTTTGCTCACTGATCTGTATCCTATTCACCATGTAGACCCAGCAAAACAAACGTTTTCACTGACATGACTGCAAATGTTCTGTCACACAGAGCCATTGCAAACAATCTCCAGTTTGGATTTATTTTTGGCAGGCAGGAGTCTGCTCCAGAAGCCTATGAGGATTTCTCTTACTGTCTACGTTACAGAATGGGTCTCTCCTGGAAAACACATGAGATTTCTGCCACAGCAAAACAACGGCATAGGATCCTCCTGAGAACCAATGTCACACCTAAAATATCCATGGTTCAGATTCCTAAAGGCTACTAAAGCAGTGCCTCAGCTAATGACATTTCCCCGGTACACAGTCAAAAACATGGGATCCCAGGGATATGGTAAGAATACTTCACTCTTTTGCAATGTTGTTAATCTTCAGTATTTCACTGCTACTGAGCTATATCTTTTAATAAAAACATATGAAACCATGAAAAAATTATTCCAGCTCATTTTATGGACTGACCTGATCCCACTACTCATAAATTATGAATGGTTACGTCCTGTGGCATTTTAGTTCTGTTCACGTTATAATTTAGTCTGACATTTGGATAGCCCTGGCCCTTCTGAACTAAAGTACTTTTGAATCACTTAATTATAACCATTATATCTTGCAGGAAAATGTATACCTGTAATGACTTCCCACTATTAACTGGCGATCTAAGACAGTGAAAGTTTTTGATTCAAAGAAAGAAGAATCTCCCTACTTAAAAAGAATCACCTAAAGTTAAAGTACTTTGGGTGGCAAATTATAGAAACCTATTTAGACTAGTTTGAGCAAAACAATGGAAACTAAGGGGGAGCATGAAATGGTGTGTCCTTGAACCCAAAGCAGCAATCCAGCCAGGCTTAGGGGACTGGAATCCAGCCTTTGCAAACCAGTGGGAACCAAAATAATCAACCTCATCATCTCTCGATTTCTCTCATTGCCTCTCTCAGATCATTTGGTTTCTTATTTCTGCATCCTACTAAGTATCTGCTTAATTTTTTTTCCTTGTCAATCAGTGTTTCTAGTATCCCCACTTACAGCATGGAAATGACTACCTCAGCTCCAGCAAGACAAGTTTCAAATTCAAAAAGAGGAAACCCAATTGTGCAAGCTTAACTCAGGTGTTTACCCCTTCTTTAATCACAGGGGCTGTCACATCAATGAAACATGAAAATTTTAAATCTAGTTAATTATTAACTTTTTGGAGTTACTCCAAAGAAACAAAGTTTATGTTTAAGGATAAAACATGAGGCACATATATACCTGATGAATGGAGTGGTAAAATGTTGAGGCTGGAAAGGACATTAGAGATCAATCTATGGATACTCTGACTGATACAGAAGTCCCCTAACAGCTCAGCTGCGTTCTGGTCCTGAATACTTCTGGTGACCGGGTGCTCACTTTTTAACAGAGGCTCATTCTAATAGTGGACAGATTTCGTCTTCAGGCAGGTCTGACTTATACTAAACAGAAACTGCCTCCCGCTAATGTCCATCCATACACTCGGATTTGCTCTCTACAGTTCACGGAGGAGTTCAATTCTAGCCTCCACGCAGCAAATACCTGAAGATGGCTGTCCCATCATATTTCTTCTTCTCAAACTCTTTTTCACATTCCCCCAAATATCCCTGTAGATGACATTATCTTGACAGCCCTTTTCTGCATGCTGTCTGGTTTGTCAATACCCATTAATGTATGAATATAATTATATAAAATCTGTGGAATATCCAAGAAGATGTTGGCTAAGACTCTTACTAATTCTCTCTTAGATATAATATTCTCTTGACATGGCAAAAAACTGTTAGCTATTTTTTTAATCTCACTTGAAGACATATTTTTCATTGCCTTTTTTTTTTAAGAGAGAGAAGAAGGAGAGAGAGAGAGAGAGAGAAACACTGATGTGAGAAACATTGACTGGCTGCTTTATTGTATACACCCCAACTGGGGATCCAACCCACAACCTGGCCATGTGCCCTGAGCAGGGATCAAAGCTGCAACCTTTCAGTCCACAGGATGACACTCCAACTGAAAGTCACATCTACCAGGGCTGTGTTAGCTTTTTAACGATGTACTATGAGGTTGTGTGAAAGAGCCCAGATTTCCTGGGCTCATATGCGGTCTCCTCCATTTACTAGAATTTAGGCAAATAATCGCTGTGTGACTCAGTTTCTTTACTTGTAAAGGAAGACTATGCAAAGTGCCTATTCCAAACCGTTGATATGAGAATTATATGATAATATACAGGGTTCAGCACAAATAATGCCCCTTTTTATTACAAAATCTTTTATTACAAAATCATAAGCATGTAATTCTGTAACATAACAAATCACACTCAAGCACACCATATGACATTTTAGGTGAAATGTTCAAATTAAAACTTTAAATTATTACACCCATTTTATTACCCTACCAATCACACTCAAGCAGACCTTACTTCTCCTGGACCCTGTATGTAAAGCACTGAAACTAGAACTTGGCACGTGGTAAGTGCTCGGTCAATGTTAGGCACTACTTTGGAACGCACTAAACACCATTGTCCTTTATGTGGCTTTCTCAAGTGTTTACATTTCATCTTAAATGACTTGATCTCTTAGTTCAGTCTACAGACACCAATTTTGTGTTCTGATTACCTCACTCAGTAATTTATCCTTCTTAGGCTTGTGTTATCCACAAGCCTAATTAATTTTAATGCTTATATAATTAAAATATGATTATTATGTCCTACATGTCTTCAATATAATGAAAATGTTGAGTAAGATAGAAGCAAGGAGAAAATTTGAGGCATACACAGAGTATCTTTAAGTTACAAAATGCTTTCCTGTCATCTCATTTGAGACACATAATATTAGTCCTACTTTTCAGATGAGGCTATTTAAGACTCAAAACTGAGAAGCTGCTTGTTTGAGGACAAAACAGAAATAAGTGATTAAACCCAAAACTGAAACCTAGGAGTCCTTATTACCTTACTATTCTTTGTGTACAGTTGATCAAACAATTAAAAATACCTCTTAACTTTATTTTCCACATTTAAAAAGATCTTCTCCATAGAGAATAAAGGATACTGAGTAAGAACATCAAATTGGGTCTGACACAGATCTGTTTTTAAATCTCAGTTCCACTTCTGAGTCACTGAGATGACTTTGCAGATGTTACTTAATTTTGCTAACCCTTGGTTTTCTCGTCTTTAAAGTGGGTACAATAACAGTACCTAGCTCATAGACTTTCTGTGGAGTCAAATTAAAGTAGTGTGCATGGAGTGAGTATCACAGTACCTTTGCATCCACTATATGGTAGCTGTGATAATTCTCATTCTTAATAATATTATCAACAGAAGATTGTCAAATAGCTTACTACAAACAACAAGTATTATGCCTTTTAGCATTATTCTGATTAAACTACTTGCTTTAAATAAGAAAAAACAAACAAATTTTGTAAGTAAACTCATAGAGCGACCTAGGTCTTTAGACTATAATACTGTAATCT
Organism: Desmodus rotundus; assembly: GCF_022682495.2. Lineage (NCBI taxonomy): Eukaryota > Metazoa > Chordata > Mammalia > Chiroptera > Phyllostomidae > Desmodus > Desmodus rotundus. Next base: position 84,232,293 of record NC_071394.1, read on the forward strand.
GCAAAATTATATCACTGAATTCTCCCAAAGTGAAAGAGTGGTGTCCATTTTTAGGGATAGAGGCCTGCTTGCAATTCGTTAATTATATTTCTTTTTCTCACTATTTCTACAATCATAATTTCAAAACTAATAAGGTCTAATCACCACAATTATTATTATTGCTATTATATGCTACAGTCTGGTATCAAATAATAGTGTGGTGGTCTGATCAGGTCATAGTTCTGGATGCAAGGCTGTTCCATGACCAAAGTTGTCCTCTAACTTTAGTCGCCCCATAGAATTGGGCACTGGCCACTAATTGTAAGAGCAACTAGCAAAAAAAAAAAAAAAAAAAGTACAGATACTGGCAGTTACCATTTCTGCAACTGAAAATACAACCCCAAAGTCATGTTCTTATCAATTGTGAGTCTCTGGCACCAATGGGACACCCCAAAACAGCAGATGACAAAGGACCCACTGCCCCTGTCTCTGTGGTTCCCAAGAAATGGAAAAACTTCAAGAAAAACAGCTCACCTGGATATATTGTGAGAACCAAGGATTTCATATTCATCTCCTCAATATTATTACTTAGATTGTATGTGAGAAAAGAGTAAGCCCAGAGAAACATCTTAAGGAGACAATCAGGAGAAAAGTAATACCTACTTTTTATTTGCCTATGTACTCTTATTTCTGCCTCATGTCTGAAAAATGAATTATCACTTGACAGAAATAAAATTGTAATATCACAAATATAAATTTAATGTGAGGTTTGAACATAATTTTAATATTTATTTTGTACAGATAAATAGTAGCAGCACATCTGAATAGAAAAAATATTATAAATCAAGGCAAGGACTCACAAACTAATCCCATTTTAAATATATTTATTCAGTGTGGCAGAGAATGAGGCAGTGTCAACAACATGGCACAGAGGGCTTCCCTGACAGGACTGAGAAGGAAGTCCTTGAGAATGTCATTATTCTACTTCCTGCACAACCTGTGCCCTGAGGGGAACCTTGGAAAAAAGAGAAAAATGTTCACTCTAGGGGATTCAGCTCTGATGGCAGCTGGGCACAGAGGAATAATAAGAATGAAGGGATGCTTACAATTGAAGAGTCTTTTTCAGGTCGCTACTCTCTGTAGACAAAATTGAAAGCCAGTCTACCACTGAGCAGAGGGAGAAATGGGAAACCCGAGGCACGCAGTATCTAAGGGAGACAGCAGGTGGGTGTGGCAAGGGGTCAGTGCCATGGGAAGCAAATCTTACCAATGTCCTCATGTCATAGATAGGTTAAAAATATAACTATAACAAATGAAAAGGTAAGTTGAGAGCAATAGAATCCACCCCTGGCTGTTGAGAATGAGTTCCTTGGATTGCCTTGGCTTCTACCAGAGCCTCTCCCACCAACCAGGCTTCAACTGGACTTCTCTACAAACTAGTCTTTGTAAGACTTAAAATTGCCATTCTTTATCTTAGCTTCCTATCTGTTTCCTTCCTGGGAAACAACTTGCTGTGTTGTATGCATTTCCCTTCATTTCTCTTTTTCCATTTCCCCTCCTAGGTTCAAAAAAATGCCAGTTTTCTTCACCATTATATCCCTAGACTCTACAAGAGTGCCTGGCAGCCAGCAAGTAAGTGTCCATTTAATATTTGTCAAAGGAATGAGCAAATTCTCTATCTATGGTACCCATAAAGTAACACCTTGAGTGAAGGGTGACACAGCTGCTTCCTTTTGTGCATCACATCTGATCAGTCACCAGTGGCTTCCAGGGGAAGGTGAATCTCGGCTCAATGAAAGCAAACCACTTGACTCTGCAGCCAGGACAGGACAGCAGGCCCCGGTGCTCTTTATCTTCCACCCCTGTTGGAGTTCCTACAGTGAGTGCAACCTTGGCCACACATTGAATTGGAATGGTGGTGAGGGTGGTGGGGTATAAGCATCTATAATTTGTAATTACAGATCTGCTTTTGTGTGATTCTGATGGGCATCCAGGGTTGATAACCACTGAGCTACCAGCTTCTTGGGAATTGGATTAGCCAATCCCAGCAGTAGATCCTGTTTGAGATGGAAAGGGGAATGAGTGAAAGGGGAGAGAGAGTCTCTAGACCAGACCTGCCCTGAAGCCCAGACCAGTCCATCTGGCCATGAACGGAGCTGTCTGTGTCCTCAGAAGTAATAGAATCTTCTGCTCTGCCTCTGTGTGCAACCCACATGTCCTCTGTTCTCCACAACAATCAGTACTTCCTAACTGCAAAGCTGTGGATTCCTATTGCTAACTGGGACTTATGAAAACAACATTTATTCAGAAATTCTTGACTTGTGGTAAACCAGCTGTAAACCTCAAGAAGAATTAATCTCATGTGTATACAGTGCAAATTTTTGTACAAACCCACAAAATGTCTAAGAAAAGTAAATAATGAGGGTCTAATTTCCCTCTGTATAATTTCTCTAATTATACAACTCTCAGATTATAATAGTGCTTGGGTAAACATAATGATATCTTTTTGCCATGAATTCCCTTAGTTTAGTTAACCAATTACTTTTCTAATTCTTCAGGTATCATTAAAGCCATTCTAATTTAAGAATAAGCAGATGTGTTTCATAACAGAGCTCCAAATTTAACCCCAGATACCTAATAAATGTATGAAAGGGAAAAAATTATCTATTCCTAATATGCTATTTAATTACAAGGTTTGAGGAAGAAATACTACATGTTAATGATGAAATTAAAGGCTTTAAATCTAATTTGATTATACTCTGTGAACATTGGTTATAACTTGGCTTGCAGCTAAATTTATCAAGATGACTTTTCCATTCACATGGGGCTAAAAGCAATTTTCAGGCAAGAGGCTAGAGACGTGGTAGATTGTTAGTGCTGGATAACTTCTATCAAACAGCATCTTATGCTCTGGATCTATTAGTTGGTAACAAGCATATACCAAGCTAAGATAATGCCCATAAATAGTGCCATTAGTTGCTTGTATATAAGACAAAGGTGTCTAATGGGCCAATATCACATCCTTTTCCACAGCAGCAGGGCTTATTTTACAATGGGTTATTATGCTAATAGATTGTAAAATAGTATAGAAGAACACGGCTTTAATGTATTTACCCCTGTAGACAGAGGGGGAAAATGCTTTGCAAGCAATTATTGTGAATTATTACACCATCTAAAAAACAATTACTGTAGACTCATGTGTTTCAGTTTTCCAAGTTTATTACTGTTAGAATGCACACAGTGAAAAATAATTGAGCAAGCCACTCAAATTTGCACTCCCAAACATAACATCCTGAGTAAGAAGATGTGAGTATATGTGCATCCATCCCTGTCGGCCCCCCACAACCGCCCCCCGACTCCAGAAAAGACTTTTCTTGTTGAATGCACCAAGTACTTTTAAAAAGGAATTAAACAATGGCTGCAGTTGAGAATGGAGCTCGGTAAGCCACTTTTCCTTTTTCACCTCCAATTACCCACAGCAACCTGCACACAGCTCCCACCACCCCCTCCTCTCAGTTCCAGCTGTGGTCTTGAATATCGGATCTGCTGTAACTCAGCCAGAGAAGCCCAGTCTAAGAGAGGTCCCCAGAGGAATCTGGCTACACTGAAGCTCTTCGCCCCACTCCTGCCTTGCTGAAAACATCTGTTAGACCAGTTCCCTGGGGCCTTACACATCTTCACTGAAAACTCTCTATAGACTTAAAGTTCATAACTGGTCCAGCCAATCCTATTCCTTGGCAGTTCTCAAAAATGTGTGCTCAGTGAAAGGGAATTGGTTCTGTGAAAGCAGACTAAATAAACAGGGTCTTTTCAAAAGACACGTCTGGCCATGTCCCCCTCCTCTACCCTCTTTAAAACCTCTCATTACGGTCTGCAAACCCTGCATGTTCAGGTTTAACCTCTAGCCTTTTCTTACACCAAGTCATTTAACCTCTTGTACCACAGGGCCTTGGCCTATGCTGTTTCTGCTACTCATAAAACTCTTCACTCACCTCCTGAACCTAGTTAACATCTAACAAAACATCAGATTTCAACTTGTTTCCCTTCCTCTGCCCTCCCTATTTTTTAGATTCTTTGCTCCACCTTCCCTGCCTTGCCCATGTTATTCTCTCAGGATGCCATGTTCCTCTCATCCAAACCCTGTAACACATTTGCAAATTTGACTCTTATTTGTGTGGTTATTTGTTTAACATTGGTTTTCCACACCAGACTCCAAACAACATGAAGGCAGTAATCCATCTGCTTTACTTGCCCTTGTATCCCCACTAATATAGTGTCCAGCACACTTAGTTGGTGCTCAGTGAATATTTCTGAATGAATACATATATAAGCAAAGTCAGAGAGATAAGAATAAACATCATGCCTGCAGGAACCAGAATGAGCAACATGGAGTGTATGCATTTGTACCTAGTGAGAGGTAAAATAGTGTAGCCAGCATAGAATCAATTGTAGTAGTCATTGACAATACAAGATAAATTGTAATCATTTGAGAGAAAAAAAGCAACAGATATGAGAGAGTGTGGAGGATTTTGAAGACAGAGAGCCTAGAAACTAGGTTAAAAAAATGAGTTTTAAATTGTGTGTGTTGTAGGGATAATCAACAGTTTAATATAATGTGAACCAAGAAGACTAGCTCAAGAAACAGCAGAGAATTCTTCTATACAGAGAGAGACAGACTGACTATAGTTTTCAATGGAATAAAGGGGATAGGTGTTAAGAGAACATAGAGGTAAGGAAGTGAAAACATTCAGGTGTGAATGGAGAAGACAGAAATCAACCAGTAATTACCAGCTGCTCAGTACGTGAAGATGTGGTTCAAGATAGAAGAGATGGATCTCTGTTAAAGGGGAGAGAAAGGAGTCTGAGTGAGCGAGCAATAAAGACTAGAAAGAGGCCATGTGGACTGTCCAGGCAGCAGAAAGGGATTAAGGTTGTTCAGGAAACCACAGGACACAGGATGCTAATAGAAAGACTTGCTGTGGGAAGAGGCAGACTTATTCCCAGAAGTATAACAAGGAAAGAAAAGAGGAAGGCAGGAAAGAAAAGGTGTTGAGAGGCACAGAGCATCCAATGGGGCAGTCCGTGGTACAGACCTCCTCTGGTCTGGGATGTAAGAAGCAAGAACTTCAGCTATATAAACAAAGTGTGGGGAAAGGAAAGGCCTGGCATGTTCCACGAAAGGAAGCTTGGGGCATATGCTTTCATTCTTTGCTCTGCAAAAAAAGAAGAGAGGAGAGCAACCTCTCCTACACAAGTTAGGAAGGCAAAGGCCTATTCTAGGCCACCCCAGAGGAAAAGAAGAACTTTTACAAGTTGTGTTGAAGAGCCAGTTGCCACAGAAGTGCTGAGTTCCTCTGAAAGGTCACTCTTGGCCATCTGTTAGTGGCAGGGCTGAGCATTAGTAACGTGGACAGCAACCCAACTGCCTGAGGAGACACAGCACATCTCCACCAGGCATCGGGCACATTAGCCAGGACAGGTCAGTTCTGTAACCTCGCTCTAATCAGATGATGGATGGCCACCCTGTGTAGGAGAAGCACAGTCCCTGGGCCCCGTGAGGTCTGGCCATCTGAACCACACTTGGCACCAAGTGAGGCCTGCACAGTTCTCCTCAGGTGGAAATGCCAGCATCAGCAAACATTAGGAAAGGAGGGCACGCGTTCCAGAGCCACACACAGGTTGGCAGCTTTGAAAAGGAGAGTTTGGGGGAAGAAGAATTACTACTGACAGCCCCAGAGTTTTTTCCAAACATACTTTTAATTGATGAGCCCATTATATCCTTTCTAAAAGCGGTTTTAAAACTTAATAAATGACGGCTTACTGTAGAGCACAATACAATCCCTTACAAGTTAAGCTATTCTTGTGAATGATTTGTAATTACTGGGCATTTTCAGGCCCAGGGGATGTATAACTATATTATTGTATCCCTGTGATTTTTATGAAGTCAAGACAAGGAAACAAATCACCGTGACTGAATTAATCTCTCCACTAGAGCTCATAATAATCAGAAGAAAATTTTAAAATCCCATAAACCAAAAACCCATCACTATTAAATCATCAGGTCTTTTTCTAACTACTACTTGGTTTGTTTACTCTCAAAAAGAAAGGGTAAAAGGGGAGAAAGTGTGGAGGAATGGGATAAAAGGATGGGAGGGAGGGGCTAGGAAGAGAGATGAGGGAAGAATGACCACAGGGAGAGAGAAAGGGGAGAAGGGAAGGAGGCAGGGAAGAAGTGAGAGACAGAGAGAAGGGGGAAAGGAAGGAGAGGGGGCAGGAAGAGAGGGAAGGGGGAGGGAGGAATTACGTTAGTTTCCTACACTGCTGTAACAAATTACCACAAAGGTAGTGGTTTAAAACAAAGCAAAATTATTCTCTTAGAGATCTGGAAGTCAGAAACCTAAATCAAAGTGTCGGCAAGATTGTGTTCCTTCTGGAGGCTTCAGGGGAGAGTCTGTCTCCTTGTCTTTTCCAGCTTCCAGCAACCACCAGAATTCCTCGGCTTGTGGCCCTTTCTTCCATCTTCAGAGCACATCACTCCAGCCTCTGCTTCCTTCATCCCATTTCCTGCTTCTGCCTTTGACCTTCCTGCCTCCCTCTTTAAGAGAAGCCTTGTGATTTACACTGAACCCACCCAAACTGAAATCATCTCCCCGTCTCAAGATTATCAACTTAACCGTATCTGCAAAATCTCCATTGCCGTGTAAGGTAACATATTCATAGGTGTCAGGAATTAAGATGCAGACAGACTTGGGGGCGGTCATTATTCGACCTGCCATAGCCATTTTTAAAAAAAGGTTTTCTAACTAATGTGATAGGTATGCCAGCTGGAACCTCTACATCATTTTGATATTGAAGGCCCCTCAAACCATGGTGTAGGTATGGCTCTTTAAAATTGCCCTCTCTAAAAAGATGCAAAATGTGCCATGTTGCCTTTTAAAAATTTTTTCAAAACAGTCACACCTATAATCTGATTTCCTCCCCCAAAGATGCATTGTCGGATAATAAAAGCAGTCTGTCCCTAGCTGTAAATAAGAAGACTGAAAGAGAAAGGCTGCCTGACCGGTGGCCCCCTTTCCCCTTAACAGCCTAGGGAACCAGCTTGCCTGCAGACAATTGCATACTTCTCTTCACTGCATGACACTCAACAGCAGAACTTTTCTTATAGTTTTGTAAGGAAAAAAAAAAAACACAAGAACCAATCAAAGGCTCTTAGCTTTTTTAAATCATTTGAAGGGAGCTCATATAGGTTACCTTCCCCCACCCACAAGATCCTCCTGCCAAACATTTCTGTCACCCAGGCTCAGTCACCCGAATGGATATTTCCAGGGACAAGGAGCTCACTACTCTGCAAGTTAACCCACTCACAGGAATTACTATCCAGGATCTATTTCCAAAGATAGCCCCAGGCAGCCCCAGAGGCTGCTCAAAGGTTGTCTCTTACGCAGACATAAGTGCTGGACAAGAACAGCTCGGGGTCAAAGGTCATGCTGTAGGATACCTCATACATCTCCACAAGTGATCCATTGGCAATGCACTGGGCAGGGAGTCTGAACCCCAGAGTCCTTTTCCATTTTATTCTTCTGCCAATGACTCATTGAGTGGTGTTGGTTAAACCACTCACCTTTTATAAGGAGCAGGCCCAAGACCAAGATTGGCAGGAAATTTTCTTGTGATGGTCAAGAGGAAACAGCATAAAGCCAACTTATCTACTAGTCGTTTGATGTTGAGCAAATTCCTTAATCACTCTGAGCCTGAGCTTCAGCTGTAAAAGTGCAAAAGTAACCTCATCTATATCACAGAATCATTAAGAAAGAAAGAGTTGCGAGCAAATGTTTTCAAATTGTTCAGGTAGATTCCCCGGAGAAGGGTTTGGGGTTGTATGATAACTCTATTCTTAATTTTTTTATCATCACCTGAGGATATGTTTATTGATTTTGGAGAGCAAGAAAGGGAGAAAGGGAGGGAGAGAGACAGTAAGAGAAAGACATCGATATGAGAGAGAAACATCAACTGGTTGTCTCCCATATGCACCCCAACAGGGGAGACCAGGGATTGAACCTACAACCTCGATATGTGTCCTGACTTGGGAATCAAACTCACAACTTTTTGGTGTACAAGATGATGCTCTAACCAGCTGAGCCACCTGACCAGGGCATCTATTCTTAATTTTTTGAGGAACCTCCACACTATTTTCTTTTATGGCTGTACCAGTTTAAATTCCCAGCAGCAGTGAATGAAAGTTCCCTTTTCTCCACGTCCTCTCCAACACTTGTTATAACTTATCTTCTAACAGGTGTGAGGTGGTATCTCATTGTAGTTCTGATCTGCATTTTCGTAATAGCTAGTGAAGTTGAGCATCTTTTCATATATCTGCTGGCCATTTGTATGTCTTCTTAGGAGAAGAGTCTGTTCAGGTCCCCTGCCCATTTTTTTTAAATTGGATTGTTTGTTTGTTTGTTTTGGATTGAATTGTATGAATTCTTTATATATTTTGGATAATAACCCCTTATTGGAGGTATTTGCAAATATCTTCTCCCCGTTGATTGATCACCATTTTGTTTTGTTCATGATTTCTTTTGCTGTGCAGCTTTTTTAGTTTGATATGGTCTTATTCATTTATTTTTGCTTTTACTTCCATTTCCTTTGAGGTCAAAGGAATTCCTGAGTTTTGGAATGTCTTGGTTTTTGAAAAATTTGGTTCTCGACCAAGTTGTTAATGGAAAAAAATGTCTTGGCTCTGCAACAAAATTTCAGGTCTTAGTTCTCAAAATGACAATCCTTTCATGCTGATACCTGTGTGATCAGTCACACGTCTCTCAGGCAACAAACAAAGGATTTTGGTTTTCAAACAAATTGCTTCTCAATGAGTGTTTGGAACAAATAAAGTTTGAGAACTGAGGTTCCACTGTATAAAATCCTAAGACCAAGGTCTACAAATTGAGTACCTATGTTCTCTTCTATGTAATTATTGTTTCAGGTCTCATATTTAAGTGTTTTTGACCCATGTTGAGTTAAGTTTTGTATATGTTGACAAACCACAAGATATATGCCTCCCCATTTTCAGTGCAGCATTATTCACAGTGGCCAAGACATGGAAACGACCAAAGTGTGCTTCCAAAGAAGATTGGGAAAAGATGTAGGATATATATGCAATGGAATACTACTCCACCCTAAGAAAAGATGAAATACTGCCACTTGTGACAACACGGATGGATTTTGAGAATATCATGTTAAATGAAATATTTGTAAGCCAGACAGAAAAAGTCAAGAGCCATATGATTTCACTCATATGTGGAATATAAACTGGAAGCAACAAATGAACAAACAAAACACACAAACAAAAACTCATAGACACAGATGATAGTATGGTGGTTACCAGAGGGAATGGGTTGGCTGAGGGGGAGTAAAGGGTGAAGTGAATCAAATATGTGGTGACAGAGAAGATTTGACTTTGGGTGGTAAACACACAATGCAATATACAGATGATGTATTATGGAATTGTACACTTGAAACCTATATAATTTTAGGAACCAATGTAACCCAAATAAATTTAATTTTTAAAATAGATGGCAAGGGAGACAGTTTGTCCAAAGAACTCGGAATAGTGTCTACAATAGTAGCTTTTACTCCAGGGACCCCAGTTCTCTTAGTATACTTGACTATCCAGCTTTTCCTCTTCCCACCTCCTATGATGTTATGACTAGGTATGTCCTCCCTCAGCAAAATCTCTGCTCCAGATGCAAACTCTCACCACACATACATACATATATCATAACTGCTATCTGCTATGCTTATCATTTCTCTCAGAATACTTTTAGTTCATGAAGCACTTCTCTGTGGTGGGTGCAATGGGGCACACACACACAAAATAAGAGAGTCTTTCTTCTCTTAGGCGAGAAGAAGGTCCATGGGCAAGTAACTATAATGTAAGATAAAATGTTATAAGCTTCCCACACTGGTTTGCATAGGTAATGTGCTATGAAGCTTCAGAGGTCAGAGAGGATAGCACGGCTTGGAGAGGGCAAGAGGCGATAGTAAAAGTCACATTCATTAGTCTTGATTCAAAATGCAGACATGATGGGAAGAACATTATAAGCAATGGAGAGGCACATAGAAAATGAACATGATTGATCTATTTATTGGGGCCCAATCCAGTGCTCCACTTTGCAGACCCAGAAAGATGATTTATTCAAAAGCCTGAGAGTGGAGCTGACCCTCAGGATAGACTCACATTAACCACACTCAGCCTAATGTATAACAATAGGTGGTCAATGCATTGTGTCCTATGAGCAGTAACTTGGATTTGAATAATCACATCAGTATGACCATTATACATTTTCACCAAAAGCAAATAATAATATTTTTTTAAAAAGCTGATGATTGAACATGAAAGCAGACCAAGGAGAGTCATCTAATGTGATCGATTTCTGACATGACGCTAAGGTGCCTAGTAACTACAGAGAAACAAAATTCCTTCTCTCTTTTTCATTTTCTTCACAGCCACTGACCCACCTCTTTCCGAATGGCCTATTGTTTTTTTCCCTAAGTCAATCATTTTAATTATGTCATAACCATCTAGCTAATCTGGGAGCCAGCCCATCTCTTTGAAATTATTTATATACCTCTTCTCAGACTCGTAACGCTCAGAGGGAAATAGAGAGCAGTCACTGTGGTTCTGGGAGATGGAGCCACAAAGGTCTGATGAGGCCCCAGGAAAGGAGCTGGAGCTCACACAGTCAGTGGTCAAGGGGGAGACTTTGTAACGTCATGATAATGACACTGATGGGCCACTCGGTGACCCTCCGGATTATCCATCTATTTCTTCCACAAGGAATTGCCCAGGGCCCAAGCGTTTCCCAGATGCAGGCTGCTGGGAGAAGCATTTAGGGGAAAATGCTCCTAAATCAGAGGAGCATTGTCTGACCCACAGGGACAACTGCATACTGCATTTTGGTTCAATCTGTGTAAATCTCAGGGGAGCAGTGCTCTTTGGAAGGAGGTGGGGGTGAGGGAATTTAGATATAGGATGAGAGAGGGAATAATAACAAAAATGTCAAAATGTTTCTGTTCCCCTGTGTCACCTTATCAAACTCCCCCTCTTCTTCCTCCTATACACAGTTCAGACATGACACCCAACTGGAAGCCTTTCTGATCCCTCAGAGTTAAACCTCTTTCCTCTGTGCTGGGGTCAGCTAACATTACTTCAGATGGCTAGATAGTATATATTTTAAGATTTGTGGGCCATATCGTGTCTATTGCAACAACAATCAGTTTTTCTGTAACACTTGTTTCAAAAATGTGAATTTTTCAATGTGATTAACATATTAAGGAACAATATTAGCATAACACAAATTTCACTTTTGTTTATATGCATTTTCCTCTATGAGATCTAGGTCTAGGCAGAAAACTCCATCCAGCCAAAACAAAACACAGGAATACACAAAACCACTCCTCAAACTTCCACCATCTCCCTTAATACACACAGGTATGATGATCCACACCCTTCGCCTCCAGGGCCGCAGCTTTCTGTCAGATTTTGGCTAAGACTTCTTCCCCCACTTCACAATAGCTCATAAGCTGAAGTCCTTCTGGCCAATGCCTGGTCTTTTTCAAGGTAAACTGTCACATCTATTGTAGCATTTATGTTTCTTAACTATTTTACCTGTGTAAAATTGGGTTGCCATCTGTATCAGGATTCTATCCACTTTTTGTGTCACTGACCAGTTTTTTGAGTGTTGTCCCCAGTGCCATTTATCCTGTGTGTCCTGTGGATTTTATTGCAGTCTTGCATAACATGATTTTTAGGGACATGCACCATATTAAAGCAGAACTGAATGTACTCAACTCTGCCATTTTAGGGCCACAGTGACCATAGACAACACATGAAAGAATAAGCTTCGATGTGTTTCAATAAACTTCATTTATAAAAATAGGGAACAAGCCAAATTTAACCCACCATGATCCTTACTTTGCTCTATGCTATCTCTCTACATTGTACATGATTCAGGTACTGCACTCAGCATTTGGATTGTGACTTATATATTTGAATGTCCCTCTCCCCAGCTAGGCCATAAGCACTGTGGAGGCTTGGGCTCTTTCATTCATCCCTTTCCTCAGCACCCAGCACTGCACCTGGCTCTTGGAGAGCTCTCTCGGAGTGGGCTCTCAGAGGTCTGCTAAGTGATTCATCCATCGCAGAGGACAGGTAGTCTCTCCCAGCACGTATTTCAACACCCAAGAGTTGTCCTCCTCCTCTCCACTTCCAGCATCAGGCTTTGACATTCAGATTCAGATGTAAGTAATATTTATTAAACCCTGTCTACTCAGCATACAGATTTAAGAACATGATTTTATGTATTTTTATGCCATTCCTCAAGAGAAACCTGAAAGATATATATATTATCTTCATTTCAACGATGAGGGAATTAAGTCTTTGAGTGGGTAAATAACTGCCTGAAGTCACACAGAGAAGAGTACAGTGTCCCTCCCACTGACTTCCCTTTCCTCTCTCCCCACAGCAAAGGTGTTATGGAGACAGCTTGTTGGGTTTGCCTAACAAAAAGAAATGCAAACGGAGGAAACCTTCCTACAGAAAGAGTTTCTTAAAATCTATGGATGCTGTTACAGTAACCTAAACAAGGAAGCTTTAGAAACAAAATACATGAGGTTTCTGTTACCTAGAAAAGTAAAAAGAAGACAGTATTCAGTCCAAAATAACTCAATTTTCAAAAGGCTCTATAAGTTCTCTGGTTTTTACTCAATTGGTTTGGTTTTATAGGATCACATTGGTTTTTACGTGGCCTTAAGCAGTTCCTATACTCTGTTTACAGAATGACAAAGGGTTTCAGTTTCACCTGACTTGCTTTGACATACTACGGGAAGAAAGCATGTGTTCAGCCCATTCTCCACTTACATACGAAATATAAGCAACTATGAACAGCATCTTACCTGAACTGGCAAAATTATCACCTGATGTCTGCAAATATAAGTCAAAGGAATCTCTGGGAGAAAAAAACAGAATGCTCAAAACCCACCTGCCCCCCCATTATTGCTATGGAGCCTTGTTCAAAGGCCCATGACCCAACCAACTCCCAAAAGTCTGAGATGTCAGTGAGGTGATCCAAGGCATTTCCTTGTAGACCACCTTGGCCATGCCTGGCTTTTAGCACAGCATGTCCCCAACAGCCCAGGGGAGAGGAAGGTTTCTGCTCCTCGCTGTGCTTCCACCCTGGCTGGATGCCTGGAGTGCAATGTGTACACAATTCATTTAATGAGACAGATGGAAATTAAGTTATAGCAAATAAATCATACAGGACTTCTTTTAGTGAATGTCTTTCTATAGGGAATCTTCTGTTGACTAAGTGTGGCCTTAGATACCTCCTTGATTAGGCACACAGATGTTGTGTTGATATTTGACTCCTGTGAGAGGTTTCTTATTTAAAAACTCTCTGGAGTTTCTGAACATATGGGGTTCTGCCACTTGGATACCGTGAGGAGTATTGTGAATTGATTATTATAGCCATGTTCATTCTACAGACACACCAACACAGCTGTAGATACACAAATATGCCACCAAAATCACCAGCTCCCCCAAACATCTCATAACCCACCCTACCCAAAATGTGAAGGCTGGAGCTTGTGAAAAGCAGGTAATGACTTGGATATTGTAGTTTCAGAATCTTTTATCTTTCTCCAAATTTTCAATAGGTGTCCTATCTAAAAGTCAGAAGATGCTTACCAAAGAGGCAACAATCTTTGGAATCAAACAGATAGGAGTAGAATTCCAGCTTTACCAGTTATTGGCTGTGTGTCCATGAACAACACAACTCTGAGCCACCAATCGAAATCTATAAGGTTAGAATATGAACATGACCTCCTGCAGTTCTCATGAGGTAAGCCCCTGTGTCACAGTGCGCTGAGCCCTGTGTAAGTGTGTATGCATGTGCGTGTCTTTTGTTTTTGTTTCTTTGAGGGGCTGAGGGCATTTGTATTAATCAATACTACTTCCCTTCCCAAGTAATTTGCAACTTCAGGTGTTATACACATTCTGGATGGCTTTTGGACTGAATATATAGAGCCAAGTAAAACACACTGTTGAGAAGCCAGACCTATTTATTGAGGGGAGAAGATAACACAGGCAGGTTTAGCAAGCAATGGATAGTTTTTGGAAAATAGAATATCAAATCTAGCAAAACAAACTAAAACACATTGAGTACCCATGGTGTGCCAGATACTTATGCATTATTTTATTTAATCCTCAAACCAATGGGGAACTGAGGCTCACAATGAGATTGAGTACTTTGGCTCAGATCACCCACTTATGAGTGGCAGTCCTGTGACTCCAACAAGACAGGTGGGGCTTAGTTTTGCCTGGGTCCCTCTTGTCTCCTCAAAGCCAATATTTTAAAATATAGGCAGTTACACAAGAACAGTGCACAGGAAGAGAGAGAGACAAACAACATAGAACTAGAATTCTCAGGAAGCCCTTGGTGCAGCAGAAGCAAGGCATAATAAATCAAGTGTTCACACTGGTTAAAAATACACATGAAGCAGATTCCCTGACTAGGCACAACTGAAGTCCAGAGAAGCCCTCTCAAGATTCAACAATGCTGATATGCATACAACAGAATTCCATTACTTTCTGAGATCAGAGTGTGAAAAAGGGCCAAAAGGTGGAGGCCTGGATGTGTGCAAGCCCATTCCAGACTAGACATACAAAGCAAAGGGAATAGCCAAATTCTTGTATTTCACTGACTGGGGTCAACTCTTTTGCCAAGTCAAAAAAAGAGCCAACCTTGGTTATATTTGGCTTGTTTGTTTTGTTGATTAGGTTCCTGTTAAAGGTGAGATCATATGGTATTTGTCTTTTACCGCCTGGCTTATTTCACTTAGCATAATGCTTTCCAGTTCTATCCATGCTGTCACAAAGGGTAGGAGCTCCTTTCTTTCTGCTGCATAGAATTCCACTGTGTAGATGACCAGAGGGGAGAGGAAAAGAATTTCAGGGGAAAAGGGTGAAGGGTTTGTAGGAACAATTATAAAGGACACACGGACAATAACAGGGTTGGGGGGGTAGGGGAGGTGAAAATGGGAGGGAGGTGGGGAGGGCTGGGGTTAGGCTGGGCTGGGGGTGGGAAAGGCAGAGAACTGTAACTGAACAACAATAAAATTTAAAAGCAAAGGAGCCAACCTTAATTAACATTCTTTTGCATCATCAAAAGGTAGTAGATCAGGATAAGGTAAACATTAGGCAATAGATTCACAGGTGCTGTTAAAGGGGTCATCTCTGGTTAGAAAAGGGGCAGTGTCGTTCCTTGAATGGGTCATACCATAGCAATGAGCAGTCTGGCATCCCAAAATTCTTTTTTTTTAAAGATTCCATTTATTTATTTTGAGAGAGGGGAAGGGAGGGTGAAAGAGAGGGAGAGACACATCAATGTGTGAGAGATACATCCATCAGTTGCCTCTCACACACCCCCAACTGGGGACCTGGCCCACAACCCAGGCATGTGCCCTAACCAAGACCCTTTTGGTTCACAGGCCTGCTCTCAATCCACTGAGCTACACCAGCCAGGGTCATTTTTTTTCTAAGATTTTACTTACTTTTGGAGAGAAGGGAAAGAGAGGGAAAAAAACATCAATGTGTGGCTACCTCACACATGCCCCTCACCGGGGGCCTGGCCTGCAAACCAGGCATGTGTCCTGACTGGGAATCGAACTGGTGACCCTTCAGTTCTCAGGCCCATGCTCAATCCACTGAGCTACACCAGCCAGGGCTGGGGTCATAATTCTTAATAAGAAGCTTAATCTCTCTGCAATGACTTTTAAACTCCCATGATTTTCTTTACCAACATAGAGGGACAGCAAAATAACCTCATCATTTTTTTCTATTTTTTTTAGCCTAATTGCTTCTTTTCTTGATTAGTGGCTAATTGCCTATTGTTTCATCTCTGACTAGGGAGGGAGACTGCAGTGGAGAGTCCTCTGACTGTACATTAAAGTCACCTGGGGAGCTTTTAGAAAATAATGATTCCTGGCCCTGCAGCAGACCAAATGACTATAATCCCTCGGAGGACTGAGCCCAGTGTGGGGTTGCTTAAGATGTGGCCCCTTCCACCATGTGGGAGGAGGGGGCCCAGTGCCCCTGGCCAGAGGAAATGTGTATTGTTTTGGGAATGGATTGTAACTCCCTCCTTGTCTCCTTTTGGGAGCGGCTTCTTGACCTTTTCCTTTTGCAGGTACACACTGATATAACGTAGCTCTGGGCCACACATAGGTTTGTGCAACCAGGACCCAAGCAGTCTTTGTCTGGGACCCCTCGTAATGAGCCACACGCTGGAGGAGGTGCAGTCTCTCAATCTCTCCCCTCTCTCACTGACTCACTGCGGTAGGTGCACTCCCCTGTAATGTGAGTAATAAACGGCATGTCTACATGGGCTGGTCCACCCAGTGGGTTTTTTTTTTTTCTGGAATATCATCAACACTTAAGCAGTCCCTGGTTTGGAGCTCCTGTATTACACCCAGGAACCTGTATTTTTTAATAAGCTCCTTAGATGATTTTAATATGCAGGAGGGCAAAGAACACCAAATAGTGCCAAGCACATAAGTTTCATCATAAGAAACGGATCAGTGGTTTGGGATTTGAATTCTGACTTTACCACTAACTGTGTGACAATAGATGTAACACTGGCCTTTCTAATAGTTTCCTCTCCAATAAAATACGCGGGCTGCACGGGGCAAATGACAGTGTGTGCAGAAGACATTCATAGCTACGAAAACACTAACAAAGGAGTATCGCCATTACGTCTATCATATATATATTAGTTAAATAGAATATGTTTTACAGATAAATGTAATCTATATAATTCCTGCAAGAATTTTTGTATCTTGAGACTTTGAGTATGGCTAGGCAATATGGACTAATAAATAAAAATAATCTGGATCTCCTTAAACTTTTAGTTATAAGAAAAATGCAAAGGATCATTCTCTGGAAGATGAAAAGGACATTCTCTGAAGCTAATGAATCACTCATTTATCCTCAGGCTCACGCTTTAAAGAGATCATCCCCCTGTAAAGAACATTTCCCAAATTTGTGCACCAGTACCTGAGGCAGCCCAGACTTAATGCATGCTAGAAAGTGAGGACACTTAATTATTCCTAAACAGTCACTTATTGATCACTCGGTAGGAAGAGAAAACATGCTTTATCTAAATTACCTCTGATCAATTGACTTGAGAGGTGCTGAAGATTAAGTGATAGCTAGGGATTTGCATAAAATTAGCAAAACAAAATAAACTGTCTTTCTGAATGATCAGCCAAAATCTCCTAAGGGGGGAAAAAGCACAGAGTCAAGCCACCATGCATGGCCTATTAAGAGAAGTATTGAAATAAAATACTCAACAATACTGGATGCTGGTTTGGAATAAGAAACAAGAGGCTTATTTCCTTCCTTACTCAAATGCACAATGTAGAATCCACACAGTAACTACCAACATTTGGGTGGCTTTGTGAAGTTTATAAAATGAGAGACCAAAGGTCCAGAGATGCTATCACAAACTTGTAAGTGCCAGCAGGAGAACTCTAGGCCTGCCAACCTGCCTGCTCTGGTTGCAGTGTTATTCTAGAGTGGAAGAGATAGAGCATGGGAAAGAGAATGTGTATATACCTCATATTCAGGAAACCAGAGAGTCAAAGGCTTTGATGGGTGAGTACTTGGTACATTCAAGGGACAGCGAAGAGTGGAAGAAACAGAGTAAGCATGAGGAACTGACAGCTGAGGTCCCAGTGAGGTTACAAGTGACTAGACCATGCCAGGCCATGTGGCCTGTATATGCCAAATATAACCATTCAGGGCTTTGCTGAAGTGAGATGGGCAGCCATGGAAGGGTTTTGAACAGATGCGTGATGTGATCTGTTTTAAGATGAAAAGAGTCACTCTGGCTGCTGTGTCAAGAATGTGCTGGAAAGAGGTAAAAGCAGGAGAGCAGTTAGGAGGTTACTGCAATAAGCTTGGTCAGCGATGATCATGCTTGGTAGTGGTACAGGGGCTGAGAAGGTCGTATGCTGGGCTTATTTTGCAGGTGGAGCTAACATGGTTTGCTGAATGATGTGGAGTGGGAGAAAGACTAGTCAAGGAGGACTGCAAGGAAGACAGCAAGGAGTCTCATGCTGATAAGGCAGGTAAGAAGAAGACTGATCATTGGCTGTGAGGACCCAGGTGGTGTGGTGGAGAAGAAACCCTGACTGAAGAGGACTGAAGAGATTAGAGGAGAAAACTGCAGGTAGTGAGTGCAGACAAATCTGGAGCAGTTGTTCTAGGTAAAAATGGGATGGTACAAGATGTGGGCTTGAGCAAGTTGTTAACAGTGACAGTTTTAGTAGCAGGACTTGGAGTAAATTTACTCCCCTGACCGCACAGTTTGTGCATTGGTGATATTTTCTAAGTTTTCTGAATGATTCTGCATTATAAGTAGAAAAAATAAATATTTGAAGTTAATACTAGGTCCTGGGAAATAATGATTTCCTGACATAGGAGATAAGATATACAAAAAATAAAACTTGCTCAGAACTAGAAACAGAAAAAGAGGAGAAAGAGAAGAAAGAAGCATAGCCCTTCTGTGAATCAAATCTATGCTAACATTTATATAAATTAAAAATATAAACAGCATTTATATTTTTATGCTAGAAAACAGCATTTGTGTGTGTGTGTGTGTGTGTGTGTGTGTGTGAGAGAGAGAGAGAGAGAGAGAGAGAGAGAGAGAGAGAAGCATACAAAATAAACTGGAAGGATTCACACTCATCAACATAAGAAACATCCAAACCTGGTAGAGAATTTTTACAAGTTTATTTGAGCCAAAGTGACAACTGCCAGGAAGCAAAATCTCAACAGATTGAGAAAATGCTCCAGAGAATGGTAGTTTTGTACCTTATTTTATACATCAGAATCAAAAGCAAAGACGTAAGGGGGTTACATGAAATCCATTGGTGGCAGATTAGGGAGGCAGGAGAAAGTGAAGTGGGGAAATCTCTGCGATTAGATCTAAAGTAAAATGGATAGACTCATACTTCTTTCACATTGGTGGGCACAGGATAGTTAACAATTAACATTTGCAGCACATACAGATGGTATGTGGGAGAGGAAGATAACAATGAGGAGTTCTGTGGTCTCCGGATCTGGTAGGAGATGGTGCCCTGAGGGGTCTGGAAAAATAGGATGACTGGCATTTTCAAGGTATATTATTGTAGATACAAAAAGACAGTAGACAGGCTCGGTTAAGATAAAGATTGACCTTTGTCAGAGAAGATACCATGCTGGCCTAGGACACCGTGACTCGCCTTTAGTTATGAAGTTCTAGTTTCAGACATCCCATGTGTGTACTTTCTGTCTCTGAGTTGGCAAGACCAGCCACACAGGCCTCCCCTGAGCTTGTCGGGTTTAGTGTGTGGCCCCTTCTCCATCCACACATCTAATTCACAATTGTGGCTATTTGGGGATGATGGGTAAAGGGTAAAGAAGCAGAGGAACTTCAATTTTATTTGTATTTATTTTTGTTTCAAAATCAAAAACTTGGAGCAAATAAAAAAAAAGAAATGTTCAAAGTAATGATTTCTGGTGGTGAATACAATGTGTGTCCTGTTATTATTGTTTGTGCTTTTAATCAGTCTCACCACACATACATCAGAGACTCATACTGCTCCTCCCCACCACACTCCTATCCATTCCAGCTCTTTTCAACCCTCCCTGCCTTGGTTTCTGGTAGAATTTACTTAGAACAAAATCATATGGTGGCATCAAAACAACCCATCAAATTAAGATTAAAAAAACAGTTTTTTAGCATTATCCATTGTTCATTCATTCACTAAATATTAATTGTGTACCCACTGTAAGCAAGAAAGATATTTCAGTTATAATTACATGGTAATGATCAGGAGAAACAACTTCTAACAACAAATGCTGCATTCTACTGAGAAGCTTAGAGTTGAGGACATAAAAGGGAGAGAAACAAGTATGAGTAAACTCACCAATAGAAAGTGAATTCAGGCAATTCTGCATAGCATATAGTATTTTGAAGAGATTATGACTTCTGATAAATCCTACATAGGTAGTAATTTAGAGTATGTATTGGCTGCTAAACCCAAATGCAAAGGGAAAAAATTATGTATACCTTGCTGATGTTTTTTCAGGATTTCCTTCTTTCACTACAAAAGTAATTGTTTTGTTTCACAAAGAGAACATAAAATCTTTTCCGGGTGACTGACAGCAGCACCCTTTAAGCCTAATCAAAGGAAAAGGAAAACCTGATTAATGAAAATCTAGAAATGTTAAATTTGTCTTTTTTTCAAAACAAAAATTAGAAGCCTGTGAATTTCAGCAAGACTAGCATGGGGATGTACATATCCCACCATCCCCAGAATTTCCAATCACCTTCACTGACCCCACTGCAGAACAGAATTTTCACAGAAGGAAGCAGACAAGGTTGTAGCTGGTGTTTTCGGAACAGCATGGAGGTCAGCCAACAAGAGGATTTTCTGAAATCACATCCACCTACGACCTTTACTGAGGGAGGAGAAAACCAAAGAAATAATAGATTTGTGAGGGGAAGCTACAGCCAGGACTGGGAGCCTATTCTTTCTCCAGACTTTGAATACATTTAAATTTTACCTTTCCCTGGGTGATTATGTAACTCAATAGCCAAATTCTCTAACACAATTTAAATCAGGTTTCTCACATCCATATTTCACTCATTCACTCATTGCCCCACCCATCACTCTCGTGTTATCTCCCTTTTGCTCTCTCCTTTCTAAACAACTGTTTTCTCCATCACTTGTAAAGTACCCCTCTAAGGAACCTTAGTGTATTTCACAAAGGTGAAAGAGTTAAAACCTAAGTGATCTACAATTAAGCTGAAAGAATATTCTCAATGAAAAAATGCTTCCTACACCACCTGGTATTTCCACCATCAAAGTCAGAGTTAAGGTACAGTCAATCAACTGAATTCTCTGTAAGAAATTATAATTGTCTTTTCAATTCAAAAATAATCTTCTTTTTTGAAAAGCATGTTCTGGATCTCCTGGGAAACCATTATCTAGTCAAGTACTGCTATGCAACTTCAGAGCCAGTATTTTCATTGGAACCCAGTAGTAATACTTTTATTGTCTTGGGCAAATGGAAAAGGAATGGAGGCAAAATTAGCAAGTATCCAAATAGGTAAAAAGCCACATTATGTCAGAGAATCCTCTATAAACAAAGATCGAAAGGGAGAAGAAGGAGGAACTGAGTCATCACACAACAGTCAAACTCAGAAGACACTGAACCCCAACGGTCAGCATCTTACTCAAATATTCGCAGCAATTCCATTTTCAGCGAACCACATCATCCACTGCATTAAATTAGTGCGCTTAATTTGAATTTTATTCTCTTTATGGATTGTTTTTATCTAATTTGTAAATTTGTTTTAGTTTTATCTTTGTGTAAGAGCTACAAACATGAGGCATTTAGGCAGTTTAATGTTTATAAATATTTATGTAAAAATTTAATAAACATAAGTCTACACATGGGGAGTCTATAAAAGTTTAATCCTTTGAAAGGGAGTCTATAATATAGCTCAGTTTTGGAAAATCACAGAGTTAAAGTATCTACACTGAATATTACTTGCAGCAGAGTAAATAATGGCCACCCAGAGATGTCCTCATCCCAACCCTGGAACCAGTGAATATGTGACCTACAGCCAAAAAGGTATGATTAACTTAAGGATACTATCTTAGATTATCCAGGTGGGACTTATATAATCATTAAATTCCTTCTAAGAGGAGATAACAGATCAGAGTGGACAATAGGAGATGAGAAAACATAAGCAGAAAGTTGGAGCAACACAAGGTCACAAGCCAAGGAACACAGGCAGCTTCTAGAAGCTAACAAGGGAAGGAAACAGATTCTCTCTTGAAGCCTACAGAAGAAGCAGAGCCCTGCCAACACCTTGATTTGGGATTTCTGACCTCCAGAACTCTGAGAATAAATCTTTATTGTTTCAAACCATTAAGTTTGTGGTAATTTGTTACAGCAGCAATAGGAAACTAATACTGATCCATTTGTATAGAATGATTGTGAGATTAATGCATGCAACTGTATTTTCCAAGGTGAAGATTCACTGACCTTTGTGATCACCAAATAGGTATTCGAATTATGAGTAAAGCAACGTCAGATTTCAGTGGAGGAAAGAGGACGAAAACATGGAAGTGCAGATAAGGCCAGGTGGGGTACCCCCCTGGAAGGCCCGTTGTTGAGAATGGACCATGCACAAACACTGGATTTCTCACTAGTCAGTGGGGATTG
The DNA here is from genome assembly GCF_022682495.2 of Desmodus rotundus. Taxonomy (NCBI): domain Eukaryota; kingdom Metazoa; phylum Chordata; class Mammalia; order Chiroptera; family Phyllostomidae; genus Desmodus; species Desmodus rotundus. Next base: position 84,254,605 of record NC_071394.1, read on the forward strand.
GCAGGGAAGGAAAGATAGTTAGGAGCCATAAAACAGTCATCCACAGGAGAATGCACTGCACCAGAGACTGACTGCATGCCTGCCGTTGCAGTTTTGCTTAGTCCTGACCCTTGCTTCCCTCCGAATCTTTAAATCTGCTCCCAAACTGTTTTCCCAGCATTTGTTTCCAGGGGAAGTGAGGCTCCCCAAAGACCCGCTCTAGGAAAGAAAGCAGATTCTGACAGCACTGGAGTCAAGGCATATTGAAGTGCCACCCCCTACCCCCCACCCCCCACCACCACTAAATCTGACCCAGGCTATAAGGCAGGGCCAAGGGCATGGAGACCAACACAGGAAGCCCTTCTCTTCTTGGTCCTGACTGACGATTGAGAAAAGAATTCAGGTCAAGGGCCAAACACAGTCTGGAATAATCAAGAAGAAAGCAATAGAAACTGAATACTAAATACCACTATTGTGTTATCTTATCCCCTAAGGAACTAGGAGAAGCAATTATTCCCTAAGGGTGTTGAATGATCCAAGCAAAAACCGAACAAGACATCGTAGTGGCTGACAGGAGGACAACAGCAGCAGAGGAAGAGGATTTATTAAGTAAAGACTACATGGTGTCTAGTAAGAATTAACAGTGTATCTCGCTGTCCTTAAATTCTCTTGTGCACATTCCTGTCTTTTCTCTGCTTCATGGGCCTCCTCCCTTCTTGAGGCCCACTGCTCTGGAAGGCGGGATTAAGTTGTTTTCAATTTTCAGTCCCCTAATTCTCTTAGGTTTAATCTCTTCCTGAGCACAGTTGGTCCAGGGCACACTAGTTCACCTTGCAGGGAAGTGCATCACTGCTATTGGCGTGAATGAAAGTAGAGTTAACGATGTTCTGTGTGGTCACTCAACACTCTCTCATTGCATCTAACATTGATACGTGAACAAGGACCCATTACAGGGCACTGAAGCACCATTTTATTAGGGCTATCACTTAATAATCTAAGAATAATTTACTACCAAAAGGATATAGATTCTAATTCTGTTCTAGAGCTTAAAGTCATCACATATCAGCAGCCTATTTAAGTAATGGAAAAGCTAGTGATACTATCACTATCTTCTCACAACATAGAACATTTAGAACACAAATGTGGCATAGGGAATCCTGAATCCATTCTAAAGATGCTCTTTACCCTTTAAAATATTATCTTATTGTTTAAAAAGTACTTAAAGTGATTGATGATTACTATCACTTTTACCACAATTTATTTTCTTATTTCAAAAGCAAATTCCTTCAATTTACTTACCTTCAAATTTATGATAAATTTAAATTCAACTAGAGTAAGTTTTATATCATAACATCTAAGAAGGAAAAGGCTGTGAAGACCATAATAGTAGAAGCTGTAAAATACTTAGGAAAAATAATTTTCCTTTAGAGTGTTGGCATTCATTTGAATGATACTAATTACAATATTTCTCATCGCTTGAAGAAATAAATCTGGTCTCATAAAAGCACAGAACACTCAAATTGAAAGGTACCTAAAGTTATTTGCTTCAATCATTCAGATGTGAATAAGTCTTCTCCACAACAATTCCAACTAATGATTGCCCAGACCTCCCCTGGACACCTCCGCACACGCAGAATGCACTCTGACCTTTGGCTGCTCACTTTTCCTCATTCTGCAACAACAGTCTACCGTAATGTCCCTTCCTCTCACCTTGGGTGGCACCTCCGCCCTCTGCAGCATGCACAATAATTTTTCTCCTAAGTCAGGACTCCCCAAGTTACCTCTCTTGACCCTTGCACATGCAGTATGGTTTTGAACCTCTTACCATCCTTTGACTCTGGGTAACTACATTTGTTACCATTTCTCTTGTCATCTGATATTCACAACCTCACCTGATATCCCAGCCGAGGTTTGTCCTTCTACTTGGAGCACTTGGTTGAGCATCACAATTTCTGTAACAAGAGTTACAGTTACACTCATTAGATACGTCCTATAAATCACACTTGCCATTGAGAATGGCCTGCCCTCCAGTGACCCCAAAATTTGAGATTTTTTTCTCTATTGTTCCTCTTTTCAAGTCATCCTGAGTTGTAAAAGTCAAAACAAAACAAAACTAAGGCTGTCTAAGAATCACCCCCAGGAATACAGAAATAAAAAGCCAAACACGATCAAGCCAAACACGATCAAGCGTACTGTTGCTCAATGCAGAAGCTGCTAAAAACCAAACTGGAAAAGGAAACTGGAAAAACAAGCTCAGAACGTCCCCAAACTTTATCAAGCTCCTTTCCTGAACTTCTCCATCTGAGGGCAAATCAAATTAGAGTTATCCCTGTAATTGAAGTACAGAAAAAATTATTTTATTATTCTCTGCTTTCAAAACAAGGCCTTAAATTGACTAGTAGAATATTTTCTAGGTCAGGTTTCACAGCTATTTAGTAGTCTTGTTTTTAGTGCTCAGGCCTTACTAGGGAAAGCAGTGAATTTTGAAAGTGGAATGGGACAAGAGAGATGGAAGGGAACCCAAGGTATTGGGAAGAGGTAGAGTCAGCTTGCCACCCTGCTGGTGAACACAGCAGGGACATCCAACCTCATTACGGGAGCCATGAGGAGTGGTTTGGCCTTGGCCTCCCTGTGAGCAGTCCACCACTGCTATCACACTACATTTTTGCAATGAAACAAAAGACAATTACCCCTTTAGAGGCTGAGTGTTTTAGTTTCACACCTTCTCCTTTGGGTTCTTTACTTGGCCATCAACCAGGACTAATTGAAAAAAAAAAAAAAAAAAAACTCACAAAGATTTCAATTACTGTTAATGTTGCCTAAGTGGTTCCACTGTCACAGTCTAGGACTTCAACTTTTTAATAAGTTTCCGGTAATTATTACAAGTTTTTGGTCTAATTCCAGCTGAGGATTTAATGGACTCATTCTGACAAGATATAGGATACTGTCCCAATAGATGTTCATTTGGAAATGGGCCACTTGCAATTTTGAGTGTGCAGAGCTGTGCAAGATTAAAAGCACTGGCAGTATAATTTCCACCGTGTGTCCCAGGCTCTGTGGATTTGTAGCTCATCCAGCCTGTCCATCTGGGGAGCAAACAGCATGTACTCCTTGATGAGAAATTCTGGCCAACCGACCAGCTGTGAAAAAAATAGATTACTCTTGTCATTTTATTTCTCCTAGGTAATTTGCTGGGAGTAAAAATATAATTTCTTAGAAGGTATATAGTTAAAAGCAAATCCTAAGGATGCATCTAATTTATATTTGAAACTTCACTATGCTTTTGTTTGTTAAATTTAATTTTCAACAATGTCCTGGCTATTAAAATATTTCCTAATTCACAGAAGAGAGAAAGGTTGGTTTCTGGTGTTTGTGTACTAAACAGCACAGGGAGAGGTGTGTGAAGGTGAGAGAATACAGGCGAAGGGCTTTGTGGGCTGGCTGGACCGAGCACAGAGAAATGCACTGCTGCTCTTCCTACCAGTAAAGGAGCTATTAGGGTACAATTAAATAACTGTTGGGAAAATCGATCTCCCATTGCTCCCAGGAAGCTCAGATGGTAAATGCATCTTTTTAAGCCTCTGACATATAACTTCATTCTTCTGAGAATTGAGAAGATCTTTACTAGATAATCAGGGTATTTCTAAATCAATTGAGCTGAAGAACTGAGAGAGGGATTTATACAAGTGTGAACTGTGATGTGATAGGTAACATCAGAAGTGTAATATGGTCATCATGCTATGTGTTTTCAGCCAGGCAAAGTGAATAGAAGGATATGTGCCAAGTAAAATTAAACTGTGCAGTTTGTACCCAGTCGAGAATTAATGATATCATTTGAAATTAAAGAATTTTCAATAATACTTCTGCACAGTGAGTTACAAAATATATAGAATAAATGAGTGTTTTTTGCTATTTGCAATTTAAGCATTATCATGTTATGCTTCATAAAAGCATAATTGACCCAGAAATTATTAATTAAAAAATACTAACTCCAAACAGGTGTTAGCAGTTTAAAAACTTGATATATTAAGGTTATATATTATTTTGTTTATTTTGACATTAGTTATAGTTAACTATACATTAGCATATATGTATATATACATACACAGTCACACATGACAATTAATTTTATCCAGATTTTTTTGTATAATTACATAATGGAAGGATTCCAACAATTCAATAAAACAAAGCCAAATAAACCAATAAAAACAATAAACAAAGATTTGAACAGAAGCTCTACAAAAGAAGATACACTGATAGGTAATAATCACATGAGTAGGAGATCAACATTATGAGTTACCAAGGCAATGAAAATTAAAACTATAATAGGATATCACTCCACACCCACTATACTGACTAAAATTTAAAATCCTGATAGTATCAAGTGTTGATGAAAATATGAAACAAGAACTCTCCAACATTGCTCGCAGGGTTGCAAAATAATTCAGTCTCTTTGGGAAACACTTTGGCGCTTCCTTAGGAAGTTAACATGCCCTTACTTGATGTGGATCCAGGCCCGTGGGATCCAGTGTTGTGGCGGCAATATACAAACACACACGGACTACAGAAATCCTGTGGAGGAAAAGGGACAGCGCAGCCACTCTCTCAAGAGGAGAGCATCAACCCTTGCCTTAACAGGCTTTTATTGCTTTTCTAGGCCCCTTACATCAAAGATGGTCCTCACTTACTATGCATAGGTTTGTTTTGGGTGGTTATCTTTTTTTTTTTTTTTTTTTTTTATTGTTATGCAATTACAGTTGTATGCCTTTTCTCCCCATCCCTCTACCCCACCCCAGGTGAACCCACCTCCCTCCCCCCTCTCCACCCTCCCCCTTGGTTTTGTCCATGTGTCCTTTATAGTAGTTCCTGTAATACCCTCTTCCCACTATCCCCGCCCCCACCCCCCACCCCCGCCCTGGCTATTGTTAGATTGTTCTTAACTTCAATGTCTCTGGTTATATTTTGTTTGCTTTTTTCTTCTATTGCTTATGTTCCAGTTAAAGGTGAGATCATATGGTACTTGTCCCTCACTTCCTGGCTTATTTCACTTAGCATAATGCTCTCCAGTTTCCACAAACAAATGTTGGAGAGGATGCGGAGAAAAGGGAACCCTTGTGCACTGTTGGTGGGAATGCAGACTGGTGAGGCCACTGTGGAAAACAATATGGAATTTCCTCAGAAAACTAAAAATGGAACTGCCCTTTGACCCAGTAATTCCGCTGCTGGGATTATACCCTAAGAACACTGAAACACCAATCCAAAAGAATCTGTGCACCCCAATGTTCATAGCAGCACAATTTACAATAGCCAAATACTGGAAGCAACCGAAGTGCCCATCAGCAAACGAGTGGATCCAAAAACTATGGTATATTTACACAATGGGTGGTTATCTTTTACAGACAACAAAGGAGAGGATGTCGCTAAATACATCAAAGAAGGATATTTGCAATATAAAGGGAGAAATGGTTGAAACCAGTTATGCTCCATATCTGGAAGGTCTAGCTCAGATTTTAGGAAGATAAAGATACTCAGTAAACATTTGCTGCCTCAGGGTGAGGGACTTTTAGCAAGAGCAAGTCTCATAGCAGTCTGGGTACAACGCAGGCCTGATTTCCGGTGGGAGAACCTATCCATGGACTGTGGGTCCTGCCAACCTCGCTCCCCACTGGCTTTTCTGAGTGGAGGCTGAGCCACATTTCCCACACGTGGAACAGTTCCCCACACTTACTATATGACCCAGACATTCTACTCCTAGATATTTATCCAAGAAAAATGAAAACAGATGTCCACATAAAGATGTATATATGGATCTTCTTGAAAGGCTTATTTATAAAAGTCAAAAACCAGAAACAATTCAAATGTCTATCACTGTGCAAATGGCAAGTTAATTTGAGGTATAATCATACAATACAATATTATTCAGCAACAAATAAGGAAAACATTATTGATGCACACTACAACATGGGTGAATCTCAAAAACATGTTGAGCAAAAAAAAGGTAAACACCAAAGGTTACTGTACAATTTTATTTACATGAAACTCTGGAAAAGACAAATCTAATCTAATTACTGTGGTGACAGATAAAAGATCAGTGGTTACCTGGAGCCAGAGATGAGAAGCTGGTTGTTGACTAAGAGGGCACAAGGGAACTTCCAGGTAATAAAACTTTTCTTTATCTTGATAACGGCAACATTTATACAGATATATAAATAAGTCAAAACTCATCAGTGTTCATTTCATTATATATAGAAATGTATACATCTATAAATGTGATTAAATAAAATTCTTTTTAAAATCACCAATGGCTTTCTAGTTCACTTAGAGTAAGTCTTTTAAATGATTATCAAGCTTTTCTCTGGTTTCATTGTCTTCCTTTTACCTCCTTCTATAACGAATCCACCACATTAGCCTTCTCCAACATGTAAGACACACTAAAATTTAATGCAATGGCCATTCTTTCTGCCTAGAAAACCATTCTCTCAGATACCCACTGGGCTCATTTCCTAATCTCCTTCAATTCTTTTCTCAAATGTCTCTTTTTCAGTGGGACCCACTTCGTCCATCTTATTTAATATTATAACCTCCCTAACATTGCTCAAAACCTTACTCTGTTTTATTTTCTGTACACCTTTTATCACCTTCTAATATACTTAATATTTTACTGATTTATTATATTTACTATCTTTAACCTCAACTACAATATAAATTTCATGAGTTTGTAATTTCACCTTCTTTGTTGTTTTTGAATCTCTAGCATATTGGCACATATAAAGCACTTAACATATGTTTGCTGAACAAATAAATATATAAATGTATGAAAAAAATAAAATCAACTATATAAGCATAATACTAAATATGACAGAGCTGAATTCTTACGTTAAAAATGACTGTCACGTTAGGGTATAAAACAAAACCCAACTACATTCACTCAACTAAAATAAGACAATCAGCTCTGACCCATATGGCTCAGTTAGTTGTGCATCATCCCACAAGATGAAAGGTCTCCAGTTCGAATCCCAGTCAGGGATTCTGCAATGAACACTGCAATGAAGAGGAGTGCTTATGTTCTTTCAAATTAGTGTTTTGGGTTCCTTTGGATATATTCCCAGAAGTGGGATCACTGGGTCAAAAGGCAGATCCATTTTTAATTTTTTGAGGTATCTTCATACTGCTTTCCACAGTGGCTGCACCAGTCTGCATTCCCACCAACAGTGCACCAGGGTTCCCTTTCTCCACATCCAGGCCAGTACTTGTTGTTTGTTGATTTATTGATGATAGCCATTCTGACAGGTGTAAGATGATATCTCTTTGTGGTTTTAATTTGCATTTCTCTGATAATTAGTGACGTTAAGAATCTTTTGATATGTCTGTTGGCAATCTGTATGTCCACTTTGGAGAAGTGTTATTCACACCACTTGCTCATTTTTAAATTGGGTTGTTTGATTTTTGATATTGCGTTCTGTAAATACTTTATAAATTTTGGATATTAACCCCTTATCAGATGTATTGGCACATATGTTCTCCCATTCATGGGTTGTCTTTTTATTTTGTCGATGATTTCCTTTGCCATACAAAATCTTTTAGTTTCACATAGTTGCATTTGTTTATTTTTTTCTTTTGTTTTCCTTGCCTAGGGAGAAATGTCTGATAAAAAATTGCTACAAGCAATGTCCAAAATTTTGCTACCTATGTTTTCTTCTAAGATTTTTATGGTTTTGGGTCTAACATTTAAGTCTTTGATCCATTTTGAATTTATTCTTGCGTGTGGTATAAGAAGGTGGTCTAGTTTCATTTTTCTGCATGTATATGTAAAATAAGTTTAGATCAAAGGGAAAAAATCTCAAAGGAACTAAGAAAAATATGAAGCAAAAATATGAAGAAAAATATGAAGGAAATAAAGCCAAAAAGGATCTAACAAAAATGTGAAGAAGACATAAGATTTACCAGATATTATAACTTACTTTAATTCTACTGTAATCAAAATTATATTATAATGGCACTGAAATATTTAGTTGGAAATCAGTATAATAAAGAGAGAATCCACAACCAGATCTCTCTAAAAATGATGGTTAAATATATATCATAAATTTTATTTCAATTTAGCTAGCAAAGGACAGATGGTTTAAAGGGTGCAGATCAAACTGGCTGTTCATCTTAAAGACAATATAGATGGACCTCTTTCTCTTGTAACTTAAACAAAAATAAATCTTATAGAAAAAAATCTAAGATACTACATGTATAATCTAGAGTGTGTGGCATATCTTTAAAACAAAGATCCAAAGATAATAAAAGAATAGATGAACCTACACTATAGATAACTATTAAGCATTTGTATTGAAAATAATACCATAAACAACAGCCAAAAAAGATATATAGACTTGAGAATATATTTGCAATAGAAGTGAAAGATGGAGGGTTAGTATTTACAATACATAAATATCTTTTTAAAATTAACAGGAAGAGATAAATATCACAATAAAAAATGGGCAAGGAAGAATGGAAGATAGTTTATGAGCAAATCTAAATGGCCACAAATATATAAAAAGATGCTCAACTTCATTAAAAGTAAGAAAAAAATAATCAAGAAAATAGTATTTTCAAACTAGTAGAAAGCAAAAAATTAAAAAGTAATAACATCTATTCTTTGTAGGGATAAAAGAAAAATGAATATATTGCTACACAGCTGATGAAAATATGAATTGATATAGCCTTTTGGAAACAGTCTGGCAACATTTATCAAAAAACTAAAATACCTACAGCCTTTGCCCTAGCGATCCTATACCTCAGAATCTTACCAAATAAAAGCAATATTCACAAAAATGTGTTTGCAAGAATGTTTATAGTAAAATCACTCTTTGAGGTAGCAAAATACTATAAAGTAAGTGGTGCCCATCAATAACAGGAAGTTAAACTTTGGACAAGTTACACTAAGAATTATTATGTCTATTAAATAAATTCAAACTAAACCAATATGCTTACAGAACTATCCATGAGTACTATTAGCACATTTTTAAAAGATACAGAAAGTAAGCATCATGTAATATAATCCCATTTTTATCAAGTAGTGACCTAGAAATCAATGTTTGTCCATGACTATATGACTACTGAAAATAATATAAGAGGATAGATACCAGGCTATTAACGTGGGTTCTCTGGGTAGGAAAGACTGGTGATGTGGGTGGGACAAGGGGGTGGAAGACTGAGGAAGAAGAAGCCAAGCCAAAAAATAACCATAAAATACTGTATGTTTAAAAGTATAGCATGTGATCCCATTTATGAATTTGTAGGATGTGTTTGTGGTGTATTTGTATGTGCCAGGAAGAAAAAGTGAATGTGAAAGAGAAATAATTCACTAGTTTCCAGTAGAAAATAATTTTTTAACTATCTTAAAATTATTTGGTTCCTTTACTCTCAGATGAATTTTTCAAAATGTTCAGAGGGTAAAAATAGATACAGATTACTTAAGTATTTTACAACCTCTCAGAAACTTAACTTCACACTCCAGGGAAGAGGAAACATTTGTTTCCAGAAACTTTCTTGTGACTGAAATGGTACTAACTTTATAAAGATAAAAATCACAGTACAAAACACAACATAAGTCACTCAAGTCCAATTTTTTTTTTATTTTTAGGCTCTCCTTATGTTACAGAACCCCAGCCTATGCAGTTCTGAAACAGTTGGGGGGTCTGATTGCCAGTCAACAAGAAGTGTGACTCCAGATGTCAGAGTTTGGTGAAAAGGAAAGGAATTATTTATTTAAAAATTATACAGGTTTACAATAATGGCAGAATTCCGCCCTTAAGTCACAGTCCTTTTAAAACACCCACAAACATACAGTCTTGCCTCCCTTTGCCAAACCAGGCCAGTTTCAGAATACGCCAGTCAGAGATACTGTCTTTATGAAAAACAGAAGTCCATGGCTCAGCATTCCCAGTGACAGTTCAGCATTCAGGCATCTCCCATTAATCCGTACTTCGCTGGACAGGTTCCACAATCCCCAGCACCATCAGTCATGCCACTGTGTTCTCCAGCCCTTAATCCAAAACTGCATGGCATCTCTTTACACACCAAACCTCATGGTGGGCCAGTGGGGCCCTTCTGTACCTTTCAAAAGGCACAGCAGAGAGAGTGAGAGCCTCAAGGCTGCCACGCCTAGTTTGAATCCTGGTCAGGAGCTTGCAGCATGAACACACTTCCGACTCCTCCCACAATGGGTTACATCTGCCTGTTCTTTGTACAGTTCACATGCTTTCTCCCGCCATAATCAGTCCAGGTGGGCATGGCCAAACACAGGAGGAACTGCCTTCCTGCCTCCCTCACAGGCATTGTAACAGGGGAACCACCTCCCAGCTTCATGCAGGCACTATAAGCTTCCCCTCCCCGACACTGCAAGTCAAAGTCACACTCATCTCCCTGGCCTGAGTGGCAGCACCACTTTTTAACATAACTATTAAGCTAGCCAAGTTGCCACAGATATGCCTCAAGATCTCAATCATCATCCTATGCTTCCCCCATCCCCCAAGCCAGGTTTGTGGAGAATACCCTCTGAACCCCATTTACTTACTAGATTCTTATATCAGAGGGAAATTTGTGAAAACATTATTTCATTTAAAAAAGAAATAAGTTCTAGTTGGCTGTTTCATCAATAGACTACAAAACCAAAGATTTAAAATAGGATATATATGTATATATCCTATTTTATCCTATATATATATATATCCTAGAGTTTTTTAACATTCAAAGAATCCTGGCATAGAGAAAGCTCAATTTTATCTTAAAGACCATGAAGGATTTCCATAAGATAGAACACATTCATTCTTACACGCTATATTAGTTTCCTGTGGCTGCTGTGATAAATTACCACAAACTTGATGGCTTGAAACAGTGGAATTTATTCTTTCACAGTTCTAACGGCTAGACGTCCATTTTGGTAGCTAGTATCACTGGGCTGAAATCAAGGTGTTGTCAGACACATAGTCTCTCTGTAAACTCTAAGGAAAACCCATTACTTTCCTCTTCCAGCCATGGTGGTTGCCAGCATTCCTTGGTCTGTGGCTACATCACTCCACTTTCTACCTCTGTGGTCATTAGCCTTCTTATCTTCTGTCTTGTTTGTAATCTTCCTCTGCCTCTTTTTTATAAGGACACTTGTGATCGCACTTAGGGGCCACCTGCACAGGACAATCTCTCCATCTCAAGATCTCTATTTAATTTAGTCACATCTGCAAAGATCCTTCTTCTAAATAAGGTAACAATACAGGATCCAGGGATTAGGACTTGATACTCTTGGGGACCATTGTTTTGGCCTACTACAAACACTATGGTAGGAAAAAGTAGTACAATTTTATGGGGATGATTTATTAAATTATATTCAAATCCTTCAAATGTATGTGTCTTTGATAGAAAAATACCATTGCTAGAAATTTATTCTAGTGAAATAATTTATTCAATTAATAACTAACATATACTATCATGTAGACATGGATACTATCCTAAAGGAATTATTTATAATAATGAAAAATCAGAAACAGCTTAAATACCTAATAATAAGAATGGGTTTATAAATTATGCATTCATACAATAAAAATAAAGCAACATAAAATAATAATATAAATGTATGTTTATAGACATAGAAAAATGCACATGATCTTTTAAGAAAATCAGGTTACCAACAGTGTGCTCCCATTCAATGTTAATTTGTATGTGTCCTTATGTGTTTGTATGTGCTTATATGTATGTACGTACATACGTATGTATCTTTATTCTGAAGCAAGACAAAGAATGTACATCAAAATATTAATGTTGATCATCTAAAGGTGAAAAAGCTAAAGTTTATTTTTTGAAAGTGAATGTGCATTGCCATAATAATTCCTTTAAATCAAGGAAAAAGACTTTGCTTCTGGGAATGAAAAAAATTCTGCTTCTGAGAAACTTCCTGAAGAAAAAAAAAGCATAAAACCAGGATATGATACAAAAACCACCAGCTTGAAATCAATGGAGAATGAAAAGACTGATTCTGGTGAGAGTCCGTCTTCAGAGGAGGGGAGTACCTATATAAGGTCAGTTCCTATTTGCACAGCCTTTAGCTCAGAGCTAAGTGTATTTGACATGAACATGCAAGGTGGTAAAGGTACGATTGGAAAAATTGCAATATTTCTGTCTTGAGTAACAACAACAAAAAATGCTGGGGAAACTGTAACTCTAGAAGGTGTAGCAGGGTAAATCCTGGAAGGGAAAGACCCAGAGAAATAATCCCCAGATTCTTGACCCATATTTCTAACTGATTCCTGCACTACACATTCACAGAAACAGGATTTGTAAATCCAGTCAACATAATTGCCTGCCAAAACAAAAGCAGCAACATCCAGGTAAGGAAAATACCAGAGTACAGAATCTCCACAGCTTAACATTCACAATTCAAAATTACCCAATATGTAAAAAACTAAGAAAATGGATCACGTTCTCAAGAGAAAAGAAAACCAACCAAATCTTCACCCAAGATAAACCAGATTTTGGAATTAATAGAAAAGGATTTTTAAATAGCTATTATAACTAGTCTAAGTGAAATAAAAATGTGCTCACAAAGAATTAAAAGAAGGAGAATCCCAACAGAGAATTAGAAAAATAAAAAGTGCAAAATTGAGAGCTGAAAAATACAATATCTGAAATTTAATATTCACTCTATTATAGTCAAATGGAAATAAAGAAAGAGTATGAAAACTTGAAAACAAATCTTTAGAAATTGTCCAATGTGAGGAATGGACAGAAAAAAAACTTTGAAGACAAAGAATAGTCTCTCAGTCCTGTTAGATAAGATCAAATAGTCTTAGATGTGTATAATTGAAATCCCAAAGAAGTGCAGAAAGAAAATGAAGCAGAAAAAATATTTGAAGGCCTTGGCCAGGTAGCTCAGTTGGTTAGAGCATCATCCTGATAGGCCAAGATTGTGGGTTCAATCTCCAGTCAGGTCACATATAAGAATACAAGGAGCAACCAATGAATGTATAAATAAGTAAAAAAACAAAAATATATCTTCTCTCTCTCTCTCTCAAAAATCAATCAATAAATAAAAAAACAAAAGAAAATATTTCAAGAAATAATGGTTTAAAATTTCTCAATTTTTATGACTGGCATAATTTATAGACACAATATGCTGAACACCATTCTGAATACAAAGCAGAATGAAAGCACAGAAGCCCATGCAAATGTACATTGTAGTCAAGCTTAAAAAGCTAAATTTGAAATGCATACCTTATAGGCAGTAAGAGAAAAGGACACTATATAGAGACAGAAACAGTAAGTTATATGACTAAAAGCCAACTTCTCATCATAAACCACATAAGGCCCAAAAAAGTGAATGCTAACTTTAAAACACTGAAAAATAAAAACCTGTTAAGTTTGAACCCTATATCCATCAAAAATATTAAAAAATAAAGATGAAATAAAGGTGCTTTCAGATAAAATTAAATGAAGAAGCTCTATTATTGGAAGATTTCCCTACTCTAAATGCTCACCAAATTTCTTGAGGCTTAAGGACAATCATACCAGATGAAAACTCACATCATCAGCCCTGGTTGGTGTGGCTCAGTGCATTGAGTGCCATCTGCCAAACAAAGAGCCACTGGTTCAATTCCCAGTCAGGGCACATGCCTGGGTTGTGGGCCAGGTCCCCAGTAGGGGACGCTAGAGAGGCACTCTCTTCCCCTCTCTAAAAATAAAAAAAATAAAATCTTTATTTATTTTCTTTTTTTTATTGTTATTCAAATACAGTCATCTCCATTTTCCTGCCACCACTTTCCCTGACCCCACCAACCCCCATGTCATACCCTCAATCCTACCCCCTTTGGCTTTGTCCATGGGTCCTTCATACATGTTCCTTGATGACCACTGCCCTTATTTCCCCCATTATCACCTTCTCCTCCCATCTGGTTACTGTCAATTTGTTCATTATTTCCTGTCTCTGGTTCTATTTTGCTTGCTTGTTTGTTTTGTTGATTAGGTTCCAGTAATAAGTGAAATCATATGGTATTTGTCTTTCACCACCTGGCTTATTTCACTTTGCATAATGCTCTCTACTTCCATCCATGCTGCTGTGAAGAGTAAGAGCTCCTTCCTTCTTTTTGCTGTGTTTAGCATGTTAAAATAAAGAAAGAAAGGCAGAAAACTCATAGTATCAGACAAGAAAAAAACATCAGAAGTGGTTAATAGCTAGGCACATGTAAAAGATTTTATTTTTGTTTTTCTCCTTTTTTATAAACCATATAAATGTTTAAAGAAAAAAATAAAACATTGTTTTGTGGGGTTCATCCCATATGTAAATCTAATTCATCAAATACATGTTTAAAAGATGAAACAAGAAGACAGGGGATAAATAGTTTCAAGATTTCTGTATTTTACATGAAGCTACATTATGTTAACTTCTAGGCAGAATGTGAAAATTTAAGAATTTTTGTGTAATTCTCAATTCAGCCAATAATACAAAGAAATAGCATTAAAAGGTCAATAGAAAAATTAAAATAAAATTCTTTAAAATGTCAAAAAATGTTTTAAAGACCAGAATGAAGGAAGTTACAAAAAAGTGGGGAAACAAGTAATGCCAAAAGTTAAAGACAAAGAGAGAGTCTTAAAAGCATCAAGAGAAATGCACTTACTACAAGGGAACTCCCATAAGACTATCAGCTGATTTCTCAACAGAAACTTTGCAAGCCAGAAGAAATTAGCAAGAAATATTCGGTGATGAAAAGCAAGGACCTAAAACTCTACCCAGCAAAGCCATCATTTAGAATTGAAGTATAGATAAAGAGCTTCTCAGACAAGAAAAAGCTAAAAGAGTTCATCATCACCAAGTCAGTATTACATAAAATGTTAAAAGATCTTCTTTTAGAAGGAGAAAAAATATATATAAAATATTAACGATAAGATAGCTGTAAAAACATCTATCAACAACTACTTTAAATGCAAATGGGCTAAATGCTCCAATCAAAAGCTATATGGTGACTGAATGGATAACAAACAAGACCCTATGTATGCTGTCTATAAGAGACTCACTTCAGATCAAAAGACACAGTCTGAAAGTAAAAGGGTGGGTAAAATATTTCATGAAAATGGAAACATAACAAAACAAATGGTAAGGGTAATAAGGCAGTCAGAGATACTCAAGTACCATATGATTTCACTCATTTGTGGAATCTAATGAACAAACTGAACTAACAAAACAAGAGACAGATTTCATAGAGATCAGGCTGACAGCTCGGGGCAGAGGTGGGGAAGGAGGGGTGAAGGGATTGAGCAAAATAGAAAAAAGAGAAAAAATCTTGGATACCAACAACAGTGTGGAGAGTGCAGTGGGGAGGCAGGTAGGTGGAAGTGGAAGAGGGTGTAGGGGAGATAAATGGTGATGGAAAAAATTTAAAGAAACATACATTATGTGAAAAAAGCTGGGAAAGCAATGTTTATGCTAGACAAAACAGACTTTAAAACAAACGCTATAACAAAACATGAAGAAGGAACCAGCAACCCCACTTCTGGGTATTGTTTATCCAAAGAAACCCAAAACACTAAATCAAAAAGACATCCATATATTTATTGCAGCATTATTTACAAAAGCCAACATATGAAAACCAACTTAGTGTCCATCGATAGGTGAATAAATATAGCAGTGGGTGCATGTATACAGTGGAATATGACTCAGCCATAAAAAGAAGGCCATCTTGCCATCTGCAACAACAGGGATGGATCTAGAGAGTATTTCACTATGCTAAGTAAAATAAATCAGAGAAAGACAAATGCCAGATGATTGCATTTATATGTGGAATCTCAAAAACAAAATAAATAAACCAGCATAACAGAAACATTTTGATGGTTGCCAGATGAGAGAAGAGTTGGGTAAAAAAGGTGAAGGAATTTAGAAGTACAATTTGGTAGTTATAAAATAGTCATGGGGATATAAAGTACAGCATAGGGAATATAATCAATAATATTGTAAAAACTGTGTATGGTGTCAGATGGTGTAGGTTTATCAGGGTGATCACTTCATAAGTTATATAAATGTCTAATCATGAGGTTCTACACCTGAAACTAATATAATATTATATATCAACTACAAATTAAAATTTTTTTTTTAATTTAAAAAACCCAAAATGAAATGGTAGATCTAATCCCAACCATATCAGTAATTACACTAGACATTGTCTAAACACTCAGATTTAAAGAAAGTGTCATGCCCTGTCTGGATAGCTCAGTTAGTAGGAACATCATCCCATACACCTAAAGGCTGAGGGTTCAGTTCCCAGTCAGGGCACATACCTAGGTTGTTGGTCCCCAGCTGGGGGCATTGTGAGAGGCAACAGATCAAAGTTTCTCTCTCACATCAATGTTTCTCTCTCTCCCTTCCTCTCTCTCTAAAAATTAATAATAAAAAATATATCCTCAGGTGAGAATTTAAAAAATAAAAATAAATAAAATAAAGAGAGTATCAGGATGGTTTAAAAAGAAAAAAAGACCCAAATATATATGTCTATACAAAATGCACTTTAAATATAAAAACACATATGGGCTAAAAATAAATGCTTGGGGAAAATAAAACACAGTATATAGACAGTAACATAAAACTGGAATAGCTAGTTTCTGGATACCCATCTCTGTGAGCATTGTACCAACATTTTTCTGATGGTTCCTGTTTTCAGTAATTGGTGTGTGAGGTCAACCAGGAGGGCTCTTACACAGAGTCTACCCTGTATCACCAGCCTCAGGCTCATCCTGTAATCCTTCAACCCCACCTCTGTTGGTTCATTTGAATTCATGCCTCAAATGTCTTTGAAATTCAAAACTTTTTTTTATTTTAGTAAATTTCTATATCATTTGCATATCTTAAATATCATTTCTAAAATATTCATTGAACATCAATTATGTGCAATTTTTGGTGCTAATGCTATAAAGCTAGAAAGATGACTAAGAAAACCATCTTATAGTCTTTGTGAAATGAAGTAGGAAGTACACAAGGCCAAGCAGAGCTTCTTTGCTTGCTATCTATTAAGGATAAGCTGAGTACATGCAAACTATAAAAAATTATTTATTATAGATGAGGCACCATAACACTCAATACCCAGAATTTTCAAGTGGGGGTCAAGAATTGTATGATTTTTTTTAATCCAAACATATTCCACTGGAGAGTCTGTATGCCCACACCACCCCTACCTCCCACAAAGAGACGGGGAGAAATACTGCCATAGCAGTTTATTACCTTTGATGGGAGAGTGTCATAGTCCTTATATGTTAGAGCTTAAAAATAAATAATGGTTTCCTAAATATACATATAGTAATGACATATTGGAGTTTAATATGAAGTACAATGCAGTAATGTAGTAAATACTATGATACATTTAATGCACATTCCATCATTTTGAGTTTTGACTCCTTTGACCCAAATTCCATGGTTATATTTTCCACAAAGCACAAATACCAGCCACTGATTCACTGACACATATAAATGTCTTGAGAATATTCAAATTATGTATGTAAATCCATATGCTAAATACCTAAATAGAGCATTAGGGGGTACTCCTATAGAGCAAAATATATAACTTGGGTCAGAGTTAATTAAGTGACCCTTGGAGACCTTTGGGACTATAACACCCTATATAACTGTCTTTGTCCTGAATTGCCAAATATTGTAAAATTTGGTTTCCAGGTTAGATGAGTTGTTTTTACAAGCTATTTATTTACAAGGTATTTAAATAAAAGCACAAATTATTAACTAGCATATTTTCATGGGAAAGAAAAACACTCATGGATTAATTATCCTCAGTGTTAATACAAAAGTGGGGACTAGAATGAGACAAATGCTAGTCACACATGGCCCCCAGTCCAAAATTTAAAAAACCTAGTGTATCCACATAGGTGAAAATCAAACTTCTATCACCCACCTGGTAGCAACCATCCCAATAACAGGGGTTACCACTCCTGTCTAGCTGCAGAGACTCAAATCTACATTTGGTCTAAAAACCTAAATAATAGAAAATGAAACAGAAGCAAGAATGTTAAAGAAACTCTGATTGATCATTAATAGATTCAAATATTTTCAGTTACTTGAGTTGTGTTAATACCATACTGGGTCATCAGTTGATTGGGTTACTTTAATACAAGAGCTGGCCAATCCTCAAAGAGGAAAGAAAAGAGTAATAGCCATTCTACTGAATTATAGTCAGATAGGTGCCAGCGCTGCAGCTATGGTTATGGAATATTGAGTAGAGATGGAGGCTACTTTGAAAATGGTAATTTTAGGTATCAAATCAATAGTCACATGTACATAGCAAAGCATCCCATAAAAATTGGACATTGTTGGATTTAAGCTGATTTTTAAATGTTAAATCCATAAATACTTATGACCATTTATATTTTAAAACTTTTGCCTTTAAATGTTAAAATCTGGTATTTGTAACAAGATGATATTGGGAAGCCTCCCATTAAATTGCTCTGACTATTTCAGTTTGTACAGGACAAGTTATTTTTTCCTGTTCTTTTCTAATTATAAATGTAATATAACTTGAACACTACAGAAGTGCTGAAAAGCAGGAAGAACTCTCCCATAATCCCACCACCTGAAGGCCACTACCTTGTTCATTTAGATATATATTCTTCTAATCTTTTCCTTTACATTTAAACATTGGTAAGATTATGGTGGGGCATTCATACATTATCTCTGTGGCTTGATACTACCTTTTTCTTTGTACTTATTTAAAAGTCAATCTCTTCACATGCATACTCTATTAGTTAAAAATCATGACAGTGTGTACTTGAAAAAATTCTTTAAAAATTTTTCAGATAATGTTAACAAATGACTAGAAATATACTGCCAGCAGTCTGTCATGCCAATGCCACACTTGAGAAATCTGACATCAAACATGTATTTCCTTATCTACTCAAATATGACCAAAAATTCATCTCCAAAGAGATTTCAGGAAAAAAATTTCACCTATGTCCTGCTATTTTTTGCATAAGTTTACCTAAGGTGATTCATTACCATCATTAGCAATAAGCTCCAAAATAAAGGATTTTTAAAAAATATTTTGAGTTAATTCATCACTTAACTTTTAAAACATTATTATAGTTGAATATTAAAACAAAAACAATATTATGACTATAGTCCTTCTCTCTTTTACTACTGTATATAAATGCCAGCAGCGAGTGTCATTCACTGGCCCCATTCAGAAGTCTGACACTGACCACCAGCCCTACGATGATGTTCAACATCCTCATATGCTTCTTCGTTGTAATGGTGCCATCTTTCTTGATTTGGATCAAAGTGCAGCAGTCCTACCTGGTCCATTTCATCAGTCTCTTCTACTTCCTTCCTTTCAGGAAGGAGCTTTTCCAGCAAAGAGAGTTTATGAGGAGAGAGAAAGCCATTCTCAGGAAAGTTTACCTTAAATTTGATGATTAAGCAATGTGTAAAAGCTGCAGTGGAAGGAAGATAGTTCGAGAGAAGAAGATTCTGTAAGTTCATATTGACAAAGTAATGAAAGATGGCCAGAAGATAACATTCCATGGTGAAGGAGACCATGAACCAGGATTGGAGCCAGGAGACAGTATCATTGTTTTAGATCAGAAGAACCACACTGTTTTCACCCCATGAAAAGAAGACTTTTTCATGTGTATGGACATAGAGCTGGTTGAAGCATTGTATAGCTTCCAAAAGCCAATGGCTACTTTTGGCAACCAAACAAGAGTCATCACCTCTTATCCGGGTCAGATTGGCAAGCATGGAGATATCAAGTGTGTGCTAAATGAAGGCATACCAATTTATTGTAGACCACATGAAAAGAATTTTTTATTGTTACTGTGCTGTTTTTAAGAGCTGGTTAGGAAAGATAACACATCCACATGTTTTGCTATAAAAATCTAGTATCTCAACAGTATCAATTTTGGGGACCTAAATGACATCTAGAGGGTGACTATGTCTTTCCCCTTAGAACCAGGGAGTAGTTAACCCCCACAACAATAACCTTAGCTCAGGAAAGCAGGCAAGAAAGTTGGAAATGAGCCAGATGAACCCCAGATGTTATGATTGAAAACATTCCAGAGCCCTGCATCTGGAAGTGTCTACTGCCAAACCTGTCTCATCTGTAACAAAGGTGATAAATTCCTTTCCAGAAGAGAGAAAACCAGAAAAGAGAAAAATAATATCACATAGTCAAGTTTTTAGCATGCTAGTACCATTCTTCTCTGTGAACTTTCTGTTCACTCACTGGAACCAAGAAAAGACTGCAAAGAACCTAGAAATTCAGGAATTGAAACTAAAATACTAATAATATTCAAAAGAAAAAACAAGTTACAAAGATATGTAAATTAAGTTGATTAGAAAGAACCTTGTTTTGCTTTTCCTCCCCCCATTGCCCCCCCCCACTCCCCAAGTAATAAATAAGATAAACAGTGCACCCTTCTGGTCAAAATACAAAACTAACAATTCAGTTCAAAGTCTAGTCACTAGCCTCCTCTAGTCCCTTGGGTACGATCTCAAGAAGAGTTCCTGTTTTCCTCACCTGGTGAGAGGGTTTATAGCAATGACTTCACTAGAAGACTTTGTTGAAGTGATAAATGCCAAGAGATTTTCAAACGTGAAACTAATTTCTGTAATGGAGTTTTATCAGTCTGAATGAAGTACACATCGTGGCAAAGAAAAGTAAAAAGACCTTTGGTGCTGCATTTGCTTAATATTTAGATGGGTGTCTGTTGCCATGATATTCTCCATGCCGTGACATAGGAGACCGTTCTGTGTGGCATGGATCCAGATCCCACTCAGAAAAGCCAGTGGGGAGCAAGGTCTGGCACACAGGACCCACGCTCACAGATAGGTTCTCCCGTGGGGAATCAGGCCCTCATTGTACCTAGGCCACTTGGAGACTTGCTTTTTGCTGAAACTCCCTCACCCTGAATTGAGGCAACAAACGTTTACTGCATGTCTTTAAAGTAACTTCCTAAAATCTATGCTAAACCTTCCAAGGACGAGTGTAACCAGTTCAACCACTTTTTCCTTTACATTTGCAAATATCCTTCCTTTTCGATGTAATTAGCAACATCCTCTCCTTTGTTTTCTGTAAAAGGTAACCACCCAAAGGAACCAACCCCTGCATAGTAAATGAGGACCATCCTCAATGTAATGTGCCCAGAAAAGCAATAAAAACCTGTCAAGGCAAGGGTCAGTGCGCTCTTCTCTTGAAAGAGTGGCTCTGCCATCCCTTTTCCTCCACTGTGAATGTCTCAGCCACAACACCATGGACACTGCTTGCAGATGACCGCATCACCATGATATTCTTGGAGCTTTCCTTTGAGGCCTTGAATGTGATAATACTTACTAAATGTTTGTTGAATAAATTAATCAAGCAAATTCCTGAAATTGTCTTTCAGTAAAACTCAAAACCCAGCTGTATTTTGTCACGAGTGCAATAGTTCTAAACGTTTCAGTGAAGGAAGTTCAAAGTATGAAAATGCTTAGCCCTTCTTGTTACAAATTTGTATAGGTTTGTTAACATCACCATAGAATTGATGAGCCACAGAATCTGATCTATATAGACACTATTGTTATCAAGTGAAGGCCATCATAAATTACTATTGGAAAACTCTCTGCACACTTGCTTTGATGGAGCATTGAGTGAAAGGTAGTCTATAAACAGCTTTGTATAAGTAAGGCTGCTTCCGGCCCACCTATCTACTTCTGCGATCTATGGGTAGTGGAAGGCATCAAGGGAAGTCATTGAGCATCTCCTAAGAAAAAAAGAAAAGTGTTTCAGAAAGTCTTAGTTCCATTTTTGGAAATAACTATAGGCATATTGCAACTGTTTTCAAAATGTTTCGGGACAGGGGACATGAGTTCCTGGAGTAATTTACAAAGCAAAAATCTACTGCCTCCCAAACCCAAATAAAAATATGCTGCACAGTAGACCTTGCCTCCCTTTAGATATGCTCATGTCAAAACTTAGTATGTTCAGAGTATGTCTTCACATATTATCTTTTTTTGTTTATATATTTGAAAGTATCGAAAGACTGAAAATAACATATAAAGGTAGCAATATTTACAAAACATTTATTGCAATATAGCCACGTTTCAGTCCTTTATAAAAGTATTCATGGTAAAAAAAAAAAGTGTCCATGGTTATCTTACTACCCTTAGTCACCTTGCGCTGCTCTCTTACCTCTCTGAGAACTGTTTCCTGCCTCAGCTACAATCTCTTAGAGTGAAGAAGGCTGAGAATTAATATCTCAGTAAATGGGACTTGTTCTTTAGCACTGGGTTGGCATTATGCTATATTTCTAAATGCATATTTGCCACAAGCCATATCCCAATATATAATGCATTACATGATCTGCTCAGGCAATACTTCATCTGTCAGACATCTTAAAACCATAACAGAAATACTTAGTGTTAGTAAAAATAAATTTTACACATTGACCAAGATTTAGGGACATCCTCCTAAGGAGCCTGTCATACGCTACTTCCCAGACACACCAGTTAAAAATCACTGCATTGACCATATACACTAGAGAGAATTATTAGATATTCTAGAGCTAAAAATAGTCTCAAAGAATCATGAATACTGATTTCCAAATATAGGCATTAGTTTGAAACTCATTGCAAAAATCACCTCAGCCACAGGAAATCAATGAAAGCAGGAAAGAACATCTCTTCTAAAAATCTGCACACACACACACACACACACAGGTTTCCTAAGACACATTGGGGATTCAATTTTTAGCAATAAGTCATGTTGCCTATAAAGCTTTCTTCCAGTAACCAAACCAAACAGATACTCGACACTGTAATGCTAGCATAAAAATTTATCAGAGTACAATGATAAGCAAAGTTCACCAATGAAAGATCCAGACTTGACAGGAATATTAGCGGGATGTAATCAAAAAAATAGGGAAGAACAGAAACTTCCTGAAGAAATGAAAGCCTCCACTCTCTGGCTCATTGGAGCAGCAGAAGAAACACCTTTAAAACTGAAAGATGTAGCCAAAGGGGGCATCCACGGGTTAATATTTCTTGAAATAGAGATGAAACTGAGAACCATGAAAAGCAAAGGTTTCCAGAAGAAATAACCTGCATCCCCAAATCTTGAGAATGCAGGCAGCGAAAGTACTCATATATCATAAAACACCCTGCCTATCGCAGAAACCCCTGGATCCATGGACAATAAGTTGAAAATAGTATCCATATCAAATGAAAGCTGAAAAAGAACATTAAGAAATAGTAGGCCAGCTTGACAGAGTTAGAATGTTGTGGTCAGGGAATGATATAAAATGAGGTACTGGAGGACTAACCATGGACAGGTGGTTGAGATTTATCTAGAAGAGGTCAGGCCCAGTAAACACTTTGTAAAATTAACCTAGAGGTCTGTCAGAAGTTAAACAGGCAATACAATAAGCTAAGACTTTTAAGACAGCCATTGTATGAGGGGTGACCCCAAAAAACCCAGAAGTTATTTATAAATAATTGTGTATTCATTCTTCCATGTTTAAACTTCAGTCACCTTCAAAGTACTCTGCATTTGATGCAATACACCTATCGAGACTTTTTTCCACTGCTTGAAACAGTTTTTGAACTCATTGATTTTGATGACTTTTAGTGCTTCTGCCTTTTTTTTTTTTTTTTTTTTTTGGTTCCTAGAACACTCACGTGACCACCTGGTGGGGGCAGCCTGTACTGCAAGGGGCTCTTCCTCCAGGAGATAATTTCTTGCTGGGAGAAGGTCCCCCTTCATATAGCACTGCATGAAAACTTAAGGGCGAGGTGTGTAACTACAGAAATAATGGCAAAATCTGTAACAAGATGCAAAAGTTTGACAACACACTAAGTTCCTGTGGTAGGTGTTGCTAGTGAGGAAGAATGGTAAGACACTGTCTTAGCCCTCCAGGAGCACCAGAACTAATGGCTCTAGAATGCTGTAATCCTTACAGAAATACTATGAGGTAGATATTATCACCTCTATTTTACAGATAAGGAAATAAGATACAGAGAGGTTAAGTATCTTGCCAAAGATGCATGGCTAAAAAATTGCTAAGTCATAAATCTAAGCACACAATTTTTTCACTAACTCACATTTTCTAGTAGATTATAGAATAATGTGAGGCATTTTTGCAAAGTAGCAACCTACACAAAATAGCATATGATATGTTAAAACTAAGAAAATTTGGTCAAGTGTAGCATAGATACATGTACAAATATAATGGAGTGTTAATTTCATGTCCCAGACATCAGTGCTGGAGCTGATCAGAAAAGACAGGGATCAAAGAGGACAGAAGTAATCAAGAAAAGCAATGGAGGAGGGGGTAAGTTCCTGGGAAGGGAACATATGTGCATATAGGAAACTGAACACAACTGGTTCATGGGGCAGAGAGGAGAATGCTCTGACCAAAGTTGAGTTAAGAGGGGACACCGCTGAGAAATGCAACATGAGCAGGTCATACAGAACCTGGAGAACTGGGCAAGAAAGTTGAAATCTGATGTTTTGGAAAGGAGGAAGTTCCTAAAGGTTTCTGAACAGAAATTCCTACTGCCTCACTGTATTCTGAACCTCTCCTTATATTAGTTTTCTACCACTGCTGTAAGAAATTACCACAAGCCTAGTGGATTAAAACAACACAAATTTAATATCTTACAATTCAGTCTGGCACGGCCTCACTGGACTAAAACCAAGGTGTCAGCAGGGCAGCATTCCTTTCTGGAGACTCTGGAGGAGAATTCCTTTTCTTGACTTTTCCAACTTTCAGAGGCTGCCTGCCCCCTTTGGGCACCTGGCCTCCTTTTTTTCACCTTCTAAGCCAGCAACATTGCATCTCTCTGATCACTCTTCTGTAGTTGCTTCTCCCTCTCCCCATAGCCATAATAGTTGTCTGCTTTTAAGGATTCATGTGATTAGTTTGGACCCAACTGGATAAACCCAGATATTCTCTCTCTGGTTAGGTTCCTTAACATTACTCATATCTGTAAAGACCCTTTACCATGTAAGGGAGCATATTCACGGGTTCCAGGGATTAGGACATGGATATTTGGGGGGCCATTATTTTGTCAACCAGGCAGACTCCTGTCACCTGCCCACTCTCATATCTCCTGCCCTCTGTGTCTGTAATTCATCTTTTTCTCTGTTCTCTGGATAACCCATCTTCTACTCAAAACCTCAGTGGTAAAAACCACTTACTGAACACCAAACTGCTTAGCTCGGCATCACTGTCAAACAGCTGAATAGAGGAATGTGTATAAAGCAGTGTGTTAGAGAGAGAGATGAGGGTGAGACAGAGGCAACGGTCTGATGAATGAGAGGCAGTGAGCATGACCTGGAGTTGATTCAGTGGCAGAGAGGCATACTGTGGCTTCAGAGCCAGACTCCATCACTGGGAGCTATGATACAGGGAAGTTACATCATCTCTTTGAGCTCCAGTAACCTGATCTATGAAATGGGGATACTAACAGTAACCTCTTCACTAGATTGTTGTAGGAGTAAAGACATATAGGTAATTAAATACACAGCAAGCATTTATCTCATAGTAGGCACTCAATAAATGTTACTTCCCTCTTCTTTCCCAACACAAGAAAAAACAAACAAAGCAACCAAAGTACAGGGAACAATTCATGAGAACCATCAGAAAGATGCCCATGTATTAAACATTAAGCTGGAAGATGGCAGTGAGGTAGTGGAAGTGGAGCCCAATTCTCCCAGTGCCCAGCTGGAACACCTAGCTAATCTTCTGAGGAACAGAGTGAACAGACAACAGAATCCCAGCTTATATGAAATTTGGAGGCAAAAAATTGCAGAGGATATTGAAAAACCTATGATGAGGAGATTACGCTGGGATGGTAAGGTCCCTGGGATCTGCACCGGGACCAAGGCTGCTGCGGCACCCAACCCAGCGCCTGCTGCAGGATACAGGGAGGAGAGTTAGATCACCAGCTCCCTCCCCTACCAGAACAAGGAGGGCAGCCCGGCACCAGGAGGGACTTGGATGCTGGAATTCGCTGGGGGGAATAGAGACGAAATGGGAGACTCACAGAAGCAGTACACACCTGCTGGGACTGTGGATGCCGGCACCAGAGAAATTGGGGTCCCAGGCGACACCTGGAGAAGGGAGGAGTCGGACCTTATCAGACCCTGACTCAGATAGTCTCCAGACTGGTTGGAAAGTGGGGCTGTGTAAAAAGCTGTACGCTCATTGGGAACTGAGGGCAACTGCTTCGTAAGGAAGTCTCCAGCAGTGGCTGGCGCTCCCGGAGGTTGATTTCAGCTGGAGGTTGATTTCAGCTGTGAGCGCCCAGAGTGAGTAGCAGAGGAGAATGGTGCACCCCGCTCGTCTGGCACTGCGCACCCAGAGACAGTAGCAGAGCACAACAGCGTGCCCCACTTGTCTGGCGCTGCACGCCTGGAGACAGTAGCTGAGCTGAACTGTGCATCCTGCCTGTCTCTCACTGTGCACCCACAGTGAGGGGCTGGGCAGAACTATGCACCCTGCTTGTCTCAGGCTCCCTGCCAGAGATTGACTCACACTGTGAGCAGCTGAGTGGCTGATTTAAGCCTGGCAGCTCATGGAAGACCTGAGCCAGAGGCCCGGAAACTGTGAATATTGTGACCCAGGCCTGGTCCCCATCCTCTTAGAACCAAAGGAAGGGAGAAAAGCAAAGCCCAACCCCCTCTTCCTGTGGCATCTAGGAAGACCAGCAGAACACGCTGAACAGATTTAAAGTCAGAAGGAGGCTTATTATTTTTTTCTTTTTCCTTTTGGAGTCTCTCTCTTTCCCCCCCCCACCTTTTTTTTCTTTCCCCAAGTGAGACAATAAGACCCGGAGTTCCAAAGAGTCCAGAGACATATCAAAAGGGGGAGCAGAAGGCTAACCCCAAAAACTGAGAAACTGAGACAAATGTCACTTTGCTATCCCACAGAGCTGGCATTTTATTGTGTATGTGTATTATTATTATCTTGTCATTATATTTCACCACTTTTATTGTATTAGTATTTTTTTATTTCTCTTCCTTATGTTTAGTTTTCCTCATTTTATTTCCCTATTTAATTGCATTGTTTGCTGGTTTTCCTTATTCTCTCTTTACGGTATTTTAATTTTCCTTCTTTCACTTCACCCATGTTCCAATAACACAAAACTCTCAATCAGGTACTTTTTATTCTGGTTATCCAAATCATATATTTCTTGTCATATTATTGTTGTTCCAGTACTATTGTAAATAATTGTTGTTCCATACAATTATACATACTACACAGCAACCCTCCAGGATCTTAACCCACTCCACTTTATTCCTGAGCATTATTATTGTTGTGGTTAACTCTGTTCTCTCTCACACTATGCCTACTGTCTATCCTTTATTCTCACTATATCTCATCATCTAAGCTTGCACAAGCACTGTTTTCTGGATTCAGTTCACAATCATCTTCCCCTCTAACAAGAGTCTTATCTCTCTTTCACCTTTTATAAAAAGTGGCTAGTTGGGTGAAATATCACAGTCAATGCTATACTTATCCAAAGAATCTCCTATCTCGTCTCTACTTGCTGGTACTTTAAATCCCATAAAATACTCTCCTGCTGTCTTAATCCATTTTGCCCACCCCCAACACTGATCACATACAAGAATAGGTGGGAGCTGTGAACATCAGTATACCTGCTGGAGGAGAAAAAACACCAACAAAGGAACCATCAAAAGGTAAACACCCAAGTACAATGAGAGAGCCCACACAAACAGAAGAAAGGGCAAACCTAGAGCATCCAGACAAGGATATCAGAGACCACAACACTGAACCTCATAGAATTCTTACCATAGAGGTTCACTCTACAAAGACAGCTAGCAAAGCAAAACATCAGGAAGCACAGATACGAACAAAAAGAGTCACCTAAAGTGGGGAGACAAAAAAAGAACATGCAATCAAAATGAATGGAAGACTCCCCACTAAAAGAGCAGAACAAAATGGAGAGAAATAAACTATCACATATAGAATTTAAATTAATGGTTATAAAGATGTTCCAGGAGCTCACAGACAACTACAAAGAACTGAGTGAGAACTATATCAGCATGGAAAAGGAAATAGAAAGTATAAAAAAAAAAACAGGAAGAAATGAACAATAAAAATCTCAGAAATAACAAACACATTAGGAGGAATTAAAAGCAGGCTGGATGAAGCAAGGGTCGAATCAGTGAGTTGGAGGACAAGGTAGAAAAAAAAACACCCAGATAGAGCAAGAAAAAGATAAGAGACTCAGAAACAAAGAACGGGTGGTAAGGGAGCTGCAAGACAACATGAAACATAATAATATCTATATAATAGGGATATCAGAAGGAGGAGAAGAACAAGGGAAAGAAAACCTGTTTGAAAAAGTAATGATGGAAAACTTCCCTAATCTGATGAGAGAAGAAGTCACATAAATCCAGAAACACAGAGAGTCCTAATCAAGAGGAACCAAAAGAGGCCTACTTCATGACACATCATAATTAAAATGGCAAAATTCCAAGACAAAGAGAGGATCTTAGAGGCAGCAAGGGAGAAACAGGAAGTAATATACAAGGGAGCCCTGATAAGGCTAGCAGCTAACTTCAATGGAAACACTGCAAGCCAGAAGAGAATGGAAAGATATATTCCAAGTAATGAAAGCCAGAGGCCTGCAACCAAGATTACTATACCCAGCAAGGCTCTCAATTAAAAAGGAAAGCCAAACAAGGAGCATTCCAGAAAAAAAAGGAGTCAAAAAGAACACACCTCAACTGAACAAGCTCTGTAAGAGATGTTAAAGGGACTACTTTAAGAAAAGGGGAAAAAAGAGTGAGAGAGACACATACACAGTTACAAAAATATGGCAATGAATAAGTACCTATCAACAATAACCTTAAACATAAATGGATTAAATGCTCCAATCAAAAGACATAGAATAGCTGAATGGATAAGAAAACATGACCTGTACATATGCTGCCTACAAGAGACTCACCTCAGAACAAAAGACCTACATAGACTGAAAGTGAAGGGCTGGAAACAAATTTTCCAAGCAAATGGACAAGAAAAAAAAAAGCCGGGGTAGCAATACTCATATCAGACAAAATAGACTTCAAAACAGGAGGTATAAAAAGAGACCCAGAAGGTCACTTCGTAATACTCAGGGGAAGAATCCATCAAGAGGACATAAACATTGTAAATATATATGTTCCCAATATAAGAGCACCCAAATACATAAACAGAATCTTGGAGGATGTCAAGAAAGATATTGACAGCAACATAATTATAGTAGGGGAGTTTAACACCCCACTGTCAAAGATGGACATATCTTCCAAACAAAATATCAACAAAGATATTGTGGCATTGAACAATGTCCTAGATCAAATGAACTTAACTTATATATATAAAGCCTTTCATCCCAAAGAAGCAAAATACACATTCTTTTCAAATGCACATGGAACATTTTCAAAGATAGACCACATGATAGGCCACAAAACAAGCTTCAACAAATTCAAGAAAAGTGAATTTTTTTGAAAAGTGAATTATCAAGCATTTTCCCTAACCACAAGGGACTATCAAAGTGGGAATAGAGGGAGCATTCCTCAACATAATAAAGGCCATATATGAGAGACCTACAGCCAACATCATACTCAATGGGCAAAAACTAAAAGCTTTCCCACTAAGATTAGGAATAAGACAAGGTTGTCCACTTTCACCACTTCTCTTCAACATAGTACTGGAAGTCCTAGCCACAGCAATCAGACAAGAAAAGGAAATAAAAGGCATCCAAATTGGAAAGGAAGAAACAAAACTGTCATTGTTTGCAGAGGACATGATAGTATACATAGAAAATCCTCTAGAGTTCACCAAAAAACTGCTCAACCTAATAAATGAATTTGGTAAAACAGTGGGATACAAAGTTCATATCCAGAAATCAAAGGCATATTTGTATACCAACAATGAAACATCAGAAACAGAAATCAGGAAATCCCATTTCATATAGCAACAGAAAAATAAAATACCTGGGAATAAACCTAACCAAGGAGGTAAAAGACCTGTACTCAGAAAACAACACAACATTGAAGAAAGAAATTAGAGAAGACAGAAACAAAAGGAAACATATACCGTGTTCATGGATCAGAAGAATTAACATCATCAAAATGTCCATACTACCCAAAGCAATTTATAGATTCAACACAATACCTATTAAAGTACCAATGGTATATTTCACAGATATAGAACAAACACTTCAAAAATTTATGTGGAACCATAAATGACCCCAAATAGCTGCAGCAATTTTGAGGAAGAAGAACAAAGAAGGAGGGATCACAATACCTGACATCAAACTGTATTACAAGGCCATTGTAATCAAAAGTGCCTGGTACTGGCATAAGAACAGACACATAGACCAATGGAAAAGAATAGAGAGCTGAGAAATAAACCCAAATCTCTATTGTCAATTAATATTCAACAAAGGGGACTGCAGCATAAAATGGAGGAAAAATAGCCTCTTCAACAAATGGTGTTGGGAGATCTGGACAGCTACATGCAAAACAATGAAACTCAACCACCAACTTACACCATACACAAAAATAAATTCAAGGTGAATAAAAGATTTAAGTATAAGTCATGACACCATT
The DNA here is from genome assembly GCF_022682495.2 of Desmodus rotundus. Classification (NCBI taxonomy): domain Eukaryota; kingdom Metazoa; phylum Chordata; class Mammalia; order Chiroptera; family Phyllostomidae; genus Desmodus; species Desmodus rotundus. The sequence goes on from NC_071394.1 coordinate 84,285,204, forward strand.
AAAGTCCTAGAGGAGAACATAGGCAGGAAAATCTGAGATATTCCATGCAGCAATCTTTTCACTCATATATCCCCCAGAGTAAGGGACATAAAGGAAAGTACAAACAAATGGGATCTCATCAAAATGAAAAGCTTCTGCACGGCTAAAGAAAACAGCATTAAAATGAAAAGAGAACCAATCATAAGGGAAAATGTATTTGCCAATGATACCTCAGACAAGGGTTTGCTCTCCAAAATATACGAAGATCTCACACAACTCCATTCTAGGAAGACAAACAACCCAATTAAAAAATGGGCAAAGGACTTGAACAGACACTTCTCCGAGAAGGACATACAAAGGGTCCAGAGACATATCAAAAGATGCTCAGTATCACTAGCCATCAGAGAGATGCAAATTAAAACCACAATGAGATACCACTTCACACTGGTCAGAACGGCCATCATAACCAAAGCAACAAACAACAAGTGTTGGAGAGGTTGTGCACATTGTTGGTGAGAATGCAGACTGGTGCAACCACTATGGAAAACAGTATGGAATTTCCTCAGAAAACTAAAAATGGAACTGCCTTTTGACCCAGCAATTTCACTGCTAGGATTACAACCTAAGAAACCTGAACCACCATCCAAAAGAACCTATGCACTCCAATGTTCAGAGCAGTACAATTTATAATAGCCAAGTGCTGGAAGCAACTTAGGCGCCCATAAGTAAATGAATGGATAAAGAAACTATGGTACATTTACATGATGGAATTCTACGCAGAAGAAAGAAAGAAGGAGCTCCTACCCTTTGTGACAGTATGGATGGAACTGGAAAGCATTATGCTAAGTGAAATAAGCCAGGTGGTGAAAGACAAATACCATATGGTCTCACCTTTAACTGGAACCTAATCAACAAAACAAACAAGCAAGCAAAGTATAGCCAAAGACATTGAAATTGAGAACAGGCTGACAGTGACCAGACGGGAGAAGGGAGGGGATAATGGGGAAAAAGGGTAAAGGGTTTACAGGAACAATTATAAAGGACATATGTACAATAACAAAGGAGGGTGGAAACAGGGGAGGGAGGTGGGGATGACTGGGGTAGTGGGGAGGGGTGGGTGGAAAGGCAGAAAACTGTACTTGAACAACCATTAAAAAAAGGACAAAAGCAAAAAAAAGAAAAAAAAATTAAGCTTAGTTCAGGATAATTGCTCTTTCCACATGGATAGAAAATACCATATTGCTTCTCTTTATGTTGTATAACCATATTTCTATAGAGAACTAATGAAAAATGTCATTAGTAATGAATATTTAATTGAAAAATTACAATCTAGAGAAACAGATCCCAAATGAAAATGATAAGTACAAAATGAAAGTTCTTAAGTATGTTTGTATATATGTGTGTACAATATCATCTGTAAAAGTCAAATGTATTCATACTAATTAAGCATTAGAAAATTTGTTAATTATTCATTTATTAATTCATTGAAAAATACTCTTTGAATGCTTTTATGATGCAGACTCCGACCAGTGCTGTCCGCGGTGTTGTAGATGCGACGAACAAATTCACACAGACTGCAGAAGTCCAGTGGAGAAAAAGGGATGGCACAGCCACTCTCTGAGTGAGAGAGTGCCCCAACCCTTGCCTGGACAGGATTTTATTGTTTTTCTGGGAGCATTACCTCAAGGAAGGTCTTCATTCGTCATTGTCAGGCAGTAATGATCAAACAATAGGTAACATTCAAAGAACTATGAGGGCTTATTCTGAGTCAGGGTCAGTTCTCTAAAATGCCATAAACTTTGAGAAACAAACTCATTTCATGCTTGGACCCCTATCAGAAAATTGAGGGTTTTAGCAAAGCAGGTTTCACAGGATTTCGTGCATTCTTTCTTAAGCCTGATTGCCCTGGGGAACCTGCCCTTTCAGGCACAGGGCCACACCTACCTCCGGCAATGTTTCAGGTTTAAGTCAGGTAGGGGAAGTAAGGCAGCCAAGATATTAGGAGACTTCTCATAGACAGAATGAGGACTCAGACTATGTCAAAGCCAAAGGGCGAGGGTCCATCACCCTCTTTTTCTATAGCCCCCCAAATCCTTCTCTGAGGGCCCCTTCACTACCTTGCCTGTCTTAGGTCATTTCTCCCTTGAGGAATCTTACCCATCATTGGCTAACCAGTCATCTGCCCAGGGCCAAGGAGGGTGAAGTACAAGGGGGCAGAGGCAGCACCCCTACCAGGAAGATAAGCTTTGTCACCTTAGTGGCTTATGGCCCCAAGGTCTCTTTACTCAGCCTTAGCCATGGGGGTTACAGCTTCTGAAACCAGGCAGGGCAGTTCCCAACATTTTTACATGTCAGGTGTAGTACTAAACACTTGAGATACATTTTACCCTCTTGGAACTTAACTCCAGAAAGGAGGATACATATTATAATAAGTATAAGTGAACTGTTTTCCTCCCCAAGATTTTTTTTATGGTCCCTTAATAAATAGAACTTATGTGCAGCCCAAATTATATTTTAACTTCATAAGTTTTTCATATTAAAATAGAAAAAAGCCTTAAAATATTACACCAAAGTAAAACCTACAAATAAGGCAGGAAGCCTTATTAGTCAATTACACTTAAGAATATGTATATGCAGAGAAGTATACTATTTATTTTATACCTCCATATAATTTTTAAATGTTTAGAAATAGCTAAAGAAATCCATATATGCAATATAGAAAAAAGAATATGTAAATATAGACAAAAGAAAGGAAGAGGGCAAAAGAGAGAGGAAAAGAGAGAGAGAGGGAGAAAGTAGAAAGAAGGGAAAGAAGGAAGGAAGGAAGGAAGGAAGGAAGGGAGGAAGGGAGGAAGGAAGGCGGGATAAATAAAAACAACAGTAGGAAAACAAGACGAATCCTGGAACACATTTTTCTTTTTTGGAAAGGTACTGGAAATTTGGCTCTGAGTTCCTTAGCAGGCAAAGCAAATAAGGAACATGATTGCTAACAGTAGTAACAGAATTCTAAAAATAAAAATAAACATGTGCCTGAAGAGAAAGATGCTTTTACTTGCTCCAAGATTAAGAGGACTCTCTCCCACAGATTGTCATAACCCCTGTAATACCACATCTTTGACAGCATTGAGTAGTCAGCTGCAGATGGTTCACAACTGGCTTGGGGAAGGGGCAGTGATTTGAGGCACTCTGGTGTAAATAGAGTAAATACTTCAACCATGGCCAACTTCAAGCTACCAAAATGATGTAGTCTCTGAACTTGGAGCTGAGAAGAGAGAGGCAATAGCACATCTTATATAGCAGTTCCTTCATACAGATATAACAGATATAAATACCTTAAAAACCCATAGATAATTGTAAAGTGAAGTCAAATAATTACAAAGTAATGAGTTTTTAATATTTTTACTGCTCTTTTTAGTATAATTTGTTTTGAGACTTCTGGTCAAGATGGAAGCATAGGTAGATATGCATTATGTCCTCAAGCAACCACAAAAGAATTACAACTAAATCTGAAAACAAAAAAACACCCAGAACTGTCAGAAAATCAAACTGTGTGGAAGTCTAACAACAAAGGACTTAAAGAAGCCATGTTCATCCAGATGGGTAGGAGGGGTAGAGACGCGGAGATGGGGCAGAGAGGTGAGGAGATGTGCTATGGTGCAGAGAGGCACCAGCATTGGAATGGACACAGCTGGTCCCACACTCACGTGTGGTGGATAAAAATTGGGAGGGATACCTTGGGAGTGAACAATCCAAGCCGCAGGCCAGATGACACAGCTCAGCGCTCCAGTACTGGGCATATAAATCCCCATATATCTGTCTGTAAAAAACAATGGGGGTTGGAGTAGTGGAAGAAACTGCTGGATTTTCAGGAAACTCCACTTAAAGAACCCACACAGTCTTAAAATGAATGCAAACCCACCCACTCTGGGATTCAATACCAGGGGAATAGCTGGAAGTGCACCAGGCACTTACAGGGAGTAGGTAAAATGACTGGAAATGGAGCAAGTGCCAGGCAAACCCCCAGAAACCAGGCAGTGGCACAGTCCCCTTTCCGAGTTCTCCCCCAATACAGAGCCACAAAGCAGTGAAGCGGACTGCCCCACCCTGGGGATTACCTAAGGCTCCACCCCACACAATTTACAGGTTCTTTTTACAGGGAGTCAAAGCAGCTCTACCTCATACACAGAAACAAATGCAGGGAGGCTGTGAAATTGAGGAGACAAAGAAAAATGGCCTAAATGAAAGAAACTGTAATTGAATAACAATAAATTTTTTTAAGTTAAAAAAAAAACAAAAACAAACAAACAAAAAAGAACAACACCCAGAAAAGAACTAAGCAAAATGAAGATAGTCAACCTATGAGATGCAGAGCTCAAAACACTGATGATAAGGATGCTCAGAGAACTCATTGAGTATGGTAAAAAAAAATAATAAATAAAGGAAGAAATGAAGGTCACACAAACTGAAATAAAGAATAATCCACCAGAAACCAACAGAGAAGGGGAGGAAGCTGGGATTCAAACCAGCGATTCAGAACATAAAGAAGAGGTAAACATTCAACCAGGGCATCAACAAGAAACAAGAATTCAAAAAAAACAAAAAAAAAGAGGATAGGCTGAGGAACTTCTGGGACATCTCCAAACATGCCAAAATCTGAAATAAGGATGCCAGAAAGAAAAGAGGAAGAACAAGAAATTGAAAACTTATTTGAAAAAATAATGAAAGAAAACTTCCCTAATTTGGTGAAGAAAATAGACATACAAGTCCAGGAAGCACAGAGAGTCCGAAACCAGTTGGATCCAAAGAGGAACACACACAGACACATCCTAATTAAAATGCCAAAGGTAAAAGATAGAGAGAATCTTAAAAGTAGCAAGAGAAAAGCAGAGTGTTCCCTACAAAGGAGTACCCATAAGACAATCAGCTGATTTCTCCAAAACAAAACTTTGCAGGCAAGAATTATTCAAAGCGATGAAAAGCGAAGACCTACAACCTACATTACTCCATCCAGCAAAGCTATCATTTAGAATGGAAGGACTGATAAAGTGCTTCCCAGACAAGGTAAAACTAAAGGAGTTCATCATCACCAAACCATTATTACATGAAATGTTAAAGGGACTTATTTAATAAAAAGAAGATCAAAACTATGAACATTAAAAAGGCAACAAATTCACAACTATCAACAACTGAATCTAAAAAAAAATTAAAAACTAAACAAACAACCAGAACAGGAACAGAATCATAGGTATGGAGATCATTTGGAGGCTTATCAGCTCAGAGGGGGAAAGACAAGAAAGTGGGAAAAGGTACAGGGATCAAGAAGCATAATTGCTAGTAACAAAATAGACAGGGGGAAGTTAAGGATAGCATAGGAAATGGAGAAGCCAAAGAACTGAACTTATGTGCATGACCCATGGACATGAACTAAAGAGGGGGATTGCTGGAGAGAAGGGGGTACCAGATGTAGGGGGAGAAAGGGGGGGTGGGAATTAGGACAACTGTAATAACATAATCAAGAACATGCTTTAAATAAATAAATAACAAAAATATAATTTGTTATATTACAATTTTTTGTAACGTAATTGTTAACATGGGTTGAATATCTCTAACTACACAGTGAATTTCCCATGGTTGTTTTTTCCCAAACATTTCTCAACATGGGCTTATAGTCCAACACCAAAGAGCAATTCAGTGAGAGTGAATTGATGAAAGGCCAAATCAACATGGGCCTGCAGGACCAGAATTATCTACTTAAAAAATGGTAAAAGTTTAGGTACAATTATTTTAATACTGGTGTCTTCAGTACACTGGATGGCTTCAGCTGAGTGACAAAGAAAGAAGTGGAGTTCCAGTCACACTCCAGGTTGATACCTCAGAGCTGTGCCATAGACACAGTAAGCAGCCTCAGCAACACAAGTGGGTTTCACCATGAATCCTCTCCCCTGCTCATGTCTGAGGAGAAAAACTGGAAGCTACTGATCCTGATATACGGATAGAGCAACGATTTTTTAGAACACTTTTAAGTGTAAATATAGGTAAGAAGCTGAGATTGGTAAGGACAGGTCAAAGTGTATTTTGAGAGTATGTCCTCTGCCAGAAGCCTGGAAGATAAATCCTCTAATCAGGTGGATGCAGGAGGCAAGAGTTGGTGTCCTCTTATGAAACTCAAGAAGCCTCCCTGAACATTTGCCTGCCCAGACTACCTTACCTATGCACTGAGGCCAGCTGAGCTAATGTGTCTGATCATTGTAGCACCCTGCTGTGGACATAGCTATAACCGGAATGTCTCTCTTGGACAAAACAGTATAATGTTCAAATGAACCATATATTTGAAGAAAATAACCTCAAGATTCTTTAATTCTGCTACCATAGTTTCATTGATTTTATATGTTTCTCTACTTTTAAGACATTCAATGCAATTAACCTTAGTGGATTTTGACATCTGTTCTCCCTTTTAGAGTACTATCAACATTAGTTAGATTCTAGAAATGAAATAACAATTATCTTATCAACAGGAAGACATTCTAAGGTTGGAAAAGTCAACATCAGACATGGCCAAGTTTAAGAAACATTAAAAGTCAAATTTATAAAATGGATAAATTAGTGGAATACAATTTACATTTCCAGAATTATTCCTGACTTCAAAGAAGTATTCACTGCAGGGATTCTTTAAATACCAGAATCCTCTGGTGCGTTTGAAATATTAACTAATTTACAAAAACTCAACTTTTAGGGTATATTTATGGTGTTAATCTAGGCACACTGCAATCAACAAAACTTAACTCTTCTACATGTAAATTTAGTAATTGGAGGCAAGTTATTTCACTTCTCTGATACATGGTTTTCACATCTCTATGTGCCCAGACCATCATCCAGAATTGTTATAAGGTCTAAATACCCTATTCTTAAAGGTGCTTTGTAAACTGGGAAGTCCTTTCAAATATTTCTTGTCATGTAGGAGGCAAGAAAGAGCTCAAATTCATGTAGTGCCTTGTGTGTACCAGATGCACTTGCATACATTGCAATATTTGATTTTCTCAATACATTGTTACTTGAGTTTCACCATCACTAAATGAGGATGCTGTGACTCAAAGAACCTAGTTCTGGGTCACACAGCTAATCAGTGGTAACACCATAATATTAAGCCTGGTCTGTCTGATTCCATACACCACTGTTCAGCACCCTGTATAACACAGGTTCAAGTACTTGTCTGTCAACTACTAATCGTGTGATTTCAGCAAGCTAATGAACCTCTCTGTAATGCAGGTTTCCTGTCTCAAAACTGAAGTGATAATATGTCTTACCTCAGAGGGCTGCTGTGAGGATGAACGAATTGATGCATATGAAAGCCCTGGCACTGTGCCTATTCAACAAAGTACCTAACACATGTGGATTATGTATTAGAAATTTTTAAGCCCAAACAAAAGCTAAGACACCTCTCCTCACAAACAGGATTTAAATATTTATAGACAGAAAAGAATGCTTCTTGTAAGCATTTTATTTTCTTTCAAAAGAATATTATTCCAAATATTACCATAATATTTCTACTGTGCATACCAGTGAAGCACTAGATCCAGTACCAGTATTCAGGAAATCTGGATTCTACTCTAAGCTAAGTCATTAACTAGGAATCTGGTTTAAAGCTAAATCTCTATATGCTTCAGTTTTCTTTAGTATCAAAGAGAAATAAAACTACAATAAAGTAACAGAAGTCAAAATAACATATAAATCCAAGTGGTGCTGATTTTTTCCCTTCATAAAGCTAGTTTATTTGGAAACTAGTTTATTTGAATGAATCTTACTGCTATAATCCACTATAAAAGATAGAGAAAATTAAAACCAACCAACAAACATGTATTTGAAGGCATTGGAGCGCTACCAAAACAGTGAGAAAGAACCACTTGGTTCTTGAAGAACAAAGATCATAAAGACAAAAGAAACCCAGAGAGGTAAGCTGGAATTTGGCACCACCCTCCCCATTGAGGCATTTGTAAATTCTCAAGGAGCAACTGAAAGGTAAGAAAAACTGAACAGAAAATAGAGTGTGAAAGGCTATGAGCTGAATGGAGTTTACTACAGCCTCACAAGCCTGGGAGGAAACTTCGGATTCAAAGTCCACCCAAGAGGAAGAGCCCAGGTAAACACCCTGGGCTTTGAGTACAGACCCTGAAGTGCTAAAGAGAAATGAATTCTCCAATTCTAAAATGAATTCTAAAGAGTGATAAGAGAATGAATCCTACAATTCTTTTTTTCTTATTTAACTGTTGTTCAAGTACAGATGTCTCTATTTTACCTCCACCACTCCATCCCACCCCAACCATCCCCACTCCCCAACGTTGATCCTACCCCCCTTTGGTTTTGTCCATGTGTCCTTTGTATACGTTCCTGAAAATCCTCCCCACTTTTCCTCCCATTACCCCCTCCCACCTCTTCTCTGGTTACTGTCAGTTTGTTCTTAATTTCAATGTCTCTAGTTATATTTTGCTTCCTTGTTTGTTTTGTTGATTATTCTCCACTTATAGGTGAGACCATATGGTATTTGTCTTTCACCACCTGGCTTATTTCACTTAGCACATGCTCTCCAGTTCCATCCATACTCTCACAAAGGGTAGGAGCTCTTTCTTTCTTTCTGCTGTGTAATATTCCATCATATAACTTGTACCATAGTTTTTTGATCCATTCATTTACTGATGGGCACTTAAGTTGCTTCCAGCACTTGGCTATTGTGAATTGTGCTGCTATGAATACTGAGATGCATAGGATCTTTTGAATTAGAGTTTCAGGGTTCTTAGGGTATAATCCCAGCAGTGGAATTGCTAGATCAAAAGGCAGTTCCATTTTTAGTTTTCTGAGGAAATTCCATACTGTTTTCCATAGTGGTTGCACCAGTCTGCATTCCCACCAACAGTGCACTAGGGTTCCCTTTCTCCACAACCCCACCAGCACTTGTTTGTTGCTTTGGTTATGATGGCTGTTCTAACCAGTGTCAAGTGGTATCTCATTGTGGTTTTAATTTGCATCTCTCTGATGGCTAGTGATGCTGAGCATCTTTTCCTATGTTTCTGGGCCCTTTGTATGTACTCCTTGTATGGAACCACAAACAACCCTGAATAGCTGCAGCAATTTTGAGAAAGAAGAACAATAGGAGGGATCACAATACCTGATAATCAAACTGTACAAAGCCACTGTAATCAAAACAGCCTTGTATTGGCATAAGAATAGACACATAGACCAATGGAACAGAATAGAGAGCCCAGAAATAAACACAAGTCTCCAATTAATATTATTGGAGATTAATATTCATCAATTAATATTTGACAAATGGGGCAGAAGCATAAAATAGCCTCTTTAACAAGTGGTGTTGTGATATCTGGACAGCTACATGCAAAAAAATGAAACTTGATCACCAAGTTACACCATACACAAAAATAAATTCAAGGTGGATAATAAAAGACTTAAATATAAGTTGTGACACCATAAAAGTCCTACAGAAGAACATAGGCAGGAAAATCTCAGATGTTCCACACAGCAATATTTTCACCAGTGTGTCCCTAGAATAAGGGACATAAAGGAAAAAATAAACAAATGGGATCTCATCAAAATCAAAAAGCTTCTGCACGGCTAAAGAGAACAGCATTAAAATGAAAAGAGAACCAATCATAGGGGAAAACGTATTTTCCAATGATACCTCAGACAAGGGTTTGATCTACAAAATATACAAAGAACTCATACGACTCCACTCCAGCAAGACAAAAAACCCAATTAAAAAATAAGCCAGGTGGTGAAAGACAAATACCATATGATCTCACCTTTAACAGGAACCTAATCAACAAAACAAACAAACAAGCAAAATATAACCAAAGACACTGAAATTGAGAACAGGCTGACAGTGAACAGAGCAGGGAAGGGAATTTAAGGGGAAAAGGGTGAAGGGTATGCAGGAACAATTATAAAGGACACATGGACAATAATGGGGGGATGGAAATGGGAGGGAGGTGGGGAGGGCTCCGGTGTTGGGCTGGGGTGGGAAAAGGCAGAAAACTGTACTTGAACAACAATAAAATAAATAAATAGATAAAATGAATTGTACAATTCTTTGTTATGATTATTCCTAGTAATAGGAATTTTTGTTCACATTGCAAAAGGATGTTTTTCATTTCTTTTTCTGAAATTTATTTGTTAGTATTCAGGAACACAATGGATTTTTGTGTATTGTTTTAGTATCCTGCACCTTTACTGTATTTGTTTATTGTTTCTAATAGTTTTTGGTGGACTCGGGGTTTTGTATAGAAAAAGAATTATGTCATCCACAAAAAATGACAATTTTACTTCTTCATTTCCAATTTTAATGTCTTTTATTTCTTTCTCTTGAGTGATTGCTCTGGCTAAGATTTTCAGTACTACATTGAATAATAGTGCCAAGAATGAGCATCCTTGTCTTATGAGGAAAAGCTTTCAATTTTTCACCATTGGGTATGATTAGCTGAGGGTTTGTCATATATGACCATTATTATGTTGAGGTATACCCAACATAACTTTCCTTCTATACCCATATTACTGAGTGTTTTAATTATAAGTAAATGTTATATCTTGTCAAATGCTTTTTCTGCATCTATTGATACGATCATATGATTTCATCCTTTATTTTGTTAATGTGGTGTATCACATTGATCTATTTTCACAGGTTTGAACCATCCTTGTGCTCTTAAACTGAACCCTATTTGATCATGATGTGTATCTGTTGAACATATTGTTGTGTTTGATTTGCTGATATTCTGTTTAGAATTTTTGTATCTGTATTCATCAGAGATATTAGTCTGTAGTTTGTGTGTATATGCATTATCTTTGCCAGGTTTTGGTGTCAGGGTAATTAATGCTGGCCTTAAAATATATTAGGAAGTCTTGCTTCTTCTTCAATTTTTTGGAAGACTTTGGGAAGGATTGGTAGAATTTAATGTTTGGTAGAATTTAGTAGTGAAGCTATCTGGTCTTGGAATTTTACTCTTTTGGAGGTTTTCAATGATTGCTTCAATTTCCATACTAATCAGTCTATTTAGATTTTGCAGTTATTCATCATTCAGTCTAGGAAGCTTAGGTATTCTAAGAACTTGTCCACTTCTTGTAGGTTATTGAAATTGGTGGATATAGCCTTGCATAGTATTCTTGTATAATGTTTTGTATTTCTGTGGTGTCCACTGTAACTTCTCCTTTTTCATTTCTGATTTTGTTTGCCTGTTTTCTCTTTTTTCCTTTAGTGAGTCTAGCCATATATTTGTCAATTTTATTAATCTTTTCAAAGAACAAGTTTTTATTGAGTTTATTTTTCTATTGTCTTTTTGTTCTCTATTTCATTTAATTCTGCTCTAATTTTCATTATTTCCTTCCTTCTGATGACTCTGGGTTTCATATGTTTTTCTTTTTAGAGTTCTTTAGTATGTGATGTTAAGCTATTTATTTGGGGGTTTTCTTGTTTCTTGATATAGGTTTGTAATGATATAAACTCCCCTCATTATTATTTTTGCAGCATCCCAAAAGTTTTGATGTATCATATTGGCATTGACATTTGTCTCTATGTATCTTTTGTTCTCTCATTTTATTTCTTCTTTGACCCAGTTGTTCTTAAGTAACATGTTGTTTAATCTCCACATATTTGTGTTTTTCCTCATTTATTTTTGTCATTGATTTCCAATTTCAAAGCCTTGTGGTCAGAAAATTTGCTTGGTATGATTTCAATCTCTTTCAATTTATTGAGGCTAGTTTTGTGTCCCAACACATGTTCTATATTTGGAAATGTTTCATGTGCCCTAGAGAAGAATGTATAATATGGTGTTCTAAGATAAAAAGCTCTGTAAATGGAAAACAGAATGGAGATTCCTCAAAAAAAATAAGAATAGATTTACCATATCACCCAGCAATCCCTCTTCTGGATATCTACACAAAACATTTATTCATAAAGATATATGTACCCCTATGTTCACTGCAACATTATTCATGGCGGTCAAGCCTTGGAAACAACCAAAGTGTCCTTTAATATATGTGCACAAGTATGACTAGACAAAGAATGTGTAGTATATTGATACAATGAAATACTATTTATCCATAAGATGAAATACTGCCATTTGCAACAACATGGATGGATCTTGAGAGTATCATGCCAAGTGAAATAGTCAGACAGACAAAGTCAAGAACCATACGATTTTACTCATGTGGGATATAAAACTGAAAGCAATAAATAAATAAGACAAACAAGCGAAAACTCAGAGACAAATAGTGTGGTTGTTACTACAGGGAAAGTGGGGGGCGAAAGGTAGTAAAGGATAAAGGAACTCAAATACATGTTGACAAAAGGAGATTTAGCTTTGGGTATAAAACAATGCAATATATAGATGGTTTGTTATAGAATTGTACCCTTAAAACATATAGAATTTTATTAACCAATGTCACCCTGATAAATTTAATAAAATATTTAATAAGTATAAATTTTAAATAAAAGAGTCCTCACAGAAACTGATGCCCAGCTTTGAATCTGCTCAACCTATGAATGGATTACAATGATACGCTCGTAGGCTACCTGCATACTAGAAACAAAAGTAAGTCCTCAATGAGGTAAGATATGATCCAGAAACTCAAATTATCTCTATAATTTTTATACATAATGACCAGCATTCAACTATAAGTAGCAAAGCATGACAAAAAGTTAACTAAAAATCAAAATAATAAAAGACAATAGAAATAGACCCACATGGATACTGATATTAGAATTCTTATAAAGGAATTTTAAAACAACTAAGTATTACATTTTAAAAAGTAAATGGCCAAATGGACAATTTTCAGCAAAGACTTAAAAACCATAAAGAGAAGTCAACAAAATTATAAAACTAAAAAAATCCAATAAGGGAAATTAAGAACTCGAAAAAATAGGTTAAAAAGCAAAATAAACCCAGCTAAAGAAGACAATTAACCAACTAGAAGATATATCAGAAGAAAATAGCCAACTGAAGAGAGAGAGGGCAAAATGTGAAAAGAAAGTGTGAGAGATGTGTAATATGGGAGTAAAGTCTAATAGGTAAAATTATAGTCCTACAAGAAGAAGAGAGACAGAATGAAGCAAAAGCAATATTTGAAAAGACAATGTCTGAGAATTCTTTAAAAAAAAAAAACAGAAAGAAGATATTAATCCATGAACTCAAAAGTGCTACAAACCTGAAACACGATAAATACAAAGAAAATTACATGTAGACACAACCTGGCAAACTGCTAAAAAACCAGTGACAAAGAGAAAAACTTAAAAACAACAAGTAGAAAAAGTCACATTACTTCAGGAGAATCAACAGTAAGACTCACAATAGAACCAAAGATAATGGAATTATTTCTTCAAAATGCCAGGTGAAAAACGTTACTAAACTTAAAAATTCTAATCCCAGTCAAATTGTCTTTCACAAATGAAGCTGAAATAAAGTTGTGGCCCTGGCCAGGTAGTCCAGGTGGTTAAGCTCGTCCTGATGTAGCAAGGGTGCAGGTTCAATCCCAGTCAGGGCACATACAAGAATCAACCAATGAATGCATGAATAAATGGAACAACAAATTGATGTCTCTCTCTCTCTCCCCCTCTCTCTTCTTCCCTCCCTTCCTCTCTCCCTCTTCCTCTTTCTAAAATCAATAAATTAAAATTTTTTAAAGAAATATTTAAAATAAGAAATAAACTCTTAAATTTGCAAACAAAAGCCAAGAGAATTTATCAGGAATATATCTGCTCTAAAGGGTCTTCATTAGCAGGAGGAAAATTATCACATTTCAAAGCAAAAAGATAAAGAAAGAAGTAAAGAAGAATGGAAAGGAGTAGCATATAAATAAATCTAAATGAATGGTATCTGTATAAAACAACATAAATACCCACAAGACTTAAAATATGTCCAGAATTAATATAGTAGCAAGAATCAGCCACAGGGTGGGCAAAAAGTAGGTTTACAGTTGTGAGTGTATGAAACAGTTTACTCTTATTTTTTAATTTATTAATTGTTATATTATTTATTTAAATTACAACTGTAAACCTACTTTTGTGCAACCCTGTATATCAGCAACAATATTTAAAAAGGCAAAAAGGGATAAATTAAATTAAAATATTCTAAAGTTCCTGGGATTATAAATATACTAAATTATGTTAAATTTAACAAGTCAAAGATACTTGTTTCAATTTCTAGGGTAACTACTACAAAAACAGCATGAGAGAGCTAATAGTGGAAAAAGTGGACATAAAAGATAATACAAAAGAAAACAAGAAAGGAAAGCAAAGGAGAAAGTGAATGAGACAAAGAGAAAACAAATAATGAGACAGTAGATTTAAACTAAAATATATCAGTAATTTCATCAATTGTAAACAGCTATAGATTCCAAATGAAAGACAAAGATTTTCAGGTCGATTTAAAACACATCAATTATATGTTGCTTACCTGAGATATATCTTAAGTATAAAGACACAGCAAGCCTAAAAAGTACCAAGACAGAAAAGGATATACCATAAAACAATGTAAACAGTAATCTAAACAAACTGGCTAGCTTTGCTGATCAAATTTAAGGTGAAATAGCATTATTACAAATGGAATGGAAACTTTGTAATGATAACAGAGAAAATGTACCAGGAAAATATGGCAATTCTAAATAAATATGCACTAGCATCATTGCTTCACATTTGCAAATGTAGTAACAACTGACAGAACTAAAGGCAGAAATAGACAAATTCACATAATACTGGAGATCAAACTATCGGTCTATATTACTGAAAGAAGCAAGCAGACAAAAGATCATACAATAATTAGATTATTTGAATTACATACTTTATGAAATCGATTCAATTGACTTTTATAGAGAACTACAACCAAAAACTGCAAATACATATTCTTTTCAAGTACATATGGAAATTTACTAAAATTAGTCACATTCTGAGCCATAAAGCAAGTACCAAAAATTTTTAAAGAATTAAAATGTTTTTCATTTTTTTAATTTATTGGGGGGGTGTTTTGAGAAAGAGAGAGAGGAGGGGGGAGTGAGAGAGAGAGAGAGAAACGTCAATTTGTTGTTCAACTTATTGATGAATTCATTGGTCTGTTTTTGTGCTTTGACCAGAGATCGAACCCATAACCTTGGTCTAACAAGCCAACGCTCTAAAACAACGGAACTATCTGGACAGGGACAAGGATTAAAATGTTAAAAGAACAAGTATGAATGACACATTGACATGGACAA
The DNA here is from genome assembly GCF_022682495.2 of Desmodus rotundus. Taxonomy (NCBI): domain Eukaryota; kingdom Metazoa; phylum Chordata; class Mammalia; order Chiroptera; family Phyllostomidae; genus Desmodus; species Desmodus rotundus. The sequence goes on from NC_071394.1 coordinate 84,300,426, forward strand.
CACTGGGGGGATTGACAGTGGGAGTAGGAGGTGAGCTGGGCAAATGGGCCAAAGGGGATAAAATTGGGACAACTCTAATAGAACATCAATAATTTTAAAAAATGTTAAAAGCATATACTGCGTCCACAATAAAATTAAGCTGCAAATCAATGGCAGCAAGAAAAACAACAAAACAAACAACAAAATAACTTTAAAAACCCACAAATGTTTGGAAGTTAATCACTGTTCCAGATAAACACATGAAGCAAAGAAGAAATCACAATGAAAAAATCTTTTTTCAAGTTTGATTTTAATGGATTTAATGTACAAAAATTATACATATTTAAAATGTTTAATTCCATGAGATTTGAAATGTAATACATGTGAAATTATCACCTCAATCAATAAAATGAATATATCATATCTGCCACCCCCCAAAATAATTTCTTATATCTCTTGTTAATCCCATTCTCCTGCCGTCCTTGACCCCCTTTCTCCAGAAAACACTGATCTGCTTTTTATTATTATAGACTAGTTTATAATTTCCTAGAGTTATGTAAACATGGAATTGTAAAGACATACTATTTTTGTCTGGATTCTTTCACTCGGTATAATTATTTTTAAGTATATTTTATTGATTATGCTATTACAGTTGTCCCAATTTTTCCCCTTTGCCCCACTCTGCTCAGTGCCCCCTTTCCCTCCAGCAATCCCCCTCTTTAATTCATGTCCATGGGTCATGCACATAAGTTCATTTCTTTGGCTTCATTTCCTACATTATCCTTAACTTCCCCCTGTCTATTTTGGTACTAGCAATTATGCTTCTTAATGCATGAACCTTTCCTCCTATTCTCCCCCTTCCCCCTCCCAGCTGATAAGCCTCCAAATGATCTCCATACATGATTCTGCTCCTGTTCTGGTTGTTTGTTTAGTTTTTTATTTTTATTTTTTTGATTCAGTTGTGGATAGTTGTGAATTTGTTGACTTTTTGAGGTTCATGGTTTAGGTGTTCTTTTTCTTAAAGAAGTCCCTTTAACATTCCCTATAATAACGGCTTGGTGGTGATGAACTCCTTTAGCATTTCCTTGTCTGGAAGCATTTATCTGTCCTTCCATTCTAAATGATAGCTTTGCTGGATAGAGTAATCTAGGTTGTAGGTCCTTGCTGTTCATCACTTTGAATAGTTGTTGCCAGTCCCCTCTTGCCTGCAAAGTTTTGTTTTGGAGAAATCAGCTGATAGTCTTATGAGTACTGCTTTGTAGGCTCTCCCCTTTTCTCTTGTTGCTCTTATGATTCTCTATCTTTTTTATTATTGTTCAAGTACTATCTATCTTTCACCTTTGGCATTTTAATTAGGATGTGTCTTTGTGTGTCCCTCTTTGGGTCCAATGTTTTTTTTAAATTATTTTACTGTTGTTCAATTATACTTGTGTGCATTTACCCTCCACCACTCCCCCACCACCCCATTCATCCCCACCTCCCTCCCCTGCTTCCACCACCCCCTTGGTTTTATCCATGTGTCTTTTAAAGTTGTTCCTGAAAAACCTTCCTCCCTTCCCCCATTATCCCCTCTCATCTCTCCTCTGATTACTGTCAGTTTGTTCTTAATTTCAATGTCTCTGGTTATATTTTGCTTGCTTGTTTGTCTTGTTGATTAGGTTCCACTTAAAGGTGGGATCATATGGTATTTCTCCCTCACTGTCTGGCTAATTTCACTTAGCATAATGCTCTCCAGTCCCATCCATGCTGTCACAAAGGGTAGAAGCTCTTTCTTTCTTTCTTCTGCATAATATTCCATCGTGTACATGTACCATGGTTTTTTGATCCATTCATTTACTGATGGGCACTTAGGTTGCTTCCAGCACTTGGCTATTGTAAGTTGTGCTGCTATGAACATTGGGGTGCATAGGTTCTTTAGGCTTGGTGTTTCAGGGTCCTTAGGTTGTAATCCTAGCAATGAAATTGCTGGGTCAAAGGCAGTTCCATCTTTAGTTTTCTGAGGAAATTCCATACTGTTTTCCATAGTGATTTCACCAGTCTGCATTCCCACCAACACCAGCACCAGTCTAGTGCACCAACTCTAGTGCACTAGAGTTCCTTTTTCTCCACAACCTCTCCAACACTTGTTGTTTGTTGCTTTGGTTATGATGGCCACTCTGACTGGTGTGAGATGGTACCTCATTGTGGTTTTAATTTGCATCTCTGATGGCTAGTGATGCTGAGCATCTTTTCCTATGTCTCTGGACCCTCTGCATGTCCTCTTTGGAGAAGTGTCTGTTCAAGTCCTTTGCCTATTTTTTAATTGGGTTATTTGTCTTCCTGGAGTGGAGTCATGTGAGTTCTTTATATATTTGGGAGATCAAACCCTTTTCCAAGGTATCATTGGCAAATATGTTTTCCTATATAATTGGTTCTCTTTTCATTTTAATGCTTTTTTCTTTAGCCATGCAGAAGCTCTTTAATTTGATGAGGTCCCATTTGTTTATTTTCTCCTTTATGTCCCTTGTTCTAGGAGATATATCAGTGAAAATATTCCTGCGTGGAATATCTCAGATTTTCGTGCCTATATTTTCCTCTAGGACTTTTATAGTGTCACAACTTATATTAAGTCTTTTATCCACCTTGAATTTATTTTTGTGTATGGTGAAAATTGGTGATCAAGTTTCATTTTTTTGCATATAGCTGTCCAGATCTCCCAACACTATTTGTTGAAGAGGCTATTTTTACTCCATTTTATGCTTATGCCTTCTATGTAGAATATTAACTGGCCATAGAGACTTGGGTTTATTTCTGGGCTCTCTGTTCTGTTCCATTGGTCTGTGTGCCTGTTCTTATGCCAGTACCAGGCTCTTTTGATTACAGTGGCCTTATAATATAGTTTGATATCAGGTATTGTGATCCCTCCTGCTTTGTTCTTCTTCCTCAAAATTGCTGCAGCTATTCGGGGTCATTTATGGTTCCATATAAATTTCTGAAGTGTTTTTTCTATATCTGTGAAATATACCATTGGTACTTTAATAGGTATTGTGTTGAATCTATAAATTGCTTTGGGTAGTATGGACGTTTTGATGATGTTAATTCTTCTGATCCATGAACACGGTATATGTTTCCTTTTGTTTGTGTCTTCTCTAATTTCTTTCTTCAATGTTGTGTAGTTTTCTGAGTACAGGTCTTTTACCTTCTTGGTTAGGTTTATTCCCAGGTATTTTATTTTTGTTGCTATATGAAATGGGATTTTTTCCCTGATTTCAGTTTTTGATATTTCATTGTTGGTGTACAAAAACACCTTTGATTTATGAATATTGACTTTGGGTCCTGCTGTTTTGCCAAATTCCCTTATTAAGTTGAATCATTTTTTGGTGGAATCTATAGGGTTTTCTGTGTACACTACCATGTCATCTGTAAACAATAACAGTTTTACTTCCTCCTTTCAAAATTAGATGTCTTTTATTTCTTTTTCTTGTCTAATTGCTGTGGTTAGGACTTCCAATATTATGTTGAATAGGAGTGGTGAAAGTGGGCATCCTTGTCTTGTTCCTGATCTTAGTGGGAAAGCTCTAAGTTTTTGCCCTTTGAGTAAGGAAATGGCTATAGGTCTCTCGTATATGGCCTTTATTATGTTGAGGAATGCTTCCTCTATTCCCACTTTGCTGACTGTTTTTATCATAAATGGGTGTTATACCTTATCAAATGCTTTTCCACATCTACTGATATGATCATGTGATTTTTGTCTTTCCTTTGGTTTATTTGGTATATATGTTTAGTGATTTGAGAATATTGTACCATCCTTGCATCCCTGGGATGAATCCCACTTGATCATGCAGTATGATACTTTTAATGTATTGCTGGATGAGGTTTGCCAATATTTTATTGAGGATTTTAGCGTCTATGTTCATCAGCAATATTGGCCTAAAGTTTTCTGTCTTTGTTATGTCTTTATCTGGTTTTGGGATTAGGATGATGCTGGCTTCATAAAAAGAGTTAGGGAGTCTTCCTTCATTTTGGATTTTTTCTATTAGTCTATGAAGGATAGGGGTTAGCTTATCCTTAAATGCTTTCTAAAATTCTCCTGTGAAACCGTCTTGTCCAGGGCTTTTGTGTGTTAAGAGTTTTTTGATTACTGCTTCAATTTTGTCAGCTGTTACTGGTCTGTTCAGGCTTTCTGCTTCTTCTTCATTCAGTTTTGGAAGATTATATTTTTCTAGAAATTTGTCCATTTGACCTAGGTTTTCAAATTTCTTGGCATATAATTTTTTGTAGTAATTTCTTACAATCCTTTGTATTTCTGTTGTATCAGTTGTAATCTCTCCTCTTTCATTTCTGTTTCTCCTCTTTCATTGTGTTTATTTGGGTCCTCTCTCTTTTATTCCTGACGAGTCTGCTTAAAGGCTTGTAGATTTTGTCTATCTTTCCAAAGAACCAGCTCCTGGATTCATTCATCCTTAGAATTGTGCTTTTAGTCTGTATGTCATTAATTCTGCTCTCATCTTGGTTATTTCCTTCCTTATACTTGTTCTGGGCTGTCTTTGTTGTTGTTCCTCGAGTTCTTGTAGGTGTAGGGTTAGGTTATTTATTTGACATGTTTCTTTCTTTTTTTCTTTTAGGTAGGCCTGTGTGGCTATGAACTTCCCTCTCAGGACTGCCTTTGCTGTGTCCCATAAGTTTTGGATATTGTGAGTTCATTTTCATTTGTTTCCAGAAACTTTTTTCCTCCTTGATCTCCTTCTTGACCCATTCATTGCTTAATAGCATGCTATTTAATCTCCATGAGTTTGAGTGTTTTTGAGCTTTTTCCTTAAGGTTGGTTTCTAGTTTCAGTCCATTGTGGTCAGAGAAAATGCTTGATATGATTTCAATTTTCTTGAATTTGTTGAGGCTTGTTTTGTGGCCTATCATGTGGTCTATCTTTGAAAATGTTCCATGTGCATTTGAAAAGAATGTGTATTTTGCTTCTTTGGTATGAAGGGCTCTATATATATCAGTTAAGTTCATTTGATCTGGAACATTGTTCAATGCCACAATATCGTTGTTCATATTTTGTTTGGAAGAGCTATCCATTTTTGACAGTGAGGTATTATAATACCCTAGTATAAATGTGTTGCTGTCTATATCTTTCTTGAAGACCTCCAAGATTTTCCTTATGTATTTGGGTGCTTCTATGTTGGGTTCCTATATATTTACAATGTTTATGTCTTTTTGATGGATTCTTCCCTTGAGTGTTATGAAGTATCCTTCTGGGTCTCTTTTTTTAACTCTTTTTTTGAAGTCTGTTTTGTTTGATATGAGTATTGCTGCCCCCGTTTTTTTTTTTTTTTCCTGTCCATTTGCTTGGAAATTTTGTTTCCAGCCCTTTACTTTCAGCCTGTGTAAGTCTTGTGTTCTGAGGTGGGACTCTTCTAGGCAGCATATGTGTGAGTCATGCTTTCTTATCCATTCAGGTACTCTATGTCTTTTTATTGGAGCATTTAATTCATTTACATTCAAGGTTATTGTTAATAGGTACTTATTCATTGCCATTTTTTCATACCTGTGTGAGTCTCTCTCTCTCTTTTTTTTCCCTTTCCTTAAAGCAGTCCCTTTAGCATCTCTTGCAGAGCTGGTTTGGAGGAGGTATATTCTTTTAGACTTCTTTGTCTGGGAAACTCCTTATTTGGCCTTCCATTTTAACTGAGAGTCTTTCTGGATAGAGTAGTCTTGGTTGCGAGCCTTTGCTTTTCATTACTTGGAATATTTCTTATCTTTCCCTTCTGGCTTGTAGAGTATTCATTGAGAAGTCAGCTGCTTGCCTTATTGTAGCTCCCATGTATGTTACTTCCTGTTTCTCCCTTGCTGCCTTTAAGATTCTTTCTTTGTCTTGGAATTTTGCCATTTTAATTATGATGTGTCCTGAAGTGGGCCTCTTTGGGTTCCTCTTGATTGGGACTCTCTGTGTTTCCTGGATTTGGGTGACTTTTTCTCTCCTCAGATTAGGGAAATTTTCCATCATTACTTTTTCAAACAGGCTTTCTATCCCTTGCTCTTCTTCTTCTCCTTCTGGTATCCCTATTATACGGATATTTTTACGTTTCATGTTGTCCTGCATTTCCCTTAATCCCTCTTCATTCTTTCTGAGCCTCTTTTCCTTTTCTTGCTCTTTCTGGGTGTTTTTTTCTACTTTTTCCTCCAGCTCGCTGATTCAATCCTCTGCTTCATCCAGTCTGCTTTGATTGCTTCTACTGTGTTCTTTAATTCAGACATTGCATTCTTCATTTCTTCTTGGCCCTTGTTGATAGTTTCTATTTCCTTTTTCATTTTGATATACTTTGCAGTGAGTTCATTGGAGTTTCCCTGTAGTTTCTGCTAGTTCTCTGTGAGCTCAGTGAGCTTCCTGATAACCATTGCTTTGAACTCAGTATCTAATAGTTGACTTGCCTCTTTTTCATTTAGCATTTTTTCTGAGGTTTCCTCCTTTCCTTTCATTTGGGGATTATCTGTCCGAGGTTTTGAGGCTTCTCTCTTGTTATTGTTCAGTGCTTTCTTCTGGGTAAATTCTCCACCATTTATTTGTAATTCCAGATTGGTCCTGGGTGGAGGTTAGTGTGGCTTCCACTCACTCCTTCACCTTCTTCCATTATTTTCTGTTGGTGGTTCCTTTGTTGGTCAGTTCTCTCTTTTAGCAGGTATACTGGTGTTCACAGCTCCCACCTATTTCAGGTTCCTATTTCCACTTCAGACTGGAGGGTCCTCACTGTGTGTCATCAGTACTGCTCTTGGGTGTCTCTTCACAAGAAACAATGGTGGGGTCTCAAAGAGAATGCCAAGGACATAAAATGGAGACAAGAGGGTTGAGAGGGGTGTGACTGGAAACTTTCTTCTGGTTCTGTCTTCAGTCTCCACACCAAAGTCAAATTTGTTGTATTTTGATGATATTAAAGAATTAAGTCAAAGTTATAAAATCCTAGATTGCTGGTACCAGCCTCAGTAGGGCATATATGGGAGGCAACCAAGATAGATGTTTCTCTCTCACTTCGATGTTTTTTTCTCTGTCTCTCATCCTCTCTCCAAGAGCTAGGGAGAGAGCCTGGCACCAGAGGGTGGGCAGCAACCCTCTTTGTATCCAACTTGTTTGGGACTCTCTGTGCTTCCTGGACTTGTATGTCTATTTCCTAGCCAAATTAGGGAACTTTTCTTTCATTAGTTTTTCAAATAAGTTTTCAATTTCTTGCTCTTCCTCTTCTCCTAGCATCCCTGTGATTCGGATATTGGCATATTTGGAGATGTCCCAGAGGTTCCTCAGCCTACCATCTTTTTTTTTTTTTTAAATTCTTGTTTCTTGTTTTTGCTCTGGTTGAATGTTTACCTCTTCTTATGTTCTGAATTGTTGTTTTGAATCCCAGCTTCCATCCCTTCTGTGTTTGTTTCCTGTGGGTTATTCTTTATTTCACTGAGTGTGACCTTCATTTCTTCCTTTATTTTTTACCATACTCAGCATCATATTCTCTGAGCATCCTTATCATCAGTGTTTTGAACTCTGCATCTGATAGGTTGGCTATCTTCATTTCGCTTAGTTCTTTTTCTGGGGTTTTGTTCTGTTCTTTCATTTGGGCCATTATTCTTTGTCTCTTCAATTTAGCATCCTCCCTGTTTTTGTTCTGTATATTAGGTACAGCTGCTTTTACTCCCTGTCTGAATAGCATGGCCTATGTAGAGACAGCACCTGTAAATTTTGTGGGGCAGAGCCTTAGGTAATTACCAAGGTGGGGAAACCCACTTCATCACTTTGTGGCAAGTGGAGAGGGCTCCAAGAGGGAACAATGCCTGCCTTCTGGCAGTTCACCTGGCACTCACCCCATTTCCAGTCACTTTACCCATTTCCCATGTGTAACTGGCACCTTTTCAGCTGCTGTTCTGGTGGTGAATTCTACAGTGGGTGGGTTTGCATATGTTCTAAGACTGTGCTGGCCCTTTAAGTGGTGAAAATCCTGCATTGTCTTCTACTGCCCCAACCCTTGCTGTTTTTTACAGCAAGAAGTAACAGGAATCTATCTTTTTGATGCTGGAACTCTGGACTGTGCAGTCTGGCCTGGGGCTGGGATCACTCAGTTCCTAGCCAACCCACCAGCCTGTTCCACCACAGCAGCTTCCACCACCTCTCTGTACCATACCACCTCTCTGCCTGTTTCCATCATTTTGCCCCCTTCCCACCTGGATGAATGTGTCTTCTTTAAATCCTTGGTTGTCAGATTTCCATAGAATTTGATTTTCTGATGGTTCTTCATGTTATTAGTTTTGAGATCTGGTCGTAATTCTTTTTATGGTTGCTCAAATAGGCAAAGCATGTCTACATACACCTCCATTTTGATCAGAAGTCTGGATTCAGTATACTTATTGTTAAGTTTAGCTCTGTTACTGTGGGTTTCATAGGTTCATTGCTTTCTATTGCTGAGTAGTATCTTACTGTATGGATGTATCACAGTTCGTTTACCCACTGATCTATTAATAAACATTTGGGTTGTTTCAGTTTTGACTATCACAAACAACACTGCTATAATATTTGTAGACAAGTCTTAAGATGGACGTACACTTTCACTTCTCTTGGTTGTGACAAAAGTAGCATTAAAGCGTAGTGAGTAAAATGTGTCCTCTTAATACATGATATTGTATCAACTATCTATATGGGAAAAAATGAAACTCAATCCACCCCCCAGAAAACTCACACCATACGTAGAAATCAATTCCAAGTACCCTGCAGATCTAAATAAATGCAAAAAATGGATGCATGAAAGTACTAGAAGTAGCATAGGAGAATATGCTCAAGCCTTTGAGTTAAGAAAAGAGTTCTTAGACAAAACACAGAAACACTAGCCATTGAATAAAAGAATGATGAATTTTGCTACATTAAAATTAAAGATTTCTGTTTATCAAGTGGCACCATTAAGACAATAAAACAAGCCACTGAGTGGGAATATTTTTTGGAGTACATGTATCCCATGAAGGCTCCAGAATAAAGAACTCTTGTAAATCAATAAGAAAAACAAAAAGATACTTCACAAACTAGGATACCCTAGTGGCCAGTGAACTTTTTTATAAGATGGTCAACATTATTAGTCATCAGGAAAATGTCAATTAAGTTAAAATCATGATACCATCACAAACCAATGGCAATAGTTAAACAAACTGTAATATTCAAGTGTTGGTAAAGATATGAAACAGATGGAACTCTCATAGACTGTAGTGGGCACAGATGACCCAGCAATCCTTCTCCTGGATAAACACACACTAAAAATTTGTCATGTGCCAGCAACACAGATATGTACAAGACTGTTCATAGCAGCCTTACTCAAAACAGCAAAACACAAAAGTAAACTGAGATCAATGTCCATCCACAGCAGAATGTGGTTTATTGATACTTTAAAGTTATTAAATGATTAAATACTTACAAATAGCTTTTAAAATATACAGGGTACTATCAGATGCAACAACATGGATGAATTTTACAAAATACAATATGAGGTAAAAAGCCAGACACACAAAAGTTATGTGTATAATCGAATTTATATAAAGTGCAAAAACACAAAAGACTCTTACAGGAGTTAGAAGATAGGAGAGTCATCATCTTTTTTGTGTATGTGGAAAAGCATATGTTACACAAAATGTACCATTTTAACTATTTTTAAGTGTACAGTTTATGGCAGTAAGTATATTTACATTATTGGGCAACCATCACTATTCACCTCCAGAACTCTTTATCATCCCAAGCTGAAACTGCGTACTCATTAAACACTGCATTTTCCCCTCCCTCCAGCCTCTGGTAACTACTGTTTTCTGTCTCTATGAATTTGACCGTTGTAGGTAACTCATGTAAATCAAATCACACAATAGTTGTCCTTTTGTGTCTGGTTTATTTCACTTAGCATAATGTCTGCCAGGTTCCTCTAACATTATAGCATGTATCAGAATTTCCTTCCCTTTTAGGACTGAATAATATACCTGTGCTGCATTTCGTTTATCTATTGGTCTGTCATTGGGCATTTGAGATATTCCACCATTTTTTACTATTGCGAATAACACTGCTATAAATACCGATGTACAACTATCAGTTTGAGTTTCTATTTTTGATTCTTTTTAGTATATATCCAAAAGTAGAATTACGGAATCATATGATAATTCAATGTTTAATTTTTTTTAATTTAACTATCGTAGTTTACAAGAACTATCATACTGTTTTCCAGTGGCTGCATTATTTCACATTCCAATCAGTAATGCATAAGAGTTCCAATTTCTTCACATCCTCCCAACACTTGTTATTTTCTGCGTTTTAGGGGTTGATTCCCTTTTTAGTTTTTTTTTAAGGGTTTTCTTTTTTAGTTTTGTTTTGATAATAGACATCACAATGGGTATGAAATGGTATCTTCTTGTGGTTTTGGTTTGCATAATCACTGATGAGTATCTTTTCATGTACTTATTGGCATTTATGTATCTTCTTTAGAAATATCTGTTCAGCCCTTTGACCATTTTTTAAAATATTTTTATTTATTTATTTATTTATTTATTTATTTATTTATTTATTTATAGAGCAAGGGTAAGGGAGGGAGAGAGGGAGAAAAACATCAATATGTGGTTGCCTCTCACACACCTCCAACTGGGGACCTGGCCTGCAACCCAGGCTTGTGCCCTGAGTGGGAATTGAATTGGTGACCCTTTGGTTTGCAGGTTGGCTCTCAATCCACCGAGTCACACCAGCCAAGCCTTTGCCCATTTTTAATCAAGTTGTTTGTTCTTGTCATTGTTGTTGTTGAGCTTAGGAGTTACTTATATATTATAAATATTATTCCCTTATCAGATTATGATTTGCAAATATTTTCCCTCATTCATTCCACTTTTTTGTTCTCTTAATAGTGTTCTTTCATTCAGAAAAGGTTTACATTTTGAGGAGATCCAATTTATTTAGTTTTTCTTTTGTTGCCCATGAAGCATCATCATCTTTGATGATAAGAGAGGACTTAAAAGATGATCAAAAGCATGAGAGGGGTGTCTGAGGAACTGCTAGTGTTCTACACACTTACAATTTGTGCATTTCTCTGTTTACACATTTTGTGAGTTTGTATGACTGTAAGTTAATAAAAATATGTGCCAAGATATTCCCTGAAGCATTGTTTATAATAGCAAACAATGAGAAACAATTGTCCCACAATAGGAATTTGGTTAAAATAAAATATGGTCTATACATGCTATAGAATAGTACACAGGCTATTGACTATACATTCATTAATTTCATAATTTAAATCTATATTAATTTGAAAAATAAAAGAATTATTTACATTATAAATGCAGTGGAGAAAACCAATGTATATGATATAATCTCATGGTCTAAAGTGAGAAATAAGTCAAGCAAAATAGACATCAGCATCTTATCTCTGGATGGTGAAATTATAGCTAATTTTTCCCTTAATTTGCCTATTTATAATTCTAAATTTTCTATAGTGAAATGTATTATTTGGTATTAAACACACTCAAAAAGTGGCTTTCACTATAAAAGTGAAAAGTGTTATCTTGGATCAGATTATCACAATTTAATCATTAGTTTGTGAGATGGCATTCTGCAGTTTTCATAAAGTGAATATGTTTATGCATAACAGGAACACGCATATATAAATATAATGAAATGACAGTTTTTATAGCAAGAAAATACAGTCCAATTTTAGATTAAAGTTTCAATGTAACTTTGCAAATAAATTCTTAGTATCTACAAGTCCACAACACTACACCACCAGATATTAACAGAATTTTTTTAAAAACACCTCATTTTGATCTATCTAGGGGACACTGAATGGGAAAGAAATATTTGATTTATGTTATTCATTTTATACTTTTCTGGTTTGGCTTTTGATTCATTTTATTATTATGTAGGTGGTTGTTTATTTAATTTATGATACATTTGGTATGTGAATTATTTCCTTTATGGTATTATTTGATTTATGATTTATATTCATATGACTGGAAAAGAGAAGTCCAAAGGATTGCCAATTTAGTAGGTTTGGTCTGGTTTAAAAGTCAACTCAGATCATTGCTATGCTGGATCAACTGACTTTGCAGAAATTTACATCAAGTAGGACCAACAATCAGATCCACTCTGATTGTCCGATTTGAACATGTCACCCAGATACAGCCTTTAGCAACAAGAGCTCACTTAGTCAGTTTCTCCACAGACTTGCTTTTTACACTTTCCTTTATTTTTTTTTTATTTGGTACATTTTTTGCCACAAAGGAGAAAAACCAAGGCTGAAAGAAAAGAATTACACTTTTTTTATTTTCAATTACAAGAGCTAGAGAACACAAGGAGAGACGGAAAGGAGGTGTTAATATAGCAATTGACTCTTTTCTCTCACTGTGGGGACTAGCTACCACTGGTGAGTCAAGATAGAAGTTTTTGGCTCTATTTAGTTTTTGCCAGAAGCAAAATCCACACTCACCATATTAACAGAAAAGTCCATGTGGTCATTACCAAAAGGTCAACAACAATGTTATGTCCTTGGGCCTCATAACTACTGGATTTCATGCTGAGGAAAATGTTTGAAGAAAGTCCTGAGAACCATTTGACTTGCTAGAATAGCAGAACTGAAATTCTGCTGATCTGAGAATGTGTGATTGATGTCTTCAGAGGAGAGAATCTCATATTCTGAAATGCGATGGATGACAGAAAGCTCATTCGAGGCTTATGACACTGTGGCTCACTCCTAGCTATCTCCTGGATGTCTTTATAACAAGGACTTCTGAATATAATGAATGGTAACATTTGTCACTGAAGTAACTCCCACCTCAAATGCATTCTGGAATTTATCATTTTCCAGTGTATAGGTCTTGTGAGTGGTGTACTCTTTTATCAAAAATGTGACTTATTGACTAATAATTCCACATCATTCATCACTAGACATCTCTCTTCATCACCACAAAAATGAGCAAGCCCATTTGCAGCTGTAGATTTGGAAAATGAATCATTTTCGTAAGTTTAGTTGATCTTAACATTTAATTTTTTAAAATTGACCAAACTTCAAAATTTGGCAAATTATATTCAAACAATAAAATTACATTTTAAAATAATCAGCATTGATTTTACTTAGAAAACCAAGGGAAAATCCAGAAAATTAACTGAAGCCTGCCTTTGGGAATCAAAGCCTGTTCTGCCCTCAGTGCCTTTGCACCAAGTGAGCAGCATAAGGCCGTCATTTCGGTCAGACTAGCAAAGGGCATTTCAAGAAAGTTCCTACTACAGAAATTTGGGGGTCACCATAAACAACTTTCCCTGGAAATTCATGTTGCAAATATATTAACACAGTAAAGACTCTGTGAAGCCAGTAACACAGAACTTTTAAACCTTTGCTTAACCAAGTGTTTTCATTTACTAAACATCCAAATTTGAGAAACACAAGCTAAACATAAAGGAGGTATCTAGAAGAATAATGTCCAATAGGAATATAATGTAAGCCATATATTTAATTTTAAATTTTGTAAAGTCACATAAATATAAATAGAGTTGAAATTAATTTCATTAATATCTTTCATTTACTCAGTATGTCCAAAATATTTTTCAACATATAATCAATATAAAATCATTAAAGAAATACATTTTTGCAGTAATTTAAATATTTAGTACATATTTTATACTTATAGAACATTTCAATTTAGGCAACCATGTTTCAGGTGTTCAATAGCTACATGTGACTAGGGGATACCTTACTGAACAAGTGCATATATAGAAGATTAATGATGATATGAATTTAAATATTTAAAATGTCAATATTTAACAAATTGATTAAATTGACATCTAATCAACAAATAATATACAGGATGATCACATATTAACAATGATTATTTAGACAACAGTACTAGGTAGAACTGTAGTTCTTATTTCCAAATGAAACAAGAATTGTCTAGCAATGTCCAAGATCTCTTTTAAAGATAGCAATTGTTATGCATTTTGTTAATTGTTTTATCCATAGCACATATATCCATAGAAGTACCAGGAATATAGTAGATACCCAATAAGTATATGTAAATGAATGCCATTCTCACTTAGGAGGTCACTAAATGCTTTTGGCTTGCCTTATTCAATTCAAGAAATTGTGTACTATTCTAAATAGCATTGATTGTGTGCTATATTCCAAATAGCATTGATTGTGTAGCTAAAGAACTGAATAAGCCCTTGAAGAAAGAGCTTACAACAGGTGTTAGCAAATTTTTTCTGTAATGATCTAGACAGTAAATGTTTTAGGTTTTGTGGGCCACTGTGGTCTCTGTTGCAAGTACACAGCTTTGCCCCTGGAGTATACAAGCAGTCATAAGCAATATAGAAGCAAATAGGTGTGGCTGTTTTCCAATAAAATTTTACTTATAAAACAAGTGGCAGACCATCTTTGGCCTAAGCCCTATCCTTGGAAAACTTCTAGTTTATATAGTATAGTAAACAACTCACATATATAAAATCTAATTATAACCCCTTTTACCATCATGATGGGAAAGATGAAACACAAAGAATAAACTTCAAAAAAGAAATGAGCAGAAACTACATGAAAAATTTTTAATTCTAATACAAAATTATGCATTCCATATTCACCCCCCAAAAGCTAATTTCCTGAAGCTATTAAGAACTCTGAAAAATAAGTTAATACTAATAATCCAATTGAGAAGCATATAAATAGACAAGCCAAGGAATACAAATGTCTCTTAAACACAGAAAAGATGATCAACTTAATTCATAATAGGAGAGATGTCATTTGAAACTATACTGACTCTATGGGCAAGAATGTGGGGGAAGAGTGAGTATGAATTGGTAGCACCTCTTTGGTGAGAAATTTAGTACATCTATCAAAATTATAATTGCTTGTGTCCTTGACTCAGCAATTCTACCTCTAGGAATATTTTCCCCTGAAGGTAAATATATACTTGCTTATGAGTGAAATAGCATAAGATACAAGGTTATCCAGGATAGCATTGTTTCTTAATAATAAAAGATGGAAAATCCTGAGTCCATCATTAGGGAGTAAGTTAAAGAAATTGTGATACATCCCAAGAATGGAATAGTATGCATTTCTGAAAGAGAAATGAGGATGTGCTTGAGACACAAGTAGGAAGCATTCTCTAAAATTTTTGTGGAACATAAAAGTATAGAACCGTATATATCGAATGCTAAATTTGTGTAAAAATAGGCAGAGGGTGATTGATAGATAGATACATGTGTATTAACATATATAACATACATATGTCTGTTCTTCTATATACCAAAATGTCTCTAGAAGGATATAAAGAAATTAAGCACATTGGCTTCTTTTTTATTTTTTAAATTATAATTTATTGATTATGCTATTACAGTTGTCCTGATTTTTCTCCCTCTGCCCTCCTCCACCCAGCACCCCCTATTCCCTCAGACATTCCCCACATGGTTGTTCATATCCATGGGTCATGGGTATAAGTTCTTTGGATACTCCATTTCCTATACTGTACTGTACATCCCCACGAATATTCTGTAACTTCCTATTTGTACTTCTTATCCCCTTACCTCTTTACCCATTCCCTCACAGCCCCCTAATATCTGTAAACATCAAAACACTCTCCATATCCATGATTCTGTCTCTATTCTTGTTTGCTTAGTTTGTTTTTGAATTCAATTGTTGATAAATCTGTATTTTTGCCATTTTATTTTTCATAGTTTTGACCTTCTTTTTCTTGAATAAGTCCCTTTAACATTTCATATAATAATTGTTTGGTGATGATGAACTCCTTTAGTTTTTTCTTCTCTAGGAAGATTTTTATCTGCCCTTTGATTCTAAATGATATCTTTGCTGGGTAGAACAAACCCAGCTGTAGGTCCCTGCTCTTCATGACTTTGAATATTTCTTATCAGTCCCTTCTAGCCTGCAAAGTTTCTTTTGAGAAATCAGTTTACAGTCTTATGGAAACTCCCCTGTAGGTAAGTAATTTCTTTTCTCTTCCTGCTTTTAAAATTCTCTCTTTATCTTTAACTTTTGGCATTTTAATTATGATATGTCTTGGAGTAGTCCTCTTTAAATACATCATTTTGGACCCTCTGCTTCTTAGATTTGCATGTCTATTTCCTTCACCAAACTAGGGAAGTTTTCTTTCACTATTTTTTCACATAGATTTCTGATTTTTCATTCTTTCTCTTCTCCTTCTGGCACCCTAACAATGCAAATATTGGACCACTTGCAGTTGTCCCACAGGCTGCTTACACTAACCTCATTTGTAGGGGCTCTTTTTCCTCTTGTTGTTCTTATTGGTTGTTTTATACTTCTTTATGTTCCAAATCATTAATTTGATTCTCAGCTTCATCCACTCTACTGTTGTTTCCCTGTAAATTGTTCTTTATTTCAATTAGTATATCCTTCATTTCTGACTGGATCTTTTTTATGCTCTTGAGGTCCTCACTAAGTTCCTTGAGCACCCTTATAACTAGTGTTTTGAACTCTGAATCTAATAGATTGCTTATCTCCATTTTGTTTGGTTCTTATTCTGGAGTTTTGATCTGTTCTTTCATTTGGGCCATGTTTTTTTTTTTTTGTCTCCTTGTTTTGGCAGCCTCCCTGTGTTTGTTTCTATGTATTAGGTAGAGCTTCTTTGACTCTTTGTCTTGGTAGTGTGGCCTAATGTAGGAGGTGTCTTGTAGGACCTAGTGGCGCAGCCTCTCCTATCACTCAAGCTGGGTACTTGAGGTGCACCCTTTGTGTGGGCTGAGTACATCCTCCTCTTGTAGTTAGCCTTGGTTGCAGTTGGCAGATCAGTGGGAGGGATTTACTCAGGCCAGTCAGCTGCAAGGACTGGCTGTGACTACTGACACTAATCTCTGCCCTCCATAAAGTACCAGCTGTGTAGAGGCAGGGTGGTGGTGCTCTGACATGGTCTGTAGCTGCCCACTTGGTGTCCAGACTTTGGGGTTTCCCAGGTGGTTCAGGCCAAGGTTAGTCCCCTCCTGTGTTTTGCCCTGGGCCACCCTGCCTGAGCTATAAAGCAATATGAGATGACTGCTATTTGAGCTGGGCTTGGAGATTCCTAGGCAAAACCAAGCTGTGAATCTAATCTGGCTGCTGCTAGTGCTGGGCCTGGGGCTCACTGAGGCCAGCTGTTGCTTGTTTAAGAGGATTTAGGGAGTTGTGTAGCATAAGCCTAGATCAGCTACCCATATGGAAAAGCAGCTTTGGTGGGCCTGAGGGCTGGGTGCAGCAGAGTCTCTGGGGATCTCCAGGGCAGGTCAAACAGCATTAGCCAGGTTGATGGAGTCCCAGTCATGGCACGACAGCCTGTAGGCTCTATGGCTCTATGGGGAGAGGATTCAGAAAGGGGACAATGGCTTCTGCTCACCTTGATGCCAGACACTGCAGATTGTCCCTGTATGCCACTGGTACATTTAAAGCTGCCACCCCGGCACTAGAGCTCAGAGGGATTGAGACTGAGTAGGTGAGTCCATCTGTGGGTTCTTTAAGAGAAGCTACTTGAAGCTCCAGAAGTTTCTTCCACTGACTCAATCTCCACTGGTTTTCACAGCCAGAAGTTGTGGGGACTTATCTTCCTGGCACTGGAACCCTGGTGTGGGTAGCCTGGTATGGGTTTGGGACTCCTGGCTCCCAAGATATACCTCCTGAATTTTTATCCACCATACACTGGTATGGGACCAA
This sequence comes from Desmodus rotundus, assembly GCF_022682495.2. Taxonomy (NCBI): domain Eukaryota; kingdom Metazoa; phylum Chordata; class Mammalia; order Chiroptera; family Phyllostomidae; genus Desmodus; species Desmodus rotundus. The sequence continues at coordinate 84,318,071 of NC_071394.1, forward strand.
CATGTTTTGCGTCTGTGTCCCTCCTTATCAGTCTGGATAGATGTGGTTTCTTTATTTCCATAGTTTTCACATTTCCAATCAACTTGATTTCTGATGGTTCTGAGTGATGATTGTTCTATATTTTAGTTGTAATTTTGTGTGAGAGTGTGAGTCATGTCTGCCTATGCCACTACCTTTACCAGAAGTGAACATTGGTTTCTTATGGGATGTGGAAGTAGGCGGTTGGTAGACAAGAGTAGTGGAAGGAAGGCTTTTCACTATATACTTTACCTCTTGAATTCCAAACCTATTCAAAACTATAAACTACATTATAATAAATAATAATGAAACAACGCAGAATGAAGTAAATGTTAAATAAAATTATGAGTAGTGTGATATACAAACATAATTAAATAAAGGTTAATTTCATAGGATAAAGTGTCCTTCTGGGTCAATATATGCCCTTCACTTGTAATGTCAGTTAGATATGCTTCATGTGGTCACAGAAAGAATCACAAAGCAAGATATGAAGGGAATTAGAAGCTAGACTCTGTCCCTGGTCTTCCTTGCAAATACTCACTAACCCTACATGGCCTAAAATGCCTGTGACAATTGGCAGCTATAAAATTACCCGATAAATTTCTCCATCTCATTATCAAGGACAACTTGGTCAAATGCCTTGCCAAAATAGTCACCATATCTCACATTTATATTTTGAAAATCATTTTCACACACATACAAAAGTAAAAAATGTATTTAATCAACATTCATTAATTCAATGGGTACTTACTGAGTGTTTACTGCTAGGGTACTGCTTAAGATGTTAGGAAGAAAATGAAGGTCAAGACACATATGATTCCTAACAGAGAATTTGCATTTCAGTGGGAAAAGAGCCAGACAATAAACAAAATTGTTACATTTATAATGTTATATGTCAACACACATCTTAAATAAAAACAATAAGGTAACATTTTATGCCTACTACCTCGGTGGCTGTCTTAGACCAGCTGCTTAGGAATTGCATTTCTGAAAAATAGCCATCCACATGATGCCCCAGCTGATGAGACTCTGCACTGTCTATGGAATTTCTTTAATCAACTAGTATAATGAATAATTGAAAGAAAAAATATACTAACTTGACTGATTTAAAAAAACTTACATAAGAACAAGTCATCACCACTTTTTTCCCCCAATTATTCACAAATAGAATTTTGAATTATTTCAGATCCAGGCCAAGCTTATTTTACCCAAATGTTATTTTTATCCTCTCCTTTTGAAGATTGGGATACTCGCCCCACTTCTGGATTCTGGAAACTCTCCCACACTCCATGATTTCTCAAATTAAAACTACCATCTTTGATCAGGGTCAGGAAATAGGACTTTTGATGTAGGCTCTTATAAAGAGCCAAGTGTTCTGCAAATCTCTCTTGGACTGTAATTTGGTTTTTGCTGACTTTTAGTCTCTCCTTCTTGCTTGAAGATCATTTTCTTTCATGAAGGAAGGAAGGAAAAAGTAAGGAAGAAAGAGAGAGAGAAAGAAGTCAAAGGTGGAAGGCACGGCCTTTTCTCTCTTATTTGTTAAACAGTTCATTAACTGCCTCAAGCAGGTCTGATCCTGCTTTGTGCTGCAAAGGAAACTTGAAAAGTCCTTTTGACTATTCTGAACAAACATATTCCTGTCTTGTAAGAGTTGATAGTATGAGAAATAAGCTCTCATTTGTTCTTTTCTATGAGTTTTATTTAATTAGTTTTTATCTTTTGAGGCAACTTTGCTATCTCTTCCACTCCAATAATTTGCATAAACAGTTCATTGTCAGATCCCTATTTATTATGATCACTCACACACACACACCAAACCTATTTCAAAAAATAAAATTCATCAAAAAGGAAAGTCAGTATAGCCATAGTTTTATTCACTCCAGTGGTTTTGTATGACTTTCCCCTAATTACAACAAAATGCCTGGTGGGCACAATATGCCTCCAGAAATATTTTTATTCTTTTGGGGGGCATGAGTTTTATTGGTTGAAACAAAGCACTGTGATCTTTCCATTTCTCTCTGGAGCTTTCTTTTTTCTGATTTCACACTTTATTAAGGTAATAGGTGAACAGCTTTCCTTCATTGCTTCTTCTTACAGAGGTTCACAAGAAGTGCCCCAAAAGGATAATACATTTGGCCTCCTGAGTACAGAAAAGGCATTGAAAAACTCACATGAAATTAGACTTTTTAAAATCTAGCTAAAATTAACTAAAGGGACCATTTGAACAGACCATCAGAAAAGTTAAGGCTGACTTTTCCCCATAAACTCTCAGCCAGAAGAAAGAATTTAAACATAAAGAACAATAGGGCTACCTATCCCCCAAAGCCAGCTATGATGTACAGAACAGACTAATGACGCCAAAGACTTATCTTCCCATTCTGCTTGTAGACCAGTTTGCCAATCAGTGAGGTTCATTCTATTTCTCTCTCTCCTCCATCTCCCCCTCCGACTCCCTTTCTCTAATACAAGTAATTTTCAAGGCTCTAAAATATCCAGAGAAAGGAATAATCTGTAAGCACTTTAATTCACCAGACCAGAATCTGACAGATGAAACTGCATAAAATTTTACTTGTAAGTGAGCAAAAATTTAAACCACAAAACTGCAAACTGCAAAAACAGAATAGCTAATGTTACTTATTAAACATCCTTTCTCTGGTAGAAATATCAAACAGACATGTTATCTAGTAAAATAAATTGACCTTTTAGTTTGCTTTGGGAAATAAATTCCTCTTCACAAGTTTTCCTTTCATCCAGAGCTTCCTTTTTCCTTGCTTCTTTTTTATTGTATTTTCATTTTGGTTTTTTCCTTGTTAGGGACAACCTAACCTACACTGATCAGGCACCACAGAAAAGCAGAGTCACCCAGTTAGTCCAACTTGATACCCTGACATCTTTCATTTCCTAAAATGACTTATTTTTTCTAATTCAGATTCCTATTCCAATAAAACACCTCTGCTTGCTTTGCAGAAGAGAATACGAATGTAAAAGTTAAAGTCCCCAAGAAAAAAAATAAAAAGAAACATTCCCAAATAAAAAATGACCAAAAGTTTGGAGAAAAAAATAAATGGCTGGGATGAGAAAAGATATTGCAAAGGATTCTAATTCAGAAAATAGTCAGAAGAGTCGAGTCTAACAAAGCCTCTCACTGTAAAATAAAACACTATGTAAAAAATTAGCCTTTTTAAAAAAAATGATTTGAAAGAGAGAGAGAGAAATGTCAATTTGTTGTTCCACTTATTTACGCATTCATTGGTTGATTCTTGTATGTGCCCTGATTGCGTATAGAACCCATAAACTTGGCATATTAGGACAATGCTCTAACTAACTGAGGGTCCATAATTAGCCTTTAAATTACATTATAATACACTTAAATAGTCTTAAAAAACACAAAGGCAGGCTCTTATTTACAGTTTAATACAAAAAGTCATTAAAATTACACTTGATTATCAAAATTATTGCAGTTGCAGGATAATTTAGGGACCATGTTAAATTGCAGCTAGTATGTCTTTCTCTTATGATACAATATCTTGTCAACTGGGTCATATTTATTTCTCTTCTTAATCCCAGCAACTGGTAAAGTATCTGATTGATTATACAGTAGAAAATGGCAAATATTTAATTGTGTTGAAGTTGTGATACTTCTTCTACTTAAAGACTCTTCTCTCTAAATGTAACCTGGCTGCTGGATATTTCCACATCTTTTAGCTTTGAGGTGCAGAGGGTGACCCTGGTCCTTCACCTTAAACTTAAGTGGTTCAAGCCCCCATTGCATCGTGATGAAAATGCAGCACCTCTTCCCACTCTGATCTTCAGAACCCTGGTTCTGTAGGACTGAGTTAAGCTCTCATCCAGTGGCTACTTTGACTCCCTAGTATCCCATGGTGAAACACAGACAGTTTTCTTCGATCTCCCCAAAATATTACTTACAATAGACACTGTGTATAGCACTCTTACTCTATACTATACTCTATACTACAGCACTCTGTGTATAGGACTCCCTTGTTCAAAGTAACAATGGAGGAGAGCTTTAGAGGGGGATGTATTTCAGCACATAACAGCAAACAAATTAAACCTCAAGTCTAAACACACTCCAAGCCTTTGTAAAAAAGGCTTATTTCTACTGGCATTTCTTCTCTTCAGATGCCACTTTCCACACTCCCGTTATCTGTTGTCCCTTTCTAAACCCTTCAAGTGTTCTCCCTGACTGTACCCACCACCACTTTTCAGGATACTTTAAATTCTTATGCATGTTCTAATGCAGAACAATTCACCTCTTCCTTCTTTTCATCTTAATTTAGAAATTAATTTACTATGCAGTGTCCAGCATAGTAGCTACTCACCACGTATGCCTAAGGCCACTTGAAATGTGGCTAGTCCAAACTGAGAGGCAGTGTAAAACAACTGTAATAGAATAACAATAAAAAATGATTTAAATTTTTTTAAACTTAAAAAACAATGAACTATTTCATTAATAATTTTGTATTGACTACACATTGAATTGATATTATAGACATATTGGATTAAATTTTAAAATATTAACATTTATCTGCTTTTTAAAACTTTTGAAATGTGGCTACTACAACAAGCTTTCTTTTTTCAGCTTTTATTAATTAAATTTAAGACTTCTTGTCAGTTGCCCTATAGCAAGAAATATCCAGATTACTTCTTGAGGGTTTTTAAGCTATCTCCTTTTTTGAGTTCTGTCCCAGAAACTGGAGAAAATTACACCAAGGAAGATTTCATGTACTCCAATTCAAAATATGCAATCTCATGTAACCAAAAAGAAAAATGAGGGCAGGGGAGGAAGGGAGGAAGGGGGGAAGAAGGCAAAAAATCTTCCAAATATTGCCTTGGACAGCACATGTAGCATTCCATTTCATGTACAAATGCTGTCACCCAAAACTCCAATCCTCAGAATTGCCTTCATTATTATGGTTATTGTTTTGCTTAAGTGCTGCTGTTCCCCTTCCATGTCACAGGCTGCTCTTGGCTCACTCTGATTTCCATTGCCAGGGAATTTATTACTCTTTCAGAAATGGAATACAGCAGAAAAAAAGAAGGAGCTCATACCCTTCTCAACAGCATGGGTGGAACTAGAAAGCATTATGCTAAGTGAAATAAGCCAGGTGGTAAAAGACAAATACCACATGATCTCACCTATACGTGGAACCTAATCAACAAAACAAACAAGCAAGCAAAATATAACCAGAGACATTGAAATTAAGAACAAACTGACAGTAACCAGAAGGGGGGTGGGAGGGGATAATGAGGGAAAATAGGGGAAGGATCATCAAGGAACGTGTGTAAAGGACACATGGACAAAGCCAAAGGGAGGTAGGATTGAGGGGGGAGGTAGGGATGGCTGGGGTGTGGGGGAGTAGTGGGGGGAAATGGAGACAACTACTTGAACAACAATAAAAAAGGAAGAAAGAGAGAAGAAGAAGAAGAAGAAGAAGAAGAAGAAGAAGAAGAAGAAGAAGAAGAAGAAGAAGAAGAAGAAGAAGAAGAAGAAGAAGAAGAGGAAGAAGAGGAAGAAGGGAAGGAAGGAAGGAAGGAAGGAAGGAAGGAAGGAAGGAAGGAAGGAAGGAAGAAAGAGAAAGATCCTAATCTCTTAGGTGCAGAATATGTGTCGATTAGTGTATTTAAGTAAGTGGGGCTTTGTTCCAAGGTAGCCTGCCAAATACCAGTCAGAGTCATCATCCTCCATTTATGAGCCAGGGCAGGTCCTCCCTTGACATTCCATCTGCATTTGGGTTTTGCACCTTTGTTCCTTGCCTTGGAATAATGGGACCTTCACTCTTACTTCTTTACAAAGAATAACTGCCAAGTAGGATCTAAGTTGAAGAGTGTCCTTCATTAGGCACAAAAAAAGAATTCCGCATCACTTCTTCCAAGAGCCCAGGAGTATTTCTTTTTTTATTTATCTATTTTATACCCACTGTCATATGGGTCTGGATGTTCTCCATCAGAGAGATGGCGATGATATCAAGAAAGAGGGAAGGAAAAGTAAACTGAAAGTAGGGAAGGAAAATAACATTATGAATATCTATTTATTAGTCCTCTTGATAAGCAAAGGACTTTGAGGGGAAACTAGAGAGTTCCCTAGAACAGTTGATTATGGAATCTAGGATCTAGGTATCATATAATTAAAGCAACGAAATGGTGAAGAGTCATTTGTCAGTGGTATCAAAAGTATGTGAGCCACACAAGGATGTGGAGAAATTGAAACCCTTGTGCATTGCTGACAGGAATGTAAAATGCTCTAGCCACTATGGGAAGCAGTTCTTCCCCCAAATTAAACAGTCAACCATGACATAATCCAGAAATTCTACTTTTGGGTATGTACTAAAAACTGAAGGCAGGGTCTTGAACAGATACTTGTACACCAATGTTTACAGCAGCACAAGTCACAATAGCCAAAAGGTAGAAACAAGTCAAGTACCCAATGACAGATGAATGGATAAACAAAATGTGGTATATACATACTATTCAGCCCTAAAAAGGAAGGAAATTCTGGTACATGCTACAACATGAATAACCTTGAAGAAATCCTAAGTGCAATAAATAAGCCGATCACAAAAAGACAAATATTGTATGATTCCACTTGTATGAGGTCCTAGAGTAGTCAAATTCAAAGAGACCTTAGTGACTGTCAGGGACTAATGGGAGAGAGGAATGGGGAGTTAATGGGTATAGAGTTTGGGTTTTGTAAGGAATGAAATTCTGGAGATGCATGGTGGTGATGGTTGCACAATGTGAATATGCTTAATACCACTGAACTGTACCCTTAAAATGGTTAAAATAGTAAATTTTATGTTATGCATAATTTACCATAATTTTAGAAAATAAAATTAAAGTTTCACATGCTACAGAAAATGCTTGTTGAAGCCAGCAAGAAGGATCTGCCTGGGGGAGTTCTCTGCTCTTTCTTCTGTCATGAGGGGAACAGTAGTCACGAGGAAAGGATGAAAATGTGGGCATCACCAGTTAAAGCAGAGCAGCCTGGCAATTCAGCTGAAAGTATTTTGACATTTAATTTAGCTGCAACTTTCCAAGTATTTGATGCTTTCTTCCTGCAGGGAGAACAGACAGATTCCATTGCCTTGACTGTTCTGTCCGGTAGAGTTTGTGATTTCTTTCCAGCATCACTTCAGAAAGGAGATACAGATGGTGACATATCTTTTTTCCTCATCTTCATCACCTTGCCAGTAAGTGCAACTTCCTTTCCAAAGTGTCCCTGTTGCACATGCCATGTTTTTTCTGCTCCCATCTCCTTTTATTAATTTTTCTGTTTGAGACATATGGAGACACATGTGTTGGTACAGGCAGTTTCCTGTGGCACTGCCAAAGTTAAGGGCAACTCTGAAGCTAAAGAAATTGGTTTTAGGCCTGTAAAACTTATTAAGAGGCCAGAGGAAGTCTGAAATACTAAATAAGAAACAGTATGTGACCCAACTATAGCCTGCTAAAACTGAGAAATTGACTCAGGCTATGTTGGCAAAGGCAACACATGTTAACCTATATCACCTAGCATTAAAAATACCACAAGGCTGTTCACTGCAGCACTGGCTGTACTGGGGAGGGGAGATGGCGACCAAAAAACAGTGTCTACCAATGAGAGACCCATTAAGTATATTTTGGAACATCCAAAACAGGTTCGATAACAGAGTGCCCTATTGTGAGTTAGGTCCAGTTGCTCTCTGGTGGTGAACCTATTGCAAAAAGGCAGACTTCCTCCACTTCCTGCGGTAAAACAATTAGACAAAGGTGTCCTTTCCCTGCAGCTCTCACAACCCCATGCAGGTTGTGCACATGCTGGATTGCAGCCCCTGGACACAAACTTACTTTCGACGGCAATACTTAAAGCCGTTAAAGAAAAAAAATTCCAAGATAACACTGGTAAGTAAAAATGAAGTCATAGAAGAGTATTTTTATGTAAAAATTAATACATGGGATATTTCAATAAATATATCCAAGAAAACCGGGTATCTTAAAAGTAAAAACTCTGAGGTTTGGAGTTTCAGGTGACAGGTGAATGAGCTTTCGTACATGGAACAGAATGCCAGATGTGCTGGCTGGGACAATATTAGGCAGCTGTTTTTTCTCTTCCTCTTCCTCCTTTCCTTTTGGTTATGTGAGGTTGCACCTTTTGAATTAGAGTACATGGGATCTTCATTATTGTAATTTTCCCCAGTTCCTGAGATAGGACTGAAACCAGGAGAAATATTAAACACCCCCTTGTTAAAAGACAACTGACAGGAAGTTTTCACTTTTTCAGAAGCTGAGGACTTATTCTGGTTCACAGCCTTAAGAATTATCTACAAATATTTGACTTAATTACTTATCTTTGTCTCAAAACCAGTAATTTCCTTTGGAAGAGGTTGTAGGGAAGATAGAGAAAAATAGATCAAGTCTAAGGTTCCCCATTTAAGTCTGCCACTAACACTAAATATGTGTGTGTGCATGTGTGTGTGTGTGGGGGGGTGTCTCCTGTTGGTTTGGTTACTTTGCAGAACCCTGACTAATACACTATCTGATAAGCTAGTTTTCCTTCACCAACCTAGAGTTTTCCTTATTATTTATTTTGGGCTTATTTTTTCATTAAATTTATAATCAGCTTCTCTAGTTAAATTTTAAAACTGGTATTTCTTAGGAAAATGTTATTAAGTATATGATGTTACAATATTTTCAATTTGAAGTTGTATATTTAATTTAGGGAGAATTAAAGTCTTTATGACACTATTGAGTCTTCCTATGATCAAGACTTATTTTGTATCTTTCAGGAATATTTTATACATTTTTTCACTCATCCAAACATTTCTCTCTCTTTTAAGATTTTATTTATTTATTTTTAGAGAGAAAGGAAGGGAAAGACACAGAGAGGAAGAGAAATATCAATTTGTGAGAGAAACATCAATTGGTTGCCTCTCACAAGCCCCAACCAGGGACATGGCCCACAACCCAGGCATGTGTCCTGACTGGGAATCAAACCGGCAACTTTTAGGTTTGCAGGATGGTGGCCCCCCTACTGAGCCACACTGGTCAGGAACATCCAAACATTTCTTAAAATTATTCCTACATGTTGTCTTTTTTGATATCATCATAAATGCTATTTTTGTCCACTATAAGTCCTGTTTGCTATGTGTTTGCAAATAATTGCTATGTGTCTGAATAATTAGGTTCCCCCAGAATTCTTTGAAATTTATATTCTAATTGTAGTAGTTTTTTAGATTTACTGGGTTTTCTAGATATAGAATCCTAATACTTGCAAGCTTTGATAGTTTTGCCTCCTTCTTCACTGATTTTTTTAAAAAGCTTTATTTATTTATTCTTAGAGAAAGGGTAAAGGAAGTGAAAGAGAGGGAGAAAAACATCAAGGTGCAAGAGAAACATCAATCGGTTGCCTCTTTCAAACATCCTGACCGGGGACTAGGCCTGCAACCCGGCCTTGGGCCCTGACCAGGAATGGAACTGGTGATGTTTCGCTTTGTAGGACAATGCCCAACCAACTGAGCAATACTGGTCATGGTTCCCTAGTTTTATATTATGGATTACTTAGCTTTTAAAAATTGCTTTGGTTTAGCCAATACAATACTATATAAATAGTGATAATGGGCACAATTGCCTTTTCTCTAACCTTGTGGAGAATACCTCTAGAATTTTCCCTCCATGCAAAATGAGAACGAAACAAGAAACTACTGACCAATATCCATAATGAAGACAGATGTCAAAATTCTCAAAAAATAAAAAATACTAGGACTTCCAAGATGGAGGCGTAGGTAGACACACTGTGCCTCCTTGCACAACCAAAAGAAGGACAACAACAATTTAAAAACAAAAAACAACCAGAACTGACAGAAAATCAAACTGTATGGAAGTCTGACAACCAAGGGGATAAAGAAGAAACATTCATCCAGACCAGTAGGAGGGGCGGAGATGGGCAGCGGGGCAGAGATGACTCATGGCAAAGCGGTGGCTGGCAGACCCAGTGAGGTGGCGGATTGTGGAGCGGGGTGGGCAAAGCTGCAGAAGGCCAGAGAGGCAGCAGCTGGTGGACCCAGTGACAGACCGAGCAACCCAGAGTTCCAGCTCAGGAAAATAAAGCCGGAAACCACTGACTGAAAACACCTGTGGGGGGTGAGGCGGCAGTGTGAGAAACTCCCAGGCTCACAGGAGAGTTCATTGGAGAGACCCACGGGGTCCTAGAACATTCAAAAACACACCCACCCAGAAAGCAGCACCAGAAGGGCCCAATTTGAATGTGGGTAGGGAGGGAAGTGACTGAAAACTGGCAGAGAGTGGAGCAAGCACCATTGCTCCCTATTGGACCCCTCCCCCACATACAGCATCAAAGTGCAGGGATGAGCGTTACCCCACCCTGGTGAATACCTAAGGCTCTGCCCCTTTATGTAACAGGCACACCAAGACCAAAAAAATGGCCCAAATGAAAGAACAGATCAAAGCCCAGAAAAAATACAACTAAGCAACAAAGAGATAGCCAACCTATCAGATACACAGTTCAAAACACTGGTAATCAGGAATCTCACAGAATTGGTTGAATTTGGCCACAAGTTAGATGAAAAAATGAAGGCTATGCTAAGTGAAATAAAGGAAAATGTACAGGGAACCAATAGAGATGGGAAGGCAACTGGAACTCAAATCAATGGTGTGGACCAGAAGGAAGGAAGAAAAAACATCCAACCAGAAAAGAAGGAAGAAACAAGAATTCGAAAAACTGAGGAGAGGCTTAGGAACCTCCAGGACATCTTTAAATGTTCCAACATCCGAATTATAGGGGTACTAGAAGGAGAAGAGAAAGAGCAAAAAATTGAAAACTTATTTGAACAAATAATGAAGGAGAACTTCCCTAATCTGGCAAACGAAATAGACTTCCAGGAAGTCCAGGAAGCTCAGAGAGTCCCAAAGAAGTTGGACCCAAGGAAGCACACACCAAGGCACATCATAATTCCATTAGCCAAGATGAAACAGAAGGAGAGAATCTTAGAAGCAGCAAGAGATAAGGAGACAGTTACCTACAAAGGGGTTCCCATAAGACTGTCAGCTGATTTCTCCAAAGAGACCTTACAGGCAAGAAGGGGCTGGCAAGAAGAATTCCAAGTCATGAAAGGCAAGGACCTACATCCAAGATTGCTTTATCCAGCAAAGCTATCATTTAGAATGGAAGGGAAGATAAAGTGCTTCTCAGATAAAGTCAAGTTAAAGGAGTTCATCATCACCAAGCCATTATTATATGAAATGTTAAAGGGAGTTACCTAAGAAAAAGAATATAAAAAATAGGAACAGTAAAAATGACAGCAAACTCACAGTTATTAACAACCACACCTAAAACAAAAACAAAAGCAAACTAAGCAAACAACTAGAACAGGAACAGAATCACAGAAATGGAGCTCACATGGAGGGTTATCAACAGGGGAGTGGGAGGGGGAGAGCGGGGGAAAGGTACAAAGAATAAGTAGCATAAATGATAGGTGGAAAATAGACAGGGGGAGGGTAAGAATGGTGTAGGAAATGTAGAAGCCAAAGAACTTATAAGTATGACCCATGGACATGAACTAAAGGGGGGGAATGTGGGAGGGAGGGGGTGGGCAGGATGGAGTGGAGTGAGGGGGGGGAATGGGACAACTGTAATAGCATAATCAATAAATATATTATAAAAAAGTGAAAAAAAGACATTGATGAAACAAATTGAAAATGACACAAATAACTGGAAGAATTAATATTGTTTAAGTGTCCAACTAAATAAAGAAATCTACAAATTCAATGAAATACTGACTAAAATATCAACGGCATTTATTATAGAACTAGAAACTGTAAAACACCACAAGTAGCCAAGAAAATCTTGAGAAAGAAGAAAATGCTGAAAGTACTGAACTCCCTGATTTCAAACTGCACCATAAATCTGTAGTAATCAAAACATTATGGTACAGGCACGTAAATAAACACAGATCTAGGAACAGAACAGAAAGCCCAGAAATAAAACCACACATATAATGCATGACAAAGGAGACAGGAATATACAATGGATAAAAGACAGTCTCTTCAATAAATAATATTGATAAAACTGGACAAATAAATGCAAAACAAAAAAGGATCTGGACCACTTTCTTACACCATATACAAACACAAACTCAAAACAGACTAAAGACTTAAATGTAAGACCTGAAACCATAAAACTACTAGAAGAAAAAATAAGTAGTAAACTTTTTGACATCGGTGTTAACAATATTATTTTTTACTATTTTTCCCGCAGGGAAGCACAACAAAAGCAAAAATCAGCAAATGGGTCCTGATGGCACAGGAGTAAGTGGAAGCTACACTAACCTCCTGGGCCAATCTGGAATTACAACTAAATTGTAGAGAAATAATCTTGAATAACCAACTGAACACTGGCTGGAGAGAAGCTTATATAGAAGAGAACACTTCACAACATCACTGGTAGGGAGTGCAGAGATGTGAGAGGGCTAGCTGGGCTCCCATGGGAGGCAGCTGAAGTGTCAGAGAGGGATATTTTAGCAGCAAGGGGTTGTATCCCCCTGAGAAGTGTGGGGTCTAAACCCCAAGCTGGGCTCCCCAGCCTATAGCACCAGAGCCAGAAAGGAACCCAGAAACACCCAGCTGTGAAAAGCAGCAGGGGTTCTGTCAGCCAGGGAGAGATGGCTGGAGATGCAGAGAGCCTCTTAAGGGCCAAAGCACAAAATTTTGTTGGCAGACAATTACCCTGGGTGCTAGCAGAGGCAGGGCTGAGTGGACTAGAGACACTTGAGGACAGTCTGGGGTTGGTGGCTCTAGGAAGAGAACTGAGGGAACAGCCACCAGGATCCTTTTGCTGAGTCATTTCCCATACTGGAGGAGCCATCTCTCTCAGGCAGAGTACTCCTCTCTGAATGGCATCAGTCTGAGGGGAAGCAATAGTCCAGCTCACAAGAATTACTTTGCCCTGCCCTGTGGTGCTTAAGCCTGACTGCTGATTACTGATCAATTAGATTAAGAACCAATCAGGTTGATGGCTGATTAGTTTAACATCTAAGGCAGAAAATACAAAGAAGTGGCCAAATTGGGAAGACAAAGAAATAGACCCCAAATGAAAGAACAAGAGAATTTTCCAGAACTAGATGAAATGGAGATAACTAATTTATTAGTTAGAGAGTTTAGAGTAATGATTATAAGGATATTCATTAGCATGAAAAAAGACATAGAAACCATTAAAAAAGGATCACTCAGAAATAAAGAATACAATATCTGAAGTAAATAATACATGGGAAAGAGTAAACCATAGGTTTTACGAAGAGGTAGCTCAAATCAGTGTTTTGAAAGACAAGGTAGAAAAAAACATGCCACAGAGCAGCAAAAGGAAAAAGAATTTTAAAAAATAAGAACTTAAGAAACATTTTGGACAACATGAAGCATAACAACATCCACATTGTGGGAATGCCAGGAGGAGAAGAGAGTGAGCAAGGGATTGAGAATCTTTTTGAAGAAATAATGACCAAAAACTCCCATAATCTGGTGAGGGAAAAAGTTGCACAAGTCCAGGAAGCTCATAGAGTCCCAAACAAGTGGGACCCAAGAAATCTACACCAAGACAACTCATAATTAAAATGACAAGGCTTAAAAATAAAGACAGAATACTAAAAGCCACAAAACATATGAATCCATATAACTTTTCATTTTATTCTTTATTAAATATATTGGGGTGACATTTGTTAATAAGGTCATGTAGGTTTCAAGTGCACGTTTATTTTTTTTTAATTTATTTTTTATTGTTATTCAGTTACAGTTGTATGCCTTTTCTCTCCTTCCCTCCCCCCACCCCGGCTGAACCCACCTCCCTCCCCCACCCCCACCATCCCCCCCGATTTTTTCCATGTGCAAGTGCACATTTCTATGATACTAAATTTGGATATTGCACTGTGTGCACACCACCTAAAATCAATCTTCTGGCACTACATATTAGACCTCCCTCCACCTTCCCCCTGCCACTTCCTTTCCTCTTGCAACCACCACATTGCTGTAAATGTTCCTGAGTCTCAGTTTTATATCTCATATATGAATGAAATTATATGGTTCATAGCTTTTTCTGACTGACTTATTTCACTTAGCATAATATTCTCAAGGTCTATCCATGTTGCTGCAAATGGCTGTATTTCATCTTATGGCTGAGTAAAATTCCATTGTGTATATGTACCACATCCTCTGTATCCAATCCCCTATTGAAGGACACTGGTGGTCTCCATGTCTTGGCCACCTTGAATAATGCTGCAATGAACACAGGGATGCATATATCTTTGAGAATACTGACAACAAAATGAAGAGGCAACCAACCAACAGGGAGATGGTATTTGCAAATAACAGCTCTGAAAAAAGTTTAATATCCAAAATAAAGAACTCATAAACTTAACACCAGACAAACAAATTATCTAGGACCAACTGCAAATAATTCTGTTAGAATGGCTATTATCAACAAGACAAGTGATAACCAGTGTTGGAGAGGTAGTGGAGAAAAAGGAACCCTCATTCACTGCAAGTGGGAATGTAGGCTGCTACAGCCACTATGGAAGACAGTCTGGCAGTTTCTCAAAAACTTAAGATAGAGTTACCATATGACCCAGCCATCCTTCCCCTGGGCATCTACATGACAAAACTGATAACTTTTCATTTAAGTATACCATGCAATTCTCTTATTTTTTGTTATCTCACTACCACCTCCACTAACATGTCAACTCCATAACAATGGTATTTTATATTTTTGGTCCTTTCTGCAGGACCCAACACTTAATGTTCTGGAACTTTGTATAAATAATTTTTATAACTTCTTTCATGATCTATTTATTTATATACACATTTCTTTCATGTGTATGTCTTTTATTAGGCTTTGTTCTTTAAGTCTTCTGCACAAAAGGAAAAGATCATCTTCTATTTGGCCAAAGATTCATCTGGAAATAACTAATGAGCAAACAAAAATTCATTGTTGCAATGGTTGGTGCAACAGCCTTTCAAATAATTCTTAGTCTTCAAATCATTCTTGAAAAATTTCTGTTTTCTGTATTCCTATGGAATAGTATAAGTTTGGTTGAAGCTGTTCTCTAATCAATACTCATTTGGATTATACAATAGTGTAATGTTTTAGCACCCTGTAGAATTATATAAGCTATCAATAAGATAACCATTCACGAATAGTATGTATTGTATTATTTAAACCTAAAACTACATCTATTATGAAAAATACAGTTCAATAATTTTTGCCATTTGATTTCATTGAATTAAAATTTTACAACTTCCTTAAGTCTGCCTTTTATCATTAATCTATCAGTTAATCTAGATAAAAACCAAACTCCATCATTGTCATGAATAAATCTATATCATTGCTTCTAAGTGTAGCAATTTTTAATGTAGCAATACTATCATTTGTTAGTGTGACTTCTGTAATGCAGCTCTGCTCATATGTTGCTATCTTAACACTCGTTCACTCTGATTTTCAATTCATTGGATCTGGTTGGGCAAAGACTGTGGCCTTTAGTCAGGCTGCTGATGGTACCAAATTGAGAAATAGTTTTGCAAGTCTTATAAAATCAGATGTGGGGTATGAATTCAAATTTCTTTTTAACTTAGCTTGAGAGCTGAGGAAAATATATTGCATTCTACCTACTTTCTCATACCAATCATTCATATTAAAATATGGTATTTAATATGAATGATTGCATTTGGTATTTAACATCCTTCCTCCCAACCCCTTTCAACTATACATCACTCAGATTACAACGATAAATTGAACATATTCTGAAACATTTTCCTTTGCAGAGTTCTTATGAATTCTGAAAACTAGAATACCTATGTCATTTAAAATTCTTTTTAAGATAAATTTTGCATTGTAACCAACACTCTATCCTTGATCATTATTTAGGACATATATTGAAAATACACTGAAATAGTACTTTAGTAACAATATCAAGAATCTATAGAAATTATATTGAATAAGTGCCTGCCATGTACTCAGCCTCATGTGTAATAAAAATATGGATAAGACATACACCCTGCCTCAAGGAAATTACAAGCTCTCCATGTACATGACATAAAGTTCCTACAAGACAAAATATGGTAAGTGCCATTAAAATATTTTGTTGATGTTAATAAATATTGAACAAGTGATGAATAAATGAAAAGATACTAAAAACTTTCCTGTTAGCACCACAACCTCCAAGAGATTCAATTTTCTTTAAAACATTCCCCTTATTTACTTTTTTGAAAATCGGAATATATATGTTCAACTGTATAAAAATAATTTACCCATCTTTATCAATAGCTAAAGAGAAACATCTTCAGTTCATCATTTCAAACTATGGAAGTTCTCTCTTCAATTTCTTGCAGTTATGTTTATTGTTATCTTTTGGTAACTTTAAGAAACTAGAAAGTACCAGTAAATTTTACATACTATGTTATATATGTATATATACTTCTAATTTCTCTTCATAGGAAAAGTTAATACTCTCCTTTTTGGTCTAAACCAAGTTTCAGTTATTAAATAAGAGTCTCATAATAAAGAGATTTTGAATATGTTTGATAAACATTTCATTATAGCTTACTATTATAATTTCAAAAAGGATTATTTTAATCTCTACATAAAAACAAAATAAGATTGAGTCAAAGCTTCAAAAATTTTAACTCAGTAAAAAAATTGAAAAAAAAGAGAAATTTCATAGAAAAGGAAATCAATAAAAGTGGCTAAGGCATAGAATGTAACCCTTTTTAACTTAATATTTTCTTTTAAAGAAGAAAAATTTCCAATTATATTAGTACAGAATTATAATGGAGTTAGAAATATTTGGAAAACATTCATCTAAATATTTGTCAATTTATAGATTGTTTTAAAATATCACAAAATATATTTGAAATCTACCTTTCAAACACTCACATTTCTGTTGAACTACACATGTCTCCTAATGATTTCCTTATTGTTTGAAAATCTTTTTGTCTACCAGAATGCAATGTTTGACTCTATAAATTAAACTATATGCTCTGAGAATCTGCACACATAAGGAATTTCACAAGTAATCACTTGATTTCAAAAACCACCATGGTTCTTTTTTTAAAACTTTTTTTTATTGTTGCTCAAGTACAGTTGACTCCATTTCCCCCACCACCACTCACCCCAACCCCAGCCATCCCCATCTCCCACCCTTATTCCCAACCCCCCTTTGATTTTGTCCATATGTTCTTTATAGATGTTCCTGAAAACCCTTCCTCCTTTCCCCCCCATTATCCCTCCCACGTCCCCTCTGGTTACTGTCAATTTGTTCTTATTTTTAATATCTCTGGTTATATTTTGCTTGCTTGTTTGTCTGTTGATTAGGTTCCACTTATAGACCAATGGAACAGATTATAGAGCCCAGAAATAAACCCAAGTCTCTATGGTCAGTTAATATTCGACAAAGGAGGCAGAAGCATAAAATGGAGTAAAAATAGCCTCTTCAACAAATGGTGTTGGGATATCTGGACAGTTACATGCAAAAAAATGAAGCTCAATCACCAATTTACACCATACACAAAAATAAATTCAAGGTGGATAAAAGACTTAAATATAAGTTGTGACACATAAAAGTTCTTCAGGAGAACATAGGCAGGAAAATCTCAGATATTCCACACAGCAATATTTTCACTGATATGTCCCCTAGAGAAGGGGCAAAAAGGAAAAAATAAACAAATGGGATCTCATCAAAATCAAAAAGCTTCTGCATGGCTAAAGAAAACAGCATTAAAATGAAAAGAGAACCAACCATATGGGAAAACATATTTGCCAATGATACCTCAGAAAAGGGTTTGATCTCCAAGTCATATAAAAAACTCACATGACTCCACTCCAGGAAGACAAACAACCCAATTAAAAAATGGGCAAAGGACTTGAACAGACACTTCTCCAAGGAGGACATACAAAGGGTCCAGAGACATAGGAAAAGATGCTCAGCATCACTAGCTATCAGAGAGATGCAAATTAAAATCACAATGAGATACCACCTCACACTGGTCAGAATGGCCATCATAAACAAATCAACAAGCAACAAGTGTTGGAGGGGTTGTGGAGAAAATGAAACCCTAGTACACTGTTGGTGGGAATGCAGACTGGTGCAGCCACTGTGGAAAACAGTATGGAATTTCCTCAGAAAACTAAAAATGAAAGTGCCTTTTGAGCCAGCAATTCCATAACTGGGATTATACCCTAAGAACTGTGAAACACCAATCCAAAAGAACCTATGCACCCCAATGTTCATAGCAGCACAACTTACAATAGCCAAGTGCTGGGAGTAACCTAAATGCCCATCAGTAAGTGAATGGACCACCATGGTTCTTTATGCTGTAATGGATAGAGTAGTGAATTTTGAGAAAAGTCAAAATTGGGGCATTTTTTTAATCCTCATCCAACGACATTTTTTTCCCATCACTTTTAGAGAGAGAGAAAGGGAGAAAGAGAAACATTGATGCAAGAGAGAAACATCAATCAGTTGCCTCCATGGCCTCCCCTAAGTGCCCACCAGGGATTGTATCTACCAGGACCAGGGATCTGGGAATCAAACCCACCACCTTTCAATTACAAGACAAAGCTTCAACTAATTAGGCCACACTGGCCAGGGCAAAATCAGGGCATTTTGGTTGGTCAGTATCAGGATTTTATTATTATCGACCTATTCCTCAGTGTTACAAATTAAAGGTAAGACTTCCTTTAAACCAAAAGTTAGAAATCAGTTTTATCTGTCTTCAAATACTTGAAAAGCTGTCACGGGAAAGAGAGTTAATTGTAACCTGTGACTGCAGAGAGCTACACTTGGACTAAAAGAAGAATCAGGCAAGCATATTTCAGGTTAAAATAGGCAAAGGCTTGAATTAGAACCAACTGCATATAGAGTATTCCATCTTATGAGTTAGGCATTCTTCATCACTTGATGTGTCTTATTATTTATTGGGATATTATAAAAGAATTTGAGCTCAAATTTCAGAAACAGTCACCAGGCACCACTTTTTGTTCCACAGATTCTC
Source organism: Desmodus rotundus (assembly GCF_022682495.2). Taxonomy (NCBI): domain Eukaryota; kingdom Metazoa; phylum Chordata; class Mammalia; order Chiroptera; family Phyllostomidae; genus Desmodus; species Desmodus rotundus. The sequence continues at coordinate 84,337,136 of NC_071394.1, forward strand.
TTCCCCCTTATGAAATCCTGGCCTATGGCCAGCTCTGCTCACCACTACCCAAACTTATATTTTACATCTGCGCAATATAAATTGATATATATTTACATTCATACCACCACCGTATACAAAGCAGCCTCTGGGTGACACATAATTTACAACCAATTTTCCTGTGTAAATTATTATCCTAGGGGGTGTGTTTTTGAAGAACCAGAAACTGTTGGCAGCAGTTATAGAGGCCAGTGTGGGGCGGAGATAATGAAATAAAAGCCAAAGGCAAATTAAGAAATACAGAGATATACTATTATTCTGATAGCAGGTTCCAAGAACTTTTTCCTTTTCTTATTTCTCTTGATAAATTTATAAAGCAATTATTAATACCAATATTCTCTATCCCATGAGTGTTCAAGGTGATGTGTTGTTGAGGTCACTGATGACCAAAGAAAGACACTTTTGTGTAATTGAGTGGCAGGATATTTTGACTCAGCTCTCCCAATAGTGCTATATCAACTGATATGAATCAGAATGTGAAAACATTATTTAAAAATACAAATAATGTTTATAATAATATTCCTGGCCATTGCCTTGAGAGAAGTTCTCTTTGCTCCTTACCCTAACTTGCCTCTAATCATCACTCCATCCTTCATCCATCCCTGAGTGTCCACTACCTCACTAAGAGATGGCTTAAAATGTAAAGTCAGGTTCAGGATTGAATGGAAAAAAAGGGATTGAATGCAGCTCAAAGACAGAGTCAGGAACAGCGTGTGAGCTGTGGAGAGACTGGGTGAGAAATAAGTCAGAAGACTGGACTGAAGATGTCTAATGCACACGTCACTTTATAATGTGAAAGTTTAAGGGTCCCTCTTCAGCCCATGTCTAAATAGACACCCAACCTACTCACTTAGGAGAGCAGGAAAACATCCATAGACAGAGCTTTCTGCTGATGGCTCTGAACTCTGAGATCCCTCCCATAATGTACACTACTAGGGGTTTGGTTGAGATCTGACATAACATTACTGGACCTACTGGTAGTGGAATAAACTACAGGAGAAGCAGCTCATCCATTTCCCTCTCTGCAAATGAATAAATCTTAAACTCCGTGCTATTAGATAGACTTGCTGCTTAAATTGCCAAAACACATGAGTTTCAAGCTTTAGGAAGCCCCAAAATCCCATTGTTACATATTTCATTTCACAAAATCCGCTTTACTCCTCTGAAAAGAATGGCTCTGTACAATTTTCAAATGAATAAAAATTAGCTCTAGCTGGTGTAGTTCAGCAGATTGACCACTGGCCTGAGAACCAGAAGTTCACCAGTTCAATTCCTGGTTGTGGCACATGACTGGATTGCCTGGGACCAGGGCACACGCCAGGTCCCCAGTTGGAGGTGTGTAAAAAGCAACCAATCAATGTTTCTCTCACGCATCAATGTGTCTCTCCCTCTCTTTCTCCATCCCTTCCCCTCTGTCTAAAAATAAATAAAATCATTTTAAAATAGCAACAAAATTTAAATGGATTTAAGTCTTGCAAAATTTGCAACATGCTTTAAGATATGCAGAAAGATTCCAAATTACTAGCTTTGGAATTCAGTTAGTAACAGTAGATGAATCTGTAAGAACACAAGTATTATTCTTTGTCTTAGCCATATTAATAGGCACAATGACAAATAATCCTGTGGCAACACAACCAAATTCAGATAAATTGACCAGAGGTTCAGGTGTAGCATATTTCTCCTAAGTTCATCAGAACTGACTCAGAATGTGAGCCTCCAGAAACTATAGTAGACAAGGACAGGAGAAGTAAACTTTGATGGGAAACAAAATAATCATGCCTAGAGAAAGGTATGGTGAATATGGGGAACCGTTTCACACGTGGGAAATGTAGCCCAGCTCCCACTAGGAAAAGCCAGTGGGAGGGAGGTCCAGCAGGCAGGACCCACACCCACAGACAGGTTCTCCCATGGGGAATCAGGCCTGCATTGTATGTACATAGGCTGCTATGAGACTTGCTTTGGCTAAAACTCCCTCACCCTGGATTGAGGCCGCAAATGTTTACTGAGTATCTTTAACTTCCTAAAGCCTGTGCTAAACCACCCAAGTATGGAGTGTAACCAGTTCAATCACTTTCCCCCTTGATCTGTAACATCCTTCTCTTTGAAGTAATTAGCAGTACTCTGTCCTTTGTTGTCTGTAAAAGGTAATCACCTGTGGTGAATCTCTGCATAGTAAATGAGGACCATCCTCCATGTAATGTGCCCAGAAAGGCAGTAAAAGCCTATCCAAGCAGGGGTCGGCTCTCTCTCTCTCTCTCTCTCTTGGGCTCTCTCTAGCCCTCTCGCCCTCTCTCACTTAGAGAGTGGCCATGCCGTCCCTTTTTCTCCACAGGATTTCTGTAGTCCACGTGTATTTGTCTATTGCATCCACAACTCAGGATCCTGCTGGCCAGGATCCACATCAGTGATAATTAATGCTAAAAATTTGCCTTTCAGAAATGAAGCACTGATCAAACTCATCCATGAGATGCTTGCAAATTGCAACAAGATTTGCCGGACCTAACCCTCCTTCCTCTGCTACACCCCATTTATCACCTTCCTTGCCCCAAATGTCTATAGAAAAGATTCAGCCTTTGGGTTGAAACATTGTCTTAGTACTTTTAATCCTAATGCTTAAGTATAATGTTTTATGAGTATAATTCATCCCACTGGTCTGCAATAAGATTTGTTTTCTATGTTAGTTCATCTCAAGGGTGTGTTCATTGTATAAAATTATAAATCAAACCCATTGAATTATTAATGATGTAAAACTCTATGTGTATTCATGGTGGCTATATATATATATAACTGTCAGATCCCAGCTCCAATTATCTGTACTTACTAAAAACATATTCACAAATGAGTAGAACTCCAGATGATAAGTTCTATTAATTTTAATGCTCCCAAGATAAGTCAGAATTTTTAAAGAAAATGACTCATTTGCTTGGATCCTTAGCTAGGGAAGTTGTTTTAAATTAATGAAATAGGTTGTCCTGAAATGTTTAAGTTGATATAGAATTTTCCTTCCACTTCTGAGGATTCTTCCCGATGATTAAAGAGGTTTTTTATGTTAATATTAAATAAAATTTGCCCTCAATATCTTTTAATATTTTAATAGAAAATGTGTGCTTTGCCTAATATGAGTCAGTTCAAAATGATATATAAACTATTATATATTGAATTTCACTAGTGTTCTAATTTATCTGTGAGCTGCTGTGTTATTTCCCCACTGTTCTAATCTAAAATGTCATGTGACAATAAATATTTAAGAGGGTGAATTCCATAGCAATTTGGTTAATAAAATTCACCACAACTAAGAAAAATGTTATACTAAATATAAATTGAGATCCTTTTGCATAATTCCAGCCAAGATGGAGGCATAGGTAGACATACTGTGCCTCCTTGCACAACCAAAAGAAGGACAACAACAAATTTAAAAACAAAAAACAACCAGAACTGACAGAAAATTGAACTGTATGGAAGTCTGACAACCAAAGAGTTAAAGAAGAAACATTTATCGAGACCAGTAGGAGGGGCAGAGACGGGCAGCCAGGTGGAGAGGACTCGGGGCAAGGCAGTGGCTGGAGGACCAGGGCAGGCAAGGTGGCAGCTGGTGGACCCAGTGAGATGGTGGATTATGGACTGAGTGGTCCCACATTCACGTGCAGATAAACTGGGAGGAACAACTGGAGAGCGAAACAGGCTGCCCAAATCAGGGTTCCAGTACATGGAAATAAAGCCTCAAAACCTCTAAGAAACCTGTGGGGGTTGAGGCAGCAGGGGAAACTCCCAGACTCACAGGAGAGTTCATTGGAGAGAACCACAAGGTCCTAGAACATTCACAAACCCACCCACCCAGGAAGGGCCCAATTTGCTTCTGGGTAGCAGGGGAAGTCACTGAAGGCCAACAGAGAGATGACCAAGCAGCATTGTTCCCTTTTGGACCCCTCCCCCACACACAGCACCACAACGCAGCAATGTGGGTTGCCCCGCCCTGGTGAATACCAGAGGCTCCATCCATTACTACACAACAGGCACACCAAGACAAAAAAAATTGGCCAAATATCACATCAAAACTCCAGAAAAAATACAACTAAGTGACAAAGAGAGAGCCAACCTATCAGATGCACAGTTCAAAACACTTGTAATCAAGATGCTCACAGAATTGGCTGAGTATGGTCACAAATTAGAGGAAAAAGTGAAGGCTATGAAAAGTGAAATAAAGGAAAATGTACAGGGAACCAACAGTGATGGAAAGGAAACAGGGACTCAAATCAATGGTTTGGACCAGAAGGAAGAAATAAACATTCAACCAGAACAGAATGAAGAAACAAGAATTCGGAAAAATGAGGAGAGGCTTAGGAACCTCCAGGACAACTTTAAACATTCCAAAATCTGAATCATAGGGGTGCCAGAAGGAGAAAAGGAAGAGGAAGAAGTTGAAAACTTATTTGAACAAATAATGAAGGAGATGGCAAAGGAAATAGACTTCCAGGAAGTCCAAGAAGCTCAGAGACTCCCAAAGAAGTTGGACCCAAGGAAGCACACACCAAGACACATCATAATTACATTAGCCAAGATTCAACAGAAGGAGAGAATCTTAAAATCAGCAAGAGAAAAGGACACAGTTATCTACAAAGGAGTTCCCATTACACTATCAGCTGATTTCTGAAAAGAAATCTTGCAGGCAAGAAGGGGCAGGAAAGAAGTACTCAAAGTCATGAGAGGCAAGGACTTACATCCAAGATTACTCTATCCAGCAAAGCTTTCATTTAGAATGGAAGGGCAGATAAAGTGCTTCTGAGATAAGGTCAAGTTCAAGGAGTTCATCATCACCAAGCCCTTATTATATGAAATATTAGAAGGATTTATCTAAGAAAAAGAAGATCAAAACTATGAACAGTAAAATGACAACAAACTCACCACTATCAACAATCAAACCTAAAACAAAAACAAAAACAAATTAAGTAAACAACTGGAACAGAAACAGAATCACAGAAATGAAGATCACATAGAAGGTTATCAGCAGGGGAGGTGGAAGGGGAGAAAGGGGGAAAAGGTACATGAAATAACTAGCATAAATGGTAGGTCACAAATAGATAGGGGGAGGTTTAGAATAATACAGGAAATGGAGAAGCCAAAGAACTTATATGTACGACCCATGGACATGAACTAAAGGGGAGGGGAATGCGGGTGGAAGGAGGTGTGCAGGGGGGAGGGGAATAAAGGGGGAAAATGGGACAACTATAACAGCATATTCAATAAAATATATTTTTAAATATTTTTATTGATTATGCTATTATGGTTTTCCCAATTTTCCCCCTCTATCCCCTCTCTGCCCTGCCCCCACAACCCTTCAGCATTCCCCCCACACACAGTCCACGTGCATGGGTTGAACATATACGTTCTTTGAGTCCTCTGTTTCCTATACCATTTTTTATTTCTCCTTGTCTATCTTATGCCTAACAATTATGCTTCTTCTTCCCTGTACCTTTTCTCCCCATTCCTCCCTTCCCCCTCCCCACTGAACTCCCTCCGTGTGATGTCCATTTCTCTGATTCTGTTCCTGTTCTGGTTGTTTGCTTAGTTTTTGTTTTCATTGTTTTTCTTTTCTTTTAGATTCATTTGTTGATAGTTATGAGTTTGTTGTCATTTTACTATTCATAGTTTTGATCTTCTTTTTCTTAGATAAGTCCCTTTAACATTTCATATAATAAGGGCTTGGTGATGATGAACTCTTTTCACATGACCTTCTCTGGGAAACACTTTATCTGCCCTTCCATTCTAAATGAAAGTTTTGTTGGATAGAGTAATCTTGGATATAGGTCCTTGCCTCTCATGACTTGGAATACCTTTTTCCAGCCCCTTCTTGCCTACAAGGTTTCTTTTCAGAATTCAGCTGGTAGTCTAATAGGAACTCCTTTGTAGGTAACTCTTTCCTTTTCTCTTGCAGCTTTTAAGGTTCTCTCCTTGTCTTTAATCTTGGGTAACTTAATGATGATATGCCTTTGTGTGTTCCTCTTTGGGTCCAACTTCCTTGGGACTCTCTGGGCTTCCTGGATTTCCTGGAAGTTTATTTCCTTCACCAGATTGAGGAAGTTTTCCTCCATTATTTGTTCAAATAAGTTTTCAATTTCTTTGTATTCCTCTTCTCCTTGTGGCACCCCTACAATTCAGATATTGGAATGTTTTGGGTTGTCCCAGAGGTTTCTAAGAGTCTCTTCACCTTTTCAAATTCTTTTTTCTTCATTTTGATCTGGATGGATGTTTATTTTTTCCTCTTGTTCCAAATCATTGTTTTGAGTCCTGGTTTCCTTCCTGTCACTGTTGGTTCCCTGAACATTCAGCTTTATTTCATTTTGGGTATCCTTCATTTGTTTTTTCATTTTTGACCAAGCTCAATCAGATCTGTGGGCATTTTGATTACCAGGGCTTTAAATTCTCCATCAGATAGGTTGGCGACCTCCTCCTTACTTAGCTCTCTTTCTGAGGCTTTACTCTGTTCTTTCATTTGGGCCAAATTTCTTTGTCTTGATAGGTTGTAAGGGGGCCGGGCCTTAGGTATTCACCCAGGCAGGGCAAACCTCTTTGCCGCACTGGGGAGGAGGGGCCAGAGAGGGAACAATGCAGCTGGCCTGCTTGTGTCTAAAGCATTTTTCAACAGACTCAGACTCTTGTGTGAGACTCAAGAGCTCCTCCTACTGTGGCAACCTCAGCCATAGCCCACAGCCACCTCGAATCCCCTTAAAGTCAGCCCCTCCCGAGCAGCCCACTGAGCTCAGCAGCCAGCCCTGCCCCCAAGGTCCACGGGTGGCCAAGGTTTTCCTCAGTCAGCCTGCAAGGTCTGCCGCCTTACTGGTCTGGTTGTTCTGGTTGATTTTTTCTTTAATTCCTTTGTTGTCAGAGTTCCATGCAGTTTGATTTTCTGGCACTTTTGGTTGTTTATTGATTTCAGATTGGTTGTTATCCTCCTTTTGTTTGTGGGAGGAAGCCAAGTGTCTCTACCTATGCCTCCATCTTGGCCATAACTTCAATAAAATATATTTTTTAAAAATGGAAAAAAAATCCTTTTACCAAATCCCAGAATATTAAACATTCACAAATGCCCCAAAATTTAAATAAAATATTCTTATGGAATACAAACTTATAAAATTTGTCATTCTGAGTAATAGTGCAAGCAAAAATGTGATTTGGTTTATAGACACTTAGAGAAGTTTCATAGTAGCTAATATTTAACTTCCTACTTGCAGTTAAATCAGATATATGTGACTCTGTAAATATATATCTTTTTGATATTAGGGGAATTGTGATTAGCTTGGCATAACATTCTGCTGGTCTCCTTTTACTTACATAATAACTTATTTATTTCCATAAATAAATATATATGATATATATTTAGTAATAATTTTGAAATTATTCTAAATAATATATATTCAGTAATAATTTTACATTAACTGATGTCAAAATAATATTTTGGATATACTGAGTTAAATAGATGATATTTCAATTTCACATGTTTCTTTTCATTTTTTACTATGGACACTAGAAAATTTTAATGCCTCTCATTATTGGATAGTGCTGACCACCCAAAGATATCAAGTCCTAATGCCTAGAACTTGTAAATGCTATCTCATTTGGAGAAAGGATCTTTACAGATGTGATTTAATAAAGAGTTAAGGAGACTATCATGGATTATCTGTGTGGGCCATAAATGTCATCACAATTATCTTTGTAAGAGAATAGAAAAGGAGAAAATAGAGACAGAAGCGAGGAGGCAATGTGACTCTGAAAGCAGAGAGTGCAGCGATGTGGCCAAAGAATGCAGACAGTAACCAGAATCTGAGAGAGGACAAGAGTGAGTTCTGCCTTCCCCAGAGTCTCCAGAAGGAGTGTGGCCCTGCCAACTCTGTGAGTTTGTACTTTTGGCCCTCAGAACTGGGAGAGAATAAATTTATGTTGTTTTAAGACACCTAGTTTGTAGTAATTTGTTATAACAGCGACAGGAAAATTACATAGAGCATAATCATGGGAAGAGGTGATTTAGAAGAGTATTTAAAGGAAATTGGGAGAGAAGGTCCTTGAATAAAACATCGGGGAACATCTAGCTGAGAAAGCTACATTTAAGTGATATTTAAAGAACAAGAATATGCTAACCATTTGAAGAGTCTGAAGAGAAGATTCCAGTCACAGGGAACAAGACAGGGGCAAAATCTTCATCTCTTCTAGAAACAGAAAAGAGGCCCAAATTTCTGAAACATGGTGAGCAAAGGGAGCATAACTCAAGAAGAAAATGGAGAGGTTAACAGAATAGGAGAGGAAAGTTCTTGCAGGTAATAGAGGACCACATTTGTCGTGATGAGTATGGATTTTACTTTAATTATAACAAACTATATGCAGAGAGGAGTATCATGGTTAGACATGTTTAGAGAAAAAATTCAGTGGCTTATTTGTAGAGACTGAATTGGAAGGGGAGAAGTTTAAAATAGTAGAATCAATTAAGAATGTTCTGTGGTAGTCCAGGAAGTAAATGTCAATAATCTGGACAAAACTGGTGGTAGTAGAGATGGTGAGAAGAGGAAAAATTTGAAATATAAAATTTGTCCAGGAACTATACAGCCATGTAATATGAAAAAAAGAGACATTTATTGAAGAAGATACAAGAAACATTGTACATAGGAGAATGACACCTCAGTCCCCTTCAAAGTAGGCATCTTGGGACCTCACCCAGTTCTCCCAATCGCCATTAGCTGCCCCATCGTATTTTCCTGAATTTCATTGATGGTTTGAAATCTTTTCCCTTTCAAAGGGAAGAAACCTCTTCCCAAAGGGATTTTAGTTTTGGGAAAAGTCAGAAGTGACAGGATACCAAATCTGACCTGTAGAGGGTCTGAGTCACCTGGATGATTTGATGTCTTGCCAAAAAACTCTGCATGAAACATGATGCATGAGTGGGCACATTGTTGTGATGAAGCTGCCAATCACCACCTGTCCATAGCTGGGGCCTTCTGAATCCAAATAATTTCCATAGAGGAATGTTCAATCTTAAGGCAAAATCTGATGCAGATCCATTGCTCTACTCACTCAGTCATTTTGAATACGATGGCCACATAGTACACATGCTCACTCAAGGTCTACCACCCCCACTGACTAGTACAATGAAATCATCATTGTTCACACATGCTCATTCCAGTTTAATGTCCTTGGATGCCAGGTTTCATCAATGCTGCACAAACTGTTGTCATTATATTAACAATGGTTGGATTTTTCAGACAGAGCTTGTATATTTTGAAAACTGAATGTGGGAAAATTGCATGAATTTGGTATAATGAGTGAGAGCACACAGAACAAAATACAACAATTAAAGAGATTATTGATATTGGGAAGACAAAGAGAGGAGCAGTTTCACAAAAAAATATGAGTTCAGTTGCAGTCACGTTAATTTTAAGTGCCTGTGAAATATCAAGTATATGCCAAGCAAAAATACATGAATTTATATATGAGTTTAAAAAAATGTATCCTCACCCAAGAACACTTTTTTCATTGTTTTTAGAGAGAGAGAGACATCAATGTGAGAGGGAATGTGATTGGTTTCTTTCTTGTATGTACCCTGACCAAGAATCAAACCCACAACTTGGGTATGTTCCCTGACTGGGAATCAAACCCATAATCCTTTAATCTATAGGATGATGCTCCAACCAACTGAGCTACACTGGCCAGGGCTGGGAGTTTTAAGGTCCAAGGTAAACAGTAGGTTCAAGATAAAAATTTAGAAGTCATTAGTAGATAGTAGCATGTAAATCCATGGGTATGGATAAGATAATCTAAAGAAAGCGAATATAGAGGTAAAAGAGGGGACCTAGGAATGAGCACTGAGGAACTCTAAAATTTAGAAATTAAGGAAGAGAGAAAATACCAAGGAAGGAGACTGAGCAGAAAAGGCCATGGAGGAAGAAGGAGTGCAATGTCACAGAAGCCAAAAGGAAAGACTGCTTTTAGGAGAAAAAATATTCACTATGGTAAATTGTGATGATAGGCTGAATAGGACTAATAAAAGGAAAATGGCCATAGGATTTGATACAATGGAGGTCAATGACAATTTTATCAAGATCAGTTTTCATAAAATGGCCAGAGCAGAAGTCATATTGGTATAAGTTGAAGAGTGAAGAGGTTGATTTTAATGTTTGGTCTGAGCTAAAGACCTAATTTTATTGTTTTCAATATGGCTAACCAATTGAACTTAAAAACAGGTAAAACTGAGGAATACATTTTGTGGTAATGCATACTTATGTGGAAAATTATTTTAAATATAAGGGAATTATACATACAAAGTGTAGACAGGTAGTTGACTCTAAGTAGAAAGCCAAGCGATTGGATTGAGGTCCACACTCAAGCACCTTTAATGGAGATGATAATGTTCTGGTCGTTAGGTTGGTCACAACTTTGTTACGGTTAATTTCACAGTTATATTCACAATATACACTACAGTCATATATTGTTATATATAAAATACCATACAGACAGAGGATTCTGGGAAGACGATGGAGTAAGCAGCATCAAGAATCTGCTTTCCCATCTAGACAACAATTGTACTGGCAGAATCTATCTGATAAAACTTTTTTGAAACTCTAGAGTTTATCTAAGGCTTGCAACTTCCAGGGGAGGGCTTGGACAGTAAATTACAGTTAATTTTGTTCAATTTTAGCTCTTAGCTCTACAGCAGTTACCAATTCCCCACTCAACAGCTCTATGGCAGGTAGCCATAAACAATTTTGGAACAGCTTGCACATAGCTTGTGTGAGTGAGGTGGGCGATAAGGACCCTGTTCTCCAAATACCAGGTATCTGTGTTCTGATTACTGACACCTACTAATCAGAGAGGTGCAGACACAGATACAGGCAGCCATTGTTGCACCCCTCCATTGTTGCAACTCTTCCCCTCAGGCTAAAGTAACTTTCAGGGGTTTCAAGACTAGTTCCTTTTCTACTCCTTCACTTTTCTTATTTTTCCCTTTTTGGGAGGCAGAAGTTCAAGACTGGGACATTGAAAAGAAACTACATAAAGAGGTAAAATGAGAGACTTACCATGCATACCCTTAAAAATGTTCAGGCTCAGAAAAAAAACAGATAGGATCCTAAATTTATACTTCAGGCTGATCCTTGGTACAGAAACAACCTACAATAATCAAAGCAAAATGAAACAAAAATAGGAAACCCTAAGAAAAGATGAGAATCTGATTTCCATCATTACCACATTATTGAATTCAATTGTCCAGCTTTCAACAATAAAATCACAAAGCCTACAAATAAATAAGAAAGTGTCTCATTTAAATTTTTTTTTAAAAGGTAAACCAGCAGAAATTGTCCCTGACAAAGATGACCAGATGGTTGGCCTCAACTACAAAGAAACTCAATTTATTTTTAATTAAATTTTTTTTCTCCATATTTATTTTTATTGTATTTTTTCCATTACCATTTATCCCCTTTATACCTCATCCTTCTCCCCCACCACAATCACCACACTGTTGTCTATGTCTATGAGTCCTTTTTCATTTTTGCTGAATCCCTCCACCCCCTACCCTCCCCCAGAGTTGTCAGCCTGCTCTCTATTAGTTTGTCTCTATTTTGCTTGCTAGTTCAGTTTGTTCATTAGATTCCACTTATGAATGAAATCATATGATATTTGTCTTTCTCTGACTGGCTTATTTCAGTTAGCATGATGTTCTCCAGGTCCATCTATGTTGTTGCAAAGAGGAAAATTTTTCTTCTTTTTCATGGCCAAATAGTATTCCACTGTATAAATGTACTATAGTTATTTTATGCACTCATCTACTGATGGACACTTGGGCTGCTTCCAAATCTTGACTATAATAAATAACTGTGCAATGAACATAGAGGTGCTTATATTCTTTTCAATTAGTGTTTTAAGGTATCTTTGGATAAATTCCCAGAAGTGGAATCACTAGGCAGTTCCATTTTTAATTTTTTGAGGTATTTCCATACTACTTTCCACAGTGGCTGTACCAATCTTTATCCCCACCAATAATACAAACTTTTTAAAATTATAGTTAACATTCAACATTATAATAGTTTTAGGTGTACAGCATAATGATTAGGCATTTATATAACTTAAGAAAAAATCCCCCCCACCAAAGTTCTAGTACCCACCTGACACCATAAGTCATTATCACAATATTATTGAATATATTCCCTATGTTGTGCTTTACATCCATGAATATTTTTGAACTGCTAATTTATACTTCATCACTTCAGCTTCACCTTTTTCATCCCAATCCTCCTCCCATCTGGCAACCATCAGTTTGTTCCATGTATCTTTGAATTTGTTCCTATGTTTTTTGTTCAGTTATTTTGGTTTTTAGATTCCACATATAAGTGAAATCATACGATACTTGTCTATCTTAGCCAGACTTCTTTCACTTAGCATAACACCCTCTAAGTCCATTCATGAAGACTTTTAAAAAAACTATCTTAAAAATGCTCAAAAAACTAAAAGAAGATGTGGAGAAAGTTCTAAAATGATCTAGGAACAAAATAGAAATATTGAGAGATAGAAAACCAAAAAGGAAATCAAATAGAACTTCTAGAGCTAAAAGGTACAATAATCGAAATGAAAATATTACCAAAGGAATTCAAGACAGACTTGAGCAGGCAGAAGAAATAATCATTGAACTTTAATATAGGACAATGGAAATGACCAAGTCTGAGAAACAAAAAGAAAAAAACTGAAAAAAAATTAAAGCGAGCCCATAGAACTTCTGAAACACCATTAAGCAAACCAACATATGCATTGCAGGAGTCCCAGAAGGAAGAAATAAAGGCCAATTTTTTTCCAAATTTGATGGAAGACATGAATATAAACAACCCAAAGCTTAACAAACTCCAATATGAATTCAAAGAGATCTACACCAAGACACATTATAATCAAACTCTCTAAAACAAAGACAAAGAGAGAATCTTAAAAGCAACAGAGAGAAAAGACATCACATACAAGGAATCTTCAATAAGATTTCAGTAGATTTCTGTTCAGAAACTTTGGAGGCCAGAAGACAATGGGCTGACATATTCAAAGCATTAAAAGAAAACACTGGCAACCAAGAATCCTATATCTGGATAAACCGTTCTTCAAGAGTAAGTAAGGGAGAAATACAGATATTTCCAGAGAAACAAAAGTTGAGGGAATGTGTCACTACTACACTGTCCCTGTAAGAAATATGAAGAGGGCCCTGCAGGTTGAAATAAAAGGGATACTAGAAAGTAATTCAAAACTGTATGAAGAAATAAAGATCTCAGAGAAGGTAAATAAATGATAATTATAAACAATTACTATTTTAACAATGATATTATTATTCTACTTTTTGCTTTCTATATGAGACTTTGTTTTTAAAAATAATTATTTGTCTAAAAGCTGTAATTACTTTAACTTTGGTTTGTAACTCCATATTTGTTTCTTACATAATTTAAAGAAAAATGTATTTTTTAAAAACAATTATTAGTTATGTTTTTGACATACAGTGTATAAAGATATAATTGGTGAAACCAATAACTGAATGGAGTAGAAAACTGATTATAAAATAGCAGAGTTCTTGTATGTTATTGAATTTAAGTTGGTTTAAATTCATATATAGTGTTATAATTTTAGGATTTTAAATGTAATCCCAATGGTAACTACAAAGAAAGTAGTTATAGAATATACATAAAAGGGAATGAGAAGAGAATTAAAATATTTAATATTAAAATAATTATAATACAAAAAAACAACTAACCACATAGAGACAGTAATGTAAGCAATTAGGACAAAAGTGTTACAAAACACACAGAAAAAATAGCAAAATGGCATAAGTAAATCCCTCCTTATCAGTAATTACTTTAAATATAAATGGATCAAACTCTCCAATTAAACGACAAAGAGTGGCAGAATGAGTTTAAAAAATGACCCAACCATATGTTGTCAACAAGAGAATCATGTAACATCCCAAGACATATACAGGTTGAAAGTGAAGGAATGGTAACAAATATTTCATGCAAATAGTAATCAAAAGAGAGCAGGTTAGTTGTATCAGACAAAACAGACTTTAAATCAAAAAAAAGTTTTTAAGGGACAAAGTAAGACATTATAATTAATAAAAAGTTCAATAAAATAATAAGACAGAACAACTATTAATATTTGTTCACCTAACCACAAACCATCAAAATGCATGAAGCAAAAGTTGACAGTTAAAGGGAGAATAGACTGTTCAACAATAATAGAGTCCAATATTTTCCTCTCAATAGTGGATAGAACAACCAGACAGAAAAATAAGTAAAGAAATATAAAACTTGAACAACATAAAAAACAAACTTGTTGTAAAGGATATATACAGAACACTGTACCCAACAACAGATTACATGTTCTTCTCAAGTGTATATGGAACATTTTCTAGTATAGACCACATGTTAGGCCACAAATTAAGACTAAGTAGATTTAAAAGAGACAGAGCTCAGAGAAGAAAGTATCTCCTCTGCCACACAAGACAAAGTTAGAAACCAATAACAAAAGAAATACTGGCAAACCAAGTTTATCACTATACTAAAAGGACTATACACCATGACCAAGTAGGATTTAGTTTTGGAAATGTTCAACATATGAAAATTCATCAATATACTATATTAACAGAACAAAGAAAAAAACCACATAATCATCTCAACTGATGCAGAAAAAGCATTTGACAAAATTCAACACACTTTGATGGCAAAAACTTAAAAAAGAAAACAAACTAGAACTAGGAAGAAACTACTTCAACATAGTAAAAACCACATATGAGAACCCCCTAACAAATATTATACTCAATAGTGAAAAAGCAAAAGCTTTTCCTCTAAGGTCAGGAACAAAGCAAGGATTCCTAATGAGGATGCAAAGAAACATAGAAAAACTAAATTCAAGCATAATTAATCTATCCAGGAGAAAAGAGACCCACAGTTTCTTTACTCTCTGGCAAAATATCAAAAAAATAAATGTGCCCAAGATAGAGTTAAGAAGAAACTAGCTAAACTTTTAAAGAACTTTTAACAGCTCCATAGGAGCTAGTATGATGAATTTGGTTCTGTGCAACCCTGACCACAAGTCTCCCTAAACTTGTCAAATCATCCCCGTGGGATTAAATTGAGTGTCAAAGTCTGGAGGTAGGTCAGGAGAGCTGAAAAATCCTTCACTACAGCAGGCACTGGTCTACTGAGCCTGAGGGAAAGATAGGAGAATGGAGAGAAGTCAACCCTGACTTTCCCCAAGTAAAAGCAGTAGATGCTGAATGCTGAGGGCAGGAGAAACAACGAAGAAAAACCTCCAAAACAGAAACAAAAGATCATAGGTCGTATGATCCCAGTGATAAGAAATATCCAGAATAGTTAAATCCAAAGAGATAAAATGTATACTAGTGGTTGCTAGGGACTCAGGGAAGGGTACAAGTAGAGAGCAACTGCTTATTAGTAAGAGGTTTTATTTTGGGGTGATGAATATATTTTGGAACTGAGTAGAAGTGGTGTTTGGACAATATTTTGAATGTACTAAATGCCAATTAATTGTTTACTTTAAAGTAGTTAATTTATCAATTGTGAATTTCATCTCAATAAATCATTTAAATAAATAAGTAATAAAATACCTGAAAGCAGTATTCTAAATCCCAAAAGAAATCCTTTCAAGCTACTCTGAGGCCTCCTCGGAGAGGACTACAATAGCCCTCCTGAGACTGGGACTGACAGGTCAGGGAAGAGATCTCCTGGGCTGCATAAAGCTGGGGCAAGACTAGAGAGTGAGGAGGACTCTTCACCCAGGATCTCCAGAGTCTCACCAAACCCTGCTGAAGGGGCATGTCTTGATCTCACCATCAAAACATTTGAAGCCAGTGGTGACTAAATAAAACTGAAGCTGGGAAAATGCCCAGATCTAGCTCTACTACAGATTAGGTTGATTTAGTCCCTAGTACTAACAGCCTAAAAGAAGAAGCAACATCAGTTTTATGGTGGTAAACATTATTTATACTGTGCTTTTACATACAATGCCTGGCATAAAATTAAAAACCATGAGACATGCGAAGAAGAAAATTATGACCCATGATCAAGAACAATAAAAAAGCAATAGAAGCAAGTCTGGAGTAAGTTCCTATATTATATTTATTTGATAGAAACTTCATAATAATTATGATAACTACATAAAAGGAATTAGTATAAAAGTTGGAAAAACATGTGTGAATGTATGAGAAACTTTAGAAGAGATAGAAACTGTAAGTCAAGAATCAAGTAGGAGAGCTGAGAGGGGCAAGAATAAAATTGCACTGATGTGAGGTTCCTATGTTGTTAATGCCCTTTAAATATAAAGCATTTACCTTTAAACTATATTATCTCTAGAGCAACCACAAAAACCATACAAATAATAAGAAATACTAAAAATAGTGATTCACCCCCAAAAAAGCAGGAAAGGAGGCATAGGAGAATAAGAAAAAGATAGGACAAATAGTATCAAATACCAGGATGACAGACAAAATCCAACCATATGAAAAACTGCATCTACTGTAAATGGACTAAGCACTTAATGTAAAAGGCAAAGATTGTCAAACTGGATTAAAAAGCAAGATCCAACTCTGCTGTTTGACAAAAACATACTTTAAATATAAAGAGACAGATAGGTTAAAAGTATAAGTTTATCATATATTCCCCATTATAAAAGTTATAAATTCAAATAGAAAATATGCAAAATATATTTTAAAAACTCATGAAGCCAAAGGTATCACACTTCCTGACTTCAAATTATACTACAGAGCTATGATAATTAAAACAGCATGGTATTGGCAGAAAAACAGACACACAGACCAATGGAACAGAACTGAGAGCCCAGAAATGTAACCACATGCATATGGGCAAATAATTTTTGACAAAGAGACCAAAACAAACAGTGGAGAAAAGAAAGCCTCTTCAATAAATTGTGCTGGAGAAATTGGAAAGACACAAGCAAAAGAATGAAACTAGATTACAGTTTGTTGCCATGTACAAAAATTAATTCAAAGACCTAAATGTAAAATCTGAAACAAAATTACATACAAGAAAACAGAGGTACTAAACTCATGAACTTTGGTCTTAGAGAAGATTTTATAAATTTGACCCCAAAAGCAAGGGACGTAAAGGCAAAAACAGAGGAATGCGGTTATGTCAAACTAAAAAGCTCTGCCCAGCAAAAGAAACCACCAACAAAACAAAAAGGCAACCAACTGAATGGGAGATGATATTTGCAAACAACAGCTCTGCCAAGGGGTTAATATCCAAAATATATAAATAACACATACAACTCAACACCAAACAAACTAACAATCCAATTAAAAAATGGGCAGAGGACCTGAACAGACACTTTTCCTAAGAAAACATACAAATGGCCAACAGGTATATATAAAGATACCCAACTTCAGTATTAGGGAAATACAAATCAAAACTACCATGAGATAATACCTCACACCTGTTAGAATGACTATTATTAACAAGACAAGTAATAACAAGTGTCAGAGTGGTTGTGGAGAAAAAACAGCTCTCATTCATTGCTGGTGAGAATATAAACTGGTACAGCCACTATGGAAAATAGTTCTTCAAAAAATCAAGAATAGAGTTAATATATGACCCAGCAATCCCTCTCCTTACCTGAAAAACTCAAAAACATTTATTTGAAAGGATATGTGCACCCCTATGTACATTGCAGCTTTATTCATGGCGGCCAAGACATGGAGACAACCAAAGTGTCCAATAGAGGATTGGATAAAGAAGATGTGGTACATATACACAATGGAATCCTACTCAACCATAAGAAAACATGAACTACTGCCATCTGTGACAACATGGATGGACCTTAAGAATATCACTCTAAGCAAAATAAGTCAGTCAGAAAAAGCTGAAAATCATATGATTTCACTCATATGTGCAATATAATACTGAAAGTCATAGACACAGACTATAATATGGTAGTTGCCAGAGGGAAGGGGGGTGCAGGGTAGTAAAGGATAAAGGGGACCAAATGTATGGTGACAGAAGATGATTTGAATTTGGGTGGTGGGCACAATGCAATATACAGATCATGTATCATATAACTGTACACTTGAAACCTATATGATCTTATTAACCAATGTCGCCCCAATAAATTTAATAAATTTTTTAAAAATAATTAAACAGTACAGTATTACCCTAAAAAACTCAAAATATTTAATTTAAAATGCATAGAAAATAGCTTCATAAGAAGTAACTAATAAAAAGATAATGACACCCTAATTTCTGTCCATTGTAAGACATAAAACTGAGAAAATAAAGGCCATATTTTCCCCTGCCCAAAATTCCTCTAAGTCTTTGCCATGAAAACTGTACAATGGGCTGAAAGACCCATTCTCATTGGCACACCTAGTATAACATTCTGAATTTTCATGGTTTTACATACATATGTAATATATATGTATATAAGCATGCATTTATACTTTCACACAAACACACACAAAAATATTAAGTGATTAAATAGTATTAACATGAGCTAACTAATGTTGACTCACTGGAAGCACTTAAGCTTGGGTAAATAAAAGATGAGTTTTAAGCAAGGCTCTAAGTAGGAAAATAACTCTCCCCACAAAAGGAGTGTTAAATCTCCTCTCCAATGGTCACAGAATAAAGAGGACGTAACTACCCAAGCATGCTGATCCTGCAGGAGTGTAACATACACACACACACAATACACACTTGGGATGCTCCGGGAAGGTCATGGAGCTCTAATAATCCATCGAACAATCTGCAAAGCACACCTGAGAGGAGCAAAGCTTTACGTAGACATTGATAATGTCTCAGGACTTAATGGCAATACATTTAGTAACAACTTGAACACATAACAGTATTCAGCTATAAGGATCTAGAGGCAAGAAATGAGCATCTCAATGCAGACCAGATGAATTGGAAAAAGGAAATTAATAAAGAAGAGTATACTGAAACAAAACTTTCATTTACCATACTTCTTACGTTATCACTAGTTACCTTAGTAAGGAAAAAGTCACCAACAATATCCGGAATCCAGTTGTATACTCAATTGTATACATCAGAATGTGAATTGAATCATGTTCCACAAACAACAGTTATTGTTAAAGACAAGTGTCTGAATGAACCCTGATTCTTTCTCTCTGGGTATGTGATATATTACATATATATGTACGTACTTGGCCAAATACATGGGGTGGGAGGGAGTAAGTCATCAAAGCAGAAACAACCACATCCAAAAATATCCAAAGCCTTGTGACATAGGGGGAAATGTGTGTGATATCAACAAAATGTGAAAGTAAATTATATAACAATCCCTTAGCTATTAAAGTATATGCACATTTACCTAAGTCATATTTTAACATTTTTCATCAAAGTTATACTTCTCAACTCTGAATTATATAAATTAGAATCATCCCTTTACATCTATGTAACACTGCTTTCCAATGGTTGAATCACTCAGTCATTCAGAGAACAGGGAAGAAAAATGCCATTGTTGAAAAACTTTGGATTTAAAAGCCCAAAGGGATGCATAAAGATGGTACAGAGACACATTAAATGGGACAGTATAAAATAGTTGATGGTCGCTTGACCCTGAAATTCTTCAAGGAGCAGATCTATTTTGAAAGACAAGGAAGAAGTTTTGATGTAAACAAATAGCAGGCAAGTATGAGAGAAAGAAAATATCTTTAGAAAAAGTGTAAGAAGTTAAAAAGCAGGAAGTCAACCTTCCCGAGACACAAGTATGAATCAGAGTCGAGCTGCTTTTTCTCCAAACTGACTTAAAGGTTTTAATGTCTTAATCTGAATACAGGCACTAGAAATTTCAGAGGAGCTCACCAATTTTTAGTACTTGTGCTTGAGCCAAAAAAGGAACAAGAAAAAACTGAGGTTATGCTGCTTATATATGTTTCCACCAATTAAAAATGAACCCAAAGTGAAGAGCTACTTTTCTAAACCCTGAATCACTTCTCTCGTTGGGACTATGACCTCCCTTTTAGGTTTCTCAGGATATTCATATCCTCATCCTAGTGTGGTGAGAAGCAGGGTGCACACAACCCAAGAAGAACCTGTTCTGAATTGTGAAACTGCATGGCTATTAAGGAAAGTTACAGCCGCTAAAGTTCAGCCTGGTTTTTAAAACATTTTTGAATGTTATCAAAATAATCATGTACACAATAACTTCAAATAGGACAAAATGTATCTGTGGTGTTTTAATTTTAAATTACTTTATTTTTTCATTAAACATTGCATTTATTTTTAGTTTTTATGTTTATGGAAGTTATACCTCAGACGTGGTTTGAAGAGTTAACATGGTGGAAGGTTTTGTCTATGAAAAAGTTCCCTGAGCCCCTCTCCTTTCATTCCTCCCCTTCCAAAGGAAACCACTCGGCATCTCTTTTAGATAATTATTTTCGAATTTCTTTCATATCTCTGTTTCATTTTTATCCTTCCATTTTTATTTCCCACTATAGAAGATGAGGATGTGGCATCTTTTCCTCCTGCTGCTCCCACCACACACTCACAATCTTGACCATTTCCTCATCACTAATACAGGTATATCAGGAATCATGGTTTTTG
This sequence comes from Desmodus rotundus, assembly GCF_022682495.2. NCBI lineage: Eukaryota > Metazoa > Chordata > Mammalia > Chiroptera > Phyllostomidae > Desmodus > Desmodus rotundus. Next base: position 84,357,775 of record NC_071394.1, read on the forward strand.
ATATTATGAATATTATACCATCCGTAGATGAGCTATGAGATGAAGTATGTGTCTTTTCTGCATGTCTTTTTTACTTCCCTGGAGTTAAAAATTATGTAACTATTTACGTTGTGTTCTATATGTGTACCACTAATTCAAGCCTTAACTATGTGTCAGTCTTCTAAATTTCCTCTCAAGTCAGACAAACAGATTTCTATGAGTTTCCTTCTCCTGCTCTCTTGGAGCCTCCTGGACTGCTCTGATACATGCTGGTTTCATCTCTGCAGGATGTTCCACACTCATCCCAGGACATCCCTTCACCATCACTCTGGGGAATTCCTGCGCCTCTCTCCTCTACAGCATCTTCTCTTTCCAGCATCCCTTGTTTTCCTTTTTCTTGGTTTACTCCCTGATTTTGGGGGGAGGGGGGCTGAGAGGATTCTGTAGCCTCCTAAAAAAGGGTGCATGAGATAAACATTTTAGAAGCGTGTATGTTTAAAAATGCTTTTATTCTACTACCATACTTTATTGATAATTTCCCTATACCTTATTTCACCTATTTATTTTATTTATATATGTAAGTATAATTAATATGTATTATATAATAAAATATATACTACATAATATGTTATGTATCATATATATTTAATATATATCATCTATAAATTTTACCAGTTCTGAACATCCTAATTACCTTTAATCTAATGTCCCCACAAATAAAGTTAGTATAATCATCACCAACCATGTCCTCTTACGTGAAATTATTGGGTCATATGAAATGCATACGACTGACTGGTTCCTGCCAGAGAGTTCTCCATAATGACTGCACCAGTCTACACTCCCAACCTGGTGCATAAAGAGGACTAGTGATAATAAAATCAAAAACTATTCACCTTCACAGACCTTCTCTGATAAAAGCCCCAAGATCTTGACAACTTTCAAGTTGAAGCTCTAATGGTAAATAAACTGTGTGAACTAAATCTTCCCCTTGGCAAACAGTGTTGGCTTTGAAGCATTGACACGTATACAAAGGTCTTTGAAAATTTCAGTTTCCTTAAGTGGAAATTAACATTTGACCTGATAAAAAGGCAAAAATTATATATATAATTTTTCATGACTTCTAATTCCCTATAGTCTGTCCAGGAAAAGTCCAGCCATTGTTAATATAATGAGAATGGTTTGCGAGACATCAATGTGTCAGGATGGTCAGGGTAGGACAAAATGGCAGCCAAACTACAGCCCGAAAAAGACGGCTGACGTCAAACCAGGAAACCAAAATGGCAGGCTTTGCCAAGACGGATATCCGCATGGCAACCTGAGCCCGAAGAGAACCACCAATGATAGATTGTCACCTGGTTCAAAGAGACCAATCCCTAGCCCCCATGAAGAGAGCCAACCAGAATTTGGTGCATAAAACCCCGGCATATTCCTTGCTTGGGGACGACTTCCTCGGCCCCACTCTGTGGACCAGACTGAGAACCTCACCCGGGAGTGCAAACCCCAATAAAGCTCTGTACTGCCTAATTTTGAGGCTGATTGGCATTTCTTCCTCGGCGGAGCCTAAGAAAACCTTTCACAATGTAATTCGGCAGCCAAGGAGAGTGGAGTGGAATGCACATGAGTGAACAATGATGACTTCACTGTACTAGTCAGTGGGGGTGGTAGACACCATTGAGTGAGCATGTGTACTGTGTGGCCATCGTATTCAAAATGACTGAGTGAGTAGAGCAATGGGTCTGCATTAAATTTTGCATTAAGCTTGAACATTCCTTCCGGAAACTATTCAGATGATTCAGAAGGCTGCAGCTATGGGCAACTGGTGATTGGCAGCTTCATCACGACAAGGAATCTGCTCGTGCTCGTGCAGAGTTTTTTTGCAAAATATCAAATCACATAGGTGACTCAGCACCCCCTACAGCCCAGATTTGGTGCCCTGAGACTTCTGGCTTTTCTGAAAACTAAAATCACCTTTGAAAGGGAAGAGATTTCAGACCATCAATGAGATTCAGAAAAATACAATGGAGCAGCTGGTGGAGATTGGGAGAAGTGTGTGAAGTTCCAAGGTGTTTACTTTGAAGGGGACTGAGGCATCATTATCCTACATATAATGTTTCTTGTATCTTCTTCAATAAATGTCATTGTTTTTCATATTATGTGTCTGGATACCTTCTGGGACAGACTCTTTAGATAGATAGATAGATAGATGATAGATAGATAGATGATAGATAGATAGATAGATAGATAGATAGATAGATAGACAGATATAGATAGATATAGATGCTTGGGATTTTTTTTTAACAGGTTGAATTTTTTCCAGTATAATCCTTTTTCCGTAATTGAAAGGTGTCAGGAAAATTCAACTAGGGTGTTAAATAACTAACTTCTGTGTTTTTTCCATCATTCTATTTTCAGATTGTGACCTGAAGCCATCTGAGATAAAGGGTAAGACTGGGCCCATTCATAGAGCTGGGAAGGAAAGGGCACAGAGTTGGCTGAGAAAAGCCCAACATGTCACACCCTCCCAAAGAAAAGCTGCCTGCCCATTCTTGCACTACAATAGAGCAGGAGTGAAGCAAAGCTCTTTCTGTATCCTCACTCCCAGGAAACCAAATATTCCCCTAGAGGTAACAGCAAATTGACCTGGGTTGGAATTACATAAAAGAAAAAAGAAATGGTGTCTTGAATGTCTGAAAGCAAATGCTAAATGGCCATGAAAAATGGCCATTTTTCAGAGTTACTGGCAGACAGTGAGTCCAAACTAGCTAAGTTTCTGGGAAGAGCATGGGTGAGTGCTGATGTACTGCAGGCAATTACGGATAAATTATTGCCTCTGATCCCATCCAGATCCAAACTGAAAGCCCAACATCTGGCCAGCCTATGTGGCTTTTGACTAAACAAGAATTGGGTCTCATTACTACCAAAAGTGGGGTAACAGACTGCCAAGTTTATTCTCTCTGATGGCCATACTATTACTACAAATACCAAAATTGCCAGATACTTTGATCTTTTAATCGATGCCAGGAGTTAGATTTTTGCACCAAAACTCAAAATGACTGTGCTGATTTTTCTTATAACACTGAAGGATTCTGCTACCCAGATTAAGATATGTAAATGTGATAAAATATAAAACTACAATTGAAATGTGTTATAGATTAAGTGTACTTTATTTTATGTGTTGGTTCTCATGGAATCTAGATAATATAAAAATTGTATAAGCCTAGTTAATACTATAAAAATTATGAAATTTAATTTTTAAAAGATTTTGTTTATTTACTTTTAGAGAGAGGGAAAGGGAGGAAGAGAAATGCCCCAACTGGGGACTGGGCCTGCAACCCAGGCATGTGCCCTGGCTGGGAATGGAATTGGCAATGTTTATGTTCACAGGCTGGCACTCAACCCACTGAGCCATACCAGCCAGGGCTGAAATTTAATTTTGAAGATAAATTTTAAATGCCCAGTGTTTCCTGGCCATAATTTGGTTATGGTCTGTGACATCTTAACTTGGTTTGAAAAGTTAAACTAGTATATTCTTAAAGTAAAGAAGAGTTATAGTCATCCAAAGGCCATAAAGAAATTAGAGTATAACACTTAATGATCCAGAGAGTAAAGGTAATGACACCAACTCTCAAAAAAGTAATGGAGTTAACAGAGATAGAGACAAAAATCCCAAAGTGGTGTATTTTTTTAGTCCCTATTTTTGTTGTTATTGTCTACTAATAATTTGGGAATATATTTAAGCATCTAAGTGTATGAATCGAAGTGTCTCCTATCTTTGAAATATTGAGGACCCAGGACTTTTTAAATTAATACTTATTTTTTAGTTTTAAGTTTATAGAAAAACTGAGAAGAAAGTACAAGGAATTTTCACATGTATGATTTCTCCACAAGTCCCCCTTTCCACAGTTTTCTCTATTGTTAATGTCTTAGGTTAGTGTGGTAAATTTGTTATAATTGATGAGCCAATATTGATACAGTATTATTAACTGAAGTTTATGGTTTACATTGGAGTTCATTGTGTTGTATATTCTATGGATTTTGATAAATGTATAATGACATGTTATCCACCATTACAGTATCACTCAAATAATTTCACAGCCCTAAATATGCCCTATACTCCACCTAGTCATTCCCTCCCCACTGGCAACTGCTGATTTTTTTTGCCTCTGTAGTTTGCCTTTTAGCCCAAAACTTTATTTCTTTAGTATCCCACTTGAAAAAAAATTGGCCATATTTTCCTTTTTAGTTGATACTCCAGTACCTCTTGACATAGGGGACCACTGAGACCTGCACTAAATTCCTGGAAGCAACACAGAAATTTATACACACAGTGTGATAAGTTATTGATACTGGAGTATTTTACAATACAATTTATATAAACACAATATTTATAATGGAAAATCAAAGCTAGTAAACAAAGGAAAACTGTAACTCAAAACAAGAGAAAATTACATTAATGAACTATCATTTTAAGTAATATTTAAAAAGTGGTAAATTGAACATAGCATCATGAATTAATATGAAGGAAAAGTATGTCTGTTCCAACACTAATGCCTATAAGCTCTCCTCATCATGGTCTAGCCCATTAATGATATGAAACTGTATAATATGCAGTCCTAGCACACAAATTTAGTTTCTAGAAGTCGATTCTATTTGTGGACTAGGAGAATTCAGAGTGAGCTGGCACATACACTTGAAAGACAGCAAGAACAGTTTCAAAACTTTCTGGTGGTGGTGAGAAAAAGAACCAAGATGGCAGCATAGGTAGACACACTGCGCCTCCTCGCACAACCAGAACTGACAGAAAATCAAACGGCAAGGAAGTCTGACACCAAGTTGATAAAAAAGAAACATACATCCAGACCAGTAGGAGGGGCGGAGACGGGCAGCCACGGTGGAGAGGACCCACGTTGCCATGGCCGGACCAAGACTGGCGGAGTGTGGGAGGAACGGGGCAGGCAGTCTGACCACTAGCAGATCCTGCGGCCCTACATTCACACACAGATAAACCCGGACGAACGGCAGGGAGCCAAGCAGCCCGTGTAACCCAGGGCTCCAGCTCGGGGAAATAAAGGCTCAAACCTCTGAGTGAAAACACCTGTGAGGGTTGGGGCGGCAGCAGGAGAAACTCCCAGCCTCACAGGAGAGGTCGTTGGAGAGACCCACAGGGGCCTAGAGCATGCACGAGCCCACCCACTTGGGAACCAGCACCAGAGGGGCCCAATTTGATTGTGGGTAGCAGAGGGAGTGACTCAAATCCAGTGGAGAGTGGAGTAGGCGCCATTGCTCCCTCTCAGCCCCTCCCCCACGTACAGCCTCACAGCGCAGCAACCACCGTTACCCTGCCCCAGGGAACACCTAAGGCGCTGCCCCTTTAAGTAACAGGTGCGCCCAGACCAAAAAAAAAGGCCCAAATGACAGAACATTTCAAAGCTCCAGAAATAATTCAACTAAGCAACGAACAGATAGCCAGCCTATCAGATGCACAGTTCAAAACACTGGTAATTAGGATGCTCACAGAATTGGTGGAATTTGGTCAAAAACTAGATGAAAAAATGAAGGCTATGCTAAGAGAGACAAAGGAAGATGTACAGGGAACCAATAGTGATGCGAAGGAAACTGGGACTCAAATCAATGATGTGGACCAGAAGGAAGAAAGAAACATCCAACCAGAAAAGAATGAAGAAACAAGAATTCAAAAAAATGAGGAGAGGCTTAGGAACCTCCAGGACATCTTGAAACGTTCCAACATCCGAATTATAGGGGTGCCAGAAAGAGAACAGGAAGAACAAAAAATTGAAAACTTATTTGAACAAATAATGAAGGAGAACTTCCCCAGTCTGGCAAAGGAAATAGACTTCCAGGAAGTCCAGGAAGCTCAGAGAGTCCCAAAGAAGCTGGACCTAAGGAGGAACACACCAAGGCACATCACAATTCCATTACCCAAGATTAAGCAGAAGGAGAGAATCTTAGAAGCATCAAGAGGAAAGAAGACAGTTACCTACAAAGGAGTTCCATAAGACTGTCAGCTGATTTCTCAAAAGAGACCTTGCAGGCAAGAAGGGGCTGGAAAGAAGTATTCCAAGTCATGAAAGGCAAGGACCTACATCCAAGATTACTGTACCCAGCAAAGCTATCATTTAGAATGAAAGGACAGATAAAGTGCTTCTGAGATAAGGTCAAGTTAAAGAAGTTCATCATCACCAAGCCCTTATTATATGAAATGTTAAAGGGAGTTACCTAAGAAAAAGAAGGTCAAAAATAGGAACAGTAAAAATGACAGCAAACTCACAGTTATTAACGACCACACCTAAAACAAAAACAAGAGCAAACTCGGCAAACAACTAGAACAGGAACAGAACCATAGAGATGGAGATCACATGGAGGGTGGTCAATAGGGGAGTGGGAGGGGGAGAGAGTGGGGAAAGGTACAGAGAATAAGTAGCATAAATGATAGGTAGAAAATAGACAGGGGGAGGGTAAGAATAGTGTAGGAAATGTAGAAGCCAAAGAATTTATAAGTATGACCCATGGACACGAACTATAGGGGGGGAATGTAGGAGGGAGGGTGTGTGTGCAGGATGGAGTGGAGTGAAGGGGGGGAAATGGGACAACTGTAATAGCATAATCAATAAATATATTTTTTAAAAAAACTTTCTGGTGGTGGTGACAAGGAGCTAGTTCAAAGGGGCTGTCATAGGTCCAAATGTGAATATGTATGTGAATCAAAAAGAAATTGTTATTATTTTTTTTAATCCTTACCGGAGGACATGCTTGTGGATTTTTTAGAGAGAGAGAGAGGAAGAGAAGGAAGAGGGGTGGGCAGAGAGAGAGAGGGACAACAACTGAGACATCCATGTGTGAGAAACATCCATTGGCTGCTTCTCATACTTGCTCCCACCAGGGATGCAACCCACAATCTATGTATGTGCCCTGACCGGGATCAAACCCCAACTTTTTGTGTATGCTCATGGGATGACATCCAACCAACTGAGCCACCCAACCAGAGCCAAAAATAAATTATTTAAAACTATAGATTGGAATCATTTGAGTCTCTGAAAGGCTGTAAGTACCTGATGATATTCAAAAGAGAAAATAATAAAAACTATGATAGATAACTTTACAGGTGATTCTTGATCAACTTATAAACCCACAGCAGCTGGATGTATGACCACACATCAAGAATTGACATGTCCATAGACATTTGCTTAAGTGGCAGCTCGTAGACTCTTAGAGTAAGCTATTTGGGAACGATGTGGTAGGCTGTATAAAAACAGTGGAGATAGAGCAAATTCTACCTTTATTTTCTCGGGTGAGGCAGGACTGTACTGTAAGCATTATCACTAGCATCTGTATATCCCACAAAGAAACCTAGGGCCAGGAAAAAATCATGCCAAGATACGCTGTATTGGTCCTGCACATTGTGGCCACTCAATTACCAGTAAGACTCCACTGAGTAACTAAATGGAGAACTAACAATGTGCATGAGTTATGTTTAAGAAAGATTCCTTCCTGCCAATCCATGACTCCCTGAAACACTGCATGGTATCAATTTACACACAAAACAGTTTAGGAGGACAAATACCAAAATGTTAACAGTGATTTCATCTGGACAGCTTGATTTAACATGAGTTTCACTCTCTTGTTTATAAAAATAATACTAGCCGGAAAAATTATATTTATTTTGAAAATTAGAAGATGAAACTTTCCATGAAGTTCTCCATATACAATAATAATAGTTGTTTAAGAGCTACAGAATTCTGTCCTGACATTTCCACATAGAAGTCCCAAACTGCTGAGGTTATACCAAAAATTATCATTAATGTAAAAAGGGGAACTTGGAATCCTAGATCCAACAATGTGTACACTTGGGACATGTTTTGATTGCCCTGAGCCTCAGTTTCTTCAAATGTAAAATGAAGAAAACACTTATTTCATGATTGGTTGGACCACTGAAGATACATTAATGACATGCCACATTTACATGTCTCATAAGCATATATAATTGTCCCATTCAGAAATACTTCACAGTAGCAGGAAAGGGAGGATGTCTATATGATTGTATTTGCCTGAATTTGCATAAAGAAGCCCTGGAAGGATAAATATGTAGCAAATAAGTATAGTTACTTGGCCTGGAGAAAAGAGGGGAAAGAAGGATGGATGGGAGAAGATAGAAGTGAGACATTTCACTATACTTCTGTATACTATGTTGATAGATTTTAGAATAAAAGTTAAATCAGTTTCACAATAAATTAATAAATTCCTCCTTCAAACTCTTTCCACCAGGGCTAAATATTTTGCATTGTACTCAGTCATTTTCATACTGCTGATAATAAATCACTTTTATAGGTTCCATATCCATTCCTTCATTTTCTGTGACCTTCTATACTTACCAGTTAGCACCACAGAACAAAATGTCGGACTGCCTGTTTGCATCAGACTGCCAACTTCCCGGTAAAGCTGCTCTGTGTTGTGGTATTATAACCACAGTCATCAGCAAATCATAGATATGCCAATTTAGGCATTTACATAATGTATTACTGGTTTTTCCTTTGCTTTTTTATGAATGCTGGGGAAAATATATTTGGTAAACTGGATTTCTTTGTATATGCCAAATGACCTAGCCCAGATATCTGCAGCCAAAAGAAACAATCGTTGACTATAGTACTACAGCATCTAATGTTAATTTCAATCCCTACTAATGCCAATTATTCTGTTATTACCTTGCTGAGAAATTCTAATGTTGAGAATAAAAAATCTAGAGTAGATAATGAGATAATAAAGCTTTGATATAATACAGTAGGAAGACTATTCATTTTTCTCACAGAATATTTGTTTCCCCTGGGTGCACAGAGGATGGAATAAAGGTGAGGGTGCTTTTAGTTTGTGTTCAATCTTGATGTTAGGGCTTCTCTCTGCTCAACGAATCTTGAGAGATAATTATACTTGTTTTAAGTTCTATATATTCCTAATCTGACACACTGCAAGGTTTGCTGACAATGTTTGTACTGACCCCAAATCCTGTTTTCTTTTCTCTCTTAGGGAAAACGTTTCTTTTAAAAGTCTCAAGAATCTGGTTGAACTGCATATTTCTGCTTATTTTTTTCAGCTCAGATAATTCTGGAAATGAAAATGTAAGCTATTTATGCCTAAAGTGAAGATGTACTATAACTGGAGATCCAGGAAAAGCATTAACCTAGTTAACACACATGTCTTTTATTAGTGGAGGAGCAAGAATGAAAAAAAAATGTAAAGTTATGTTTTTAATATTTCTAGTTTCATTTTCAGAAATACTGGTAGAAAATTTGATGATCTTATAATACACCAGTTTAGAAGAAAACAAAGAGATAATAATTTCAGGGGGTTTCTATTGGACGGTTAATTCTAGCCATACTGTTTGCTGCCCAGTAGCAAGGCAAAATGCAGCTGACTGCAGTGACAGGCCTAAGCTCTAAAGGGTCAATTCTGAAATTCAGGCCTTTCATTTCCAGTTGAAATTAGTTAAAATAAAAGGTATATATTTTCACATCTGTCAGCATATCAGTCCCCACCTTTTAGGAAATGTCAACCTCTTTCTTCCAGTGCACTTGTAAAATGTTGTACAAAGAATTCATTAACATTGGGTATGTGGTACCTTAAGAGAGATACTATCCAAATGTATTTTCTCAGTTAATCACTTTTCACTTGTAGCAAATGGCTTGCAATGTAGTTTTTGCTCATATTTTTGTCTTTGGTGCGAGTTGTTTGTACACTCATCTTTCCTATGCCCACTACCTTGCTTTTTCCTAATGTATTGTAGAGTTTTTCCTGAATGCTTAGAACACCCCTTCCTGGGTCAGCACTTGCCAGTTTCCGTTTAATTCAGGTTTCAGTGAGAGAGGCCTTCCCTTCACCCTACCACACCTTGTATTATCTCCATATGGCAGGTACAGTGTGTAAAATTCCTTTTTACATATTTATTTACATGTTGATTTCCATTCCTTTCCAACTAGAACCTTAATTCATCAAGGCCAGGATATAGGTCTTACTTACCTCTGTTGTCTGGGCTTAAAATACTACCTGGTCCATTAAAGACAAATGACGGTAAAATCTTTGATAACAAGAATATAGTCTTCTAAAAAAGGAAACAAAATACAACCAGAGACATTGAAGTTAAGAACAATCTAAGAATAGTCAGGGGGGAGTGGGGAGGGGACAATGAGGAGAGGGGATTACAGGAACTACTATAAAGGACATATGGACAAAATCAAGGGGGAGGGTAGAAGTGGGGGAGGGAGATGGGTTTGCCTGGGGTGGGGTGGAGGGATGGGGAGAAAAGGCATAGAATTGTAATTGAATAACAATAAAAATTTTTTTAAATAGTAAAAAAAAAGAATATAGTCTTCCATTCTTCTATTTATTTATTGTTGTTCAATTACAATTGTCTGCATTTTCTCCCCACCCCTCCACCCCACCCCAGGCAAACCCAAAACCCTTCCCTACCTCCACCCTCCCCCTTAGTTTTGTCCATGTGTCCTTTATAGTAGTTCCTGAAAACCCCTCTTCCCACTACCCCCTCCCCACTCCCCTCTGGCTATTGTTACATTGTTCTTAACTTCAATGTCTCTGGTTATATTTTGTTTGCTTTTTTCTCTTCTTGATTATGTTCCAGTTAAAGGTGAGATCATATAGTATTTGTCCCTCACTGCCTGGCTTATTTCACTTAGCATAATGCTCTCCAGTTCCATCCATGCTGTTGCAAAGGGTATAAGCTCCTTCTTCCTCTCTGCTGCATAGAAATCCATTGTGTAAATGTACCATAGTTTTTGGATCCACTCATTTGCTGATGGGCACTTAAGTTGCTTCCACTACTTGGCTACTGTAAATTGTGCTGCTATGAACACTGTGATGCATAGGTTCTTTTGGATTGGTGTTTCAGGGTTCTTAGGGTATAATCCCAGCAGTGGAATTGCTGGGTCAAAGGGCAGTTCCATGTTTAGTTTTCTGAGGAAATTCCATACTGTTTTCCACAGTGGCCTCACCAGTCTGCATTCCCACCAACAATGTACTAGGTTTCCCTCTTCTCTGCATCCTCTCCAACATTTGTTTGTGGATTTGTTTATGTTGGCCACTCTGACTGGTGTGAGAGGGTACCTCATTGTGGTTTTAATTTGCATCTCTCTGATGGCTAGTGATGCTGAGCATCTTTTCATATGTCTCTGGGCCCTCTGTATGTCTTCCTTGGAGAAGTGTCTGTTCAAGTCCTTTGCCCATTTTTTAATTGGGTTGTTTGTCTTCCTGCAGTGGAGTCGTGTGAGTTCTTTATATATTTTGGAGATCAGGCCTTGCCTGAGGTATCATTGGCAAATATGTTTTCCCATACTGTTGGTTCTCTTTGTAATTTGGTGCTGTTTTCTTTAGCCATGCAGAAGCTTTTTTATTTTGATGAGGTCCCATTGGTTTATTCTTTCCTTTATGTCCCTTGCTTTAGGGGACGTGTCTGTGAGGATGTTGCTGTGTGGAATGTCTGAGATTTTCCTGCCAATGTTTTCCTCTAGGACTTTTATGGTGTTCCAACTTATATTTAAGTCTTTTATCCACCTTGAATTTATTTTTGTGTATGGTGTAAGTTGGTGATTGAGTTTCATTTTTTTACACGTAGCTGTCCAGATCTCCCAACACTATTTGTTGAAGTGGCTATTTTTGCTCCATTTTATGCTCCTGCCTACTTTGTCAAATACTAATTGACCATAGAGACTTGGGTTTATTTCTGGGCACTCCGTTCTGTTCCATTGGTCTATATGCCTGTTTTTATGCCAGTACCAGGCAGTTTTGATTACAGTGGCCTTGTAATACAGTTTGATATCAGGTGTTGTGATCCCTCCTGCTTTGTTCTTCTTCCTCAAAATCGCTGCAGCTATTCGGGGTCGTTTATGGTTCCATATGAGTTTCTGAAATGTTTGTTCTATATCTGTGAAATATGTCATTGGTACTTTAACAGGGATTGCATTGAATCTATAAATTGCTATGGGTAGTATGGCCATTTTGATGATGTTAATTCTTCCAATCCATGAGCATGGTACATGCTTCCATTTGTTTGTGTCTTCTTTAATTTCTTTCTTCAGTGTGTGTAGTCTTCTGAGTACAGGTCCTTTACCTCCTTGGTTAGGTTTATTCCTAGGTACTTTATTTTTCTTGTTGCTATATCAAATGGGATTTTTTTCCTGATTTCTGTTTCTTCAGTTTCATTGTTGGTATACAGGAATGCCTTTGATTTCTGGGTATTGACTTTGTATCCAACTGTTTTGCCAAATTCATTTATTAGATCAAATAGATTTTTGGTGGAGTCTAGGATTTTCTATGTACACTATCATGTCATCTGCAAACAGTGACAGTTTCATTTCCTCCTTTCCAATTTGGATGCCTTTTATTTCTTTTTCTTGTCTGATTGCTGTGGCTAGGACTTCCCATACTATGTTGAATAGGAGTGGTGAGAGAGGGCATCCTTGTCTTGTTCCTGATCTTAGTGGGAAAGCTCTAAGTTTTTGTCCATTGAGTATGATATTGGCTGTAGGTCTCTCATATATGGCCTTTATTATGTTGAGGAATGCCCCCTCTATTCCCACTTCGCTGAGTGTTTTTATCATAAATGGGTGCTATATCTTATCAAATGCTTTTCCGGCATCTATTGATATGATCATGTGATTTTTGTCTTTCCTGTTGTTTATGTGGTGTAGTATGTTTATTGATTTGTGAATATTGTACCATCCTTGCATCCCTGGGATGAATCCCATTTGATCATCGTGTATGATCTTTTAATGTATTGCTGGATGCGGTTTGCCAATATTTTGTTGAGGATTTTAGCATCTATGTTCATCAGCGATATTGGCATGAAGTTTTCTTTCTTTTTTATGTCTTTATCTGGTTTGGGGATTAAGATGATGTTGGCTTCGTAAAACGAGTTTGGGAGTCTTCCATCTTCTTGAATTTTTGGAAATAATCTGTGGAGGATGGAGGTTAGCTCTCCCTTAAATACTCTGTAGAATTCTCCTGTGAAACCATCTGGTCCAGTGTTTTTCTGTGCTGGGAGTTTTTTATTACTGTTTCAATTTCATCAGGTGTTATTGGTCTGTTCAGGCTTTCTGTTTCTTCTTCATTGAGTTTTGGAAAGTTATATTTTTCTCAAAATTTGTCCATTTCATCTAGGTTTTCACATTCCTTGGCATATAGTTCTTCACAGTAATTTCTTACAATCCTTTGTATTTCAGTGGTATCAGTTGTAGTCTCCCCTCTTTCATTTCTGATTGTGTTTATATGTGTCCTCTCTCTTTTTTTCTTGATGAGCCTGCTTAAGGGCTTGTCGATTTTTTTTATCTTTACAAATAACCATTTCCTGGATTCATCGATCCTTATAGTTGTGCTTTTAGTCTCTATGTCATTTAATTCTGCTTTGATCTTGGTTATTTCCTTCCTTTTACTTGCTCTCAGCTGTCTTTGTTGTTGTTCCTCCAGTTCTTGTAAGTGTAGTGTTAGGTTATTTATTTGAAAGTTTCTATTCTTTTCAGATAGGCTTGTATCACTATGAACTTCCCTCTGAGGACTGCCTTTGCTGTGTCTCATATGTTTTGGATTGTTGTGAGTTCATTTTTGTTTGTTTCCAGAAAATTTCTGATTTCTTCCCTAATCTTGTTCTTTACCCATTTGTTGTTTAATAGCATGCTGTTCAATCTCCACGTTTTTGAGTGTTTTGGGGGAATTTCCTTGAGATTTGTTTCTAGGTGCAGTCCCTTGTGGTCAGAGAAAATGCTTGATATGATTTCAATTTTCTTGAACTCATTGAGGCTTGTTTTGTGTCCTATCATGTGGTCTATCTTTGAAAATGTTCCATTTGCTTTTGAAAAGAATGTGTATTTTACTTTTGGGGGGTGAAAGGCTCTATATATATCAGTTAAGTCCATTTTATCTAGGGCATTGTTCAATGCCACAATATCTTTGTTGATATTTTGTTCGGAAGATCTGTCCATCCTTGATAGTGGAGTGTTACATTCCCTTACTATAATTGTGTTGCTGTCGATATCTTTCTTGTAGTCTTCCAAGATTTTCTTTATGTATTTGGGTGCTCCTATGTTGGGAGCACATATATTTACAATGTTTATGTCTTCTTGATGGATTCTTCCTTTAAGTATTACGTGACCTTCTGGGTCTTTCTTTATGGCCCTTCTTTTGAAGTCTATTTTGTCTGATATGAGTATTGCTACCCCAGCTTTTTTCTTTTTTCCTGTCCATTTGCTTGGAAAATTTGTTTCCAGCCATTCACTTTCAGTCTGTGTAGCTCTTCTGTCCTGAGATGGGTCTCTTGTAGGCAGCATATGTGTGGGTCATGCTTTCTTATCCATTCACCTATTCTATATCTTTTGATTAGAGCACTTAATCCATTTACATTTAAGGTTATTATTGATAGGTACTTATTCAATGCTGATCTTTTGTACCTGTGTTCCTCTCTCTCTCTCTCTTTTCCTTCCTTTCCTTAAAGCAGTCTCTTTAGCATCTCTTGCAGAGCTGGTTTGGTGGAAGTGTATTCTTTTAGACTTCTTTTTTCTGGGAAACTCCTTATTTGGCCTTCTTTCTTGATTGAGAGACTTGCTGGGTAAAGTAGTCTTGGTTGCAGGCCTCTGGTTCTCATTACTTGGAATATTTTTTGCCATTCTCTTCTGGCTTGGAGCGTTTCCACTGAGAAGTCAGTTGCTAACCTTATTGGGGCTCCCTTGTATGTTACTTCCTGTTTCTCCCTTGCTGCCTTTAAGATTCTCTCTTTGTCTTGGAATTTTGCCATTTTAATTATGATGTGTCTTGCAGTGGGCCTTTTTGGGTACCTCTTGCTTGGGACTCTGTGTTTCCTGGATTTGGGTGACTTCTTCTCTCATCAAATTAGGGAAATTTTCCATGGTTACTTTTTCAAATAGGTTTTCTATCCCTTGCTCTTCTTCTTCTCCTTCTGGTATCCCTATTATATGGATATTATTATGTTTCATTTTGTCCTGCATTTCCCTTAATCCTTCTTCATTGTTTCTGAGCCTCTTTTCCTTTTCTTGCTCTTTCTGGGTGTTTTTTTCTACCTTGTCCTCCAGTTCACTGATATGATACTCTGCTTCATCGAGCTTGCTTTTGATTCCTTCTACTGTGTTCTTCAGCTCAGAAATTGTATTCGTCATTTCCTCTTGGCCCTTTGGATAGTTTCTATTTCCTTTTTGATGTTGATAGAGTTTGCGATGAATTCATTGTAGTTTCCCTGTAGTTTTTGGTAATTCTGTATGAGCTCATTAAGCTTCCTTATAACCAATTCTTTGAACTCAATATCTGATAGTTGACTTTCCTATTTTTCATTTATCATTGTTTCTGAGACTTCCTCCTTTCCTTTCATTTCAGGCTTGTTTCTTTGTCTTCTCTTTGTTTGTGAGACTCTTCCTGTTAGCCTCTGCTTCTTAAGTTGCTCTGTTCTGTCCCCCTGGATTTATGGTGTGAACTTCTGTGGTAGAATACCTGTGAGGTTCAGTGGTACAGTCTCCTTGATCTCCCAATCTTACTACTGATCTTGGGCTGTGGTTTATGTTGACTCTGTGTATGTGTTTGGTTTTTGGTTCTTGATTAGACTTTCTTTGGTTGGTCTTTCCCAGCAGCTGGTTATCTGAGGGTTAGTCTGTCCCCCACTCTTGTTTTCTGTTGTGCAGGTGTGGGCAGGTTGTGTTGGAATTCATTCTTCTGTATGTACAAGGTTTTGAGGCTTTTCTCTTGCTCTTTTTCAGTAGTTTGTTCTTAGTAGTTTCTTCACTATTTAAATGTTTTTCCAGATAGGTCCTGGGTGAGTTAGTGTGACTTCCATTCCTTCCTTCACCTTCTCCTGTTCTTAGCTGTTGGTGTTGCCTTTGTTGGTAGGTTTCCTCTTCCGGGAGGTATCCTGGTGTTCCCGGCTTCTACCTACTCTTTTTTATGGTAGGTTGTAGGGGAAAGGCGAAATGGTTTAAGAGAGCAGGAGTGTATTATATGATATTTAAAGTACCAGCCCTTAGAGAAGAGATAGGAGATCCTTTGGATATCTATAGTGTTAACCGTGATAATTCACCCACCTAGCCACTTTTTAGAAAGGGTGGAAAGAAGATAAGACTCTTGTTGCAGGGGGGAAGGATTGTGAATTGGATCTAGAAAGCTATGAGCTTGTGGGAGGTCAGATTATGCAGTAAAGTGAGCATAAAGGGTAGAAAATAGGTGTAATGTGTGAGAGAATAGATTTAACCACACCAGTAATAAAGTTCAGAAAACAGTGACGTGGGCTGAGATCTGGAAGGGGTTCTGTGTAGCATTTACAGATGTATGGAACAGTTATTATTTACAATAGTAATGGAGCAACAATCATATGACAGAATCTATGTGATCTGGATAACTAGAATAGGGAGTATAGGTCCTGGAGTAGTGTGCTAATGGAACACAAGTGAAGTGAAAGACAGTTAATTAACAATACACTGTGAGAGAGAGAACAAGGGGAAACCAGTCAAACAATGCAAATTAACCAGTCAAGCAAAGGCTAAACAGAAAGAAGAGATATACAAAAATACTAATAAAATGAGTGATGTAAGAATAATGGAAAATAATAATAATACAAATACACAATATCTTGCAAGTTCTCTGGAGTAACAATGTGAAATTTGTTTCACTGTCTCAGCTGTTGGGATGCTCCCTCTTTGGGTCCAACTTTGGTCTTTTCAGAGTTCCAGGTTTTATTGTCTCATTTGTGGGGATTAAAAATACAAAAGACAGAAGGAAGAAGAAATATAAAGGGAGAGAAAGAAGCAGAACAAGAAAGAATGAAAGAGAGAAGAAGGTGTTAAAAGAAAAAATAATAAAATAATAATAATAAAGAATTACTTTAAGAAAAAAATTTTTAAAGAAAATAAGCCTGCTGGCTTCAAAGTGGCCAAACCAGTTTTGTTGGTCTTTTTGTCTGCAGCCAACTCAGGCGGCTTAGCCCAGCTCTTCTCCGCCCTGCCCAGCACTCAGGCAGCCTGGGCCCAGCTCTCCAGCGGCCCCGGACCCCCAGGTTCAGGCACTCACCCTCCTCTGGGCTATAGGTGTGTGCGCGGGGCTTTCCTTGATTCACACTCTCCTCGGTGCCTCTGGTCTCAGGTCTCTCCGAGTTGCACTCTCCCTAGTCAGTGCCTGTGGTCTCAGGCCCCCCCCCCAGGTGTGCACTCCACCCCGCCCCGGTTCTTCGGATTTGGGCTCAATACCCCCCACACCTCTGCTGGAGCGCTGGGCATGTGGCCGGGTAGAGAGGAGACTGGAGCTGTTGCCGCAGGGGAATTCCCCAAAGTGTCCCCGAGGGTCTTTTTCTTTGGGGGAAAATCCTCCTGCTCAATCCTGCCGCTCTGTACAAGGAAAGGTCTGTCCTCTCGCACAGCCCACCTCTCCAGCTAGAGCCGGACTGTCTGGTCAGGGCCCCACATGGCCCAACTCTCAACTCCCCACAGCCAGCACCCACAGTCTCCGTGGGTTTACCACTTCATCCTTATTCCCCTCCCTGCGACTTAAAGCAACCAGGTCTCTCTTGGTGCTGCTCAAGCCTTGTTTGGCAGGGGAGGGATCTGTTAACCTGGCTCTCTCCCAGGAGTCCTGCGGCAGGCCCAGTGGGTGCAGGCCTGGGGCTGCAGTTGCCCTGTTCCCCACGCTGGTCCCAGGGACCTTTTTATCCTGAAGCAATCCCCTTACCATCTGTTTTTTCAGTGTCCTCTATACTTTTTGGTCTCCTATCTTCATAAATGCTGGGGTACTGTTAGCTGTTCGCTTTGTTCCTCAGTAGATTGTCTAGGTGTTTCACCCTTGTGCAGGGGGAAGTGGACTCCATTCCTACCTATCTCACCGCCATCTTTCCCCTCCAGTCTTTTATTCTAAGAAAAGCTATAGTTATAGTAGGTAACCAAAAGTTATTCATTCTCAAAGGATTCCAGCACTATCCTCAAATGAAACTAACCACTCAAACCCAGTTTAAAACTAAGAGAAATACTTAGAAAACACTAGGTCCTTAGATCCAGATTCAAAGTGCCTAAGAAAATGTTTGAAATGAGGTAACCCTAATTTGCTAACTGAATGCCATAAAATCTGAATTGAAGTCCATCAGAAACTGTGCAGTTGAACCGTATGTCATATTATAAAAGTTTGAATCCATACCTGAATAAGGTCATGGGGAGAGAGGTATTTTAACCCTTTCAGAATATATGATGATATAGTTTAATAATATAACTATTACTTATTACATAAATAACAGAAAGAATTGAAATACTTAAGAAAACTTATACCAAAAGTGTCTTCAAAGTAGAAAAAAATGAGTTTACTATATTGCCCGGAAAAGTGACAAAGAAAATAAATAGCAATGCATATATAAGAACCTGATTTAAAAGGTTAAATTAACTTTTAGCTATTTAGTTATATTAGGTACATAGGTATGTTAGGTTTTAAGAATAATAAGTATAAAGTAGCTGTTTTGTATGTTAAAAAGCAGTTGAAAATTAATAATTACATATGGTATGTGGTTCAACTTAACTGTGTATTAAAGATTTCCTAAATGCCAAACACTATAGTGGAAATTGGCACACTGTATCATTTAATGCTCCCAAGAAGTCTTTGAGTATTATCCTTATTTTACAATTAGAGAAACTTAGGCCGAGAGAAATTAATCAACCTCTCAAAGGTCAAGGAGTTAGCCAGTACCAAAGCTGGGATTCCAACCCAAATCTCTTAATCACCTCAGCCCTTTTTTTTAAGGGGGATGGAAGGAGGAGGGGGAGAGAGAGAGATTTGTTGTTCCACTTATTTATGCATTCATTGGTTGATCCTTGTATGTACCCTGACCTAGGATCAAACTCACAACCTTGGTGTATTGGTATGATGCTCTAACCAACTGAGCTACCCAGCCAGGGCACCATGGTCCATTTTATTTCCACTATATTACCCTACATTATGTATGCAAGTGTCTCTTTATAATCCTTTTTATATTACCCTTAGAAAATAAAGTAGAAAAAGGGAAGTACCTCTTGAGATACATCAGGACAGTAACCAAGTCATTTCTCAGTCCTATATTTATGTTCCCAACAGGTCAAGGGCAAGCTTTGTTTTCATCTTTAAAAGTCTATTTTTCTGCTATTAATTTTGAGGACGCATGGAAACCAAGTTTACAGGCTAAGTTAAATTGTAAAATGCAAGATACAATGAGAAATAATGTACTTGGATTCTGATAAATCATTCAGGCTTTAGGACTACTGTACAGCAAATTGAGCTCATCCAGAGAGAATGTAGATAAAATGAGTTTAGGAGCAAATAATAGGATGTGAAAGTACATTTTAAATGGAGCAATGCTTCAGTTTAATAGTTAAGAAACTATTTTAAAAACTAAGGGAGACACAGAGAGGAAGGAAGATGGCGAAGGAGTGAATGGAAGTCACACTGACCTCCTCCCAGGACCAATCTGGAATTAGAACTAAATTGTGGAGAAATCATCTGGAACAAACAACTGAGCAATAGCCAAAGAAGCATATAGCTTCAGACATACAGAACCAGCTTCAGCACAAGCGGTCTGGTAAGGAGTGCGGTAGAGACTCCAGAGGGCTGGCTGGGTGCCCACAGGTGGCAGCACTGGCAGGATAATTAAGCGGCTGGTTGATCCCCTGGAGAAGATTAGGGTCTAAACCCTAAGCTAGGATTCACAGCCTAGAACACCAGAGCCCAAAATGTACACAGATAACAACCAGTGGTGAAAAGCAGCAGGGTTGTTCTCTGGCACAGGTGGACAGCTGGAGACACAAGGGCCATTTAAAGGGCTAACACACAAGTTTGCATTTGCAGCCACTTACCCAAGGTTCCAGCAAAGATGGGAGCAGAGTTCCTGGAGACACCTGAGGAGAGACGGAGATGGAAGCCTTGGGGAGAGAACTGAGAGAGTAGCCTCCAGGATCCTGGTGCTGAGTTATTCCCCAGACTGCAGCAGCCTTTGTGCTCAGGCAGACCACTCCCCTCTGAACAGCAGCAGCCTAAAGGGAAACAATAGCCCACACCCCAGGACAGATTCAGCCCTGCCCTACAGTGCTTAAACCTGACTACTGAGTGCAGAGTGACCAGATTAACAATTGAAGGAGACAGCCAAGGACAGCAGATCACTGGAAGTAATAAACAGGCTGCGTAAGGTCAGATGGGGTCAACATCTGAGATCAGCAGAGGCAGATCCAGAAAGAAAAAAAACAGTGGTAAATATAAGAGGCTACTGAGACTAAAGCCAATGTGGTCTTCTTCATGATTTGTGGTATTTTCTTTCCTGCATAGCTTTATAACATTCATTTCTTCTCCAATGAGTTTTTATATAAGAAGTCACTTGATTTTATAATACAGTGTATTTCAATTCACACATTTTGCCTCTCCCTTCTCTTAACCCATTTTACCTTCCTCTTTCCTTGCAATATTTTCATTTCAAATTTGGTTTTCTCTGTAACTACAACTTGTTTCCATTCCACACTCTATTTCTCCCCTGTCCAGACACTCAAAATGAATTTTCTTGTCAAGGGTCATTTCACATCCTTTTGCCCAACTCTTAAAATACCTGTGTTCTCTCTACACCTTTAACAAACTTTGCTAGTTGGTTGTGGGTAGGGTAGTTGTTGTTGCATTGTTTTTTCAAGGGTATCTCTAGAGCTTCACTAATTCTGTATTTCAAATAACAAATTTTACTGGACCCCTCTCCTACTCTTTTTTTTCAACTCAAATTTTAATTCTGCCATCTTAGCCTGTTTTTTTTTCTTTTTTGTCTTTCTTCCATTTCTCTTTCATCCAGCCTTTTTATTTTTCTTTCTTCTCCTTTTTTTTCTTATCCTTTACATACCAAATTTTAATTTTTCCCTCACCTAGTCTGGTTTTTGTGGCTCACTCTTAGTATTCCTTCTCCCTCTATCATTACAAAATCACTTCCCATTCCTCTAAACATCTCTTAGACTTTTCTTTGTTTCTTTTTTCCTTCTTATTCTCATACCACCTATATTAATTTTAGCTCATTTGCTATTGATAGTACTCCAGTGGATCTTTCTCTCCAATTTGGCTCCTGTATTTTTATTAATTATTTAATACTTTCCCTTCCTTTTTCTTTCTCTGTCTCACTTTATTTATTTTATACTATTTTAATTTCTGTTTAAACCTAATATTATATGCTTCTCTTCTCATACTCCATTCCACATTCTTCATTCCCTTTCCTTATTCACGAAGTAAACTTTACCTTGTCTCCTTCCATTGTTGCAACTCCCAACTCTTATTAGTTCTCCTCCCTCTTCCTTCTCAAAATCATTTCTCTTTCAGTAGATCATCTCATATCCATTCTCCTTTCTTATAATAGCCTTATACTCGTTACACCCTTTTAATACTGGTTCATTTGCTATTGATAATGGGATTGTAGGGAGGGTTACATTTTCGGGTATGGATTTGTTTCTTGGGCTCTGTGGTTTTGTTCAGGCAGCACCTGCGAACAGCACACAAGACATGGTGGGCGGAGTCACCCTCAGTCAACCAGCAAAAGAGAAGAACCCCTGAAAGAATAACCCAATAACAATCAAAACCCAACTACATCCAGAAAACCAGCATAAAAGGTATAAAGGACATCCGAAGAACATCAAGTTCAGGTGATCAAGGAGACTGCATCACTGAACCTCACAGGCCTCCCACCATAGAAGTTCATACCATAGTGTCAGAAAGTCAAAACAGATCAATTTAAGAAACAGAAGCAAACAAGAAGAGTCCTACAAACAATGGGAAGAGAAAGAAACAGCGCCATATCAAAAGGTAAGGAGGAATCCTCAGGAAGAATGCTAAATGAAATAGAGGCAAGTCAACTATCAGATATTGGGTTCAACACAATGGTAATAAGGAAACTCAATGAAATGAGTGTGAATTACCAAACACTACAGGAAATTACAAGGAACTTACTGCAAACTATATCAGCATAAAAAACGACATAGAAACAATCAACAAGGGCCAAGAAGAAATGATGAACATAATTTCTGAATTAAAGAATGCAGTAGGAGAACCAAAATGGCGGCGTAGGTAGACACACTGCGCCTCCTCGCACAACCAGAACTGACAGAGAATCAAACGGCAAGGGGGTCCGACACCAAGGAAATAAAAAATAAACATTCATCTACACCGGTAGGAGGGGCGGAGATGGGCACCGGGGCGGAGAGGACTCGCGTAGCTGTGGCAGGACCCGCTGTGGAGGGACCCGCTGTGGCGGGACCGAGACTGGCAGAGTGTGGGACGAACGGGGCAGGCAGTCCCAGCACTAGCAGACCCTGCGGCCAAACATTCGCGCAGATAAACCGAGAGGGCTGGACTCGGAGTGGCGGAGAGCAGGGCAGGCAGAGTGCGGGTAGCACACCACAGCCCCACATTCGAACAGAGATAAACCGGACAAATGGTGGGGAGCGAAGCAGATCCCGCAACCCAGGGCTACAGCTAGGGGAAATAAAGCCTCAAACCTTTGATTAAAAACGCCCGTGGGGGTTGGGGCGGCAGCAGGGGAGACTCCCAGCCTCACAGGAGAGGTCGTTGGAGAGACCCACAGGGGCCTAGAGTGTGCACAGGCCCACCCACTCAGGAACCAGCACCAGAGGGGCCCAGTTTGATTGTGGGTATCGGAATGAAAGACTGAAATCCGGAGGAGAGTGAAGCAGGCGCCATTGCTCCCTCTTGGCCCCTCCCCCATGTACATCGTCACAGCACAGCAACCAGCGTTACCCCACCCGGTGAACACCTAAGGCTCTGCCCCTTAAAGTAACAGACACACCAAGACAAAAAAAAGAAAAAAAAAAGGCCCAAATGACAGAACATTTCAAAGCTCCAGAAAAAATACAACTAAGCGAGGAAGAGATAGCTAACCTATCGGATGCACAGTTCAAAGCACTGGTTATCAATATGCTCACAGAATTGGTTGAATCTGTTTGAAAAGTAGATGAAAAAATGAAGCCTATGCTAAGAGAAACAAAGGAAAATGTACAGGGAACCAATAGTGATGTGAAGGAAACTGGGACTCAAATCAATGGCGAGGACCAGAAGGAAGAAACAAACATCCAACCAGAAAACAATGAAGAAACAAGAATTTGGAAAAATGAGGAGAGGCTTAGGAACTTCCAGGACATCTTGAAACGTTCCAACATCCGAATTATAGGGGTGCCAGAAGGAGAAGAGGAAGAACAAAAAATTGAAAACTTATTTGAACAAATAATGAAGGAGAACTTCCCTAATCTGGCAAAGGAAACAGACTTCCAGGAAGTCCAGGAAGCTCAGAGAATCCCAAAGAAGCTAGACCCAAGGAGGAACACACCAAGGCACATCATAATTACATTACCCAAGATTAAACGCAAGGACCTACATCCAGATTTCTGTATCCAGCAAAGCTATCATTTAGAATGGAAAGGAAGATAAAGTGCTTCTCAGATAAGGTCAAGTTAAAGGAGTTCATCATCACCAAGCCATTATTATATGAAATGTTAAAGGGAGTTACCTAAGAAAAAGAAAATCAAAAATAGGAACAGTAAAAATGACAGCAAACTCACAGTTATTAACGACCACACCTAAGACAAAAACAAGAGCAAACTCGGCAAACAACTAGAACAGGAACAGAACCATAGAGAAGGAGATCACATGGAGGGTTGTCAATAGGGGAGTGGGAGGGGGAGGGGGGGGAAAGATACAGAGAATAAGTAGCATAGATGATAGGTGGAAAATAGACAGGGGGAGGGTAAGAATACTGTAGGAAATGTAGAAACCAAAGAACTTATAAGTATGACCCATGGACATGAACTATAGGGGGGAATGTGGGAGGGAGGGGGTGGGCAGGATGGAGTGGAGTTGGGGGAGGGAATGGGACAACTGTAATAGCATAATCAATAAATATATTTTTTTTAAAAACTTAAAAAAAATAAAAAAAAGAATACAGTAGAAGGAATCAAAATCAGGCTACATGAAGCAGAGAATCAAATCATTGAGCTTGAGGACAAAATAGAAAAAAAATCCCAAAGAGAGCAAGAAAAGGAAGATTGAAAAAAAATGAAGAGGGGTTAAGGGAAATGCAGGAAAACATGAAACGGAATAATATCCATGTAATAGGAATACAAGAAGGAGAAGAAGAGGAGCAAGGGGTAGAAAAACTGTTTGAAAAAGTAATGATGGAAAACTTCCCTAATTTGATGAGAAAAAAAGCCACACAATCCCAGGAAACAGAGAGGTTCCCAGTCAAGAGGAACCCGAAGTGTCCTACTGCAATACACATCATAATTAAAATGGCAAAATTTAAAGATAATTTTTAAATATATTTATTGATTATGCTATTACAGTTGTCCCATTTTCCTCCCTTCACTCAACTCCATCCTGCCCACCCCCTCCCTCCCACATCCCCCCCCTATAGTTTGTGTCTATGGGTCATATTTATAAGTTTTTTGGCTTCTACATTTCCTACACTATTCTTACCTTCCCCCTGTCTATTCTCCACCTATCATTTATGCTGTTTATTCTCTGTACCTTTCCCCCCTCTCTCCCCCTCCCCATCCCCTATTGATAACCCTCCATGTGATCTCCCTTTCTGTGGTTCTGTTCCTGTTCTAGTTGTTTGCTTAGTTTGCTTTTGTTTTTCTTTTAGGTGTGGTTGTTAATAACTGTGAGTTTGCTGTCATTCTTACTATTCATATTTTTTATCTTCTTTTTCTTAGATAAGTCCCTTTAACATTTCATATAATAAGGGCTTGGTGGTGATGAACTCCTTTAACTTGACCTTATCTCAGAAGCACTTTATCTTCCCTTCCATTCTAAATGATAGCTTTGCTGGACAGAGTAATCTTGGATGTAGGTCCTTGCCTTTCATGACTTGGAATAATTCTTGCAAGTCCCTTCTGGCCCGTAAGGTCTCTTGAGAAATCAGCTGACAGTCTTATGGGAACCCCTTTGTAGGTAACTGTCTCCTTATCACTTGCTGCTTCTAAGATTCTCTCCTGTTTAACCTTGGGTAATATAATTATGATGTGCCTTGGTGTGTTCCTCCTTGGGTCCAGCTTCTTTGGGACTCTCTGAGCTTCCTGGACTTCCTGGAAGTCTATTTCCTTTGCCAGACTGGGGAAGTTCTCCTTCATTATTTGTTCAAATAAGTTTTCAATTTTTTGTTCTTCCTCTTCTCCTTCTGGAACCCCTATAATTTGGATGTTCGAACGTTTCAAGATGTCCTGGAGTTTCCCAAGCCTCTCTTCATTTTTTTGAATTCTTGCTTCTTCATTCTTTTCTGGTTGGATGTTTCTTTCTTCCTTCTGGTCCACATCATTGATTTGAGTCCCAGTTTCCTTCACATCGCTATTGGTTCCCTGTACATTTTTCTTTGTCTCTCTTAGCATAGCCTTCATTTTTTCATCTAGTTTTTGTCCAAATTCCACCAATTCTGTGAGCATCCTAATTACCAGTGTTTTGAACTGTGCATCTGATGGGCTGGCTATCTGTTCATTGCTTAGCTGAATTATTTCTGGAGCTTTGAAGTGTTCTGTCATTTGGGCCTTTTTTTTTTTTTTTTGTCTTGGCGCACCTGTTACTTAAAGGGGCGGAGCCTTAGGTGTTCCCCCGGAGCAGGGTAAGGCTGGTCGCTGCGCTGTGATGCTGTATGTGGGGGAGGGGCTGAGAGGGAGCAAATGCGCCTGCTCAATTCTCCACCAGATATCAGTCACTCCCTCTGCTACCCGCAATCAAATTGGGCCCTTCTGGTGCCGATTCCTGAGTGGGTGGGCTTGTGCACGCCTAGGCCCCTGTGGGTCTCTCCAACGACCTCTCCTGTGAGGCTGGGAGTTTCTCCTGCTGCCGCCTCCACCCTCACGGGTGTTTTCCATCAGAGGTTTGAGGCTTTATTTCGCTGGAGTCCTGGGTTGCGCGGTCTGCTTCGGTCCCCCGCCGTTTGTCCAAGTTTATCTATTTGCGAATGTGGGGCCGCGGGGTGCTACCTGCCACTCTGCCTGCCCCATTCTCCACCACTCTGAGTCCGGCCCTCTCGGTTTATTTGTGTGCGAATGTGGGGCTGCAGGGTCTGCTAGTGGTCAGACTGCCTGCCCTGTTTGTCCCACACTCCACCAGTCTGGGTCCCGCCACGGCAACACGAGTCCTCTCCGCCCCGGCTGCCCATCTCCGCCCCTCCTACCAGTCTGGATTAATGTTTATTTTTTATCAACTTGGTGTCAGACTTCCTTGCCGTTCTATTTTCTGTCAGTTCTGGTTATTCGAGGAAGCACAGTGTATCTATCTAGGCCTCCAACTTGGTTCTCAAGACAGAGAATCTTAAAGGCAGCAAGGGAGAAACAGGAAGTAACATACAAGGGGCCTCCAATAAGGCTAGCATCTGACTTCTCAATGAATACACTAAAAACCAAAGGGAAAGGCAAGAAATATTCCAAGTAATGAAAAGCAAAGGCTTGCACTGAGACTACTCTATCTAGCAAGGCTCTCAGTTTAAATGGAAGGTGAAATAAGGAGCTTCCCAAACAAAAGAAGGCTAAAAGAATGACCTCCACCAAACTGTTCTTTAAGATATGCTAAAGATACTGCTTTAAGAAGAGGAAGAAAGACAATGAGAGAGAAAGGAACAAAGGTACAAAGGGAGTAAAATGGCAATTAGTAAGTACCTATCAATAATAACCTTAAATGTAAATAGATTAGATACTCTAATCAAAAGACAAAGGGTAGCTGAATGGATAAGAAAACATGACCTACAGATATGCTCCCTACAAGAGACCCACCTCATAACAAAAGACCTACACAGACTGAAAGTGAAGAGCTGGAAACAAATATTGCAAGCAAATGGACAGGAAAAGAGAGCCAGTGTACCAATACTTACATCTAATAAAAAAGACTTCAAAACAAAGGCCATAAAAAGAGACCCAGAAGGACACTTCATAATACTCAAGGGAAGAATCCATCAAGAAGACATAAACATTATAAACATATATGCACCCAACATAGGAGTACTCAAATTCATAAGAAAAACAGTGGAGGACTTCAAGAAAGATATAGACAGCAACACACTTATACTAGGGGTTCTTAACATTCCACTGTCAAAAATGGACAGATCTTCCAAACAAAATATTAAAAAGGATATTGCAGCTTTGACAATGTCCTAGATCAAATTAACTTAAGTGATATATATACAGCCTTTCATCCCAAAAAAGTAAAATACACATTCTTCTCAAATGCACATGGAACATTTTCAAAGATAGACCACAAATAGGTCACAAAACAAGCCTCAAAAAGTTCAAGAAAAGTGAAATCACATCAAGCATTTTCTCTGGCCACAAGGGACTGAAACTAGAAACAAACCTCAAGGAAAAAACTCAAAAACATTCAAACTCATGGACATTGAATAGCATGGTATTAAACAATGAATGGGTCAAGAAAGAGATTAGGGAAGAAATCAAAAACTTTCTGGAAACAAATGAAAATGAACTTACAACAATCCAAAACCTATGGAACTCAGTGAAGGCAGTCCTGAGAGGGAAATTCATAGCAATACAGGCCTACCTTAAAAAGATAGAAACATTTCAAACAAACAACCTAACCCTACGCCTACAAGAACTCGAGGAACAACAACAAAGACAGCCCAGAGCAAATAGAAGGAAGAAAATAACCAATATCACAGCAGAATTCAATGACATAGAGACTAAAAGCACAATTCTAAGAATGAATGAATCCAGGAGCTGATTCTTTAAAAAGATAAACAAAATTGACAAGACTTTAAGAAGACTCATCAAGAAAAAAAGAGGACCCAAATAAATGCAATCAGAAATGAAAGAGGAGAGACTACAACTGATACCACTGAGATACAAAGGATTGTAAAAAAATTACTACAAAGAACTATATGCCAGGAAATTTGAAAACCTAGGTGAAATGTACAAATTTCCAGAAAAATATAATTTCCAAAACTCAGTGAAGAAGAAACAGAAAACCTGAATATACCAATAACACCTGATAAAATTGAAGCAGTAATCAAAAAACTCCCAATGCACAAAAGCCCTGGACCAGATGGTTTCACAGGAGAATTCTACAAAGCATTTAAGGAAGAGCTAACCTCTATCCTTCACAGACTATTCCAAAATATCCAAGACAGAAGACTCCCAAACTCTTTTTATGATGCCAGCAACATCCTAATCCCAAAACCATATAAAGACACAACAAAGAAACAAAACTTCAGGCCAATATTGCTGATGAACAAAGACACTAAAATCCTCAACAAAATATTGACAAACTGCATCCAGGAATACATTAAAAAGATCATACACCATGACCAAGTGAGATTCATCCCAGGGATGCAAGGATGGTACAATATTCACAAATCAAAAAATGTAATACATCACATAAACCAATGGAAAGACAAAAATCGCATGATCATATCAATAGATGTGGAAAAAGCATTTGATAAGGTACAGCACCCATTTCTGATAAAAACACTCAGCAAAGTGGGAATAGAGGGAGCATTCTTCAAGATAATAAAGGCCATATGTGAGAGACCTACAGCCAACATCATACTCAACAGGCAAAAACTGAAAGCTTTCCCACTAAGATCAGGAACAAGACAAGGATGTCTGCTTTCACCACTTCTATTCAACATTGTATAGGAAGTCCTAGTCACAGCAATCAGACAAGAAGAAATAAAAGACATCCAAACTGGACAGGAAGAAGTAAAATTGTCATTGTTTGCAGCTGACATGACAGTGTACATAGAAAACCCTATAGACTCCATAAAAAAAGTACTTGACCTAACAAGTGACTCTGGCAAAACAGTGGGATACAAAGTCAATATTCAGAAGTCAAAGGCATTTTTGTACACTAACAATGAAATATCAGAAACAGAAATCAGGAAAAAAAATCCCATTTGATATAGCAACAAGAAAAATAAAGTCCCTACGAATAGACCTAACCAAGGAGGTAAAAGGCCTGTACTCAGAAAACTATACAACACTGAAGAAAGAAATTAAGGAAGACACAAACAAATGGAAGCATGTACCATGCTCATGGATTGGAAGAATTAGCATCATCAAAATTTGGGCCACACTACCCAAAGGGATGTATAGATTCAATGCAATCCCTATTAAAATACCAATGACATATTTCACAGATATAGAACAAACATTTCAAAAATGTATATGGAACCATAAATGAGCTCCTACCCTTCGAGACAGCATGGATGGAACTGGAGAGCATTATTTTAAGTCAAGTAAGCCAGGAGGTAAAAGACAAATACCATATGATCTCACCTATAAGTGGAAGCTAATTAACAAAACAAATAAGCAAGCAAAATATAACCAGAAACATTGAAATTAACAAACTGACAGTAACCAGAGGAGAGGGAAGAGGGAAATAACATGGGAAAGAAGGGAAAAAGTAATAAATGAACATGTATAAAGGATCCACAGACAAAGCTAAAGGGGGTTAAGATTGAGGGTAGGAGGTAGGGGTGGGTAGGACGGGGGAAGGTAGTGGAGGGAAAATGGAGACAACTGTATTCAAACATCAATTAAAAAATAATAATAATCTGGCAGATAGATGTTGTAAACCTCATTCTAGAAGATGAAGAAATTGAACTCCAGAGAGGTAAAGTTTCTTGACCATGGTTACTCAGGTAGATACAATCAGTCCTGGGACAGAAACTAGGCCTTTAATTTTCATTTAACTACACAATTCTTCCACTTTTCTGCTATTCTGTACCAGTCCAAAGAACACAGCAACTAAGAAAAATGAAAACATACCAGTAAAATAAAATAATGATTCTTTCATTTGACCTTATGAATATTCCCTTTTAAATATCAGAGGATGCCCATGGGAAAAAAAAAAAAAAACCCACCTTTTAGTAAAAAAATTATTTTATTGTTGTTCAATTACAGTTATCTGCACTTACCCACCACCTCTCCCCCTCACCCTAGCCAAGCCCACCTCCCTTCTTTGCTTCCACATCCCCCTTGGTTATATCCATGTGGCCTTTATAGTTGTTCCTGAAAACCCTTCCTCCCATTATCCCTTCCCACCTCCCCTCTGGTTACTGTCAGATTTCAATGTCTCTGGCTATATTTTGCTTGCTTTTTTCTTTTGTTGATTAGGTTTTTGTTAAAGGTGAGATCATATGGTATTTGTCCCTCACCACCTGGCTTATACACCTTTTATAAAAATAATTGAAAACTCCAATCTTGTCTTTCTACAGATCTTGATTAAAAAAAAATAAATCTAGTTCTAGATATATTTTTCTCTTACAAGTCCTGTTATGCTTGTTTGAAAACCAGTTGTGAAATGAAATGTCACATTAGAATTCTAAAAAAAAAAAAATTAAGGGAGAAAAGTTCTCATTGAATTTACTAGTCTATACAACAGTCAGAGCAAAGCAACTGATACGGTAGATAATGTCATGGCTGTGTTGTTGTAGGCTAATAGATGAATTTAAAAAATGATATTCACAATTTTTGATATGGTTAAGGTGGTGTCAAATGTCACGCATAGGGGTTTCTCTAACTTCCCTTAAACAGTTTCAACGTTATTAGATTAAGTGCTCTCTAAGGCATGAGTAAGAAAAGCCAAGTCTGAATCTTGACTCTACGTTTATCATCTTTGTAATAATGGAGGGAAGGCATCAATTTCTCTAAGCCTCCTGATCAACTAAAACAGAGTGAATAGTAACACATCACAGAATTTTAAAGAGTAAATAAGATGGTGTATGTGAGAAGAGTTTGTATCTGTAAAGCATTATAAAAATGAAAATTAATAATTGACACAGTCACCAGCAAGCAGTGTCCACAGCGTTGTGGCTGATATGAGACAAATTCACATGGATTACTGAGCCCTGTGGAGGAAAAGGGACAGCACAGCCACTCTCTCAAGAGGAGAGTGCACCAACCCTTGACAGGCCTTTTTTGGGGGGGGGGCTTAATTTGCATAGGAATACAGGGAGTATATGCAAAGCTCATCAATCATTGTCAGGCAGTAATAATCAAATAGATAACAAAGAACTCTGAGGGCTTATTTTGAGTCAGGGTCATATAGCTAAAGAACCATAAAACTTTGGGGAAACAAACTCATTTCATGCTTGGATCCTTATCATTTAAATTGAGGGTATTAGCAAAGCAGGTTTCACAGGATTTAATGCATTCTTTCTTAGGCCTGATTGCCCCAGGGAACTGGCATTTTCCAGCACAGGGCCACACCCACCTCCAGCATTGTTTTAGGCTTGGTTGAGCAGGGGAAGTAAGGCAGCCAAGAGATTAGGAGACTTCTTGCAGACAGAATGAGGACTCAGGCCATGTCAAAGCTGAGGGCAAGGGACCATCACCTCCTTTCTCCATAGCCCCCAAGTCCTTCCCTGAGGGCTTCTTTATGACCGTGCCTGTCTTAGGTCATCTGTCCCTTGAGGAATCTTACCCATTATTGGCTAACCGGTCATGCACTGGGGGCCAGGCAGGGTGAAGAAAGTGGGTAGAGGCGGTGCTCCTGCCAGGGAGATAAGCTTTGTCTCCTTAGTTGCTTAGGGTCTCAAGGTCTTTCACTCAGCCTTAACCATGGGGGGTTACAGTCTCTGAAACCAGACAGGGAGGTTCCCAACAAATAATAGTGATGATGACAGAAGCTAAAATAAAGTGAGAAAGTAATCTCCTACCGGAAGTATTATCTCACTTATATAAAATTAAAATATTTATGTTTATAAATGCATAAAAATTAGAAATATAATGTCAGTACCATAGCTAGTTACTTGCAAGGATATCCATGGTATTAAGTGAAAAAAGCAAATAGCATGCCGCACAATTCTATGTCAATAACAACAAAGAATACATCTGTGTTTATATGCTTGGGTATATTTGCATCAAGCAGGAGAAGTTTGTGGAATGGGTCATTTCAGGCTCGCAGGAGAGGGAGGTGGAGAGATGTTTAACCTTCATGTAATGCAGTACACACATGTGCACATATAACTGTGTATCATTTGCTGTCTTAACCACAAGTAATATTATATTTGTAACTGAGAAACAAAGGGAATTTTAAGAAACAAAATTAGCAATAAAGTCTCTGAAAGCAATATTAATAACAAAAAGTCACCAAGGTGTTCAGCAGCATCCATACTTATAGAATCACATCTTATTAGCAGTGTTCTTGCTGATTATCCACATACTTCAACTTGCCCTTGGACTGTCGATCCAAACCATGAAAATGAAGCATTCATATTCCACTGAAACCATTTCCTTAATGCCAAAGTAAAGAGTACACTGTGGGACCTACACCTAGCCTAAGGATTCAGGAGCACTGGGACACTGAGACTCTGGTGGAGTGATTCAGAAGAGGTGGGAGGGGGAGAGGTTGTTAAAGACATCAGTACACAACATGAAATTCTATAAATGTGGGAGCATTTAAGCCGCCCAAAACCTGGATCTGCCTGAGTGGCACAGGGGAGCCATTATATGCGTATTGTATTGATGCGTTTAGTTTCCAGGCTCTTCAGGTGTGTTCTCCACCTGCCGTTAGTAGGGGGAAATTTGTGGCCATGTTTTTTTATTTCTCTTTAATTCCCTTAGAAAAGGCTCTGAAAGCGTAGGAAGTCTAGAAAGGAACGTTGACTGGAGATACAAAATAAGCACTTATGTGGAAGGGCTCCAAGTCAAAGAAATCCTAATGAGAATAAACACTTTTAAAGAAAAGTGTTGCACTCTGCTTTTCTGCTTTTCTGCTTTGTAATCCATTTGTTTTTCATTTTTGTGAAGATCTGGTCCTGTGGGGAGAAATTACATTTGCCACAGCTGATACTTATGTGACAAATTCAAGAAAAAGTTGGGAAGATTTTTGAGAGGAGAGGTGAAAATATTTTGAGCAAGACAGTATTTATTGGTCTTTGGTGATTTCTCCAGTCTGTTTTTAAGTTTCCCCAGGTTTTTGGAGAGGTCGTACCCCCTGCTGAGGGAGGGACACCTTCCCCAGAAGAAATGTTTACTCAACTTCTGTAAGTAAAGAGTACAATATTGTCACTTCATTAAATTCTGTTCTCTCCCGAAGCCTTTCTGTGAATATAAGGACCTCTTTATTCTCACTGAGGAGTCCCAGGTTACTTTGCTTTCATGGCAATTTGAGGATGGAATCTATCTCGGCCCTTAGTTTTTCCAGATGACCCTGTCACATCTTCACAACAGCAAGCCAAGCCACACAGGGAGAGTTTTGAAAGAGGCCAAAGGCTTTGAAACTGATATTTTTCTATCTAAATTAAGAGATGTGCTGGTACAGAGAGGAGCACTCTTCTAATCTATTTAAACAAATGACAGAGAAGAGAGTGTTAAGCCAATGAGGGCTGCTCTTTGTTAAGAGGATTGATCCAGCTGTGCCCCACTACAGGTTCAACATGAAAAGCTTTGGCCCCTCCACAGAAAGACACAAGCCCAGCAATGGTCCTTGAACAGCAAATGTTGTCTGTAGGCTGCACATAATATATTGGATTCTGCTGTAGCAATATTTATTGGGCCTAAGATGCCTGGGATGCTCAGGATGAAGAAGGCTCATTGTGGGGACACGAACAAATACATTTAAAGTCAGTCTTTCTTTCACCTTCAGTGTACGAGAACAGCACCAGTAATTCACGATTGTACTCAGAAAACCTAAAAGTTGCATGAAAGGAAAATTTCCAAGGGGAGAAATTCTCCAAAGAGGGCAACAAAGAGAAAATAAGTTAAGGCAGTAGAGGAGTTGCCAGTTGAATAATTTGAATAAATTTAGCTATATTTCTCAGTGGCACCCGCACTAGAAACACCAGCTCCCCAGGGTTTTCTCCTCTTTGTTTCTAATGAGATATCAAGGAAGATTAGTCCCCACCCCCCCCATGCCCCCGAAGACTCAGGGCAGGAAAAAGAAGTTCTAACAGAAACAAAATTGGAGACAAAAAAAATTTTAACAAAAATTGAGGTACGATATTCTATTTAAAATGTGGTCATCCCTTTTTGATTTGTTTTATAAAAATCTGCTAAGAAAATTAGATTTGAAGAAGCTTTCTGAATCTCAAAGAATGAGCTTTTATAGAAAATCCAAAAGAGCTTTAGAAAATCTTAAGATCTGTCAAAAGATGATGAAATGCAACTAGATGAATTTGGAGAGGTGACAAGTTCAAATGTTGAAGCATCAATGAGCTTGAGAAGATGCCAGGAGCTAAAAGAAATGCTTTGGCACTTTGGGGGGAAACTTTTTTTTCTGGGTACCTAATGTAGCAATTTTTTGTATACTTTATAAAGGAAACA
Organism: Desmodus rotundus; assembly: GCF_022682495.2. NCBI lineage: Eukaryota > Metazoa > Chordata > Mammalia > Chiroptera > Phyllostomidae > Desmodus > Desmodus rotundus. Next base: position 84,392,073 of record NC_071394.1, read on the forward strand.
TTTCTTCAGTTCCTGGAGTGAAAAGTTGATATAAAAACCTAACAATGATTATACTAGCATACTTAAGATATTTACAAGAAAAATGGGTACACATTCTTAGCCATGATATAACTTTTAAATGCCATTTTCAGGAAAAATCTAGAAAATTAGGCATTCATAACTACATATGAAGACAACTCAGACAAGCAACTTTCATTTTACAAAAGTTAGTTATAATGCAGCAAGGTTTTAAGGTTTAAAAGTGTCACCAATACATTTTACGATGATCAATCAAACTTGAAAGAATTAAAACTGGTACCTAGCTTAGTGTCTGGTTTATCTTTTCTACAAGAGTCACCATTCAGAAGTCCACTGCAAGCCTGCGGTGAGAGGGCTCCTGGGGAGCTGGGCAGGGGCTGAGAGGGCTTCAGCTGCTGCTGGCAAGTTAGCTATGCTATCTCAGAACAACTACTATTTTCAACAAGCCCTTCAAACCAACAAATAGCAGCTTCTAAGAAAAATATGTCTTCTTCCCATCTACTGAGTAAAACTATGTGTCATTGGTGAATTAATAATTTACTTTACACACATTACAAAGGACCTTGGAAAAGACAAGTGCACAAGTCATTTTTATTGATTGTACAGATAACTTGATTGTCCTTGCTTCAGCAAATTTCTTTGTGAGGTTGGAAATGTGATTACCTTGAATGAACCTAGAAAGCATTTTTTTAAAATAAGACATGTTTCTAGTGAAGAAAGAGCTGTGAGAGATATACCCTGGAATAAACTGACTTCAAAGAACTCTGGCAAGTCATATGTGACACATTCAGGTTCTCTGTCCCCTGCATTGATTCCTTCCTTCTCAGCCACCCCTTTGGCGAAGGGGGTCCTTTTCCATATTGTTATATCAAAGTTGTGTTATAGGGTTGTGCTATTAACACCAGAGAGTCTGGTTTTATAGAACAGAGTCTACTCCAAAGAATCTAAAACGTTTAAGCCAAATTCCATGGAGGGCTACAAGGTAGAGCAACTCTGATTCCTTCTCGCCTCCCAGAATGGACCCAGGAACAGTGGTTTCCCCAGCTTTGACCACATGGGGAGGGTGAGGAGGCAAAAAAGATGAGAGGAAAGGAGGGTGACTAGAGTAGAGGGACCTAAAGCTGACTCAGATAGGCTAAACAAACACAATGAGAACAATTTAAAAATGGTTAGCATCACACTCTAATCTGATAATGTTCGCAGCCAGCTACTAGTAAGATTGTATTTTTTTCTAGCAATGGGCTGCATATATACATGCCTCTTAAGACACTACAGAGTGTAATAGAGGGTAAAATGTAGAATATGAAATAAACTGCTAAGTGTAAGAAAATAAAATGTCCTATTTTACACATTGCAGTATTCTTACTTTGTTACAATGTAGACTATTTAGGATTATTTAAATTATCAGTAACAGAAAGATGGCTTCAAACCCTTCTTCCCTCTAAAGGACACTGGGTCCCCAAGTATCCATTTATTAAGAAGAAGCTCAAATGGGTAAACCAAAATGACAAAAGATAGTAATCAAAGTTAGAAAGCCAAATGAAGTCATACGTCAGCTATAAGATCCTGATTTTCATTTTTCCTATGTACTATAAGAGATATTGTATATATAGAGTCTCTGCGAAGCACTTATGACTTGAGATTGCTCTTATGAAGATTGCCTTATGACTGTATTGTGTATTATGCTGTGTTAGCTGCTCTTACAGCATGATTCATAAAATCAGGAGAGAGTGAGTTCTTCTGAATTCTAATTATTATAACTATTTCAATCATACGGAAAGAACGAGGGAAATGACACACAGTGATTATCTTATCTGATCATCAAACAAGTACAAGTATTTCATTTCCTACTAGGTGTCCAGGCATGTTAGGAACTTAAGGAGTGACATTAGTCTTTCATCCCTTTGACCTGACTCAGTCATCTTAAGCGATACCAAGATGACAGCAACTTCCTAACCCACCGGAAATACAGCTTAGCTGAATAGGCTACTCCTGTAGGCTATGGGAATGGCATTTTACACTGTGCTTCTACCAGAGATAAGACATCGTAGATACCTTGTGGAAATTCTTCCTTTGGGTTTTAAGCAAAATGCCACTTCCTCAGAAAGCCTCCCTTGATCTAAGCAAGGCTTCCAAACATTTATCCTTTCCTCATTACTGCCTCTTACTGCATCCTATTTTTATTATATTTAAAACACAGTATACTGTGTTTTAAAGCAAAAAGTCACCAGTTCAATTCCAAGCCAGGGCACATGCCTGGGGTGCGGGTTCAGTCCCTGGTTAGGATGTGTATGAGAGGAAACCAATTGATATTTTTCTCCATCTTTCTCCCTCCCTTCCCCTCTCTCTGAAAATTCTAAAAGTAAATAAGTAAAATCTTAAAAGAAAATAAAATTTTACAAAAGAGAATCATCTTCTTCATATGATTGTTAAGTGAATTGGACTAGGTACAAATGAAAAGCACTTACTAGGTATTTAATTAATAACATTTTTCCTTAATAAGATCACAATGAAACTCATATTAATCCTATACATTTTAGTATCACCAGGGAAAACTTGATATAGCTTATATATCACTAAGCATATCTTTTCATCTTTACACCCTCAGCATACAGCCCAATTTCTAGCAAACATTAGTCATTCAGTAAAGGTGTGCTTATTGGTTTTGCTTTCTCATTAAAAAATGAATATATTTTTAAAGATTGGAAAAGATAAAGAAGACACAAATCACATATAGTCCTACCATAGTAACATGATGGTCATTACTATTTTGTTGCATTTTCATCTGGAATTTTTTCTGATGACATTTTTAATTGCAATTATAATGTGCACACATTTTTTAAAAGATTTTATTTATTTATTTTTAGAGAGAGGGTAAGGGAGGGAAAAATGAGGGAGAGAAATGATGGGTTGCCTCTGTACATATCCCAGCTGAGGACTGAAACCTCAACCCAGGCATGTGCCCTTGTAATAGGTGTGGAACAAGGTTCAGGACAGGGAGTAGGCCGAGGAGCCCCCAAAACCCCACTAACTTGTCTGGGGAAAGAGAAAGTAGAACAACAGCCCCTGAGAGTTACTTTGCGTATCTAAAGAACTCAGCAGTATTTTAGTAATGCTAATACTTGTGCCTGCTGTGCCCTCTTGGAGCCAGGGAGTTGGACAGAACTCTAACCTGTAATGCAGCTGGGAGGCAGTGCCGGCTACAGCACCTGTGCAAGAGAAGGAAGGCAGTTTACTCCACGTCAGGAGGAGACACCTGCCCAGACCATGCATCCGAGAAAGGCAGAAGAGACCAGAGTACTGGCAGAGGTAGCCGATTGTGGGAAGAGTCAGAAATGGGGTTACAGAGTTGGAGCATGATGAGGATTTAAACCCAATGCAGGGCCGCTGTACTGGCTTAACCATGTGGTTTGGGAGCTGTATTGGCCACTCGGTTCAGAAGGACCACCACTGGCCCACCATGAGGAGAGGCTGTACGGTTTTGGATTAAAAGCAGTAATTTAGCTGAACACGGATGACTGGGAGAAGGCAGAACATTAAAACGGGAATCTGCCTAGCTAAGTTACGAACTTCTATTCCTTTTCCTGAAAGACTGTACCTCTGGCTGGCCTGGTTTGGCAAGGGGAGGTGGGATTGTGTGTATTTGTGGGTGTTTCTTTTGTTTTTAAGGGAGCAGGATTTAACAGAAAAATTCCACTATTATTTTAATCCTGTATAACTTTTGAATAAATAGTTCCTTTCCTTTTCATAAGGCATTAGAAGTAATGTTTTTTTTGTTGTTGTTTTGGGGGGGTTTTTTTGACAGCAGGTAGTAGAACCCAGAGTGGTTCTGTTTCACCCTGACTGGGAATTGAACCAGTGACCTTTTGTTTTGCTGTATGACACCCAACCAACTTCCCACACCAGTCAGGCCGTATGCACACTTTTTTTTTTCTTTTTTGCTCTTTCAGCCATTTCTTTTTATTTACAGTTTCTGTTCAGTGCAAACTAATTCCATAACATGAGAAGTTACATGAATCAAAGCATAAATACACAAACACAATATACAATCCACAATAGATGTGGAGCACGCAGGTTTTAAACAAAAGGGAATGTTCATTCATACACACTGCAGCTTGAGATCTGTTGGGGATGGTGTTCCTGTGTAAGTTTCTAAAGACGAAAAAAATGACTGGTTTCTAAGACTACTGTGGCCATAGTAGATCTAGGCACCAGTGTGTGACCATGCAAACAAAAAACTTTAGGGAATATCTACTTTTAAAAAGATTCTGTGTGTCGAGGCAGCTGTGAAAAGATTTGCTTTCCAGAATCAAGCCTACATTAGGCTTTGGATCAGGTTCTAAGGTTCTATCTAAAAATACGGACCTATAACACAAAGGGTTTCAAATGTGGCTATTTTGATTCATAGTTTTGTGTTTTTCAAGTATGTACAGAAGGAGTATAAAATTTTTTCTGAATTTAATGTAAGCTTCCAGTCTTCACTTCCAAAATGCCTAATTTACAATTTTGGCTCCTTCATATTATTTGCCTTTTCAATTTTAAGATTTGTCAACTTTCAAAACTGATCATTTTCTAAATTGTAAAAAGTATTCAACATATGCAGAAATAAAAAGCATCTTGAAATCAGTTGAGGTCAGTGTACTTCTACTCTTTGGAATTAGTTTAGGTAAATTAAACTGGCACTCTTGTTGAATATAAGCAAAATTTACTCATTACTCATTGGATTTGGGGTAGATTCCCATCCATCATTGCCCTGGCACATACCAATTACTACACAAAAAAATCAAATGTTATGTCAAATCCAAAGCCTCAGAGGAAAGAGTACAGTTCCCAAGAGATCAGTGATAGCTTACATTATCTAAATTTACATCCGCATTAAATTAGTGCTATATAACAATACATTGAGGATTTACAGGAACACCTGGAAGTTCCTTCTAATGTACATATAAATAGAACTATAGCTTTTTGCATTACCTAAATATTTTATGGCCTTATAACTGTAATGAACAAAAGGAAAACTGACTCTCTTCCAAATTGCATCCTTTATCTCTAGATAAGATAAAATCTATTCATTTTCAAGGTAGAATTTTATGTGTCCATACTTCTTAAGCCACATTTAAGGAAATCATCTCTGAACTAATTTTGAATGTGTTTTTCTTCACATTGTACATGAAAGCCCATTAGATTTAGTAGACATTCATCAACTAGCGAAACCTTGAACATGTTTTTCAAACCAATCAAATTTGAGATCTTCAACATTTTCTGTATCAATAAAATTAGGTATGGGATTAGATTCACTGAAGACCTTTTTTTTTGTTTTTTTGTGGGTTTTTTTTTTTACTTGTCACACTGGATGCTGTTGGATTGGGTTTAGAAGATAGAGAAATACAGACGTTTCTTGGCCCGAGTCTTTTAACAGCAGAGATGTAGAAAAGAGAAGGAGATCACAGAGACTGGAGGTTGACTGCAGAGCACCATCACCTGTCTTGGTGGTAGCATTCGCTGGACTTGGGTTAGCCAAGGTATTGTGGGAAGAGTTACTGGCAGGCATTACAGCTATTGTTTGATTTTAATAAATTTGCGTGGGTAGGAGCAGTGCCAGAAGAGGCAGTCCCAGTCCGAGCCTGGCTACCATGGCTCTGCCCATGTCTGCTCCATTGGTGCACCGTGAGTCTGATGGCTCATTGCAGGGAAAACCGCTGGTTTCCGGTGGGCAAAGGCAAAGTGTGGCTGCACACACATTTTTATATCATGTTTTATCACTTATTTTTGATATAAACACTTTTCCATAGAGCTGTGTTATCTTTCCAACCATGAGTGTTTTGATGGCTGCATCATTTGTCAAATGTCGAATACATGTATTATGGTTTACTTGGATATATTTTCTTCATTGGTTATTTAGATAATTTTCCACCATTCACTTTGATAAATTTGAAAAGATTAAAGAGGAAAGAAAAAAATGTACTTTTCACTGTCTTCAAAATTGAAGCTTGTCTGACCCTTTTTGGGAGAAAGGGACTCTGCCTTTGTAAGAGAACACTTCTGAATAATTCATGGGTACATAGAGATGGAAAAGATATACATCATCTAGCTGATTATTAACAGCCAAATGAAACATTATCCTGAAAAGTCACTTACTTGCAGCTGTGAAAATAAGACTTTGAACATTTTAGAATGAAGTCTTATTTGAAATGTAAATAAATACATTTCAAAATTATTTTAAGGCACTGCCTAGTACAAATTCTCTGTAAATGTGGTTATTTGGGTTTTTCCCATAAAAATGGAAAATTGGTCTTTGCAATTTACCAAGTTAGTGAATAATCTGGAGAATAATATAGTAAACTTCTAAAATATCTATTTTTAAAAAGCTAACAAAATCACCTATATTTCTGTATATAATGTTAGCTTTCTTTTTTTTATTGTTATTCAATTACAGTTGTCTGCCTTTTCTCCCCATTCCTCCACCCCACCCCAGCCAAACCCACCTCCCTCCCCTGCCTCCACCCTCCCCCTTGATTTTGTCCATGTGTCCTTTATAGTAGTTCCTATAAACCCCTCTTCCCACTGTCCCCTCCCCACTCCCCTCTGGCTATTGTTAGATTGTTCTTAACTTCAATGTCTCTGGTTATATTTTGTTTCATTTTTTTCTTTTGTTGATTATGTTCCAGTTAAAAGTGAGATCATATGGTATTTGTCCCTCACTGCCTGGCTTATTTCACTTAGCATAATGCTCTCCAGTTCCATCCTTGCTGTTGCAAAGGGTATAAGCTCCTTCTTTCTCTCTGCTGTGTAGAATTCCATTGTGTAAATGTACCATAGTTTTTTGAGCTTTCTTTATACCTTAGTTAGGTCACATGAGAAATGACTCAAATGGTAATAAGAAAACTATGTGCTAATTACTTCAATTACTGATAATGATTGCTTATACCATTTCTGAAAGAAAGGTATACTTCTTATACCAAAAATGGAAACTATAAAGAGAGGAAAAGATAAATAAAAAAACATTTATTTTATAAAGGGCTGAACAAAATTAAAAGAAAATGGAAGGAGAGGGCACTGGTAACAGACTCTTTGAAGTTTACTGGATGCACGTATATTTCAAAATCGCAGAAGCTCTGAGTTCAATTTTTTTTTTCTTCACTACCCTCTCCCTTAGCTCTTGTGTTTCAATCTATGTTGGCTGCACTGTAGGCCTAATTATGCCGTGGTTGTATATGACTTTCCTTTTGCAATTTTTCTCTATTTAAAACTGTTCCTGGATTCAGTGTCTTCCTATTCTCGGTTTTTTCCCTTATTTTCGTTAAGTACATCTTCCAGAGTCTTCTAAGAAGTTGAATGTTTTGGGTACTTACATATCTGAAAAATATCATTATTCTACCATTTATCCTACCTAGTTAATCTCTTAATAGATTAAGAGACTAGGTACATACTCTTAAAATTTTGAAGGCATTGCCCCAGTGTATTTTAGCATCAATTCCTGGATTTGAGAAATCAGTGCTGCTTATAAGGTGCGAGGTAGAGGGCCTGAGGGAGTATATCTGGCTGTCAGATTTCTGAGATTAGGGCGGGAAGGGCAGGAGTTACTGAGAGTCCCTCTGCTCAACAAATTGACTCATCCCTGTTTCAGTCCTTGTGTTGGTGCTTCACCACACTCTGCTTCATGTCACTGACTTCAAGCCTCCTCCAGTTAAATCCTCTAGAGAACAAAGCTGTTGCTCCTGAAAGGCAAAAGACCAGGGTCCATCGCCTTACATGCCTTTTCTTTTTATCCCTACATATACTTTCCCCCACCTTCTACAATCCTTGGTGCTTACGAGAGCTGAACCTCCAGAGGGTATCCAAGGGGAATCAGTTCTACTTCCTCATCTGTTCTGTCTTCCCCCAATTTTCCATCCATTCCTATCTCCTCTCTGTGCACTCTGTCCTTGTGAAATAAAAACTTGGTTTGTTCCTTTATTGTCTTTTTCTAAAAAGTTCTGAAGGGAGAGAACACCTTTACCCTTTAAATGATAGCACATATTACTTCCTTCCTGAGGTCTCCCTGACTCCAGATTCCTCTGATCCACCATTCAATTATTCCTTCTAAGTTCTCAGAATGCTTGGAAGAGATCTCTAGCAACTTCTTTCTATTCCTTGTTTGTCTCTTCCAAAAATACTATACCTACACTCACACTTGAGCACTTGATCACATTATATCTTGATTTGCCTTTATTTCATGCATCAGTAGGCATCTCATTGTGGGACAAAAACTAACATTTATTTTTAATCCTCACCTAAAGATATATTTACTGATTTTAGAAAGAGGAAGGGAGAGAGAAAAAGATCAATGTGAGAAATATTGATTGGTTGCCTCCCATACATGCCCCAAATGGGGATTGTACCTGCCACATAGGTATGTACCCTGACCAGAGATTGAACCCGCAACCTTTTGGTGTATGGATGATGCTCCAACCAACTGAGCCACCAGGCCAGAGCAAGACCAACATTTCTTATACAGCTCCACAATGCCTAAACTGCGCTATCTCAAACTTAGTATGCTAAGGATCACAAAGAGAAGTTATTTAAAATAGAAGTTCTAAGACCTCACCTCAGAGAAATTTAACAGACTACAATATAGCCCTGGGATCTGGATATCTAACAGGCACACCCACATGGTTCTGACATAGGTAGTTTTGGACCAAATCACAGGATAAATTGTCTAAGAACACTCAAAAATGAGCTGATTACATTGATTGATTAGTTATTCTTCCCCATTTTATCTTTAAAAGGTTGGAATTCTAATCTCCCTCTATATGTCATTATGAATCTGACATTCATAAATTTATCTCTTTTCTTTAGATTTGTTATACATTTTTCTTTAAATTACAAATTTCATAATTTTATAGTCAGCCATATAAATTATAGTTCTGTTGTTTTGTTGCCCTTGATTTATTTGTTACAAGGTTCACAGATATTCTAGTTATAAAATTCCTGGATTTGGCAAATGTTTAGGTCAGCTGAGGCTGCCATAACAAAGCATCAGACTAGGTGGCTTAAACAACAGAAATTTATTTTCTCTCAGTCTGGAGGCTGGAAGCTTGAGAGCAAGGTACAAGTATTATGGGGTTTCATTGAGGACCCACTTGTAAGTTAGCAGACTTCCTGGCCTCCTACCTTCTCACTGTATGCTCACATGACCTATTCTCAGTGTGTGCAAGTAGAGAAAGGTAGAGAGAGAGATTACTCTCTCTTTATAAAGCCACCAGTCCTATCAGGTTAGAACCCCTCCCTTATGACCTCTTTTAACCTTAATTACCATCTAAAAGCCCTACCACCAGCCCAGAGTGGTGGACAATACTCCATTGGAGTATTGTCCTGTGCACCAAAAAGGCTGTGGGTCTGATTCCTAGTCAGGGCACATACCTGGACTGTGGATGCAATCCTTGGTTGGGGTGCATGCAGGATGCAACTGATTTCTATCTCTCTCTCTCTTCCTCTTTCTCTAAAAATCAATAAACACATCCTCGGGTGATGATTTAAAAAAAAAAATAAATAAATAATACAAGCTCTACTTCCAATTACTGTCCATTGGAGGTCAGTGCTTTAACATACTGATTTTGGGGAGGATACCATTCAATCCGGAGCAGAAAATTAACACACAAAATACATGTACACATGTGCACCCAGTTCTTGACATAGTACCTTGAATGTGACAGGTGCTTAATAAGCATTGTTTGATGACTGAAATAGCCAACATCTAGAAAACAAAGGTAAATAACTAAGAAAAGAAGGATATCTGTTGTGCTCTGCTTTACATAAAGTCAATGTATGAAAATGTGGAAATATGCACACTAATATATTTGATATACTAAAAAAAAAAAAGAATTCCCTAAAACTTCCTTTGGGCATATGAAGCATTTAAAAATTCCACTTATACCTGTTTTCTTTTTAAAAAAACTTTATTAAGTAAACTGAGGTACACATTTAAAAATTCAGATGAAGTTAATAAAAGGAACAAGTAATCACAGTGACATTTTGGGTGGTTTATCTTTAAAAGTTTCATGAAGACGTGATTTCCAATAGTCTAAAGAAGAGGAAGGTGGAGATTCAAGCACTGGAAGTTAAATACATTCACTACATTTTACTGGCCAAAGTCAACTCCCATGACTTCATCTGACTTTAAGGGTGAAGAGAGCATAATTCTGCCTTATATGAGGAGAAGTAAACTGGTCAATTAATAGCAGGATAGCCTGCCACAGTAACTGTAAGAGTTTTTCAATGCAAAATCAACTGTTTTGTCCAAGTTACTTGTTGAAACATTTTATTTTTTTTATTTGATTGTTAGCAACGACTCCTTACCACCACATAGAAATTGAAAGCAAGAAACAGCTTAGAGTTCTACAGTCCCTGGTAGATGTGCAGCAATTTCTTTTCCATACCTCTCTTTGCCATGTCAGTGGATCTGAAGAGATAATTTTGGTCTGAGGCTTCAGAAATGATTGAAAGTGAAATAAGTAGTGTCTCTTGCTTTGCCTGAAAAAGCCACTACCTGAAAGGTGCCCCATGGAAGAGTAGCATTTAACCACAGCATGATCCAGAGGAGAGAAATGCTGGTGCTTACAAATCTACTGAAAGCCTCCCTCAACAGATTTCTTTTCATCCTTGCCACCTCAGAGAGCAGCAAGTTCAACGACCAGAAATAGAAATCTAATCCAGCCATCTAGCATGCCATTTATAAGAAAGAGATACCCATCTTCCTGAGGACAGTATTCTCAGGCTTCATAAAGCAGAAACACTTTCTTGTCTTGGAAGTAATGGTAAAGTAGGAAAATCAACATTTTCTTTACCATGAGCCTCATCTCTCAGAGAACACCAAGGTGGGAGCTTAACTTTCAATACTGCTTTAACTGAGTAAGGACTTCATTGGAGTTGCCTCATAAACAGTCAAGTACCACTAACAGCTCTGAGATTCATGGTTCCATATCACACTCCAGAAGAAACTAAAATTGTACCTGAGTAACACAATTTCTAAATGAAGAGCATCTAATTATTGGGGGTGAGGTGGGGTGGGTTATAGGGTAAAAGGAAAGAAAAGTGATCTAAATGTGCCTTTTTATGACTGTTACAAAGTCTGAAACCACTTTATTTAGCTTGATCGGGGGGAAAGCCTTTGTCTTTTAGCATATGGTAAAAATTACTTTTGTTTTTGCCATGCAAAGGTTCTTTTTATCAGATTAAACAATCATTTCCCTTCTGAATTTCATGAGGATTTCACTCATGTTTTCTCCTTCTACTCATATTTCTTTCTTTCTTTAACATTCAAATCTTTGACCTATTTGAAATTTATCTTAATATTCAGGCATGAGGAATATATTCAGTTTTATATATTTCCACATGGTTATTCAGGTTATCTTCCCACCAAAAAAATCCATCACTTCCCACTGATTTGGATGCTGCTGTTATAAAGCATATGACAGCATATAGTGTTGTCAAATGCAATTAGGTATACTCATGGGTTTCCTTTCTGTTTTGTTAGTGTGTCTGTCTGTTCAGGCACCATGATTTCACTGTTATAATTATGTTTAAAACATAGTAGGTCTATCTCACCCCTATTGCTTTCTTTTACAGTGACTTCCTATAATGATTATTGAACTTTATAATCAACTTTTCTATTTCTATGGGGGAAAAAACCCTGAGTTTTATGGTTATTATATTAAATTTATAAATTAACTTAGGGAAAAGTGATATCTTTTTGATGTTTCCTGTTTCTATCCAAGAATTTAGGTACATTTTTCCATGTATTCAAGTTAATTTTTGTGTCTTTTGAGACTGTTTTATAGTTTTCTTCAATTTTGTTCTAGATGTTTCTTCTTAATTTTGTGCCTAGTTATTTTATTTTGGCTATAATAATAATAATAATAATAATAATAATAAACAAAGGTCCTGTCTTCCATAACATCTTCTGAAGAGTTCCTTCTCTACATAATAAGACTGTTGTTTTGAATACTGATTTAATAACCTACTACTTTATTAAATTTCTTATGACTTGTATTAGTTTTTCTACTGATGCTTGGGTTCTTTGAATATAAAATAATATCATCTAAAAATACAGATAATTTTTCTTTTTTCAAATACGTATGCTTCTAATTGTTTACTTGTCTTAGTACATTGGTTAATATCTTCATAAAATGTAAAAGAATGTGTCACTAGGGTTGCCAGATACAATATGAGATTCTCAGTTAAATTAGAATTTCAGATAAATAATAACTAATTTTTAGTGTAAATATGTCCAAATATTGCATTCTTATCTATGGGAACATTATCCTGCTCATTATAGTGGGGTTTTTTTTCCTTGCAGTAACTGCAATCCTTTTTTGGTACTCATATTTGGGTGAAGCAAGTTTTCCTACACTCAGTGAAAAGGGTGGGTCAGGATATTAATACACAACTGGAAAATAAAATTTAAGAAATAACACTAATAACCAAAGCATCAAAAAAGCATATAAACATAGGGGTAAAATTAATAAAATATATGCAAGATTTGTACTTTGAACACTATAAACACTGCTGTAGGAAATTACAGAAAAGCTGAGTTAATAGCGAGATATGTCATGTTCATGGATTTAAAGACTCAATATGAATGGATGACAATTCTCTCCAAACTTATCTTTAGATTGAAGTCTATCACATAAAAATCTCAGCAGACTTTTAAAAGAAATTGACAAACTAATTTAAAAATTTATATGGACAATAACAAAAAGATAACTAGAAAATCCCAAAATTTGTGGAGATTAAACAACACACTTCACTCTCATGTTTTAAACATCACACTTCTCAAAACACATTGGTAAAAGAAGAAATCTCAAGAGAAATTAAAAAATATTTTGATCTAATTGAAAATAAAAATACAACATGTCAAAATTTATGAGAGACAGCAAAAGCAATGCTTAGAGAGAAATTTATGGCATTGAATGCATATATTGGAAAAAGGGAAGATCTAAAATTAATAAGCAAACTTCCATGTTAGGCAACTAAAAAAAGAAGAGTAAATTAAATCCAAAGTAAACAGAAGAAAAAGAAGAAGAATTAGATCAGAAATCAATGAAATTGAAAACAAGAATTCAACAGAAATAATCAATGAAACCAAAAGCTGGTTCTTTGAAAGACTGAAGAAATTCATAAATGGACTAAGAAAAAAAGGTTACAAATTACTAATGCCAAAAATGAAAGAGGTGACATGGTTACAGATCCTATGGACATAAAAGGATAATAAAGGGTACTATGAATAACTCTATGCTCACAAATTTGAGAACCTAGATGAAGTGGACCAGTTTCTTGAAAGGCATAATTTGCTAAAACTTACACAAGAATAGACATTTAAATGGGTCTATATCTATTAAATATATTGACTTAATAACCTTTCAAAACATAAAGCACCAGGCCCAGATAGGTTCACTGGTGATATATACCAAACATTTAAGGAAGAAATTATACTAATTCTTTTTCAGACAATAGAAACAGAGAGGATATGAAACAACAGGAACTCTCATTTATTGGTGGGGAGAATGCAGAATGGTGCAGCCACTTTGGAAGACAGTTAGCTGATTTCTCATAAAATCACATATACTCTTACCATATGATCCAGGACTCACTCCTTGGTACTTACCCAAAGAAGCAGAAAACATATGTCTACACAAAAACTTGTACATGGATGTTTGTAGCAGTTTTATTCATAATTGTCAAAAATTAAAGCAACTAAGATGTCCTTCAGTAGATAAATGGATAAACTGTGGTACATCTATAAAATAGAATATTATTCAGCACTAAAAAGAAAATGAGCTATGAAGCCATGAAAAGACATGGAGGAAACTTAAATGCATATCACTAAGTGAAAGAAGCTAATTTGAAAGGCCACATACTGTATGATTCCAATTTGAAAAGGCTATAAACTGTAAAACTATATGACATTCTGAGAAAGGAAAAACTATGGGGACAATAATAAGATAAGTGATTTCCAGGAGTTAGTGGGAGGGCAGGGTGCTGGTGGAGACAAACAGGTGGACCACACAGGGGTTTTGGGGCAGTGCTATAATTGTTTTAATACATAGTAGGTCTACCTCACTCCTATTACTCTCTTTTCCAGTGACGTCCTATAATGGTTATTTATTTATTTATTTACTTACTTACTTAAATGAACTTTATAATCAACTTTTCCATCTTTGGGGGGGAAACCTGATAGTTTTATGTGTATTGTGTTAAATTTATAAATTAATTATGGAAAATTAACATCTTTGTATGTCAATTTTTGATACTATAGTTATGGATACATGTATTTTTTGAATTTTTTTCAATTTAACCTTTCATAAACAATGTGGAACAAATTTAAAAAATAGTAGAGACTCCATCAAGTTTACAGGTCAATAAAGTTCTTATAGGTTGTAAAAACTGTTTTGTGCGTGATTCATTAATAATATTGGGTGATTATGTTCCAGGTAAAGGTGAGATCATATGGTATTTGTCTTTCACCGCCTGCCTTATCTCACATACCCAGAGACATTGAAATTAAGAACAATCTAACAATAGCCAGAGGAGAGAGGGGAGGGGACTATGGGGATAAGGGTTTTCAGGAACTACTAGAGAGGACACATGGACAAAACCAAGGGGGAGGGTGGAAGCAAGGGAGGGAGGGAAAATGTAGGCAACTGTAATTGAACAACAATAAAATAATTTTAAAAAATAAAACCACGTAAAGAAAATGAAAAAAAATAATACTGGGTGAAATACTTTGTAAAGTAGATGACTGTGTAGCCACTATGCTGTACACTGAAACCAGTATAAAATAGTATTGAATGTAAACTGTAATAGAAAAATAAAAAAATAATGCTTGTCAACTACGTGTGTGTGTATCAGCAAAGCGAGAAAAGGAAAAGGAATAATAGTATACTACATGGCTCAAATGCCAATATAGTTGTAGAAATGTAAATGTTGAATATTAATTTAACCACAGTTGTGTTAAACTGTATTGAGAGTGATGAATTCAAAAGCAGCTCTCTGGAAGTTATAGTGTTAGAGGAAAGAATTAATTCAGAAATCACATTTTGCAAAACAGACACTGACTCACAGAACTATACCAAACCAAGCCATGATATCCATTACAGACTCTCACAATAAACATCAGTTCATTCAGACTCCTATATATGAGACATGACCACAAATAAGCAAGGGTAATTCTGCGTGGTCTCATGTTTTCTATAAAATGAAAGTACTGATGGTTCCATCAGCTCCCTAATTTATAAATTCTGAACAATCCCAATCACCACAAATTTTATAACACACCTTCACTACCTCCTTTTGAGGCTCACCTTGATTCTGCATCATGTAGGATCTCTTCTGCTGCAGCAATAATAAAACTAATTATTGATTTCAGGTGCATTCCTAATAGTCTCTGGATGATATAGAAAAGAGAATGGGAATACAAAAAGGATACAGTGTATGGATACAGTGTACAAGATCCTCATTCTCCATACCTTGAAGTGAATAAACAATGCATACAATTTATAAATCAAGAAGTAACAACAAAACATGTTATTTAGACATATACAGATAACTATCAAGAGAATCAGCCACGGAGACTGAAAGTGATTGCTTCACAGAATGAGTTAAAAGATTGGGTTTTTTTTGTTTATTTGTTTCTTTGTTTGTTTACAATCATGCACAAACACTTGAATTTTTAAGTTATGTTCATATTTGACTTTGATAATAATAAAATTAAATTTAAAATAATAAAAGACAAATATTTCAGGAGACAATAAAAAAACATATTCTATTTCTTCTTTATCTGAATTTACAAACTAATATCCCTATCCACTTTTCATTTATTCACTCAACAGATCTCTTACTGAACACCACTCTATAACAGACACCATGCTGGATGCTGAGGATACAGTTGAGAAAAACAAACAAACAATAGTATCCTTGCCCTAAAGGAGTTCAAATGGGTAAGGATATTGGACCCTGTCTACCTTCTCAACAGGTAAAATAATACCAGGTCACAAAACTGGTTGGGTAGCAGTGTGATTCTAGAACCTACTGACTTTAATTTTAATTATGAAAAAATTTGGGCCAGGACATGAAATTTCTGAAATGAATCTAGAGCATATTTTAGAGCCAGGAAGTAAGAAAGTTCTCCAGTAAAAAAAATGCTATAAGGGTATATATTAAAGGGACACAGGAACCAATTGAAAGAGCTCACAATGGCCAAAACTGTAACAATTTGAACAAAATAAATAAAAAGTAGTATTGCACTGCAGCCTAAAATATGAACTAAATATCTGTGAGTCTAAACTGACATAAACAAATGATTGATAAACAAGGGGGGAGGGGAGAGAGAGAGAGAGGAAGGAAGGAAGGAAGGAAGGAAGGAAGGAAGGAAGGAAGGAAGGAAGGAAGGAAGGAAGGAAGGGAGAGAGAGAAAAGACAAATTTCCCAGGCAGCAGAATTACAAATAATTTATACAACATGCAAAGTGGGGGAGCCTAACTGCCAATTTCTTAAGAATGGGCTATGAATAGCGACTTCCAAAGAGAAGCATGGAAAAGGGGAGATTCAAAGAGTAACTTTACAGTGGAGAAACCTGACAAACACTACCTCAGCTAGGTAATCAAGGTCAGCATCAACAGTGATAAGTCATGTTGATAGTATTTACCTTTACTTTGATACGATATGATAAAAATGGTATTTCTCTTTTGTGGTCTTCCTGCAAAAAACTGATAACTGCAGGCTAATCATGAGGAAAAATAAAATAACTCAACTGAAGGACATTCTACAAAATATATTATCATTGGCAAATATGTTTTCCCACACGGTTGGTTCTCTTTTCATTTTAATTCTGTTTTCTTTTTTTTAATATATTTATTGATTATGCTATTACAGTTGTCCCATTTCCCCCCCTTCACTCCACTCCATCCTGGCCA
This sequence comes from Desmodus rotundus, assembly GCF_022682495.2. Classification (NCBI taxonomy): domain Eukaryota; kingdom Metazoa; phylum Chordata; class Mammalia; order Chiroptera; family Phyllostomidae; genus Desmodus; species Desmodus rotundus. The sequence goes on from NC_071394.1 coordinate 84,409,043, forward strand.
CCCCCTCCCTCCTGCATTCCCCCCCTATACTTCATGTCCATGGGTCATAGTCATCAGTTCTTTGGCTTCTACATTTCCTATACTATTCTTACCCTCCCCCTGTCTATTTTCTACCTACCATTTATGCTACTTATTCTCTGTACCTTTGTCCCCACTCTCCCCCTCCCACTCCCCTGTTGATAACCATCCATGTGATCTCCATTTCTGTGGTTCTGTTCCTGTTCTAGTTGCTTGCTTAGTTTGCTTTTGTTTTTGTTTTAGGTGTGGTTGTTAATAACTGTGAGTTCGCTGTCATTTTTACTGTTCATATTTTTTATCTTCTTTTTCTTAGATAAATCCCTTTAACATTTCATATAATAAGAGCTTGGAGATGATGAACTCCTTGACCTTGACCTTATCTGAGAAGCACTTTACCTGCCCTTCTATTCTAAATGATAGCTTTGCTGGATACAGTAATCCTAGATGTAGGTCCTTGCCTTTCATGACTTTGAATACTTCTTTCCAGCCCCTTCTTGCCTGTAAGGTCTCTTTTGAGAAATAAGGTGACAGTCTTATGGGAACTCCTTTGTAGGTAACTGTGTCCTTTTCTCTTGCTGTTTCTAAGATTCTCTCCTTCTACTTAATCTTGGGTAATGTAATTATCATGTGCCTTGGTGTGTTCCTCCAAGGAGGTCTAGCTTCTTTGGTAGTCTCTGAGCTTCCTGGACTTCCTGGAAGTCTATTTCCTTTGCTAGATTAGGGAAGTTCTCCTTCCTTATTTGTTCAAATAAGTTTTCAATTTTTTGTTCTTCCTCTTCTCCTTCTGGTACTCCTATAATTCGGATGTTGGAACGTTTCAAGATATCCTGGAGGTTCCTAAGCCTCTCCTCATTTTTCTGAATTCTTGTTGCTTCATTCTTTTCTCGATGGATATTTCTTTCCTCCTTCTGGTCCACACCATTGATGTGAGTCCCAGTTTCCTTCACATCGCTATTGGTTCCCTGTACATTTTCCTTTGTTTCTCTTAGCATAGGCTTCATTTTTTCATCTGGTTTTCGAACAGATTCAACCAATTCTGTGAGCGTCTTGATAACCAGTGTTTTGAACTGTGCATCCGATAGGTTGGCTATCTCTTCGTTGCTTAGTTGTATTTTTTTCTGGATCTTTGATCTGTTCTTTCATTTGTGCCATTTTTTTTTTGTCTTGGTGTGCCTGTTACGTAAAGGGGAGGAACCTTAGGTGTTCACCGGTGGAGTAACGCTGGTCGCTGCACTGTGATGCTGTATGTTGGGGAGCAGCTGAGAGGGAGCAACGGCACTTGCTCCACTCTGCCAGATTTCAGTCACTCCCTCCACTACCCACAATCAAACTGGGCCCCTCTGGTGCTGATTCCCGAGTGGGTGGGCTTGTGCACACTCTAGGCCCCTGTGGGTCTCTCCAACGAACTCTCCTGTGAGGCTGGAAGTTTCTCCTGCTGCTGCCTCTATCCCCATGGGTGTTTTCCATCACAGGTTTGAGGTTTTATTTCCCCACACTGGAGCCCTGGGTTGCGAGGTCTGCTTTGCTCCCCCACCATTCCTCTTGGTTTATCTATGCACGAATGTGGGGCCACAGGGTCTGCCAGCCACCACCTTGTGGGGTCTGCCAGCTGCAGCCTGTCCTGCCCTGTTCCACAATCCGCCACCTCGCTGGGTCCACCAGCCGCCACCTTAACGCGATTCCTCTCTGCCACGGCTGCCCGTATCTCCCCCTCTTACCAGTCTGGATGAATATTTCTTCTTTATCTCCTTGGTTGTCGGACTTCCATACAGTTCAATTTTCTGTCAGTTCTGGTTGTTTTTTGTTTTTAAATTGTTGTTGTCCTTCTTTTGGTTGTGCGAGGAGGCACAGTGTGTCTACCTATGCCTCTGTCTTGGCCAGAACTCCTAATTCTGTTTTCTTTAGCCATGAAGAAGCTTTTTATTTTGATGAGATCCCATTTGTTTATTCTTTCCTTTTTGTCCCTTGTTCTAGGGGTCATATCAGTGAAAATATTGCTGCACGGAATATCTGAGGTTTTCCTGCCTATCGTCTCCTATAGGACTTTTATGGTGCCACAGCTTATATTTAAGTCTTTTATCTACCTTGAATTTTTTTGTGTGTATGATGTAAGTTGGTGATTGAGTTGCATTTTTTTGCATGTAGCTGTTCAGCTCTCCCAACACCATTTGTTGAAAAGACTATTTGTACACCATTTTAAGCTTCTGCTCCCTTTGCTGAATATTAATTGACCATACAGACATGGGTTTATGTCTAGGCTCTCTATTCTGTTCCATTGATCTATGTGTCTGTTCTTATGCCAGTACCAGACTGTGTTGATTACAGTGGGTTTGTAGTATAGTTCAATGTCAGGTATTGTGATCCCTCCTACTTTGTTCTTCTTTTCAAAATTGCTGAGGCTATTTGGGGTCACTTATGGTTCCATATAAATTTCTGAAATATTTGTTCTATATCTGTGAAATACATCAGTGGTATTTTAATAGGGATTGCATTGAATCTATAAATCGCTTTGGGTAGTATGGCCATTTTGATGATGTTAATTCTTCCAATCCATGAGCACAGTATATGCTTCCATTTATTCATGTCTTCCTTAATTTCTTCCTTCAGTGTTGTGTAGTTTTCTGAGTACAGGTCTTTTACCTTCTTGGTTAGGTTTAAAGTCCCAGGGACTTTATTTTTCTTATTGCTATATCAAATGGGATTATTTTCCTGATTTCTGTTTCTGATATTTCATTGTTGGTGTACAAAAATGCCTTTGACTTCTGAATATTGTCTTTGTATTCCATTGTTTTGCCAACATCACTTATTAGGTCAAGTAGTTTTTGGTAGAGTCTATAGGTTTTTTGTGTACTATCATGCAATCTGCAAATAATGACAGTTTTACTTCCTCCTTTCTAATTTGGATGCCTTTTATTTCTTTTTCTTGTCTGATTGCTTTGGCTAGTGAAAGGTTTTCTTAGGCTCCGCCAAGGAAGAAATGCCAATCAGCCACAAAATTAGGCAGTACAGAGCTTTATTGGGGTTTTTCCCCACCGGGCGACGTTCCCTGGTCTGCAGAGCGGGGCCAGGGAAGTCGCACCCAAGCAGGGAATATAGCGGGGTTTTATGCACCAAATTCTGGTTGGCTCTCTTCGTCGGGGCTAGGGATTGGTCTCCTTGAACGAAGCGGCAATCTATCATTGGTGGTTCCCTGGTTTGACGTCAGCCATCTCTTCTGGGTTGTAGTTCGGCTGCCATTTTGTCCTACCGCACCTATCCTTACAGCTAGAACTTCCAATACTATGTTGAATAGAAATGGTGAAAGCAGATACCCTTGTCTTATTCCTGATCTTAGTGAGAAAGCTTTTAGTTTTTGCCCATTGAGTATGATGTTGGCTATAGGTTTCTCATATATGGCCTTTATTATGTTGAGGTATAGTCCCCCTACTCCCATTTTGCTGAGTGTTGTTATCAAAAATGGAGACTGTACCTTATCAAATGCTTTTTCTGCATCTATCGATATGATCATGTGATTTTTGTTTTCCTCTTGTAAAACTATTTTTAAAAATAAGTTTTTAAAAAAATGTTTGGACAATTGAACAATATATGGACAGATAGGAAATTTGGCAATTAGAATCTTTTTTGTCCTTCAAAAATAACAACATAGACCCTAGTTGGCTAAATCTCCTTATCACATGCTATTTGAAAGAGGCTGTCTGAAAGCCAAGGTTATGAATTCCAAACTGAATATTCTAGAGAAAATGTGTTAAAGGATATGTACTTAAATATCAAAATTAGTTTTCTCTAGGGTGAAATCACCGGTGACCTTTCTGTTGTTGTTTTCTGTGTTTTCCAAGTTATCTGAAATGAGCATGTATTACACATATAGTTTTGAAAAGCAAATAATAATAATAATAAAAGTGTTCTTTGGGTAAAACTTGCAGCTAAATAACTTAAATAAGTTCATATGCTGCAGAAGATACCTAAGAGGAAGAGAAAGGAAGACAACTTATTCTATTGTGGAAATAGTAAGTATCAGTCAGTGGGCTGGGAATGTAACATATATTATTTCATTTACATGTGTAAAATAAGAATGTCCTTGAAATGAATCACATTTGGAGAATAATTTTATGTTTATGAAGCAAAAACATAAAGTTTAAAGCAGAAATGCTAAAGCATGCATTTTTAAATTCCAAGCAGGTATTTTTTTTGCTTGTATGCTAAAAGCACAATTAGTTACCCACTACCTAACATGTCATTTGTGTTTTTTCTTGTCACACATTTTGATTTGATTCACACCTTTGAAGAGGAGCAAATATGCCATGCCCTGCCTCTATTTGAGTCTCTTCAATGAATTTTATGCTTCATTGTAAAATAATTGATTTTTTAGTTACAGGACATTAATTAACTTGGATAAGTCTATAATAGTAAGTATAATGAAGTTTAGAAAATGATAGCATGTAATTGTGTTTAAAGATGATCTTTTCCACAGTTTGTTTTTGGTTGTATGCTTTTTATATAAAATAAAGACAAACATTTTAATCATGTCAAATCATAGATGTGATCACAAATTTCATATACATGTCAATATCTTTACATAGGGCCTCTTTTCTGTGAAAGAATATCTCAAAATCAAAACTACAATCAATAATCAACATATAGTGTTCTTGCAAATGATTGCAGGAAATGGATGATCAGTAAATTTGTGTATTTATGGATTGTTTTCTCTAAAGATTTGCAACCAACATAGAAAACAGTTTTTCCCAGATACTTTTTTTTTGGACATGGTTGTTAAATTCCAGAGAGTGACATTATGGTAATTGTTGAATGCTGACTCAGCATTTTGTCAAACAATGTCTGATTTAATCCCTATAATAACCTGTGATATAGGTACTATTATCCCAAATTTACGGAAATGTGTCTAAAGTCACAGAGTGGTAGGTAGAATAGCTGTGTTTCCAACCCAGTTATGTCTAATTCCAAAGCTTGAAGTCTTAACTACCTTGTTGTATGGCTTCTTAGTATCAGTGCCTGTCTTTGAGACTGTCCTCGAGGCTCCTACACCTACTCTGCTCCCTAGTTCTGTACCACTATGTCCAAACCACCCTCATCTCTCACCTAGACTGCTGCAGTAGACTCCGCGATCTCTGGATCTTCGGGTCTTCCTAATCTTCTGTCTGTCCCTTCCCTCTGTCTCCACCCTCAACCTCAATCCATTCTCCACACTGTAACCACAATTTTTCTCAAACCATGTGGCCTCCATGTCATTACCTGTTTGCTACATGACTGTCTGCCTTCATGTGGCACAACGCTATCCCTCACACTCTCCTGCCACACTAATCTTTTTTACATATGAATGAGTATGTATCATACTCCCTCTTACCACAGGGCCATTGTATATGCTGGATCACTCTTCGCCTAGTTAACTCCTACTCACCCTTCACATAATTCATAATCATACCATCAGGAAGCCTTCCTTGAGTCCATACCAAGAAACAACTTTTCTTATTATAAATACTCTAGCAAAATGCATCTCTGTTCCTTTATATGCTGCCATTACAATGCTATGTCTTCATGATTACTTGATTAATGTCTGATCTAACCCCTGTGCCCTATTGTACACCAGATTAAAAACTCAGTGAAAGCAAGAACTCACTTTGCTTTTGCTCACTATGTTATGGTTTTGCACACAGTAAGCTTTCAACAAATATCTATAGATAGGTAGACTGTTCCCATTCTATCCATTAGCATCTGAAGACTACTATTCTCCTATAAGAAGAATCTTCTCCTCTCATCCATAAGTCAAAAGCAGGGGTAAAAATATGTCAAGGGGGAAAGCAAATATAATGGAAGTAGTGGCTGCAGAATAAACCTACTGGGATTTATAAACAAGCATTGTAATAGCTACTTTAAATTCTAGGTGTTTCTTTCAAGTGTATATCTCCAGCCTTCAAATTTCTACATATGTCTGTTCAATATCTCAACTTGCATTTCCAAAAGATATTTCAAATTTAACACATCCCAACCTGAACTTTTTTTATTACTCTTCTAAATTCTTTCCTCCCTAGTTTTCTCCATCTTAATAAATGGCATCAACATGCAACCAATAGCTCAGGCCAAGAACCTAGGAATCATGCCTGATTCTCCCCTTTCTCATATACCCTACATTTAAACTCAAACCTGTCCCTTGTTCAAAATCATCCAATGGTTCTCCATCATACTTAGAATAAAATCCAAAATCTTCATTTGACCATAAGATTCTTTTTTTTAACTTTTTCTTATTGTTGTTCAAGTACAGTTGTCACCATTTTCCCCCACCCCAGCCATCCCCACTTCCCACCCTTGATCCTACCCCCCTTTTGTTTTGTCCATGTGTCCTTTATAGTTGTTCCTGAAAACCCTCTCCCCTTCCCCCCCTTTATTCCCTCCCACCTCCCCTCAGGTTAGTGTCAGTTTTTTCTTAATTTTAATGTCTCTGGTTATATTTTGCTTGCTTGTTTGTTTTGTTGATTAGGTTCCACTTTTAGGTGAGACGTGATATTTGTCTTTCACTGCCTAGTTTATTTCACTTAGCATAATGCTCTCCAGTTCCAGCCATTACGTCACAAAGGGTAGGAGCTCCTTCTTTCTCTCTGCTGTATAGTATTCCATCATGTAAATCTACCATAGTTTTTTGATCCATTCATTTACTGATACGCCCTTATGTTGCTTCAGGTATTGGCTATTGTAAATTGTGCTGCTATGAACACCGGGGTGCATAGGTTCTTTTGGATTGGTGTTTCAGGGTTCTTAGGGTATAATCCCAGCAGTGGAATTGCTGTATTTGACCATAAGAACCTGGCTCTTCATCACCTCTTTGGTCCCATTTCTTCTGTTGTTCCCTTCCTCACAGAAGTTCAGCCTCACTGGCTTCCTTGTTGTTCCTCCAAGATGCACATGACCATCTCAGAATCTCTGTACCCACTTTCCTGTGCCTGAAATGGTCTTTCCCCAGGTATTTGCCCAGCTCACTGCCTCATTTCCTTCAAGACACTGTTCACACATACTCTTATAGAGAGTCTTTCCTAATCACCACCTCTACATAGCCTCCATTGTTTCTCTACAGCAGTTTATCTCTTTCCTTTTTCTAAACAGCACTTATCACTACTGATACTACTTTATATATTTATGTGTTTATTCATTTATGCCTCCACCACTTTATTGTAAACGCCTCAAGGGTTGTTTATCCTGTTAAGCATCTAGGAGCTCAATAATTATTCCATGAATGAGTAAGCGTGATTGTCAATGTCCAACTATTTTGAATTATCTAACAGTTTAAATTTTTCATGTCAACTAGACTTTGAATAAGAAATAAATCAACTATTAAATAGCTAATAAAAAAGGATAGCAATGCAAAATGTATTCATTTAATGATTACCTAAGTATGATTACAAATCTATCCAAACCAATTGTAAAAAAATAAATAAAAACTTTATTGTGGTTTCTTCACTGGCTGAGGAAATTTCAGGGTCAGACAAGTTATTTCCTTTATTGTTTTCCTTTAGCCTTCTTCTGCAAAGTTTGTCATCAACCTCTACTCATGACAGCATTATGGCAATAATATTTTGTTAGTGCAAAGGTTATATAATTTACAAGGAAAAAAGATAGTGATGTTCAAAGCAATAAAATCATTAAGTGACTCACCCTATGATTACTCAGTAAGTAAGTAAGTAAAGCTTAAGAAATATGGACAGAAGTTCACTGTTGGGGTTTTTTCTTTTCTTTTTTTAATTATTTATTTATTTTTAGAGAAAGGTGAAAGGAGGAAGAAAGAGAGAGAGAAACATCAATGTGTGGTTGCCTCTCATGCACCCCCTATTGGGGACATGGCCTGCAACCCAGGCATCTGCCCTGACTGGGAATCAAACCAGTGGTTTGCAGGCTGGCACTCAATCCACTGAACCACACCAGCCAGGGCTGATGTTTTTCTTTATGTTATCCAGCCATTAACACCAAAGTATTATAAATTACTGACTCTAGGAAAAAAAGAAAAAAATGACAGACAACACTGAATTTTCTATTTTAGATGATGGATACTTCACTCTAAAATTTTCATCATGCCAGAAGAAAACTAAGAGAACTCTTAAAAGGATAGACATCCACTTAATTAAGCAAATCAGAAAAGCTGGAAGGCCCTCTGGACACTCCTTCATTCTACTCTTCCTCATCTTTTAATCAGTCACTAAGTCCTATCAGATTTATCAACTAAACACATCACAAAGTTATCAGTTTAGGGCTTTAGGTAGGCAATTCCTTAATCCTCTTACATAGATTACAAAATAGCTTTCTGTAAATTCTCCCCACATTCACTTGTTTTCCTTCAGATCCACTCTCCAATCTACAGCGGAGTGATATTCCAATATGCAAGTCCAAAAATGTCCCTCTGTTAATTATCAATAAAAATGTACAGTGGCTTCTCTTTGCTCTTGGAGAAAGCTGGTCCCTAACATCACCTAAAGCCTATCCCTCTTTTGGCCTCTGCTTAGCTCCCCAACCCCATTTTAAATCACTCTTGCCTTTGCTCTTCCCTCTTGAACCCCACCATCCTCTTGCTAATTCCTTGAAAGTGTCAAAGTCTTTTGCCTCAGAGTCCCCTCACAGGGATCATTCTGATCTCAGGTCAAAGGTCACTTTCTTGAGGAAATTCTCCCAAGCCCACCAGACTAAGAGAGGTTCTGCTGTTACAGATCCTCCTCGCTCTCTGCACATCTCCATCCTAACATGGGTCATACTGTATATTTAATTTACTTATTTGTTTAATATGTCTCTTCTACATTACACTGTAAGCACCCAGAGAGCAGGAACCATAGTAGTGCTTCTCACTATTATGTCCCAACAGGTAACATGAACCCTGGAACATAAGTAGAAATTCAGTTAACTGTGGCATGATAACCGTGTTGATATAAGAAACGTCCAAACCTGTACAGAATTTTTACAAAAATTTATTTCAGCCAAATACAGGATGTGCCTTGGAAGCAAGACCTCAATAGACTAAAATAAATGCTCCAGAAAATAACACATTGCAGTCTCTTCTTTGCATTTGAGATTAAGGAGAAATTACATAAAGGTAGAAGAAAGTAAAACAGGGATCAAATTACAAAATAGTTAAGATTATATGCTGTCTTAAGTGTGGTCACATTGTAAAATAGGGGCGTGAAAAGAGTCATTCCAAAAGTGTGTTACCCTAGATCCTCAGAAACAACAGACAGGGCTTGCTTAAAGAAGTTATACGTCAGGGTGTGACTGCCTAACATGAGCTGCCCAGTTAGGAATTTATGATCAGATCACCTGGTGAAGTCACTTTCCATAGAGTCACTTTCCCTTTTTCATTCACAACAGCATGAGATGAGAAGAAATAGTCAAATGTTGGCATAGGAAATTTGGGCTACATTTAAAGGCATTTCTGAGCACCAATGAACATGGTAATAAGGCCCCCAATAAGACAGAAGAATCATCTCTTGTGCAGACTCCTAAAAACTGAATACATATACTGAGAGAGAGACAGAGAGAGACAGAGAGAACTGCACTGCCCATATAGTCACCACTAGCCACATGTGGCTATTGAGTTCTTCGAATGTGACTAGTCCTGGTTGAGATGTGCCATAATTATTAAATGCACAACAGGATTCAGAGTACTGGCAAAAATTTAAAATATCACATTAATAATTTTTATATTGATTACATGTTGAAATAATATTTGGGGTATATTGGGTTAAATAAAATATATCGCTAAACTTAATTTTATTTCTTTTTATCTTTTTTACATATGACTACTAGGAATTTACAATATATGTAATTCACATTTTGTTTCTATTAAACTATGATGGTCTATAGTATTTCAGAATGATAATGCCTGGAGATAGGCATGATAGAGTGAGAAAAGCTGTTGACATGGGTTTGAACACTGTAAGAAGTGATGAGAAATCTTCTGGTAGTGTTTCTTTCTCCCAATACCACCCAACCCCACTTAGCTATGCCTGTGCTACTTCACCACACATTCAAATATTTGTGCAATAATGGCCCCACTTGCTCGAACAATCTTTACAAACTGCATTTCAAAGCATCACCTTATGCTGTTATTTAATTAGTATCCTAAAGGCTAACATAAAGTTTACAAAGTTCAGTTGTCTCACTTTACAACAAACTCTGGTCAGTTTGTTGACAGAGTGAGTGATTGGGACAGTTTGGAATGATGAATCATTTCTATCCAAGGTAACCAGGAACCAAACACTGAAAACAGCAGCTCTGTTTAGAACTGTAGTCATGGGGATTCATGGATTCTTTTCACACTTGAAAGCTTCACCTCTCCTCAGAGTTTCCTTTGTATTCCTACAGCAGTTTGCCCATGTTATTTTTACATACTCTTTTCCTCTTAAGATCCTGAGGCAAACGATGTATGGATTTATCTTGGTATCTTAGCACCTAACTTAGCACAGTGCTTGGCACTCAATAAATCTTTTCTAGAATGTGTTGAACAAACAAATGTTTCCTCTCTCTGGTCACTCCTTGACTCTATCCTCAACACTTACTACAGATTCAATTTATGGGCTTGTAGTTAATAAGCCATTGACCAAGGATTTTTTAGGGCTGTTTGCAGTGGCTAAACCAAAGACAGAGTCTTAAACATCCCCATAATGCCTAGGGCTATGTTTTAAGCATTTTACAGATTCAATATATACTAACTGAATAACAAATTGTAATCTTCAGACCAAACTCTGTTCCCACATATATATAAAGGACCTGACCAGGGATTGCTCATAGTGTACCCCACCTCCTGGGTAACACTCTAAGCTTATGTATAAAATTATTGTTCACACAACTGAGTGTACCTCCAAAATGTAAGTTGCAATTTAAGATAAGCTGCTACCACTGAAATATAAGGCTAAATTATTTCTTTCAAACATAAACTCTATAGGACATAGAGATATTGAAAAACTACAAGAATGTGTACTGAAAATATTATCTCAGGAAATTAGGACTAGAACAACAAAGTAGTTGCATGTACATAATGGACTAATATATACAAACATCATGTCAGTCCAGCCACACCCAACCCCTTTCTTCTGCACAGGACGTGGAGAGGCGCAGCAGCACATTGGCTGCCAGAAACCAACACAAGGAGAAGATAACCTTGTGCTGGCAGCGTGAAGAGTTGCTTTGTTTCAGCAAAGCATCAGGCAGCCCAACTAGGTGAAGGACAACACAGCAAATATTAAATAGTTTTATAAATTTTTGCTAATCAGAGGGCAACCCAAGTGTACTCTTGGGCTGAGTGCAATACCTGAATAAAATGTGAATATTAATCACTGAGGTATAAGTAAACTGGAAATTCAGTTTTAGGAATTTCAACCAAAGGAGTCTCATCAAGAAGTCACAACCTCAAGGCAGAAGAGATTTTGCATCACAGCAGTTTTTCTTCCACACTAGTAGCCCAGGCAGCAATAGTATTACAAGAGACTTTTTAATTGCAAAAGGGGTGTGTGTGTGTAGATGCTTCCGAATTTTGTAAACCTGAGTAATCAATATTTATACACATAAATGATATAAATGGCTGACCTGGCTGACAGGCCATTACTACTTCTATTCTTGGTGGCCATCAACTGCCTTAGCAATGGTCAAGAAAAAATGTGTATGAAGAAATTGCAATCCCATTTCAGTAATTGATAGATATTGGGTCATAGGCATTGTGGCAGTCACAACCTCTAGCCATTTCATTTTTCCATAAACAAAGGAATAATCTATTGATGTAGATTCAACTAGGGGTATAAACATTATTTGTTCCAACATATCCTCTTCTTCCTAAGAACAGCAATTTACCACTTCCCAGACAACCAATGTTGCAAAGAGGTCCCATACAAACTCAGATAAGCCTATTTAACCCATTGTGTGGCTGAGATGTTATGGAAGAAGAAAATGAGAAGTAAATAGGGAAGGGGCAGGAAGGAAATATGGGATCCATAGAACAGTAGTCATAGGAAAATTCCAAAAGGAATTATAAGTTGATTTGAGCCATATTATGAATTAGTTAAGATATTAGACTAAGAACCTAACAACAAATTGTAAGGTTTCTAGAGTGAAGGTACCTGAAATAATTTTCTGAAATTAAACCTGTTTTATATCACTTTTTGCCTAAAAAAGATTAAAAGGAAGAGCAGTAAAAGGGAATTTATGGCTAATTAAAAAACCAAAGGAATTCATTCATTCACCCCTACTTAATGGAGATATAGGCAAGGAAAGAAAGTATTTGGTGTGCTAAATGCTTTAACAAAATGTGGGGTGATGTGGAGCACAAAGGAGGGGCATCTACCTAAATTTGAGAGATCATCAAGAAAAGTGTGGGGAATGATTTGAGGGAATTGAAAGATTTAAAGTGCAAACAAAAAATATTCTAAGCAAAAATAAAAAAACAATAAACAAAATAATACTTCTGAAGGCAAGAGAAATAATAGAGCCAAGAAAGATTCCCAGGTTTCTGGTCTTAGCTGTAGGGACATAGTAGTACCATTCATTAAGAAGGGAAACAAAGAGGAGGAAGATGTGAATTTCATTTTGAATGTGTGAGTCTGAGGTACCTAAGGAACATATAAGTGGTGGTATCTCAGGATCAGATAGGTATCTGGAGTTGAGGCTCATGAGAGACTTTGGGGCTGGAGACACAGATTTTTCTAGCCATAGAGATAGTGATAGTAACTTTTGCAGAAAACAAATCACCTCCCTCCCTGCCTCAGGAGTGTACTGATGTGGGAAGGGGCCCTAGACAAGAACCCCAAAGAATAGGGCAACAAAAACAGAATGGCCAGAATGGCTGGAGGAAAACAAAAGATGCCACCAAAGCAAAATAAAAGGAGGATTTCAAGAAGAAAAGTGTGATCAACAAAGGATGGTCAAGAAAGATGAGGACTGATAAGTATCCACTGGATTTGGTTACATGGGAGCCATTGGAAACTTCAGTAAGAGCAATATAGTGGGAGGCTACAGAAGGACAGAAACAGAATTGTTGTGGACTAAGAAGTAGAGACATGTAGGTAGACACTTCTAAAAAGTGTGCCTGTCAAGATGTACTGGAAGTAATATATATTGAATGTAATATAGGCTTAAGGGAAGCCTTCTGCTTTGTTTTGCTTTATTTACATACTCAAGCAAAAGAGCCAGCAAGAGAAGGGAAGAATATAGAGATACAGGAGAGAGAGGGATAATCAACAGGCTGAGGAAGTTATAAAGGATGGAAAGAATGGGATTCAGAGCCCAGGGAAAAGGGATTAACCTAAGATAAGAAGAGGACTGCATCCTTCATTAGAGGAAAAAATAAAATTTTAAGAAAGGGAGACTACGATTAGTAAGATAATAAATTTAATGGCTGAAGTCAAAGATGTTCTTTCTGATGATTTCTACTGTTTCCATGCAGCAACAAGTCAACTTATCAGCTGAGAAGAAGAGGGAGTGAGGTGCAGAATGACTACACTGAGGAGAGTGGAGAGTAGGAGAGAGGGCTGATTCTACACACATGAAGGACTTGCCCAAAACACTGCCAAGGCCTAATAAGGTTGGGTGGTTTTCACCAATAACTTGTGGAAGTGCTGACTTGGAGTATGGGCTCCAAGCTTTAACATTTATGGACTGGGAGAAAATAGAGAAGTGAAGAGACTGGAAGCTCCTATGAGATGAAAAAATACTTGTTGAAGACAAAGATTAAGAGACCTGAAAAATGAGGAATTTAAGTTTGATATTATGAAAGTAGAGCAATTACAGATTATGGCAAGATTTAGGGCTTGGCCACTGGAGTAGGTGGCAGAAGTTGGTTGAGATAAGGATCATGAGAGTTGATATGGTCACGGAAGTGGGCAGAGAAGTTGTGATGAATGCCAAAATTAAAGTGTTTAAAGAGAAAAGACAGAGGAAGGGGATGTCAGGAGGACATAAAAACCAACACGAAGAGAACCAAGATGGCGGAATAGGTAGACACACTGCGCCTCCTCACACAACCAGAACTGACAGAAAATCGAACGGCAAGGAAGTCCGACACCAAGGAAATAAAAAATAAACATTCATCCAGACCAGTAGGAGGGACGAAGACGGGCACCGGGGTGGAGAGGACTAGCGTGGCCATGGCAGGACCGAGACTGGCGGAGTGTGGGACGAACAGGGCAGGCAGTCTCACCACTAGCAGACCCTGCTGCCCCACATTTGCACAGAGATAAACCGAGAGAGCCGGACTCAGAGTGGTGGAGAACGGGGCAGGCAGAGCAGCGGGTAGCACCCGGTGGCCCCACATTCGCGCACAGATAAACCGGACAAACGGCAGGGAGCGAAGCACACCACACAACACAGGGCTCCAGCTTGGGGAAATAAAGCCTCAAACCTCTGATTGAAAACGCCTGCGGGGGTTGGGGCAGCAGCAGGAGAGACTCTGAGCATCGCAGAGAGGTCGTTGGAGACACCCACAGGGGCCTAGAGTGTGCACAAGCCTACCCACTCGGGAACCAGCACCAGAGGGACCCGGTTTGATTGTGGGTAGCAGAGTGAAAGATTGAAATCCAGAGGAGAGTGAAGCGGGCACCATTGCTCCCTCTCAGCCCCTCCCCCACATACAGCATCACAGCACAGTGACCAGCGTTACCTCGCTCTGGGGAACACCTAAGGCTCTGCCCCTTAAAGTAACAGACGCGCCAAGACCCCCCCCAAAAAATGGCCAAATGACAGAACACTTCAAAGCTCCAGAAAAAATACAACTAAGCGAGGAAGAGATAGCCAACCTATCGGATGCACAGTTCAAAACACTGGTTATCAAGACGCTCACAGAATTGGTTGAATCTGTTCGAAAACCAGATGAAAAAATGAAGCCTATGCTAAGAGAAACAAAGGAAAATGTACAGGGAACCAATAGTGATGTGAAGGAAACTGGGACTCAAATCAACGGTGTGGACCAGAAGGAAGAAACAAACATCCAACCAGAAAAGAATGAAGAAACAAGAATTCAAAAAAATGAGGAGAGGCTTAGGAACCTCCAGGATATCTTGAAACGTCCCAACATCTGAATTATAGGGGTGCCAGAAGGAGAAGAGGAAGAACAAAAAATTGAAAACTTATTTGAACAAATAATGAAGGAGAACTTCCCTAATGTGGCAAAGGAAATAGACTTCTGGGAAGTCCAGGAAGCTCAGAGAGTCCCAAAGAAGCTAGACCCAAGGAGGAACACACCAAGGCACATCATCATTACATTACCCAAGATTAAACACAAGGACCTACATCCAAGATTACTGTATCCAGCAAAGCTATCATTTAGAATGGAAGGGCAGATAAAGTGCTTCTCAGATAAGGTCAAGTTAAAGGAGTTCATCATCACCAAGCCCTTATTATATGAAATGTTAAAGGGAGTTACCTAAGAAAAAGAAGATCAAAAATAGGAACAGTAAAAATGACAGCAAACTCACAGTTATTAACAACCACACCTAAAACAAAAACAAGAGCAAACTAGGCAAACAACTAGAACAGGAACAGAACCATAGAGATGGAGATCACATGGAGGGTTTTCAATAGGGGAGTGGGAGGGGGAGGGGGGGAAAGGTACAGAGAATAAGTAGCATAGATGATAGGTGGAAAATAGACAGGGGGAGGGTAAGAATAGTGTAGGAAATGTAGAAGCCAAAGAACTTACAATTATGACCCATGGATATGAACTATAGGGGGGAATGTGGGAGGGATGGGGTGGGCAGGATAGAGTAGAGTGAAGGCGGTAGAAATGGGACAACTGTAATAGCATAATCAATAAATATATTTTAAAAATAAAAAATAAATAAAAATAAAAAACCAACATGAAGAATTTCCAACGTCCAAAGCTCTTAGAGCAACAAACAAAAATAGTATTGGATGATAGCACAAAAAGAAAATAAATATCCATAAGTTTATACAGATACAAATGAGTGATTAAACAAATAGGAAAGAAAGAACAAATATTTCATTGAGTAATTTTAAATAATAAGGTCCCGGCCAAGACGGAGGTATAGGTAGAAACCCTTCGCTTCATCGCACAACTAAAAGGAGGATAACAAGCAATCTAAAATCAATAAACAACCAGAAGTGCCAGAAAATCAAATTTCATGGAACTCCAACAACCAAAGAATTAAAGAAACAGTCAACCAGACCAACCAGACCAGTAAGACGGGCGGACACAGAGAGAAACCACGGCAAGGCGGTGGACCTCGTGGGCAGGGCTGACTGAATGGGAAACTGAGAATCAGAGCTGACTGTGGACTATGGTGGGGGTTGCTGCTGTGGGAGAAACTCCCAGTTTCACATGAGAGTTTATTGGAAAGTGGGGCTAGAACTGAGCAAGTGAGCTGAATTGTTTCCTCCCTGGCCCCTCCACCACAGGCAGCACCACAGTGCAGCAAGGAAGGTTGCCCTTCTCTGGTGAACACCTAAAGCCCCTACCCCTTACAACTTAACAGGTGCACCCAGACAAAGAAATATGGCCCAAAAGAAAGAACAGAGCAAAACTCCAGAAAGAGAGCTAAGCGATGAGGAGATAGAGAATCGATCTAATGGAGAGTTTAAAGCCCTGGTAATCAAAATGCTCACAGAACTGACTGAGCTTGGTCAAAAAATGAAAGATATCCAAAGTGAAATAAAACAAAATATTCAGGGAACTAACAGTGACAGGAAAGAAACCAAGACTCAGATCAACGATTTGGAGCAGAACGAAGAAATAAACATTCAACCGGAACAAAATGAAGAAACAAGAATTCAAAAAAATGAAGAGAGGCTGAGGAACCTCTGGGATAACTTTAAATGTTCCAATATCCGAATTATAGGAGTTCCAGAAGAAGAGGAAGGGCAAGAAATGGAAAACTTAATTGAACAAATAATGAAGGAGAACTTCCCTAATCTGGCAAAGGAAATAGACTTCCAGGAAGTCCAGGAAGCTCAGAGACTACCAAAGAAGCTGAACCCAAGGAGGAACACACCAAGGAACATCATAATTACATTAGCCAAGATTAAAGAGAAGGAGAGAATCTTAGAAGCAGCAAGAGAGAAGGAGACAGTTACCTACTAAGGAGTGCCCATAAGACTGTCAGCTGATTTCTCAAAGGAAACCATGTGGGCAAGAAGGGGCTGGAAAGAAGAATTCCAAGTCATGAAAGGCAAGGACCTACATCCAAGATCATTCTATCCAGCAAAGCTTTCATTTAGAATGGCAGGGCAGATAAAGTGCTTCCCAGATAAGGTCAAGTTAAAGGAGTTCGTCATCACCAAGCTCTTATTATATGAAATGTTAAAGGGATTTATCTAAGAAATTGAAGATCAAAAACTATGAACAGCAAAATGACAATTAACAACTATCAACAAACAACAAAAACAACAACTAAACAAACAACTAGAACAGGAACAGAACCACAGAAATGGAGATCACATGAAGGGTTTTCAGTGGGGAGGGGGAGGAGAGGAATGGGGGAAAGGTACAGGGAAGAAGAAGTATAATTGGTAGGCATAAAATACATGAGGGGAGGTCAAAAATGGTATAGGAAACAGAGAATTCATAGAACTTATATGTACAACCCATGGACATGAACTAAGTGGGAGGAATGCTGGAAGTTTAGGGGGTGCAGGGCAGAGGGGGGATAAAGGGGAAAATATTAGGAAAACTGTAATACCATAATCAATAAAATATACTTTAAAAAATTCTTTAAATAATAAATGTAGAAGAAATGAGGGAAACAGAAAATCACCACAGCAATCACCACAGATGAATGCTAAAAGTTGTTACCAAAACAGTAAGGAGAAACAGAATATTTACATAGCTATGTTTCCCAACAGATTTATTTATTACTGTGGTGATTTTAATGTATGTCCAAATATTTTTCAATATTTCCCCCTCCAGGAAGAGGAGCTTAATTCTCCTTCCCTTAAGCATGGGTTAGATTTAGTGACTCACTTTTCCCCAAAAGAGAGGGGAATGAGAGGGGGGGAAATAGTAATTTTACGGTAGAGAGACCCATCAAACACCACCTGAACCAAGTGATCAAGGTTTACATTACCAGCATGAAGTCATGATGACATCATGCATCCCCTAATATGATGTGAGGGATGCCTCACTTCTGTGGCTCTGGTAGTCTTCCTCAAATACATAGCCACAGTCTAATCTTGAGAAACATCTGCCAAACCCAAATTGAGAGACCTCGTACAAAACAACTGACCAGTAACCTCCAAAAGTGTCGAAGTCATGAGAAAGGAGAAATACTGAAACAAGGAGAGACAGGTTGGAGAAAACTAATGGGACATGACAACTAAATGCCATGTGGTACTGGATTGGGTCTTAGAAAAACGACATTAGTAGAAAGCAGCGAAGTAAGCCCAAATAAAATCTGGTGTTTAGTTAAATTGTGTTGTACCAATGTTAATTTTTGGATAAATGTGTCAAAGTTAGACTAGAGGTTGACATCAGGGAAGCTGCCTGAAGGGTATATGGGAACTCTATATACTTCATTAAAACTGTTTTGTAATTAAGAATTCTTTCAAAATAAAAAAAATTAAGAGAAAAGCTTTGATGAATAAGAATGAGTGGCTAGGAGGCCAGTCTGCTACTGAAAGAGGATGTACTGAGAGTCCAAGCTGGACAGTGTGAGGATCAATAGAGCAGGAGGTTCACAGAATGGTGAAGGTGGAGTCATTTGGCCCAGCATTTAGAGTGAAGTGTAGGTACCAGGTTTTCATCTCTGCCTTACAACCTAACATTTGTATGACTTGTAGCTGTTGCTATGCCTGGAGGTCAAATAAAAAAAGTGTTCACAACTTTTGGTAATTATCTGATCCAAGTACATGTAGACCACTGGTCCTTATTAGAACGGCCATCATCCTTGAAATCTGTCAGCGTTATCAATCAGCTCCATTCCATTATCTTTGGCAGGACTAAGCTATTTCCTGATTTAAAGTTTGCAGCCTCCACAAACAGTTTTATAAGTGATCTGAGGAAACCACAAGTCTAAGCTGTTTTGCACAATAGAGATGACTGACATGTTTGGAACCTGGTGAGTAATGAAGCCCTCTGCTCGTCTCTCCAGCTTTTCCTACCTCCTACCAAGAGGGAAGTTTTTCTACAAACTACTCTAAACGTTAGGTCAAATCAGCCAAAAAAAAAAAGATTTAAAAAAATTAAAGTTTGTTGAGTGCATGTAAAGTGTTCAGACTAGTAACAGATGTTTTTACATAAATTATCTCTCTCAGATCACTTAGAAAATATAAATAAAAATATAAAATCAGAGACATTGGTAAATACTACATGAATTGTTTCAAAATAAAAAATTTGTGCTAATTAAAAAAATAATAATGTATACTATTCTAAATTTAAGACTTAGGAAAAACAAGCATTGAAAGAATGAGAAAAAAAAAAACTTTAAGGCACTGACAAATGGAGTCTTACACAACAGCTTTAAATATCTTTTAATTCAACCCATGCTTTGTTTATCATGGTTAAGTGCCAGCTCACGATCATGGCGAATCACAGCTGCAAACAGAGAGCCGTGCAACAAAGGAGAGTGGCAAAGGCACACAGAGTAGACACCATTCATCACAACCAGGAAAACAACTCAACTCAACTCTGCATTAATATTCATTGCAAAGTTAAAAAAAAAACCCTCTCAACTTCAGAAGAGTCTCATTTGATCAATCATTCTGACAAATACAACTAGAATTAAAATGTATGATTATAGATAAGTGAAAGATAAATGATAGACAGGCAGACATAGATATAAAATGATAATAATGTGTTTTAGGGACCAAATCTGAAACTTCAGTTAATAAAATCCATTAGGTTAAAAAATGAAAAAAAGGCCTTCTCTAAGACTCCACTATTTGAGTGCTTAAGTAAACAGTAGAAAAATAGCAATAAAACAACATTACAGTTTTTTTAGTGCTTGACTTTGGACAAGCTTAAAGTGCTTTATATTCAATGTCAGTTTCACTCCCAGGGACTTAAGTTGGAATCAGCATCATGACTAAGTAAATTAATCTGTTCAAAACCAAAGCTGACTGGGCCGAATCAAATCCTGGGAGAGTGTTGTATGCAGCATAGAAGAGTTATGGTGAAAATCTGGAAAGGCATGCTGAGACTATCCTAAATGACATACTTTTTTTTTTTTTTTTAGTAGTAAAAAAAATCACAAGCTAGAAACAAAAGAAAATGAATTTGAACAGATGGAAGATTTTAAGGCTTTACTGTATATGGTCCCTGACTAAAAACAGAAACTTTGATAACTATCACATTCAGATTTTCCTAGTAATTGTCTCTAAAATTCGATGCAGTATTCTCACACAACTCAAAATTTAAGGCACATTTAGTAAAGTACAGCATAGGGAATATTGTCAATGTATGGAGCCAGGTGGGTACTGGAAATATCAGGGGGAACACTCTGTAAAGTGTATGATTGCCTAACCATTATGCTATATGCCTGAAACTAATACAAAATAATATTGAAAGTAAACTATAATTGAAAAATTAAAAAAAAATGAGACAAATTTCATACATATACTGGGCCATATAATTTATTGGAATAAAGGACATATCTACCTTTTAAATTATTCTAGTTAATCAATAAGTTCAGATAATTTTATTCATTTTTGATATTGCAGTAATCAGGATTTTATAAAACTTTTTATTGAAACAAACATGTAGAGAAGTGTATGTATCTTTTTAGTTTGTCTTGTTTCAAATAGACTTTATTTTTACTGTAGTTGTATGTTTGCAGCAATATTGAGCAGAAGGTACAAAGGTTTCCCATAACCTACGTAAGCATAGCCTCCCCCACCCCTTAACATCCTCCACCAGAAGGTATATTTATTAAAATATACCTACATTGACATATCATGATCACCCAAAGTTCATAGTTTACATTAGGGCTCACTATTGGTGTGCATTCCATGAATTTGGACAAGTGTATAACAACATGTATTTGTCATTAAAGTAGCATACAAAGTATTTTCACTACCGTAAACATTCTCGGTACTTCGCCTATTCATTCCTCACTCCCCATGAACCTCTGATATTTTTACTGTCCCATAGTTTGCCTTTTCCAGAATGTCACAAAGTTGGAATCATACAGTTTGTAGCCTTTTCAGATTGGCTTCTTTAACTTAGTGACATGCTTTTAAGGTTCCTCCATGTCTTTTCATGGCTTCATAGCTTATTTCTTTTTAGCACTGAATATTCCATTGTCTGGATGCACCACAGTTTATTTACCCGTTCACCTACTGAAGGACATCTTGACTGCTTACAAGTTTTGGCAGTTATGAATAAAGCCCCTGTAAACATCTATGTGCAGGTTTTTGTGTGTACATACATTTTTAACTCTTTTGGGTAGATTCCAAGGAGTGTGAGTCCTGGATCATATTGTAACAGGATATTTAGTTTTGTGAGAGATTGCCAAACTGTCTCACCAACAATGAATGAGAGTTCCTGTTGCTCCACATCCTCTCCAGCATTTGGTGTTGTCAGCATTCTGGATTTGGGTGGGTAGGGGTGTAGTGGTATCTCATTGTTGCTTTAATTTGCATTCTGCTGATGACATATGATAGGGAGCATAATTTTATATGCTTATTTAACATCTGTTTATTTTCTTTGGTGAGGTGTCTGTTAAGGTCTTTGGCCCATTCGTTACTTGAGTTGTTTTCTTATGGTTGAGTTGTAAGAATTCTTTTTATAGTTCAGATAACTGTCCTTTATCAGAAGTATCTTTTACAAATATTTTCTCTCAACCTGTATCATGTCTTCTCATTCTCTTGACAAATGTCTTTTGCAGAGCAGAATTTTAAAATTTTAATGAATTCCAGCTTATCAATTCTAAAGTCACTGCCAAATCCAAAGTCATCTAGGATTTCTCCTATGTCATCCTCTAGGAGTTTTATAGTTTTGCACTTTATATTTAGGTCTATGATCCATTTGAATAAACTTTTGTTAAAGATGTAAGGTCTGTGTTTAGATTCACTCTTTTTTTTTTGCATGTGGAGATCCAGTTGTCCCAGCACTATTTGTTGAAAAGACGATCTTTGCTCCATTATTGTATTGTCTTTGCTCCTTTTATCAAGATCAGTTGACTATATTTATGTAGTCATACATCTTAAATATAAAGGGTGGCAAATTTGCACACACTGAATATATCTAAATAATCATATTTTAAATATTATGGACATATCCAACTAAAGAAAAATTCTTCAGTTTTCTATATGCATGTTCAAATATTATCAAAAACATTTGTTGGTATTTTTGTCCTTCATAAATAGGTAACCATGTTCATCTCTTCTGAATGTCTTTTCACTTATCAAGAAGTTGGATCTGATTGTAAGAAAATAAAATTATCTGGTAACCTGTGAATTTGAGACTGAGCATATTCCTTATTCTATCTAGTTCATTAGGTTTCCCACCCAACTCCAAATAGTGACTTGATCATTTAAATGAGGTAAAATAGCTTTATTTCAGGTCTCCTGTCCTTTCTACAAATCTCAGACACTAATGATGATTCCAAACATGTGGACTCTGAGTTCTGTTTGTAAGAAGGAATTACAAAGGAATGATGACCCTGTGGCTTTATTCACATTGCTTGTAGGTGCAAGAGAGACAGGCTTTGCCAAGCTTGGGATTAATATAAAGTGAAATGAGCTCAAAAGGAGTTGTTGACACTTTCAAAGTCTTAAAGTAGTGGGGTCCTGAGCTCTAGGCATTCCAAACTATCTCAGTGATGTTCCAATCCCAGCAAATATATCCTCAACTTGTACTTCCTTAAACCCACAGCACTGTAGAGATGTTTGTTCCAAGACTAACAGGATGAAGCAAAATGAGAACTGTTCATATAACTAAAAAATCCAAGAGGAAATCTGACTTTAGGCACAGCTAGACCCAAGGGCTCAAACAAAGCCATCCAAAACTAGCTCCTGTAGCCCCATCTCTGCATAGACACAATCTCAGGTAGGCTCTCTCACAGTAGTCTCAAGACAGGTCCTGGAGGTGACAGGGCTCTATCTTTCCCCTTTTTGCATCCAGTAGAAAACAGAGTTCTTTTAAAAAAATTTTAACATATATTATTGATTATGCTATTACAGTTGTCCCATTTTCCCCCCTTTATTCCCTCCACCCTGCACACCCCCTCCCACCCACATTTCCTCCCTTTTAGTTCATGTCCACGGGTCATACATATAAGTTCTTTGGATTCTACATTTCCTGTACTATTCTTAGCCTTACTCTGTCTGTTTTCCACCTACTATGTATGCTACTTATTCTCTGCACCTTTTCCCCCACTGATAACCCTCTATGTGATCTCCATTTCTGTGATTTTGTTCCTGTTCTAGATGTTTGCTTAGTTTGTTTTTGTTTTTGTTTTGTTTTAGGTTCGGTTGTTAATAACTGTGACTTTGTTGTTATTTTACTGTTCATATTTTTGATCTTCTTTTTCTTAGACAAATCCCTTTAACATTTCATATAATAAGGGCTTGGTGATAATGAACTTCTTTAACTTGACCTTATCTCAGAAGCACTTTACCTGCCCTGCCATTCTAACTGAATGCTTTGCTGGATACAGTACTCTTGGATGTAGGCCCTTGCCTTTCATGACTTGGAATACTTCTTTCCAGTCCCTTCTTGCCTGCAAGGTTTCTTTTGAGAAGTCATCTGACAGTCCTATGGGCATTCCTTTGTAGGTAACTGTCTCCTTTTCTCTTGCTGCTTCTAAGATTCTCTCCTTATCTTTAATCTTGGCTAATATAATTGTGATGTTCCTTGGTGTGTTCCCCCTTGCATTCTACTTCTTTGGGATTCTCTGAGCTTCCCGGATTTTCTGGAAGTCTATTTCCTTTGCCAGATTGGAGACGTTCTCCTTCATTATTTGTTCAAATAAGTTTTCAATTTTTTGGTCTTCTTCTTCTCCTTCTGGTACCCCTGTGATTTGGATGTTGGAACATTTAAAGATGTCCTGGAGGTTCTTAAGCCTCTCCTCATTTTTTTGAATTCTTGTTTCTTCATTCTTTTCTGGTTGGATGTTTCTTTCTTCCTTCTGATCCATATCATTGATTTGAGTCCCAGTTTCCTTCCAGTCACTGTTGGTTCCCTGTACATTTTCCTTTATTTCACTTAGCATAGCCTTCATTTTTTCATCTAATTTGCAACCATATTCAGCCATTTCTGTGAGCAGCCTGATTACCAATGTTTTGAACTGTGCATCTGATAGGTTGGTTATGTCTTCATTGCTTAGTTGTATTTTTTCTGGAGCTTTGATCTGTTCTTTCATTTGGGCTTTTTTTTTTTTTTTGTCTCAGCATGCCTGTTACATAGTTTGAGGCAGAGCCCTAGGTGTTCACCAGGGCGGGGCAACCCATGTTGCTGTGTTGTGATGCTGTGTGTGGGGAAGGCGTCCAAGAGGGAACAATGACACTTGCTCTGATCTTTGCCAGTTTTCAATCACTTCCCCCACTACCCACAATCAAATTGGGCCCTTCTGGTGCTGATTCCCAGGTAGGTGGGCTTATGTACATTCTATGACCCTGTTGGTCTCTCCAGTGAACTCTCCTGTGAGGCTGGGAGTTTCTCCCACTAACTCCTCAACCCCCACAGGTGTTTTCAATCAGAGGTTTGCGGCTTTCTTTTCCTGTGCTGGAACCCTGGGTTGTGTAGTCTGTCTTGCTCCCCAGTTGTTCTTCCCAGTTTATCTGCACGTGAATGTGGGACCGCCCAGTCTGCAATCTGACACCTTGCCACGAGTCCTCTCCATCCAGCTGCCCATCTCCACCCCTCCTACCAGTCTGGATGAATGTTTCTTCTTTAACACCTTGGTTCTTAGACTTCCATACAGTTACAGTTTCTGTCTGTTCTGGTTGTTTTTTGTATTTAAATTTGTTGTTGTCCTTCTCTTGTTTGTTCAAGGAGGCACAGTGTGTCTACCTATGCCTCTATCTTGGCTGGAAGTCTCAAGAGTCAGAGTTCTTTTCCCAGGATTCCCACCCAACCAAGGATTCATGTGTCTCATTGTCTCCAATCTGATCACATGATTTTCTCTGAACAAATCACTAAAACCAGGTATATGCTCAAACTTAGATGGGCATGGAAACCATACTTCTTCATAAGCTTAAAGAAAAACGGGGATACAGTTATATTAGAAGAAGGAAAAATAAGTACTGTGAACCCAAAATACTACAGCATCATCCATTAGTGACCCAGTCAATCACTAAGAGTTAGGGAACCTGGTTATTCTGTAAAGACTTCTGCACAAGGTGACCAGTCCCATATCAGTATAACCTCCTTCTCATGAAGGTAGAGAGTCTTTCTTAGTAGTGCCAAAAAAAAAACCCCAAAACAAAAAAACAACAAAAAAACCCACAACAAAACAGAACACCTTTACATAAAATGAAGAAAAGGGAAGCTTGATTTGTTTGGAATATTTTCACCGGATAGATTAATCTGTGAAGAGCTGGACTGACATGATTAACACATAAAGCACTAACTCCTGTGACCTAATAAAGCTCACCTGGGGCCGTCAGAGCTGTGATCTTGAAAGGGTTGGCTGCTCGTTGAAAACTTCTGAAATGCTTCCACTGTGGCATAACAAGAAATAAAATAAGAACTCATACAAAGAAAAAGACTCCAGAAAAGTAATACAACAGAACACATTCAGTAACATTGTTTTTATTAAAATAAACCTGTTGGCACAGATGCCTGAGCCTAGTGCATTAGGGCAGCTACCCAAAAGGACCCATTCTGAGAACCTAACTATTGCTGGAAAGGCAA
This sequence comes from Desmodus rotundus, assembly GCF_022682495.2. Classification (NCBI taxonomy): domain Eukaryota; kingdom Metazoa; phylum Chordata; class Mammalia; order Chiroptera; family Phyllostomidae; genus Desmodus; species Desmodus rotundus. The sequence continues at coordinate 84,434,841 of NC_071394.1, forward strand.
ACACTCAGCAGGGGTTTTCTTTAAAGGATAATGAGAAAACAGTGGGGCCAAAGGCTAATCATAAGGTTGTGAAAAATGCTAGCTTTTTCTCAAGGCCTATTCAGAAAAAGGTCAAGTTTTCAACAATCTACACTAAGTGTTCCATGTTATAAATTAATGAGTAATCACAATAATACACATGTAATCACACAGTGATTATAAAAGCAATGGGCTAAGTTTCCTTCACTGTTTCTGGAACTCTCTCTGAAATCCTTATCTATTGCGTCAGCAATGGCATTATTCTTTTATTATATGGGTTGAATGAATAGATGCATGCATGCATGAATGAAATTAATGATTGAACTTGGCAAAATTTCACACAGGGTTACTTTTCTATTATAAATTTATGTGCACAAGCCTTGGGAGTGTTTGCTTATTCTTGCAAAAAAAGATTTTTCTATATAAGCTAATTTCAGATTGCATTACCAAGACATTTTTTAAAAAATATCATTAAAATCCCTATGTTTAAGCCATCCTAGCCAAAACAGGGTCTTTGGACAAGTTAGAGAAGGTGTCCCTCGAGGATGGATAGAGCTCCTTGGGCACGTGACTTGGTGAAAAGATGTAGCCCTGGTGTAAAGATAAAAGGGGCCCCATTCTCTGAGATACCTGTGAGATACCTGTGGGAGTGGCAAGAGAGTGGGGTGAATTCCCCCCCACACACACAACCACATCTTTGTTGAAAGCATAAATGGTACAACTCTGGCTCAGCCATAAGAATGCAGAATAATTATAAAGAAAGGAGCAAAATCAGAACTTTCTTGCTATTTTGTTTTGTGGAGTCATTTCCCACAGGCCAGATTATATTAATAAATTATATAGTCAATCATTGCACAAAAATCTAATAGAATATATTTAAATGTTTTTGGTTTTTTATCTTTTTTCCCTTTTGTTATTATTGTTCAAGTACCATTGTCTCCATTTTCCACACCTAACAGAAGATATTTAAATGTTAAAAATTCAAACTCAAAGTGTTTTTCAACCTGTTCTTTCTTATCAATATGATTTTTCCTGAAGGCCATGTGAATAAAATCATTAAAAGGGTCATGTATGTACTATATATAGTCACAAAGACTTGTAGTCTAATCTTATGGAACATTTCCAAATTAATATGTTATTGCTACCCCAAGGTTATCTTTTTACTTCTTCTTTTGTATCAGTGAGGTTTATTTTCCTCGATGACTTGCCAATGGCTATTGTGAGCAACTTAAGTTCCTCCATTCTAAATTCTAAGAGATGGGATACACTCAGAGCAGGGAAAAATGGAGAAATGGTGATAGAGAATGGTAATGGAATCTGTTTTATCCTGAAGCAATAACAAAATGAATTTAATTTGCACATTAGGATTCTGATTTGCAACCAAAGGACTAAAAAGGTCCTCCTGTTTACTTATTAGGAAAGTATACATGCCACATTCTTTTCTGGCTACCTTATAGCCATGAAATGAGCTTGCCCCTCTCAGGTGTTATGCTTTGCAAACTGAGGCGTGTTCTGCATGTTGAAAGAGAAAGAAGTGTACTGTAAGCCAGCAGATCCAGTTTCACATTTCAGCTTTTTTTAACAACTGTCCTCATTCTTGGCAAATCACTGAGTCTCTCAGTTTCATTAGCTGTAAGATGGATGTTGGAATAAAGAGGCAATTTGCTGATAACAGCAGCTATCATTTATGGGCAGCCTATGATGTACAATGTACCTAGCACTGGGGTGAGCACTTGCAGTTACATTATCTCATTTACCTCTTACAAGTCCTTTAAAGAGAATGATTTTGCAGGAGAGAACCTGAAACTTGGAAGGGTCAAATAACCTAGCAGAGGCCTTGATAGAGTGGCAGGGATAGAACTGGAGGTCTCACTGAAAAGTCCATCTGGGATTGCTTCTTGCATATTTACAGGCTAACTGAAAAGCGATCTATAAATGTGAATCTCAGACAACAGCTATCTGCAGGTTTTCTTTTATCCACATGCCTAAGTGCTTTAACTCCAGAAGCATACACCGAGTTTTCCAAAACAGTGAAAAAGTAACATGACTGCTCTCTTAGTGAACATGAGAAGGGTGGCTCTCTGCAGACTTGGGAAATACAAATTGTAACTGCCAAATCCATATCATCAGGTATTTATACGGCTCATAGTACAGATTCAAATTTCATTTTATACAACTCATAAGCCAGCCAAAGAAAGTTAAATATTATATGATTTCACTTATACGTGGAATCTAATGAACAAAATAAACAAACAAAATGGGAACAGACTCATAGATACCAAGAACTGACAGTTGGCAGAGGGGACTGAGTGAATAAGGCAAAGGGAGTAGTAAGCAGTACAAACTGACAGTGACAGAACAGCCACAGAGATTCAGATTGCAGCATGGAGAATGTAGTCAATAATGTCGAGATAACAGGGTACGGGGCAGGTGGGTGCTTGGGCCAGCAGGGGGACTAGAGTGCATAGTTTTCTGGCCACTTTTACTGCACATCTGAAACTGTTGCAGATGGTATTGAATGTAAACTGTGGTTGAAAAATAAAATTACATTTAAAAAAAGAATATAATGCAAAGAAAACAACACAGGCTACAAAGCCAATTCCAAAAGAAGAATTCTAGAAACATTTTTTAAAATGGTTCCATCATGAAACAACTGGATAGTTTCTGAAATGGCTGCTCTAGCTGGAAGAGGTCTTTGGGAGGATAGGTGTAGGCATTTTTTAAAAATTTATCACATGATTTCAAAGACACATGGATATATGTTAAGTGCTTATTTATTTACTCATTCACTGAACATAATGTATGGAGCACTTATTGTTCTGGATTCTAGACATACAACATTCACCAAGATGGAAATGGTCCCTGACAGACTTCATGGAACATGAAGAGACAGAAAATAAACAAGCAAATAAATACATGGAATAACTGCAAATTGGGAAAATTGCCACAAAGAAAATAGGATGTTATTCTAGGGAAAATTTAATGGAAGACACAGTCCATTTTAGCTGGGGTAGTCAGGAAAGGCTTTTTTGAAATTTGAAGAATGAGAAGAAGTCCAACATAAGAAGAATCAAGCTTACAAAGGTCATGAGGTAGAAAAGTTTGGGAAGTTTTGGAAACTGTGTGTGGTTGGTACACAAGAAACTAGGGGTTGAAATTCATAGCTAACACCGTGCTTAATGGTGAAAAACTATTTTTGAACCTATATGAGATGATGGATGTTAACTAAACTTATTGTAGTGATCATTTTACAATATATGGAAGTAAAATTATTATCCTGTATACCTTATACAGTGTTGTATGTTAATTACATCTCAATAAAACTGGGGGTGGGGGAGACAAATACTGTGTACTTCCACTGGGAAAAAATGGTGAAAAACTGAAAGATTTCCCCTTAAAGTCAGGAGCAAGAGAAGGATGTTGGCTCTTACCACTTTTATCCAGTATAGATTTTTAGGCAATAAATAAGTAAATAAATAAATACATATAAATTAAAAATAAAAGGTATACAGACTGAAAAGGAAGAAAAGTAACACTATTTCTGTTTGAAGATGACATGATTTTGTACATAGAAAATCCCAAAATGTCCACAGAAAAAAAAAAACCAAAAAACTATTAGAGCTAATAAATGGGTACAGAAAAATTACAGGATGTAAGGTCAATATACAAAAGTCAATTATATTTCTATATACTTTCAATAAGTAATCTGAGAATAAAATTAAAATATTCATTTATAAAAACATCAAAAGAAATAAAATGTTTAGGAATACATTTAACAAAAATGTGTAAAACTCATACACTAAAACCTAAAAAACTTTATTGACAGATATGAGGAAAATCTAAATAAATGGGAAGACATCACACGTTGTGAGAAAATTATTGGAAGACTTAATATTGTTAAGGAATTTATGAACAGATTCAAGTCAATTTCTATTAAAGCCTTAGCTGCTTTTTTTTCCCAGAAATTGATTAAGTTGATCTCACAATTCATATGGAAATGCCAGAGAACCAGAACAGTTAAAACAACCTTGAAAAAGAACAGAGTAGAAGGACTCACAGTTCCCATTGGAAGAACTTACTACAAAGACGCAGTAATGAAGATAGTGTAGTACTGACAGACAGGTAGACTACAGATTAATGGAATCTATTTGAGAGTCCAGAAATAAATCCATGTTTCTATAATCAACTGATTTTAACAAGAGTGCCAAGACCATTGAATAGGGAAATAATGGTCTTTTCAAGAAATGGTCCTGGGATAACTTAATATCCACACATAAAAGAATAAAGTTGAACCCTTTCCTCACGCCATATGCAAATATTAACCCATAATGGATCAAAGACCTAACTGTAAGAGCTAAACAATAAAACCATTAAAAGAAAATAGAGGTTTAAATCTTCATGATCTTGGATTGGACTATGGCTGCCTAGATATGACACCAAAAGCACAAACCACAGCAATAGATAGACAGGTCTTTATCAAAATTATGACAATTTGTTCCTCAAGAAAGGAAAAAGACAATCCACAGAATGGGAAAAATATTTGCAAATTTTATCTGGTAAGGAATTTTTATCTAGAACATATAAAGAACTCTTAAATTCATTAATAAAAAGACAATCTAATTTTTTAAATGAATAAATGTTCTGAATTGACATTTCTCCAAAAAAAAAAATGTACAAATGGCCAATAAGACTGTGAAAATATGAGGGGGAGGGCCAAAAACCCCAGAACTTATTTATAAAAAATTGTATATTCATTCTTACATGTTTAAACTTCAGTCACCTTCAAAGTACTCTCCATTTGATGCAATACACCTATCAAGACATTTTTCCCCTGCTCAAAACAGTTTTTGAACTTGTTGATTTTGATACCTTTTAGTGCTTCTGCTGTTTTTTGTTTCACCTTTTCCACATTGGCAAAACATTTCCCTTTGGGCACTCTTTTCATCTGGGAAAACAAACAAAAAAGTCACTAAGGGCAAAATCGGGCAAATAAGGGGTGTGGGCCATGGGGGCCATGCCATATTTGAACCCTCAGCACAGTGTGGGCAGGTGCACTCATACATCACCCATCATGAAATGGGCAAACACATTGAAAGAGTCTTCAGAAGAATTCACTGAAGCTGAACGCAGCCTTCACAACATCAGCTGGTATACTGATACCGATGGGTTCTTAGAACACTCACCTAGTATGGAAATCCTGTACTGCAAGGGGCCCATCCTCCAGAAGATAATTCCATTTGGGGGGCATCGTCCCTTGTATGTTCAACATCACTAGCCATTAGAGAATACAAATTAAACTCACAATAAGAAAGAATTTCCCACTAGAATGGCTGTAACCAAAAAGACAGGTAGTGACAGTGTTGCCAAACATATGGAGAAAATGGAACCCATATGCAGATGGTAGGAATATAAAATGGTACATCTGCTTTGGAAAACAAATTGGCAGTTACTTAAAAGACTAACCATAGAATTAGCATGAGACTCAGTAATTCTACTCCTAGTTACACATCGAAGAGAAATAAAAATACTTTATATGTCCATACAAAAACCTGTACATGAATGCTCTTAGCAGCAGTATTCATAATAGCCAAAAATTAGAGACAATTCAAATATCTAATAACCAGTGAATTAATACATAACCTGTGATACACGTACGCAATGCAGTTTTGTTCAGCAATGTAGAGGAATGAAGTACTGAAAGATGCTACAATATGGATACATTTTGAAAACATTATGCTGAGAGAAGCCAGTCAAAAAAATTACATGTTGTGTCATCCAATTCCATTTACACAAAAGATCCAGAAGAGAAAAATCTATGGAGATAGAAAGTTGATAAGTGGTTGCTTAGGGCTACAGGTGCTGGGAGAAATTGAGGGTGTGACAGTTAAAGGGTAAAGAGTTTTCTTTTGGAGTGGAGTGACGAAAATGTCCTAAAATTGACTGTAGTGAAGGCATAATTCTCTGAATAAACTACAGTCCACTGAATTGTACACTTTATATGGCTAAATTGTATAAGATATAAATTATGACTCAATATTGCTATAAGAAACACGCAGAGGAGAAAAAAAAAGACGAGGGGTAGCAGTAAAGTTGGAGAAGGAGACACATCTGAGAGCTTGGAGGGCTTTGACGGCCATGATGTGAAACCAGGATTTTACACTAAGGACAGAGAGAAGCCACAGGAGTTTAAGGAGAGGGATGATATATGATTGACAGGCTTGGGGGGGAGTTTTTTTATTTTTTGTTTAATTTTTATTGTTATTCAATTACAGTTGTCTGCCTTTTCTCCCCTTCCCTCCACCCCACCCCAGCCAGTCCCACCTCCCTCCCCCTCCTCTACCCTCCCCCTTGATTTTGTCCTTGTGTCCTTTATAGTAGCTCCTATAGACCCCTCTCCCCACTATCCCCTCCCCACTCCCCTCTGGCTATTGTTACATTGTTCTTAATTTCAATGTCTCTGGTTATATTTTGTTTGCTTTTTTCTTCTGTTGATTATATTCCAGTTAAAGGTGAGATCATATGGTATTTGTCCCTCACCGCCTGGCTTATTTCACTTAGCATAACGTTCTCCAGTTCCATCCATGCTGTTACAAAGGGTATAAGCTCCTTCTTTCTCTCTGCTGCATAGAATTCCATTATGTAAATGTACCACAGTTCTTTGATCCACTCGTTTGCTGATGGGCACTTAGGTTTCTTCCAGTACTTGGCTATTGTAAATTGTGCTGCTATGAACATTGGGATGCACAGGTTCTTTTGGATTGGTGTTTCAGGGTTCTTAGGATATAATCCCAGCAGCGGAATTGCTGGGTCAAAGGGCAGTTCCATTTGTAGTTTTCTGAGGAAATTCCATACTGTTTTCCACAGTGGCCTCACCAGTCTGCATTCCCACCAACAGTGCACTAGGGTTCCCTTTTCTCCACATCCTCTCCAACATTTGTTTGTGGATTTGTTTATGTTGGCCATTCTGACTGGTGTGAGAGGGTACCTCATTGTGGTTTTAATTTGCATCTCTCTGGTGGCTAGTGATGCTGAGCATCTTTTCATATGTCTCTGGGCCCCCTGTATGTCTTCCTTGGAGAAGTGTCTGTTCAAGTCCTTTGCCCATTTTTTAATTGGGTTGTTTGTCTTCCTGGAGTGGAGTCCTGTGAGTTCTTTATATATTTTGAAGATCAGGCCCTTGTCTGAGGTATCATTGGAAAATATATTTTCCCATATTGTTGGTTCCCTTTCTATTTTAATGCTGTTTTCTTTAGCCCTGCAGAAGCTTTTTATTTTGATGAGGTCCCACTTGTTTATTCTTTCCTTTATGGCCCTTGCTTTAGGGGACGTGTCTGTGAGGATGTTGCTGTGTGGAATGTCTGAGGTTTTCCTGCCAATGTTTTCCTCGAGGACTTTATGGTGTTCCGACATATATTTAAGTCTTTTACCCACCTTGAATTTATTTTTGTGTATGCTGTAAGTTGGTGATCGGGTTTCATTTTTTTGCACGTAGCTGTCCAGATCTCCCAACGCTATTTGTTGAAGAGGCTATTTTTGCTCCATTTTATGCTTCTGCCTCCTTTGTCAAATATTAATTGACCATAGAGACTTGGGTTTATTTCTGGGCTCTCTGTTCTGTTCCATTGGTCTATATGCCTGTTTTTATGCCAGTACCAGGCAGTTTTGATTACAGTGGCCTTGTAATACAGTTTGATATCAGGTATTGTGATCCCTCCTGCTTTGTTCTTCTTTCTCAAAATCCCTGCAGCTATTCGGAGTCGTCTATGGTTCCATATGAATTTCTGAAATGTTCGTTCTATATCTGTGAAATATGTCATGGGTACTCTAATAGGGATTACATTGAATCTATAAATTGCTTTGGGTAGTATGGCCATTTTGATGATGTTAATTCTTCCAGTCCATGAGCATGGTACATGCTTCCATTTGTTTGTGTCTTCCTTAATTTCTTTATTAAATGTTGTATAGTTTTCTGAGTACAGGTCTTTTACCTCCTTGGTTAACTGTATTCCTAGGTACTTTATTTTTCTTGTTGCTATATCAAGTGGGATTTTTTTCCTGATTTCTGATTCTGCAGTTTCTTTGTTGGTATACAGGAATGCCTTTGATTTCTGAGTATTGACTTTGTACCCAGCTGTTTTGCCAAATTCATTTATTAGGTCAAGTGTTTTTTTGGTGGAGTCTATAGGATTTTCCATGTACACTACCATGCCATCTGCAAACAGTGACAGTTTCATTTCCTCCTTTGCAATTTGGATGCCTTTTATTTCTTTTTCTTGTCTGATTGCTGTGGCTAGGACTTCCAATACTATGTTGAATAGGAGTGGTGAGAGAGGGCATCCTTGTCTTGTTCCTGATCTTAGTGGGAAAGCTCTAAGTTTTTGTCCATTGAGTATGATGTTGGCTGTAGGTCTCTCATATATGACCTTTGTTATGTTGAGGAATGCTCCCTCTATCCCTACTTTGCTGAGTGTTTTTATCATAAATGGGTGCTGTATCTTATCAAATGCTTTTTCCGCATCTATTAATATGGTCATGCGATTTTTGTCTTTGCTGTTGTTGATGTGATGTATTATGTTTATTGATTTGCGAATATTGTACCATCCTTGCATCCCTGGGATGAATCCCACTTGGTCATGGTGTATGATCTTTTGAATGTATTGCTGGATGCGGTTTGCCAATATTTTGTTGAGAATTTTAGCGTCTATGTTCATCAGCGATATTGGCCTGAAGTTTTCTTTCTTCGTTGTGTCTTTATCTGGTTTTTGGGATTAGGATGTTGCTGGCTTCATAAAAAGAGTTTGGGAGTCTTCCATCAGTTTGGATTTTTTCAAATAGTCTGTGAAGGATAGGGGTTAGCTCTTCCTTAAATGCTTTGTAGAATTTTCCTGTGAAACCATCTGGTCCAGGGCTTTTGTGGGTTGGGAGTTTTTTGATGACTGCTTCATATTTCATCTGCTGTTATTGGTCTGTTCAGGTCTTCTGCTTCTTCTTCTTTCAGTTTTGGGAGATTATATTTTTCTAGAAATGTGTCCATTTCACCTAGGTCTCCAAATTTCTTGGCATATAGTTCTTCGTAGTAATTTCTTACAATCCTTTGTATTTCTGTGGTATCAATTGTAATCTCTCCTCTTTCATTTCTAATTGTGTTTAATTGGATCCTTTCTTTTTTTCTTGATGAGCCTGCTTAAAGGCTTGTCGATTTTGTTTATCTTTTCAAAGAACCAGCTCCTGGATTCATTGATCCTTAGAATTGTGCTTTTAGTCTCTGTGTCATTTAACTCTGCTCTGATCTTGGTTATTTCCTTCCTTCTACTTGCTCTGGGCTGTCTTTGTTGTTGTTCCTCGAGTTCTTGTAGGCGTAGGGTTAGGTTGTTTGTTTGAAATGTTTCTATCTTTTTAAGGTAGGCCTGTATTGCTATGAACTTCCCTCTCAGGACTGCCTTTGCTGTGTCCCATAAGTTTTGGGTTGTTGTGAGTTCATTTTCATTTGTTTCCAGAAACCTTTTGATTTCTTTCCTAATCTCTTTCTTGACCCATTCATTGTTTAATAGCATGCTATTCAATCTCCATGATTTTGAATGTTTTGGGTCTTTTCCTTTGAGGTTGGTTTCTAGTTTCAGTCCCTCGTGGTCAGAGAAAATGCTTGATATGATTTCAATTTTCTTGAATTTGTTGAGGCTTGCTTTGTGTCCTATCATGTGGTCTATCTTTGAAAATGTTCCATGGACACTTGAAAAGAATGTGTATTTTGCTTCTTTGGGATGAAAAGCTCTATATATATCAGTTAAGTCCATTTCCTCTAGGCTATTGTTCAGTGACACAATATCCTTGTTGATATTTTGTTTGGAAGATCTGTCCACTTTTGACAGTGGGGTGTTAAAGTCCCCTACTATAATTGTGTTGCTGTCGATATCTTTCTTGAAGTCCTCCAAGATTTTCTTTATGTATTTGGGTGCTCCTATGTTGGGTGCATATATATTTACAATGTTTATGTCTTCTTGGTGGATTCTTCCTTTGAGTATTATGAAGTGACCTTCTGGGTCTTTCTTTATGGCCCTTCTTTTGAAGTCCATTTTGTCTGATATGAGTATTGCTACTCTAGCTTTTTTTTTTCCTGTCTGTTTGCTTGGAAAATTTGTTTCCATCCCTTCACTTTCAGTCTGTGTAACTCTTTTGTCCTGAGGTGGGTCTCTTGTAGGCAGCATATGTGTGGGTCATGTTTTCTTATCCATGCAGTTATTCTATGTCTTTTGATTGGAGCATTTAATCCATTGACATTTAAGTTTATTATTGATAGGTAGTTATTCATTGCCATTTTTTTCATACCTGTGTTCCTCTCTCTTTCTCTTTTCCTTCCTCTCCTTAAAGCAGTCCCTTTAGCATCTCTTGCAGAGCTGGTTTGGTGGAGGTGTATTCTTTTAGACTTCTTTTTTCTGGGAAACTCCTTATTTGGCCTTCTATCTTGATTGAGAGACTTGCTGGGTAAAGTAGCCTTGGTTGCAGGCCTCTGGTTCTCATTACTTGGAATATTTTTTGCCATTCTCTTCTGGTTTGGAGCGTTTCCACTGAGAAGTCAGTTGCTAACCTTATTGGGGCTCCCTTGTATGTTACTTCCTGTTTCTCCCTTGTTGCCTTTAAGATTCTCTCTTTGTCTTGGAATTTTGCCATTTTAATTATGATGTGTCTTGCAGTGGGCCTCTTTGGGTTCCTCTTGCTTGGGACTCTCTGTGTTTCCTGGATTTGGGTGACTTTTTCTCTCATCAGACTAGGGCAATTTTCCATCATTACTGTTTCAAACAGGCTTTCTATCCCTTGCTCTTCTTCTTCTCCTTCTGGTATCCCTATTGTATGGATATTTTTACGTTTCATGTTGTCCTGCATTTCCCTTAATCCATCTTCATTCTTTCTGAGCCTCTTTTCCTTTTCTTGCTCTTTCTGGGTGTTTTTTTCTACTTTGTCCTCCAGCTCGCTGATCCGATGCTCTGCTTCATCAAGTCTGCTTTTGATTCCTTCTACTGTGTTCTTCGGTTCAGAAATTGTATTCTTCATTTGCTCTTGGCCCTTGTTGATAGTTTCTATTTCCTTTTTCATGTTGATATAGTTTGCAGTGAGTTCATTGTAGTTTCCCTGTAGTTTCTGCTAGTTCTCTGTGAGCTCAGTGAGCTTCCTGATAACCATTGCTTTGAACTCAGTATCTGATAGTTGACTTGCCTCTTTTTCAGTTAGCATTCTTTCTGAGACTTCCTCCTTTCCTTTCATTTGGGGATTGTTTCTTTGTCTTCCCATTGTTTGTGAGACTTTTCTTGTTAGCCTCTGCTTCTTAAATTGATCTGTTCTGACTCCCTGGGTTTATGGTATGAACTTCTATGGTAGAATGCCAATGGGATTCAGTGGTATCATCTCCTTAATCTCCTGAGCTCACTGGTCTTGGGGTGATGTTTATGGGTCTAACAGGGTCTAACTCTGGTCTTTTCAGAGCTCCAGGTTTTCTTGTCTCACCTGTGGGAAAAGGAGAAGGGAAGGAAGGAAAAAGGAAAGGAAGGAAGAAGGAAGGAAGGAGGGAAGGAATAAAAAAGATCGGAGGAAAGATAAGAAGAAGGAATTTTAACAAAAATTAAAATAAAAAATAAATAAAAGAAGGCAGGAAGAAGGAATAAAAAAGTAAAGGAAGGAAGGAAGAAGGAATAAAAAAAGAAAGAAGGACAGTAAGCAAGGAGGAATTTACGGGAAGGGAAAAAAAACAAAAAAAGAAGAAAAAAACCCTGCTGTTGGCTTTAGACCAGTCAGGTCAGTTCTGCTGCTCTTCCTGTCTGTGAAACGGGAGGGGGTGGGTGGAGGGATTGGTTTCACTTTTCTCCCTCCCTGAGCCACACTCTTGGCTGTTGTCCAGCCTCCAGTCCAGTTCCTCAGGGTCCTTCTGCTCCCCCCTAGCCCTTTAGTCCACCAGTTGTGCTGTCCTTGAGGTGCACCAATGAGGGGCAACTCACACTCCACCTTCTTGCTCTTTGCTGTCCTAGATGCTAGGGGCTCTCGGTGCTCCTTCAGGGTAGTTCAGCCCCCTACTGGGTCAAGTCTTACCGGGGACTGCAGTCTCCCTTAGCCCTGCAGCTCCCCTCTGCTGGGCGTTCTGCCTTCCTCCTAGCGAGCAAGTAGGCCCTGTAGGGCTCTGTGCACAGGGGCTAGGTGGGAGGTGTTGAGTCCCCGGTGCTTCAGGCGTGGTCCTCCACGGGCAGCCAGGCCATTGATTGGGTTGCTCACCAATCCCAGGCTTTGGGCCTGTGCGCCTGGGCAGCCGGCAGCCGGGTCACTGATCAGAGTGCTCTCCCACCCGGGGTTTCAGGTGTGGGCGCCCAGTCTGCTGATCTGGGTGCACACCAACCGGGCTTCAGGTGTGTGCTGGGGCTGGTGTGTGCTGGGGCTGCTTATCTGGTGTTCACAGTCCAGGGGCTGAGGGGGTAGGGGCGCAAGAGGCCACGGCAGCTGCCAAGAATTCTCTAAACAGCCGCTGAGTGCCTCTATTTTCTCTTTTGCTTTTAGAGAAATTCCTACTATTCAAGCCCCCCTGGTCCAAACAAGTACCTGGCTTCTCACACAGCCCAGCCTGGCTCTCTCCCAAGAATCCTGCAGCAGACCCTGAGCCCCGGCCCGGGGCTTCAGTGCCCTGGTTCCCACGCTGGTCCCAGGGACCTTATTGGCCTTAAGCACTCTTCTTACGGTCTGACCTTTCAATGTCCTCTGTCTTTGGTCTCCTATCTTCATATGTGCTGGAATACTGTTGGCTGTTCGCTCTGTCCCTCAGATCGGCTAGGCTTTTCACTGCTGTGGAGGGGAAGTGGACTCCTCTCCCACCTGTCTCGCCCCCATCTTCCGACATTTTCTTTTTGAAGAGACGCTGGCAATCCAGAATTTGATGTGAAATCTCACATTTTAAATATGTTGGCCAATTATTCAGAATATTCTAAACGGTAATATTGGCCAAAGCATTAGGAATTCTACCATAAAAGCATCCTAGCCATCAGAAGACTGGTTCTGGTTCTATTCTTAAATTTTGACTTAACTACTTGGCAGTTGCACTTTCCTAGGGCTCTCTTTTTGCATTATTCAAAGTACAGGTTATGATACAATGTCAGGCACAAAAATTAAAATTTTATGAAATATTAGCACCGATTAAATCAAATGGAAATTAAGTATGAGTGTTAGATTGAATCATATGAAATTACTGACAATTAGTCCTTTTGGATCTACAAAGGCATTAATTTCATGCAGCTCAACTTACAGTTTTGTTTCACAATTGAGCTTGAGAGTATGATGAACCAAACAGAGCTGTGCCAAGCCATATTCAAGCCTGAAACAGAAGGTAAAAAGTGTTCCCCTGTGTTGTACTGCAAGATCAGGAATTGTTGATGAGAAACCTCTAGCCAGAGGACAAGGGCACACTGAAGGGGACAGGATAATAATTTGCTTTTTTTTTTATACCCTAGCAACTGCTAATTTGATCAGAGCATCTGCACTCAGGGGTTCTCTCCTAGGTACTCATTCTCTGTACAGGCCTCCAAGAGGCTCATATCTGAATCCATTTAATTTTCTAACTTGCACCTGAATGACTTTATGTATGAATATCTTAAGCCTTTGTTGTTTGCAAAGTAATACAACTTTATAATTAACAGCTCAAGTTTAAGTTGGAAAAAAATGAATGTGTCTCTATCAACACTTGCGCATTCAAGTTTATCCAGAACAGTTAGCTGAACTTAGCATTAATTGAGCAATTATAAAATGTTACCTATCCTATGCACCAACATTTTCCAATCTGAGTGCAACTACTCATGCTACCAGGTTAGCATGAAGACATAACCACTTATAGTGGTTATTACTTCAGTTAATTAGGCCTTATAGTAATCTACATTGTAGTTTTTCCCACTCCCTTAGGCCATTAATTTTAAGCTACAGCTAAGGCATGCATTTCAGATATACATTGATCTCAGTCTGGATTACTTGTCAAATCCAATTCAATTCTTTGTTCATATGGAACATGAGAATCTTACACCATTTGTGTTAGTGCAGTACCTTGTGCTTAAACATGTAGTGTATGTTGATTCAAAAGTAGAATATGTTCATATACATTAGGATGCTAGAGGGTTTTCAATTCGAGGCATAATAAATGTTCAATACATATTCGTTGAATGAATAAAAATTTATTGAACATTATATATTTGATGCTGTGATTTCAAAATAAAAAAGACCCTGCTTGGCAAAAAATTATGGGAATATTGGAGGATGTGAATGACAGTGGTAGGGCCGCAAGCAGTGGTGGACACTTCATCTTGTCAGTTTTGCAAAGTGGCCTTAGTCCTTTATCCTGGCATCAGTCTTAAACCTAGTCCTCCTGCCCTAATCATTAGTCCTCCTAGCAATACTGTGGGCCTCCCAATATCCCTTTAATGAAGTGCTGTTTTGATTAAAGCACTTTGGCTAAAGTTAGTTACTGTTGCTTGTAAGTAAAAGCCCTGACTCAAAGGAGAATCTTCATTACAAGGAAGCTGCCATTTTTAAAGATAGGATATTTTTTGCAGTGAATATGAGGAGCATACACCTAAGGAGTAAATCAGAATGAAAAGTTGTTAAATAATTTGGGCTCAAAAAGTTTTCCTTTGAGGCTGTCTAAAAGGAAATGAGACCATGTCTGTAGGGCACCTAATGTGGCATTAAAGTCCATCAACCTTTAATGGGTAGGCAAGCTAACTTTTGTTTACTTCACCTACATCATTATATGGCATTTTAATATAATGATCCTGATTCATCAAGAGCTTTTAAATTGTTAATCTGTTTGCTAAATAATGAAGTCTATAACACTTTAGACTGATTTAGAAAGATTTTATTGAGAAATGTTTTAAGATACATCTCCATGAATTGATTATAACAGATGGTTATTTGTAAAATTTATCTTCATGGTCAAATTCATTCCTCAGCATTGCAGATCAATTTCCCCTTGCTGTAGTTGCTAGATATCTGATACATTCATTTTGCTCTAAATTCAGTAGTAAATTTTTGCTAGTAGTTGTATATAAACATCTCATGAATTGTCAGTTTATCTAATAGAGAAGAAACTGATTCCTGACTTCATTGAGATAATTTACTTTTTTACAGGTAAAGATAAAAATGAATTAAGAAACATTGACAAAATTATTTGTAAAAATAACTCATTTATTTAAATATTAATTTCTTTATAGTTTTTTGTATAGTATAGCTTTAAAATGGTTATGTTTTAAAGCATCCACTAAAAGTGTTAATGTCCAAAGTAAGTCTTTGGAGATGTCAAAATTCTAATATTTCCTGATTAATAAATATTAAGTATTGATAGGAAAGCAAATCTGGCTGACTGCTTGTCAGCAATGTTGTAGAAAAATTTAATCATGAATGTCAGAGTCATTAGTGAATTTAAGATCACCCTACCTTTGAAATTCTGTGAGCATCTGTGATGTACAGTTAGAGTTACCAAATTAGGACTCATAACAAACACTTTTTATATTTGTGTGACTTTAATTCAATCTCAAACTTTTAAAACTGGATAAAATTTTAGTAACATAGAAATTCCTTATTGAAAGTGCTTTCATTAAAATAATAGAGTTAAATGAATTGAAAGTTCGACCAAATTTTCTACTCCATTAAAGATTCCTAGTTAAATATCAAACATTGTACTTTAAGCTAAAACAACTTTTTTGACAAATACTTGCTTTTTATTTCATTTAAATTATATATATTTATATGTGTTTGAGGTTTATATATATTTATATGTGTTTGATGTAATATATAGAAGACCCCGCTCTCTCTATCTCTTTGCTTTCTCTAGTGAGAATAGTTTTTGCAACATCAATGTAACCTGGCAGCCAAGAAGAGTGGACTGGAATGTGCGTTCATGAGCAATGATGAATTCACTGTATTAGTCAGTAGGGGTGGTAGACACCCTTGAGTGAGCATGTGTACTGTGTGGCCACTGCACTTAAAATGACTGAGTGAGCAGAGCAATGAATCTGCATCCAGTTTTTGTCTGAAGCTTGAACATTCCTCTGTGGAAATTATTTGGATGCTTCAGAAGTCTGCAGCAATGGGCAACCGGTGATTGGAAACTTCATTACAACAATGCACCCGCTCATGCATCACATCTCATACAGAGTTTTTTGGCAAAACACCAAAGCACCCAGGAATTTGGCAAAACACCAAAGCACCCAGGACACTCAACCTGCCTATTGCCCAGTTTTGGCACCCTATGACTTCTGGCTTTTCCCAAAACTAAAATCAGTTTTGAAAGGGAAGAGATTTCAGACCGTCAGTGAGATTCAGGAAAACTGAGGAGTCATTTTCCTATGTACAATGTTTCTTGTATTTTGTATCTTCTTCAATAAATCTCTCTATTTTTCATATTACAAGCCTAGATACTTTTTGGACAGACCTCATATATACATATGAATGTTCTATCTCCAAAATGTCTTGCAAATCCATCTGTTTCTCTCCATCTTTCTTCCAATATCTCCTAATTCAAAATACTCTTCTGTCTTACCTAGGCTTCTACTGCAGTATTCTATTGCTCTCTCTGCTTCCACTTTTGCCCCTCCAAGCCATTCTCTAGGCAACAGCAAGAATACACTTTCAAAATTATCAATCAGATATGGGAAGATGGGGGCGAGACAGGTGGGAGAGGAGTCCACTTCCCCTCCACAGCAGTGAAAAGCCTAGCCGATCTGAGGGACAGAGCGAACAGCCAACAGTATTCCAGCACATATGAAGATAGGAGACCAAAGACAGAGGACATTGAAAGGTCAGACCGTAAGAAGAGTGCTTAAGGCCAATAAGGTCCCTGGGACCAGCGTGGGAACCAGGGCACTGAAGCCCCGGGCCGGGGCTCAGGGTCTGCTGCAGGATTCTTGGGAGAGAGCCAGGCTGGGCTGTGTGAGAAGCCAGGTACTTGTTTGGACCAGGGGGGCTTGAATAGTAGGAATTTCTCTAAAAGCAAAAGAGAAAATAGAGGCACTCAGCGGCTGTTTAGAGAATTCTTGGCAGCTGCCGTGGCCTCTTGCGCCCCTACCCCCTCAGCCCCTGGACTGTGAACACCAGATAAGCAGCCCCAGCACACACCAGCCCCAGCACACACCTGAAGCCCGGTTGGTGTGCACCCAGATCAGCAGACTGGGCGCCCACACCTGAAACCCCGGGTGGGAGAGCACTCTGATCAGTGACCCGGCTGCCGGCTGCCCAGGCGCACAGGCCCAAAGCCTGGGATTGGTGAGCAACCCAATCAATGGCCTGGCTGCCCGTGGAGGACCACGCCTGAAGCACCGGGGACTCAACACCTCCCACCTAGCCCCTGTGCACAGAGCCCTACAGGGCCTACTTGCTCGCTAGGAGGAAGGCAGAACGCCCAGCAGAGGGGAGCTGCAGGGCTAAGGGAGACTGCAGTCCCCGGTAAGACTTGACCCAGTAGGGGGCTGAACTACCCTGAAGGAGCACCGAGAGCCCCTAGCATCTAGGACAGCAAAGAGCAAGAAGGTGGAGTGTGAGTTGCCCCTCATTGGTGCACCTCAAGGACAGCACAACTGGTGGACTAAAGGGCTAGGGGGGAGCAGAAGGACCCTGAGGAACTGGACTGGAGGCTGGACAACAGCCAAGAGTGTGGCTCAGGGAGGGAGAAAAGTGAAACCAATCCCTCCACCCACCCCCTCCCGTTTCACAGACAGGAAGAGCAGCAGAACTGACCTGACTGGTCTAAAGCCAACAGCAGGGTTTTTTTCTTCTTTTTTTGTTTTTTTTCCCTTCCCGTAAATTCCTCCTTGCTTACTGTCCTTCTTTCTTTTTTTATTCCTTCTTCCTTCCTTCCTTTACTTTTTTATTCCTTCTTCCTGCCTTCTTTTATTTATTTTTTATTTTAATTTTTGTTAAAATTCCTTCTTCTTATCTTTCCTCCGATCTTTTTTATTCCTTCCCTCCTTCCTTCCTTCTTCCTTCCTTTCCTTTTTCCTTCCTTCCCTTCTCCTTTTCCCACAGGTGAGACAAGAAAACCTGGAGCTCTGAAAAGACCAGAGTTAGACCCTGTTAGACCCATAAACATCACCCCAAGACCAGTGAGCTCAGGAGATTAAGGAGATGATACCACTGAATCCCATTGGCATTCTACCATAGAAGTTCATACCATAAACCCAGGGAGTCAGAACAGATCAATTTAAGAAGCAGAGGCTAACAAGAAAAGTCTCACAAACAATGGGAAGACAAAGAAACAATCCCCAAATGAAAGGAAAGGAGGAAGTCTCAGAAAGAATGCTAACTGAAAAAGAGGCAAGTCAACTATCAGATACTGAGTTCAAAGCAATGGTTATCAGGAAGCTCACTGAGCTCACAGAGAACTAGCAGAAACTACAGGGAAACTACAATGAACTCACTGCAAACTATATCAACATGAAAAAGGAAATAGAAACTATCAACAAGGGCCAAGAGCAAATGAAGAATACAATTTCTGAACCGAAGAACACAGTAGAAGGAATCAAAAGCAGACTTGATGAAGCAGAGCATCGGATCAGCGAGCTGGAGGACAAAGTAGAAAAAAACACCCAGAAAGAGCAAGAAAAGGAAAAGAGGCTCAGAAAGAATGAAGATGGATTAAGGGAAATGCAGGACAACATGAAACGTAAAAATATCCATACAATAGGGATACCAGAAGGAGAAGAAGAAGAGCAAGGGATAGAAAGCCTGTTTGAAACAGTAATGATGGAAAATTGCCCTAGTCTGATGAGAGAAAAAGTCACCCAAATCCAGGAAACACAGAGAGTCCCAAGCAAGAGGAACCCAAAGAGGCCCACTGCAAGACACATCATAATTAAAATGGCAAAATTCCAAGACAAAGAGAGAATCTTAAAGGCAACAAGGGAGAAACAGGAAGTAACATACAAGGGAGCCCCAATAAGGTTAGCAACTGACTTCTCAGTGGAAACGCTCCAAACCAGAAGAGAATGGCAAAAAATATTCCAAGTAATGAGAACCAGAGGCCTGCAACCAAGGCTACTTTACCCAGCAAGTCTCTCAATCAAGATAGAAGGCCAAATAAGGAGTTTCCCAGAAAAAAGAAGTCTAAAAGAATACACCTCCACCAAACCAGCTCTGCAAGAGATGCTAAAGGGACTGCTTTAAGGAGAGGAAGGAAAAGAGAAAGAGAGAGGAACACAGGTATGAAAAAAATGGCAATGAATAACTACCTATCAATAATAAACTTAAATGTCAATGGATTAAATGCTCCAATCAAAAGACATAGAATAACTGCATGGATAAGAAAACATGACCCACACATATGCTGCCTACAAGAGACCCACCTCAGGACAAAAGAGTTACACAGACTGAAAGTGAAGGGATGGAAACAAATTTTCCAAGCAAACAGACAGGAAAAAAAAAAGCTAGAGTAGCAATACTCATATCAGACAAAATGGACTTCAAAAGAAGGGCCATAAAGAAAGACCCAGAAGGTCACTTCATAATACTCAAAGGAAGAATCCACCAAGAAGACATAAACATTGTAAATATATATGCACCCAACATAGGAGCACCCAAATACATAAAGAAAATCTTGGAGGACTTCAAGAAAGATATCGACAGCAACACAATTATAGTAGGGGACTTTAACACCCCACTGTCAAAAGTGGACAGATCTTCCAAACAAAATATCAACAAGGATATTGTGTCACTGAACAATAGCCTAGAGGAAATGGACTTAACTGATATATATAGAGCTTTTCATCCCAAAGAAGCAAAATACACATTCTTTTCAAGTGTCCATGGAACATTTTCAAAGATAGACCACATGATAGGACACAAAGCAAGCCTCAACAAATTCAAGAAAATTGAAATCATATCAAGCATTTTCTCTGACCACGAGGGACTGAAACTAGAAACCAACCTCAAAGGAAAAGACCCAAAACATTCAAAATCATGGAGATTGAATAGCATGCTATTAAACAATGAATGGGTCAAGAAAGAGATTAGGAAAGAAATCAAAAGGTTTCTGGAAACAAATGAAAATGAACTCACAACAACCCAAAACTTATGGGACACAGCAAAGGCAGTCCTGAGAGGGAAGTTCATAGCAATACAGGCCTACCTTAAAAAGATAGAAACATTTCAAACAAACAACCTAACCCTACGCCTACAAGAACTCGAGGAACAACAACAAAGACAGCCCAGAGCAAGTAGAAGGAAGGAAATAACCAAGATCAGAGCAGAGTTAAATGACACAGAGACTAAAAGCACAATTCTAAGGATCAATGAATCCAGGAGCTGGTTCTTTGAAAAGATAAACAAAATCGACAAGCCTTTAAGCAGGCTCATCAAGAAAAAAAGAAAGGATCCAATTAAACACAATTAGAAATGAAAGAGGAGAGATTACAATTGATACCACAGAAATACAAAGGATTGTAAGAAATTACTACGAAGAACTATATGCCAAGAAATTTGGAGACCTAGGTGAAATGGACACATTTCTAGAAAAATATAATCTCCCAAAACTGAAAGAAGAAGAAGCAGAAGACCTGAACAGACCAATAACAGCAGATGAAATATGAAGCAGTCATCAAAAAACTCCCAACCCACAAAAGCCCTGGACCAGATGGTTTCACAGGAAAATTCTACAAAGCATTTAAGGAAGAGCTAACCCCTATCCTTCACAGACTATTTGAAAAAATCCAAACTGATGGAAGACTCCCAAACTCTTTTTATGAAGCCAGCAACATCCTAATCCCAAAAACCAGATAAAGACACAACGAAGAAAGAAAACTTCAGGCCAATATCGCTGATGAACATAGACGCTAAAATTCTCAACAAAATATTGGCAAACCGCATCCAGCAATACATTCAAAAGATCATACACCATGACCAAGTGGGATTCATCCCAGGGATGCAAGGATGGTACAATATTCGCAAATCAATAAACATAATACATCACATCAACAACAGCAAAGACAAAAATCGCATGACCATATTAATAGATGCGGAAAAAGCATTTGATAAGATACAGCACCCATTTATGATAAAAACACTCAGCAAAGTAGGGATAGAGGGAGCATTCCTCAACATAACAAAGGTCATATATGAGAGACCTACAGCCAACATCATACTCAATGGACAAAAACTTAGAGCTTTCCCACTAAGATCAGGAACAAGACAAGGATGCCCTCTCTCACCACTCCTATTCAACATAGTATTGGAAGTCCTAGCCACAGCAATCAGACAAGAAAAAGAAATAAAAGGCATCCAAATTGCAAAGGAGGAAATGAAACTGTCACTGTTTGCAGATGGCATGGTAGTGTACATGGAAAATCCTATAGACTCCACCAAAAAAACACTTGACCTAATAAATGAATTTGGCAAAACAGCTGGGTACAAAGTCAATACTCAGAAATCAAAGGCATTCCTGTATACCAACAAAGAAACTGCAGAATCAGAAATCAGGAAAAAAATCCCACTTGATATAGCAACAAGAAAAATAAAGTACCTAGGAATACAGTTAACCAAGGAGGTAAAAGACCTGTACTCAGAAAACTATACAACATTTAATAAAGAAATTAAGGAAGACACAAACAAATGGAAGCATGTACCATGCTCATGGACTGGAAGAATTAACATCATCAAAATGGCCATACTACCCAAAGCAATTTATAGATTCAATGTAATCCCTATTAGAGTACCCATGACATATTTCACAGATATAGAACGAACATTTCAGAAATTCATATGGAACCATAGACGACTCCGAATAGCTGCAGGGATTTTGAGAAAGAAGAACAAAGCAGGAGGGATCACAATACCTGATATCAAACTGTATTACAAGGCCACTGTAATCAAAACTGCCTGGTACTGGCATAAAAACAGGCATATAGACCAATGGAACAGAACAGAGAGCCCAGAAATAAACCCAAGTCTCTATGGTCAATTAATATTTGACAAAGGAGGCAGAAGCATAAAATGGAGCAAAAATAGCCTCTTCAACAAATAGCGTTGGGAGATCTGGACAGCTACGTGCAAAAAAATGAAACCCGATCACCAACTTACAGCATACACAAAAATAAATTCAAGGTGGGTAAAAGACTTAAATATATGTCGGAACACCATAAAGTCCTCGAGGAAAACATTGGCAGGAAAACCTCAGACATTCCACACAGCAACATCCTCACAGACACGTCCCCTAAAGCAAGGGCCATAAAGGAAAGAATAAACAAGTGGGACCTCATCAAAATAAAAAGCTTCTGCAGGGCTAAAGAAAACAGCATTAAAATAGAAAGGGAACCAACAATATGGGAAAATATATTTTCCAATGATACCTCAGACAAGGGCCTGATCTTCAAAATATATAAAGAACTCACAGGACTCCACTCCAGGAAGACAAACAACCCAATTAAAAAATGGGCAAAGGACTTGAACAGACACTTCTCCAAGGAAGACATACAGGGGGCCCAGAGACATATGAAAAGATGCTCAGCATCACTAGCCACCAGAGAGATGCAAATTAAAACCACAATGAGGTACCCTCTCACACCAGTCAGAATGGCCAACAGAAACAAATCCACAAACAAATGTTGGAGAGGATGTGGAGAAAAGGGAACCCTAGTGCACTGTTGGTGGGAATGCAGACTGGTGAGGCCACTGTGGAAAACAGTATGGAATTTCCTCAGAAAACTACAAATGGAACTGCCCTTTGACCCAGCAATTCCGCTGCTGGGATTATATCCTAAGAACCCTGAAACACCAATCCAAAAGAACCTGTGCATCCCAATGTTCATAGCAGCACAATTTACAATAGCCAAGTACTGGAAGAAACCTAAGTGCCCATCAGCAAACGAGTGGATCAAAGAACTGTGGTACATTTACATAATGGAATTCTATGCAGCAGAGAGAAAGAAGGAGCTTATACCCTTTGTAACAGCATGGATGGAACTGGAGAACGTTATGCTAAGTGAAATAAGCCAGGCGGTGAGGGACAAATACCATATGATCTCACCTTTAACTGGAATATAATCAACAGAAGAAAAAAGCAAACAAAATATAACCAGAGACATTGAAATTAAGAACAATGTAACAATAGCCAGAGGGGAGTGGGGAGGGGATAGTGGGGAGAGGGGTCTATAGGAGCTACTATAAAGGACACAAGGACAAAATCAAGGGGGAGGGTAGAGGAGGGGGAGGGAGGTGGGACTGGCTGGGGTGGGGTGGAGGGAAGGGGAGAAAAAGGCAGACAACTGTAATTGAATAACAATAAAATCTTTTAAAAAAAGAAAGGAAGAAAGAAAAGAAAATATCTTGGGTCCAGGCCAGGATCACGGTGAGTTGGAGCAGGTACACTGCAGACATAAAATTTCCAGGAGTGCCAAAATATTCAGTATTCAAGATAAATACTATTTTAATGCAACCTTTAAGAAATCAAAGTCAATGCAAAAAGATCCATTATGAATAAAATATCAAATGTGCGATGAAGACAAGCCGTTTTCCTTTGTCTTATAGCCCTCTGTTGCTGTGCAATGGGAACAGTCATTTCTAATCAACTCTTTGTTCTGGGCTCACTTGCCCATCAAGTCCTCCCATGAGGCAGATACATGAGTTGACAATTATCTGGAAACTGATTTAGCAACACAGGGCTTTATATACAGTCATGTTTTTGATTGTATATCTTTTAATAAACTTTACTCATTTCAAAATATGGGAAGATTTTTTAAGTGCCCATAGAGATACACACTTTTCCTTCTGCCTCAGGCTCCAATATGGCTTTGGATGGTGGGGCCTGCAACAGAAAGGTGACGCCCAATAGCAATAGGACCTTGGCCAGAGATATGAGAGCTTTCCAGGCAGCATAGTCTCCATTCAGCTCTCTTCACTAGGCCTCCTTCACTTTTCCTCCGCTATCTTTTAAAGGTTAGCAAGCCCCAGAATTCAAACCTGAGTCCTTTTCTCTTCCCTAGGTGATATCCAGAGATTAAAACTATGGATTTAGACACCATCTATATGCCAGTAACATTCAGGTATATGTGTCCATTCATGTGATCTTTCCTCTGAGTTCCATATTTACAATACTGCTACCTACTAGAATGATGAATAGGATCATAAATTTGGCCTATTCAAAACATAAACGTTTTGTTAATTCCCCCCCCAACTTGTGTCTCCTCTAGTCTTCTCTATCTCAGTAAATGATACCACCACGCTCCCAGTTGAAATCAAACATTTAGAAGTCCTCTTTGATTTATCTTATCTCTCCATCCCACGCCTTCAACTCATTAAGAAGTACTATTAACTCTAATTTTTTTTTACAAAATCTCAAATCTACTCACTCTTTCCATTTCTATTGCTACTATCATTGTGCAAGCTATCACGCTATCTCTCTTCCTGACTGTTGTTGCAAAGCCTTTTAGCTGGTCTTTCTGTCTTAACTTTGTGTTCCATCTCCCCCTCCATTCCTTTTTCCATTTAACAGCCAAATTGATCTATATAGAATATAAATCACATTACGTTACCACCCTGGTTAAAAACCTTAGTGTCTTTCTGCTACAATTAGACTAAAATACATATTCCTTACTATGACCTACAGAACATGTCATATGCATCATCCCATTCCAACCACACTGGCATCTATATTCTCAGACACTCCTCAGGCACAATCCCTCCTAGGGGTCTTTTATATTCTCTTGACCTGAAATGCTCTTGCTATGGGTGTTACATGGCTGGTTTCTTCTCATCATTCAGATCTTAGCTCATATATCACCTCTCCAAAGCGGCTTCTCTGACCAGCCTGTCTATAGTAGATCCTTTGGCCACTCTTCCTCAAATTGACCCCAGCCTTGTGAAATTATCCCATTTGTTTCCTTGTTTATTACAATATATTCTTTCCTCATGTGGAGTTCACTGATAGACCCTCAGCATCTAGTTTAGAAGACATGCTCAACGAGTATTTGCTGAATGCATGCCTAGGTCCATGAATGAATAAATGAGACCAACCATACCTCAAACAGACCTTAATAGGAGTATTAGCTATTATAAACTAGCTAATGAACCATCCAAATTAATTTTCTCTCCAGAAACACAATCCTTGTTTTTGTTTTGTTTTGTTTGGATTTCTGCGAATACCTCTGAGTGTATTTGTGTGTGTCCTCTTGCCTCTATCCCTGCTCTTTATTTCCTGTCATTTGCAGGGATGTCCAACCTGCGGCCCACGGGCCACATGTGGCCCAGGATGGCTATGAATGCAGCCCAACACAAAATCACAAATTTACTTAAAATCTTGTTTTTTGCTCATCAGTGTTCACTTGTGTTTGTGTATTTAATGTGTGGCCCAAGACAACTTTCCCAGTGTGACCCAGAGATGCCAAAAGGTTGGACATTCCTGACTGAGTTTAAGCAGTTGTTGGACATTTGGTCTATTTCCACTTTTTAGTTATAGAATGGTGCTGCTTTGCATTCATACACAAGTTTTTGTGCAGATATATGCTTTCATTTCTCTTGGGAATACACCTAGAAGTGGAAAAGCTGGGTCTAATGGTACCCCTATATTTAATCTCCAGAAAAACTGCCAAATTATTTTTCATATTTGCTGTACCATTTTATATCCCAGCAGCTGTGTATGAGGTTTCCACTCTCTCCATGTCCTCACCAACATTTTTTTAATTATAGCCATCTTAGTAGTTGTGAAGTGGTATATCACTACAGGTTTACTTTTTCTCTGATGACTAACAATGTTGAACTTCTTTTCATGGGTATATTGGCCATTTGTATATCTTATCTGAAGGAATGTCTATTCAGATCCTTTGTTCTCTTTCAAATTGGGTTTTCTTTTTATTGTTGATTCATAATAGTCTTTTATATATTCTTGATACAAATACTTTGTCAGAAAAATGATTTGCAAATATTTTCGCACACTCTTATCTTTTCACTTTCTTGATCATGTCCCACTTTTCCTTTTTGCTCTGATGGTCTAGTAATCTATATTTTTTCTTTTGTGGATGTGCTTTTGGTGATATGGCTACCCAACCATTGTTTAATCCTAGCTCATGATGATTTATTTACACATATAATTTTTTCTTAAAATTTTATAGTTTTAGCTATTACATTTAGGTCTTTGGTCCACTGTAAGTTAAACCTCAAATAACCTACAAAAGATAGTGTGAGATAAGGGTGCAACTTCACTCTTTTGCATGTGGTAATATCCAGGTGTCCCAGCCCCATTTGTTCAAAAGACTATTCTTCCCTATGAGTTATCTTTGCACCATCATAATCAATATCATGAGTCTTAAATAATAAAATACCAAGTTATGATATTAGAATGGTGATACTATACCAATTATTTCCGCTATTTAAAATTCTTTAAATAAACTTTTCATGCTTAGAATATGTGAAAAAATTTCAGAAGCAGTTTCCATTTTAATCTATCTTAATAATTAGCTTGATGCAGTTGTAGTCCAGCCCAAAGAAACTTTTTTGTAGAAAAAACATTTTTGTAGAAATTGATACTAGATATTTATAAATTATGATATTTTCTACTGTACATAAGAGAAACCTAACCTGCTTAAATGAAAATAAATTTTATTATTTCATATAAGACAAAGTCAAGAGATAGGGTACCCCCCTGAGATAGTTAGTTCATTGGCACAGGAAGGAAGGTGGACAACATCCATGGAAAGCATTTTCTCCAGTGCCTTCTTCATAGGTATCCAGGAAAGATGATGAAAAGAGGGTAAGCAAAGAGCCACAGGAAAAAAAAATGTATTGAGGAACTGTTGCCAGAAAGAAACAGTGACTAATCAAGGGATATTGCTCATCCCCAGGGCAAGAGGCCCTTGGGAAGTCTGTAGGATCGCAGGATATAATGACTTAGCTAATGATCGCTATGTCTCCCTTTCAGAAATGGGAGTGCTTATTGCAGTTTACTGCAGTTATCCCTACCATCGTTGTATATTGGGTGTATGCAAAGTAGGTAATTTACCTTTTGTTGTTCATAAGTTCCTGGAGCAAGAAGAGACACATCATACTTTATAATCATGATATCTTGAACTTTGAGCCTGATACTGTGATTGGATGGGACTATACAGTTGTCTACGTTGGGTATGGAAAAAGTATATTTTGGAAGGGAAGGAAATGATTATTTATGACCAAGAATATGGAGTAGTAAATTATATTCTATTATTGTTCAAAATACTTAGTGCTGCTTCCTGAAGGAAAATTATACATCCCTGCCCACTGACATCAGGCTTTACCATATTATTTCCTTTGGTCAATAAAATATGAGAAGCCAGATATACCACTTCCAAGTAGAAGTTTAAGAGTCACTGTATGATTCTACTACATTCATTAATTTCCTTTATCATGATACTGGCAATATTCCAGATAGAAACTGTGCCCTCAGCATGGGTTCCAGAATGAAAACAATATCGTACTGAGTGGCAGCTGACCAATGTAAGAAACGTTATAATGTGCACCCCTATGTTCACTGCAGCACGATTCACAGTGGCCAAGACATAAAAACAACTGAAGAATCCCTCAATAGATGACTGGATAAAGAAGATGTGGTAAATATACACACACGTATACATATATACACACACGCACAATGGAATACTACTAAGCCATAAGAAAAGATGAAATATTTCCATTTGCAACAATATAGATGAATGCTGAGAATATCATTATAAGTGAAATAAGTCAGCAGAAAAAGTAAAGGACTAAATGATGTCACTCATATGTGGGATACGAAACTGAAAGCAACAAATAAACAAACAAGACAAACAAACAAAAACTTGTGGACGCAGAAAACTGTATGGTAGTTACCAGAAGGAAGGAGGGGTGTGGGGCAGGAAAGGGTAGAGGGGGTTAAGTGTATGGTGATGGAAAGAGATTTGATTTGGGGTGGTGGGCACACAGTGTAATATATGGATAATGTATCATAGAACCATAGAGTTGAAACTTAAATAATTTTATTAACCAGTGTCACCCCAATAAATTTAGTAAAAATTAAAAACAAACAAAGAAATGTTACAAGCCCATGAAATAACCCTTTATTGTTTTAAGCGTCTGAGATTTGGGGATTGTTTTTATTATGGCAGCATAAATAGCCACAGCTGACAAAGACAATGACTTTTTTACAAGTATTTCTGGCCTTCTGGTTCTTCAAATGTATCTTAAGGGGCCATAATATACAAAGGAACACTTTTTTCCCTTAATTAGATTTAATTTCAACATCTAAAAAGTAAGAAAAAGACATTTTTAGATGAGGCCTGGTGCAACTCTTACCTAACAATCTAAATTTCATAAATTACTATCATTTTTCCTATTTAAATATTTGTAAGGTCTTAAAAGCTGAATAAATGATGCTATTATTCCAATATTCAACTAGAGAACTTACAGTTCCCAATACACACATTTAAAATTTACACTGTAATGTGCAAGCCCTGTATATGATACTTATTCATATTTGCATAAGTATTCCCAAATTAAGATAATTTGTTATAGATAAAAAGCCAAAATGCATCCTTGGGGTTTCTTATGTAGAAATGGTTTTTAATATCCTACATTGAATATGTTTTATGCACCAAAGAATCTTCTAAGTTAAAGCCATTCAGTTCTCAGCATGTTGCAAAGAAGTTCGACTATTTGTGGTAAAATGAGGAGACAGGTTACCGATAACAATCTACATTTTAGTTGAACAAGGTAACAAAAGGAAATGGTTTATTAGAGCAGTAACAGCACATTTGTTGGTATTCTAACCTGAAATAAAAATGAGTGAATTTTGTGTTTTATTAGACTAACTCTATTTATAATACCTAGATGTTTTTACAGATTCAAAAGGTTACTTAAAATTATGTTATAGTTTTAAAGAAAATCATAATTCCAAAACTAGTTCTGTTTATAAATAGGATTGCTAACTGACAAACCAAAGAACAATTTCCTAAACTAGTTAATATACAGAAAACAAAGCTGCTAAAGTCCCTTTGCATATTTACATTTTAGTGTTTACATTTTAGCCTGAAGGAATTGGGAAGAAATATTATTGTGAAAAATACAAGGATTTGAAAAGCCCTAACAAGCCAACCAAAGAGATAAACAAATGGAGCAAGTGGAGAGAGAAGACTAAAAAGCTAAAATAAGTCACTAAGTATTAAGTAACTTAATTCTAATCCCGTATCAAGAGAATAGCAGATTCCCAAAGCAATATTACAGAGAGATTAAATTTTTGTTCTATAGAAATAAGCTCTATTTTCAATAGAACCACTTTATTATCTAAATATAGCTATAATTAATTTTAATTTAGCTGAATGCATTATTCATGACTATCCATTTGAATGATTATCTTTAACAACCTGTCAGGCCAACGAGAAAGAGTAGGGACTGGGAACAGATCAAAGATCATAAAGGACAATAAGGATGCTTGTGTATTTCCAACCATACACCCCAGCAGATACAGCAGAGGTCACCCACTTAAACTTCTAGGGATCTGAATTATAAATTATTTTACAATAATATTGCTTTGTGATTTTAGATATAAGCCATTGGAGGACAGAGTAGCCAAAAAGAGATACTGTTTTGTTTTGAGTATGTGTCAGTACTCAGCATATTACGTGTAAATGGTGTATCTTTTACTCTGCACTCTGATCCCCATGCTCATTTCCACATTTACAAATTGCGTCCATTCTTCAAGAGATGACACCTTCTCCAACAAAGCCTAATTTATACCTTTCTTATGGTACTTTTCAGAAGAGCAGTATAGGCAGTTTAGGAAGAACTTACCTTTTAACTATAGAATTTTTTAATACAGGTGGACGGCCTGGGCTCAGAGTGAAGGAGGGGCCACAGGAACCCCCAGACACGGTAGGGATGAAGCTGCATTGCTAACGCCCCACGTGACAGATTTCCCTACCCCTGAGCTAAGGCAGTGTGTGAAAGGCTTCACTTCCAGGCAAACAAACCAGCGGGGCAGCGTGGCATTGCCCTGGCAACCAAGGGGCATGGTGAGGAAGAAGAGATTCCCCACCCCAGGCAGAGATGCCACAGGAGGAGGGCTTGCACTGAGTTTGTGGGGGCTGGAGAGGGTGATTGAAGGAGGGGAAAACCCTCCTACTCCCTTCTGGAACATAGCTGCAGGGGAGATGCAGACCTGCTAGTCTACCCCACGGGCTTGGCTGGGGAAGTTGGACCCTTCCAGAGCTCACGGAATTTTGGGCCTGGAGATTTAAACGGAGAGAAGGCAGAGACTCAGCCCTTCTGTTTCCTCTTGCTGGCCCAGTAAGGGGCCAGCTCGCTCCAAGGCCAAATCCCGTGCACTGGGCTGCATGCCCCGGTGGTAGCCCACAGGACACTGTAGTGTCTTCTGTGCTGCATGTATAGTCCCAGACCATCCTCTTCTTTTCCTCTAATACAAGCACATGGATGAGTGGGCTGGAGCACTTGCTGGCCCCGGGGGTTGGGGCAGCCTCCGGCACTGGCTGGAGCCCCTGCATGACCAGGGGCAACAGTCTGGCATCTGCCATGGGCCCCAGCGTGGGAAGGAGCCGTAGCATGGAGATGGCGATGCTGGCTGGGCAAAAGTTCGAGCACTTCAGGGAAGGAGCCCGAAGCCTGAGATCATCTGCCTAGCAGCCTCATGCTCCAGAAGGACAGATAAGGATGGAGAGGGGTTTCTGGACACTGTTTCTGGTTCTGAGGGCAACCAGGTTTTGTCTGAGTGAGATTGGCATGGAGCCAGGGAGTCCCCCACTGCCTCAAATGGTGCAACAGTCTAATAAAGACCTTTTTCCTTCCCCGCCAACCTTTGTTTTATGCCTGTGTTCAGCAGTGGGCAGCCGAACTCCACTTGAGTTGGTAACACTGTGAGCAAGTTGTTTATTCTGTCCTACTCTGCTTATTTGTAAAACACAGATTAAAGTAAAACCTACCTCTCAGGATGGTTGTGAGGATTACAAAAGAGAATACACTTAAAGGGCCTGACAACACATTAAGTTTTCAGTTAATTTTAGTTCTTTTAATTGCAGAGAGAGCATTATTGATGGTTATATCCAACACTTGACACAGTGCCTGGCATCTAGTAGCTCTCATATATCTACTTTTGAACTCTTCCTTAAGAAGTACTTTTAATCAGAGGATGAGAGGAGGAAGAGCCTGCAAAAGGGGTTCAAGGTGGAGGTAAGCAGTAACAGTTTTTAAAATGGAAGGACATTCAGTGTAGGAGCTGGGGGAAAGAGAACCAGTGTGTATGGTCCGTGCATTAAGGTAATTTCCTTCCTCTGGAGATTATATTAGGAATTCTATTAGGAAAATGTGTCATAGTAATAAAATATAAACAGACTCCCATTTGGTTGGTTAGTATAAATTCTACATCAAGGAAGAATAGCAAATTTATACGACTATAAAGTGGTGTGTAATAAATATAACTAGTGTATACTGTAGATATACCTAAAGATCTTTTTTAATGTTTTTTACAAAAAGTTTGTAAAACTTCAGTCTTTTCAAAAAAGGTGTCTAACCAAATTATCAGTGAAAAAACCTTTATCTTGTTTTGATCTTTTCTGTTTTTCAAGGGCTCTTCAATTGATTAAGGTGTACTTTAAAACCATGATTATGTATATATAGATGTATATGTGTGTGTTTATGTATTCATTGTGCATGCAGTATAAACACATGCATGGAAGTCTAAGAACAAAAATAAACATACTATTAACTTATCACAAGACACAAAAATATTAGATGTCAGAGAACCATGCAAAATGAGTATCCTGGAGGACCTTCTACTGCCCTGCACTCTTTTCTCTTCTTTTTGGTGGTCTCTCCTATCCCTCTAAAATCTTACCATGGTCCCAGCTCCATTCTACAAGGGTAGCTCAAGTAGCTCATTCTAATTTCTACCTGTACATCCATCCTGGTGGTCATGCCAGGGCCTTACCCTGTGCCAAAAGGAAGGAGGTGGAAGTTTTTCAGATTCTTCAGACTGTACCTTCTATGAAACAAACAAACCTTTCTTCTTCATATTATTAGCTATATACCCATTGCTTAATTTCAGTAAATATGCTAAACAACACATCTGACTCCTAAGGAATGAGAAAGGATAAAAGAGAGAAGGAAATCCCATTTTGCTTAAGATATTTTTGTTACTGAAATATAAGCTAGTAAGAGGGCAAGTGAGTAGAGTCAGATGCTTTTGGTCATTGGAGTTATACAACTTCCTTCTCCATGTGTGTCTCCAGTTTGGATTAGAATGAAATGTTTTGGGTTACTGCAGTAAATTCTCTCATACCTGTATTCACTTGCATCCTGTGGCTTTCATGGGGGCCAACAGCCTTCCAGGTGAAAAATATTTAAACTCTGTTAATATTGAGGTTGCAACATACCTGACAGAGAACTGGGGGACCTAATAGGAGCCCAATTTTATGAGGGGATTTGCCAAAAACAGAATTCATTGTGAAGGAAGACTTACAGTGAGTTAGATCGGTAACAGCACTGGAAATGATAGAGGAATATTGGTTGTGGATATGACAAATAGCTATGCTTGTCCCAACCCAACCACCCCAGTGAAATAAGTGTGTGAATCTGTGTATTTGTGTGAATTTCTAAAATTACAGCACCTTGGGCCTCTGTCAACTCCACTATGGGGCACTCCCCACACCCAAACACCTTATCTTACCTTGCAAAGACATCTGTGCCTGGGTGAATAAATGAAGACCTATATCAAAAATTCAGCATCAACAGTGATGGCAGCAGAACTGTTGAGATAGAAACTGGGTAGTGTAAGTGGTGTTCAGGGGAAAGGAATGTAAGGTGACTTTATTGAAATGGGTCCACTTAGGTCCTTGGCTTCAAAGTTAGTGCTTGACTAGAGCTTCAACACTTCAGTGAAAAAGCTGTATTGTTAACCAGTCAACACTGGAGCTCATGCAACTTTCTGGAAGATTCCCTGACCTCCAATTCTGGCAACTGAGTGGAATTTACGGTAAGCATTGTTCGCTTAATAAGAATGAAAATACAGAGTTCTAGGTTTACTTGTGTTTTAATGCCCACCATCAGGGACATACCAATAGTTGAAGAAGTTGAGTTCATTCTCCTAGCAACACCATTTGGAAACCATGGGCATCTCAGTTGGAGGGTGTCAGAGCTTATTATAAGATATGGGTTTATGCTAGCTGGTTTGGGGGAGGGTTTAGTAAGCCAGGACTTTGCTCTGGTTTGGATCTTCCCAGGAAGCATGGGTAATCCAGCAAGTCAGAATATTTATAAATCTTATCTAATGACAGGAGGAATGAAGTAAGGCTTAGCTGTAATTGGTAAAGACAGACCAGTCACTCATATTAGCCAGGGATAGGGAAATGTTTGGTCATTTTTGTAGTTTGGACAATGTTCACATTTTTGTCTGACATGACTGTGGAGTGATGTAGTTTTTGGCTTGATCTATTTCAGTCAAGAGTAGCTTTGTATGATTTCCTAAATCATTCGTGTGTAACAACAACTACTCACCAAGGCCTAGTTGTGAGTGGCAGGCTAGCTCCCAAATATCAGTTTTTTATTTGTGACAACATTAGCTAATGTAGTTAAATTCTAATTTGAACAACTTCAAATATAGCATATACAATGTCTGTCTGGAAAAAGTCCACCAATTGTTAATATAATAAGAATGGTCTGCACGACATCTATGTAACCTAGCAGCCAAGGAGAGTGGACTGGAATGCATATGAGTGAACAATGATGACTTCAGTGTTCTAGTCATTGGGGGCAGTAGAAGCCATTAAATGAGCATGTGCACTGTGTGTGGCCATCACACTCAAAATGACAGAGAGTAGAGCAAGGAATCTGCATCAAATTTGTGGGAAGCTTGAACATTCCTCTGTGGAAACTATTCAGATGATTCAGAAGGCCACAGCTATGGGCAACTGGTAATTGGAAGCTTCATCATGACAACACACCTGCTCATCCATCACATCTCATGCAGAGTTTTTTGGTGAAACATCAAATCACCCAGGTGACTCAATCCCCCTACAGCATAGATTTGGCACCTTGTGACTTCTGGCTTTTCCCAAAACTAAAATCACCTTTGAAAGGGAAGAAATTTCAGACCAGTGATAAGATTCAAGAGAATACGACTGGGGAGCTGATGGCGATTGGGAGAATCGTGGGAGGTCCCAAGTTGCCTACTTTGAAGGGAACTGAAGCATCATTGTCCTATGTACAATGTTTCTTGTATCTTCTTCAGTAAATGTCTCTATTTTTCATAGTAGGTGGCTGGATACTTTCTGGACAGACCTTGTCCTATTCATTGGCAATAGTGGCAACCAAGTGGAATCCTTCATAAAAATGTTGCATCTGAGAAAAATGCATTCAAGTAATCACTTCCATAGTGATTCCTGGCAAATACATAGACATCCAATGATACTGGATTTCCTGTGCCTACGCAGGTGGGGTTTTCGTGAATCTAAGAGTTAATTGAAACCTGAAATAAACACATAGGTCATGACAACTATGATATTTGGATTAAATATGTGTACATTAAATCATTTAAAGAATGTTAGAGAGCCTTCATATTAAATTCTTCATTGTAATTAATATAAAAAATATTTGTCTGTTATTGCTAAAAATTACCATATGTACGACAACACTGTAGTGAACATCTGCTTTTGGGCTGCCCAGCATTGATCCACCTCCTTCCAAAAGGACCCAGAGGTTTCTTTGGCAAACGATCCCTCCCCTTTCCCAGTATGGGTCTCCATGGGACCTCATTCCCAGTCAATCAACATATATTATCTCCTTGTTTGCATTGATTGGTTTAAAAATAGGCACAATTCAGCCTTAAGCCAATTAGGATGCACATTGTCTGACCACAGTGATTGGTAGAGGTAAGTCTATGGCCTCAGTTGATGCAAATATAGGTGAACTTTAGGAATTTGGCTCAATATGCTCTAACTGGTAATACCATAAAAACATGAGATTGAGAATGCTGCGGCAAATGTTGTGAGCTCAGGAAGAGCCGGTCTAGGGAGAAAGTCAACCTAGAGGAAGGAGTGTGGAAAAAGAATCTCAACAAAGCTTTTTGAGTTCTGGATGCAGTTGGATCTACGCTGGGTTGCTAAGCTATATAAACCAATAAACAATCAATCATTTATTGCTTGAGCCAGTTTCAGTTTAGTATTCAATCACTTTAACCACAAAAAGTGCTGCTAGAATAAACATGCAAGTTAGTAACTTCTGATTTGGAAAATGTACTCAAATAAAGCAAAATTTTTCTTCAAAATAGTAATATAATAGCAAAATAATAACATGGCCACCAAATCAGTTCAAATACCTTCAAGATTCAAAAATTAATATGCCATGATCTATTTTTTGTTTTTTAACATTATAATCTAATTCATAAGTAAAATAATCTTCAGAAAAGAGAACTGATGCAATTTCCGCTCCAATGCTAACAATGATTGAATTATTCTTTAAAGTATGTAATAATGTGTTTTATAAAATGGTAGACTATTGTTAGACTGTTTAAAGTTTTTTGAGAAAGTATGAAGAAGGTAAGTTTCTTGAGTGAATTTATAACAAACAAATTTTATCCTCTGTCCTTTTGATTTTCAGATTAACTTGTTGCATACTTTTGATCCTTCAAAAGTTTGCACACTAAGCTTTTTGTTTTTACCCTCAATTATAAATTTTCCTGTATTTTCACAGAACTATGATAGAGGAATATTTCTTTAAAGATCAGCATATAGATAGATAGATAGATAGATAGATAGATACACACACATATATATATTTCCATCATAATACTTGAAGGAAAAGAGCCATTAGCAGTGTGTAATAATCAAACCACATTAACATAAGGCTCTGATACAAAAGATTTTATTTTGCTTTTGTTCCTATTTGTGGGGGTGGGGGAGGTAGTATATGATGATTGTAGCCTTTGAAAGAACCTGCATACTAAAATTGTATTCAAGAATATCAAATTAAATTTCAAATAATCACACAGGGAAATGTAGTAAGATTGCGCAGGCTAGCTTATCTATGAATTATACATTGTTTTTCATTAAAATGGATCATATACTCCTCCTCCTGTCTAAGCATAATCCTTCCATGTGCATTCGACATCCCATTCACTTCTTCCTTTCAGCGATTATTCTTTCTCTTTATCTGTATCTTCAAAATCCAAGTCTCTCCCCTTGGGAACAGATAGCAATTAATAACTCTCTGTAAACTGCCTAACACTCTAGTTATTGGAGTTTTTCTACTCTCTTTTACTATCAAATTTTTTGAATGTTGTCTTCATCCGCTGTCATCACTTTGCTACCTGCTAATCACTCCTCAGTCTACTGGAATCTTTACAAAAGTAATCTTTCAGAGATCACTGTTGATCTCCAAGTTACCTTTCAAGCCTTATCTTGACATTTTAGAAACAAACACTTGCTGACCAATCCCTCTTTCATGAAAGATTCTTTACATCATTGGTATGAGAATTACTAAATGCACGTGATCTTTCTTCTACTTTTTTGACGACTCCATCTTGATCCTTTACCCATGTCTTACACGCCATTTCTGCCCAAGCTTTATTTTCTTCTTACTCTATACCACAGGCGGCACACACAAGGCCCACAGGCAGAATCTGGCCCTCCACCTTGTTTTACCCAACCCGGCAACCTGTTTCTACCCAGCAGCAGTGCCGAGCTCCTTGCCCCTAGTTAAGGAGTAGTTACATTTATAGAGTTCTAAAATTACATTCAGCCTTTTGAAGGCAACCTTGACTCTGATGTGGCCTCCAGTGAAAATGAGTTTGACACCCCTGCTCCGTACAGTCTCTCTAGTTTTTCTCTTCCACTATTCTCAGTTCTTAATTACAATCCATATTTTGACTACTCCTAATTCTATATCTCTAACCCAAGTGTCCATACTGGGCCCTAGAACCATACACCTATTCAATAGCTCCAATTAATTGTATGTCTCACAAACAAAATCAAATTTAACCCATGCAAATTTAACTCATAATTTTCTCTTTCTCGTGAACAACCCCACCTTTCACCCAGTTATCTGAGGAATAAACTGTGATTTGTTCTCAAATCCTCCCTTTCCCTTATCTCTCACACCCAACTAACCACGAAGTAGGGTCTGTGAGTCAAACCTTTGTCTTAGCTACAATTATCACTGAAGGACATTAGGCAGTGAAGGGAGAAGAACATGTTTGTATATCAGAAAGATTACTTTAACTACATAATGGAGGATGGAGTGGAGGTAATCACAGATAGGAAATTATTTTCACCTGAACTGAGGTAGAACACAGGGAGGAAAATGACACTTTGATTAATGTTACCTGTCAAATATAAAAGCAAACACATAGAGGAGTCTATTTTTTAGACAAAGTGTTAAACTAAATATACTAGAAATGACAAATATTTTTTCCCTCTACATCATCCCTTTAGAAAATATGCTCCCTCACAGCTGTGTTTATATCTATAATCCTGTACTGTCCCCTCTCTGCCCTGCCCTCAGCTGATTGGACCACCTGTGGATACACTAGTTTCAGAAAATCTTTACCATAGCCTGGGTTAAAGCCAATTAAGGCCTTTTCTACCACATGCGTGGAAAGAGGACAGCCGGCCAGTCTCTCCCGGGTTCTTAATTTACTTATTCTGTTGAAACAACAGTGTTTACATTTGATAAGGACTTTTTCAGTACGATACACCCGATACAATCTCAGACAGACATAATATCAGGATATGTGAAGCAATCTTTGAAAACTTAATGTCTTTTACTTAAACAATTGACTTTTTAGAAACCCTACAGAAATAAATTTTCAAATAGGGTAAAGATTTGGAGGGGAAAATGATCTTCTTTCACTACTAGGTTATTTACAATAGCAAAAATTTTAAATAGCAAAAATCAGATGAACTATATGGTCATCAGGAGAAGATTGCTTAAGGATATATATGAAAATATTAACAATGTTTATTTCTCTATGGTGAAATTGTAATGATTTTATTTCCTTTTGTATTTTTCAAGTTTTCTCTACTAAGCACGTATGCCTTTCCCAATTAAAAACAAATTTATAGTGTTAATAGAAAACTCTACTCACTACTTTAATTAACCAAGTAATTAATCTCAACATCACAATAATAGGACAAACTCATATTATGTATCTCCAAAGTGGATGCATTACCTCACTTATATAGTGGTTGTACCCCCACCCCCAATGTTTAATTTGGCCATAAGGAAATAATTAGACAATACCCTCCATATTGAAGGGTATTCTACTAAACAACTGGCCTGGTTCTCCAGAATGTCAATGTCTATATGTATTTTTTAAATTGTTCTAAATTAAAGGAAACTCAAATGACATTTCAACTAAATATGAAGTATGGTCCCTGATTGATTCTTTATAGAAAAAATAAAATTTTAGGAGAACTATAGACATCTGAACATAGGCTTTTATCAGAATATATTATTGTCCAGTATTAAATTTCTTTTTTTAATATATTTTATTGATTATGCTATTACAGTTGCCCCATTTTCCCCTTTACTCCCCTCCTGCCCACATTCCCCCACTTTAGTTCATGTCCATGGGTCATACATGTAAGTTCTTTGGCTTCTACATTTCCTATACTATTCTTACCCTCCCCCTGTCTATTTTCTACCTACCATTTATGCTACTTATTCTCTGTACCTTTCCCCTCTCTCTCCCCCTCCCACTCACCTGTTGATAACCCTCCATGTGACCTCCATTTCTGGGGTTCTGTTCTGGTTCTAGTTGTTTGCTTAGTTTGTTTTTGTTTTTGTTTTGTTTTAGGTTCGGTTGTTAATAACTGTGACTTTGTTGTTATTTTACTGTTCATATTTTTCATCTTCTTTTTCTTAGATAAGTCCCTTTAACATTTCATATAATAATGGCTTGGTGATGATGAACTCCTTTAACTTGACCTTATCTGGGAAGCATTTTATCTGTCCTTTCATTCTAAATGATAGCTTTGCTGGGTAGAGTAATCTTGGATGTAGGCCCTTGCCTTTCATGACTTGGAATACTTCTTTCCAGCCCCTTCTTGCCTGTAAGGTCTCTTTTGAGAAATCAGCTGACAGTCTTATGGGAACTCCTTTGGAGGTAATTGTGTCCTTTTCTCTTGCTGCTTTTAAGATTCTCTCCTTCTGTTTCATCTTGGCTAATGTAATTATGATGTGCCTTGGTGTGTGCTTCCTTGGGTCCAACTTCTTTGGGACTCTCTGAGCTTCCTGGATTTCCTGGAAGTCTATTTCCTTTGCCAAATTGGGGAAGTTCTCCATTATTTGTTCAAATAAGTTTTCAATTTCTTGCTCTTCTTCTCCTTCTGGTATCCCTATGATTCGGATGTTGGAACATTTAAAGATGTCCTGGAGGTTCTTAAGCCTCTCCTCATTTTTTTGAATTCTTGTTTCTTCATTCTGTTCTGCTTGGATGTTTCTTCCTTCCTCTGGTCCTCACCATTGATTTGAGTCCCAGTTTCCTTCCCATCACTGTTGGTTCCCTGTACATTTTCCTTTATTTCACTTAGCATAATTCATTTTTTCATCTAATTTGCAACCAAATTCAACCAATTCTGTGAGCATCCTGATTACCAATGTTTTGAACTGTGCATCTGATAGGTTGGCTATGTCTTCATTCCTTAGTTGTATTTTTTCTGGAGCCTTGATCTGTTATTTCATTTGTGCCATCTTTTTTTTTTTTTGTCTTTGAGCACCTGTTATGTAAAGGGGTGGAGCCTTAGGTATTCACCTGGGTGGGGCAACCGAGGTGCTGTGCTGTGATGCTGTATGTGGGGAAGGAGTCCAAAATAGAACAATGACACTTGCTCCACTCTCTGCCAGCTTTCAGTCACTTTCCCTGCTACCCACAAGTAAAGTGGGCCCTTCTAGTGCTAACTCCCATGTGGGTGGATTTGTGTACGTTCTGGGACCCTGTGGGTCTCTCCAACGAACTCTCCTGTGAGGCTGAGTTTCTCCCGCTGCTGCCTCAACCCCCAAGGGGTTTTCAATCAGTGGTTTGAGGCTTTATTTCCCTGAGCTGGAACTCTGGGGTTGCGCTATTTCGCTCCCCCTTTGTTCTTCCTGATTTATCTGTGTGCAAATGTAGGACCACAGGGTCTGCCAGCCACTGTTTTGCCGTGAGTCCTCTCCACCCAGCTACACGTCTCCGCCCCTCCTACTGGTCTGGAAGAATGTGTCTTTTTTAACTCCTTGGTTGTTGGATTTCCATACAGTTCGATTTTCTGTCAGTTCTGGTTGTTTTTTGCTTTTAAATTATTGTTGTCTTTCTTTTGGTTGTGTGAGGAAGCACAGTGTATCTACCTATACCTCCATCTTGGCTGGAAGTCCCAGTATTAAATTTCTTGAGCATGAAAATGATATGAAGTGTGGTATACATGCAGTGTTATGGTATATGATGATATGTAGGATATTATCCTTGTTCTTAGGAGATATATGCTATTATGCCATGTATTGGGTTGGCCAAAAGTCCAAATGTTTTTTTCCATAAAATAAAAGACACATTTTTCATTTTCACTAATAACTTTATTGATTTAGATATTTTGAGTATGTCGGCTATCTCCTGTGTGGTATAACATTGATTGATTGTTCTCAATGTCCTGATTTGGTCGCTGTTGACTTCAATTGTTCTACCTGACCATGGAGCATCTTACAGTGAGAAATTTCCAGCACAAAACTTCACAAACCACTTTTGATACTTTTGATCAGTCACAGTACCTTCCCCATACACTGCACAAATATTTTTTGTGTGTTTTAGTTGTATTTTTACCTTTCTTGAAGTAATAAAACATAATATGCCAAAAATATTGTGCATTTTCTTCCATCTTCAATATTAAAGTGGCTACACAAAAATACACCAATTTTGATGTTTTCTTTAAATGCTCACTGATATGACAGCTGTCATGATACAATCTAACAAAATTGTTTCAAATGAAGTTAAAGACAACTAAGAACTACTAGAGCCATCTTACAGAAAAGAAATAAATGAACTTTTTGGCCAACCCAGTGTTTAGCAGTAAAGTGTCATGATGCATACAACTTAACTTTAAAAAGTTCAGCTAAAATACATGCACACACGCATGCACACACTTTTCATTTACCAGCGTTTCCCAAGCTGTATCTAAGGAGCCTTTTTAAGACAATTTTTTCCAAATTACCTCCCTTCCTTCCATAATTTTTTTTAAATTGTAGTAAAAACAAATAAAATTTGCCATCTTAAACATTTTTAAGGTTCAGTAATTGTTAAGATATTTACATTTTCGAGCAATCTTCAAAGGAAATTTTTCATCTTGCAAAATGAAACTCATGGTATACTCATTAAATAATAGCTTGCCATTTCTCCCCCCTAACCTATTCCCTGTCAACCACCATTCTACTTTCTGAGTCTATGATTTTGACTGCTCTGAATACCTAATATAAGTACAATCATAGTATTTGTGTGTGTGTGTGTGTGTACAAGATTTGGTTATTTCACTTAGCACAATATCCTCATGGTTCATCTATTGTATAGAATGTGTCAGAATTTACTTCCTTGTTAAGAAGGAATAATATCTCATTGTTTATATATGCCATATTCTGTTTATCCATTCATCCATCCATGGACACTTGGTTGCTTCCACCTTTGAACTATGGTACGTGGGTGTACAAATATCTCTTCAAGACCCTGCTTTCAACATTTTTGGACATATACCTAAAAGTGGAATGGCTGGGTCATATGGTAATTCTATTGTACTTTTTTGAGCAACTGCCATACTGTTTTCCATATCTGCTGCATCATTTTACATTGACACCAACAGTGTACAAGGGTTCCAATTTCTCCACATCCTCACCAACACTTGTTATTTTTCTTGTTTTTGATAGTAGCCATCTTAATGGGTATGAGGTAATACTTTAATTTGCATATCCTTAATGATTAGTGATGTTAAGCGGCTTGTCATGCCTATTGGATGGACATTTGTATATATTGTTTGGAGGAATGTCTATCAAGTCCTTTGCCCATTTTAAAAATAAGGGTACTTGCTTTTGCTACTGCTGTTAAGTTGTAGTTCTTTGTATATTCTGAATATATATGTTGTCAGATATGTGAATGGCAAATACAGGATGAGGCAAAAGTAGATTTACAGTTGTGAGTACATGAAACAGTTTATTCTTGTATTATTTGTTAATTATTGCATTATTTTTATTTGAACAACTGTAAAGCTACTTCTGCCTCACCCTGTATTTCTTTGCATTCCATAGGTTGCTTTTTCACTCTGTTGATTGTATCATTTGATGCACAGAAGTTTTACATTTTGATCTAGTTGATGTGTTGGTTTTTTAACTATTGTTGCCTGTGCTTTTTGTGTTATATCCAAGAAATCATTGTTATATCCAATGTCATGAGATTTTCCCCTATGTTTTCTTTGAAAAGTTTTATAATGTTAAGTTTTATGTTTGGGTATTAGATCCATTTTGAGTTAATTTTTTTGTATAATATAAAGTAAGGGTCCAACTTAATTCTTTTGCATGTGGATATCTAGTTTTCTATAGCCTTCTTATCATGAATCAGCACTAACTTGCTTTAGGTTAGGGATAATTATGTAAGTAAAACTTGGTACCTAGATTTAACTTAATTTTTTTGACAAAAGAAGAGCATTTTATGTCTCCAAAAACAAATTGGTATTAAATATCAATTCATTTTATATTTTCAAAGATGTATTCTACAAATATGTTCATTTTTCTAAACTTAAGTAGATGCAGTATGAAACTTATATTTGGGAAACTATTCATATCTAAATATTCAACTACTGGAACGACATTTTTTTTCTGAAAAAAAAAATCTTCAAGTAATATCTGGTTTTGGAAATTTCAACTGTATGCATAAATTTTTAAGTATTTGGTCATCTAAAAGTAGAGACAGGAAAAAGTCTGTAGAATCTCATAGACAAAAGAGAAAAAATAAATAAACCATTTAAGAAAAAAATCTACAAATGGTAAAATCCTCAAGAACCTTCCCTATAATATACCTCCTTTAAAAAAAAAAGGATATCACTATTCTCAAATCAGAAGTCAAATGGATGACTCCAGTATCACTAATTTTTCTCAACAAGCTTAAAACTATAAAATAGGCACAGTTTTTAAATTACTCTATCAACTTGACATTATTGTCATTTATAAAGTCTTTTCCTAGTGGAAAAAGAATAAAATAGTCCTGCATCTATTAAACACTTCTAGATTATTGTGTAGCAAAACAAATTTTGATCACCAAACCAACATTTTTTCTTCCCATTATGTTAAATGATTTTATTATTATCTACAGCTAAAATATTAATTACAACTATATTGTGGAGAATGCTGTACAATTTTAGTTCAAAAGAATACTATTTCTTGCAAATTTATAATCATATCATCTAAATTGAATAACTACATTGGCATACAAAGTCTCCACCTTTTAAAAATTGTCTCTAGTCTATTCCATTTTAAACGCCATCCAATATCCTTTAATAATATTAATACACCACCAAATTACCTTCTTGTAGAACAAAGACAAGCACTTTAGAGCTTGTAAAGTGACTAATTCTTAATGTTGTCAAATTAAGCTAAGCAATTTAATGTAATTACTACATGTACTGACTTCTTTAAAAATTGTAGCAATTAGAGAAACTGTTTTAGTGTCATTTATAATGTACAGAAGTAACTTGGTTTAAGCAAAGTTGTTTGGGCAGGCTGGGTCTTTTTTGGGGGGTGGGGTGATGGGGTGTAGAATTCTAGTAGCCATTCTTGAAGTTATAGCCAAATCCAACGTTTTGGTCATAGCTTGCATTCATCTAAATCAAACAAAAGCATTTGATATAATATCAGATCTCTTTCGATTTCTGGTTTTGAATTCACATTGTTA
Source organism: Desmodus rotundus (assembly GCF_022682495.2). Classification (NCBI taxonomy): domain Eukaryota; kingdom Metazoa; phylum Chordata; class Mammalia; order Chiroptera; family Phyllostomidae; genus Desmodus; species Desmodus rotundus. The sequence goes on from NC_071394.1 coordinate 84,478,762, forward strand.
AAGTAGTGCACATTCTTAATTTGTTTTATAGCCACCACTGTTAATGTTAATGGCAATTTTCACCACAAACAAAACAATTTTGATCTAGGCTGGGCACCCTTTAGAATTTTCCATTGCCTGGATAGGTCCTATACAATACTTTTAAATAAAAGTCCAACTATAGGCCCTGGCTGGGGTGGCTCAGTGGACTGAGTGCTAGCCTGCTAACCAAAGGGTCACTGGCTCGATTCCCAGTCAGGGCACATGCCTGGGTTGTGGGCCAGGTATGTGCATGCAAGAGGTAACCATACATTAATACTTCTCTCCCTCTCTTTCTCTCTCCCTTCCCCTCTGTCTAAAAATAAATAAATAAGATCTTTTCTTTTTATTTCTCCTACTTTACTTTTTTTATTGTTGTTCAAGTACAGTTGTCTCCATTTTCCCCTTACCACTGCTCCCTACCCCAGTCATCTCCACCTCCCACCCAATAAATAAAATCTGAAAAAATAAAAAGTCAACCTATAAGTCTCCTGAACTTGTTCAGAGTTAGGAGTGTTAGGGAATGATGCAATTGTCCCCTTGGATGATTGCACCTTAAGCAATTACTATACTTTCTTACAAGGAAATAAGGAGTTTGAGGTAAATGATATTGGTTCTTTTCATCCTTTAATTGAATAAACAGGTGATGAAAAATAAAAACACCTGGATCAAAAGCTTTTGTATGGGATTAAAGATGGCAGCGACATAGGTGGAAGCGGAGTCCACTTCCCCTCAACACCAGTGAAACACCTAGCTGATCTGAGGAGCAGAGCGAACAGCCAATGGTATTCCAGCATATATGAAGATCAGAGACCAAAGATAGAGGACATTGAAAGATCTGACGGTAAGAAGAGTGCTTAAGGACAATAAGTTCCCTGGGACCAGCACTGGGACCAGGGCAGCTGAAGCCCCAGCCCTAGTGCATGGTCTGCTGCAGGATTCTTGGGAGAGAGCCAGGCTGGGCTGTGTGAGCAGCCAGGTGCTTGTTTGGACCAGGGGGGCTTGAATAGGAAGAATTTCTCAAAAAGAAAAAGAAAATAGAGGCACTCAGCGGCTAGTTAGAGAACTCTCCGCAGCAGCCAAGGCCTCTGGCGCCCCTCTCCCCTCAGCCCCTGGACTGTGAACGCGGGAAAAGCAGCCCCAGCGCTCACATGAAGCGCGGTTGCTCGCACCCAGATTAGCAGACTGGGAGCCCACACCTGAAACCCTGGCTGGGCGCCCACACCTGAAACCTTGGGTGGGTGCGCACTGGGAGCAGAGGCTAGCTGCCCCACCCACAGGCCCAAGGCAGCAGACCAGCCTGCCCCGCAACTCAGGCCCAGAGGTGCCGACGGGCCAGCCCCATGCAACTCAGGCCCAGACCTGCAGACCAGCTGGCCCAGCGCGACTCAGGCCCAAAGCACCAGATCGGCTGGCTGATCAATGCCCTGGCTGCCTGTGAGGCACCACACCTAAAAACACTGGTTCTGAACAACTCCTACCTAGCCCCTGCGCACAGAGCCCTGCAGGGCCTACTGGCCCTCTAGGACTAAGGCAGAACACCCAGCAGAGGGGAGCTGCAAGGATAGGGGAGACTACATTCCCCAGAAAGACTCGACCCAGTAGGGGGCTGAACTGAGAGCCCCTAGCACCTAAGACAGCAAAGAGCAAGAAGAATGAGAGTGAGTTACCCCCAATTGGTGCAACTCAAGGACAGCACAACTGGTGAACTAAAGGCCTAGTGGAGAGCACAAGGACCCTGAGGAACTGGACTGGTGGCTGAACAACAGCGAAGAGTGTGGCTCAGGAAGGGAGAAAAGTGAAACCAATCCTTCCAACCACCCCCTCCCATTCTACAGAGAGGAAGACCAGCAGAACTAACCTGACCGGTTTCAAGCCAGCAAAAGACTATTTTTTTTTTCCTCCTTTCCCCCTGAATTCCTTCTTCCTTTCTGTCCTTCTTTCTTTTTTTATTCCTTCTTCCTTCCATCCTTTACCTTTTTTATTCCTTCTTCCTGCCTTCATTTATTTATTCTATTGTTTTAATTTTTGTTAAAATTCCTTCTTATCTTGCCTCCAATCTTTCTTTATTCCTTCGTCCTTCCTTCCTTTCCTTTTCTATTCCCTTTTTCCCTCCTTCCCTTCTTTTTTTTTCTTCTCCCCCCCCCTTTCTCTTTTTCCCACATGTGAGACAATAAAACTTGGTGTGCTGAAAAGGCAAGAGTTAGACGGTGTTACACCCAATAACATCAGCTCAAGAACAGTGAGCACAGGAGATTAAGGAGACAACACCACTGAATCCCATTGGCATTCTACCATAGAAGTTCATACCATAAACCCAGAGGGTCAAAATAGATCAATTTAAGAAGCAGAGGCTAACAAGAAAAGTCTCACAAACAATGGGAAGACAAAGAAACAATCCCCAAATGAAAGGAAAGGAGGAAGCCTCAGAAAGAATGTTAACTGAAAAAGACAAGTCAACTATCAGATACTGAGTTCAAAGCAATGGTCATCAGGAAGCTCACTGAGCTCACAGAGAACTAGCAGAAACTACAGGGAAACTACAATGAACTCACTGCAAACTATATCAACATGAAAAAGGAAATAGAAACTATCAACAAGGGCCAAGAGGAAATGAAGAATACAATTTCTGAATTGAAGAACACAGTAGAAGGAATGAAAAGCAGACTTGATGAAGCAGAGCATCAGATCAGTGAGCTGGAGGACAAAGTAGAAAAAAACACCCAGAAAGAGCAAGAAAAGGAAAAGAGGCTCAGAAAGAATGAAGATGGATTAAGGGAAATGCAGGACAACATGAAACATAACAATATCTGTATAATAGGAATACCAGAAGGAGAAGAAGAAGAGCAAGGGATAGAAAACCTGTTTGAAACAGTAATGATGGAAAATTTCCCTAGTCTGATGAGAGAAAGAGTCACCCAAATCCAGGAAACACAGAGAGTCCCAAGCAAGAGGAACCCAAAGAGGCCCACTGCAAGACACATCATAATTAAAATGGCAAACTTCCAAGACAAAGAGAGGATCTTAAAGGCAGCAAGGGAGAAACAGGAAGTAACATACAAGGGAGCCCCAATAAGGTTAGCAACTGACTTCTCAGTGGAAATGCTCCAAGCCAGAAGAGAATGGCAAAAAATATTCCAAGTAATGAGAACCAGAGGCCTGCAACCAAGGCTACTTTACCCAGCAAGTCTCTCAATCAAGAAAGAAGGCCAAATAAGGAGTTTCCCAGAAAAAAGAAGTCTAAAAGAATACTCTTCCACCAAACCAGCTCTGCAAGAGATGCTAAAGGGACTGCTTTAAGGAAAGGAAGGAAAAGAGAAAGACAGAGGAACACAGATAGGAAAAAATGGCAATGAATAACTACCTATCAATAATAATCTTAAACATAAATGGATTAAATGCTCCAATCAAAAGACATAGAATAACTGAATGGATAAGAAAACATGACCCACACATATGCTGCCTACAACAGAGCCATCTCAGGACAAAAGACTTACACAAACTGAAAGGGCTGGAAACAAATTTTCCAAGCAAACGGACAGGAAAAAAAGCAGGGGTAGCAATACTCATCAGACAAAATAGACTTCAAAAGAAGGGCCATAAAGAAAGACCCAGAAGGTCACTTCATAATACTCAAAGGAAGAATCCACCAAGAAGACACAAACATTGTAAATATATATGCACCCAACATAGGAGCACCCAAATACATAAAGAAAATCCTGGAGGATTTCAAGAAAGATATTGACAGTAACACAATTATAGTAGGGGACTTTAACACCCCACTATCAAAAATGGCCAGGTCTTCCAAACAAAATATCAACAAGGATATTGTGTCACTTAACAATAGCCTAGAGGAAATGGACTTAACTGATATATAGAGAGCTTTTCATCCCAAAGAAGCAAAATACACATTCTTTTCAAGTGTACATGGAACTTTTTCAAAGATAGACCACATGATAGGACACAAAGCAAGCCTCAACAAATTCAAGAAATTGAAATCATATCAAGCATTTTCTCTGACCACAAGGGACTGAAACTAGAAACCAAGTCCAAAGGAAAAAACCCAAAACACTCAAAATCATGGAGACTGAATAGCATGCTATTAAACAATGAATGGGTAAAGAACGAGATTAGGGAAGAAATCAAAAACTTTCTCGAAACAAATGAAAATGAACTCACAACAACCCAAAACCTATGGGACACAGAAATGGCAGTCCTAAGAGGGAAGTTCATAGCAATACAGGCCTACCTTAAAAAGATAGAAACATTTCAAACAAACAACCTAACCCTACGCCTACAAGAACTCGAGGAACAACAACAAAGACAGCCCAGAGCAAGCAGAAGGAAGGAAATAACCAAGATCAGAGCAGAGTTAAATGACACAGAGACTAAAAGCACAATTCTAACGATCAATGAATCCAGGAGCTGGTTCTCTGAAAAGATAAACAAATCAACAAGCCTTCAAGTAGGCTCATCAAGAAAAAAAGAGAGGATCTAAATAAACACAATTAGAAATGAAAGAGGAGAGATTACAATTCATACCACAGAAATACAGAGGATTGTAAGAAATTACTACGAAGTACTGTATGCCAAGAAATTTGAAAACCTAAGTGAAATGGACACGTTTCTAGAAAAATATAACCTTCCAAAACTGAATGAAGAAGAAGCAGAAAACCTGAACAGACCAATAACAGCAGATGAAATTGAAGCAGTAATCAAAAAACACCCAACCCACAAAAGCCCTGGACCAGATGGTTTCACAGGAAAATTCTACAAAGCATTTAAGGAAGAGCTAACCCCTATCCTTCACAGACTATTTGAAAAAATCCAAAATGATGGAAGACTCCCAAACTCTTTTTATGAAGCCAGAATCATCCTAATCCCAAAACCAGATAAAGACACAATGAAGAAAGAAAACTTCAGGCCAATATCGCTGATGAACATAGACGCTAAAATTCTCAACAAAATATTGGCAGACCGCATCCAGCAATACATTCAAAAGATCATACACTATGACCAAGTCGGATTCATCCCAGGGATGCAAGGATGGTACAATATTCGCAAATCAATAAACATAATACATCATATCAACAACAGCAAAGACAAAAATCGCATGATCATATCAATAGATGCGGAAAAAGCATTTGATAAGATACAGCACCCATTTATGATAAAAACACTCTGCAAAGTAGGGATAGAGGGAGCATTCCTCAACATAATAAAGGTCATATATGAGAGACCTACAGCCAACATCATACTCAATGGACAAAAACTTAGAGCTTTCCCACTAAGATCAGGAAGAAAACAAGAATGCCCTCTCTCACCACTCCTATTCAACATAGTATTGGAAGTCCTAGCCACAGCAATCAGACAAGAAAAAGCAATAAGAGGCATCCAAATTGCAAAGGAGGAAATGAAACTGTCACTGTTTGCAGATGGCATGATAGTGTACATCGAAAATCCTATAGACTCGACCAGAAAACTACTCAAACTAATAAATGAATTTGGAAAAACATCTGGATACAAAGTCAATACTCAGAAATCAAAGGCATTCCTGTATACCAACAATGAAACTGCAGAATCAGAAATCAGGAAAAAAATCCCACTTGATATAGCAACAAGAAAAATAAAATACCTAGGAATAAACCTAACCAAGGAGGTAAAAGACGTGTACTCAGAAAACTACACAACACTGAAGAAAGAAATTAAGGAAGACACAAACAAATGGAAGCATGTACCATGCTCATGGACTGGAAGAATTAACATCATCAAAATGGCCATACTACCCAAAGCAATTTATAGATTCAATGTAATCCCTATTAGAGTACCCATGACATATTTCACAGATATAGAACGAACATTTCAGAAACTCATATGGAACCATAAATGACCCCGAATAGCTGCAGCAATTTTGAGGAAGAAGAACAAAGCAGGAGGGATCACAACACCTGATATCAAACTGTATTACAAGGCCACTGTAATCAAAACTGCCTGGTACTGGCATAAAAACAGGCACATAGACCAATGGAACAGAACAGAGAGCCCAGAAATAAACTCAAGTCTTTACAGCCAATGAATATTTGACAAAGGAGGCAGGAGCATACAGTGGAGCAAAAACAGCCTCTTCAACAAATAGTGTTGGGAGATCTGGATAGCTAAGTGCAAAAAAATGAAACTCGATCACGAACTTACGCCATACACAAAAATAAACTCAAGATGGATAAAAGACTTAAATATAAGTTGGAACACCATAAAAGTCCTTGAGGAAAACATTGGCAGGAAAATCTCAGACATTCCACGCAGCAACATCCTCACAGACACGTCCCCTAAAGCAAGGGACATAAAGGAAAGAATAAACAAATGGGATCTCATCAAAATAAAAAGCTTCTGCAAGGCTAAAGAAAACAGCACCAAATTACAAAGAGAACCAACAGTATGGGAAAACATATTTGCCAATGATACCTCTGACAAGGGCCTGATCTCCAAAATATATAAAGATCTCACACAACTCCACTCCAGGAAGACAAACAACCCAATTAAAAAATGTGCAAAGGACTTGAACAGACACTTCTCCAAGGAAGACATACAGAGGGCCCAGAGACATATGCAAAGATGCTCAGCATCACTAGCCATCAGAGAGATGCAAATTAAAACCACAATGAGGTACCATCTCACACCAGTCAGAGTGGCCAACAGAAACAAATCCACAAACAAATGTTGGAGAGGATGCGGAGAAAAGGGAACCCTAGTGCACTGTTGGTGGGAATGCAGACTGGTGAGGCCACTGTGGAAAACAGTATGGAATTTCCTCAGAAAACTAAACATGGAACTGCCCTTTGACCCAGAAATTCCACTGCTGGGATTATACCCTAAGAACCCTGAAGCACCAATCCAAAAGAACCTATGCATCCCAATGTTCATAGCAGCACAATTTACAATAGCCAAGTATTGGGAGCAACCTAAGTGCCCATCAGCAAACGAGTGGATCCAAAAACTATGGTATATTTACACAATGGAATTCTACGCAGCAGAGAGAAAAAAGGAGCTTATACCCTTTGCAACAGCATGGATGGAACTGGAGAGCATTATGTTAAGTGAAATAAGCCAGACGGTGAGGGACAAATACCATATGATCTCACCTTTAACTGGAACATAATAAGTAGAAGAAAAAAGCAAACAAAATATAACCAGAGACATTGAAGTTAAGAACAATCTAACAATGGGCAGGGGGGAGTGCGGAGGGGACAGTGAGCAGAGGGGATTACAGGAACTACTATAAAGGACACATGGACAAAATCAAGGGAAGGGTGCAGGTTGGGGAGGGAGGGGGGTTCAGCTGGGGTGCGGTGGAGGGATGGGGAGAAAAGGCACACAACTGTAATTGAATAAGAATACAAAATTGAAATTTAAAAAAAACACCTGAATAATTAGACTTATTGATATACTGTGATTAATCATTTCAACCCTGTGACTAGTTTTGCTATCAATAAATTGATGTTATTAATTCAGCATTTTACCTTAATGTATTTCTAATTGTTTTCCTGTTTTCTCACCACCAAAACCTATGTCTGTCTTTCAAGACTATATTCATCCTTCATCTCCTCAGTTACTCCTTCACTTGTTCATACAGTCACTATTTTGTTATACCAGGTAGAAGGTTGAGCTAGATACCAAGTACTAGGGATTCAAGGGTAAACAAAACAGACATGATCCCTGCTCTCTTGAAATCTACAGTCCAAAAGAGATGGCCAATATTACAAACATATATAAAATTTCAATTATTATTTCAATAATTCTAAGTATTAAGGTGCTATGAAAACCTATAAATAGGGAGATCTGATCAAGCCAAGGAGATCAGAGAATGCACCTTTGAGAAGGGACCCTTGATCTAAATTTTATAGAACAAATAAGCCTTAACCAAAGAAAGAAGAAAGCAAAAGTAATCCATGCAGGAGAACAGCACAAAGGCTCTACAGTGAAAGCAAACTAGAAGAAAATTCAACGTGACTGACATGAAGGCAGCTGAAGAATGTACAATGACACTAAAGAGAACGACAGGATTTTTAGTCATGAAGGGGTTAGAAGGAAGGGACTGATATGATTGGACTTGGTTCTGTAAAGCTGACTTTGACTGCAGTGTGGACACGGATTTGAAAGAGGGCCAAAGTGGTGTTGAATTAGGAGGCTCTTAAATTAGTGCAGGGAGGAGAAATCATAGGTAAATCAGGGTACAGGCATCCCCATTTTATCGCCCTTCACAGATACTGCATTTTTTACAAATTGAGGGCAAGACCCTCCACAAGTGAGTATCACTTCATTGTGGTGATCTGGAACCAAGACCACAGTATCTCTAAGGTGTGCCTGTATAAACTACAGTAGAGGAAACGTAGATCAATTTTTAAAATATTTAGATAAAATGAATAGGTCTGGGTGACAGATTTGGCTTAGGAAATGTATTAGTTATCTATTGGTGTATAAAAAATTACCTTAAAACATAGCACTTTAAAATCAATATAATTTCTGTGGGTTAGGAATCAGGGTACGATTTAGCTGAATGCCTGTGACTCAGGCATAATCATAAAGCTATAGTCAAGGTGTTTCCAGGGATGCACACACTTCAAGGCTAGACTAGGAAAGGATTCACTTCCCAGAACACTAATGTGGCTATTGACAGGCCTTAAGTTCCCACTGTGTGTTGGTCACACCTTGCCAGATGAACCTCTCCAGGGGGATATTCACAACTGGCTTCCTTCAGAGTGAGGATGGAGAAGGGGAGAGAAATCAGCGCAAGGGAGTGAAAGAAGGCAAGGAAGAAGAAAATCAGCCTTAGAAATGACATCTCAGCCCTTTTGCATTTTATATTAATTAGAAGTGAGTCCCTAATACAAGAGGAGATTAACACACGTAAAGGGCATGCATACCAGAAGGTGGAGATAACTGGAAGCCATTTTAGAAGCTGCCTACCATTTGGAGCGAGGAAGAGAAGACATTGTGGTATTAGTAAGACTGGGAAGAATGAAAAAGGCCCTGGTTTGGAGAAGTTTTGTTTTGGATGTTGAAAGGACAAGGTGACTTTAATTCAATCAACAAATATGTGTTTATAAAATACCTACCATGTGCCATAGACTAGGGGATGAGATGTAAAGATGAACACAGAAAAAGTCCTTACCCTCATGGAATTTACCTTTTAATAGCTGAAGACAGATAATACACAAACAAACAAGTAAAATTCAGATAATGAGAAAAGGTAGAAAATAACATAGGATAAAGTAGGTTTCTCTTCAGCAATGCTGTCAAAATACCCTTTTCAGAGACCCAAGGAGATTGTTAAAAACCTTAAGATGTCTCTTAGATTCCTCCTATACTCTCATTGTATTGTTTGCCTCTGTTACAGCATTTATCAAAAGCTGCTTTGCATTATACTGCAAGTCAGTCTTTGTGTTAAGCAAAAAAAAAATGCCACATCCTCCCCCACACACACAAAAAAGAGAAATCTACCCCCTAAAACATGTGAATGTTTCCCCATTTGAAAAAACAAAAAGTATCTTTGCAGATGTGACTAAATTAAGAATATTGCAATAAGGAGATTACCTTAAATTATCCAAGTGGATCCTCAAATGCCACCACAACTATCCTTATAAAAGACACACAGAGGAGAAGACACACAAACAAAGAGGCAGTGTGGCCATGGAGGCAGAGATTGGAAAGATGCAGCCACAAGTCAAAGAGCAACAGTTGCCTGAAGCTGGAAAAGGCAAAGAGTATATTCACCTCTAGAGCCTCCAAAAGGAATGCCACCCTGCTGACACTTGATTTTGGACTTCTGGTTTCCAAAACTGTGAGAGAATTTCTGTTGTTTCAAGCAACCCACCTTGTAGTAATTCATTACAACAGTAAGAGGAAACTAATATACCCTTCCAATGTTATTTCCTGTCACTGGATTCAGGGAATTTATCACAAATTGTAATTACTTGTGTGTTCACTTATTTATTATGTCTCACCCCATGAATATGTAAGCTCGAAGAAGATGGGGGCCTTCCCTGTGCATCCAGCTCTTAGCATAGTGTCTAGAATGTATTGCATTCCTCAGAATTATCTCTTAAATAAATGAATAGATAAATATCCTCCATTAGATAACAAGTCCTATAAGAAGAGACCATTTCTATTGACCATAATTCCCAAAACCCCCAGCAAAGAGCCTTGCCAAAACTTGTTGAACTAGATTTGTGGTCTAAAAAATCAGTAGGTCTGGATTCTAGATATTATACTGCAATTCACAGCTATGTGATAGTCCCACCTCTACTAGTACACGTCTAGTATTCGGGAAAGTGTTGGAGTAAGTTTGTTCCTTCTCTGACATTCTTAGTCCTGCTAAGGAGCAAGTCCAGGTAGCATTAATTCTCATGCCCTGTACCTGTGAACTATGTGGCCTATAAGGGCTCCATGAGTGGTACTGATATGGGAGCACAAGAGTTGGGAAATTTTAGTTTTAGGTAATAGTTAACAACCTTAGTAGTTAACGCAGTAAAAAGCTATTGTTTCAGGAAGTGAAAGTACAACTACCCTGACTCCAGGAGACCACAAGCAAGTCCACCTTTGTGCCCCAGGGGGACTGCAAGCGGCTAGGTGGTATCTAAGCCATTGTGTTCTGGGGAGAGACACCTGGCTGCCTGGGACACAGATAAAGAAAATCAACCCAGACACAGGACCCAGATAGAATATCACCGGTCCACGGATGAAAGGATGTTAGGGAAATTGCTGGACTTCAGCTTTTATCTGATTAATCTCTTTCCTGAATTCCAAATCCCTTGCCTACACTTTTTTTCCCTTGAATTCCAAATCCCTTATCTATACTTCTTCCTCATAAAAAGGCTGGCTTGAAAGGAAATGCAAGAGGGTCTGTTAGGGTACATAACCTGCCATCTTCTCTGATAGCAGGCCATCTGAATAAAGTGCCCATAAAGATTGAATCTGGCTCTGCTTATTTGTTCTGGTAGAGACAGGGCAGCACGAACGCTGGCACTGGCTTTCCGGGTTTCAGCACCTGATTAATAACCCCTAAGCCACTGACCTAACTCAACCTTGAGCACAGCGTGGGAAGAGCTCCAAACCAGCTCCATTACTTCTTGAGCAAGCTATTTCACCTCTCTGAGCCACACTTCCTTAAGCAAAACAGACAATAATATCTACCTTGTAAAAGTACTTCTGACATGGAAACTACAGAAAGTAACTGAAGAGTTAAGCTTATAAAAGCCTGGCTCGATAATGTAATTGAGGAAAAAAAAAACCCAAACCCTTGGCTTTTTAACATGTGCACTGATCTTGAATAAATACTCCCACTTACCTGGGCCTTCTAAAACAATGGAAGGGGCTGGCAAACCCTATTATTGCCTCAACAAATCCAAGTTTAGGAACCTTCAAACCAAAGGCCACATGAGGGTTTCATGATTCCATGACTCTTTCCTTCAGTAATCTACCAGTGATCAGTGTTTACAACCAAGACAGACCAAGAAGATGTGACAGGTTTAGAGAAAAGTCCAGCAACTGTGGCAGCTCTTAAACCGGGCTAAGTTTAAGCTTTTTCTGCAGACCCGGGTCCAGATCTAAAGTCAGCGAGCGTCACAGACTGGGTGGCCCAACCTCTCTCAGGGACTCCCTCAGTTGCCCGGGTAACGGCTACGTCACCGCGTAGCCTCCGGCGCCTACCGCAAGACAGCCAAACAGGGCAGCGCAAACTCCCCGTGTGAACCAATGGGCGCGGGCGGAGTGTAGGGGACACTCAGCCCACCCCCTCCACTCCCCTACTCCGAACAGATTCAGCCGCGGGGCCCACGGAGCGCCAGCAGCAACGCGCCTTTTTTTCCCCGGGCGAGCGAGCGGTTGTCTGTAGCTCCGAGGCTGGGCGCCCCGTCACGTAGGTTACGCACACAATCACTCTCCAGGGTCCGCCCTGGCTGCTGCGCCCTCGCACACCCGGGCACTCCGGAGGCGGTGACAGAGATGGTGCGTGTCGGGGGCCCGAGGTGGAGCTGACCCGAGGCTGAGAAGAGCCTGAGCGAGTCAGGGCCAACCACGAAGCCCTACCCCGCCCGTGGGGCTGTGGGGTTCCCGCCGCCGTTTTCCAGCCGTCTGGGTCACGTTACTCGCTGGAAGCCCAGAACTCCGTGCCCCCCAAGCCCTGGCCCCCCTGCGGGAATGTTCAAAAATGAGTACCAGGTAACCCCAAACGGCTCTCCAACCTGTCTGTATGGCTTTCTCGTCGTGGGTGAGGTAGCTGCTCCTCAGGGTGAGGGCAAAGCTTCCCCCGCCGACCTCCCATATTATCTTTTTTCGGCGTAATAAGGAATTAATGGATGGGTGTTCTTCATCCAAAAAGGAGAAAAAAAGCAACTAACGTCTGGGCCTGTGATCTGAATTTGTTCAGTCTCCAGCCCAGTGCTTCTCAAGATATATGGAGTACCTGAGATTCTAATTAAAATGTAGATCTTAAACCCCAACCAGACTCCTAAATCAGAATCTCGAGGACAGGGCTTGGGTTTTAACAAGCGCCTTGGGTACTCACTACTGATGCACACCGGTGTATCAGAAGCTATTTAGAAAAGAGTGCATGAGTGAGCGCATTGAATGGGTTAAGCCTAGAAAGAAAACAAGCACTTGCTATATGCTATTTTCTCCAACCCTGGGGGTCAATGATTCTCAAACACGGGTATATTAGGATCACTTAGGATACTTATCAAAATGCAGATTTCCAGATCTAGTGAATCAAAGTCCCTGTAGATGGGGCTGGTTAATTTACTTTTGTAACAATTACTCTCTGGTTCATGCTAATTCAGGTAGTCCAACGATCAGGGAAGAAACTGATTCCGGGCCTTCCTCAATCACCTTGAGTATCCTAGATTGTCTCAATACCTGACCTGCTTTCCTCACTTCACTGGCATTTCCCTTCCTTTGTCCCAGTCACCTGCCCTCCCCTCCCCACCTCAGCCCGAGGTTACACTCTGAATTTACAATGTTTTCCATCTTAGTCGTACTGTTAGAATGAACAACTTTGTCCCTGTGCCAGAACAGTCCTCCACTGGTCTGCAACGGTTCGTCCCTTCTACCTTTCCATCAAACACTACCTACCTCCTCTCATGAGTGTCCTGACAGTATTTTGCAGTTCTCTTTCTTCTATTCCAATTGTTAGAATGATTTTAGAGAGTTTTTCTCACTTCATATAGGTAAGATATATTGTTGTATAGAAAAGCATACTCCAACTGTGGTAAACTTGGAAAACAGGTGAAAAAGAAATGGGGAGTGGCAGTTTTCTATCTCACCAGGCATAGGGATTTTTCTTTTTTAAAAAAGCAACAAAATAAAAACTGCCTTAAATTTAAAATTCATAGTGAAATATGACCTGACCCCAGGAACTATAGTGATTCTTCCCACACGCAGTTTGCGCATATACTGCCTAAGGAAGGAGTCATTAAATGTCTTAAGTGATTATGTCTTAAAACTCAGAAGCAAAAATAGCTTTATATGATTGAGAAAAATTAAAAGCTGGGTATTCTTTACAAAAATCAGACAGATTTGCTCATGTGCTGCTTGTAATTCAAACAGGCCATAAAAGAAAACCATATTTAGTCTTTTCTTGCAATAAATTCTTCCTCAAAGATAATCATCTTGTTTAATTCCTCTCCTTTACCATGAAAGGTGATGGAAATTTAGTAATGTGTTTAGTGTTTTTACATAAGCATGTCCTCCATGTTCTCAGGTTTATAGTAGAGACCATGTAGCATATATATAAATAAGATTCTCTATCTTTCCTATACAATTTTACAGATTTCCAAATGAATATATATTAAATATACAGGATGAGACAAAAGTAGGTTTACAATTGTGAGTATGTAAAACACAGAGTTTATTCTTGTATCATTGTTTAATAATTATTGTATTTCCATATGAACAACTATAAACCTATTTTTGCTCCTGCCTGTATAAAAAGATTCTTAGGAATGCTCAAATTAGAGTCATTCTTTCCCTCATTCACTCCCAAACTTTTTTATTGACCAGACTGAACTACTATATTTTGCTGTATAGAATACGCACTTTTTTGCCCAAATTTTTCAGGGAAAAATGAGGATGTGCATTATACATGGGTAGTATCTGAAATACGCTGTTTCTGCTCCTATGTTTTGTAATTATTTGTTACATAAAAGTTTTTGTACCATAATATGCTAAAAAAAATAAATGCTAAAATTCCTTTATTATACAAAAAAACACAAATATCTAAATATAAACAAATAAATAATTAAATTAAAACAAAAGATTTTTTTTCCTGAAAGTTTGGGCCAAAAACATGGGTGCACATTATACATGGGAGTGCATTATGCAGGGCAAAATACGGTATTAATTTGCCCTTTATTGAATAATTATTGCTGGCACTGTTGAGCTTTTGCTATGTGTAAGGTATTGTGCTTGATGGTTTATGTTTACTATTCATTTTACAGATGAAGAATCATCTTACAGATGAAGTTACTTACAGGCTAAGTAACTTCAAGGTTAGGTAGTTAATAAATGTGAGTATGTAAAAGCTGGTATTGGAGCTCAGGCCAGTATGACTAAAAATCTTGAAACAAAAGATTATTAACAGAATTTATTAGTCTGGGTTGAACAGGATGTTTTATAATCATGATCTATACATGTCAAATAAATGACCCTCCCACTGAGAGACTGTAGGTTTGAATGACACAATTTATTAATGTTTATCATGCTTTAAAAGAAATTACTTAAACCATTAATCCAGGGTGACTCAAATCAGATCTGCTATGTCTAGTTATAGTCAAGGTATAAAGTAGGAATAATAATAGGGATCATGTTTCCTCCCAGATCTACTTACCCGACAGAAGCCTGAACAATGGTTGTAGAGTATGGGGTGGGTTCTATCTACTCCTTAGCACTGTCTTTCCCTTTAATTTAAATATTTCATTTTTGTTTTCCAGGGGGGTGCATTTGTTGAAATCTTTAGCGCTCAGGGAAAAAATCCTGGAGCAAAATGGAAGATCCTTGGCAGTCCATCTGTGATTTGGAAAGTAAGTGTGAGAAATTAGAGCCACCTAAAACCTGGGAAGAAGAGAGTGATGGTTATAACAGAAGGGGTTTGATGAGTTTTCACACTGTTTTTCCTGTTCATTCACTCCAAAACCCTGTCATGACATTGTTGGCTGCAGTTCTCCCAGACAGCACTCCTTGGTTGTTTGAGACTTAGGCACGCAGCTCACAGCCCTTCTCAATACACCAAGTCCTGCTTTGGTTTTAGGTGATTTCAGTATCTGTGAGGAAAATCTCTCCAAACCCTTAGCTTCTTAGTTTCTTTATTTCTTCATTTCTAGTGACTTCTTCCACTCTACTTTAGCACCCATTCCCACAATCACACCCCGTACCTTATCACCACAAACTGCAGGGCCCCTGAAATTACTAAGTGAGACATCAAGACATCCCTCTTTGACCCCAATCTTTAATTCTTGAGTTGCTTGCCCAGTTACTCCCACTATGTTTGTTCTTCAACCTATAATTCAGATGCTTAGGCCATTGGCCATTTTACGTTCCCCTGCATTTGGTTTTATTTACATGTGTATCTTCTCTGTCCTCACTTCCATTTCTCTGCAGCCCAGAATCCATAGTCCATGATTTCAATTGGTGCCTGGTCAAGACCTTGAATGACTTTCCTCCTTGTCGTTTCATCACCCCTGCCTAGCAAACACCAACCCTTTCTGAATCCTGAGTCATCTCTCTGCACCTGGGCTTCTCAGTACCCTTGGAGAAAATGTCTACAGCCTTTTAGATTGATGATGCTATAAGTGCAACCCAAACAGCCCAGAAAGGTCTCTAAAATAATTCTTTCTCCATTATCTTTAGGCTTTCAACCACCAACTCCCTACTCTCATCCCCAATCCACACCCAGACAGGTCTTCTTCACTCACTCACCAGAAGACCTCACACCCCATTTCATGGGGAAAACCAATGCCATCAGGCAAAAACTACCTCAGTTTTCTGCTACCAGATCTAAAGACCTATGTCCATCCCTATCTTCTCTTTCTATTCTCTCCTGTACAATCGAGAGAAAAATGCCTTTCCAGGGACTCTGTTCTATGCATAACTAAAACTACTACTAATTGAGTGCTTACTGCTTGCCAAGCACAGCATTAAGAATGTTACATATGCTATGTAATCTGAACAACAGCCTGGTAATCTGTACAAAAGAAGGTACCTTTATGCCCCTTTTATAGACCATAAAACTAAGGCATGGAGAGGGTAAGTGACTTGCCTCACAGTTATATAGCTTTTACTATGAATAAGAGATAAATGATGCTGTGAGGGTATACAGCAAGGAAATTAGGAGATGCTTCCCAAGGGAATAACATTTGATCTAAGAGCTAACTAGAAACTGTGCGAGGCTGGCAGAGAGCAGAGCATTTCAGGGAAAGGGAAAAGCATGTACAAAGTCCTTTTGTCAACAGGGAGCTTAGAATTTTTAAGGCTGGGATGCAGACACAGGAGAGAGTTCAAGGTAGGAGATGGGGTTTGAAAAACTGGGCAGGGGCCCTAATAAACAGATCAAAGCTCCAAAAATAGAACTAAGTGATGAAGAGATCAACAACCTATCAGATGCACAGTTCAAAACACTGGTAATCAGGATGCTCACAGAAATGGTTCAGTATGGTTGCAAAATGGAAGAAAAAGTGAAGGTTATGCAAAGTGAACTAAAGAGAAATGTACAGGGAACCAACAGTGATGGGAAGGAAACTGGGACTCAAATCAACAGTTTGCACCACAAGGAAGAAAGAAACATTCAACCAGAACAGAATGAATAAACAATTCAAAAAAATGAGGAGAGGCTTCAGCACCTGCAGGGCATCTTTAAACATTCCAACATCTGAATCATAGGGGCGCCAGAAGGAGAAGAGGAAGAGCAAGAAATCGAAAACTTATTTGAACGAATAATGAAGAACTTCTCCAATTTGGCAAAGGAAATAGACTTCCAGAAAGTCCAGGAACTCAGAGAGTCCCAAAGAAGTTGGACCCAAGGAAGCACACACCAAGACACATCATAATTACATTACCCAAGGTTATAAAGATAAGGAGAGAATCTTAAAAGCAGCAAGAAAAAAGGAAACAGTTACCTACAAAGGAGTTCCCATAACACTATCAGCTGATTTTTCAAAAGAAACCTTACGGGCAAGAAGAGGCTGGAAAGAAATATTTGAAGTCATGAAAGGCAAGGGCCTACGTCCAAGAAAACTCTATCCAGCAAAGCTATCATTTAGAATGGAAGGGCAGATAAAGTGCTTCCCAGATAAGGTCAAGTTAAAGGAGTTCATCATCACCAAGCCCCTATTATATGAAATGTTAAAGGGACTTATCTAAGAAAAAGAAGATCAAAACTAGGAACAGTAAAATGACAACAAACTCACAACTATCAACAACTGAACCTAAAAAACAAAAACAGAAACTACATAAACAACTAGAACAGGGGAAGAACCAGAGAAATGGAGAACACATGGAGGGTTATCAGTGGGGAGGGGGAGGAGGAGAATGGGGAAAAGGTACAGGGACTAAGGAGCATAAATGGTAGGTACAAAATAAACAGGAGGAGGTTAATAATAGTATGGGAAATAGAGAAGCCAAAGAACTTATGTGTATGATCCATGGACATGAACTGAGGGGGGAAATGGGGGGGGGGTAGGGCAGAGGGGAATACATGGGACAACTCTAATAGCATAATCAATAAATGGGACAGAAAAATGGGACAACTCTAATAGCATAATCAATAAAATATATTTTAAGAAAAAGAAAAAGAAAAACTGGACAAGGACCAGAATACGCAGGGGCTTATGGACTGGTTAAAGATTTTGGTAAACTGTTAAAAGGTTTTAAGTATATGTCCAACTTGCATATAGATGGAATAAATAATACACTTTGTGTATATATATTCATTTCAAATATAAGAGATGCTATTGTGATGGGTATAATAAATTTATTAAAGTGTTACTTAGTTCTTAGCAGCCATTAGTTTCAATGCATTTCTTAACATACACAAAACAGGACAGTGGGAGGATCTGTGAAATATTTTAATGTGAAAAGGGAGTTTTTATACTCAAAGATTAGGAATTTGGTCCATAAAAAAATAACCATTTACATTACTACTTTGACTCATGGAAACTGGACTCTGTTGTTAAGAAGTTTTATCCAGGTTGGTTTCCTTTTGTTTTTTCTGTTTCTCTGACCTTAGTTTTTTAGGCCACCTTAATTGTAATACTTTTAAGTTGTACTGGCTTTAAGTAAATAATACAGAATTTCAAGTTACAGCACTAGTAAAGAAGTAGGCAATAATAAATTTTGTTCTGAGCCATCACCAGAAATTAAGGAACTTTCAGACTGGACACAACATAGGTTAGATGGTTTATTATACTGTAACAGGTCATGATTCAGGTTCATGACTGTGCTGTTAGACAGAAGTACACAGATTAAAGGAGAGGAAGGCTAAATGAACTCTGGAAACTCAAAATTAGTAACTTGAGAATCCCTAAACTTGGAGAACTTTTTTTGTTATTTGGAGGTAGAGCGCCTTGATATAGTAGAGGACTTGGCAAGTGGCTTAGTGTGGCTTCTGTATGCCAGTTCGCAGCAAGTGTCAGGGCAAGAGTATCAAGGCCTAAGTCTACTTTTAAGGCATCTGAATCTGGAACTTGTTTCCTGTTAGTTTTCAGCTCCAATTTTATAATAGAAGCCAAATAAAATATACTTCAGTTACCATTGTTTTCATTTTTGTTCTGTAGGAATTTGACAAAGAAGTTAAAAGTTTTGTGTTTGTCCTGGAAGGCAGCAGCCAAACAAACAAAATTCAGTTACCAAAGGAGAATAAGCAGATTCGTAAGTAAAATTTTTAATATTGAAGCTTAAAATTTGATGCTTAAAATTATATTTTTAAGTCTCATACAGAGGCATTATTTTGACTTTCACTGGCACCTGTTGACATGAAATGACAGGAATTTTTTTTTTAACTTAGAAAGTAACATTATGTCTTGCTTTAAAAAAATATAGTCTGCTTCACTGTTTACTAGACATCTGGCAGTATTTTTAAGATTTAGAGGATTATTTAATAGTCATTAATTATAATAGTAATGGATTTATTGAGCACTTACTATGTGCCTGT
This sequence comes from Desmodus rotundus, assembly GCF_022682495.2. NCBI lineage: Eukaryota > Metazoa > Chordata > Mammalia > Chiroptera > Phyllostomidae > Desmodus > Desmodus rotundus. Next base: position 84,497,975 of record NC_071394.1, read on the forward strand.
GACTTTCTAAGCATTTCACATTTAACTCTTAATCCTCGCAATGGCACTTCTATAGATAAGCACACTGAGGTTGGTTCCTTGTCAAGAAATCAGGTAGTTAAGGCTAAGTTTTGAAATAAACTCAGGAATTCCTAAATTATAGGAAATCAATTTGTGAGAAAAAATTATATAAAATAACAGTATTAAGTGACATATATACTTATATACCTTTAAAAATATTAATATCTAATAAGGATAGATATTAATATGTGTTTTAACAAAAGCTCCAAGAGTGGATTTCAATTCTTACTTTGGAAATTAGGGTCAGCATTTTAAGGCAGAAGAAACCCTGAGATCACCTAAATTTAGGATCAGAAGCCCAGTTATTAGCAGAACTGGGATTAAAATTTGAGGCTCTGCCACCAAATTAGGCTTTGAGTAAACTAATGTGATTTAAGAAAAATTACATTTCAAAATGATTAATCAGATTTTTATCAACTTTATTCTCTGTTTTCACTATAGGTTTTAGGGATTTAGCAAATATAAGTAGTTATTTTTTATACTCATCATTTACTTATTCCTTCCTTCATTGATTAAGAACATTTATTGAATACTACTGTGTGCCAGGTTCTATGAAAAGACTGTTCTTAGTATCTGACTTTCTCACTTTAATTCAATTTTCTAACTGTTTACAGACTCTGTGTTTTATCTACCATTTCAAGCTACTACACGCATGTCTACATACATAGATTTCTGAGACATAAACCAAGCCATAGAAGTTATAGATGGGAGATGATTAATTTTAAAATGGTTTGTCAGTGTTTATTTCTAAAATGAAATAAGAAACAGAACTCAGAAAAATTATTGTTAAGTTAATTCTTACTAATTTACTACAATTAAAAAATCATGATTTTTTCATAGCTCCTGCTTTCTTAAAAATAACAGATATGGGCTTTTTTATTTTCACAAAAATTTATACATGTAATGAGATGAACTAAGATGACGCAGGGAAACATTTTTTAATTGTAGGTTATTCTCCTTACAGGAGACACATTCCATCTTTTTAAAGGATATTGACTTTGTGAGATAAATACATTTGATTTGTAGGAACATGACTTAATCTAAGCCAGTATTCTTTCGCTTTTTTCTTATTGTTGGCCTGTACTTCCATGTGATGCCCTCAGCATCTATGTACATGACTATGGTATTGGCAAAATCAAATCACTTCTAGTAACATTTCTCAGCTTGCTCTGAAAAATATGTCTCCTCTACCAAACGCTCAGTGTCTAAAGACAAGCTCCCTTTTCCAACTTTTATCTAAAATTTTTTTAGAAAAGTATTTTTCAGTGTGTTATAATTGCTTTTTAAATGGGAAGATGATCGTTTTAATTGGAAGAAACAGAAGAATCTTTTAATGTATTTCTTGTACAATACTCTGTAATTAAAAATTAATCTGACTCTTCTATAGCATGTGCAATGCTGTAACAAATGAAACAGTTATACAGTCATTAATATTATGTGTAATTTTTGTACTAATGCTTTTAAGATTAATTATTTGTAATTTTTGATAACAGCTTTATAGTTGTTTTTGCTTGTATAAAATGACCTGCGTGAAGTTGTTATGATTAAATTTAAATGGCATGCCTTGAATAGAGAATTGGCTTTCAATTAACATTTCTAAATCTAGTTCAGTTACCATTATGTATTTCTATTTTGAGAGTAAACACACACTTTATTTATGCAAATTTGACGTTAGATACCCCATTATGTTTCCTATTATATTAGGTGCTTCCGAACAAAGTTTAACAATGAAATTAAGTATGTTTAACTTTTTATTTTAAATAGTAGTAATTCTGAATTACATTTGAGCATCTCTAAATATGTTAGGTTTTTTTCCTTAGCATCTTATCACATAAAGTGATATTAATTATCGTATTGTGCATTTCTCCTGTGTAGGAATCTTACATCATCTATTTTGTACCCCTACCTTAGGATTTCATATACAGTTGGTGTTTAATAAGTTTGTTAAATTTGTCACATAAAGAAACTATAACAAAAATAGGTTATAATTTCTAAATGTAACCAGCTAGCCTTGGTAATGAGACTTGAGTAAATCATTAGCCAGATAAATAAATAAATTCATGCTGCTCTTCACCCTGGAACATGTTATATTGAATTGAGGCAGCTCTGTCACACATAGACATCATTTGAATGGTCTGTTCCAGGACTTTCTATTTGAGGCTCATCTTTGAAACCAGTTTTGCTCTGCCTGTGGCATCTGAGCCCCCTGGTATGTCTCGGGATCAGCATCCCTGAAGCCCTGTATTAATCTAAGTTTCAGTTGCTTATCTTTATGAGGTTTCTCCCAAATCTCCCCCCTGCCCTCAATTTGCTATTCTTTTTAAAATAAATCTCATTGTAACTTCCTCTGTTTAAAACTCTTCAGTGGCTTTGACCTTACCAATCTATTGACAGTGCTCTTGTCAGAGTCACTAGTGTCCTCTGTATTCCAGAATCCAATGGCCAGTTCTCAGCCCTCATCTTGCTTAACACATCAGCAGCATTTGACCAGGTTGACACTCTCCTCCTTGATCTATGTTCTTTGCTCATTCTCCACAGTGCCCACTCCTAGTTTTCTTTCTTATTCACAGGTCTTCCATCTAGTTAGTTTCCTTTCATAGTTCTTCCTCTTTTCCCTAACCCGACTTAATGTTGCAGTGTGCCTGGATCTAGTCCTCGACCCTCTCTGTACTTTTACTCCCTGTTTATGCCATCTCTGTCTTACAGCTTATATTTCCAGCTCATACTTCTCTCTCAAACTCAAGACTTGTGTTTTCAGTGGCTCACTTGACATTTCTACTTGGACAGCTTTACCCTAGAAATTTCTCCTCCTCCAGCAGATAGCCCCATCTCAGTTGTTAGTAATTTGTCAATTAATCAAACCAAAAACTCTTATGTAATATTAGCCTGATTTTTCTTCTCTTTATTCAGTTCATCAGGAAGATCTTGTTGGTTCTGTTTAAATTAGATTCATTCTCTGACTTCTACTTCTTGCCAGCTCCAATGCTACCACCCAGTCCAAGCCACTTTTATCTCATGCTTGTAATACTGCAGTAGTCTTCTAATTGTCCTCCCTGTTTCTCACTTGCCCCCATTGTCCATTTAGCAACTAGAGAGATACTTGTAAGGAACTCCGCTGCAGAAAACATCCCATCTCTCTCAGTAAAAACCAAAGGTCTGCTGGACCCTGCAGCATTGGTGCCCTCTTAACTCTCTGACTTCATCTCCTATTACTCTTTCCCTTGTTCACTCTGCTGCAACCACACAGTTCGCCCCATTGTTCTCAAACATAGCCTGGTAGGTTGTCACTTGAGCACCTCTGCCTAGAGCTTCCTTTTCCCAAATAGCTATATGGCTCACACGCTCCCCTTCTTCAGGCCTTATCCCTGACCTGGGCTTTAGATCCTTTCCACACTTTTGATCCCTTTTACCATGCTCTACTTTTTCCAGTAGCTCTTATCACCATTTAACATGCCATTTATTGATTTAATTGTTTTTCTCACCATTACCAGAAAGTAACTGCCACCAGCACAGAAACTTAGTCTATTTTGTTTAACTAAAACAGTGCCTGGCACATAGTAAACATCCACTAAATCTTCGTTGAATAAACTAATGAACATATGAGTGGCTTCCTACTGATTTTAGGATGACCTACATCCTTCACATGGCCATGGAGGCCCCGAGTGATTATTGAGTTCCTAGCTATTTGCAACTTACCTCCTGCTGCTCCCCCGCTTCTGTCTTTCCTCTCTGCCCTTTAGGCCTTTTAAGTTCACCTACTCTACTATGGCCTTTTTCATTGTACGATGAAGTATTCCCTCTTCCTATAAAATTTGTTCGACTCTCCTACCCTCATCTCTTTTGCTCAGTCATCCCTGCTTATTCTTCACAGCTGAATTCCAATGTTATTTCTTCAAGAAAACCTTCACTCATCATACTTTTCCTTCTATGGACCCAGGATTATATGCTCTCAAAGCACCCTGATGTTCTTCATGGAACTGGCCTATAAATTCTAAGAGGGCAAAGATCACATCTGTCTGTCTTAGTCACTACAAAAACTTTAACACTGAGTCCTGAACATAGGTGCCTAATAAATCTTTACTGAATAATTGATCTAACTTAACTTATATAAATAGTCCTATGACTTGTAAGTCTAAATTGTCGACCTAGTTTATACATGAAAAATAAAAGGGCCCAGACAGGTTTTCTAATATGCGCAAGGGATGTGGAATAACCCATAATGAAGGCATACTGTTTCCTGTTGTCTGTATTTAAGCGGGGGGTGTGGGCTGTGTGCTGTTTGCGCCAGCACTGTGATGGGAACCAATAAGCGGTTTCCGTCATGTCTATCAGGGCACTCTTTAGACAACGTAACACCTGGAAAATGTATATGGGGGTACAGCTGTCCTTTTCTATAATGAAACAACTGTACAACCACTGTTTAAACATTTAGTGGTATTTTACCAGTTAAATGTGTTTTAAAATATTCAAAAGAAAAAATGACCTGACACCTTAAAAATAGAGGTAGTTTGTCTCAGGAAGACAATATTGCAAAACTGCAGAAATCTGAATATTTCAGTAAAAAGACTAAATCTTTATGAATTTTATGTACTTAATGGCATTTTTTAACTAACAGTAGTTCCACATGCAGCATTAAAGTGATTTTAAATATAACGTAGACATGGAGAGTCCATTTGAATTTACTAAGCCACTGGAAAAAATATTACTGTGAAGTTTACTTAACTTTTCTGACGCACAGGATCGGTGTATGCTGGATGTTATTAAAGTACTTTTAAAGTGCTTTCTTCTTTGTCAGATCATCACCATATGGTATTGTCATACTTCTTTTAATCTTAGAAGTGAAGCCTTTTGGAAACTAGGGCTTCTATATGTGAGTAAGTAGAATTACAAAGGTTTCTTTTTTGAGGGCAAGTGTCTTTCATATCTAAAAATGTTCATACAAAAATGCCCAGTATGTGTAGCTCTTTGTATTTGAAGAGAACAGTGCTGATTCAGTGAGATTTAGTACCTAAATTAGGGACCTTTTGTAAAGACTGCATTGCATTTATCCCGGTGCTCTCTCAGCTCTATTTACAGAGGCCATTGTGCAGTGGAAAAATACCATAGAGCCAATCAATGGAAGATGCAAGAGAGATTGATTAACGATGGTTTATGTAGGTTGGCCTCATTTTGATATCTAATTTTGGTTTTTTAGTGCAGGACCCTGGTTGTTCCACTGGCTTTTCCCCTAAATATGGTACAATCTGATTCTTAGAGAATGTTCTAAGGTCAGAGCCTGTTATGCCCTGTTTTTATTATACTGCTTACTCTACAGATGGCTCTAAGCTTAGTATTTTAAGCAAAAGTTATCCTTGTATGTTTGATTTAGAAATATTAGGCATATTTGATCAAATATGTTTATTGTTTAGATACTAAATTTCTTATACAATATAGGAACTGTTTAAGTTTTTCAGGAATGCTGTTAAACAGTTTACCAAAGGAATATAGACTATTTAAACATGTATTATTACTTTAAAATACTTACATTTGTTAAGCCTACCAATTCTGAATAAAAAGTTCCTAATCCATTAAGAACATCATAATTGAGAGATCAAGCAAAAGTTCAAAACGTAAGAGGAAAAGAATTAAGTATATGAATCTATAGGGGTAATATGAAATTAATTGATTTTTGAAGCAGTTTCAGACTTCACCTATCAAAAGTATCAAGGGATTGGTTTTTCTCTAAACATTTTAAATCCAGGTAAAGCTGGTGATGGGGAATAAAAGTTATCAGTTCTTAATTTGTGAGCATTAGAGTAATTATGTTCCTCCATCCATCTCAATGTGGACACCATATTTAAAACCATATACACTAGATATGGCTCATTAGACCTTCAGCTGTAGTTGTTAGAATTGTTTTTCTTGATCTATTGTTTTTTATTAAGTTGTTTAGTACAGTTAAAACTGTCAGTGAATAAAAATAATTGCCAAATGCTTTTATAGCTGCCTTGATGGGAATCTATGGTTCAATTTTATATGTCTCTATGTACATTCTCTTGCAACCTATTAAAAGTAGTAAATAAAAAATATTTTTAAAATTTTCATAAAAATTTCACCAAGCCCACAGATGGGACTTTAAAAGGCAACATTTGTTGTTAAAGTTTGATTTGACTTTCATCACTTTTTCGTTTTCATAATGAGATTGTAGTTCAGGGGCAATGCTATTTCAGTTCTGTATATTACTGAAATGCTAAATGCTTGAGCTTGTTGATAACCTTTGATTATGTTTGTCTATATGCACATATAAATGACTTAGACATATGAATGTATATTTTCCCCTTCTCATTCTAGTTGGACTGATCCAGAGGTTTCTTGTACTTCAGATTTACGTACCCCTGGGACAAGACTTCTCCACCGAATTGCTGTAAGATATACAGAACTTCTTTCAGTGTTTTATATGTATTAGACATTTGATCAGTTAAAACAATATAAATAGTCATTAATTACAAGTGGCAGTTTTTGCATTAAAGAGCAGTGACTTATCAAGTTGACATGAAGTAATTAAACTAATTGAGTCATATTTCTTAGATCTCACTAGTCTGGCATTTCCCTAGAGGAAGGAAGCAAATTTCATCTGTTTTAAAAATATCAGAGGATTGTGAATTTGGCAATAAACAACCTATAGCTTGAAGAAATAAATAATCCAAAAGTTTGACATTTTGATTCAAATGAGGAGTGATGTTATGTTTTATGCTACCTGCTATTGAAAACTATGTTTTATTTAAAATTGACTGAGGTTCTGGCCTTTTGTGTGAGGAAGAAACCTTTTGCTTCCTCACACAACCAAAAGGAAGATAACAATCAATCTAAAATCAATAAACAACCAGAAGTGCCAGAAAATAAAACTGCATGGAACGCTGACAACCAAGAAAGTAAAGAAAAAGTTGACCAGAACAACCACACTGGTGCGCCAAGAAAAAGCAGTACGGCCCAAATGAAAGAACAGAGCAAACTTCAGAAAGAGAGCTAAGTGGTGAGGAGACAGCCAACCTATCTGATGGGGAATTTAAAGACCTGCTAATCAAGATGCTTCCAGAACTGATTGAGCTTGGTCGAAAAGTGAAAAAACAAATGAAAGATAACCAAAATGAAATAAAGAAAACATTCAGGGAACCAACAGTGACAGGAAAGAAACCAGGACTCAAAGCAACAATTTGAACAAAAGGGAAAAATAAATATCCAACTGGAACAGAATAAAGAAACAAGAATTCAAAAAAGTGAAGAGAGACTTATGAACCTCTGGGACAGCCTGAAACGTTCCCATACCCAAATTGTAGGAGTGCCAGAAGGAGAAGAACAACAGCAAGAAATGGAAAACTTATTTGAACAAATAATGAAGGAAAACTTCCCTAATCTGGCAAAGGAAATAGGCTTCCAGGAAGTCCAGGAGGCCCAGAGAGTCCCAAAGAAGTTGGACCCAAAGAGGAACACACCAAGGCACATCATCATTAAGTTACCCAAGATTAAAGATAAAGAGAGAATCCTAAAAGCAGCAAGAGGAAAGGAGACAGTTACCTACAAAGGATTTCCCTTTAGACTATCAGCTGATTTCTCAAAAGAAACCTTGCAGGCAAGAAGGGGCTAGAAGTATTCCAAGTCATGAAAGGCAAGGACCTACATCCAAGATTACTCTATCCAGCAAAGCTATCATTTAGAACGGAAGGGCAGATAAAGTGCTTCCCAGATAAGGTCAAGTTAAAGGAGTTCATCATCACCTAACCTTTACTATATGAAATGTTAAAGGGACTTGTCTAAGAAAAAGAAGATACAAAATATGAACAATAAAATGACAACAAACCCACAAGTATCAACAAATGAACCTAAAAGAAAAGAAAAACAATGAAAACAAAAACTAAGCAAACAACTAGAACAGGAAAAGCATCAGAGAAATGGACATCACACAGAGGGAGTTCAGTGGGGAGGGGGAAGGGAGGAATGGGAGGGAAAAGATACAGGGAAGAAACAGCATAATTAGTAGGCATAAAATAGATGGGGATAGGTCAAAATGGTATAGGAAACAGAGAACTCAAAGAACTTATGCACAACCCATGGACATGAACTAAGTGGGCTGGGGGGAGTGCTGAAGGGTTGGAGGGTGCAGGGCAGAGGGAGGAAAAGGGGGAAAATTGGGAAAACTGTAATAGTATAATCAATAAAAATACTTTTCAAAAATTGATTGAAATACCTCATTTTAGTGTGGTTTAATTTAGGTTAGAAATATTGGTTCTTTCTGCTTACATATAGATGGCTTGGAATATATTTGTTTTAAATGATCTTTCTATGAATAGATTGTTAAGCAAAAATGAGAACTTTTACTCAGTTGTGCTATCTTTTATCTGAGATAATTCTGAGAATGAAAACATTTGATTTGTACAATACATTCCTATAGAATTGAATACTGTTTAATACAGGGTGAGGCAGTTGTTCATATAGAAAATAATATAATAACTGTTAAAGAAGAATACAAGAATAAAGTGTGTGTTTTATGTACTCACAACTGTAAACCTACTTTTGCCACACCCTGAAAATTTGTTTACTTTTATTACAACATTACATTTAAGGTATGCTATTTTTTTTTATTTGTTTTTATAATTAATAGCTGTCCAAGGTCTTAGGCTTTTATTTTCCCTGCTTGAAAAAATGACTTTTCCTGTTAATGGAGGTAATTTTGTACTGGTTACACTGGTACAAACTAAGAGAAAGGAGGAATTTCTTTAATAAAATGAGAATAACAAATGAAAGGTTATTCATTTCTCTTTATGTGAATTAGAATATTAACAATTTGTGCAGATGTTGGTAAAATATGAATTTTAGCTAATAATACACAATCTTGTTTTCTTGAGTGATAAAGGATAGATGGAACAATTTGTACCTTTGTTTTGTTCAACTTTAAATCTCAGTGAACTTCTAAGATTTACTATTATCATCTGAATTGGTTACCAAGATTCTTTAAAATAGTTTTTATAGTCATAAGAGCAAAACATTATTTGATACTCATATGTGTCTTTTTCTGGGTCTGCAGAAAAAGCATTTTGAAGACCCTAAAGGCATTCTGCATGTACAGAGAATACCATATAAAGCTTTACTTTTGGTGTAGGGGAAATAGTTTCCTACCAAATGGAAGAAAGCAAATTATAGTTTTAAGCTTGTTAAGTTCCTTGCATAGAAGTCCACTTCAGCCCCTCTTACTCTCCTGATGTCTACCCGTTATACTTTGAGATTCTTCAGAAGCAGTGGTCAGGGCACTGGCGGTTGACCTTCTGATAAAAGCTGTGCGAGACACTTGGCTGAACCTTTTACTGATGAGCACTCTTTTTCTATAACAAATTAAGCTTTATTTGTGCACTTGAGCTTATCACCCTAGCCTAAGCAACATACTGTTATAACTAATTTAATAATAATTAAAGTTTTAATTAGTAAGAAATTGATAAGTATCTTAGGTTTAACTTAGTCCTAGCAAGAGAGTAGCTCTTATAAGTAAGCCTGACTACACCTTGTTACCTGTAATTAATGCTGTTGGCCTGTTTAACCAGCAAGGATGGGGAAACATTTTCAGAGGTGATGGGATTAAAGATTAGATTTTTAATTGTAATCATAAATTCCCTTGTTCTCATATCCACATGAACATTTGGGTTTTCCCAATGGTTTTTGTTTTATAGTTTTAGCAAGATAAATATCTTATAGACACAAGGTGGAAATTATTAAATAACATAGTAAAGATACTCTCAGTCCTGACTTTGGAATTTATCAGATTATAATACATTAACTCTTCATTTGAACTTGTTGCTAATAGATTTAAATATATTTTGCTGTTTTAGGAAGTAATGAATGAGACCATGCTTTTACAAGGAAGAATGTAGAATAATGAGTGTAGCTTGTTTCTCTAACTACACCTTTTTCCCCTCTTTAATGAAAGGACTGTCTTTCAGCACCATTAGTGTTTTACTGTATTTCTAGCAGCATACCCCCAGGCTATTTTAAATAATACATTTCTCTCATAAGCTTGTAAAGTCACATAGCAGAAAGTTTTCTGGCTTCTAAAATTTTCCCTGGTCAGAGTGGGAGAGGCATTTTGTTTTACAAAGATATGTTCACGCAGCAAGAGGTTTTCATAAATGAAGTCTTACCAGATGGTTTATTAATTTAATAATAATTTCTCCAACATCTTCCTTTGTCTCGTGTGCACCAGATGATTATATTGCTCAGGGTGAGGTCATACATCTGTGGGGTAGTGGATGCCTTAAAATTAACAAGAGCACTGCTTGAGGAATCAGTCAGTCAACAAATTACTGAGTTCCTATTACTGTCAGCCAGTGTGTTAGGCCGGTGGAGTCAATATATCTGGAACTCCAGAGAAGAAATATCTGGAGAAGTATACCTCACCCCACCCTTACTGCTACCCTCCTAGTCCCAAACCACCATCACATTTCCCTTGATCTACTGTTAGAGAATCCCAGTGGATTTCTGGATTCTTTTTTTGTCCTTTTCCAGTCTAGTCTTCACATCACAGCTAGAATGATCTTTCGAAAAATCAACTGTAATTCTCAATGTACAGAAAATAAACTCCGAAATCCTTGATATTCCTATGTGCTTTGGTCACTCACCTCTCCCTTCTCATCTCATAGCACTCTGCCCTGCGCCCACCATCTGTCAGACATGCTGGCTCCTTTCCAGCCACACTGGCTTTCCCTTCCTCGCACACCAGCTGAGGTCTCTTCTTAGGGTGCTCTGCACAACTGGTTTACATCCACATTTCTTTGCCTTGCCAACTCCTACTCAGTCTCCTCATCACAGCTTATGTTTCTTCTTCAGAGAGGTCTTCAATTTCCTTTCACTAAGTGAGTTCCATCTCTTATGCTCTTTTCTAACACCCTCTCTTTTCCTTTATTACAACTATACCAGTTTCTAATTATATATTTTTTAATTTATATTTTTACTTGATTATGTCTTTTTTAGTAGACTTTGAGTTCCATGGGGACTGGGACCCTTGTCGTCTCTATCCAGCATGATATCCCAGCACCTAACACTGCCTTACATAGAAGCTTTGAAATCTGGATAGGTGGGCAGGAGTGGACTAATGGACTGAAATGAATAAACAGGACTCACGTGCTGTCCTCAAATAGTTTATTCTCAGGGTGTAAGATCACTTGAAAGGCAATTTAAATACATCTTGATAAATGTAATGATGATGTAAGAGCAAGACCTATACAGATCATGTGAGGGATTAGGTAGAAGTACGCACATAGGCTTGGAATTGGACAGATCCAGTGTCAAATCCTGCTCTATCTCTGTGGGACTTAAGGCAAATTAACTTACCTTTACTGTAGGATGAGAGTAATAATACCTACTTCACAGAAGTATCATAAGAATTCAGTGAGAAAATTTACATAAAGTATAAGGTTAACATTTATTAAGCAATTACTATAGGAAAGGGGACCCAAAAAGAATGGAATTTATTTCTAAAAAATTATGTATTTATTCTTACGTGTTTTAACTTCAGTCACCTTCAAAGTACTCTTCACTTGATGTGATACACCTATCAAGACGTTTTTTCCACTAACAGTTTTTGAACTTGTCGATTTTGATGCGTTTTCGTGCTTCTGCTGTTTTTGTTTCACCTCTTTCACATCAGCAAAAAGTTTCCCTTTGAGAGCTTTTTTCATCCCAGGGAACAGAAAAAAGTCACTTGGGGCAAGATGGGGTGAATAGGGAGGGTGGGGCATGGGACTCATGCCATTTTTTTAAACTTTTTATTTTTATTTTTTAAAAGATTTTATTTATTTATAGTTAGAGAGGGGAAGGGAGTGAGAAAGAAAGGGAGAGAAACATCAATGAGTGGTTGCCTCTTGCGTGCCCTCTACTGGGGACCTGGCCTGCAACCCAGGTATGTGCCCTGGACTGGGAATTGAACTGGTGACCCATTGGTTTGCAGGCCAGCACTCAATCCACTAAGCCACACCAGCCAGGGTGGGGTTCATGCCATTTTTGGTCAAAAACTGCTGAACACTCAACACAGTGTGGTCAGGTAAACTTGTAAAGCACCCATCATGAAATGGGTAAATGCACTGATAGAGTCTTCAGAAAAATTAACTGAATCCAAACACTGCCTCTCACAACAATCCCAGCTGGAACACTGATATAAGATGGGTTCCTAGAACACTCACCTAGTGGGGGAAGCCTGTACTACAAGGGGCTCACCCTCAAGAATATTATTACAGGGGTTTTGGGGGTATTCCCTCATATGCTCTAAGCACTTTAATTGTTTTATTTCAATTTATCTTTAAAACAAGCCTGTATGGTAAATCATAATTATTGCCTCTGTTCTACCACTGAGGAGGCTGAAGTCCAGAAAGGTTAAGGAATTTGCCAGAGATTATAGACCTACCATATTTTTCAGACTATAAGACATACCGGACCATAAGACACACTTAGGTTTTAGAGGAGGAAAATAGGAAAAAAAAAAACAAACCCTGCTCCACCACCGCCCTCCCCCCCTGCCCAGTGAGCCAGGTAAGCTACATTTGAAATATAAGACACACCCCCATTTTCCTCCCAAATGGGGGGTGGGGGTGCATCTTATAGTCCGAAAAATACGTACTTACTATTACTAACTACTCTTAACTACTTACTAACTCTTAAAGCCATATTCAAATTTGTAGTCAAAATTTACACTTGATCTTAGCCAAAAGGCCGAGAAGCGATAATATAGTCTTCAGTCTAGAACCTAGCTCTGCACCACCATGCCATGCTGACACACTAGTAAATGTTGTTGTTATTCTAACGATACATAGGTATATATGTAGGAGGGATATTTTATTTGACTCTTGGTACAACATGAAAGTGCTAAGCCTTCTGCTTCTTTTGTAGACGCTCCCCATAATACAGTGTTATCGTTAGAGTTCCAGGAAGGAAAGGTATTTCATTCTGAGATGTTCCTGTTTTTGTCTTTACCCTTTTAAGAGAGAAATGCCTGGGAGTTAGGGGAAGAATTTTATCCAGATTTTTTTTGTTGTTTTAGTAGTTTGCATCTCAGCTGTGACAATACTCATATATACTTTATTTAAAAAATGAGAGCTAAGAATCAACTTTACTTCTTTTTTGATTCTTTACTTTGGTTCATATCTAGGTCTTTTTTTTCCTTTAAGATCTAAAATTACATTATTCAGAATCTTGCACCTATAGGTAAGGTGCTTTCCGAGCTTAATAACCTGACCAGCAATTATGCAGACACATTACATTTTGCATATAGAGCAAAGGGAGTGTTTACTATACTAACATGTAACATCTCTAGCGATACAGTAATGGAATTCTCCCATATTTCTTTTTTGCTGTCAACCCACAAAAGAAAATGCCCTCCCTTGCTTTTTACAAATAAACCCTATGTTTTGATTTACTTATTTCTTAGTAGTAGTTGCAATTTTCATTTCCAAGGTATTTTAGTGTTCCTATACTTACTGTTTGACCTAACGTTAAATGATTCAATAAATGATAGATTTTAAAGAATCCTTTCATTTTGTGGTCCCTTCCGTACCGCACCGTCATGGCAGTGGGAAGCCAACAGCTCTCCTGTATGGGTGGGTAGATGTTTCAGAGCCTGGGGGCAGACATCTGGTACATGGGAGGAACTCCATGAACCAGAGCTCTTGGAAAAGGACCAACTACATCTTAAAACAGAAATCCATTTCGCTAAATTTGATGCTGCCAATCAGTCTAAATGATTTTGGACTACTACAATTTTTGACAGGAATTGTATTTATTTTACTGAATATTGTTGATCTGCATTAATTCCTTTCTCTATCCTTATTTGTCTTGATCTTGGTGAATTCTGAGGTTTTGTAATGTTAATGCCTCTGGAGAATTGATACTATTTTTCTCATTTTCACTCAGCTCAACCAGTGCTTTTTCGACATGTGGGATGAACACACTATGAAAGTCAGTGGTGGGCATCATGTGCTGTTTGGAGAGGTTGGAATTCCCAGCTTGTGGTTCGATCCTAGGGAATGTTATTACTACCAAAAAGTTTCTCATGTTGAGCCCTTAACTTGTTTGGAGTCCTATTTGCATTGAAATCTGCTTAAGGTAAATCCTTAAAAAAGAGAGAGATCCCTAAAAGGGTCCCTAATCCTTACAAATTCTAACTGATCTTTTTGTGATCTCCTCACTGCAGTATTTTGAATTTGAAGTTATCTGAGTTGAGTTTAGTGATTGTAACCTAGAATTCGACCTAGGGTTTGCAGACGCTCATTCGACGCTCATTCCAGTTTTTGTTTCACCCTTTTGCTCTGTCCCCTAGTTCTCTGCCTTAGGCCAGACACTTAAATTCTCAGTTGCCTCTTCAGTCAGTGGTATAGTGGCCTTTTTATTTTTATTTTAATTCCAGAGTTAATTGGTGATATTAGTTTTCTCCTAAAAAATTTTAGGTTTAGAATTTGTGTGATTCTCAGAGCTTTTTTATCCATTTCTGTGAAATAGAAAATTGAAATATATCTATCCTACAGTAGTAAGCTTTAGCGTCAAGGTAATTTAAGGAAAGTTACTCTTGCATCACCTTTTCTGTATTGTTATTAGTGAGTTAGACAAAGAGGTCAGAAGAGAAATTTAATAGAAGTTTCAGGTTCTTCTACCCTATTGAATTCTGTTCCTACCGTCCCTTCTTCAGTGATGTTGGAGACAGTAGACTCTTTTGAAACTTTAAACCAAGTAAAGTGAATACAGCTGCACAGCTGCAGACCTGTTCTCTTCACATGTCATCAGTCTCCTTCAGCCACTTTAAAGCTACCAGAGTTGAGAGAAAACCTAAATTTGATATCTTCAGATCAGAATGACATTCGTGAGAGCTTTTGAGATTGTGTCCATTTAACCAGGCACAGCTCTTCCTGTGGAAAATTTGCTTTATTTTTTTTGTCATTTTGATGCCTTCCTTTGAAGAAAATAGTGGTTCTGGTGTAGTTCTTAAATTTTTATCAAAGTAAATGCAAAGTATTATATTTCCCAATAAAATCATTTGTCATCGAATGAACATATCTCTAAACTGCGTGTTTAGAACCGAGTAAAAGTGGCCAGTGGTTGCTCTTTTCTAAACTAGAGGTATTGTGTGCTAACAACACTGCAAGTTTCATCAGCATTTTGAATGCATTTCATGGCTAATTCCAACTTCTATTTTTTTCTTTTTAAAATCATCAGTATTTAAATGTCATTATTTTAATTATATCCAATTAAATGTACTTGCATAATCAGTATGTTTTGTTACATGCTTAGTAAGAAGCACTTTAATATGCTTTGCATACTGACTTTCATAATATATTAAATTGCATGCCTTAAAATAGGTTTTATGTGGAACTTTTAGATAACATGTGGTAGGTATATAAACCAGGTGCCATATTCTATATTTTATATAGTTGTTCTTTGAGAAATCTTTTCTTTCTTGTTCTCAGTTCAGTTTATTTTACTTTTCTAAATTATTTTAAAAATACCCTTTAGAGAGCCTTGATACATGTTGAAAGGTAAAATAAAATGCCAACAAAAGAAATATTGCACATATGAAAATATTTAAAAGTGTTCCTACTCTGTAAAATTACAATAAAAGGCCATGCATTTGTTAAGCACTGTGCAGTTAATGGTCGCCATGTGCATATCAAGGCACAAACCAGGGTCCTGTGATGTGTTGGATGATAGGCCTGGGACTCACCGGCTCTGCCACATGTTAGCTTGGTGGCCCTGGGCAAGTTGGTGAGCCCCCTGTGTGTGTTAGCCTCATCTGTGCAATGGGGATGGTGGTTACACCTATTTATTGAGTAATTATAAGGATTAATTTGGATAATGCCAAGTAGTAACTGTGCAGTATATATTAATTTATAGTTTTTACATCCCTAAATATAGGTAGGAATGCAAGGATATTTAATTTTTAAATTGTTCTGAAACAAGTTGAGCACGTCTTCTTCCCTGTGAAGAGTGTGGGAAAGCAGCTTTTCCTGGGGAGCCTGTATGACTGTTGACTTACGCAAGTTGTCTGCCTAGAAGGAAATGATCACAGAAACATGGAAAGAGAAGTGACTCCCATCATTTGGGTATGAATGGTAACTAACGACTTATTTAAAAGACAACTACAGGAATTACTGGCGTTATAGTCTTGGTATGAAGGGAGTTGCAGATTACCAGGCCAAGTGTAGAACCACAGATGGAGAGGAATGTTCATCTGTGAAGAAACAGGATCTGGGAAAATAGAAAAGCAGGTAAACTTCCAATGATGCAGAGGGTGAAAAAACGGGCCTTTGTGTTTCCCTCTGTGCGTGTTCTCCTTCACTGACAGGGATGATTGACAATGACTCACAGCCAACCAGATCTTCCACGTGCTCCCCTTTCTTCGCTCTGGCAGACCTGGGAAGCTGTGTTTCTTTCATGCCACTGATGTGTAGCCCACTTCTTATTGTTAGGAAAAATGTTTCCTCTGGTTTGGTTCTCCTTCCCTCTCACTGTATTTTTTTTATTCTGGCAGTTAATTATTTTAATTATTCAAAATAACAATTTTAAACATACACAAAATAGAATATAATATGTATGTTATGGGACCTATATAGTCCTTATTATAAAATTAATAACAATTTAAGAGATTTTCATTAATGCAGCATTATAGAACTATTTATATGGAGGAAAAATTCCTTGTTAGCAATTGCAATACATCATGGAACTTTACACAGTCATTTAGCTTTAATTAGGTTGGCTAGTAATAAATATAAGGAGAAGCTCTCTATGGGGAGGGCTGGTGGTATCTCTATCAATCCTGATTTTTGTAATTTTTCCATAAATTATAGAATTTCTTATTTAGATGTACAAATATTTTAGAACCTTTATTCTAACATACAAAAATGACTTTAGCGAAATGAAATATATATAGTAAGTCACAAATATATCTTATAGTAACATAACAGACTTATATATAAGCCTGTTGTACATAAGTCTGTTATGACATTTTATCACTTAATGGTCTTACTATTTATGTATCTCCACAACCATCTCTTTACCCTAACTAGACCAAGAGAACTTCAGAGGCCAGTGCATTGGGATCCTGGTAAGGTATCATTGACTTTTGAATTTCTAAGCTCCATATGTAAAAGACATCGCCCAGATGTTACAGTAGGCACAGCAGAGTTCATTGGACTCAGGTGTTTACAGAGACCTACTGTAGTAGCTGGCACCAGTGATTTCTAATTCCTTGCATTGTTAGACTCCTTTAAGTCAGTTTCAGTTTGTGGTATAATGTACTTCTTTTGCAGGGAGAAGTGAAGATGTGGGTGATTTAAAATTAGTAACATGGTGATACTCACATTTAGAATTTCTATTCATAGAAATGAAGTTTTGGAGCTAGCTGGAAAAAACACTTGAAATTAAAATTATCTAATCCATTGGTTTTTATGCAGTCCTGAGTCACTTCTGTTACTTCTAACAGAACAGTCCCTCCTCCCTTTTTTCAATCTAATAGGCATTTCGGGATGAAAACGTTTGTATGTTTTATATGAACAGAAGATGTCATTGCTCCCTCAAAAGGTTGAAATTCACTGACATGGTTTAACTTTCATTTAAAAACTGGGTGGTATTACATAGTCAAAGAAAGCTGAGGTTGCAGATTTCAACTACATGTAAGTTCTCTGTTGCCAGGAACTCTAACATCTGCTTTTACTTTTGAAATGATCAGTATAAGTTTTAGATTTTAGTCTTAGGCAGCCTAGGTCCATGGGAAAAACCATCTTATTTGCTGCAGCCCAAGCTTCTTCATCCAAATGTCCCACAAAGTTGATGGTCACTGGGCACCATAGGCTTTTCTGGATGTGATCTCCAACACCTCTCCCTCCATAACTCATTCCACTCCTCCCTCTTGCCGTAGACACCCTGGTTGATCAACACCGTGTAGGCTCTTATGCCTTTGTCTTAAGTTTTCATCCAACCTAATCTCATCTCTCTACCATATGAAACCCTAGTCATTCTTTAAGGTCAAACTCAAATGCACATCCTCATGAGTCCTCCCCATGCCCTCCAGTTGCACTAAGATTCTCCTCAGTGTTCCCATGCTTATGTACATAAGGATGGCTATTCATCACTGTAATCCCCACAGCACTTAGAAGAATTCTGTGTGCATGGTGGCTCCTCAGGAATGCTTGTTGTATTGTACTGAAATATGTTGACATACTGTCAGAGTGGTTCTTTGTTTAGAAAAAGATAGGGCAAAAACAAGGATGAGTAAAGAGCAGGTGAACAGGATCAGGAAAGTATCCAGCTTTGCTTTTTTCAATGCATACTTCCTGGAAAGCTAGTATCTGAGCCCTAATTTAACCTTGTATTTGCATTGCCAAGTATGAAGAGTATTTCCCTTAGCCACACCTCTAGTGGCAGGATAGTATCTATTTCAAAGAACAAGGGAAGGCAGAACTTCAGTAAGGAGAAATAAAGTCTCTTTAATTTCTCAAAATAGTTATGTGGAAAGTAGTATATGCAAGTAAGTGCTTCTGAGACTGGACTAAAGCTAAGGAACACCACACTTGGTTCTTAGATAAAAACTGACCATAAACCCACACTAGAACTCCCAAAGAACTGTAATTAAAACCAAGTACACTGCCCTTTTTATTGAAGCATATTAGTGATCTTACATTCGATATGTATTTAAAACTTTAAAAGCTATTACAATAAACTGAAACTACAACAGTGATCTGAAATTTTCAAGAGTTGGAGGCTGGTTCCATTTGTTAGTAGTAAATAGGAACAGCCGTTCTCTTTCGTATACATAGGTGTTACCATTCTTTTTAAGGTTCAATGCCATTGATTTATAACTCGGAAAATAAAATATATCGTAGAATTATTTAAAATTGTGTATGATACTGATATGCCATAAACATAGTGATTTGTAATAAATTTACAAATTCACTGTATTTTAGAAATCAATGTATTAGCATAAACTTTTAAAATGTTTTAGCAGTTCAGTTCTCTATTATTATAGGGAATCTATAAATCTTCTCCTCCTTATTTTTTACAGAAAAAATACCTGAGACCCAGAAAAGGGCTGTGACATTCCTCAGGACACAAAGATTCTTAGGGGCAAAGCAAAAGACTAAAATCCCCGGCTCTTGACCTGTAGCATCTTTTTCTTTTCTTTTTTTTTTGCTGCTTTTAGTACTTGAGCTGGAAAAAGCTGAAGGTGCAGTATGATTTTATAATCATGGTTTCTGACACTTTTTAAAGTGAAATTATTTCTGTAAGTGCATTGGACTCTCAGCTATAGAATGCTAACTCTATTACCATGATCCAGATTTCTATTCCCCACCACCACCCCTGCCCTCTAATAATTACCAGAAATAAGTTAAATTGTGGGAGTCAGGGTTAGTGAGGTAAAACAAAACAACTGTTTCTTTTAAGGATTCTTTGGTGGCTAGGGACAAAAATCTATTTAAATTATGCCGAGTAAAAAGATAAGTTTATTGGAAGAACATGAAGAAATCTCATGGGACCCACCTGCAGAAGTTGATGCAGGACCCTGGAGAGGTGACAGTTGCCAGCAGCTTCTCTCTGGCAGCTACTCTCTCATCTCTCATTCTGTTTGTAAGTCTTCTCTGTTCTTCTGTTTGATCCTATAAGATGGGCTTTCTCTGACTGCTTGTCACTGTGCATGCGGGCAACTACGGTTGCCACATCCCTCTATGACCCTAAAACTCCAATACTCATCACTCTGTGTTCGTTCTCTGTATCTGCCAGTTCAGAGATTTGAAATAGTCAGGGTTGGTCCTCGGCTTAGTATTGGCTTTAAGCCAACTGTTCATTTTTGGCTTCAGAGGTTGTAAGCTGGAGCAGAGTCCCTGAGAAAAGGCTGTGGGCAGGACAGGCAGATGGGCTGATAACCCACCGCACTACTGTTTGAGTATGGACATTTGTCACCTGCCAGCGACCTCTGCAGACATTTTGGAGCCCCTCCTGTGGCATTCAGAGGTAAATAATAGCCAATTTTTTTATTATGGCCCGATCTACTTTGATACCACTCTTGTCCTAGTTCATATACTTCATTTACCTGAAATCCCAAGGTTTTCTCAATGGTACTGTATAAATTTAGTTAATCGGGTTAGGCCCTGCTTTGCGCAGTCACTCAAGGACGAAGCCACAGTTCTTCAGTGCTTTTCTAGCTAAATAATAACTGATTAGTTAGGTTAATTGAACAGCTACAATATGTTAGGCTCGTTCCATACTGTGTTTGCCAGGATTGCTAGGGTGGCTTACAGCAACTTCCTGTATTTCTGTCTCACGCTACGTGAGTACTGGAGGTGAACTGTAGCTCTGCATTAGCTATAGGTTCACTGTCTGTTGGTTCTGCGCCATCTCATTCCAGAACCTGGGTTGAACATACGTGACCTACCTGGAACATGCTCTTCTTGAGGCAAGGGCAGAAGAGCAAGAGCCTGAGCAGAACCACGCAACTGAATTTAAAGTTTCTCCTCAGATATGTGTGGCATATGTCGCTCTACTTAACATCCATTGGCCAATGCAAATTCTATGATCCTGCCTATAACCAATGGGGCAGGCACATATAAACCTCCTACCCAAAGAGGGTCAGTGAATGACTGTCAACCCTGATAATATACACAAACACATATACATTATCTCAGTTATCACAGCATTCTTAAAATGTGTAAATCATCACCTTATATAATTCATTATTTTAACAATCATATACTGAGCACCTGCCATGTCCTAGACACTATGCTGTTGAATTAATAAGGGTCGAATGAGTAACCTCACTATCCTATCTCATGTATTTCAACAATATGGATTTATTTTATTTAAAAGCTGTGACACTCAGTTATGCTCATGCTTTCTTTCTCATAAAACAGCAGTTCTCAAATTCTTTGGTCTTAGGACCCCGTTATACTCTTAAAATTTATTGAAGACCCCAAAGAGTTTTAGTTTATGTGGGTTGTGTCTGTCAGTAGTTACCATATTAGAAATTAAAATTGAGTAATTTAAAAGATATTTATTATTTAGAAATAATAGCCCCATTACATATTAGCGTAGATAAGTAACTATAGCATAAAACACCTATATTTTCCAAAGCAAAAGAAATGAGCAAAGAGCACCATTGTTTTACATTGTTGCAGATCTCTATGGCATCCGGCTACATGGAAGACAGGTGCATTCTCATGTCTGCCTCTGTATTCAATATCTTGTGATATAATACATCATGTCACCTCTGGAAAATTCCACCGTATACTTGTGAGAGAATTGGGTGAAAAGATAAATAACATCTCAGTATTGTTCTGAAAATAGTTTTGACTTCACAGAGTCCCTGAAAGGCTCTTGGAGACCCTCAAGGATCCCAAACCACCCTTTGACAACTAGGGTCCCTTAACCACACTTCAAGAACTGCTGTTCTAAAGTATATTCTGAAAGCAAATACATGACATCCTGAGTGCATTTTCTTGGAGTGCCACTTTTCTGTTCATTTATTTTATAAGTTAGGTAACTTTATCAGTTAGGCCAACCTGCTGTAAGAGATAATTCCCAAATCTCAGTGGTTTAACACAGTATATGTTCATATACACATCAAAATCCAGTGTAGGTCAGTGGTAGGGCTCTGTCCCCCAGAGTCATTTAGGGACCTAGGCTCCTTCCATCTTCCATCTAAGATTTAGAGTCCTGTGCTGGATCCTACATCTCTACCTGCTCAGCAGGAAGAGAGAGCCCAGAGAACTGCTTGGGAAGATATTCGAGATTACATACAACTGGTCAGAACTCCTATACCATCCATAACAGCATTGGATGCTGGGAAATGTAGTTTCACTGTATGTCCAGAAGAAAAAGAAACAACAGAGTTTGGCCAAGACAGTCATCTTCTACCAGAATAATTAAGTTTCTACTAAACAAGTTAAAATAAAACTTTATGATTTGTTGTTAGGTTTTTCTGCCCTTATTAAACTTAAGTGGTACACAGTGCAAAACAGTGATACCTCATGCTTTGAGAAAAGTTGTGGGACCTGCAATGCAATTTAAAATTAATTTTAAAGTATTTTAACTTTTTATTTTGAAATAATTTCAAATTTAAAAGTTGCAAAAATAATACAAAGAACTGTCATAAACCTTTTACCCAGATTTACCAGTTAATATTTTGCCACATGTGCTTTTTTACTTTTTTCTATGTATATACATACATGTGTGTACATAGACATTTTTCCCCAGACCACCTTTTACTGCATACTTAAGTGTGTATCTACTAGGAACAAAGCCACAATACAATTTTCAAAATCAGGACATCCAGCATTGATGTAATATTATTATCAATGGTATAAGCCTACTGTCCTTCGTAGCAATTATGGTTTCGGTCTAGGATTATATTTTGCATCATTTAGTCTGCATTAATTTGGAATCATTTCTCAGCCTTTCTGTGCCTTTCACATAAATGACATTTCTGAAAAGTGCAGGCTAGTTATTTTCTCTTATGTCCCTTAATTGAATTTCTCTGATATTTTCCTCGTTAGATTCAGGTTATACATTTTTGGCAAAAATAGTATAAAAGAAATGTTATGTCCTCAGTACATTTTATCAGGAGGCACATGATGTCAGTGTGATCTGTTATAGGTGATGTCAGTTTTGATCACTTGGTCAAATATCTGCCAAGTTTCCTCATAGTTAAGTTACTATTGTTATCTTTAAAATTAAGTTATATGTGAGGACATACTCGATAGTGTAAATATCTTGGTCTTCATCAAGCTTTTGTTTGCTAGTTTAGCGTGATAATTCTTGCCTAAACCAGTTTTTACTATAATGGTTGCAAAATAAAGTGAATTTTAAAGTTATTTACTAATTACACACATAAGAAACAAGGGGGGTGGACATGTGTTGGTTCTCTGCCTAGCATAATTTGCCACATTTTTCTCTTCCTAAAATAATCTCCTCCTGCCTCACGGCAGCCCATGTACTTCTAGTAAAAGTGATTACAACAGAGTCCCTGGTGTGGGCTTTGACTGGTAAGTCAGTTAGTAATTCCATCCCTTTAGCCACATTTATTCTTTTAGGAGTGGGAATCTGAGCTACTCTGGCCCAGTCAGAGTGTTTGGGATGCCGCACTAGAAATTTTGTTTCCATCTGGCACCGTCTTCTGACCATCAGGATGAAGCTGACCCAGGTGGCAGAAGGGGAGACATAGAAAGAAATCGGGTCATTGGTGACTTATTTAAGCTGTTAAGTCATTCAACCATGAAGCCTGTCCTACTTCTGTAGTTTCTAATTATGTGAGCTAATATATTCCATGTATTAAGTGAGCTAGCGTGAATTGGGCTTACTGTTAACTTTTGGCTTAGAGAGACCTAGCTGAAATTTCTGGTAACAAATAAGTAGTAATAGTTTTTTTTTTACCTGATATTTCTTTTAAATGTTAAAAATGATGTATATGTAAAACATTTTCAACGCCCGACCAAAAGAAATGGGGGTGAGGGTTTTTTGTTTGTTTTCTCACCAGCTTCGTGATAGCACCGCAGCATAGGCTACTAAGCAAAGTTAAAGAACTGGCAATGCATATCCCATGTGCCAAAAGGCACATGAGCTCATTTTCAGTAGTAAAGTAGTTACGGTTGTGGAGAGAGGCTATTTGAACTCAGTTTAGTTAACCACACCAATCGGAGTGAATTAAAATGCAGTGTGGGCATCAAACGCAAGTACATTGGGGTGTCACATGAAGCCCAAGGAGAGTAACCCACCTGGGTTAACAAGGGAAACCAGGACTGGGAAACCTTAAGCACACACTCATTCATCTCAGCTTTTTGTGTGTTTCTGCTTCATTTCTAGCCCTATCAGGCAATTTCAAAGTACCTAGAGAGAGAATATGATTGATTGAGTTAGTTCGGGTCAGGGATTCACTCCTGTTCAGTTCATTTGTGCTCATTGGTATAAAAATGGTTTCAGAAGACCTAGCCCTGAGGGTACAAAGATTTCAGGGAGTGATATAGAGACTCCAGCATTGGCTATTCGACAAACTCGGGTGCCACAGCCAGCTGAGGGCACAGCCGTAAGCAGGAAAAATGGTCTGTGATGCCTCTCTCCCCTCCCAGGGCTCTTTCCCCTAATTGTTAGTATACATGTCTGTCATTTGAATTCTTGTAAGATGCTCACTAATGCAATCTTAAGGTTTGTGTTGTAATAAATTCCAGGAAGTTTTTTTAATCTAACTTAGGCAGTGGTTTACACAAGCGGCATGAACAATCTGGGAATTTGTTAGAACTGCAAATTCTGGGGCCCCACTCATGAAGTGCGGAAAGAGAAACTGGAGGCAAGGCCCAGCAATTCGTGTTTTAACAGATCCTCCAGGTGATGCTGATGCACTTGAAGTTTGAAAACCACTGCCTTGGGGAAATCCTGAAAACCCGCAAGGTGGCCAGAACCCAGGATCTTCTTCCCGGCAGTTGTTCCCAGCTGGGCACGTTGTACTGCTTGAAAACAGAAATATGGCCAAGTTGCCTTACCCAGTGCTTCAAAAGAGAACTCTAGTCTCTGGCCTTTAAAGAGTAAATGGACTTTGGCAGCAGAAACGTTGCTGTCCCCAGCTCTGGAGCCCCCGTATCTTTGGTTTAGCCCAAAGAGACCACCACGTGTCTAGCATGTCTTGGACATTTTTCTGCCTATGTGCAGAAGTTTGAATATCTCCTTTTCCTTCTTTACCTCCCTACTCTTCTTCTCTTTCCTCTTTCCCTTTCTCTTCTTCTCTTTGCCTTCTTTCCTCTCCCCCTTTCTTTATTCTTGCCCTTTGCCTTCTACTTCTTTTTCCTTCTTCCTTCCCTTTTTCATTTCTTATAATTATCTTCTAGTTCCTCCTTTTCCTCCTTCCATCTCTCTTAGTAGAAGTAAACTTACTGAAGATAAGAAGGTGAACACCTGAGGGAGTGATAAATGCCATTTCTATAGTCCTAGTTGCTACCCATACACCCCCTTAGACACCCAGGCACCTTCAGTATTATCCAGGGTCTGAGCAAAACCTCAACCTTATGCTTTTCAGCTCTCAGTTCACTCAGCCTTCTAGCCCACCCCAACACTGACCCAGGAATGATATCGAACTGCCATGTGCTGGTAAATGTTTACCAGTTAGTTCTGGGGTGGAGGGTAGGATATTGAGAAGCCCTGATATTTAGCGTTTGCTAGTTTAAAGTGGTGTAATGGCCACTTTAAGCAACCAGCCTGACATCACTGAATGAGGAGCTGGCAAGAGATGCTCACAGTGGACTCTCACAAACCAGTCAAACCTGTTCCTCACAGAAAGTGGGGCCTCACCAGCTGTGGCATATGCAATACTCCTGCCTTCCCTCATTAATGCAGATGTTTGGATGTCTGGGGGTTAACCACACTAATGAGTGAATTACAATAATTTGAAACATGAGATGTTTGTTCACGCCTTAATAGACTCATTTTTTTAGGACAGACATCGGAATAATTAAAAACAGCAGTATATAATTGCCACACTACCTTTTAGTTTGATTCCACTGCACATACTACCAAACAAACTGCAGCCCTTTCAATGATTTGTAAACCCTTTCACTTGTGAGTCTGAGCTCAATCAAAATATCACTATAAATTGACAACACTTTTGGATTTTATACATAATAAGGTTTCAGTTAATATTCGTTTAAAATGTAGAATATCATCCAAGGACCCTATCCTTTTTATTTGCATTCCACAGCATCTCTGGTGGATTTTTATTATTTTTAAGTAGCTTCACATTATGTTTTATGATACATTTCTTCCTGCAACAGCTTTGCATACAGATGGAAATGTTGGGAATCTCGTTTAAGGCTGATCTTATTATTATTTTTTTATTCTGTTATGTGATTGATCTGGTCAGTGAACAAGAAATTCTTCGAGGCCATCCATCACTCCAGTCAGCAGCTGAGCTAAACCTTCTAACTCACTGCTTCCAGTCAGTCATGCAAGGTTCGGGTTATAAATATTGAATGTGCAAACAACTGTTTAAATTAGCTGTCCTATCTATTTTATGCTATTTCAGTAGAAAAGCAAGCTGATATATTGTTTAGTGGCAAGAAGTAGAAGACAGCGAATTTAGTATTATCCTTTCATATGTTATTGAATTAATCCTGTTGGCAAATATTTAAAATAGATCAAATTAATTCCTGTTCCCTTAAGTTAAATTAGAAGTAAGGCAACTGAGCATGTAATTTATGTAGCTTTTGGGGGGTTTTATATTCAAGCAGTAGCAAGACTGTTAGTAATTGTAAATGTAGCCATCTGTCATAAATATAGTAGCCAATTGTTAAATGCTTAGTTCTGTGAATTTTGTTACCTCTTTGCAATAACAAAATAGGTTAATATTTGGAAAATATTTGGGCAGGAAGGAAAGTAGCAACTGGTGTATCCTACCATTCTTGGTAAGCATCTAGAATAGTGAGCGTGGGCAGGTGTTTGTTCTTCTGCTGCTTGGATTTATAACAAGTGTGCCTGCTTTCACCGGTGTTGATATGCGCAGCAGATAAAATGCTAACCAACCATTTGTAGTGACTCCTAGGAGCCATTTGGCATGTAATGAATTTAGGTAACGTTCCAAAATTGGTATTTGTGTTTTAAGTTTACTCCTCAAATTATGTTATGCTGGGAACGTCCTTTCTTTTTTTTTTTTTTTTTTTTAAGATTTTATTTTTTTTTAATATATTTATTGATTATGCTATTACAGTTGTCCCATTTCCCCCCCCACTCCACTCCATCCTGCCCACCCCCCTCCCTCCCACATTCCCCCCCTATAGTTCATGTCCATAGGTCATACTTATAAGTTCTTTGGCTTCTACATTTCCTACACTATTTTTACCCTCCCCCTGTCTATTTTCCACCTATCATCTATGCTACTTATTCTCTGTACCTTCCCCCCCTCACCCCCTCCCACTCCCTTAATGACAACCCTCATGTTCTAGTTGTTTGCCTAGTTTGCTCTCGTTTTTGTTTTATGTGTGGCCGTTAATAACTGTGAGTTTGCTGTCATTTTTACTGTTCCTATTTTTGATCTTCTTTTTCTTAGGTAACTCCCTTTAACATTTCATATAATAAGGGCTTGGTGATGATGAACTTCTTTAACTTGACCTTATCTGAAAAGCACTTTATCTTCCCTTCCATTCTAAGTGATAGCTTTGCTGGATACAGTAATCTTGGATGTAGATCCTTGCGTTTAATCTTGGGTAATGTAATTATGATGTGCCTTGGCGTGTTCCTCCTTGGGTCCAGCTTCTTTGGGACTCTCTGAGCTTCCTGGACTTCCTGGAAGTCTATTTCCTTTGCCAGATTAGGGAAGTTCTCCTTCATTATTTGTTCAAATAAGTTTTCAATTTTTTGTTCTTCCTCTTCTCCTTCTGGCACCCCTATAATTCCGATGTTGGAACGTTTCAAGGCGTCCGGGAGGTTCCTAAGCCTCTCCTCATTTTTCCAAGTTCTTGTTTCTTCATTCTTTTCTGGTTGGATGTTTGTTTCTTCCTTCTGGTCCACACCATTGATTTGAGTCCCAGTTTCCTTCGCATCACTATTGGTTCCCTGTACATTTTCCTTTGTTTCTCTTAGCATAGGCTTCATTTTTTCATCTGTTTTTCGAATAGATTCAACCAAGTCTGTGAGCATATTGATAACCAGTGCTTTGAACTGTGCATCGGATAGGTTGGCTATCTCTTTGTCGCTTAGTTGTATTTTTTCTGGAGCTTTGAAGTGTTCTGTCATTTGGGCCATTTTTTTTTTTTTTTTTTGTCTTGGCGTGTCTATTACTTTAAGGGGCGGAGCCTTAGGTGTTCACCAGGGCGGGGTAATGCTGGTTGCTGCGCTGTGACGCTGTACGTGGGGGAGGGGCCGAGCGGGAGCAATGGCGCCCGCCTCACTCTCCTCCGGATTTCAATCCTTCACTCCGCTACCCACAATCAAACTGGGCCACTCTGGTGCTGGCTCCCGAGCAAGTGGGCCTGTGCACACTCCAGGCCCCTGTGGGTCTCTCCAACAACCTCTCCTGTGAGGCTAGGAGTCTCTCCTGCTGCCGCCCCAACGCCCACGGGTGTTTTCAATCAGAGGTTTGAGGCTTTATTTCTCCCGTGCTGGAGCCCTGGGTTACGCGATCTACTTCGCTCCTCGACGGTCGTCCCGGTTTATCTGTGCACGAATGTGGGGCCGCGGGGTGCTACCCGCTGCTCTGCCTGTCCCGATCTCTGCCACTCTGAGTCCGGCCCTCTGGGTTTATCTGTGCAAATGTGGGGCCGCAGGGTCTGCTAGTGCTCGGACTGCCTGCGCCATTTGTCCCACACTCCGCCAGTCTCAGTCCCGCCACAGCCACGCGAGTCCTCTCCACCCCGGTGCCCGTCTCCGCCCCTCCTACCAGTCTGGATGAATGTTTATTTTCTATTTTCTTGGTGTTGGTCCCCCTTGCTGTTCGATTCTCTGTCAGTTCTGGTTGTGCGAGGAGGCGCAGTGTGTCTACCTACGCCGCCATCTTGGTTCTCCCGGAACGTCCTTTCAATAGAAGATATGTATCACATATGAACTGCTTACCAAAGAGAAAATTCTCTCTCTTACAGGCATGCAGGGTGTTTAGTAGCATGTGTCTCTTAGCAGTTGAAATGCAACCTAATAGAAAAGTTGATAGAATAGAACAATATTTTATGAAACTTTCTGTGCCAAACACTGCTCATTGCTTATCCACATCCATTTTTCTCTTCTTTTAGCAGAATTTTGATCAGGGTAGCAGTGAGCCCAGCTAAATAGAAACACCTCCCTGAACTTCCTTGTAGGCGACGATGGCCACATGTCTTAATTCTGGCCAATGAAATGCAGGTGGAATTTGCTGGGTAGTACTTCTAGGAAAACTTTTCTAAAAGGACAGCTTTGAAAGGTTCTGACTTGTTCTTTAGGCCTATGTGTTTGTTATGTTGTTCTTTCTTTGTTTTGTTGCCTAAAATATGAATACAATGCATGGAGGTACAGCAGCCTTCTGGAGAGGATGAATGCAAAAGCTATATTCTGAGGGTGGCACAATGGAAAAATGGGGGGAAAATCTGGGTTCCTGGGGACATTCTTGAGCCACTAATCTGCCCTGAACTGCCAATCCTTAGACTTGAATGGGTAAATAAACCTCATTCTTGGTTTTTTTTTTTAATTTTAATTTTGTATTGTTATTCAATTACAGTTGTGTGCCTTTCTACCCATCCCTCCACCCCACCCCAGCTGAACCCCCCTCCCTCCCTCACCTCTACCCTCCCCCTTGATTTTGGCCATGTGTCCTTTATAGTAGTTCCTGTAATCCCCTCTCCTCACTGTCCCCTCCCCACTTCCCCCTGCCCATTGTTAGATTGTTCTTAACTTCAATGTCTCTGGTTATATTTTGTTTGCTTTTTTCTTCTACTTATTATGTTCCAGTTAAAGGTGAGACCATATGGTATTTGTCCCTCACCCTCTGGCTTATTTCACTTAGCATAATGCTCTCCAGTTCCATCCATGCTGTTGCAAAGGGTATAAGCTCCTTCTTTTTCTCTGCTGCGTAGAATTCCATTGTGTAGATATACCATAGTTTTTGGATCCACTCGTTTGCTGATGGGCACCTAGGTTGCTTCCAGTACTTGGCTATTATAAATTGTGCTGCTATGAACATTGGGGTTCATAGGTTCTTTTGGATTGGTGTTTCAGGGTTCTTAGGGTATAATCCCAGCAGTGGAATTGCTGGGTCAAAGGGCAGTTCCATGTTTAGTTTTCTGAGGAAATTCCATACTGTTTTCCACAGTGGCCTCACCAGTCTGCATTCCCACCAACAGTGCACTAGGGTTCCCTTTTCTCCGCATCCTCTCCAACATTTGTTTGTGGATTTGTTTCTGTTGGCCACTCTGACTGGTGTGAGATGGTACCTCATTGTGGTTTTAATTTGCATCTCTCTGATGGCTAGTGATGCTGAGCATCTTTTCATATGTCTCTGGGCCCTCTGTATGTCCTCCTTGGAGAAGTGTCTGTTCAAGTCCTTTGCCCATTTTTCAATTGGGTTGTTTGTCTTCCTGGAGTGGAGTCGTGTGAGTTCTTTATATATTTTGGAGATCAGGCCCTTGTCAGAGGTATCATTGGCAAATATGTTTTCCCATACTGTTGGTTCTCTTTGTAATTTGATGCTGTTTTCTTTAGCCTTACAGAAGCTTTTTATTTTGATGAGGTCCCACTTGTTTATTCTTTCCTTTATGTCCCTTGCTTTAGGGGTATCCTAACAGATTCCTAACTGATACACTTCTCTTCCTGAGTTATCTAAGTCTTCAAGAAATTATGCATTGCGTTTTTTAAAACATAGCCTATTTTGGAATTACAAAAATAAACTTTTACTTATGTCCTTATGTGGAAATAAATTGAACCAGCATTGCATATTAGTAAACCTTATTATTTATAAATGTAAGGATGGTATTGATTGATCATTTTAGTGGTAAGATCAAAGTTGTAGGGAAAAGCTCAGGGAATTTTCACAACCTCATCTCTTAAATCATTTTTCCCTTCATCTTTGATCAATTCCTATCATCTTTTCATACCCTTCAAGTGCTCATAGTCATAGGCTAATTTATAAATAATTACAATGTAGTGTTACAAGTCCTAGAAATACTTGTCACAAATGTAAGTCTGATTTTATTTTTCCCTGCTTAAAAGCTTTCCATAATCTTTCATGTCGTATTTTTCATTTCATGTGGGCTGTTTGGTGCTGGCTCCAGTTGTCTAGTCGGATCACATCTCCTCCTTCCTCCCTTCCTTTCTTCCAGCACATTCCCTCCTTTATCCTTTTACTTCTGTGACCTTTCTCTTGTCTCCATCTTTGAAATCCCACTCATTCTAAAAAAATGAGTTCAAATGTCTTTCTCTCTGAAGCTTTCCCTGACTCTTGCAACTTCATCTTCTATTCTTTCCATAATATTCCTTGTATGCTTCTGTGATAGCACTTATGAAGTTGGTTTATAGTCTCATTAGTGTACAGGTCTGTTTTTCCCATGAGACTCTAAGTTCCATGAAGAGATAAGCTGTTCTTCACTTTGCAACTCTAGTATCTGATTCAGTACCTGGAATGGAGTAAAAACTCAAAATTTTTTATATTTTTTCATAACAAGAAAATAAAAAGTTTAAACTTTCTGCACCTCT
Source organism: Desmodus rotundus (assembly GCF_022682495.2). Taxonomy (NCBI): domain Eukaryota; kingdom Metazoa; phylum Chordata; class Mammalia; order Chiroptera; family Phyllostomidae; genus Desmodus; species Desmodus rotundus. The sequence goes on from NC_071394.1 coordinate 84,529,220, forward strand.
CATTGAGTTCTAGGTTATTTGTCTGTTTATTAAATGTATTCCTGTGAAGGAAATGCTGCTGGTGATTAAAGAATATTTATCAATTACATAAATAATTGTCCATTGGAATCACCTCTGCTTCTGCTTTTATTGCTTCTTTGTGTGTTTTTCTTGCCCTTTTGTGTGTCTTTAATTTTTGGATTACATACCACAAATGGCAGGTAAAGAACAGTAAAGGCTGAAGTTAAGTAATATTCACCTCCTCGAAAGCGCATGCCCCTTCTTTCTGGCCAGTGGAGGCAGAGGCTGCACCAGCCTGTGGTCTGGCTGGGCAGGGCTTTGTTGTTGCTGCAGTGTGAGTAAGTGTTACTCGGGCAAAGTCAGGTCTCTTCCTTCAGCAGGGCTTGAGTGAGCACTGACAACCCACAAGATTTAGCAGGTTTACAGACACACAGCTTCTCAGACTGTAAGAGCTCTCGCTCCGCTGTAGCCTAGATACCAGATTTTTAGGTCCCTAGAAAGTTCTCTGTTCTCAGTCTTGCCCCTGGCTTTTTGTGCCTTAGGAGATCTTTTATTCCCCTGCTGCCCAACACTCTGTAAAGGCCTAGAATTTTTTTGGAAAGGTCTCTCTCAGCTCTCATGGTTACCCCTAGCCTCCAGTAGCTGAAATCCCAGAGTACCTTAAATGAATTTCTTTCCACTTTCCAATTCCACCCTCTTTATTCAGTATACTTCCTCCAGGACTTGGTGAAGACTCATGGGGAAAAGTTGGTGAACAGGGTTGCTTCAGGTGGGGCCTCTCAGAATTCAGATCCATCATTCAGGCTACATGCAGCTGTTAAAAGTTAGGCTGGTTTCTCCTTACCCCCCATGCATGGCCCATTCTTTGTCTTCCTTCTGCCTTGCTACAGATAAGAATAGCAAGGGTCTCCCTTTTCTTATGAAGGGCTCATTCACTTCTGGAATTTAGTTCATTTTAGGTATTTTTGCATCCTCAGCTCTCTGATAGGTTTTTTAAAAAACTGTGATTTTGTAGTTTTTCATGTTTGTTTTGGTTGTTGGGGTGAGAGCCACTTTCTGTATTCTATAACCTTCCTCACCCTCTCTCCCCTTCCATCCATCCATCCATCCCTGCTGTGTGCATGTGCGTATGTGGGTGTAATGTAGGGATATTTTAAAATACTATATCTTGGGCATCATTTCCCTTTCTGTACATCCCCAAATTACCAAAAGGTATTTTCTTGTATCTGCCACATGTAGAAGGAAATAGTTTCAGGTTTCTAAGAGAATAAGAGATTCTTTTCAGTGAAAACCACATTCGTCTTACCTATTTCAGTGTATCTACGATATTTTGCAAAAGGATTTACTGGTTCAGATAGCCTTTTAGGCTTCATCAAATCTAGAAATGAGAATAATCAATGCCTAAATTTGATTTGCTCACAAATAATGTAGTCTCTATGACCACGAAGAAGATTAAGAATCAGATGATGAAAGCATTCAATTACATTAATATATTGAAATAAGAGCTAATGATAGGTAGTTTTATGACAGTTATTGCCTATCTAGAAATAAAGTGGTGGGATATTAAACATGGTATTATCAGTATTATTTCATATCCATTAAATTTATCTACAGTGGCTAAAGTGATGTAAAATGACTGAATACAAACCTGAATTTAATTAATATACAAATTGCAGAAATGAAAATACAAACATTATTTGAGAGCAAAACTCATACACCATACATTTTTAGTTTGTCATAGTCTCTCAATAAAGTGGTATTTACCAAAGAACATAGTGTTGTATAAAATGCCTTTGTATCAGTGAACTTTTCTTGCATGACAAACCAATCCAAGATTCTGTGGCTTAAAAGTATTATGTATTATTTCTCCTGCATCTATGGGTGGGTTGAAGTTGGCTGATCTTGGCTGCGCTTGCCTGGGCAACTATTCTCGAGGCATATGGTCAGTTGGCCCGCATGGATCCCTTTTGTACTATAGCAGAAGGACCTTAGCCTCTCCCCCCAGGAGACAGATGTAGTAGTGGGGTTAGCCAGGTGCCACATGACACACACACCACTTAAAGCAGAACAAAGGAGAGCACACACTGAGTCTGAAACAGGGAACAAAATTCCCACACAGTGTGACAAGTCCAGCACATGCTGTGAGGACTCTCCTTATTTCTTGGTGAGGAAGTATTCCGGGCCCACAGCCCGTTGCACCCGAGAGGGGGTCGAAAGACTATACATGTAAGTCTACCTTTCCCAACAGATATGTTTCACTGAGAGGAGTGTCAGTTAACCTAGTGGGTCTCTTAAGAGACTGCCTTCTGTTTTAGTTTAAGCAGAAGCAATTTCAAAAAAGCCCTTAGTGATTGGGGGCAATGAAAATGAAATTAAAAAACCTTCATTGTACTATGTTTTGTTTTAATTACAGGCTTCTCTGCTTTCTTCCTGCAGGTTAGATTCATACCTTTGCCAGAATGCTGTTCAGTAGTGAAATTAGGATTGACCAATTTTACCATCATCGGGCATAGTCTGTCACTTAGATATATTGATTGCTCCATTTTCATATCATGTCTGGAAAATAGAAACAGTACGTTTTCAGATATTTACTCCTGTGAAACGAAATTTCATCTGTCTGTGTCTAGACTTATTACCATCACCAACACTGTGTCTCTTGTGTAACTTGGATCTTTTATGAGGATACCTGGGGATTGCTTTGGCATATATATGACTGTTGGTTTAGAAGGTAATAAACAGTACTATAAATAAATATAACCTAACTATAAAAACAGACAACAGTTTGCTTATTCTGAAAGACATCTAACTTTCCAAGTATTACTGGTAACTCTGTGGATTAATCTCTTAAACAGATTAGATTACAGAACACCTATAAATATCAACAAGTTTCTGGCTAATAGATCTGCGCAGCAAATCTTCACTTCCTTCTCTCCTATTCAGAACTTCTGTAGAATGGTAACACCTGGTTGCCCATGTCTAACCGATCTCTCTGTTGCCTTCAGAAAGTGAGAGAGAGAGAAGTAGGAAACTGGGTTGTTATAATTCATAAAATGAATATCTGCATTCAGATGACTGGGAAACTGATCTATAGTGTTTCTTTATTCTTAAAGCCCCCTTTCTGTGCTGCACTTTTAATGTGAGTAATTAGTGCATTTTCTGCCCCCTTCTAACTCTGGTAACTCTTGAAATGCTTATAAAATAGGTTTTTTGATTCATCATATAACCACAGGAAAGAATATAGGATTTTGAGTCAGAAAGCCTGGGTGTTTTATAGCTTTGTCATTAACCAAGACCTTGGGCAGATTTAATTTTCTAGGAGCCCCAGTTTCTTTACATGTCAAAGGAGCACATACCTACTTGATGTCAGTGTTAAAGCTGATAATAAGAAATACTTTCTTTAAGCTGTACAAATGTTCTTATTATGAGAAGGTAATAAACACTCTCTTTTTCATGTAAACGTCAAGCCTCAGCCTCTTGGGTAAGGGAGAAAGGTGAAGACAAATAGAAGCAATCCCAGTTGATAAGCCCAAGAACATTGACTTGGCATCATCCCTCACTACACCTGATCATCCCGAGCGGATCAGACTTGTGTTTGAGAGTAGAGTAGTAGAATATAAAATTCAGTAGTTCTCTCCATGTTATTAATTTGTACATAACTTGTATCGTGATTTTCCATATGATGGTGTCTAGAATGCACATCAGTATTTCTTATAATTAAAAGTGTAGGATCATCATAACCTTAATACACAAATTACTAATTATGTTTTTTAGAATTTTGAATGAGAGTTTAATAGTAAACCATACCTAACACATGATAGTGGCTCAATAAAATTTATTGAATGAATGAGTGAATGAATGAATGTTTTCACATTTAAAAATACTTCCACCAGCTTTTCTTGCTTAAAGCCATTTTAGTTATGGATGTAACATACATTGTTAAGAAACACTAATTTTTCACAATGACTTGTGTGTGGAAATCGGAGGTATGACTTCTGGGGTGAGAAGCATGTGTGTATTGAGCACATGTGTGTGACAGGCACTCATGTTGGCACAGTCTCAGCCACTCAGGAAGAGGAGGTATATTTATTAGTTCCCTTTTGTAGGTGAAGAAACAGAGGTTCTAAGAATATCTTTCCAAAGGTTCAGCAAGTTAATGGAACAAGGACTGCAACTCAGTTCTGTCAGGTTCTGACAGCCCGTGCACTTTTAACTTCTTTATTTTCCCTCCTAGACAAATGGTTGTGGTGGCGGTCAACCACATGGCATTTTAGTACACGGTCGGTATTTTTAAATGCCAGAAGTTCCAGTCTTGTTTAGTAGTTAGTTTTTCTATTCAGAACGTTCTCAGCTTTGGAATCCTCTTTACCACATGTCACCTTCTGTCCTTTCCCTCAAGCCACACTAATTGGCAGAGGGCCTAGGGAGCTCCTGACCACTTGAGAAGAGATAGTAAGGTCAGTGCTTCCCCTTCCTCCCTGAGGCTGCCCTTCATCACAAGTGTTGCTTGGCTAGTTCTCTGCTTTTGGGTATTAAAAGAGAAGACTTTCTCCTTCAAAGGTCAAACCCCTAAAGCAACAGGGTTACACCCCTTTTTTTCTAGTGGTGTGCCTTCTTGTCGATCCATATGGTCATGTAGAGGCAGTATACTGGGCCCTGTGTTTTTACAGTAATATCAAAAAATCTTCAAGTATAAAGTGTCCTGATTAAGTACATAAATTATGATTTACCATACTGTATTAATTATTTTAACAGTGATTTCTGTTTTCTGGATCTCCTTTTCTGCTTTTACTCAGCAGCGTTTGTCCCTCTTCTAACTCTTATTTCTTTGATTCCAATGTGTGCCACAGTTTAAGTAACATTTAATGTGTTTTAAGCCTCTTGACATTAATAAAATAGATGAATTCTTTTCATTCTTTAATTTAAATCCAGTTTTCTCTATTTTTCCATCATCAACTTCACATCACCCCATTTAACTCTCTCAGTGGGTGATGGCCTTTTATGGCTGAGTTTCTAGTCAGTGATCTCAGTTTTAGTTCGAAATATTGGTATTTTCCATACATTACATTTTTTCTAAGCTCCAACTCTTGGTTCCTCTTGAACTCTGCCCCAGGAATTCCCCAAACGGGCCTTTCTTTTTTGGAGGAACACAGTACTCTGCCCTGCTCCCTAGAACAGAATTTCCAATTTTGTTCTTCGTATCTCTCCTGCCTCCAATTTGCCACCTGCTCCTCTGCCTCCAGAACTTCTGCTGGGATGGGTCACCACTGCTCAGTTCCATCGGCAGAGTCCATCACATGGCTGACCCTGGAGTCATTGAGGTAGGGATGTATTCTCCTTCCAAGGGAAAGGAGCAAGGAATATTTGTCCATAATAACGTAATCCACTATGCTGCCTCATTATTGCAAGATGTAAATGAGTTAATAGTATGAGAGCTTAGAGAGGGTCTGGCACACAATAAGGACTCAGTGTCTATTGTTATTTTTTTATATTGTCTAGTGCTAAGTTTCTATGCTAAGCACTTTACATGTATCTTATAGTTTACTCCTCAACATTGATATTATTATCCCCACTTTACAAATGAGTAAACTTATAGAGGATAGGTAAATTGTGCACAATTACACTGTTTGCAAGGGTCAGAATGAGCATTTTAAACCAGGCCTGCCAGACTTCAGCATCTTTGCTGCTAACCTTTTCTATTCTAGTAAACATCTATTGTGAAGATTTCCTCCTAACCTTTATGAGCCTGTTTCACTGCTGCTACTGCAGTCTCTGCCAGCCCTGCAGATGCCGCCATGACCTTGAAAGCCTCATTCTTAGGAAGCTGCCCACGGAAAGAAACACAGCTGGCAAAGTCCCAAGACTTTGGTTATAATAAAGCTTCAAATTTGGGTTAGTGTCATTGGGTATTCTATTCAAACAACACAGAAATCCATTCTGTGGAAGGCCAACTGAGCGATTGGTACATGGACTCTGAAGTTCTTAATTCCATGTTTGGAGAGGTGAATTTATATACCATCCCTGACCTTGCTTTCTGTGGGATCCTACTTGTCTAATTCCTTGCTGAGGTTCCCCTGACCCCTCCCCGCTGGCAGTCCAATAGGCATTGTTATTGAGAAAGTAAGAAAGTTACCTATTTGTTCCTCTTTTTGTATCTCAGAAAGAGCAAAAGGTAGAATAAGGCACGTGAGCACTTGCAATCCTATGAGGTTAGACCTGTCTGCCTGCAAAGCTTAGGGTTTGAAGTATATCCTTAAGAGAAATTATTGGTTCTCATGTTTTCTCTTCCAAGCTCAGGGCAGGGCAGCCCTTCCACCTCCTACTTGGCTCACTTATTGGTCATATTTCTTCCATGGTGTAAGCTTAATGAGAGTAGAGCCCATGTTTTGTGACCCTTCTGCATTTCCCCACAATGCCTACAAGCGTGGGGACATCATTAGAGGCTGCAAGAGAGAACATGCCAAGATGAATTAGGAACAGACGCCGTCTTGGGCAGCACACTGTCTAGGAGCATTCTCTTTCAGTTGTGTCTGCATCACTGAATTGAGGATCCAGATTTAAGGAGAGGGCAGTATGTGAAGCGGAAAGAGCATGCTCTAGATGGAGCCAGATGGCCTGGTTTGTATCTTACCTCGCTACTTACTCTCTGTGAAAACTTTTGGCTTCAGTTTTCTCATCTATAGGGTAGGGAGAATAGTAGTACTTATTCCACAGGGTTATTGTGAGGATTAAATGTTAGTGTAAGTGTTGGATCATAAATGTTAGGTATTATAAATAGCAAGTAACACATATAAAAGCCTCTAGAATTGCCTAGAACAGTGCTACTCTAGGTGGCCATCTGCAGTGATATGAGAAACCAGGTTTGTAAAACCACGATGTAAACGAACACTCACTTCTTTTGAAAAACTCTCTTTAGGAAAAAAGTGTGTGCTTAGTGATAAAGCTGACTTCCATTCTGGCTCTAGCCGCTTATCTTCTGTATGGATGATAACAAACAGTTCACAGACCACCCGTTTTATTTCCCTGGCCTAGGACAGGTAGTCAGTAAATTTCTTTAATTACAATTTAGCCTGAAAAAACTCTCAATTTAAGTAGTCTTATTAAGGTAAAGAGATAAATTTCCTCCTTAATGAATTTCGTAGATTTGAAGTTCCCAGTTTATCACACCTTGTGAATCGATCTTATACTTATTTATAATCTTTCTGTATCTTCCAAATTGCAAATAGGGTAAATCACCGCCATTTTTTGAGTAAACGCTGCGGCTTCTTCAGTCGCCCGTAGGTGAAGGCAGCCACGTGCGTCAGCCTGTGAAGTCTACCTGGGCTCTCCGGGTAGCAAGCAGACAGAGCGACAGCCTCATGTTCTTTTGTCATCGTGTTAGCATTTATTTCCAAAACCAAATATAAAAACCTAAGCAGAGCTTATACAGGTGAGATTGAGTTACGTAAAGAAGTTTAGAAACTCTGACTGTTGTTTACAAAAAAATTCAAGTATGATGTTACTTGGAAAGGAATTAATATTATGTCTATATAAATTTTTGTCTCATTTATACCAAAGCAATTTAACATGAAATTCATAATTGTGTTAGTCTGGGTTCTCCAGAGAAATTAAACCAATAATGCATATATTATACAAAATTATAATATTGTATATGTTACATATTGTACATATAAAGAGATTTATTGTAAGGAATTGGCTCATAGGGGTTTGGAGGCCGAGAAGGCCCACCACCTGCAGTCAGCAGTATGGAGACCCAGGAGAGCCCATGGTGTGGTCCCAGTCTGAGCCCAAAAGCCTGAGAGCCGGGAGATGGTGTAATTTCCAGTCCAAGTCAAGTCTGAGTCAAGACTTGACCGAGTCAAGTCCTCAGTCTAAAGTCTGAGTCTGAGTCTGAGTCTTAATCCAAGTCCAAAGGCAGTAGAAGACCAATGTCCCAGTTTGAAGATTGGCAGGCAGAGAGAATGAGTTTTCCCTTCCTATGCCTTGTAATTCTGGTCAGACCTTCAACACATTGGAGAGGCCCACCCACATCAGAAAGGGAAGTCTGCTTTACTCAATCTGCAGATTCATATGTTAATCCCATCCAGACTACAGACACACTCAGAATAATGTTTAACCAAATTTTTAGGCACTTCATGGCCCAGTGAAGTTGACACATAAAATTAACCTTCACAGTAATATGAAACACAGTGCCCCATGTAAAGGGAGCTTTGATTCCTATGTATCCTTGAGGATGATGTTTTCTATACTCAAAATTAATTAGTTAGCCTAGTTTTAGATTTGAATTTCTTATTTTTGAATAAAGTTTATTTTATTCTATTTCTAATTTCTACAAGTATTTTTTTATGACAGGTTATTAACAGCCATTTCTGCTGCATTATAATTGAAAACTTAAGGACATATGCCAGTGGTTGGTCTGGAAATTTTTCAGTTGCAAGAGAATCCTGTTTCCGAGCTAAAAAATAGATTTGATAGATTATAGAGGAAACCTTTGAGCGATGGGGCAGAGGAGGGCAGGCTGCTTCGTGCAACAGTATCACCTAATATCCTTCACTAAATGGCACCGTGAGGATGTGCGGTGAAGATGGTAGCCCTCTGTCATTCCAGAAAAAAGGGATGTAGGTGGCGCAGCCTGAAGGTTCTCAGGGCACAGAAGAGAAACGTTTCAAAAACAGGAAAGGACCATTTGAAAATGCAAAAGAAAATGGATATCCTAGGAATGAATTGGATTATCTTTCACTGATAGCCATCCTGTAACCCTAAGGAACAGTATCATAGCTCCACCTACTGCATGAAGAGGCAAAGAGGCAAAACACTGTCTGTTAAAAAGAACCTGGCTTCCCCCACCCCAGGATTTTTTGGTTTTGGTTTTTTAATCTTTTGATTCTTCTCCCAGCAAAGTTGTTGAAACGGTTCCTATTTTTGCTTCCATTCATCCTTTCTTTCCTCTTCCTACTAATTTCAAAATTTTATGTTTGAAAGATTTGTAAGTATCATTTTTTAAAATATGACATTTCAAAGAAGACAATAGGAAATTATAATTTAATGATTTGGTTGAGGTGTCTAGAAATGCATACACAGAAAGCACAATTTGGATATATATTGTACTCGAATAAATTTGGCTGAGAAAGACTGGAGAGGAGGGAAGGAAGGTAGTATCACCATCTGATGCGGAGAGGGGGTGGGGGAATTTAAAGACTTCTGGCACTGATTTGCTTGGCACCTTGGGCAAGTTGCTTAACTTCCTTTGTGTGCTGCAGTTTCTCCATTAAAAAAAAGAGAGAGAGGATAATAGCATATGCCTTTTCTCTGCCTCATAAAATTCTTACCAGAATGATAGAAGATCAAGTAATGTCCCACTTATCCAACCATCATACTTCCAGCCTCAGTCATCTGTAATGACTCCCAGAAGCAGACAGGAAAAAGGGCTGTGAGCCAGGACAGCACTACATGTTTTAAGGCCAAACCTCTTGACTTGGAATTGTGTGCAAAGTCAGCTGGTATATGTGTGCATGTGTGTGCACATATGTGTATGTGTGTTTCTTCTCTGTAGTAACCTAGGAGAACAGATTTTTAAAAATGAACAATAAGAAAGGATGATGGAGGAGAGTGCAAGAAATTGCCCATGAAGGTACCTGGAGAAGAGACCCCAGAAGTCCAGTAGCATTCTCAGACCAGAATTGGGAATAAACAGCTTTCTGTATTTCAGTTAACCACATTGTACTGGGTCTCTGTTTCAGAGTTTTACAGGCCTTAGCAGAAGTTTTCTGAATCATATCTAGAATGCTCTTTTACGAAGAAGTTTGTACTCCATTTTAGGAAGAGTTCCATTTAAAAAATGACTTTAAAGGGATATGTATCATTTATGTTGAAAATCAATATATATGGACTATCTCATTTTTCTTCCATTTTGGTAGACACATTTGATAACACTTATATTTTGATTTCCTCAATCAAATGGAAAATTATTCCTCCAAAGTTTCTTCTTTACAGTTTCTGATCTGACTTAAATGACTTTCCAAATTATTTTAAAGACAAAACAAGGAGTTAGAATCTGGAAAAATTGTTTTGAGGGGCAGGAGGTATGTCTGACAAAATTAAAATGTAAATTAAATATTTTTCATTGTATTTAGTCTCTTGTAAAAAGGCTTTCTTTTGGGGGGTGGAACAAAAATTTAAAGTTCTGGAAAACTTAATGCTACATACTTTAAATGACTAAGCATTATATTTTCATGCAGTAAGGGTAAGAAATATTTACATATTTCATATTGAAATGCTTTTATATAGCTTCTTCATTAAAATATGTACTTAATTTATAAATATAAACTTGAATGAATCCAAAATTCTGTCTATATTTATCGTCCAATGGAGGCAGGCAAAAAGTGACACCGCCCCCAATGTTCCTTTCCCCTCTGCGATGGAAAAATCTTTTTAGGATTCAAATGATGTTGGTGTAGGTCAGGACTTCTTAAACTATTTGAAGTCTCAGATGTTTTTGTTTTCTTTTTTTTTCTTTTCTTTTAATTTCCCGTTTGTCTTAGATTAACTGAAGTAATATTGTTCAACTAACTGTGCATAGTACCATTGCACAGTTAGGGCTACTCGTGTGTCTTTGACAACCCCTAACCGGGTCTGTACCCTGCCCAGCACGGTGAGTCCGGTGATCACATACTTGCATGTCACAACCAGACTGCCTGGGTTTGAACTGGCTTTGCCGACCCCAGGGACATCACTTAACCTCTGGGGATAACAAAGCTGACCCATCTCATAGGATTGGCTTAAGCAGTGTATGAACAAAGTACTTAGTTCTGTAAAACTTAATAATGTAATAGTTTGCTTACTTTGTCTAGCAGCAATGATACTGTTACTAAATCAGCCAAGCTGAATTTTGAACCTACCTGAAATTTCAATGTTTTGCCAACTTATCTAGAATATTTGAAAGCTAATTTACTTTTAAGGCATATTTTAAGCAAACAGAGCCCTTGAAAGTAAGCAATGTAAGTCAATGGTATTATTCTGGGGAAGTGGGATTCATCCTTTCAATATGAATGAATAATTCAAACTTTGAAGAATATTGAATATTCAATGTTTATTGAACATGCCCTTTCATATTCAGCCTTTAGAGGGCATCATTCACTTCCTAGGAGCTTCTGTTGAAAGTCCCAGCTGAAGAAATCTGGCTGGACACATGCATATGTGTTTTCCTGGTCACAAAGATGTTATTGTCGGTTCCTTAGCCCGAACTACTATTTTACTTGGCCTCCAAAACATTTAAGTTGGCATGCTTGGTGCTAAAGCAAATATGAGTCCTTTAATTTATCCATAATGAAATATTGTCAATAGTTCTACATTAGTGATATGGCATTGTCAGTGGTGAGTTCTCTATGTTAGTAACTATTGATATTTCTTCTGGCAGAACTTATGAGTATTTGTTTCTTAGGGAAATAACTATAAATTGTTGAGGATGTGTGGGGAACAATTGGACTTTGCACGGTGTAGAACAAAAGGTGTAGAAAATATTATAAATGCCTTCCTGTGAAAAGAAAGTTAACCTTTGTTTGTGATTGTATACCCAGAAAACATATTTTTAGTGTTTTTGTTACTTTATTCATTTGATAAATATTTATTAGTGCTCATTATGTACCAAGTACAGTTCTAGGTGCTGAGAGTATTTTTAATGATGATGGTAGAAAAAAGTCCCTGTCCCCCTGAAGTTTACATTTCTAGTAGGGAGGCAGGAAAGAAAAACATGTTTAAAAACACAACAAAATGAAATAAGTTGTGTTCCGGGGTAAATAGACAACAATAAGAAAGTACACAGAAAGGTCTACTTTAGGAAAAGTGGTCAGGATTGGCATCTCTATGGAAGCAGCATTTGCACTGAGACCCAAAGGACAGAAGGGGCAAGCCCTGTGAAGAGATGGGAAGGAACATTCCAGTAGGTGGGGTACCTCATACCAGGCATTTCAAAAAACTCATCAGTAGAGGTAGATACTGTAACTTTTCTCCAGCTGTTTATAACCCATAGTGGAAGAACACAGAAATGACTGCCTCCCAGAAAGCTGTTTCTACTTTCATTTACTATGCCAGTGGAGTTGTTAATTTCTTCATCAACTTCCACATCCTCCCAGGACCTGTGCAAGGGCTGATGAGGGCTGCAGGTGAGTGTCCAAGGCATTTTCAGAGCACAGAATGCATTCTATGTGCTCCTGACTTTATTACATGCTATCCATCAGTACGCTGCAGGCACATCTCAGGCATTTTATTCCATTGAGTTTTTCTTCGTACAAATTACTTTCATTCACTGTAATTTTCAATATATTATCCACAGGATTAGATAGTTTTGAAACTCTTGACTAACACCTTTCTCAGAGATCATAATTCTTTCCATTTCTGCTATGCCTCGCACCTTGCCTTGTGCTTTGCTAATAGTGAATCAATAAATTGTTCATTTTTCATTCTTGCCCCCAGTGAACCCAAATATGATAAGTATTCATTAAAATATTTTTGTTTCAAAATCCTACTGCTATTTTAAATTTTCTTATATGCAATTAATATGAATTTACTTCCAATGTTGAAAAGTGGTCTTGTGAGGTGTAAACTAAGTTTTGGTTTATTTTATTGAAAGTAGTATATGCAAGTCAAACATTCCTTTCATATTTTTATAGATGTCTTATGGAACAGAGATTTACCTTATAAAATTTTATCTGCATTGAGTAGAGTAAGAAATGTCTAGAAAAGTTATTAATGAATCTTGAAAACTTTGGTCATGAACTAGTGTCCTTTGTGTACACTTCGATGATACTGAATACCTCTTAAAGACAGGATATGAGTAATGCTTTGTCTAGTGAGACTCCAGGCCACAGGTGGCAAACACAAGGCCCGCAGGCCAAATCCAGCCCTCTTCCTTGTTTCATCTGGACCAGCACCTTGTTTCTAACTGGCGGCAGCCCAAGCTCTCGCTTAACTGTTAAGGAGTAGTTAGTTATTATTTATACAGTCCTAAAATTAGCCCTTTGAAGGCAACCGGGACACCGATGTGGCCCCTGGCGAAAATGAGTTTGACACCCCTGCTCCAGGAAGAACTTAAAATGTAATCATCATTAGCATGAATCCTAAAAACAAAATGTTCTTACTTAGTACTTTAGCTTCTTTACTATCTTAATTCTGTATCTTTCCTTTCTTTACATAAAATGTGCTACTGTTAGTATTGCAGATTCAGTGCCAATTATAGTAAAATGACCTGGATTCTAAGTGTCTTACACATCATCAAATAGATTTTTAAAAGTAGTCCCAACTTTAGTAATAGTAAATCTATAAAAGAAAAAATAAACATGATGTAAATTTCAATTTTTGATTGATTTGAGTGATGAAAGACTCTAAAATGGTCACTGATCTTTTATCCCTGATTTTCTTTTATTTGGGCAGTTTATCATTATTTTTATATTGAGTACTGTTACAATGTAATACACTAATTTCATCTTTTGTTATCTAAGCTGGAAAAAATGTTTTTAAAAAAGCACAGAATGTAAATATTTCAGGAATGATGTAATCTGAAAAGTTGACTACAACTCAGCGTAGATGATGTCATAAAGACTTGGAACTCTTGAGCATTGCTGTTCTCTTGGCAAATTATTTTTCCTCCAGGTTTTCATTTATAAAATAATAATACTAAATATCTTGTAAAGCAGGACATATTTTTAACCCCTGGCCAGGTAGCTCAGTTGGTTGGAGTGTGGTCTCATGTACCAAAAAAAAAATGGTTGTGGATTCAGTCCCTGGTTGGGGTGCATACAGGGCAGCCACTCTCTCTCCCTCTCTCCCCCTCTCTCCCTCTCTCCCCCTCTCATTCTCTCTCTATCTCTGTCTCTCCCTTCCTCTCTCTCTAAAATCAGTAAAAACATATCCTCGGGTAAGGATTTAAAAATAAAGTGACAAGTATTTTTTAAAATAACAATGATTTAGAGAAAGACTAAAGGTAGAATAACACTTTAAAGTAATGCTGACTAAATATTGTACATTTATATTTTCCTTTTATGACCAACTGAAAGTGCAGAATATAATAGTAAATAATCGAATGCAATGGTTCTCAGCTCTAGTATACCCCAACCTTTTTGCATCTCTGTGCCACACTGGAAGAAGAGTTGTCTTGGGCCACACATTAAATGCATTGCAACACATAATCACAAAAAATTCTCATAATGTTTTAAGTAAATTTATAATTTTGTGTTGGACCACATTCACAGCCATCCTGGGCTGCATGCAACCCATGGGCCGCAGGTTAGACACCCCTGACAGGGACCAGCACAAATAATGCCCCTTTTTTATTACAAAATCTTTTATTACAGAATCATAAGCATGTAATTCTGTAGCATAACAATATCACACTTAAGCACACCATATGACATTTTAGGTGAAATGTTCAAATTAAAACTATAAATTATTACTATTACCCTACCAACCACAATCAAGCAGACGTTACTTCTGCTGGACCCTGTATAATAATCATCTGTTAAGGTTTCAATTTGTATTTATGTGTGTATGAAATATGTGACAATCTCAAATTCCTCAATACTAGCTGGGTGCTCAACAACTGAATTCAACTCTGACACTAACTCCCTGAGTTAGGCTGAAGGCACAATCCTACAAGACTGTCCCCACTTCGACACCAACTGCATTCGTGTGCTCAGGCTAGCCATAATTCTGACCAACCATCTACAAATTGGGGGATTTCATGACCCTTCCTGAGGTTTAATAATTGCAGAGACATTGAAATTAAGAACATTGTAACAATAGCCACAGGGGAGTGGGGAGGGGATAGTGGGGAGAGGGCTCTATAGGAGCTACTATAAAGGACACAAGGACAAAATCAAGGGGGAGGGTAGAGGTGGAGGAGGGAGGTGGGACTGGCTGGGATGGGGTGGAGGGAAGGGGAGAAAATGTAGACAATTGTAACTGAATAAAAATAAATAAATTTTAAAAATAATAATAATAATTGCTGAAATGACTCACAGAACTCAGGAAAGAAAGTACTTTACTCTTACTGGTTTAGTATAAAGGATACCACTCAGGAACAGAAGGATGGAAGAGATGCTGGGGCAAGGTATGGAGTAAAGGGATGCAGAGCTTCCACACCCTCTGAGGGCACACCAGCCTCCCAGTGCTTTCATGTGCTCACCATCCCAGGAGCTCTCTGAAACTCATCGTTTAGGGGTTATTATGAAAGTTCTATTAAGTGGACACTTTTGATTAAATCATTGGCCACCGATGGTTGAAAAATCCCAACCTCCTAATCACATGGTTGATTTTTCTGGCAGCTAGTTCCCTTCCTGAAGTATCTAGGGTCTAATAGTATCAAGATATTATTAGACCTTATTAGAATAAACTGAGGTAAGGTTGAAAGGGATGTGTTATGAACAACAACAACAAAAATGCCCCTATTACTATATTACTCAGGAAATTGGAAGGGTTTTAGGATCTCTGTGCCAGGAACCAAGGATAGTCGTTAAGGTTGTTTCCAGACATTACAGGTTTCCTTCCAGACACGGAGTAGAATTTCACTTTCTCACCCTTTTCTTAGGTTGGCCATATGACTTGCTTTAGCCACTAAAAACGAGCAGAAGTGACTTTGTCGTTTTAGAAGGAAGCTTTAGAAATTAGTGTACCGGCCACCATGGTTCTATTGCAATGCCATGGTGATTGTGGAAGAATGTGCCCTCCTGGGCCCCTGACTTCCTGAGGCAACCACTGTTGATCATCATATATGATATTTTATATATTGCTAAATTCAGTTTTCTGTTCTTTGTTTAGGACTTTTAGATATATGATCATTAATTAAATTAACTTACACTTTTTATGTTTATCTTTGTATGGTTTTATTAACAAGGATATATTTGATAAATTAAGTTGGGAAACTTTTTCTCTTCATCTCATCAAAATCTATATTGAGTACCTTAAAGGGTTGGTAGAATTGGTCTTCAAGACATCTGAATCTGGTGCTTTTTGGTGGAATAATCGTTGATGATTGATACCAATTGTTTAATGGTTATAGGCATTTTTAGGTTTCATTTTTTCCGGAGTCACTTTTACTAATTATATTATTCTAGAAAAGTCACTTTGTTTCATATTTAAAAGCATAGTTATAAAAGTATTGAGTTTTGTGTAGATATTCATGGAAGTGTATATAGTTATAGTTTTTTTGTTCTCTGTTTAATGCTAATATTGTATTTTTATTTGTATTTTTATATTTTTTCTTAATCTTTCCTAAAATTTTGAATATCATTATTCTCTTCAAAGAATCATATTTTTGGCACTCTCCCTCCTGAAAACACACCCACTCCTCTCTTCCCTTTCAGATGTGTGTCTCCTAAACCCTAAGGGTCCTCAGGAGACTTGCAATGAAGGGAGCAATGGGCATCATCAGCTCACCCCAGGCTAAGCCCCTGAACCTGTCGCCAAGTCCCCCTTCTCTTTGACTTTCCAGTGAGCCAAAGTAGCCCCGCCTTGGCTCACTTCTTTCCTATAATGCTTCTAGAGAGCCACAGCAGCCTTGCCTAGTCTCTCTCCTGGTGCTTCCTCTCTCCTAACCCCTTCCTGTTTCACTGTTCCCAGCATTAATAAACATACTCTTAAAATTAAAAGAGTCATAATTTTGCTTTAGTTGATACTCTAAAGTTTCTGTTTTGATTATTCTTCTAATTTTTACCTTCTTTCTACTTTTGTTGAGTATGTTATTTTTCTAACTTTTTGAGTTGAATATTTAACTCAAGAAGATTAACCTTACTTTATTAATAGGCAATTTAAGGCTATTCATTTAGGTACATATCAAGTTTTTATATGTATTTGATAGTTAACCTTGACTAGTTTGGAGTTATATGTTCCATTTCTATTCTTTTAGTGGTTACCTTTAAATTTAACATTCACATTTGCCTTAACAAAGTTGAAAATAAATGGTGCCTCCCCTTATAAACAAGCACCTTAGAAAACTGTAACTCCAGTTGTACTTCGCCCATCTCCTTGTTTCTTCCTTTTTCTCTCCATTTTAGGTGATTTCCTCAGATCACTAATTCCTTAGCTGCTTTTTACATGGCATTTTGCCTTGTCCTTTTTTTTTTCTTTTTTTTTAATGAGAAGAACAACGTCTTTAATTTTGAGAATCCTATTTGGTTCTTTTCAAATCTGTTATGATATTCTACTCTTTTACTATGGTTTTAAACATACTTATTTTATAATAGTTTTCAGATTGCTCTATTATCTCAAGTTAATCTTCCTATGTGCTCTATCTGCTGACTCTCCCTCATGGTGTATCCTTTCCTCATGTAGTAACTTTGGAGTATGGGTTTATCTTCACTGGGGGGTGTTTTCTCAGTGGTGGTACCTGTAGCAGAAACTGCTGAAGTGTCCCTTCAGTGTACTTCAGTGAGAAGTTGCACATTTTCTTCTGCTGGATACCTCCAAGCCTTTACTGATATAGAACCAATTTGTAAATGTCTTTCTTACCTTGGAATTTTTTCTCAGAAGGATAATTTAAAGGCATACAAAGTTCACATACATGGCTTAAGTAATCTCAGCCTGCTACAAACACATAAACAGTATGGAAAATTTAAGAAAAATGAAGTTTAAATGCAGGAGTATGTTGACCAGGTGTCAGGATGAAGAGGAAATAAAAGCCAGGGCTGCTGAGTTGTATGTCTCACAGTAGACTTTTCCTCAACCTAAACCTGACTAGAAACAAGCCTTTTTACTGCCTGGACCAGTGGGCAGAGGTTTCTAGAACCTCTCTCTCACAGAGTGGTACAGTCATTTCAGGGTATGGCCCTCTGCAGTAGTCTCAATTGTAGTCCTGGGGCCCCTGTCCGTAATTTTACGCACACATGTACACATGCACACACATGAGGCTCTGATCCTTATATATGTTTCGGCCAAATCCCCCCTAACGCCCCTCCCCCCTCGCGCACACAGACACAATCTGGCATCAACACATAGCTCAGCAGCCCTGGCTTTTATTTCCTCTTCATTCTAATACCTGATCAACTTATTCTTTTATCATTTAAACTTCATTTTTCTTAAATTTTCCAGACTGTGTTTGTAGCAGGCAGACAATACTCATTAGCTCAGCCTACCACATTGAGAGAATCCTTTACTTTCTAATAAAGGAAAAATAATGGTTAATCAAAATATAGAAATAATAATGGCTTATGGCTGGCAGACTGAATCAGGGATTAGTGAACTGGTTGGGAAAAGCTTTCAGAACATTCTTTCCTTTAATATCTGTTCAATATCCAGTATATAAGATTCCAGAAGCAGTCCTAGATATTGGAGATACAAATGTGAGTAAGACAATTTCTTTCCTTAAGGAGCTATCGTCTATTGAAGAGAATGATATAGAACAAATGAATGCAGTGTGAGGAATGCTAATAGGAGAATTTGTAATTGCTTTAAAGCCTTTAAGTAAAATGCAGTTCTTATTTTTAGAATTAGAAATGTGTTGATGTTTCTAAAAGGTCTTAAAGAACAAGTAAAAACTCACAAAAGGTAAGGAAAGTATTTTAGTACAAGAACAAAACATTTGTAAGGGCCATACTACTAATATTGTATATTGGTTTGGCTGGAGAATTGGGGGTGAGTGAAGAAGTGGTGGCAGGCGAGTCTGGAGACATAGGCAAAGATTTTTGGACTTTATTCTGTAGGCAAGGGATTCACCATTTTTGTAAATTGGGAAGATAACATTGATGATTGTCTTTCTATAGATGTGTTGCTGAGAGAAACACTAGAAGTGAGTCAAGATAGGAGGCTGTTGCAGTCAGGCAGGCCAGTGATGATGGATTGATGGGAAGAGGGAAGACGAAGAAGTGGGTTTCAGAAATGGGGAATTTAAGAGAAAATTTCAGAGTCTGTATAAACAGAAAACAGGAAGGGTGATAAACCAAAATTTATTGAGCACTGACTATGCTAGGCATTTTGTCGTAACTCTAACAACTCCATAAGGTAAGTGGTAATTTATAGATGAGAAAACAGGCTCAGAGAAGTTTATGAATAGCCCAGCATCATATCTGTGGAGCTGGCTCCCAAGCAGGCTTTCTACAGTCCTTTTGTTGCCTCTTCGTAGGGACTTTTAAAAATATTTTAAATTATTTTTTTACATGGAAGTTTGCCTCATATTGTAGTTTGATAAAGTAAAATGATGAGCAATTCAAAAGTCTCTAAATAACTATAACTTGAAGCTTCAAATTTCTTCTCATCCTGGCTGATGTGGCTCAGTGGACGGAGTGCCATCCTGAAAACCAAAGGGTCGGTGGTTCGATTCCCAGTCAGGACACATGCCTGGGTTGCAGGCCAGGTCCCCAGTTGGTTTGCAAATGAGAGGCAACCACACACTGATGTTTCTCTCCCTCTCTTCCTCCCTCCCTTCCCCTCTCTCTAAAAATAAATAAATAAAATCTTTTTAAAAAAATTCTTCTCAATGGTAAACTAATTAAATCTAGCAAGGCCAGCCCCTCTAAAGTTGAAAAACAATTTGACATCCCTGTGTCTGCATCTGTCTTTGCAGTGTGATGATTCTGCTCCCTATTTCCTGTTAGTCAGCATGTGGTTTGTGGAGCTGAGGAGAAAGGGTAATAATCATTTCCATACCCTTTGGTGAAATTTATCAGAAACTCATTCAGAAACTAGTCATTCTTGCTAAGCTAGGTCACAGATCACTCAGGGATGTTGACAAATACGATGTCACCATAAATTGAAGAAATAGGAAGCCAGTAACAATTATTGCTGGTTTATTGTAGGAGAAGTTCTTCTGGGCTTTCCAAGAGAAAGATTTCATATAAGTAAGTAAAGAAGATCTGATTATAATAAGCAGAGTGGAATACTATCACCAGCTTTCCCTGCCACTTATATTCTTCCTTTCCTCCCAACCAAATTCACAAGTATTCTTTCCCTTTTCCCCTTAAACACCAATGATGAGACTATAGAGACACTGAGAGGCAATTGTGAGGTTCAGAAATAGCCCAAGTCTACCCCTGAAATCATGCCTTACTCATAGGCTAAATTAGAATTTCTGGGTCAAAGGTGAAGAGAGTATATGTATCTGAGTGGTTTAGATGACAGATGCTAGAGCCAGACTGCCTGGATTTGAATCCTGATTCTGACACTCACCAGTTATGTAATCTTAGGCAAGTTACTTACTGTCCCTATGCCTCAGTTTCTTCATCTATAAAGTGGGAATAATAAGACGTATCTCATGGGGATGTTTGAAAATTACACAAAGTATGTAAAGAACTTGGAACAGTGCCTGGCACAGAATAAGCCCTATATAAGTGTTTATTTTTGTTACTATCATTCTTGATATTTATAAGCAACAACTTCTCTTTCAGTGTGTTATGGTGATTGTTATTAAACTTAGATAATGAAATATTTGATGTCTTATTATCAGTAAGCAAACTTTTTAATAGAATAAGAAGAGACCATATCCTGTATGCTTACCCATTATGGTGTTTTGCTCTGATTTTGTTGCATAAATCTTTCAAATAGAAAAGATGTAAAACTGAACCATAAGTTTGACTGCTGTCTAAATTGAATATGGCTTTTTTGCTTTCAAAACATATTTTTTCTTTGTTAAATTGGTAACAATTTAGTGTACCCACATTCCTTGCAGTTTAGGTAATCTATAAAAAATTGAAATGACAAGGAAGGTGGGATTAACCAGATTTATGATTGGCAAAGGAAAGTTGCAAACAGCTTCCACAAGAGCAGGTGTAGCTATATTAATGGATGTACCAGATTGGTCCATAAACCCACCCAGTTGCTGTGCCATTCCACAGATGTTCAGTTAAACAATTTAATGTCACTAAAATGGTTCTAGTAAAGAATTCTGTGAACAAACTGCAATGATTTGTCATTGTGAGTTGTCTGAAGTACTAATAGCCCATGGGCAGAACAGTTTTCTTCAAATGTTTTTCCCCCTCTGCATTTCCTTTTTCTGTTTGAAAGGAAACTTCTTTCATCCACATATTCTTAATTCCACTAATAAGGCTTAAATTTCCTTCATATTATTTAGCTTCCACTAGATTTCCTTGCCTTGATTTGAGAAACATCCTGTCTTCTAATCTCATCCTTTCTGAGTTGATTTTGGTAACTTTTAGCATAACTTTAAGTTCTGAGGACTACTTGCCTGTGGAAGGAAGACAACATGACAGAGGGATTAACACGGGTTTACAAAGGCTCAGTGGTGAGAGGCCCATGGCATTGAATTTAGAAAGGGATGTATACACTTAGCAGGTCCTTACATAAGGCACAGCATGTTGTACAATGTGGCATGCTTTCAGATATGGTAAATATATCACAAAGGTACCATGAGTCCTTGTTGATGTTCATGGCAGACAAAGTTAATGGATCATGGTCCTTTATAACAGAGCAGTTTAGACAGTCACTTTCAGTCATTTGCTATTGGAACTTAAGATGAAACCTGTTTGCCATCCAGGATATGACTTTGATGAAAGTCAAAAATTTTTTTCAAATGGATTTTTCTTATATTGATTCTCCACAAAGAAAGGGGGAAAAAATGAGGACAAAACATTAAATCTCAGCTTTGTAAAGGCATTTCTTTTTTCCTTTTTTAACTTATTTTTATTTTTAAGTATATTTTATTGATTATGCTATTATAGTTGTCCCATTTTTTTCTCCTCTTTCCCCTCTGCCCTGCAAATCCCTCCCACCAGCATTCCCCGACCTTAGTTCATGTCCAAGGGTTATACATATAAGTTCTTTGGCTTCTCCATTTCCTATATTATTATTAACTTCCCCCTATCTATTTTGTACCTACCATTGATTCTTCTTATTCCCTGTACCTGTTCCCCCATTCTCCCCCTCCCCCTCCCTACTGATAACCATCCATCCATATGATCTCCATTTCTGTGATTCTGTTCCTATTCTAGTTGTTTGCTTCATTTGTTTTTGTTTTTGTTTTTTTTAGGTTCAGTTATTGATAGTTGTGAGCTTGTTGTCATTTTACTGTTCATCATTTTGATCATCTTTTCCTTAGGTAAGACCATTTAACATTTCATATAATAAGGGCTTAGTGATGGTGAACTCCTTTAACTTGACCTTATGTGGGAAGCACTTTATCTGCCCTTCCATTCTAAATGAAAGCTTTGCTGGATAGAGTAATCTTGGATGTAGGTCCTTCTCTTTCATAACTTTGAAAACTTCTTTCCAGCCCCTTCTTGCCTGCAAGGTTTCTTTTAAGAAATCAGCTGATTGTCTAATGGGAACTCCTTTGTAGGTAACTGTCTCCTTTTCTCTTGCTGCTTTTAAGATTCTCTCCTTACCTTTAATCTTGGCTAATGAAATTATGATGTGCCTTGGTATATGCTTCCTTGGGTCCAACTTCTTTGGGACTCTCTGAGCTTCCTGGACTTCCTGGAAATCTATTTTCCTTTGCCAGATTGGGGAAGTTCTTCATTATTTTTTCAAAATTTTTTCAATTTCTTGTTCTTCTTCCTCTCCTTCAGGCACCCCTATGATTCAGATGTTGGCATGTTTAAAGTTGTCCTGGAGTTTTCTAAGCATCTCCTCATTTTTTTGAATTCTTGTTTCTTCATTCTGTTCTGGTTGAGTGTTTATTTCTTCCTTTTGTTCCAAATTTTGATTTGAGTCTCGATTTCCTTCCCTTCACTGTTGGTTGCCTGTATATTCTCCTTTATTTCACTTTGCATAGCCTTCGCTTTTTCTTCTGTTCTGTGACCATACTCACCCATTTCTGTGAGCATCCTGATTACCAGTGTTTTGAACTGTGCATCGTATAGGTTGGCTATCTCTTCATTGCTTAGTTCTGGTTTTGGAGCTTTGACCTGTTCTTGCATTTGGGCCATATTTCTTTGTCTCAGCACAGCTCTTATTTTGTAAGGAACAGAGCCTTAGGTATTCACCAGGGCAGGGCAACCCACTTTGCTGCATTGTGGTGTTCTGTGTGGGGAAGGGGTCCAAGAGGGAACAATACCACTTGCTCAGCTCTCTCGTCTGGCTTTTAGTCACTTCCCCCCTTACCCACAAGCAAATTGGGATCTTTAGGTGCTGATTCCCAGGTGGGCGGGTCTGTTCATGTTCTAGGACCCTGCGGTACTCTCCAAGGAATTCTCCTGTGAGGCTGGGAGTCTTTCCCACCGCTGCAACCCCCACAGATATTCACAGATAGAGGTTTTGAGGCTTTCTTTACCTGCACTGGAACCCTTGGTTGCGTGGTCTGTCTTGCTCCCAGTTGTTCCCCCCAGTTTATCTGTAAGCAAATGTAAGACCACCCAGTCCTCCAGCACCTGCTTTGCCACTTGTTCTCTCTGCCCTGGCTGCCCATCTCCACCCCTCCTACCAGTGTGAATGAATGTTTCTTCTTTAATTCCTTGGGTGTCAGACTTCCATACAGTTGGATTTTCTGGCAATTCTGGTTATTTTCTGTTTTTAAACTTGTTGTCCTTCTTTTGGTTGTGCAAGAAGGTAAAGTGTATATACCTCTGCTTCAATCTTGGCCAGATATCCCCCAAAGGCATTTCTTTAGGAAGGAAATACACACTATGGGTCAGAATACCAGCCATCTCAAGCAAGCTTTTGGCAAGTGTTAGATTCAGTCAATTCATAGTTGAATTTTTTGACAAGTGCCTGAAGTGCTGAAATTTGGTGCTGTTGATTCAGGTGGGATCAATATACTATAGACACCAGACTGGAAGCAGAGTTGACATTCTGTTATAGAAGCTGAGAACCTGAATTTCATTCTTGTCAGACTGAGAGCCATCTTCTTTTTCTCCAAAGGTAGATTAATACTGATGGCTCATTTTTCAGGAGTTTTGATTATGTTCAAGGACTTGGATAAATACCCTGATGTAAGCTCAAAGTCCTGGAATATGAACAAACTTTAGTCAATAACAGACAGAAACCACATAGATGCCTTATTTAGACTATGCTAAGCACTTCACATGCATTATCACCTTTAATCCTCAGCAGTTCTACAATGTAGAGAGCCTACTTTTGTTCCTAGGTTGAGAAGAGGGAGCCCTAAGTCGCCCAGTGTACACAGCTAAAAAGTGGGACAACCGAGATGTGTGTCCAGGCAGTCTGACTGCAAAGCTTGTTCGCCTAAGTCCCACAATGCCCCGCCTTCACGTGAGCTGCAGGTTTTGTAGTTTTCCTTATTTGACAGATCCTATCATCCAGTCCCGTCTCTGGCTCCAAAGAAACAAGCCTTTTGGACTTGTGGGATCTTTTTGAAGGTTACCTCTAGAGCGGTAGTCCTGAGGTTAAGGTGTCTGCTGAATCAGAGCCTCAACCACCGTCACTGAGACAATAAAGAACTCTGTTAAAGTCAGGCTTGAAGAATATACAAAGAATACTCCAGAACCTGCATTAGAATAGCCATGTCTGAATTTAGCCAAAAAGAGGCAGGGATTAAGGAGAACTAATTGCCAAAAGAGTGCTTTTCCAATGAAGTTAGCCAGGTTTCTCAAAATGTGGTCTTTGGACCACCTGCATTAGAAGTGTTAGGAAGTTCACAAATATGTCCCCCATATTGCTTTGGTTAACAAAGTAAGACTTTTCTTAGCACTCTTACATTTGGGAATTATCAAATGAGACAATTAGGTTGCTTTAATTGAGATTTGCAGCCTGACAAAATAGGAACAGGGAAAAGCCATTGGCTTCTAAAGCTCAGAAGAAGACGAGAAGTATGAAGGTCAGGGGCAGGAAGATACTGGAATGCAGGACAGTAGGCTATAAGGATGCTGATGATGCTGTCTCATGGTTTTTAAGGGGCGTTGGTACCTCCTCACTGTACCCCAGAACAAAGTGCTACCTGTGCAGGCATCTTCTGACCCTTTCCTCTTGGGCTCCACTAATTCTAGGAAGGAAGCACACATGCCTTTCCTCCCTCAGTTCCTGAAAGGAGGGGGCTGCAGTTTCCCCAGGCAAATCGGCTTTTGGTGACAGGTCACTTTCCTCTCCTTGCATCCATCGTCCCACACTTCTTTCAGGTTCTTATGCAGATTTCTAGCTGCCCTTGCACCATGGCAGAGTGGGGAGTGCCAAAAAGATGAAGCATGAGGTAGCTCCTCCTTGCCAACTAGAGCTAGTTTCACAATGCCTTCACTGGTATTCAAATTTGCTTCCACTTTTCATTCCACTTCCTTTTTTTTTGTCTTTACCACCCCAAACATCAAACAAGAAGCTATAAGGACTACACTCTGTCAAAAATCTTACTATATCTAAAGTCTTGCCACATCAGCATGTAAGCCCTCAGAGTTTGTTTTCAGGAAGCACTGTTGGCGGTGCACAGGAGACCCAGGAGGCCAAAGTACAAGCTGCAAGCACACCGTAGTTGCCTGGCTGCTGTCAGGGCTTACTCCAGTGTTTGGTAGGATGGCTGGTATTTTCTTTCAGAAGTTATTCTGTAGTTAATGATTGCTATTGCCTATGAAAAACATTGGTTTAATAGTTGTACCTCCTTTAATTCTGATCCTCAGCCTTCATACACCCACATGGACGTTTCTGAGGAAGACTAATTGTTGAGGTATTTTGGTCTAATTTAAGTTTTAAATGAAAGGCAGCACAGGTTTGGTTGGGCATAGGAACAAATTATATTAAAGCAGCTAGCCTTCTGTTTCCACAAGAGCCTTGCAAGTTGGGCATCAGCCACACTTTATAGGTGAAGAAACTAATGTTCTGACAAATTGCTCAAGCTTCATAGACAGTTAAGTGTTAGAATCAGGATTTCAAGCCCACTTGACCTGCATCCATGGCCTGTGGTCACTCCAATTGCTCGTTTGGGGTGCCAGGTGATGACATTAGTGGTCCCAGTGACATGGACAGCTCTCCTCTGCTGCTGCTGCAGCTCCTGCTCCTTCAGCAAGGATGATGGTGTCATAGGCTTGCTAGCAGCCACCCTCTGTCTGGGCAGCATTCTTTCTCACCTACTTTTTAGCCCTCTATTTTAACTTGATGCAACTCTATTTCTTTGCCTACTTTTACCTTCTTCCAGGATTAGGGTATTTCCTGGTTCCCCCTCTCCTACTAACACTCAAAATTACTTTTAATTTCTGTTAACTGCTTAGATGTTGAGGTGCACCATGATGAATGAATCTTAAGTGGAGATTGCCCATTAGAAACATAGTCTCTAAAAATAACATGGTGTATAAGGGAAGCCAAAGTTACTTTTTACAGACTGTTTCTACAAAAGAAGTAGGCCCTTACCATACTCTGAAATCTAGGACCAGCTGAAGCCCCTCTCTCAGAGGAGGTGAGAGAAGTCCTTGGATTTTTAAGTCTACAGTCATGTGGGAGTGTTGTCACTGCTGTAGATTTTGCTTTGCAATTGCCATCTCACCACATATAAAAACTTATCTACAGTCAAATGTCCCTACAAACGAAACTACTCCATGTTTCTTTGTTCCCTTTCTTCAATTAAAAGGAAAAAAAGATATTGGAATGACTAATATTCTAGTACCAAAAGCATCACAGAGAAAAAGAAAGCTGGTGATTTTATGCTATTGCTATAGAAACAGCAGTGAGAAGTGAGCATAAACCTTGCCTTTAAATGAGTCGGTTATTCTCTTTTAGACCACTGGTGCAATAATAGACATTCTCCTTTCACATAAACAAAGAATGGAGCATCTATTGATGTAGGGTTTTACTTTGCATAAGGCCTTTATTTTAACCTAAAACATGCCATATAGATAAAGGTTAAGAGGGTTTTCTTAAATGCTGCCTCAGTTTCGAATTCATGCCGATGGTTCTGTGAACACATTGTCTCTAGACACAGTCTTAGTGATTTCACTGTATAATCTGGCCAACATTCATTCAGTTAATATTTACCAAACACCTACTGTATGGCCGGAATCTGCTAGACACATTGTAGGTCAGGGGAAAAAAAGCAAGTAAATAAAAATACTTAAAAATTTTGTTGAGTATTCTGAATGAAACAGACAAAGGATTAACCAAGCAGGTACCTATTCCTGGATAGGCTCATAAGGATATTTAAATTATGACTTGAAGGATGATGAGTAACTTGCCCTCTGAAGAGTGAAAGGAAGAGGAGACCCACAGAAAGAAAAGGCCTGTGCAAATTACTGTTACAAGAACACACCAAGTGTGAAACTGAGAGCAGTAAGAAGAGGGAAAGTGACATGAATGAGATTGTCACGTATGATTAATCCCTCTTCCACCACTCCTGATCCATGCACTACCTCTGTCACATGCTCTGTGTCCTGGGAGGTCTGTCCCTCCTGTTCTCCCACATCACATTGTATTAAGCACCCAGACTTCTTTGACCTAAAGGCTTCCAAGTCAATTGGGAAGTACCAGCAGGAGATCAGAGGACAGGAAGAGAGAAGTCATTGTATTTCTTTCCTTCCTGCTGATAGTTCTTCCTATGAAGATCCAGTAGGTCTGGCTCTAGTCCACCCCCAGTCCTTGTAGAACTAGGAATGGTAATGGCTGCCTACTGTTGTTATTTTTTTTAATGGATTTGAGAGAGAGAGAGAGAGAGAGAGACATTGATTTGTTGTTCCACTTATTTATGCTTTCATTGGTTGTTTATTGTATGTGCCCTGACCAGGGATTCAACCCACAACCTTGGTGTATCAGGATGCTGTTCTAACCCATTGAGCCACCCAGACAAGCCCCAGCTGTTGTTAGTTTTATTATTATTTCCTTCATTTGCTTCCTCAACCCCCACACCTCCATAAGGAGTTATTTCATGACAGTCTTTACATCTGAACCATGGGGAATGAATTCTGTTTCTTGCAAGGTCCCTGACGACAGAAAATGAAGCCTGGTGAGTGAGGCAGGATAATTTATAGACCTTGTAAGCTAGGAATTTAGATTCTCTTCTCACAGCAGCATGAAACCATTCGAATATAATCCCCACTTGAGGCGGTCACTCTGGCTGCTCTTGAGGGTATTGACTAGGGGAAGGAGGGCTAAAGACTGGAAGCTGTGAGACCAGCTGGAAGGCTGTGCAGGAAAGGAAAGGTGATGCTTGGGCCAGAGTATAGGAGAAGGCTAAATGAGTGAATTCAACATAGAACTGCAAAAAGGACATAGGAATCAAGAGTGTAAACCAGGAATTAAATTTCTGGTTTGAGGCAATGGGAAGTGGTGAGGATTGGAAATCAAGGTTCTTTTCTTGATGGGTTTCATTCAAAATGTCTGTGCTATACCCAGGAAAAGATTCCAGTAAGTAGATTTTATTTTCAACATAGAGATAACTTAAAATCAGAGTTGGGAGTGCACATAGTCCCCACAGAAAAGAATATTTAAAAACAGTAGAAAAGAGAATGCAGGAATTCCAAGATTTAAACGTCTTTAGGAGGTATTTGAATGCACATTTTAATTCCTCCCAAAATACTGCTTTAAAAATATATAAATCCAGCTTTAGAGGAAAGAAAAAGGAAAATAATGAATGCTTCAGAAATAAAATGTGAAAATGCTAGGTATTATACTTCTCCCCATAAAATAAGCTTGATATCTAATTGGAAATATTTTTTAAAAGAGCAATAGTTCTGTGCCTTCTAGAAACACTGTTTTACTTCTGCTTTGACCATTGGCACAGATGTAGCTCATATGACAACTTTGGCCTTGTGCAAGAAGCTCGTGAATTGACTGTAGAACTAAACGAGTTAATTTGCCTCCTCATCTCCAGCTCTTATTTCTATTCAACAGGATTATGCTCAGGTGGTGAATTCTGCATATTGTCTAACTTAATTGGGAAATGTGTTTGCATTGATAAGCTTCCAGACTAATTCAATTGAAGGAAAGCTTTCTAATTTCATCTTTCATTTTCTAGAATTAAAAAAAAGTAGAAGAATGTATGAAAATGGCACCAATGTGTTACCAGAAATACAATCCATAATAACCAAATCTGTTTGCTTTTTACTTCAAAACAATCACCAGGGCGTGCAATGAGACATTTCTTGGTGTTTTCTTTCGGTCCCCTACAAATGATCATCCTCTAACTCCAGGGACTTTTAGATTTTATCATATGGCCTTCTAGCTTGTATGTCACAACACTAAACTGTCATCTGTAGCATCCACTAGAATGTTATTGACAAAATGTCCACTCATATTGAACTAAGCACTCAATAAACCACTATAAGTAAATTGTGGTGCTCTTAGCTCAAAGGATAGTATATTGATTCTCCACATGAGCATGGGCCTAGCAGAATGACCCTAGCTACAGTTCCCTATGGTACCTGGAAAATGTTGGTGAACTGTCTTTTTTCAGGTCCCCAGAAGTAAAAAAATTTAAACATTTTTGGGGGTGTTGTTTGTATAGAATATTTTATTTTTAATAATTAACCACTAATCACTGCTGTGTGCTTATGGGCTAAAATGCTTCCATTTATATATTATATTAATTATATTATATTATATTATATTTATTATATTATATTATCATGGTAATCCATGCTTATAAGGAAATTTGGAATCATCATACAAAGGAATCTGCTTTTAATAGTTTGTGAGTCCCTTCAGAGATTATGTGCATGTGTGTGTATGATATTATAATTTCTTTTTTCCACAAACAGAATCATACTCTTCATACTTTTTGGAATTTTTTTGGTGTGGTGAAGTGGGGCTTTCTACTTTATCCTTCTGGGAATCTTTCTGTATTACTACATACTACTCTGTCTCATTCTTTTTAATAGCTGCCATGTGTATCATTGCATATATATAGCATGGTATATTTATCCCTGGATAGACCCTGGACCTCTCAATTTTCCCATTTGTTTCTTGGTTCTTCTATTAGTATTATTCAGCTGAACAAAATAGTCAACTGACTGAAATTAGCAGTGTTCTCACCCTGCATAAACAAAAGAGTACAGTGCATCGAATTGTATTTCCTAAAATGCAGGTGACTTCGTTGGCAATCTATGGCAAAGTATTTGTGGGGCGGGAGATTAGAAGAGTGGATGGTATGAGAGTTCCGTAATTTGAATTCTCACTTTTATGTAAGAAATGGTTATTTTTTTAATTAAGCAACTTACACCCAAACTGTGGCTTTAAGGAATGCGACTGTTGCTTAAAAATAGATGACCTTGAAGACAGAAAAAACCCAATTAATTAGAGCTGTCATCCATTAAAAGCATACCTCTGGAGGAGTAACAACATATATTTATAAGGCACTTCACAGTTTCTAAAGTGTTTTCATGATCATTTTCTCAGCACAATGAATGAATAGATGTTGTCATCCCCAATTTGTAGGTGAAGAAATTGAGACTCCAAAAGTCTGATTCGAGTTCCTATAACTCTTTGTCTTTAATAATAACGGTATATGCCCTATGTTCATAGCAATGCAATTCACAATAGCCCAGATGTGGAAACAACCTAAGTACCCATCAGCAGATGAATGGATAAAAAAAAAACTGTGGTGCATTTACACAATGGAATACCATGCAACAGTAAAGAAGGAATTTTTACCTTTTGCAACAGCTTTGATGGAACTAGAGATTATTATGCTAAGTGAAATAAGCCAGTAAGTGAAAGACAAATACCACATGACCTCACTTATAAGTGGAATCTAATGAACAAAATAAACTAATGAACAAAATAGAGCTGGAGGCATAGAATCATGGAACAGACTGACAGCTATAAGAGGGAGAGGGGAAGTGGGGACTGATTGAAAGAAGGTGAAGGGATTAGTCAAAGAACATATGTGAAGGGCCCATGGACATGGACAATTGTGTGAGGATTGAGTGCAGGAGTGGGGAGGTGGGCTATGTGGAGGGGACAAAGGGGAAGAAATTGGGACAGCTGTAATAGCATAAACAATAAAATATTTTTAAAAATTAAAATATATATATATTACTGTAGTTGTTTCCTAGGACTTCCATACCAAATTACCACAAACTACACAGATTAGAACAGAACTTCGTTGTCTCTCAATTCTGGAAGCCAAAAATCCCAAATCAGAGTGTCAGTGAGGTTGGTTTCTTTTGCAAGCACTGAACAAGAATCTGTACTTGCCTTGTCCCCTAGCTTCTAGCAGTTGCCAGAAGTCTTTGGCATTTATTGACCTGTAGATGCATCCCTCCAATTTCTGTGTCTGTTGCCACATGGCATCCTCTCCCTATTTGTGTCTGTGTCCGAATTTTCCTCTTTTTATAAGAACAGCAGTTATTGGACTATCACCTAGTCTAATACAGCATGACTTTATCTTAATTTGATTCTATTTGCAGATATCCTATTTCCAAATAAGGTCACATTCACAGGTACCAGGGTTTAGGCCTTGAACATATATCTCTGGGGCACACAGGTCAGCCCACAATGATGACTGTGGGTCACTGGATGAATGTTTTCCAGGAGCACAAGAACATTTTGAGGAAACTTTGTGTTTCATACTAATGGAATAGAAATAATAGTTCTTACTGCTTTCTGTACTTTTTTCCTAAATTTCCATTTACCCAAATTCCTATCACCAATGTGATTGAACTATTACAAGTTTTTTTATTGAGCTATAATTCACATATCATAAAATTTTTCATTTTAAAGTATATTATCCAGTCATTTTTAGTATATTTCACAGTTGAGCGACCATCACCACTGTGTAATTTTAGGATGTTTCATCACCCCTAAAAGTACCTGTACCCATTCAGAATTACTTCCAACTCCCTGCTACACCCAGCCCTTTATTTCCTTCTCCATGGATTTGCCTATTTTGAACATTTCATATAAATGGAACCATAAAATATGTAGTTTGGGTCTGACTTCTTTCACTTAATAAGTTTTCAATGTTTATTGATGCCATAGCATGTATCAGTGACTTACTCTTTTTATCATGGATAATCCATTGCATGGATCTACCATATTTTGTTTATTCACTTAATCAGTTAATGGACCTTTCGATTGTTTCACTTTTTTTACTATTATTAATAATACTGCTATAAGCATTCATGTGCAAGATTTTATGTGGACATGTTTTCAATTCTCTCCAGTTTATACCTAAGAGTGAAATTTCTGGGTCATATGGAATTCTACATTTAACTTTTGAGGGACTGCAGAACTGTTTTCAAAGTGGCTGTACCACTTTATATTCCCACCAGCAATATGTGAGGGTTTCAGTTTCTTTACATCCTCAGCATTACATGTTATTAGTCTTTTTTATTATACCCATTCTAGAGTTAGTGGGTATGACATGGTATGTCATGGTTTTGATTTGCATTTCCCTATTGGCTAATAATATTGAGCATCTTTTCATTTGTTTATTGTGCATTTATGTATCTTCTTTGGAGAAATGTCTGTTCAAATTCTTTGCCCATTTTTAATTGAATGATCTCTTTTTATCATTTAGTTGTATGAGTTCTTTATACATTTTGAACACTAGATCTTTATCAGATATATAATTTGTAAAAATTTTCTCCCATTCATTACTTTCTGGAGAGTATCCTCTGATGAACAAAAGTTTTAAATTTTTATGAAGTCCAGTTGATCTCTTTTTTCTTTTGTTGCCCAGAAACCATTACCTAACCCAAGGGTATGAAGATTTTCACCTATGTTTTTTTAAAGAGATTTATCATTTTAGCTCTTACATTTAAATCTTTGATCCGTATTGAGTGAATGATTAAAAAAACTTCAGCCCTGACCAGGAGGCCTGGTTAGTTAGAGTATCATCCAGTACACCAAAGGGCTACAGGTTTGATTCCTGGTCAGGGCACATACCTAGGTTGCAGATTCAATCCCAAGTTGGGATGCGTATGGGAGGCAACTGGTCGATGTTTCTCTTTCACATCAATGTTTCTCTCCTCTCTTTCCCTTCTCTTTCTAAATTCAATGAACATAGCCTCAGGTAACGATCAAAACAACAACTTCACAACTTAGCAGAAGAAGGGAATTTCTTCAACCTGATAAAGAGCATCCATAAAAACAGCTTATCATACTTAATAATATAAGACCATGAAAGACTGAATGCTCTCCCCCTAGGATCAGAAACAAGACAAAGCTGTCTCTTCTCACCATTTCTCTTCTTCATTGTATTGAAGATTCCAGTCAATTCAATAAGGAAGGAAGAAGAAATAAATAATATAAGGCATCCATATTGGAAAGGAATAAGCAAAGCTGTCTTTATTCATGAGCAACATGAATGTCTATAGAAAAGTAATAAATGAGTTCAGCAAGGTGGAAGAACATGAAAATCAATATACAAAAATCAATTACATCTCTATATACTAGCAGAGAGGAATCTGAAAATGAAGTTAAGAAAACACTTTTGTTTACAATAACATCAAAAATAATAAAATACTTCAAAATAACTAACAAAGTTAGTGTAAAATTTGTATACTGAAAATTAAAAAGCACTGCTGGGAGAAATTAAAGGTCTAAATAAATGGAGAGCCATTCTATTGGAAGATTCAATATTGTTAAGTTGACACTTCTTCCCAGATTGATCTAAAAACTCACCAGTGGGTGGTTGTTTTTCATTTTGGTTTTTTGTAGAAATTAATGAGCTACTTTTAAAATTTATATGGAAATTCAAAGGTATAGCAAAACAGTTGTGTAAAAGAAGAACAAAGGTGGAGGACTTACACTTACTGATTTCAAAATTTACTATGAAGCTGCGATAATCAAAGCACTATGGTACTGGCATGAGGAAGATAGATCAATGGAGCACCAGGCAGAGT
This sequence comes from Desmodus rotundus, assembly GCF_022682495.2. Classification (NCBI taxonomy): domain Eukaryota; kingdom Metazoa; phylum Chordata; class Mammalia; order Chiroptera; family Phyllostomidae; genus Desmodus; species Desmodus rotundus. Next base: position 84,562,867 of record NC_071394.1, read on the forward strand.
TGATAAATTAAACCTGACATTTATGGTCAGTTGATATTTAACAAAAGTGCTAAGGCAATTTAATGGGTAAAAGAATAGCCTTTCAAGAAACAGTGCAGAGACATTTGGATATCCACGTGCAAAAGTATTAACTTACACCTTACCTCCCACCATATACAAAAATTAGCTCAAAATTAAATATGGACCTAAAAGTAAGAGTTAAAGGTATAAGACTTCTAGAAGAAAATGGAAGGAAATTTTTATGACCCTTCTGGATTAGGAAAAGCATTTGTAGACAAATGCTTTTGAAGAAAAGATGATAGCCCTGGCCGGTGTGGCTCAGTGGATTGAGTCCTGGCCTGCTAACCAAAGGGTGGTTGGATTGATTCCCAGTCTAGGGCATATGCTTGGGCTGGGGCCAGATCCCCAGTAGGAGGTGCACAAGAGGCAATCATATGTTGCTATTTCTCTCCCTTTCTTTCTCCCTCCCTTTCCATCTCTAAAAGTAAATAAATAAAATCTGTTAAAAAAAGGAAGATGATAAATTGGGCTTCACAAATATTAAAAGGTTTTGCATTTCAAAGACACCATTAAGTAAATGAAGACAAGCCACAGACTGGTAAAGATATTTGTGAATCATATATATGTTAAAGTTCTTGTATCCAGTTCTTGTATCCTTGTATAAAAAGAACTCTTCCTTTTCATTAATATGAAAACATATCACCCAATTCAAAACTTGGTAAAAGATTTGAATATGCATATCATAAAAGAAGATGGGCATATGACTTAATGATAATCTCAACACCATTTGTCATTCACAAACTGCAAATTGAAGCCACAATGAAATACTACCTCATACCTACCACAATTGCTATTTTCCTGGTATGTGCCTAAAAAACATGAAAACATTATGTCCATACACACAGCTGAACATGAATGTTCTTCGTACCATTATTTAGATTATCTAAACCTGTAGACAGCCTACAGCTCCATCAGCTCAACTGATGAAGGGATAACAAAATGTGGCATACCAATATATTGGAATAGTATTCTGTAATAAAAAGTAATGATACATGCTACAATATGAATGAATCCCCAAAATATTATGCTATATGAAAGAAGTCAGATGCAAAAGACTTTATATTTTCTATCTAGACTTTCTAGATATTCCATTTATATGAAATATCTAGAAAGGGTAAAAGTTTAGACACCAAAACCAGATCAGTGATAGCCTGGGGTTGGGGTGAGAGTAGCGACTGACTGCCGACAGGCATGATGGATCTTTAAGGTTGGTGGGAGGGGAATGTTCACCAACTGAATTCTGATGATTTTTGCAAACTCCTTAAATATTCTAAGAACGTATACTAAAATGGTATTTGCAGCATGTAAATTTATCTCAATAAAGCTGTTTTTAGAAAGGCGATCAGATGCTATTCAGGGAAGATTTCAAGAGATCAGTTGTTAATTTAAAAGCATATATGTGAAGTATGCATTGAAATGAATGTTAACAATTTTAAAAAGGGCTACATTCTGTTTTAATAAGTATATGAAAATGTCTTAGGTTCAGAATTACCACTATTTTTTTATTAAGGGTAAAAGAATACTCAGTGAATTTAAACTTCAGCCAAAGGGATCTAGGAAAAACTAATGGAATAAAATTCCTTTTGGTGATTGTGAAGCATAGAAATGAATGTGTAAGGATGACCTTATACATGAAACCTCATTCTATATGATTTTAAATTTCAATACACAGCCATATTAGCTATATGCCTAAACATCATTGCACATATTTGAATACACTATTCTGTAAACTCACTGTTCCTTGTAATCACTGCAGCAGTTATTTGGTGAGAACAGCATACCTGAAGATGTGCATTCAAATTTGGTTCTTTTTAGGTCATGATAAGAAAAATGAATACCTTTTGGCTTTAAGAACAAATGATTCTGGTAAATGAATCAAATCATCAGAAGTCTGACATCAGTTTTGCAGTTCATTTTAACCTAAAATGATTGTACATACAGAAGAAAAGTGAATAGGTAATCTGAACAAATGAGTTTATCTACACTCTTGGATGGTTGTTACCATTTACTCAAATACTCACTGCAGTTGCCATTATGAAAAAAAAATTGTCAATCAAAGATGAAGATATAAAAGTGAATTGAAAATTGAATTCAAAAGTAATTTTACTTTCAAATGGTTTGCAATCGTAGATGTTAAGTTTAGAATGAATGTCGTTAATGACCATAGCTGTGAGAGTTATACACCTGCTGATCACTAGAATATCATAATAAATGAGGTTGATTTTCCTGTTGACTACCCCATTTTTTCTCAACATGGTCTCATTACTTTTTCTATCACATTGCTGACCCTTAGCTATAAATGCTCACTTACAGATATAAAAAATGTATTAGCTCATGTATGATTCTTTTTTAAATGTATCTTTAAGTGCAGGAGTAATGCCAGTGTTGCTTGTCTTTTTCTGCTCTGTTAGGTCACAGGTTTTAGATGCTGAAAATCAAGCCTGTAATACAAGTGAAGAGATTTTTTATAAGCAGCCCTCCTTATAGCAACTAAATTGTCCCCCCAAAAGCACATAAGCATAATGAAGCCTTTAAGTAATCACACAAATGCATTTATATTCTCTCTCTCATGAATGACTAATTTTATTTTATTTTTTTAAGTAGCAATTCAGCTTGCGTTCAGAACAATTTAAGCTTAGCACATGATTTTGTTTTCCCTCCAAAACCAACTCTTCTTAATTATGAGGTAGGGAAGGTTTGAGTATTTATTTTTGCAAAGAAAGTAGAATAAATCCTCATCACCATATGAATGGCTTAGTCTTGATACCTCTGTCCTGAATTGGGTGCAGGATCATTTAGAAATTCATCCAGCTCTCAGAGCCCTAATGGTTAGGTTTAACTGAGAACTACTTTGCACATACCAAAACCTGGCCTCTGGAAGGGCAAAAACATGCCATGCATTCAGTGTGAGCCTTACAGCTCAGGAGGCCCACCTCTCTTAATATTTGTTGAATTATATTAAAAGATCAACTATAGAGAGCTAACAAATCTTTCTTTTGGATTTTCACACAGTCCTCAGGAGTATTCTGTCTGGAATCCTCTTCATCCAGATATCTGCATGGTTCCAACCTTTGCTTCATTCAACTCTGCTCAAATGGAACTTTCTCTGGGAGGCCATTTCTAACTACATTTCCTAAAATAACACTGCCCACTCCATCTCTCTCTGTTGTCTTGCTATACTTTATAGCAAGTATATACCAAGTATACTGACTTCAGAGTCATTAATGAGAGTTGACATGTTACATGTGTACTTATTTGTTTATAACTATTTTCCTTCATTAAAACACATGCTTCATGAGAACAGGGACTTATTCTATCCACTGTGATATCCCAGTGTCTGCTTTCATGTCTGGCACCAAGTAGGTGCTCAATAAATAGATGATTAAATATTATCACTCTAGTAGGGCTTCACAAAGGCAGTTTGCAATTCATTACAAAGCTGTACCTGTGTGCGAATACCGTGATAACCAGAATGTGGTCTCAGCCCTCAGGAAGCTTACAGGCTAGAAGAGACACTGCAGACAACAGCCTGTAATAATTCCCGTACATGTTTATCAAGACTGACTGCAGCAGGGTGACAGATGTCACGGCCCACACCCCCACCCATCCCACTTTCCAGTATGGAGATTGGGACACTGGTCGAGGATTAGGCAGTCACTTATGAGCCACTCAAATTTTCATTATTAGAAAATTAAAGGCCCAAAATATGCAGAGTTCACTAAGCAATCCACAGTGACCTAAGTTGATGGTGGGTAGTACTCAGGTAGAACTTTCTGTGAGCCAGGTAATCTCTAAGCATTTGCTTATACATACACTTAAGTAGTACTCACAGCAATCTTAGAGTACTACTATTTTCCACATTTTACTGAAGAAACTAAGACACAAAATGTTAAGTGACTAGCTCAGTGTCACTAAGCAATAGTAAAGCCAGAATTTGAACCCAGAAAATCCAACTTCAAAACTGTTGCTCTTAACTATTATGGCATATTTCCACACTTTTTGATGTCATAATAACAATTTATCACACACACACAAATAGCAGCACTTGGAAACTACAATCAACTCAAGATGACAACACTGATAATGAATTTTTAATAAACTGTCCTCCCAAATTGCAGAAATTTCACCTCTCTTGTGCCTGTACGTGCACAGACTAGAAACTTTATAAAATGCCAAGCCTTTCAGGGCAGTCAGACATTTTTGTGAAATTTAGAATGAGAAACTTTTAAATTCTAAGATGGACTTTGAAATACCAAATTCTGGTAACCCATTTAAACTAAATTAGAATGTTACTAGCAAGTGGTAAAATTGAACAATATGGCACTGCATGTTATTCGCCCATGAAAACAAAGGAAAAGATTTGCATATTTGCATTAGATAATGGCCCATAAAGAGGACTAGTTACTGACCTATAACACTAAGGGGAAATGAAAAAAATTCAGTAATAGAAGCCAAAAAACGTGCTGTGCTAAGTCAAAAAAAAAGGATGTGATTATTTTCAATTTGTAAATCTGAGTTGTTTTCAAGGAAGAGGTGGCATTTCAACCCAAACTGTGATGGATGAATATAATTTCAGTTGGCATAATGAGAGAAGGGGCTTTCCAAGGGAAATGCATAAGCAAAGGCACAAAAGTACAAAAGGATGGAGTATGTTTAAATGGCAGCAAGCATGATGGTATTAGCATTGTGTCAGCTTATTCCAGAGGCCTATATCATCCTCTGGGTCCACCTCTGATATCATTTGCAGATACAGTGGACAGCTTGGTGTGAGCTTGCTTGGATAGAGTGCCATATCAATTGCCACCCAGGGAGCCTGCTCTACCCACAGACAAGCACAGCCTAGAAATACTGGGGCATTAAGGCCCCCAGAGGCAACCCTTAACCATTGGGCATTGGGAGTAAGTGGTTATATGCTCCCCACTCCCACTCTTCAGGTGGACAATTCTGAGAGATGTCTGTACATGTCTCCAGATGTCCTGGTGGAATAGAGGCCCATAACAGTGTCACTGATAGTGTGCCCTTATCTTGGCTTTTCCTCTTTTGTTGTCTTACTCACCCTGCTATCTCATTCCTGCTTCATGGAATCACCTCTCCAGTAAACTCCTCGTACTTATGTCTTTTTCTCAGACTCTACTTTTGAGGGTTTGCTTCTTAAAGATACTGTACTTACACAACCAGGTACATGAGATAGCTCAAAGAATTGGATTGTCAAACACACTCACATGAATCAGAGATATTAGCCAGTATCGAAGCACATGTAAAGCAGAAAGAGACTACCATTGTAGCTCTCCCGTCCTTTCTAAAAGCAGTTTGGCCCAGATTTAACAGATGACTTCTCTAAGCAATTTAGGCATACCTCCTTGTTTTATTGATCTTGAGATTGAGATCACATGAAGGGTTATCAATAGGGAGGGGGAAGAGGGAGAATGGGGGGAAAGGTACAAGGAATAAGAACCATAATTGGTAGGTACAAAATAGACAGGAAGAGGTTAAGAAAAGTATAGGAAATGGAGAAGCCAAAGAACTTATATGTATGACCCATGGACATGAACTAAGGGGCAGAGTGCTAAAGGGAGGGTGGATGCAGGGCAGAGATGGATAAAGGGGAGAAAACAATGGGACAACTGTAATAGCATAATCAATAATATATACTTAAAAAGTAAAAAATAAATAATGATAAAGTAAACTTCATGAAAATTAAAAACTGCTAATCAAAAGACATCATTAAGCAATAAGGTAATCTAGATAAAGCATATATGAATTTCTCTGTACTATTCTTGATACTTTTCCCTAAGTTAGAAATTATTTCCATATAGGTTAAAGATACCATTAATATAATAGGCAAGAAAATACTTGCAATGCATATACATGACAAAGGATATACATGTGTGTGTGTGTATATGTCAAAAATATGAAGAACTCATACAATCATAATAAGAAAACAACCCAATAAAAAACTTAACAGATTCTTCACAGGATATACCAGTAAATACATGTAAAAGAGTTCAATGACTTTATTCATAAGACAAATGCAACTAAAATCACAATGGTACTCATTTCTTACCCACTAGGCTTGGCTAATGATGAAGTCTGACAGCACCAAAAGTTGGTGAGAATGTATAATCACTGTAGCCACTTTGGAGAACCCTTTCTATAAAGATATACATATAGCTTCCTCAATGACCCAGTTATCCCATTCCTAAGTATCAAGAGAATAGATATACATATCAGTAACAGAATTCTACGAGAATTTTCTTACAGGTTTTCTTAAGCAACCAGGACTGGAAACAAATGTACATCAATAGGAAAATATATTAAAAATGAATTGTTATATAGACATGTAAGACTTAGCAATTTAAAAAAATATATCGAAATAAATAAATAAATAAAACTATGGGTTCATGCTGCTATGGTGGTCGGTGATGTGAGCTGTGAAAGAATTCACAAAGAGAAGAAAATGCAGAGAGTAAAGGTTTTATTTTTACTTTCCCAACGGAGGGAAAGGGCTAGGTACTAAGACATGCACCAGCATCAGCCCTGAGGGGTCAGTCAGGGCTTTGAGCTTTTATTAAATGTTGGGGTGGTTGTACAGCAGGATGTTTCAGTTGGTCTTGTATAGGCTGCAACATTTTTTGATGTTATTTTTGGGTGCAGGGTCCAGTCCAGTTGTTGTGGTCTGGTGTGTCCTGTTTTGTAAGTTCCTATAGCCTCTGTGCCTTCAGGATGCTTCCCAGTAGTTTTTTAGTCCTGAGGATAAAGACTCATAAAATAATTAGGGTCAGTCATGCTTTATGGGGTCCACCTAGCTCTGGCAAAGATAGCCTGAAAAGGGGGCTTTTGTCCAATTACATGCTACATTATATTTTGAGATGAATTTCAAAAATATAATGTTATAAGTGAAGGAAACCAGTCACAAAACAATATATTCTATGCCATTCCATATTAAGAAGCTCAAGAATAGATGACACTTACCCATGATGATAAAAAATCAGGAGTGAGGATTGACTAGAAGGAGCCAGAAGACAACTTTCTAGGGTGATGGAAATATTTTATATTTTCATTGGAGTGGTGACTGCATGTGTGTATATATTTATCAAAACACATGAGATTGTACACTGAAATCTGTGCATTTCAGTTACTCAAATTTTACCTAAAGAAATGAAAGAGAACATAACTATTTCTATGATATCCATTCATCATGCCCTGTAGAATGTGGACTCTAATTTATTGTGAACAATAAATGTGTAAACCTTGACATAAAGACCCTGCACAAATCGGCTCCTGCCTACCCTTTCGGCTTTATGTCCCTCCCTTACCTTCTAGATGCTACCCCTGCTGGCTTTCCTGTCTAAAGTAGGTAATTTCTTGATCTTTTCTAGTTCATTCTCTTACTTATTTTCTTTATTGCATTTATGATACATTTGTTTTGTCTCTTCATACTTTTTCCCCTGACTTTTTCAGGAGGTTAGCAACCTTGCCTTTTCTTACTATTATATTTGCCAGTGTATTCCCAGGTGATTGCCTGGTTCAGTGGATTCAGTAAGTATTTGTTGAACATGTGAATGGATGAAGGAAGGAAGGAATAAGTGTTTTTATTGTTCCATATATTGAGAAAGTGGTAGTATACTCAAATATTTCTCAATTTGGAGTTAGATCCTTAACTAATTCAAATAAAAGTTACATAGTCTTATTCCTACCTCTTATTCCTTATTCTAAAGTAAAGCAAACCTTTAATAAAACTGTGTCTCAATAGAGTTTTTGGTTGATGCAACCAAACCTTTTGTTTGATTGCAAAGGAACTTTATTTCCCCTTTCTCTTTCCAGATTCTTACTTGGTCTTTTCTTCTATCTCCTAATCAGAGCTTCTTACAGAGACCTAATAGCATTACTTCTGACAATGCTTTCCAAATATATTTGATCCTGTACTCTACTGGTAAAATGTTTGAGCACACTAACCATATAACCACATTTATTTATTTCAAAAATATGTAAATATATTGCTGTACTACTAATTAATGAAAGTGATCAGAAATAACATTTTTTAAAGGGTGAAATGAAAGGCAGTTTTAATATTTTCTTTATGCACTTCAGTGAAGAGTTGAGTAGCACCTTCTCCGTGTGCTCATCCCACTTTGAGCACACTGCCGTGGAGCAAAAGTACACATTTACTTATACATCCAAGTATAAAACTACAGTAGTGTTAACATTTTTGCATTTTAAACCTACCTCTAACTAGAATTAAAAGAATTTATTGCTTTTTATTTTTATTAATTTTTAAATCCTTTCCCAAGGATATATTTTTATTGATTTTACAGAAGGAAGGAGGGAGGGGGGGAGAAAGACAAACATTAATCAGTTGCCGCATACATGCCCTGACTGGGAATTGAATTTGCACCTTTTCGGTGTATGAGATGATGCTCCAACCAACTGAACCACCTGGCCAGGCAGAATTTATTGCTTTTTAAATGAATTTGTGGCATCATACAGTGCAGATATGGTAGAATTTTTAGCTTTATGGGCATACTCTGAATTTATCTCATTTAATTTTTACTGTACTTATTCTTAACAGTAAGAATGTTCAATGATAGCTTTCTACAGAAAAATATGTAGGCTATTGTAGAAGAAAGAAATAAAATGATTAGAAAAATGAGTGGGGGGAACAAGAAAGAACTATAGAAAAGGCTATGTTGATTTTTAAAAGTTAATTGCACTATAAATATTGGTAGCAGTGTATTTGAATAAAATGTTGTATTCTTGGGGAATTGCTAATTGTAGAAAATTAGCAGTTGGTACATGTAGCAAATATTTTTGCTAAAAATAGGGACAGAATAACTATTGTCCAATAGAAGATAGTCTTTCAAGAAACATCAATTCTATGATATAGCAACCTGAGACAGGTTTGGAGATTTTAAGCCTGCTCTGTTACCTCTGAGACCTAAAGGAAGCAGAACATAAAAATGAGCCTCTATCAATTTGAAGCAAACCTAATCTTTGTGATCATGGCTGTGGTCTAATCTATTAAAGATGTTCAAATTCACTGTCCTTGGTATCACTGCAGGTTGACCTGACAGCAGTAAACTTGTGTATTATAATTCTAGTTCCAAGATATGCGCTTAGGAAGTGAAACCGACAGTCAGTGTTTTGCGTCTGTCTCTAAGCAGACTAACAGCCTATATAAAATGACAGGTGCATTTTTAGGGAAAGAAACTCATAATGTTTTCCTATTTAGTAGGTGACAGTATGTCCCAAGATAATGCACGCTTAAAGGACTGGAACAAGCATGGTTATTAAAGGCTAGCAGATTCTCAGTTCATACAAATTGAATTTTTTTGTAGGCTGGAACACTGGAAATCTAGTATAAAGTACTGAAATAAATTAGCATATTAAGTGAATTTATACATATAAGCTTGTGAGCACTTTGAATTTAAGGAAGAAATTTTATTACTTCTTGAAAGACAAAAGGCAATTCTTAAATTCTGTGTTTGATCTCCCTGTTGGAAAAAGCCTATGTGATAAATTATATCATTTTGATGATTATCCAAAGATGTGGTTATTATATTGATGGAAATCTTTCTTCTTTTTGCTTTTTTCAGAATTACTGATTTAGGGAATATCAAAAGAAGATTGTACTTATCAACGGTCCATAAAGAACTGTCCTCAACCCCTCTGCATGCAAAAATCCCACTCTTTATGATCAAGCGCAAAATTGTAAGTGTCACATGAATGTTGCTTAAAATATTAAGTTCAATTCAGTGAATATTAATCATGTGCCTAGTCTGTGTATAAAGCACTTTGTTAAGTACTGTGGTAGTATAAAAATGAATAAAATTCATGCTTTTTCTTTACCTCACATGAAAATGTTTAAAATCTCCTAGGTAGGAGATTATAATTATTTGAAAATCAGAAAGGGCACAAAAACTATTATGGGAAGCACAGTAGAGATGGAAGGTGCTATTGCTACTTTGAAAGGGAAAGAAATCCATCTGATTTCAGGTTAAGGAATGGCTGCATGAAAGATAGTGCATTTAGCAAGGACTTTGAAGGACTGTGAGATTCCAACAGTTAGAAATGGGAAGCCATGCATTCCAAGCAGAAGGAACAGCATGGAGGCTGGGAAGTGGTACATATTTGGAGAACAGAGAATGACTGATCATTATTGTCAGATTTTTAAAAAATAGGTTTAAGGAAAATCAGTTTTACAATATAATAGTTCAGTATAGTTTGGGAGATTTTATGCCTGCTGTGAAACCTCTGAGACTTAAAGCATTATATAATGTATGCATAGATAAGCAATATGTTAGCTCATGAAAAATCAGGTAAGACGCCAACAAAGAAAAGTAACAAACCTCTGATAACTGATCTTAAATAAATAGAGGTTTATAAACTGTTAGACAAAGAATTCAGAATATTTCTCTTAAAGACATCTAGGGAACTTCATGAATACACAAACAGAAAACTAAATACAATTTAAAAAGCAATGCATGAACAAAATGAGAAGTTCAACAAAGAAATAGAAACCTCAAAAAAAGCAAACGGATTTTAGAACTGAAGAGTACAATGACTAAACTGAAGCATTCAATAGAGAGCTTAAAAGCAGATTCGACCATGCAGAATAAAGAGCTGACAGATCCAAGATGGCAGAGGAGGAAGTGAAAATTACTAATCTCCTCTCAGGACCAATCTGGAATTAAAACTAAATTGTAGAGAAATCAGCATGAATAACTCTCTGAACACTAGCTGGAGAGAAGCCTTACAAACACAGACAGACAGAATAAAATATTTCAGCACAACGTAACTGGTAAAGATTATGGTCGAGACGTGAGAGGGCTGGCTGGACTCCCATGGACAGCACTTGAAGTGTCGGAGGGATATTTCAGCAACCAGAGGCCCCCCGCTGAGAAGTGTGGGGGGGTCCCAACCCCAAGCTGAGCTCCCCAGCCTACAGCACCAGAGCTGGAAAGGAACCCAGATAACATCCAGCTGTGAAGAGCAACAGGGGTTCTATTGGCCAGGGAGAGAATGCAGAGAGCCTTTTAAAGGGCCAAAGCACAAAATTTCATTTGTAGCCACTTACCATGGGCACCAGCAATGGGAGGACAAAGTGGACTAGAGACACTTGAAGAGAGTCTAGTGTTGGTGGCTCTGGGGAGAGAACTGAGGGAACAGACTCTAGGATCTGTGTGCTGAGTCTCCCCATACTGTAGGAGCTATCTCTCTCAAGCAGAGCACTCCTCTCTGCATGGTATCAGTCAGATGGGAAGCAATAGCCCCACCCACAGCAATTACTCTGCCCCACCTGAGGGTGCTTAAGTCTGACTGCTGATTTCAGATTGATTTTATTAACAGCTTATTAGTTTCACATCTAAGGCAGGAAATACAAAGAAGCAGTCAATGGCAAGACAAAGAAACAAGAAAGAACAAGAGAATTTTCCAGAAGAACTAGATGAAATGGGAGTAAGAAATTTATCAGGTAGAGAGTTTAAAGTAATGATTATAAGGTACTCAACAGCATGAAAAAAAGACATAGAAACCATTAAAAAAGGATCAGTCAGAAATAAAGCATGCAGTATCTGAGATAAATAATACACTGGAAGTAATAAACAGTAGGTTAGGTGAAGCAGAGGATTGAATCAGTGTTTCGGAAGATGGGGTAGAAAAAAACAATCAGGTAGAGCAGCAAAATGAAAAAGAATTTTAAAAAATGAGGAAAGCCTAAGAAACGTCTTGGACAACATGAAGTGTAACAACATCCACATCACAGGAATACCAGAAGGACAAGAAAGTGAGCAAGGGATTGAGACCCTTTTTGAAGAAATAATGAACAAAAACTTCCTTAATCTGGTGAAGGAAAAAATCGCACAAGTTGAGGAAGTTCATAGAATCCCAAACAAGTTGGAACCAAAGAGGCCAACACTGAGACACCTCATAATTAAAATGACAAGGCTTCAAGATAAGGAGAGAATCATGACAGCTGCAAAAGAAAAGCAGGTAATTACCTACAAGGGAGCACGAATTAGACTGTCAACTGATTACTCATCAGAAACATTTCAGGCCAGAAGGGAGTGGCATGAAATATTCAAGGTGATGAAAGGCAAGAACCTACAACCGAGGCTACTTTACCTAGCAAGGCTATCATTTAAAATGAAAGGAGAAATAAGGAGCTTCCCAGACAAGAAAAAGCTAAAGGATTTTGCTAACCCCAAACCAATACTGCAATAAATGTTAAAGGGCTTGCTTCAAGAAGAAGAAAAAGAAAAAGAGAAAGGGAAAAAAACAGAGGAACACAGTCTAAAAATAAAATGGTACTACATACATGTCTATCAATAATCACCTTCAATGTAAATAGCTTAAATCCTCCAAACAAAAGACAGGGGTTAGATGAATAGATAAGAAAACAAGACCCATACATCTGCTACCTCCATATCTCTGCTGCCTCCAAGAGACCCATCTCAGATTGAAAGATACGCACAGACTAAAACTAAAGGGCCAGAAAAAGATATTTCATGCAAATGGAAAAGAAAAAAAGCTGGGGTAGCAGTACTTATATCTGCAAAATAGACTTTAAAACCAAAACTACAGTAAGAGACAAAGAAGGACACTACATAATGATAAAGGGAACAATCCAACAAGAGGATATAACCCTAGTAAACATTTATGCACCCACCATAGAATAACCTAAATATGTGAGGCAAATCTTGATGGACATAAAAGGAGAGAACAACAGAAATAAAGTCATAATTGGGGATTTTAACACCTCTTTCACTTCAATGGATAGATCTTCTAGGCAGAATATCAACAAGGAGACAGCAGCCTTAAACAACACACTAGAGAAAATGGATGTAATTTATATCTTCAGAGAATTGCACCCCAAAGCAGCAGAATATACATACTTTTCAAGGGCATATGGAACTTTTTCTAGGATAGACCACATGCTAGGACACAAAACAAGTCTCAAAATAAGATGTTTGACAAGGTTGAAATCATGTCAAACATCTTCTGTCACCACTATGGTATGAAACTAGAAATCAAACACAAGAAGAAAACTGAAAAATACACAAAGACATGAAAGCTAAATAACATGTTATTAAACAATGAATGGGTCAACAACGAGATCAAGGAGGAAATCAAAGGATACCTTACAGCAAATGAAAATGAGGACACAACAATCCAAAACCTATGGGACACTCAGAAAGCAATCCTAAGAGGGAAATTCATAGCATTACACACCTATCCCCCCCACCAAAAAAACAAGAAAAAGCTCAAATAAAAAAATCTAACTTCTCACTTAAACAAACTTGAAAAGGAACAACAACAAAGCCCACTGTGAGTAGAAGGAAGGAAATAATTAAGATCAAGCAGAAATAAATGGAGTCTAAAAACAAGACACAAAAGATCAATGAATCCAAGAGCTTGTTCTTTGAAAGGATAAACAAGATTGACAAACTTTCAACCAAACTCATCAAGAAAAAGAGAGAAAGGACGTAAATAAATGAAATCAGAAATGAAAGCGGAGAAATAACAACTGACACCAAAGAAATACAAAGGAATATAAGAAGTTATTATGAACAATTATATGCCAACCAACTGGACAACCTTGACAAAATGGGTAAATTCCTAGAAACACACAATCTTCCAAATATAAATCAGGGAGAATCAGAGAATCTGAATAGACAGATTACACTTAATGAAATTGAAACAGTAATCAAAAAACTCCCAACAAAAAAAAGTCCTGGCCAGATGGCTTCACAGGTGAATTTTATCAAACATTGCAAGAAGAACTAACATCTCTCCTTTTCAAACTATTTCATAAAATTTAAGAGGAAGGAAGCCTCCCAAAATCATTTTCTGAGTCCAGGATTATGCTAATTCCAAAACCAGATAAAGACACTACAAAGGAAGAAAATTATAGGCTAGTATCACTGATAAACATAGATGTGAAAATCCTCAACAAAATATTAGCAAACTGAAAATAGCAATGCATCAAAAATCATACACCATGATCAAGTGGGATTTATTCTGGGAATGCAAGGTTGCTACAACATTTAATAAATGTGATTCACCACATAAACAAAATGAAGGATAAATACCACATGATTATATCAGTACATGCATAAAAAGCTTTTGATAAAATCTAGCACCCATTTATGATAAAAACTCTCAGCACAGTGAGAATACAGAGAACATACCTGAACATAATAAAGCCCATATATGACAAACCCAATACCAGCATCATACTCAATGGGCAATAACTACAAGCATTCCCCTTAAGATCGGGAACAAGATAGGGATGTCCGCTTCTGCCTATCTTATCAAACATAGAACTGGAAGTCCTAGCCTTAGCAATAAGACAAGAAGAAAAAATAAAAGGCATCCAAATTGGAAAGAAGCAAAACTAATGTTTATTCGCAGATGACATGATACTGTACATAAAGAACCCCAAAGACTCCATCAAGAGACTACAAGAACTGATAAATGAATTCAGCAAATTAGCAGGATACAAAGTTAATATCCAGAAATCAGCTGCATTTTTATATGCTAATTACGTACTAACAGAAAGGGGAATTAAGAAAATCTCATTCACAATTTTTATTCACAAAAAGAATACCTAAAAATAAACCTAACCAAGGATGTAAAAGACCTGTACTTGGAAAATTATAAGACACTGAATAGAGAAATTGAAGAAGATACATATAAGTAGAAGCACATACTGTGTTTGTGGATAGGAAGAATTAACATCATTAAAATATCCATACTGCCCAAAGCAATTCATAGATTCGATGCAATTCCTACCAAGATTCCAATGATGTATTTCACAGAACTAGAACAAATATTTCAAAAATTTATATGGAACCACACAAGGCTCCGCATAGCAACAGCAGTCCTGAAAAAGAACAAAGTTGGAGGAATCAGACTATTGAATATCAAACTATACTACAAGGCCACAGTAATAAAAACAGCCTGATACTGACATATAAACAAACATAGATCAATGGAACAGAATAGAGAGCCCAGAAAGAAATGCACACCTTTATAGTCAATATTCAACAGAGGAAGCAAGCACATTAAAATGGGCTAAATAGTTTATTCAATAAATGGTGTTGGGAAAATTGGACAGATACATGCAGAAAAATGAAACAAGACTAACTTCTTATACCACACACAAGAATAAATTCAAAATGGATGAAAGACTTAAATGTTAGACCTGAAACCATAAAATCCTAGAAGAAAACATAGGCAGAAAAATCTCAGACATTACTAATAGAAATTTTTCATCAGATATATCTCCCAAGGCAAGGGAGACAAAAGAAAAAATAAACTAATGGGACTTCATCAAACTAAAAAGTTTTTGTACAGCAAAGGAAATTGTCAACAAAATAAAAAGACAACCCACAAAATGTGACAACATATTCACCAATATATCTGATAAGGGATTAATATCCAAAATTTATAAATTACTTACAAAACTCAACACCAAATAAACAAATAACCCAATTAAACAATGAGCAAAGGACCGCAAAGATGCTTCTTCAAAGAGGACATACAGATGGCTAATAGACATATGAAAAGATCCTCAACATCACTAATCATCAGAGAAATGCAAATAAATTCAACAATGAGATACCATCTCACACATGTCAGAATGGCTATCATCATCAAATCAAAAAACAAGTGTTGGCAAGGATTTGGAGAAGGGAGAACCCTTTTGCACCATTGGTGGGAATGTAGACTGGTGCAGCCACTGTGGGAACCAGTATGGAGATACCTCAAAAAATTAAAAATGGATCTGCCTTTTGACCCAGCAATCCCACTTCTGGGAATATATCTGAAGGAACCCAAAACACTAATTTGAAAGAACATAAGTGCCCCCATGACCATTACAGCATTATTTACAATTGCCAAGATATGGAGGCAACCCAAGTGTGTATCAATAGATGAGCGGATAAAACAACTATGGGACATTTACATGATGGAATTCTACTCACCATAAAAAAGAAAATTTTACCCTTTTCAATAGTATGACTGGACCTGAAGAAGGTTATGCTAAGTGAAATAAGCCAGTCAGAGAAAGACAAATACCATATGACTTCACTCATATGTGGAATCTAATGAACAAACTGAAAAACAAGCAAAAGAGACACAGATTCATAGATGGAGAACATAACAGCTAGTGGAGGGATTGAGAAAAAAAAAAGGGACTCATGGACATACACAGCAGGATGGTGATTGCTGGGGGAGGGGGGTATAAGGAGACTAAATGGCAATAGAAAAAATATAATAAAGATTATATATTTTTAAAAAAATTAAAAAAGAAGAAGAAGAAAGAGTCAGTGACCTGGGAGATAGGACAAATGAAATCAGACTGACTAATTTCAGTCTGAGGAGTAGAAAGAAACAGAATGAAAAAGTGAAGAAAACCAATAGGAGTTTTGGGACACAATGAAGGAAAACAATATTTGCTTTATGGGAATTCCAGAATTTGAAGAGAAATAGATACCCAGTTCAAGAGGCTCAAAGGATCTCAAATAGGTATAACATGAGTAGGGCTGCATAGAGACACATCATAATTAAATTGTCAGAAGTCAAAGAACGAATTTTGAATACAGCAAGAGAAAAAAGAGAACTTACATACCAGGGAATCCCCATAAGACTTTCAGATTTCTCAACAGAAATTTTTCATACCAGAAGAGAATGTGATGACACATTCAAAATATTGAAAAAAAAAATCACTGTCAACCAAGAATACTTAACCAGGGAAGCTGTCCTTCATTTAAAAGAGGGATAAAGACTTTTCAAAAAAAAAACAAAACAAAACAAAACCTGAGGGAATTCATTACTATGAATGAGTCCTACCTTATAAGAAATGCTAAAGGAAGTTCTTTGAGTAGAAATGAAGGACACTGATTATCATTATAAAAACATAAGAAGTCAATATAAAACTCACGGGTGATGCTAAAAACATAGAGTTGGATTATGTAACAGGGTAATGGCAGTGTATAATTGATTTATAAGGAAAGGATTTATAATGGCAGTGTATAAGGAAAGGAGAATGTTTTGTGGACCATTTGGGGGTTTTTGTGTGTTAATAATTTTTAAGTTATTCATTTTTAAGATCAGTACTTCTTAATGGAAACAACTTGACCAAAATCTGTCACAGAATTCTGAGACCCACTAAAACAAAGTTTAATGAGAGACACAGAGAGACAGAGAAAGAGAGATAATCTTAAGAGCAGCAAGAGAAAAGCAGATACCTATAGGAGAGCTCCCATAAGACCATCAGCTGATTTGTCAAAAGAAACTTTGCAGACCAGAAGGAAATGGAAGAAATATTCAAACTGATGAAAAGCAAGGACCTACAACCAGGATTACTCTACCCAGCAAAGCTATTTCAAAACCGAGGGACAGATAAAGAGCTTTCCAGACAAGAAAAAGCTAAAGGAGTTCACTACCACCAAACCAATATTATATGAAATATTAAAGGGTCTTCCTTAAGATGAAGAAGAAAAAACTAAGATCAAAAATATAAGTAATAAAATGGCAATAAATACATATCTATGAACAGTTTAATCTAAAATAAACAAACAGTACAGAAACAGATTCATAAATACTGAGAACATTTTGATGGTTGCCAGATGGGAGGGGCATGGGGGAGATGGGTGAAAAAGGTGAAGGGATTAAGAAGTACAAATTGGTTGTTACAGAATAGTCATGGGGATGTAAAGTACAGCACAGGAAATACAGTCAATAATATTCTAATAACTGTGTATGGTGTCAGATGGGTATGAGATTTATTGGGATGATCACTTAGTTATATAATGTCTAATAACTGGGGTGTGCACCTGAAACTAATATGATATTGTATGTCAGCTGTAATTGAATAATAAAAATTGATTAAATGACAAAAAGAATAAAAATATCATTCTTAAAAAACAACAATAAAAATAAATTGACAAATTTTAATGTGCCTCTTGACATGGGAGATAAAATCACGAGTTCATCATGGACAAATTATATAAGCTTTCTAAATGTTTAGTAATTCCAAAATATCTAGAGTATTCAAACAAATATTAAGAAATTCAGTTCACCCTGACCAGTATGGTTCAGTTGATCAGGCATTGTACCGCAAAGCGAAAATTCACTGGTTTGATTTCTGGTCAGGGCATGTGCCTGGATTGTGGGTTGGGTCCCCAGTCAGAATGCATATGAGAGGCAACGAATTGATGTTTCTCTCTCACATCTATATTTCTCTCTTTCTTTTTCTCTTTCCCTTTCCCTCTTTCTCAAAATAATTAAATAAAATCTTTTTTTTTTAAAGAAAAATTCAGTTCTCCCCTGGCCAGATGGCTTAGTTGGTTGCTTGGTTGGTTGCTTGGTTGGTTGGTTGGTTGGAGCACTGTCCTGTGTACCAAAAGATTGTGAGTTTGATTCCCAGTCAGGGCACATACAGGAGGCAACTGATCGACGTTTCTCTCCCACATCGGTGTTTTTCTCTCCTCCTCCTCCTCCTCCTCCTCCTCCTCCTCCTCCTTCTCCTCCTCCTCCTCTTCCTTCTCTCTCCCTCTCTCTCTGCCTTTCTCTCTTCTCCTTCCTATCTCTATAAAATCAATAAAAATATATTCTTGGGTGAGGATTTAAGGAAAAGAAATTCAGTTCTAAAACTTGTTCTCATTTCCCCTCAGTTTTCTCTCAATCCAAGAGATGCTATGGCAGCAGAGGATCTTTTCCTTTCCACTGCTAATAGAGTCTGTTCCCAATAAGCCTTTATTGAATTAAAGCTGAGTCATGATTTAGGGGAAATTTCTACAGAGAGCAGCAAGGTGACATAGAGCACTCCACCTATGCAAAATACCATCCCTAGGGTCCTTCCTGGTGTTGGAGTAGTCTTGGCCTTAATTCTCTGCTTTTTGTCAAAACACTCTTCAATTCTTTCTACATTTTAGTAACTGTAGATATTTTAATGGTAAGCCTTGCAATACAGTATTTTAAAAGCATTTCAGTTAACATTTATAAGTCAGAAGTTAATCAACTTTCAGTCTGCAGAGCAAGCAGTTAGATGAAGCTGAGAAGCAACTGTACACTTTAACAGAGCTTTTAGCTCAGCTGTGAAGTTTAGTCCTCTCCACTCATTACATGTTCAGGTACACTCAGATTCTTCCTGCTTCACTCATTTAAGTTACTTGCCTGGGCTCTCCAGCCATATAGTTTGCAACTCTGATTTAGAGGATAATTGCCAAATGGCCCACTTTGCCTTGGTTCTTTAGCTAAAACCTTTACAAAGCCAGAGGCAGCAAATAAAGTTTACATTCTTATAACCACACCAATATGAATATTTATTTATAGACCACTTACTATTCCAATTACCATTAAATGTTCAACCGTGCAAATAAAAATGTTTTATTTTTCACATCTTAATTATGAAGGATTCACCTTACCACTTAAACTACAATAATTTTTACTTAGTTGCAAAAATTAATAACCATCACATTAAACAATGGATATAGCCACTTAGTCAAGACTCACTGAAATCAATCTAGTTCTTCTTTAAAATAATTTCAATTAGTTGATGATAGCATCTGATGAACATCAATGTCTTGCCACCAAAGTATGTACTAATGTTTAGTAAATTTAATTCCATTTGTATAGGAAGTTCAGGTATGATATATCATTGAGAATGAATCAGTCATAAGAAATATAAAAATGGGAACCAAGATGGCGGCGTAGGTAGACACACTGCGCCTCCTCGCACAACCAGAACTGACAGAAAATTGAACTGCAAGGAAGTCCGACACCAAGGAAATAAAAAATAAACATTCATCCAGACTGGTAGGAGGGGCGGAGACGGGCACCGGAGTGGAGAGGACTCTCGAGGCTGTGGCGGGACGGAGACTGGCGGAGTGTGGGACAAATGGCACAGGCAGTCTGACCACTGGCAGACCCTGCGGCCCCACATTCACACAGATAAACCAAGAAAGCTGGACTCAGAGTGGCGGAGAACAGGGCAGGCAGAGCGGCGGGTAGCACCCCACGACCCCACATTCGTGCACAGATAAACCGGACAAATGGCAAGGAGCAAAGCAGACCACGCAACCCAGGACTCCAGCGAGGGGAAATACAGCCTCAAACCTCTGATTGAAAACGCCCATGGGGGTTGGGGCGGCAGCAGGAGAGACTCCCAGCCTCACAGGAGAGGTCGTTGGAGAAACCCGCAGGGGCCTGGGGCGTGCACAGGCCCACCCACTCGGGAACCAGCACCAGAGGGGCCCAGTTTGATTGTGGGTAGTGGAGGGAGTGACTGAAATCCAGCAGAGAGTGGAGCAAGCACCATTGCTCCCTCTTGGCCCCTCCCCCACGTACAGCATCACAGCACAGCCGCCAGCGTTACCCCGCCCCAGGAACACCTAAGGCTCCACCCCTTAAAGTAACAGACATACCAAGACAAAAAAAAAAAAAAGGCCCAAATGACAGAACATTTCAAAGCTCCAGAAAAAATACAACTAAGCGAGGAAGAGATAGCCAACCTATCGGATGCACAGTTCAAAACACTGGTTATCAAGATGCTCACAGAATTGGTTGAATCTGTTCGAAAACCAGATGAAAAAATGAAGCTTATGCTAAGAGAAACAAAGGAAAATGTACAGGGAACCAATAGTGATGGGAAGGAAACTGGGACTCAAATCAATGGTGTGGCCCAGAAGGAAGAAAGAAACATCCAACCAGAAAAGAATGAAGAAACAAGAATTCAGAAAAATGAGGAGAGGCTTAGGAACCTCCAGGACATCTTGAAACGTTCCAACATCCGAATTATGGGGGTGCCAGAAGGAGAAGAGGAAGAACAAAAAATTGAAAACTTATTTGAACAAATAATGAAGGAGAACTTCCCCAGTCTGGCAAAGGAAATAGACTTCCAGGAAGTCCAGGAAGCTCAGAGAGTCCCAAAGAAGCTGGACCCAAGGAGGAACACACCAAGGCACATCATAATTCCATTAGCCAAGATGAAACAGAAGGAGAGAATCTTAGAAGCAGCAAGAGATAAGGAGACAGTTACCTCCAAAGAGACCTTACAGGTAAGAAGGGGCTGGCAAGAAGTATTCTAAGTCATGAAAGGCAAGGACCTACATCCAAGATTACTGTATCCAGCAAAGCTACCATTTAGAATGGAAGGGAAGATAAAGAGCTTCTCAGATAAGGTCTAGTTAAAGTTCATAATCACCAAGCCCTTATTATATGAAATGTTAAAGGGACTTACCTAAGAAAAAGAAGATAAAAAATAGGAACAGTAAAAATGACAGCAAACTCACAGTTATTAATGACCACACCTAAAACAAAAATAAGAGCAAACTAGGCAAACAACTAGAACAGGAACAGAACCATAGAGATGGAGATCACATGGAGGGTTGTCAATCGGGGAGTGGGAGGGGGAGAGGGGGGGAAAGGTATAGAGAATAAGTAGCATAAATGATAGGTGGAAAATAGACAGAGGGAGGGTAAGAATAGTGTAGGAAATGTAGAAGCCAAAGAACTTATAAGTATGACTCATGGACATGAACTATAGGGGGGGAATGTGGGAGGGAGGGGGTGGGCAGATGGAGTGGAGTGAGGGCGGCGGGAAATGGGACAACTGTAATAGCATAATCAATAAATATATTTTAAAAAAGAAATATAAAAATGGTATGATAAATTACAATGCTAAAATCTTTCAGTAAACTTTATCACTCAAGTATCCAGTGTTTGTCATTCAAATAGATAAATTTGCTCTTTAGGAGTTCTACTTTCTTGAGCTACAATTCTAATGAAATATATCTTTTATTATAAAATGAAAGTGTGATATAATGTTTTTAAATTTTTTCCTTTGCCCTGGCCAGTGTGGCTCTGTTGGTTGGAGCATCATCCAGTAGAACAAATGGTCACGGGTTCGACTCACGGTCAGGGCACATGCCTAGGCTGTAGGTTTGTTCCCCAGTTGGGGCATGTACTCCAGTTGGGGTGCATATGAGGAGGCAACCAATCAATGTTTCTCTCTCACATTGATGTTTCTGTCTCTCTCTATATATCTCTGTCTCCCTTCTCTCTCTACAAAGCAATGAAAAAATGTCAAGTGAGGATAAAAAAAATTTCTTTCAAATATTTTTTTTCATAGAGCCAGTGCTTTGGACATTGTTTGATTTTTAACAGTATTTAATTTATTGAGTGTCATCTAATGAAAAGGTAACAGAGGAGGCAGATTAATTTAGATACAAGGTCATTTAGATGTACATTTTTTAAATCCTGACTGACATCAAAGGAATGGTGGCAGGAGAGATCTCCTTGACCTCTCCCCTTGAAGTTTCAACAATTTGAACAGAGCTATAACTCAACAAAGAATTCCCTTGTCAATGCAGAAACACATCTGAGAGATTCATGCATTGAAATATCTACAAGGCAAGTAGGAGCTAACCAGGGAGGCAAGAAGGGAGAAAAGCCAAGGTGAGCCAAGTATGCAGCTTGGAACTCAAGGTGGGTCTCAGCCCAGAGAAGGGAGGAATCAAACTGTGGCTGGCACTCCCTTCAGCTGGGAGGAACATCAAGATATAGTGCAGGTGTGGGTAGTGCGAGCTGCTGCTAAGTCCAGTGACCTAGGCAGGCATGAGCACAAAAGTGAGGACACAGTTGTCTGGCAATCAGCATTCCAGACAGAAGAACAAAACCAAGGAGCCCAGCCACCTCCCCTCACCCTGTCAGATCTTGCCTCCCCTCACTCTTTGTGTCAGGTTGCAGAGCACATTATCTGCAAATCTGAGAACTGGCACTACAGAAATACTTTTACCCTGAGCAAAGGGTGCATTTTTCAACTAATCCCAGGTTGAGTGGAGGTGTAGGAGGTACTCCACAGAGGTCTGAGGTTGCCATTGCTGGGAGGGCAGAGCAACAAAGGAGGCAGCCAGTTCCCCATCTCTCCCCATCCCCACATATTGAGGCTGCACTGCCAGTGGTGTCTGGCTGAGGTGGAGGGACATCAATGGGATTTCACATATTTGGAGCCCCATCACCCACTAAGTTCCCCTGTGGGGTTCGTCCCCTGGGACTGGGGCAACCAGATCACAGGGGAGGAACCTTGTGAAACACAGACCATGCACCACCACCATGCATCTGAAAAGCCAGAGAAGTGCAACACAAGCAAAAAACAAACAAATGAACTTGTGATTCAGCACCACCTACTGGAAAACAATAGAAAGATTTCTTATCAATCTACCAGAAAAGTGCCACTCATACATAGGTGCCGAGACAGAGAAGGAATCCATCAAATACCATGAGTAACCAAGGTAATGATGCAGCTTAGAAAGAAGATGAAAAATTCCAGAAAATAAACTTAAAGACATGGGAATATGTGGCTTAAATGACTGAGAATTCAAGACTGCAGTTCTGAAAAAACTCAACAAGATGCAAGACAGAGATGGGCAATTTAATGATCTCAGAAACCAAATCAACCAATAAAAGGAGTACTTTAACAAAGAGGTTGAAACTTTTTAAAAGAATCAAGTAAAATTCTGGAGATGAATAGCTCAATAAAGTGATCAAGAATTAAGTAACAAGCATAGGAAATAGAGTTGACCAGATGGAGGAAAGAATTAGTGATATCAAAGATAGAAATGTAGAAATGATGCAGAGGGATGGAGAGAGAGACTTGAGCATACATATACATTTAAAATTCTAAAGAATGTCTTTTAATGAAAGTATTCTAACCTAGAATCCACCATAATGTTTATAAATATTTGAAGGCTTGTAAATGTTTTCATCTCACTCACGTGAATATCATTTTAATATGTCTGTTTTTCTCTCTCCACTCACCAATCAGTCTAATATGGTTAAAGAGACTTGGGGAAAGAAGAACAATTCCATGCCTTCCTGTTCTGGGTGGTTATGTGAAGTAGGAATAACTGCATAAAAATAAGTTTGTCTTGGGAAACATGATTATCTAGCTTTAGAGTTACCCTATTTTCAAACCACATGAATAGTCAGGGTATTGAGTTGAAGTGTTGCTTCTAGAGCTAGATTGTACAGGTTCAAATTCTGATTTTCACTTCCTGTCTGTGGACCCTTGGGCAAGTCAGTTAATCTCTCTGTGATTTAGTTTCCTCATAAATTAGGTGGTGATAGAATTAGAATCTGCTTCTGAGAGGAGTTCTTGGGATTAAATGAGTTGTTACTTAGAACAGTGCCAGGTTCATACTAAGTGTATAGTTACTGTTAGTAGATAATTGTTATTATTTTACAACTTTCTCTTGACATAAACCCATGTTATTAACTTGTGCATACAGTGTCAAAATAAATTTTGAACCTACAGCTTATTTCAATTAAACATTGATTGAGCCTCTGCTGGAGGCCAAGGTCTTTGCCAAATGATAAGACTCCAAAGGTGAATGACACCTTCCCACCAAGGAAACTATTATGTGGCAGAGGAGGCAGCACATAAACAATCAATGATAACTGGCTGTGGCAAACACCAAGCTAGTCTTAGGAACCAAATGCTGTTAAAGGAAAGTATCGGACTTGTCTAACAGGAATGTACAGAATTACAATGCTGGAAAGGAAGGCTAGATGAAACCATGAAGGGCCTCAAAAGTCATGTTGAGAAATTTGATTTTTTAGTCCATTAGAGATTTAAAAATATTTTTTTGTCCTCACCTGAGGACACATTCATTGATTTTAGAGAGAGAGAGAAACATCAATGTGAGAAACAGATCGGTTGCCTCTTGTACATGCCCTGATTGGGGACCAAACATGAAACCTAGGCATGTGCACTGACCAGGAATTGAAGCCATGACCTTTTGGTCTATGAAACAACACTCCAACCAACCAAGCCACACTGGCCAGGACTAAAGAAATAAAATTTTAACATGGAGAAGTTTCATGATACAATGTATTCTAGAAAGTTAGTATGATGTCAGAATGGAGGGAGCTAGAAACAGAAAGACCAAATAAGAGGCAACACAGAAGTTCATGTGAGATATATAAGCCTGGATTAATGTAGCAAGGAAGTGGAACAGGACGACAAATATAAGAGATACTTCAGGAGTAAAATAAATGAAAAAATGGAGAAAATGGCACTAAGTTAATCAAGGGTTTGGGAATTAACAAAGTAGTTGTGCTGCTACCAACAGGGGAAATGTCTGGTGGGAGCTTAATTTTATTTTTTTTTCTTTTTTTTTAATTTAAATATATTTATTAATTATGCTACTACAGCTGTCCCACCTCCCCCCCCACTCCACTCCATCCTGCCCACCCCCCTCCCTCCCACACTCCCCCCCCCATAGTTCACGTCCACCGGCCACACCCACAAGCTCCTTGGCCTCTACACTTCCCACACCACCCCCACCCTCCCCCTGTCCATTCTCCACCCACCATCCACGCTACCCATTCTCTGCACCTTCCACCCCCTCTCCCCCTCCCACTCCCCCACTAACAACCCTCATGTTCTAGTTGTTTGCCTAGTTTGCTCTCGTTTTTGTTTTATGTGTGGCGTTAATAACTGTGAGTTTGCTGTCATTTTTACTGTTCCTATTTTTGATCTTCTTTTTCTTAGGTAACTCCCTTTAACATTTCATATAATAAGGGCTTGGTGATGATGAACTTCTTTAACTTGACCTTATCTGAGAAGCACTTTATCTTCTCTTCCATTCTAAATGATAGCTTTGCTGGATACAGTAATCTTGGATGTAGGTCCTTGCGTTTAATCTTGGGTAATGTAATTATGATGTGCCTTGTTGTGTTCCTCTTTGGGTCCAGCTTCTTTGGGACTCTCTGAGCTTCCTGGACTTCCCGGAAGTCTATTTCCTTCGCCAGATCGGGGAAGTTCTCCATTATTTGTTCAAATAAGTTTTCAATTTTTTGTTCTTCCTCTTCTCCTTCTGGCACCCCTATAATTCCGATGTTGGAACATTTCAAGGTGTCCTGGAGGTTCCTAAGCCTCTCCTCATTTTTCTGAATTCTTGTTTCTTCATTCTTTTCTGGTTGGATGTTTCTTTCTTCCTTCTGGTCCACACCATTGATTTGAGTCCCAGTTTCCTTCTCATCACTCTTGGTTCCCTGTACATTTTCCTTTGTTTCTCTTAGCATAGGCTTCATTTTTTCATCTGTTTTTCGAACAGATTCAACCAAGTCTGTGAGCATATTGATAACCAGTGCTTTGAACTGTGCATCCGATAGGCTGGCTATCTCTTCCTCGCTTAGTTGTATTTTTTCT
The DNA here is from genome assembly GCF_022682495.2 of Desmodus rotundus. Taxonomy (NCBI): domain Eukaryota; kingdom Metazoa; phylum Chordata; class Mammalia; order Chiroptera; family Phyllostomidae; genus Desmodus; species Desmodus rotundus. Next base: position 84,589,145 of record NC_071394.1, read on the forward strand.
GGAGCTTTGAAGTGTTCTGTCATTTGGGCCATTTTGTTTGTTTGTTTGTCTTGGCGTGTCTGTTACTTTAAGGGGCGGAGCCTTAGGTGTTCACTGGGGCGGGGTAATGCTGGTGGCTGCGCTGTGACGCTGTACGTGGGGGAGGGGCCGAGTGGGAGCAATGGCACCCGCCTCACTCTCTTCCGGATTTCTATCTTTCACTCCGATACCCACAATCAAACTGGGCCACTCTGGTGCTGGTTCCCGAGTAAGTGGGCCTGTGCACACTCTAGGCCCCTGTGGGTCTCTCCAACAACCTCTCCTGTGAGGCTGGGAGTCTCTCCTGCTGCCGCCCCAACCCCCAGGGGCGCTTTCAATCAGAGGTTTGAGGCTTTATTTCCCCGAGCTGGAGCCCTGGGTTGCACGGTCTGCTTCGCTGCCCGCCCTTCGTCAGGTTTATCTGTGGGCGAATGTTGTGCCGCAGGGTGCTACCCGCCACTCTGCCTGCCCCACTCTCTGCCACTCTGAGTCCGGCCCTCTGGGTTTATCTGTGCAAATGTGGGGCCGCAGGGTCTGCTAGTGCTCCGACTGCCTGCGCCATTTGTCCCACACTCCACCAGTCTCAGTCCCGCCACGGCCACGCGAGTCCTCTCCGCCCTGGTGCCCGTCTCCGCCCCTCCTACCGGTCTGGATGAATGTTTATTTTTTATTTCCTTGGTGTCGGACTTCCTTGCAGTTCGATTTTCTGTCAGTTCTGGTTGTGCGAGGAGGCGCAGTGTGTATACCTATGCCGTCATCTTGGTTCCCCTCCGGGAGATTAATTTTACATGACTGCTTAGATTTCTCTTTCTGACTGTGACACAGAGTATCTGGTACCAAATTATTCTTTCTACTGTAAACATATAAAAGTGAAAAGATATTTTAAATAAGCACTTTCAGCCATTTGAACAATGGGCGATGTACTTTTAAAAAGAAAGAAATGATATGAGTCATATATTTCTATGCTATCTGGTGGCCTGTTCTGGACTGCAGTGCAGAGATGGGAGCCCAGAAAAAGCATGGCAGTTTGCTAAATAGAAACAGAGATTGGAGTTAAAAACTACTGGGATAGCTGGAATTTGTGGGTTAGACTACCAAAGAGAAAGAGCTCCAAAAAATCTGCATCAGGGTCCTCTTGAATCTTTGTGCATGCATTCAATAGGACCCATGAAGCAAGCATAGACTAGCCCCTGGGAAAAGAACACCTACTAAGCATCCATGACACACAAGGCTGGGAGATATTCAAGTTCTGGCAAGAGTTAAGAGATATCATTGAACATGTTCGGGAGAAATTCCAGAAAGGCAACATAAGTTAGAAATAGGGCTAATCTAGTTCTGGAGAAAAGGTCACTTTTAGACCCAACCTAACAAGCGTAAAAATACACATCAAAAATATCAGGACGATCTGCAAATAAATTAACTTCCTCTGGAACCTTATTTGGGGCTCTTTTAAGAAAAACCAGAACATCCAAAAGCTCAACAATATTAGCAGCCACAATATCCAGCACACACACACACACAAAATTTTTAAGAATACTAGATAGGCAAAGTAGAGAAACATGATCCATAATAAGGAGAAAACTCACAGAATGAAAAGTCACTTTAAAACAACTATTGTAAACATGTTTTTGATGATTTAAAGGAAAATATAAACATAATGGAGAATCAAATGGAGAACCTCAGGAGAGAAAGGTAAACTATGAAAAAATCTGAATAAATACAATATTGAAATGAAAGATTCAGTGGGCGGATTTAACACCAAATTAAACACTAAGGAATATCATTAAAATTGAAGTCAGGAATATAGGAACAATTCAAACTGAAGCATAGAGAGGGAGAAAAAAGTCTGAAAAATTAGTATAGTTCAAATGACTTGTGAAACAATATCAATTAGTCTAACTTGCGTGTAATTGGAATACTGGAAGGAGAGCAAAGAGATTGAGCTGAAGAAAATTTATAAAAGTGATGGTTGAAATTTTTCAAAATTTGAAAAATATACCCACATATCCAATAAGCACAACAAACCATGAGCTGAGGATCACTCAAACATCACACCATGGTATCTCATAACTGAAAAGAAAAAAAATGCCCACAAAATACACCATGGTATGCCATACCTAAATTTCTGAAAATCAACAATAAAGAGAAAGTCTCAGCAAGAGGAAAAATCACATTGTGCATCAGAAAACAATGATAAAATATGTCAACAGCTTCCTACCAGAAGTAATGAAAGTAAGAAAACAATGTAATGGTGCTAGGGAGGAGAGGGAACTAAATCTGTCCACCTGGAATTCTTTAATGAAAATATCTAAAAATTAGAGCAACTAAAACCATTTTCAGACTGAAAAGCTGAGAAAATCTGTTACTAGCAAACCCGAACTACAAAAAGTCCTGCGTGCTGAAAAAGAACATGTGCCAGAAGGAAATTTGGATCTAAGTGAGAAAGCAACAAGTGCCGGTAATGGTAGATATGTATGTAAATCTAAAAGATTCTTTATTCATATCATAATTTCTTTAAAAGTATGTGATTGTTGAAAATAAAAATAACAGTGTAGATGTAAAGTATATTACAATAATGATAAAGAATGATGGAGATGGTAGTATAATAGTATTAGGTTCTTATCCATGAGATAGTCTATCAAAGTTAGATTGTGATAAGTTGAAGACTCACATTGCAAACTCTAGTGCAAACATTGGGGGGGAAAACAAAGAAGTATAACTAATCAGCCAACTGAGGAAATTAATAGGACACTAAAAATATATTTCAAAATAAGTTCAAAAATTGTAGGAAAGAAGAAATAAACAAAGAATCGATGGGACAAATTGAAAACAAATAGCAAAATGGTTGCCTTAAACACATCAAACTAACTACAGTAAGTGTAAATGAACTAAATAAACACTTTAACTAAAAGACAAACTGTTAAATTGAATGAAAAGCAAGAAAAAGTGTATACTGTTTGCAAGAAGTGCACAGGTAGATTAAAACTTTTTAAATGTAAAAAGATTTACTATGCAAATACTAATCATAAATATACTAGAGTGGATATATTAATACCAGACAGAGCAAACTACAGGAAAGGAATATTATATAAGGAGGCACGTTTCTTCAATCTAATAAAGGGCCTCTATAAAGAAAAAAAACCTAAAACCAAAATTATATTTAATGGTGAAATACTGACAACTTATCCCCAATCTGACAACAAGGCAAGGATATCCACACTGACCACTTCTATTCAACATTGTATTGGAGGTCTCAATAAGTGCAATAAGTGCAATAAGATATGAAAGAGAAATTTTTTAAAAACAGATTGGAAAAAAGAAGGAAAACTTTCTTTACAGATAACATAATCATCTATACAGAAAATTTTAAGGAATCTATAAAAACTAAACAAAACCTATTAGAATAAGTGAATTTAGTAGAGTCACAGAATACAATGTCAGTATACCAAAATTAATTAATTTCTATATAAATTGTTTATTTATAGAAATAATTAAAAATCTGAAGTTTTAAAAATATTTTCTTTTTTTAAATATATTTATTATGATATTACAGTTGTCCAATTTCCCCCCCTTCACTCCACTCCATCCTGCACACACCCTCCCTCCCACATTCCCCCCATATAGTTCATGTCCATGAGTCATACTTATAAGTTCTTCGGCTTCTACATTTCTTACACTATTCTTACCCTCCCCCTGTCTATTTTCTACCTACCATTTATGCAACTTATTCTCTGTACCTTTCCCCGATCTGTCCCCCTCCCACTCCCCTGTTGATAACCCTCTCTGTGATTTCCATTTCTATGATTCTGTTCCTGTTCTAGTTGTTTGCTTAGTTTGCTTTTGTTTTTGTTTTAGGTGTGGTCGTTAACTGTGAGTTTGCTGTCATTTTTACTGTTCATATTTTTTATCTTATTTTTCTTAGATAAATCCCTTTAACATGTCATATAATAATGGCTTGGTGATAATGAACTCCTTTAACTTGACCTTATCTGAGAAACACTTTATCTTCCCTTCCATTCTAAATGATAGCTTTGCTGGATAGAGTAATCTTGGATGTAGGCCCTTGCCTTTCATAACTTCAAATACTTCTTTCCAGCCCCTTCTTGCCTGTAAGGTCTCTTTAGAGAAATCAGCTGTCAGTCATATGGGAACTCTTTTGGAGGTAACTGTGTCCTTTTCTCTTGCTGCTTCTAAGATTCTCTCCTTCTGCTTCATCTTGGCTAATGTAATTATGATGTGCCTTGGTGTGTTCCTCCTTGGGTCCAGCTTCTTTGGGACTCTCTGAGCTTCCTGGACTTCCTGGAAATCTATTTCCTGTGCCAGATTAGGGAAGTTCTCCTTCATTATTTGTTCAAGTAAGTTTTCAATTTTTTGTTCTTCCTCTTCTCCTTCTGGCACCCCTATAATTTGGATGTTGGAACATTTCAAGATGTCCTGGAGGTTCCTAAGCCTCTCCTCATTTTTTTTGAATTCTTGTTTCTTCATTCTTTTCTGGTGGATGTTTCTTTCTTCCTTCTGGTCCACACCATTGATTTGAGTCCCAGTTTCCTTCCCAACACTATTGGTTCCCTGTACATTTTCTTTTGTTTCTCTTAGCATAGCCTTCATTTTTTTTCATCTAATTTGTGACCAAATTCAACCAATTCTATGAGCTTCCTGATTACCAGTGTTTTGAACTGAGCATCTGATCGGTTGGCTATCTCTTCGTTGCTTAGTTGTATTTTTTCTGGAGGTTTGATCTGTTCTTTCATTTGGGCCATTTTTTTTTTTTGTCTTGGCACACCTACTGCGTAAAGGGGCAGAGCCTTAGGTGTTCACCAGGGCGGGGTAATGCTAGTAGCTGCGCTATGATGCTGTACATGGGGGAGGAGCCAAGAGGGAGCAATGGTGCTTACTCCACTCTCCCGGATTTCAGTCACTCCCTGGGCTACCCACAATCAAACAGGGCCCCTCTGGTGCTGATTCCCGAGTGGGTGGGCTTGTGCACGCTCTAGGGCCCTGTTAGTCTCTCCAACGAACTCTCATGCAAGGCTGGGAGTTTCTCCTGCTGCTGCCTCAGCCCCCACGGGTGTTTTCAGTCAGAGGTTTGAGGCTTTATTTCCCTGTGCTGGAGCCCTGGGTTCCGGGGTCTATTTCGCTCCCCCACTGTTCCTCCCGATTTATCTATGTGCGAATGTGGGGCCGCACTGCCTGCCCTGTTCCACAATCCACTGCCTCACTGGGTCCGCCAGCCACTGCCTTGCCACAAGTCCTCTCTGCCCCAGCTTCCCCTCTCTGCCGCTCCTACCAGTCTGGATGAATGTTTCTTCTTTATCTCCTTGGTTGTCAGACTTCCATGCAGTTCGATTTTCTGTCAGTTCTTGTTGTTTTTGTTCTTAAATTGTTGTCGTCCTTCTTTTGGTTGTGCGAGGAGGCACAGTGTGTCAACCTACACCTCCATCTTGGCCGGAAGCCTAAAAATATCTGCAATAGCATCAAAATTATGAAATATTTAGGAATAAATTTAACAAAATATATGCTAAATCTTTGAACTCACAACTATAAAGCATTGTTGAGAGAAATTGAAGATGCATTGTTTATGACTCAAAAGAATGTGTTTTCTAAGATGCCAGTGTTCCTTCAATTGACCTAATCCCAATTAGAACCCCAGCGGGGTTTTTTTGCAGAAATTAATAACCCAATTCTAATGTGTGTGTGTGTGTGTGTGTGTAAATTCAAAGGACCTACAACAGCCAAAAATTTTCAAAAAGTAAAAAGTATATCTTGTGATTTCAAGACTTGGTATAAAGCTATAGTAATCAGGGCAGTGTGTTATTGGCATAGATAACAATAACAAATTTAGAAATAGACCTACATATATGTAGTCAGTTGGTTTTCAACCAAGGCACCAGAACAATTCAATAGGAGTAGGAACATCTTTTTTTCAAGAACTGGAACTTCTTTTTTTTAATTTTTCAATTACAATTGACATTCAATATTATTTTATATTAGTTTCAGGCATACAGAATAGTTGTTAGACAATTACATAATTTATGAAGTTACACAATTACATAATTACATAATAATCTACTCTATAATTCTAGTACCCATCTGGCACCATACATAGTTATTACAATATTATTGATTATATTCCTTATGCTGTACTTTACATCCTTATGACTATTTTGTAACTACCAATTTCTACTTCTTAATCCCTTCACCTTTTTAACCCAGCCCCTTAACCACCCTCCCCTCTGACAACCAGTAGTTCTCTAAATCTATGAATCTATTTCTCTTTTGTTTGTTCTTTTCTTTTTTTATTCTTTTAGATTCCAAATACAAGTGAAATCATATGGCATTTCTCTTTCTCTGCCTGACTTATTTCACTTAGCATAATACCCTCTAATTCCATCCATGCTGTTGCAAATGGTAAGGTTTCTTTTTGTGTGTGTGTGTGGCTAAGTAATATAGTCTATATGTACCATGTTCTTAACCCCTCATCTGTTGTTGGACACTTGAGTTGCTTCCATATTTGGGCTATTGTAAATAATGCTGCAATGAACTTAGTGGGGTATGTATGTGTGTGTGTGTATTTGAATTAGTGTTTTGGGGTTTTTATGGATGTATACCAGAAGTGGAATTGCTGGGTCATAAGGTAGTTCTCTTTTTAGTTTTTTGAGGAACTTTCATACTGTTTTACATATTGGGCTGCACCTATTTGCATTCCCACCAACAGTGCATGAGGGTTCCCTTTTCTCCATACCGTCTCCAACACTTGTTGATTTATTGATGATAGTCATTCTAACAGGTGTGAGGTGATAACTCATTGGTTTTCATTTGTATTTCTCTGATGATTAGTGACATTGAGTATCTTTTCATCTGTCTATTAGTGTCTTTATGTCCTCTTTGGAGAAGTGTCTATTCAGATCCTCTGCTCATTTTTTAATTGGATTGTTTGTTTTTTTGGTGTTGAGTTATATGATTTCTTTATAAATTTTGCATATTGGCCTCTTATCAAACGTATCATTAGCAAGTATCTTCTCCCACTTAGTAGGCTGCCTTTTTGTTTTGTTGATGGTTTCCTTTGCTGTGCAAAAACTTTTTAGTTTGATGTAGTCCCATTTATTTATATTTTCTTTTGTTTCCCTCTCCCAAAGAGATATATCAGAAAAAAAGTATTACTGAGAGAAATGTCAGAGTTTACTGCCAATGTTTTCTACTAGGAGTTTTATGGTTTCAAGTCTTACATTTAAGTCTTTCACCCATTGTTTGTTTATGCTTGTATATGGTAAAATTAGGTGGTCTAGTTTCATTTTTTGCATGTATCTGTCCAATATTCCCAACACCCTTTATTAAATAGACTGTCTTTATCCCATTATATATTCTTGCCTCCTTGCCATATATTAATTGACCATATAGCTGTGGGTTTATTTCCGAGGTCTCTACTCTGAAGAACTAGAACTTCTGAGTAATTATATAGAAGAAAAAGAAAGAACCTTAACTCCAACTTTGCACCATTCATAAAAATTAATGTAACATGAAGCATAGAGTAAATGTAAATAGTAAAAATTTAAAGCTACTTTAAGAGATATCTTAAGAACCTAATAAAAAGCATAAACCCTAATAAAAAAATTGCAAAATGGGTTTCAAAAAAATTTTAAAGTGATCATCAACAAAAAAAATGAATAAGCAAGTCACAGACTGGGGGAAAATGTTTATAATACATGTATTTGACAAAAGGTTTATATCAGAATATACCCCACAACTGTATAATAAAAAGACATAACTTTTTTAAAAGGCAAAACCAATTAAAGCATTTCACAAAGGTATACATTAGTTAAATAAGGTTATAAAAAAGAGCTCTACACCATCAGTCAGGGAAATTCAAATTAAAAACAGTGCCACTACTTCACCCACTAGAATGTCTAAAATAAAAGAGACAGGAAATACTAAATGTTAGTGATAGATAAGACAATTATCATATATTTTCAGTAGAAACAGAAAATGGTACAACTACTTTGGAAATACCTTTGGAAGTTCCTGATAAAGTTAAACATTGATTCAGCAATTCTACTACTTGCTTTATATCCAAGGAAATGAAAGTATGCATACACAAGAAGACTAGTATGGGAATTTCACAACAGCTTTATTCATAAAAGCCAAAATCTTAAATAGCCCAAATTCTAAAAACAGCACAATGGACAATCAAATTGTGGTGTATTTACGGAGTGAGTACTACTCAGCCAAACAAGAATGAACTATCAATGTATGCAATGGCGATGATGAACCTCAAGTATGCTGAGTACAAGAAACCATTTACTCTGTGGTTCTATTTAAATAAAAGAAGAGAGCAGGTGAAACTGATCTAAGGTGAAAGAAATTAGTGGTTGCCCTTGAGGATGAATTGGGAAGGTGCACAAAAGACCTGTCTGGGAAAAAATAAAAATAAATAAATAAATAAATAAAAATTAAAATTAAAAAAAAAAAAAGACCTGTCTGGGATGATTGAAATGTTCTATAACTTGATGGGGTGTGGAATGCAGGTGTACTAAGTGGTCAAAATTCATAGCACTCTACCCTTAAAGATTGCATTTCATGGTATGAAAGTAAAAAAGATTATAATTAACTTATAGTGACACTTATCATATGCTAGGCACTATTGTAAGTGTTTATATGTATTTAAACATTAATCCTAGCAATTTCCTAGAGAAGGAATGGTACATCTATGAGAGATGTATCATTATTATCACCATTTTACACATGAAGAAAGAAAGGTACAGAAAGCTTAAGTAATTGTAAAGATTACATAACTAATTAATGGTGGTGCTGGAATCCAAATCCAGACAGTGAGGCTCCACACCTCAGACTCTTACATTCTTCGGAGGAATATATTTAAAAGGAGTTGCCATTAGGGTTTACCTGGAGGGAATTGCCGGACAGATTAAAGAATAGAATATTGTGATTAGATAATAGAAAATTACTTCTATTTCCAAAATTTGAAAGTTAAGTATTTCAGAAATCTCAGGATGTGGCCATGTGTGAGGATTACAGAGTGAAGAGGAGAGGAAGGCTTTTGAAGGAAAGGAGGTTAAGGGACTGTTGGGGTGTTGAACAGTATGTTGGAAGATAAGATGAACCTGGGCCCAGCATATTTCAGGAATGTGTGTACAGGCTGGTGAGGGAGCGTCTGAAGCAGTCAAAGGAGTGACTGGAGAGTGGCTGGAAGACTGATGTAGCTAAAATGATAGAAGAGCTTGCCAGTGCAGTGCCTCAAGCTTCAAAGAGTATTAGGGCATAACTTCTCTCAATGCCACTCGGTCCCACAGCCTCAAAATAGTGGGATGTAGAAGCAGGTGTGAACTCCCTAAATAAACGTCAGCTCCAGAGATGAAGAGGAAGTAATTTCTCAAAGAAAAGTCAGGTGTCAGTTAAGGTAAGGTGTGTAGGACCCTTAGAAAAATAAAGAGGATAGAAGTACTTCCCAGCAGTAAACGATTTCAGAGGGTGCAGTGAAAGGGTGAGCTGAGGGTTAGCAAGAGAAAGATGGGGCTGTTTCAGGAACAGGTGGCTTATTTGAAGCGGGCAGGAATTAGGAGGTAGGGTTCAATTGCTGCACAGGTGTACTGACAACATTTGCACAAGGAACTTGCCTTCCTTTTTGGTTCAGCCAAGAGCTGCACTGAGGCTGTCTCATCCTCCTCTCCTCAGCTCTCCTCTCTCCATATAAGGACCTGTCATGATTTGTTTTCCTGGGGAAATTGTTTTTAATACAGTAGTAGTAGATAATTCCTTCTGACCACGTGGATATGAAATTACTATTTCAATTTCTGCTTACACCATTTAATAAATACAGTATGATGGTGATAGAGATAAATAAGGTCAATACAATGGTAAGCAGATTTTCTTTTGAGAAATTAAAACTAATATATGAAAAATTCTTTTGAAAGGCACAATAAATATCTTAAAACATTGTTCTTTGTTATCATTTTAGGAGCACTAAACCTGAGTGAGGTTCTAAAATTCTGTAGAGATGTACTTTAGGATTGCTAGGTTATGAAATTATAGTTTCCTGTTTGTTGTTTCCTTTTAAGAAGGTCAGTGACGGCAGGAGTTGTACACTGTTATGACTCGGGTTCTTTCTACACCAGCAGAATGAACTCAATTATCTTCAGAGCTTTCGTACAGTCATGACTTGGGAAATGAAAAGAGTGCTGGGACAACCGAGAACATGCATTTGAGTGTGTGTGTGTGTGTGTGTGTGAGTATGTGAGTGCAAGCACGTGTGTGTGTTCACAGAATATACTGTCCTTTCATTGGTATAATAAAGCCACATTGCCAAAATGAGTCAGTATGAACTAGAAATTCATGCTTTCAGTAATTCAGTTACCTTTTGCCAGTCAATTTTTTTCATGCAAAATTACATCCTGGAAGTAACATAACCTCTCATTAATCCAGGCAACGAACTGAACAGAACCACCTTTTCTCTATCACATTGCTATCTTTCTATTGCAAACTTCTTAAGGGCCCTTGATTATAAATATTTTAGACTAAGAGGTCTTCCATGCTGTACTAGAGTTGTATGTAAAAATAAAGTGATTAGAGATCAAGAAAAATGTCCAAAAGAGGATATTTTTAAAATGGATGATATCACCAAGAATAATGAAAATTTTATAAATCTTTATTTTATAAAGATTAACTGTAATTCCTATAACCCACCTGTTGATAGTAGAGTTTATACTCTTTATAAAACTTCAGAAAATATATCACAGCATTTGTATAAATAATGAATGATTTGTTGGAGCTTATGAAAATTAGAACCATTATAAATATCAACTAAATGAAAAAATAATTTCTATTTCCTCTAGCCAAGGGAGATTCGTGAAAGTTATTCCCATCTTTTTCAGGAACTTCTCCAATCTGTACTTCTAAGAGATGGATTCATTAAATATGTTATCATTTCCCACACATTTATGGAGCTTGTCGAGTGACTATAAAATGAAGGTTGAAAGTGTGTATAGGCATGTATGTAATCATGCATGTCTTCATATATTAACAAACAGGCAAAAACACACACACATATGCATACCATTATTGGTTGAGTAATTTTTACAAACCAGGAGTCCAGGTAGAGGGAATAAAAGCAGCTGTACTGTGATGGATAAGAAAAGTGTGTAGCAGGTAAGGGCCTGATTTTCTGGGACTCAGAAGAAGGTGGACACCAATTCCCCATCAGAGCTGATGGGGGTGTTCAGGTACAGCCAATCAGAGAGCTCATGAAAGCAGGGTATAAAGGGACAGGGCCCCGAGAAAAAATGCCTAACATGTTTGCATGCCTCCCTGAGCCTGGAAATTCTACATCATCGTTCACAACCAAACCCAGAAGTCACCTCCAAGCATTTCCTAGATGTAGGAACACTTAGATTCAAAGAAAATAAAGCAAATAATTAATATAGCAGTTATTAACTAGAAATACAAAAAAGTTGTATAAGGGAGGAAAGGTAATCATAGAGCATCACTTGGCTCAGTTGTATGCAATATTTACATAGTCACAAGTAAAACAGAAAATTGATTTTTTAAAACTTTATTTTTAGAGAGAAGGTAAGGGAGGGAGAAAGAGAGGGAGCAAAGCATCGATGTGACTGAGAAACATCAATCGGTTGTCTCTGTACACACCCACACCTGACCGAACTCTGTGACATGACCAACAATCAAACTGGTGACCTTTCGCTTTTTCCCCCAACCAACTGAGCCACACAAGTTAGGGTCATAAAATGGATTTTTTGAGGAAAAAAGAAAAAAGAAAGAATGAGATAATTTTCTAGGGGGATGAAGTTGGGAAAGTAGTATGTGTAAGTAATAAGCTAAGTCTTATGTACCATAATAGGAAGTCAGTAGATGTCTAAAATTGATGAATCAAGAAGTAGTATTATTTAAAAATACAGAGAGAAGAAAGTTAAGAGTTAACAATTTGATTAGAGGAATGTAGAGATGACCAGGACCTCATTTTGTATAACATTTTTATATAAAACTATATGCTTGTATGTGCATATAGTATCATGACATAATTTTAAGATTTTTTTAAAAGAAGGCTTCTCTGAATCTCTCCACCCTCTTACCTTGAGCCCCCTCCATACTAACTGTATGTAATAGGTTCCAAATGTCTGCCTCCCTTCCCAGACTAGAAGGACTGCCTTACTCCTCGCTGTATCCCTGGAGCCAAGAACAGTGTCTAACACCTGATAAATGCTTACTTAGCACCTGTGGGAAAGGGTGGATGAATGCAATTACTGAATGATTGGAATTGGGCATAATGTTAATTAAGTCTTTTAGGAATAAGAACAACATTTATAACAATAATAATAATTTACTATTGTAATAATAATGTTAATAATTATTATTGTATAGCTGGAAACCCCAAGACCTCCATTCCTTATAACCTGGATTTTACCAACTTGTGGTGTTTCACCCTATGGCATGCCTACGGGATTTGTCCCTTACATTCCACTTGCTGTGCTAGCCTTCTAACCAGACAGACCCTCCTCACTTTATGCTTAAATGACTAACAAGAGGCTAGTCTTTCTGTGCCTCAGTCTGTCTCCACTCTACCTCACCTTTCCCCCACAGACCCCCTCTACCATCCCAAAACAGTTCCACATCAGGATTAGTCCAAATTTCCCAATATTCTTCTTGTGTTACATTCTCCTTCAAGAACCACAGTTACACTTTACCTTCTGGAGCCCAAGGTTCTCTTCCCCATCTTCCATCTCCTCCGGAATGTGGCCTCACTGGCCCATCCCTTGTTACTTCCTACACCTCCACAGAGCTCACCATCTTACTGGTCAAGCCAGTCTCATTATTACATCACACTCAGTCCTACTTCCTACCTTTTATTACTCCAGACACCTTTTCCCAAAAAGACCAGAGCATCCCCATGGCCTGGGAATATAATGTTTCTGTTGAGATATCTACAAAGAAAATAATCTTCATGTACATAATAAATAATGTACTGCAATCTCTTACTTTTCTGCTGTGGAAACAACCTCATCTTTTCCTCCATATTAAAATGATTTCTAAATAGAATTGCCTTTAAAAATGATATTTTATTTTCTTACTGAATATAGCTTTCAATGTTATGGATTAATAAAATGGACCTACGTAAATTGTGCTTCTAAACAAATAGTGGAAGAGGCTGATATTTTTTAAAAAGCACAATTTTAAATACTACTTTTCTTTTAATTTCAAAAATTATTTTCCTGCTTTTTTTCTGCAATCTTAAATATGTCTTAATTTCTTACTAAATGATTCTTTTCTCCTTTTCTTTAACTCAGTCAGACCATTAAAAGAATTTATTTGATGAAGTATTGAGGGGTCTAATTGTTTAATAGGCAGAAATTACTCCCTGCAAGTGTACTTTAAAATTGGCAAATATCAAGCATAATCACAGATTCTTTAGAAAAATCTACTTCTATACAATAGGCTAATTGATTATAAGTAGACAGCACTGGCCACAATTTAAACCCAGCTTCTAATTTCATCCAATCTTTTTCTTTAACAAATGTAAGTGGCTAATTGGGATCAAATTAGTCCCCTTGAAGGAACAATTGGCTACTTATCCCTGATTTTCAAGATTTCAGTGGTCTGATGCACCTTCAGTTAGCTCCCCCCTAGCACTGGGCCTACAGATCTAGAGTTTTCCCCAAAGTTGTCAAAGCCTTGTCTCATGGTGGGAACTCTGTAGTCAGATGACCACTGTATACTTTAGACTATGATGATTTCTTTGGAAGAATCAAGGCAGTTCTTAAGAAAACTGAAGCCAAAATGAGACATATTTGCCTAAAAGGGAAAAATGGAATGGGACTGGTTGGTTCAGATAATTGCCTCACCTCTCCGGACTTTGCACATGTAGACAGCTTGCCCATCTGTGTGATTATAGAAAGTACTTACTCATTTTTTCCTTGTCTTTATTTTAGTGGTGCAACCTATGCATTGACTTGGTAGCATTTACCAGTGAAATATTCAAGGGAGCAGTTTTCCAGTCATTGGATGGAATTGTTGTCTCAGCTAACTGTAAGCTACGGAAGATATTCACATTAAAATCCAAGCCTCAAGATACCGCTGATAAAGATGGTATGTTCAAGTTGCTATCAAGATTTTTAAAATCCTCCAATATGTTTTTTAAATTAGACATGTCTTTGGGGAGCGCATGAGTTGATAGTAGTGGTTTTCTTAAATTTAATTTTATTTTGGAAAGAATACTTAACATGAGATCTATCCTTTTAATAACTTTTTAAGTATACAGTATGTAATTACTGACTGTAGGTACAACGTGTACAGCAGACCTGTGGAGCTTATTCCTCTCCACTGCCCCTTGATTAGTAACTTCCCATTTGCCCCTCCTCCCAACCCTGGCAATTCCTTGGGTCCATGAATTTGACCATTTTGGGCATCTCACATGAATATAATTATGTAGTATTTGCCTCTCTGTAACTGGTTTATTTCACATAGCCTAAGTTTTCATAGTTCATCCCTGTTGTAGAATGTGTCATTCTTTCCTCTGGATTACATGTTTATTTTTACTGTAGCTAAATGTTACAAAGATATATTTTTTATTTTAGTTGTAAGAAACAGAACTCTCTCTAGGTAGTTAGGAGGGGAAAAGAATTTATTTAAGGAAATTAACTGGTTCATAGAATCTCAGGGAGATTCAGAAAGTCAGGCTTGGAAGCGACAGCCAAGATTACACCCAGCCCCTGCCACATGACTATTCCAAAGTAGACCCCAATAGCTACTGCCCCTGGGCAAGGACTTCATAATTCACACCATAATTCTGGGCTGTGGGTTCCAGAATTTCTGTCACTGCTGCTCCTGAAAACTTTATGTCTTCTTCCTGCTTCTCTGCTGAACAAAGACTGACGTGGCTCTGTCTGGTTTGTAGAGCCTAGGTCTAATGCAACAAGGGCTGGCAAAGCAAATGTCTGATTCCTGACTAGGGAGAGAGGACTAGTACAGCAAAGTCACCAAATTAGAAATGTTCAGAAGATATTGGACATCCAAAATGCTCTACATTTGTCCACTATACTATGTTACTCTGTTTACATTTCTTAAAGTCATTTGGGAGAAATATTATGAATATATTAATTTTCTAATGATCATGTTAAAATGGAAAGGTTTTTAAATTATTCCTCATAATATTTCTAGAAGGACCAGAAACATATACATTAATTATTCTTTCTATGATTGATGAATAGTATTCTCGGCAGGTAACTGAGCCACCTAGAACTCATTAGACACCACAAACTCTCCTGCTAAGATAGTCTTAAACAACTGAAAGTATTGGGAACATACTGATGCTTCCTTTTGATTTTCATCTGGGATTATTTTTAACAAAATCACTTCTAGAAGCCCAGGAAATAGGACTTCGTATAAGATGCCAAAGGTGATTTCTTAGGAGTTTGTATGTAGACTTTAGACTTCTACTCCATCTGGAAGAGTGTGTGAGAAATCCTTGTTTGGTTCACTGTGGAACAGGACACTGTGCCTGTAAATTTTATTTGATAATAAAACACAGCAGTGCACTAATAGCAGCTCCCTAATGAAATCACAAGCCAAGAAGTATGGCCAATAATTTATGTACCACTTAAACTAAAGTCTATGTGAAAAAAGGAAAGATTTTATTTTCGAAAAAATAGCACCCAACTAATAAGAAACCTCAAATTTATAGAAATATATGTGCATTCTACCTCCGATCATAGGCAGTGAATTATAAACTGATTAATATTTTTAAATAAATGTCAGGAAAAGCCCTGGCTGGTGTGGCTCAGTGGACTGAGTACTGGCCTGCAAACCAAAGGGTCACTGGTTCGATTCCCAGTCAGTCAGGGCACATACCTGGGTTGTGGGCCAGGTCAGGTCCCCAGTAGGGGGCATGTGAGAGGCAACCACACACCGATGTTTGTCTCCCTCTTTCTCCCTCCCTTTCCTCTCTCTAAAAATAAATAAGTAAAATCTTTTCTTTAAATGTCAGGGAAAAAAGCAAATCAAAAATTGGCAGAATAAATACATATCTTTTTCTAACTAATTATTCCTCAAACCTGCTAAAATTAATATAAAAATAAAATAGGTATAAGTCCACCAAGATGCAGAGGAGGTACCAACAGACAAAAGATGTTGATAAATATTGTGAGATTGAGAACTGACAACTGATTTACAAGAGCAGAGAAAGCTGAAACTTTTGGGTTTACAGAGAGGTTTACCAATGAAATTCATAACATAGAACCTCAGCAGGGCTCAAGAATTGTCAAGCCCAGGTACTGCCAAAGGCAGGGTAAGTGGGTGTGGCTAAAAACAGGGAGATTGGTTAAAATTCTACATAGGTTTCTACAGAACCCCAGGTCCATCTCCGCCTCCATATAACCAGGAAACAGGAGATTTATTCTCTCGAGAAACTGCACCATTGAGTTTCTGAACACAGGTAGATCAGGTACATGGTATACACCAAAACTAATACAAAGAAAGAAATAAAGTAGAACATAATATGTGTTTTTCTCAGAGTTAAAAACAGATACCTACATCTATAAAATGAAAGTAATTGTTCCTGCTTTACTTCAATAAATATTTTAACCAAATTTATTATATTATAACTTTTTATATGTATATAGAAACATTCACAAATCAAGAGCAACAGGAGGTACCCGTTGCATACAGGAGGCAACCTATTGATTTTCTGTCTCACATCTCTCTCTCTCTCTCTCTGTCTCTCTCTCTCTGTCTCTCTGTCTCTCTCTCTCTCTCTCTCTCTCTCTGTCATCCCCACCAGCCCCCTTAAAACCAATATGCAAATCCTCTAGTTAGGATTTTTTTTTTTAAGTTGTAAAGTTGTACCATGAAAGAAACGTAATCATAGTATATTTTGTGGCTCAGATGTGCACAACTTTTTCTTTAATAGGTTTTATTTTTTAGAGAAGTTCTAGATTCACAGAAAAATTGAATGGAAAGTAGAGTTTCACTATGTTCCTATTCCCCACACATACACAGTCACCCCAACGATGACCACCTATACCAGACTGGTACCCTTGTTAAAACTGATGAACATACATTAACACATTACCATCGCCCAAAGTCCATAGTTTACATTAGAACTTCGAATGAATAATCACCATGTATCTACTATTATAGTTATCATACGGAATAGTTTCACTACCCTAAAAGTCTTCTGTGTTCTGCCTACTCATTCCTCCCTCTGAGTACTGTCTGGTACCTGCTGCTCTTTTCAGTGTCTTCATAGTTTTGCCTTTTTCAGAATGTCACGTATTTAGAATCATGTAACCTTCAGGTTGACTTCTTTCACTTAGTAATATGCATTTAAGATTCCTGCATGTCTTTTCTGGCTTTATAGCTCATTTTATTTTAGCGCTGAATAATAGTCCATTGTCCAAGCACCACAGTTTACCCAGTCATCTACTGAAGGACATGTTGCTTGCTTTCGAGTTTTAGCAACTATGAATGAAGCTGCTGTAGACATTCTTGTACAGATTTTTGTGTGGACATAAAATTTCAGCTCATTTGGGTAAATACCAAGGAGCACAATTGCCAGTTCATATGGTACGAGTGTGATTAGTTCAATAAGAAATTGCCGAAGTGTCTTCCAAAGTGACTGTGCCATTCTGTGTTCCACCAGCAATGAATGAGAGTTCCTGTTGTTCCATGTCTTTGTCTGCACTTGGAGTTGTCAGTGTTCTGGGTTTTTGCCATTGAAATAGGTGTGTAGTAGCACACCTTTTTACATATAATCTTAATTATATAAAGCATTTACTAATAACTTATCCAAAAATTATGAAAAATCATATTTGGAAGATGTGGCTAGGGAAGGAAGGTGGAATGCTGGTTTAACAGTGCTAAATCCTCTTTTTTCTGAAATAGAAAGTCAGAAGTATTATCTAAAACTGTTAAGTACAGAAATGTCAGTATAAGGCTACTATTTATAAATATAGAAGTAACTACAGAAGATTTAGAAGATATAGTTGAAAGGCTTGAAAATGGTGCCTCTGCATTTAGGAAGTAGGGGATGATTGAAGTAGGAGGGCAGCCATTAGGAAATGATGGGATGGTATTTTTTCTCATAATTGTATAGTACTCTTTGAATTTTTGAACAATATACATGTACTTATTTTATAATTAATTTTTAAATGAATAGATAATCTAAAAGCTTCCAAAAACAAGCATTGGTGTGATTTCTTTCAGGTTTTCAAAATGCTTGAAAAGTAGGCTTACGTGTGGCATCTCAGATTACCTCAAATGTTCTGAATAGACCTGGGGAAGCATACTGCAGTCCAGGGTATTGTGGAATATGGCCTCATATTCCCCAGTTAGCTACAAGTACCGAACCTTGTACGAGTACTCACCCTCTCTCTCTGGTTCACTTTCCTCATCAGTAAAGTGAGGATAATCATTGTTTCTTGGTTAGATAAGTACTATTATATTCCCAGTGAACATATGTGTGTAAACCAAGTCATCTTTGTTTAAATTAAATTAAATTGATTAAATGCATTATTTAAATTGAATTGATATTATAGAGCCTAAAGACATGGATTACTATTTCCACAGTTAGTTGCTGTGATCATGTACCAACTTTGTGGTTTTGTATGTGCTCTGAATGTGTCTGAATTTTGTTTCCTCAAAAATTGCTATAAAGTTGTTGTGAAGATCCAATTAAATGTAAAAATATATGTAAAAAGACAAACTATAATGTAATGTGTAGATGCTAAACATTTATCTGCCTCCTGTACATCGGGCACTGGGATGTACACAGCCTCTCCTTCAAGGAGCTCAGGGTCTCCCTGAACTTACATGCAGATCACAATACCTGGTACAGACGTCCCTAAGGCCTTAACAAGCATTAAGAAGAGAGTCTGGAGCACTGACACCTTACCTGAGGGAGCCACTTGGTGAGGCACTTGGAGTTTGCAGACCTGTTAAGAAAAACTTCAGCACTAATAAAAGGTTGCCATTTGAATTTGCCAAATTACAGCATTAAAACAGACAAATAAGAAAAACTACAATTATTTTGATTGTTTCATTGAGCATTTAAACTCACACACTCACAAACACACACAGGGAAGTTCTTAATTTCAGAATAAAGACTGACATTTTCACCACAGACCAATAAAAATGACTTCATGGATCAGAATCTGTCTACAAATCAGTGTTTGGTCGATATCAATGTAGAGAAATAAACTTTGGAAGCTATATTCTGAAAGAAAAAGAATAATTTCCCAAGTTATGAAAGTGGACAGTGGGAAGAGAAAGCATTTCAGGCAGAACAAAGAGCATACATGTTTAAAGATGTGACATCATGAATGGATCTGATTTTCAAAAGAACGGAGTTCAGTATGGTACATGGTGGGGTAAGAGGCATGATGTAACATCATATTGCATTACTAGGCTGCGTACTTTGGGTAACAAAGATGTAGAGCCAAGTTCCTGTCCTTAGAGTTCACTGTGTAATTATAGACACTAGAAAAGTTAACACTACAAGAGTTCATTCTGAAGACAATTAGATAAAAAGGACAAAGGAGAACATAGTGTGGAGCACACTGAGTGTCCCTGGTCAAGGAGATTGGCAACAGGAGTGATAATGGTGATGATGACGTTGATGACTGGTAGCAGTGGCTGTTGTAAACACAATATATATGGACTTAATTAAATGCTCATACAACCCTATGAGGCAGGTGTTGCTATTACCCTTATTTTACAAATAGGGAAACTGTGACACAGAGAAGTCAGATAACATGCCCAATGTCACACAGCTGTTAAGCAGTAGAGGCAGGATTTGAACGCTGGCAGCAGGACTCGAGTTTATGCTCCTACTCACTACAGTGCACTGCCTCTCCTGGGAGGGTAGAAGGAGGGGTGGAATTTACAATGGAAAGACACAAAAGTTGTCATGGAATAAGAATGTCAGGATTTGGTGACTAGCTGTGTTTAGGGTGTCTGTATTACAATGA
Organism: Desmodus rotundus; assembly: GCF_022682495.2. Taxonomy (NCBI): domain Eukaryota; kingdom Metazoa; phylum Chordata; class Mammalia; order Chiroptera; family Phyllostomidae; genus Desmodus; species Desmodus rotundus. Next base: position 84,609,145 of record NC_071394.1, read on the forward strand.
ATTACCCTATCTCTGTCTTCCTTACTGAAGGAAGGGCCCTTTTCTTCTGCAGAGACAGATTAGTCAGCCATAGTACTGAGACTTTTATAACAGGAAACCTCTTACCTGTTTTTTACATTCCATTCTGGGATTCAATTAATAAATACTGTATTAAATGCCTGCTTGAGCTCAATACTGTGTTGTCTGTGGCTTATTTAAGTTCCTACCATTTTACTCTAGAACCTCTTAAACTCACCAAAGCTAGAGAGTGTTGCCTAATCCTTTGCTATTTTCTGTTTATACTGTGAATACAATAGGAAGTGAATTACTAGAACCTTAAAACAGCAATTAAGTAGTTTCTCACTTTTCCAGAAGAAGGACTTAGGCTGGACAAGTAGTATAACAGGCTGATTTAATTTAGTTTGGTACTTTAAAGCTTCCTGAGGGTACAGGGAGAAGTATTTTTAGGTATTTGCATGACTGAATTACTGACTAAATTGTATCCTTCTGTATTTTTGAAAAAATAGAATATATGTATAGATAGGAAGAGAAAGAGGAGAGAAAGAGAAGACAGGAAAGAGCAAGTGATTATCTACTAAGCATGGGTGCATGCTATGCCAATGATGATTTTACAGGTTTCCTGACTCCCTAATTCAGTATTCTTTCTAAGTTATCAGTACTGGGAAGTATGTGTTCTGTGTTTAGAGATGCAAGAAGAGAATAATGAAAGGTGTGATTCGAGACTGAGAGACTCTTGAGGGCATAGGTTGGGTCTCCACATTTTTATCTCTTCCACATGCCCTGGCACTGGTATCCTGTCATAAATGTTTGATGAATTAATGAGGTAAGGATTGGCTAACTGTTCATTCAATTATTCACTCATTTACTGTCTTTATTTAATAAACCTTTATTGAGTGTCAAGCAACATGAAGAAAATCATCCCTTCAAAGGTCACAGAAAGAAACTAGAATCAATGATGTCTCACCTAAACAGACTCATTGAGCAGGGAAGGGCCTTCAAGGTCATCTAATCCAATGTCTTAATCATACTTATGAGGAAAACCAGGCCAATGTTATATCGCATTGAGGTCAGGAGGCATCTTGCCCTGAGGTCACAGGTGGAATTCGAGGCCAACCATTAACCATTCCTTGGTTAACTGATGGTTCAAATGGTTAACTGATTAACCATTCCTTCCCCAACAGTACACAAGTTTAACTTTCTCAGCAATTGGAGAGGTTTAGTGTTTTTAATAATTAACATTATTGAGTGTTTTCCCACCTCTCTCTTTATCTTCAGGTCAGGTGAGTGTACATCAGACCCAATCTCATCAGTTTAAAGCTGCATTCTCACTCCTTTCTGCAGGGGAGTTGAATTTAAAATGCCCTTCCCTAGCAAACAATGCAGGACAAGAAAGGGGATAATGTCCCAGCATTACAGAGGTGCCCAGCAACCAAGAATAGATCTCGCAAATATGGGTCATGAATATCTGTATATCAGTACTTACAATTATTCGATTAAAATATCAGTTTTATACTTAAATATATAAAATATTTATATTAATACTTCATATCTGAAAAATTCTGAGGATAACATTTTCATTTACAACAGCATCCAAAATAATTAAATATCTAGGAATAAATTTAACCAAGGAGGTGAGAGACTTTTCACTGAAAACTATAAAACATTGCCACAAGAAATTAAAGATAACCCAAATAAATGGGAAGACATCCTGTGTTCATGGATTGATTGCAAGACCTAATTTTATTGAGATGTCAGTATTAATTACCCAAAGAGAGCTAAAGATTCAATACAAACAGACACTTCTCCAAGGAGGACATACAGAGGGTCCAGAGACATGTGAAAAGATGCTCAGTATCACTAGCTATCAGAGAGATGCAGATTAAAACCACAATGAGATACCACCTGTAGGATTATATCCTAAGAACTGTGAAACACCAGTCCAAAAGAACCTATGCACTCCAGTGTTCATAGCAGCACAATTTATAATAGCCAAGTACTGGAAGCAACCTAGGTGCCCATCAGTAAATGAATGGATCAAAAAACTATGGTACATTTACACAATGGAATTCTACACAGCAGAAAGAAAGTAGGAGTCCTACCCTTTGCATGGATGGAACTGGAAAACATTACACTAAGTGAAATAAGCCAGGCAGTGAAAGACAAATACCATATGATCTCACCTTTAACAGGAACCTAATCAACAAAATAAACAAGCAAGCAAAATATATAACCAAAGACACTGAAATTGAGAAAAGGCCGACAGTGACCAGAGGGGAGACGGGAGGGAATTTCAGGGGAATAATGTGAAGGGTTTGCAGAGCGATTAAGGACACATGGACAATTAACCAGGGTAACGGGGTAGAAACGAGAGGGAGGTGGGGAGAGCTGGAGTCTTGGGCTGGGGTGGGGGGGAAAGGCAGAAAACTGTACTTGAACAACAATTTTAAAAAAAGATTCAATACAGTCTCTCAAAATTTCAATGGCCTTTTTTGCAAAAATGGAAAAGCTGGTCCTCAAATTTATATGGAATTTCAAGGGGATTCAAATAGACAAAAATAATCTTGAAAAAGAATAACAAAGTTGGAGCATTCACACTTTCAAATTTCAAAACTTACCTCAGAGTTACAGTAATCAAAACAGTTTGGCCAGGCTACACCAAAACAGTCAGGCTAGACATATAGACCAATGGAATACAATTGAGACCAGAAATGAACCCACACATCTGCTTTTGACAGGGGTGTCAAGAACATTCAACAGGGAAAAAAACTTCTGTGACAGTTGAATGTCCACATGCAAAAGAATGAGATTGGACCCCTACCTCACAGTATATAAAACAGTTAACTCAAAATGGATCATTGACCTAAATACAGGGGTGAGCAAAACTACATTTACAGCTACTATGCAAATAATATGGTAATCAATAATAACATAAGAATAAACTCTGTGTTTCACGTACTCATGAATATACACTACTTTTGCCCACCCTTGTGTAAGAGGTACTAGGAAAAAATAGATCTAAATCTTCATGACCTTCAACTTGGCCGAAGATTCCTAAGTATGACACTGAAAGTGCAGTAACAAAAGGCTTTTAAATAGATAAACTGGACATCAAAACGTAAAACATTTGTGCATCAAAGGAGGCTGTCAAATTGAAAAATCTATAAAATGAGAGAAAACATTTGCAAGATAGGATATATATTCTGGTTCTACTTATAGGGAATGTATATTCTGATATAATCTAGTATCTAGAATATACAAAGGGCTCTTACAACTCAACAAAAAAAAAACACAACCTAATTAAAATTGGTCAAAGGACTTGAATAAACATTTCTGCAAAGAAGATATACAAATGTCTGGCAAACACATGAAAAATACTTAACATCATTAGTCATATGCAAATTAAAACCACAATGAGATACCATTTCATACTCACTAGGATGACTATACTGATTTTTAATGGAAAATAAGTGCTGGCAAGGGTGTGGAGAAACGGGAACCCTCACACATTGCTAATGGGAACACTAAATGGTCACCTGCTATGGAAAACAGTTCGGCCGTTGCTAAAAACATAAACAGAGAATTCCTCTGTGACCCTGCAACTTCACTCCTGGCTATATACCCAAAGAATGGAAAACAGATACAGGTACATGTATGTTCATAGCAGCATTATTTCTAATAGCCCAAATGTGAAAATAAGCCAAATGTTCATCACGAGATGATTGGAGAAACAAAATATGGTATGTACAATATTACACACACAGACACAAAAGGTTACATATTGTGTGATTCCATTTATCTGAAATATCCAGAATAGATAAATCTGGAGAAACAGAATGCAGAGTTGAGGTGGTCAGGGTCTGTGGTGCTGCAGGGAATGGGAGAACCTGATTAGTGGGTATGGGATTTTACTTTGAAGTGATGGAAATGTTGGGGAGCTATGTAGAGGTGGTAGTTGCATAGCATTGTGAGTTTGCTAAATGCCACTGGATCATTCACTTTAAAATGCTTAATTTTGTGTGACTGTGAATTCCTCTTCAATAGGTTATTTTTTTAAAACACAACTCTATAAGTATGATTCATTCAGGATAGCTGAGTTTTCAGTGTAATCCAGGATGACTTACTCCTTTTAACATCAATACTTTTTGTTATAGAAAGCACATAATAAGATGTGGTGGTTTCATCAACATTGTAATGAGATATTTTACATAAGTATTTATATTTTATTAATAATAAACACTTATGTAGCACTTGCTACGTACCAGGCACTATTCTTAGCCCCTTATATGCATTAATTCATTTAATCGTCACAGCCACCCTACAGGGTAAATATTTTTGGATCCATGTTTCACCGACAGGAGAGTAGGACACACAAGGCAAACTACTACGCCAAGGTCAGACAGCTAACAAGTGGTGGAGCCAGAATGTGAACCTAGGGCACCTTGCTCTAGAATCTGTACTTTTAACCCCTATAGTATACTGCATAACAATGTCTTTGTTCATTGTACAGTAAACTTCCTAAAGGTTGGGATTCGAATCCATGTCAGGCCTAGAGAAAATCTGATAGTTATAGAACAAATGAATGAATTAACAAACAAACAAAAAAAACCCCTGGACTTTGTATCAGTATTTTTATAGACTAAATGTCTGTATCCCCCTAAAATCCATATGTTGACACCTAATCCCCAAAGTGATGGTATTTGGAGGTGGGGCCTTTGGTTGGTGATTAGGTCATGAGGCTGGAGCCCACATGAATAGGATTAGTGCCCTTATAAAAGAGAGCCCAGGTACCCTGGCTGGGGGGCTCTCTTGGAGCATTGTCCTGTGCACCAAAGGGTTACAGGTTAAGTTCCCAGTCAGGACACATACAGGAGGCAACTGATCCATGTTACTCTCCGACATCAGTGTCTCTCCCTCTCTCTCTCTCTCTTGCTGTCTCCTTCTCCCCCTACTTTTCTCTCTAAAATCAACAAAGATATCCTTAGATGAGGATTTTTTTTAATGTTTTTTTAAAAAAGAGGCCCAGAGAACTCCCTCACCCCTTCTGCCATATGAGGGTATAGAAAGAAGATGGCCATCTCTGACCTGGGAATAGGGCCCTCACTGGACACCAATCTGCTGGTGCCTTGATATTGGACTTCTCAGCCTCCAGAACTGTGAGAATAAATTTCTGTTGTTTATAAGCCACACAGTCTACAATATTCTTTTATAACAGGCAGAACAAACTCAGACAAATGTTTTGGCAGTTAGAGAATTTTGTGTTTTCTGCTTATCTCTCACTGGTGTTTTAGAGAGGTAAGATTTTATGTAAATAAGAAACTGTGCTAGGCACTGCAGGCTATTCCCATAGAAATAAGATGAATATAATCGAGTCTGGGACCAGTGAACTTTTATAAAATTAGTCCTTATTTAAACTATATGAACTAGGAGAAGCCATGAACAAAACAGATTTATAAATATCCCTATTTTACAAGGCATCCATCCTCCCCACAAAAAATGGGAGTGGTGATTTTTATTGGAGACAGTGCTTTATATATATATAATCATGTCTTAAATCTTAAAGCTAGTTAAGATCCTCATCAAAAGTTATTAGACACCTACAGAATGGTTCATTTTATGGTGACTTTATGGCAAACAGAGTTACAATGTCACTCAAACATTCTAATAATAATAATACACTAACTGATACTGAGAGCAAAGACATCAGAAAACCCCACAGCCTTGTTGTGTTTGGATACAACATGAGCAACTCTGTCAGCTTTTCCCTTCATGTACCATTTTGCCATTCTGAGCTGACCATTACAACCAACATTACGTTCTTTCAAATTTAACAAAAGCAGTTTGAATTCAACTATGTCATTTTCAGGCGTTAATTAAGCAGTCTACATGTTTCCGTACACAGTCTATTCCAGAAGACAGAACCTGTCTGACAGAACAATGCAGACAGGCCCCGGTCCCTTAATATCTGATTCCCAGCTTGATTTGTTATTTGCCATCTGGGGAGAAAGATGTGCCATCCAAATAAAATGTGTATGGAGTACTACTTTTCAGGATGTAGCTGTACAAAGAACAACCAAAGAAAAGTGGCAGATTTGGCAGCTATGTTTAATCTAGGTCAGCTGTTATTAAGGGGCTTTTGTCCGTGACCATTTATAGAGCATCCGCTTTGACTAAATACACCATTGGGATTATCCCACCATTCTCTTCCAAGCTAGCAATGCTTTGGCAGAGCAGACTTTCTTTCAGTTCCTAGAATGCACTGGAGTCCTTTTTGCCTTCAGAGTCTTCAAATGCTCTCCTCCCTTCATCTGAATGATCACTCCTTCCCCATGTCACCAGGCCACTTTCTGCTCATCCTCTATGACTCAGGTTAAATGTGTCTTTATCAGAGACTTTCAGTGATACCCTGTGCTGTTAGACTTCATAACACCTTGAACTTTTCCTTCAGAGCACTTAACAGAATTATAACTAAATAGTTATATGTGTATCATTTGTTTCATATTCTCTGCTAGGCGTAAGCTTCAAGAAGGCCAGGACAGAGTTACTCTAAATCACCACTGGATTCCCAGCAACTAGATAAGTGCTTGACACATAATAGAGGTTTAATAAATATTCGCTGAATGATAAAAATGAGTAAATGAATGAATGAAGACAGGCCATGCCCTCTATTTATTCACAGTATAGCACTGATTACTTTTTATTGTGGGATGCTGTTTTCATAATTCTTATTTTTAAATTAAACTATAAGTGCTAAAAACCCAACAAAATAAAATGACTTACTACTTGGATGTGGTGGGGGTGGTTAGCGGTGAGGTGTGGGTGGTGGGGAGATGAGTTAACGTCCATTTAGGTTTATCAGAACATCCAACTACCAGGTCACCAAGCTCCCTCATAGTTTTATCTCACAAAAACGAGACTGATTTTCCATGTATTCCTCCACAGAGGCTCAGAGAAAGTTTGAGGATCAATAATTGCTAAATTAAATGGTCTTAATGATTAGTCTTTATTTTAAAATAGTAAACCAATAGTTTTTTTTTAATTTCTCCTTTTATTGAAGATTTTGTAATTCCCAGAGTTTTCCTCAAATAATAATCCAAAAAGTAGTGAAGTAGTTCCGGGTACAAAGGGAGAGTAGATGGACAGAAAGGGGAGGTGACACAGGGAATCTGAGTTTTTTCATGTGAAATCTGATTTACATGTCAGTCACATTCTTGTAAGATTCAGATTGCCCGTGCAAATGTGGTTAGAGTTTACACTTACATAGGATGTTTTTTGAGGGATGATTGATTAAATTTTTCTTACTACTCATATTCACAGTTACACAAACAAATTTTCCATTATATTTTAACATTTTTATAAAGAAGAAAATAAACCCTATGCTTAAGCTAACCATCAAAAGTTATTTTACATTTTGGTATATTTCTTTGTCTTTTTGCCATTCATACATTTTATTTATTAATTTCCTACAGTGAGATGAGAGTTTTATATATATGATTTTTATTTAACTTTTTATTGAGTCTTTCCCATATCATTCAACCATCCTTATAAATATAATTTCTTGTGACTGTTTACTGGAAATTCAAGTTGTTTATTTTTCAGAAATTTTAAACACCTATTTTCATAGACCTTTGTCTGAGGTTTTGTTTTTGTTTTTTTTTTACTTAGGGTAGATTCATACAGTGAACTTACTGAGTAAAATGGCATGTACCTTTTTAAGACTTTTCATACATGTAGTAAAATTGCGTTTTGGAATGCTAATACCAATTTAATTCCTACTTGCTATATATGACAAGGCTTAATATCTTTGCCATAAAGGAGGTTGTAAAAATAAATGAGAAAAAATGTTCTAATAGTTAAGTAGATTAAGAACATGAGCAGAAAATTTGCTAAAACTGAAATTTAAATATCCATATAAATATATATGAACATTATCAAATCTCATTAGAAATATGAATTATAATAATAAAATACTATTTTAACTATAATAACTGGTTTTCCCTTGAAAGTATTCAGAGATAAGATGTTAACAATAGGAGAAGCTGGGAAAAGGGCATATAGGAACTCTATACTATTTTTGTAACTTTTCTATAGATTTAAAGTTCTTTCAAAATAAAAAGTGAAAACTTTAATTTACTCATAAAATGACTATAGCACTTATTTAATAATGTCATTATACTTATTGATCTTATATAAATGAGCCAATAAACTCCCAGAAATCTTCACTGGTGCATACCTAACTAGCTTTTCTCTCAAGGTACAATCTAGTATTGAAAAACAAATATAATATATTTCCAGTGAATGTTCTTACTTATTGCACAAGTCTCTGAACCCGCTCCATATGTTATATACTCTGTCTCATTCAGTCCTCTCTATAGTCCTAAAAATAAGCAGTAAAATTATCAGGCTCATTTTACAGATGAGTAAACCAAGGATGTAAATTTGAGTATCTCATCCACAGTCGTATTCTAAAATGATTTACTTTAATTGGTTTCATTTATAAGATGTGTCCATTTGGCAGAAATGGCTTACATTTTGGTACTGAATGTCTTTATTTCCAGCTGGATATGGTGCTTCCTTTCCAACAGTTGAACCTACGGACAATATTCCACGAAGCTGCCAACTAACAACAGATGTTCCACAAGTTACACAGCTGCTAAACATGACCAAACTCCGCCAAACTGTAAAAAAATTTGGAGGTCATCCTCTAAGTTCAGCAGAATCAGGTAGGCACTTAAACACCTAAATTATAAGCATGTTTATTTGTAAGAACAAAATAAAGGGGGAAAACAGCATGCAATTAATCTTTATAATTTGAAGTTAAATATTATGACTCATGTCAGTGATAAATCATTATTTTGAATTTCTCTTTAGCAACTAAAATATTTTCTGGATTTGTTTACATGATATATCAAAACATCCTTAATTATTCCTCTCCTTTTCCTATATGCATCCAAGTCTTGCCAATTATACCTCTCAAACAGCACTCAAATCTGTCTCCTCTATCTATTTGCTATATCCATTGCTCTAATCCCTACTGTCACTCACCTTAGCCTCTCAGTTAATCTGCACGTTGCTATCAGAATTATCTTTCTGATAATAGAAATAGAAATGTGGCCCTGGCTGATGTGGCTCTGGATTGAGCGCTGACCTGAGAACCAAAGGGTCACCGGTTCCATTCCCAGTCAGGGCACATTCCTCTGTTGCAGGCCAAGTCCCCAGTAGGGAGCACTCAAGAGGAAACCACACATTGATGTTTCCCTCTCTTTCTCCCTTCCTTCCTCTCTCTAACAATAAATAAGTAAAAGCTTTAAAAAAAAAATAGAAATGTGATTCTGTTAGTCTTCAATTAAAGACTTCTAATGTCTTTCCCACTATCTTAGAAGACAACATGAAAAACCCTTGAGAATGTACACAAAGCCAACTTCCCCTATCCCAAACCTACTCCACAGTTTTATCTCTGAGACCTTTCTCTCATTCCCCACGTGTCATTTTCTGATTACTCTGTGGCTTTCACATGTTTATATTTTGGAATTGCTGTATCGTTGGCCTAACATGGCTTCCTTGCCTTTGTGCCGGAAAAGCTCCCATTTATCTTTCTAGACCCAATTCAAATGCCACCGCTTCTTTGCAGCCTTTCCTAATTCTCACAAGCATTGTTCTTCTCTTTCTATGACTTTTCCCCCTTTTTTTGCTATACTTTTTAATATGTCTGCATTCCCCAATAAAGTGTCACTTCCTCTTTCTTCTATTTCCCTAGCTTCTATCATAGTGCTTATCAAATATTGAGCCAGGGACTGGAGACTAAGTTACTATAGAGGACAGTCTGATAACACAAATAACGTGACCTAAATAACTGGATATTTGACACAGAGAAACATTTTCTACTTGAACAGTGAGCCTTAATGGGAGTGGAAGAGGCATTAGGAAAGAAGATTGAGATAGTGCATCAAAGACATCATTCTCTACTACTAATACAGTAACATTAACTACTACACAAATGATACAATAGATGGCGATTAACACTCAGCCCCTGTGAGGGAACTCTAGGGAGTGGTGAGGACTGCAGCAAACTAGAAGCTCATTCTCAGTCTAGAAGGGGTAACTGCAGTTCAGTTCTAGCCAAGTGTTGCCTTGCAGAAGTGTTGCCTAGTCTCATCAGATCTTCCATTTTCTTATTCAAGGCTGGGTATCCCAATGTTTATAATAAATCTCCCAATTTTAATATATTATCTGAAGTCTAAATTTTTTTTTGAAACACTCTGCAAGCCTAACAATATCTGCCAGTGCGTGCCAGTTTTCTGCCACTGGAGTAGTCACCCATTGCTACTGACCAAATGAATGGGTAGTGCTTACAAAATCAAGAGCCTAATATTATTCAGGTGAGTTGTTCTCAACCTCCTGTATTTTAGAATCACCTGGGACACTTTAAAAATAACTGATTTTTTAAAAATTTTCCTAATGTCTATGCTTCATTCCCAGCGATTCTGATTTAATTGGCCTGGGATGGATTTTAAAAAAAAACTCCCCCAGCAATTCTAATGTGCAGTCAGGGTTGAGAACCACCAGATCACTCCTCCCCACAACACTCACGTGGTTCAGATGACTCTCATACATACTGAAGTGATTCAGAAGAAGGTGAAATGGCCATGATAGGGCACTTACAGAGGAAGTAGATCTTGAAAGTATTCAATAAATTATTGTATATATGTTTATAATAAATAAATATAGGACGTATGGATGTGTAAGATGGTACAGAAGACTGAGCAAAGATAAAGGGACAGCAAACAGCATGGAAGAGTTGGCTGAGGGGTTGCTAAGGGGAACGGTCTGAGGAGGCAGAATGGCTGTGTTGGAACTACAAGAAGAGTGTACTTCATGTTTCTAAAGTGGAGGAATGATAATTTCCTTTTCAGGAAGTTGAAATTGACATCAGGATTCAATATGAACTTGTAAATCAAACGAGAGCAGAGATTAAGGATTACAACTAAGATGCCTTTGCATCCAGCTAGGCATTAAATGACAAGTGGCTGTGAAAGCCAAACGTGAAGACACTGAAAGGAACTGCAGAGAAAAACTGGTGATTCTCAGCCAACAGACAGGGAGGAGAGAATGGTCAAAGTTTGAGAGAGGCCAGAGTAGAAACAGGAAAAAGATAATCAGGATGAAATGAATGACTTGCAAAAACGGACTGTTTTACTCTATTTATCCTACATTCATTTAGTCAGTGAATTTCGTATATATCAATCTTCATCAGCATCACATGCCCTAAGTCATATATTCCTAAAGAATTGGGATTGATTTTACAACTTTTTCAGTATAAACCCTGGCAGAGGACTATGTGTAAATAGGCACTACGTTTTTAAACCTTTTATTGTGAAATTTCTAAAATTACACAACAGTAAAGGGAATATATAATGAACCCCCATGTCTCCATTGCCTGCTTCCAGAATTACCAGCTTTGGGCAAGACTTTTTGACAACGAGGGCATAAATAGTCAGAATTTGTATTTTTATGATATATACTATCTCTAGATGGGGGCTGGGGAGAGAGACATACACGATCCATTTTCATGAAAGGACCTTCAGAAAACATAAAAGGAAGATAAAGATCCCACGACCCAGACAGCCAGTATAAACACATTGGGTCACAATTCAATCTTAATGGAAGAGTCGCCACAGAATGAAATGAGTAAGAGTGGTTTGGGTGACCAAACGGTCTATCTGTACCTAATAGGCTGCGGTAGTTTTCGGTAATAGTTTTCGGTAACAGAAAGGCTTAAGCTGTAAAGCCTGTCAGGTAACCCTCAGCAATTGTAAATGTCTTCTCTGTACCTTAATTTTTTTAATCCTCACCTGAGGGCATTTTTTCATTGCTTTTAGTGAGAGAGGAAGGGAGAGAGAGAGAGAAAAACGTTGACTGGTTGCCTCCATAAGTGCCCTACCAGGGACGGGGGTGGAATCTGCGACCTAGGTTTGTGCCCTGAGTGGGGAGAGATCCAGCAAGGAACCTTTCGGTCCATGGGATGATGCTCCAACCAACTGAGCCACGCCGGCCAAGGCTGTGTCTCAAAGTTTTAATAATTAATTATGTCTTTCAAAGAAAATGTACGTCTATGATCAGATATTTTAAGTGTCTTATTTAAAGTTCAAGGACACATGATGCCTGAGATTAAACAGGAACTTGAATAAATATTAATTATAACATTAATCCAATATTGTAATTAAACAGAAACTTTTTCATAGGCCCTATTTGATCCCAACTTGTAGAAGAGGATACTAGTTCATATTTTTGCAAACTTTAAAAATGGGCTCCCAATACATAATAATAGTTAACTTGAGTTATATATACAGAAAATTAATAATCATCTAACAGCATATTTCTTCTGCCCTGTAAATCCCAGTTATACTTATATTCATTTATACCCATAGAGTTATGACTGTTTCTCTTAAGTAAATCTCCCTGCACATGCGTGGCAGCCGAGATTACAGGGACATGTGCTGAACTTCGTGGTTCTCTTCCTCTAAATAATTTTCAATTGCTAACTTTGACATACGCAGGCTTTAAAATTTACTATCGGTGAATGTAATAATAATTATAATTTCCTGTGTAAGATATTTTATCTGAAAGGGGTAGCTAATGAATAGAGCCCAAGGACAGGCTTTTTTAATCATAGAAAAGCCAGGAGGTATTTCTTAATTTGAACTATGTGTTTTTGTCTTTCTAAAAAAATGGACTCCCCATGGTGAGATTTGAATTGCATGAAAAATGACTGTGTGTTTTCATAATTGATTGTATAGGACTCATGTAAATTGTATTTTATTATAAATGCTCATATTGAGACATACCAATGAAGCTGCTACAGGAAGAAGTAGGTATTTCCTATGGATGCTTTCTAGCATGTTTACCCAAACAAAAAAGGAAACATTGAAACTTCTGTGTTAGGGTGCATTTTGTTGAAGATCACAGAACTTGATCAAAAGGATTTAACAAAATCAATAAAATAATTGTGTTTCCATAAAGCCAGTGTCACCAAACATTGTACTGTTCGCTTGGGCAATTCCATTCCTGGTGCACATTAGCTAATGGATGTTAGTCTGCAGATGACTGTGAGGTCTGATTATCTTATTTTCATTAATGGGACCCTAGTTTAATTAAATCAGAGAATCAGGTCTGGTTATTGAAGTTGATCATTCAGCTACTAATGACAAGATGTAATGGTCCACTAGGTGCAAATCAAAACCAGTAATTTACTTAAAAATTAGGAGGCAATTCTCTTAAGCACCCTTCTTTCCACAGCAGCAGTCTTATTGTGTTTTTACTCCTTTTTAAATAAGAGACTGACATCCCTATCTCCTAGCACAATTGCAAATGGGTGAATTAATACATCTAGCAAAACCATGCAGTAATCATCTAACTAGTTGGCATTGGTGAAATCCTTATTAAAATTTCTTCTTGGGTTCCACGTTGTGAAAACAAAATCTACTGTAAAGTAGAACCTACAAGAAAAAGGAGTAAGATTCTGACTTCAGGGAAACACAAGACAATCTTTTAACTTCTTTTCTAAAATCAGACTTTGATAAACCGTGTCTTAGGATTGTTGGTTAAAGAGATGCCACAATTTCTAGTTGCAGTGTCTGATAATAATTCAGAATAAATTCAGCCATCTCTTATATTTGAGATATACCCCTGTCTTTAGTAAAAATGAGGTATAATTGATCACATTCCTTCATTTAAAAATTTTTTAATGTGAAAGAAATTTAGCCTGGGCATTGATCCAGTGTCATTATAGCACAGATGTCACAATTCATTTACACAGTGAGCTTTAAGTTTTCTTTGGTATTTCTGCCAAATGTTGAAAAAATCTTTGATATATAAAACATATTATTAAATATGAAAAACACATTTAATCAGTTGATAATTGTGCTAATTTTGCAGGATTGACTCACCAACCTTTACATTTCTCCTTTAGAGGTCTGTTACCATATTGCTTATAATAAGAAAAACCTAGAGACAAACTGCACAGTAGGGAATTGATTAAATAGTCACACAATAAGATATCATGTATGCAGGTATATAGATGGCCTGATCTTCCTGTGATGGTCTGGAAAAGCCTCTAAGCCATGTCAGTCAGGAAAAAATGGAAACTGAGGATGCTGTTTCTGTATGACCCCACTGCTACTTGCTTAGGGAAGCTGGTGTAGGCCTACATTTTTAAAGGAAATTAGCTTTAGGTACAGGGACTAGTAGAGGCAAGGAAGGAAGATGAAACTTTAATTTCTCATATTGTATCTTTACTAGAGAATTTTAATTTTCTAAATATATTTATGATTTATTATGTCAACAGATGTATTATGTTACAACAATTATGAGACATTTCTAGTTTCTTCTGTATACTTTACTTTTAAAGCCCAAAGAATTGCTATAAAATTAAAATATATTTATTTAATATCAATATTTGCATGTAAAACATATAATGGGAAGGAAATCCAGAATTATTGGCAAAATAAGATATTTAAGAATATAGTTAAATATTAAACTTGTTTACGGTAATAATAGGGAAATACACTATATGATAACATATACTATATCAGTATGAGTCATACTGACATACATTCTCACTAATAGTGAACGTGGGACTATAATCATCAGTGATCTCCAGTAACTCCCAAGGCACTCTGTAGTATCACTGTGTTTTTATTTTCATCACATTATTTATCATTACCTGATGTTTTCTTGTTTACTTATTTGCATATTGATGTCTCCCACTCTGGAATTTACACTTAAAAACAGCAGGGTCCTATTTATTGTTGTATCCCTAGCATCTAGCTCAATGCTATACATCTGTCAGGAGTTCAGGAAATATTTGTTGATTAAGTGATTGAATGACTGAATAAAATGCTAGCCAAATAATTAAGCAACAATCATCATCATCATCATTGTCTTCATCATCATAGCTAATACTTTTTGAGTTCCTACTATGCTCCAAGCACTAAACCGTTTACATAGCGTAAGAGTTAAACTTATATATATATGTAAATATACATATTTACATATACATATTGTTTATATAGTTTATATATATTTACATGTATCATTTTTATTTTTATATATATATATGAATGAATGAATGAGACAGGAACAGACAGACAGACTTATAATAGCAATTGGCTCACACAATTATGGAGACTGAGAAGTCCCAGGATCTGCAGAGACCTGGGAGAGTCAGTTGTATAGTTTCTGTCAAAGTCTAAAGGACTGAGAACCAGGAGACTAAATGGTGAAAGTACCAGTGTGAGGACAGGAGAAGACTAATCAATGTTCCAGCTCAAGGAGTCAGGCAGAAAGATCAAATTTTCCTTTCCTTCACCTTTTTGTTCCATCCAGGCCCTGGATGGACTGGATGATGCCCATCCACACTGAAGAGGGCAGTCTGCTTTATTTAGTCTACTGATTCAAATGTTAGTTTCATCCAAAAGCACTCTCAGTCACATTCATGTTTAATCTGGGTACCCTGCAGCCCAGTCAATTTAACAGATAAAATTAACCATCTCCTATAGTGTATCCCATTTAATCCTCTGATAGACCTTTTTATGTAGCAGTCATCATAATCACCATTTTGCACATGAGGAAACTGAGGCTCACTGAGGAAGTGAGTAGTACAGCTAGGAAGAGCAGGCAGTCTCGTTTCAGAGATGCATTCTTAATTGCTGACCTGCATTATGATGCAATTCTCACTACTACTTTTCAGGGTTATCTGCTGGGGTGCCTTCTTGTGTTTTGGAAACTTAAATTTCCAAGCCCAAATGATGCAAGTTATCTACCAAAGCCTGTATTATAACTTTTTAATAAATTAGGACTTTGTGAAAAATAGTAATATATTATACTTTATTACATTTTTTTACCATTTAACCCCTTATATCTACCCCGCCCCAGAAATCACCAATTCTTTTTATCTTGTTCACATATCTGAACTTAATACACAGATGGTGTTCTTACATTGTCTAAGGTTCTACTCAAGTTCAGAGAAGAAAGAGATATTCTAATTTTACTTTTATTGCCTTTTAAAAAATGTCTTAAACTTTTTAATGAAATAAGCCTAAGTATTGGTTTTAATATTTGCAAAAGTTAAAAAATTATTTTACTCACCAGGGCCTTTCCTGCATTAATCATTTACCTACACAGTTGTCTTTTTTAAATATATTTTATTAATTATGCTATTACAGTTGTCCCATCTCCCCCCCTTATTCCCCTCTACCCTGCACACCCCTCCCACCAACATTCCCCCACCTTTATTCATGTCCATGGGTCATATATATGTTCTTTGGCTTCTCCATTTCCTCTACTATTCTAAACCTCCCCCTGCCTATTTTCTACCTACCATTTATGCGTCTTATTCCCTGTACATTTTATCCCATTCTCCTGTCCTCCCCCGCTGCTAGCCCTTGATGTGATCTCCATTTCTGTGATTCTGTTCCTGTTCTAGTTGTTTGCTTAGTTTGTATTTGTTTTTTTAGGGTCAGTTGTTGATAGTTGTGAATTTGTTGTCATTTTACTGTTCATATTTTTGATCTTCTTTTTCTTAGATAAGTCCCTTTAACATTTCATATAATAAGGGTTTGGTAATGATGAACTCCTTGAACTTGACCTTATCTGGGAAGCATTTTATCTGCCCTTCCATTCTACATGATAGCTTTACTGGATACAATAATCTTGGATGTAGGTCCTTGCCTTTCATGGCTTCGAATACTTCTTTCCAGCCCCTTCTTGCCTGCAAGGTTTCTTTTCAGAAATCAGCTGATAGTCTTATGGGAACTCCTTTGGAGGTAACTCTTTCCTTTTCTCTTGCTGCTTTTAAGATTCTCTCCTTCTCTTTAATCTTGGATAATGTAATTATGATGTGCCTTGGTGTGTTTCTCCTTAGGTCCAACTTCTTTGGGACTCTCTGAGCTTCCTGGACTTCCTGGAAGTCTATTTCCTTTGCCAGATTAGGGAAGTTCTCCTTCATTATTTGTTCAAATAAGTTTTAAGTTTCTTGGTCTTCCTATTCTCCTTCTGGTACCCCTATGATTCGGATGTTGGAACGTTTGAAGATGTCCTGGAAGTGCTGAAGCCTCTCCTCATGTTTTTGAATTCTTGTTTCTTCATTCTGTTCTGGTTGAATGTTTCTTTCTTCCTTCTGGTCCAAACCATTGATGTGAGTCCCAGTTTCCTTCCCATCACTATTGACTCCCTGTACATTTTCATTTATTTCACTTTGCATAGCCTTCACTTTTTCCTCTATTTTGCAACCATATTCAACCAATTCTGTGAGCATCCTGATTACCAGTGTTTTGAACTGTGCATCTGATAGGTTGGCTATCTCTTCGTCACTTAGTTGTATTTTTTCTGAAACTTTGATCTGTTCTTTCATTTGGGCCCCTTTTTTGTGGGGGGGTCTCAGTGCACATGTTATGTACTAAGGGGCAGAGCCTTAGGTGTTCACCAGGGTGGGGCAACCCTGGTCACTGAGTTGTGGCGCTGCATGTAGGGGAGAGGTCCAAGAGGGAACAGTGCCTCTTGTTCTGCTCTCTGGTACTGTTCAGTCACTTCCCCCACTACCCACAATCAAATTGGGCCCTTCTGGTGCTGATTCCTGGGTGGGTGGGTTTGTGTATGTTCTAGGCCCCTATGGGTCTCTCCAGTGAACTCTCCTGTGAGGCTGGGAGTTTCTCCCACTGACACCTAAACCCCCACAGGTGTTTTCAATCAGAGGATTGAGGCTTTATTTCCCACACTGGAATCCTGGGTTATGTAGTTTTTCTCACTCCCCAGTTGTTCCTCCTGGTTTAAACCCCATCAGTCTTCATCATATACATTAATTATCACATTTATGAAGTTCTAATATTACTCTATATAATCATTAATAAAGCACTTTTCAGATAGCTAAATAAAGGTTTTTCACCAAAATGCCCAGAAAATAAATAGTGGTTATAGGAAGAATCCCCTGTGTTGCCCTCCTGGGCCACCAATGGCAGCATCACATGGAGGGAAAGGAAGACACAAAAAGGCCTTGGGACATGGGTTCTGAGCCCCTGCTCTGTGTGGACAGTAAATAAACATTGTGAGTCCCAGTTTGTTCAGCTGTAGAGATGAGCTAATGTCCCACAAAGGGATTGGAAATTGCATAAGAGATCATGTACGCATCATCACATCCGTCATCCTTTAAATCTCAAGTTGACTGTCATCTCCCTGACCCCAAAGACAACACAGCAACACTCTGTTACACACACTTAAAACCCTTTGAACTTTTCCTTCATAGTTCTTATGACAGTTTTAATCATGCAGTTATTTATGAATTGCTTGCTTTAATATCTGTCTCCTGCATGAGACTGGGAGCTCCTTGAAGAAGGTGATGTGTCCATCTTACTCCCTGTCTTACTCAGTGCCGAGGGCAGTGGCTGCTCAGACTGGGTGCCCAGTCACTACTGAAAGAATGAATGAATGTGAGCGAACTTTGCCAATTATTAAATGCTATTCAAGAAGGAAGACATTAATAGCATATTTACTAAGCATTTGCTGCCTACTAAGGATAGTTTTTAGCATATTATATGTGTGTTTCATATATAGAAACACATGACAGAAACACATGACTTCGGTACTTCTATTATCCCAATCTTATTACTGAAGAAGGTGAAGTGTAGAAAGGTTAAGTACCTTGTCTAAAACAATATTGCTCTACTAAATAGACCTTTCTTTTGTAATTTTCAGATTCTTTATAACAATGCACATATAGTAAAATAAAAATTCATTCAAAGTCTGGATTCTGGTAGAAGTTTAATTCTGATTTGATTATTAGGTAATAGATACAAGTCTTGAGCATGACCCTGCAATGATTACAGTTGAAAATTCAGCACGTTTTTTTGGTTAAGCTTTGAAAACCCTGCAAAGTGCAATGACTGTGATAATTACAACATTGTGTCTTGAGATAATAATGAATGTTTATTTTTCTAAAAGACAATTAGAAAGTATACCCTCAGGTTTTATAATCCATAGGCATCTACCCCTCAGTAAAATAGAAAAATAATTAATAGTAACATCTCTGACCTACACCAAGTTCATTTTGCACAAACTCAAGAAGATGAAATGCCTAGAACATGACTTTAATCTAATCTTGATTTTAACCTTATGTTATGCATATTGATGTCAGCTCTTAAAAGAGCCCCTTTTATAATTCAAAAGGCATATATTTCTGCTTGTGTTTTAAGATTTCTCTCACAGAAACTTTGTCCCTTCTACTTTTTATTTTAGAAACCAAAGGTCTAAATTACTTTTCCTTGTAGCTTTCAATTAGGACCCTATCATAATAGACTCACATTATAATACATGTTTATAGAGATAATTATGACAATATGATTATAAACAGAGAATCATTAAAGTGAAATAGGCTTTAAGAATGTGTGTGTTCATGTGTCCTTTATAGTAGTTCCTGTAATCCCCTCTCCTCACTGTCCCCTCCTTAAAAAAAAAAAAAAGGAATGTGTGTGTTAATTGTACTAAGTTTAAAAAGCTTTGTTCATTAAAGAGATACTAAATAGTAGAGCCTAGGTATACTTTGTGGGAAAAAAGTGTACTAAAATTTGTAAAGTTAAAAAATAAATTTAAATTTAAAAACATAGTGGTATATTACTCTTTGAAGAAATCCTATAGCACATAGTCTTGTAAAAAATACAGAAAGCATACTTTTCTGTGATTAGGGGATTATATTAGATCAGGTTTTGGTATGTCTTTTATATTCACTGGGTAACTACTGCTAAACAAGAAATTCTAAGGAATTCAAAGTACTTAGGAATTTTCATTTTTTAAACAACTATGAACTAGTTGATATGTTTATTTTGTTGGAATTATAGCTGGAATTGATTTTTTAAATTATATTGGTATAATTTACATAAACATTATTATACAGGGTCCAGCAGAAGTAACGCCTGCTTGAGTGTGGTTGATAGGGTAATAATATGGGTGTAATAATTTATAGTTTTAATTTGAACATTTCACCTAAAATATCATATAGTGTGCTTGAGTGTGATATTGTTACATTACAGAATTACATGCTTATGATTCTGTAATAAAAGTTTTTGTAATAAAAAGGGGGCACTATTTGTGTTGGACTTGTAAGTTAGTTTCAGGTTGCCACATAATGATTTAATATCTGTATATATTGTAAAATGATCACCACATTAAGCCACATTAACATAGTTACAAAAAAGTTCTTTCTTATGATAAGGACTTTTAAGATCTACTGTCTTAGCAGCTTTCAAATGTGCGACACAACGTTAACTATAGGCACCATGCGGCACATTGCATCCCATGACTCACTTACTCTACACTTGAATAAAATACGCTTGAGTTTGTACCTTTTGCAGTATGACTTTTTTCAATACTGCCTCCTCCCCCAAATCCTCTTTTTATCTTGGATACTGTCTACAAGTTGGGTGAGATTTATCCTTTGTCTACCACGTGCTATGCTGGGTCAGCAGGTAGGGGTACATACAGTACCCCAAAATGGTCTCTCTACTCAAAGGAACTTAAATTAACTAGGGGAACTGGCATATAGATAAAGAAGAAGAAAATACATCAAGGAAATTGCCACTGTAGGATGTTCGAACAGAAAACTATAACCATAGCCTCATGGTTCCCATCACTGGAAGTAAAAAAGGCTCTTATTGTGGTACTGAAAATTCCCATCTAGGCCTATGCCATATCCCCTACAGCCCTTCAGTACCCTCAGTGGCTAATTCTTTCTGGGAAATCCACATTTGAGAACAAAATCAATGGTCCAGGATTTATTTTACTGGTCACAAAAGGTACAAATGATCAGTCTGTGATAGAGTTTTCCAGTTGACCTGGAATTTGTGTGTCATTTCTTCATATTATTGATCCTAAGAGACTAACTGTGTTTTGTTGACTCCAGTGGATATTTATAAATGACTGAAAAAAATTCAGATTCATACACAGCCAAGTCTATTTGTTAAATGCTACAAACTTTCACCCGTAACTCTGAAAAGCACTGCTGCTTTTGAGAGTCTCACCAACCACATAAATACCAATGTCCTGGTCATTGTTGACCCTTCTCTCTCATCCCCCGCATCCTGGCAGTTTTTCAGTTCTGTTCAGTCTTCGCCCTCGATTTACACATAAAACCCACCATTGGATTTTTCTTAAAATAAAATTCTAATCATAGTTAGAAATATTTGGTCATTTAATCCAACTTCTCTTCTGATCCATTACATTTAATGATCCATTCATTTTGCTCAGCAAAGATTTATTATGTACTCTGTGTCAGGCACAGAGCTAGGTGCCAGAATTAGGGGTGACAAAGCAGGCCACTGAGTTTATATCTCCTGAAGCACACGTTATCAGAGAAACCCATAAACACATGTGGAAGTGCAAGTCTGACAAGTTCTGTGAGGGAGAGTTTATGGGATTACCTATACTGGGGGAATTTACCCCAATCGGAACGGTCTGGAAGATTGTCTAAGGAAGTGATACCTGAGCTGAAACATACAGCCTAGAGGAAAAAAGAGAGTCTTCTAGCCATGGGTACTAATGCTCTGGGAGGCAAGAAGAACTGAGGAGGCCAGTCTGCTGAGAGGGCAGAAAATGAGGGGTGTAAGGTGTGAACTGAAGACGGATGGAACACACAGATTTTGGTAGGTAATTTTAAGGGCTTTTTTCTTAATCCTAAGAGTAGCAGGGAAGCCATTGAAAAGTTTTAAGTGCGGAAAGTAAATGACTCAATCAGATTTATGTTTGCGTAAGACCACTCTGGCTGTATTTTGGAAAAGGCATGGGACAGGGAGCCAGAGCAGATGTAGTAGGTCACTTGAGAGGCCTTGAAATCATCCAGGAGAGGGATGATGGCCACTTGCAATTCATTGCTGGTGGAGGAGATGGAGAGAAGCAGCCATGGGCTGGACATGAAGAGGATGGAGAGAGGTGTCAAGAATGACATCTAGATTCTGGCTTTTCAACCTGGATGGATTTTGGTGCCATTCATTAGACCAGGTTTTCAGTTTGAGGTGTCTTTGAGACATCAAAGAAGCCCCGTTCACAATGGCCAGGGGATACAAAGAGTGGAGCTCAGAAGAGAGCACCAGGCTAGAGACAGAAAACAGGGCGTCATTTGAAATCTGCATCTGCCTTGCAATATCCAGAACAGCTTTTCACACTTCTGCTTGAACACTTTCAAAGTGACAGAAAATTCACTGCCCAAATTCTACTCATTAGTTCTGATTCTGCCGTTTGGGCAAATGAAATGTCTTCTACTTAATAGGGCTTTAGGAATTTGAAGAAAACTGGAATAGCATATCTTCTCACCACTTAGCATCCACACGAGATCTTCTCTCCAGCAAAAATCCAATCAATTCAGCAATCTAGCCCTACCCATCTCTTCAACTTCATCTATTACAAACTCAAAAACAGGCGCTAAAAACACCCATGCACTCACACATATTCCACTCAGATATAAGTATTTGGAGCTTCTGTTTTCACAAACTTTTATGCCTTTTCTCATGCTATTGTATGGAAAAGTGGTTTTTAATACCACCACATGTAAAATTGCAGCTCTACAGCTAGCTAACGATAAGAATGTTTTCAAGGGAATAGCTCAGACAGAAAGTGGCCAGTAGCTCTTAAATGTCCAGGACTGTGGAACTCAGAGCCAACATCATAATACTCAGGTTGGTCACAGCAGGTTTTCTAGGTTGTGAGCAGTGTTTTGAGTTAAGGGACATAACCCTCACCTACTTTATCAGAATAAGGAGGCTAACTACAGTCACAAAGAACCCCACAGTTCTGGTCTAATCAAGAGTTCCTTAGGCAGCCTTCCACAGGGTAATTCAGAGACTTGAGCTCCTTTCATCTAGTGACTCCTCTGGGGCCTTAAAGCCTTTCCCTGAATCTTCTGCATCTTGTCAAGAGGTGAGGAAAGAGAGCACAGGGAATTGTGCAGGAGATTTTAGGGGCCAGCAAGTGGTTTACACTTCTCCCATTCCATCACATGGCCCATGTAGTAACTGCAGGGAAGACTCTGAAATGTCATTCAGTTCTGTTCCCGAAAGGAAAAGGCAGCAGCGTTTGGTGATTACACTTGCCTTATCCTGGAGGTGATGCCCATTTACTCTCTCTCTCCCCCAAACCAGAGATTCCCGGTTGCCTAGAAGTTTACAGTAGGCTCTAAGCATTTTAATGCTCTTTGCAATGTGACCCTAGTCTATCCTTCCAGCTAAACTGGTAATTTCATTATTCCCCAAACATACTCTGCCTTGTTGCTCTTCCATGCCTTTATTCAGGCGCGTTCCCCAGCCTAGGGTACCCTGCACCTCTAATTGACTGAAATCTTATCAGTCACTCAAGGTCCATTTAAGAGGTCACTTTATGCTTCATTTCCACTGGTCTGCCTCATGTTGTAGTGACTTTTACTTGCGCTGGCACCTCCTTTCATACTCCCTGAGGGCAAGCAATGTGTCTTATCTATTTTGTGTCACTCACAACCTCTAGGAAATGCCCAAGAGTGCTCAAGCAAATATTTGTTTAGCTGAGCTGAATAGTTTTGTTTAAATTATTTCCTTAAAGAGAGAACAAGATGTATTTTTAGTAGTTTTTCATTTTTCTTCATTTTTTTCTTTGAGGAAAAATATTTGTGGTAGTAGCTCTGAAATGATAGTGACCTTGTTAAATGATAGTGGAACTTGTTAAAATTACAGATTTCTGCCCAGACACCCACCCCTGCCCCACACCCAACATTCTAATCCTACAGATCTGATAGAGCCGATATTGGACCTGGGTATCTGCATTTTCATTAGTGCTTGCGGGGAGGGGTTTTTAGAAACATTGCAACATTATGTTACCATTACACGCATTAATGAACCATTATTACCTTCCTTTAACAAAACAGATCAGTTTATTAACAGAGGAACAGGTGTTGTGAGGAACAGTAAAAATCAAGATGTTTGTCATATCGCCTTTGGATCCAAAGTTCTTGGACCGCCTCCACTCTCTGGCAGAAGAAATAACATGAGGACATCCACTGAGGTAGGAGCAAGGTTGAAGAGCTTATCTACACATGAGTGGCACAGGAAGAGAAGCGTTTTTCCAGTGCGGGGTGTGGGGGGTGGCAGTGAGACTATGTGCCAAAAGCAGAAGGCTTGAATCCATTTTGATCAGAAATTCTGGACTTTAAAAGACCTCAAAATTGTTTCCGTTTTGTCATGTCAACATAATTAACATTTCTGAGTATTCTTTTTATTAGATATGCTCACAAAACTTAAATATATGTGATCACATTTTGTGGTCTCCTTCAAGAAGGAGTTGGATCATCACCAGACACCTTACAATGAACAGCTTCTCAAATGTTAAATTTTTATTTTTAATTTCTTCTTAATTAACAGCTTCTCAAATGATATATTTTTATTTTTAATTTCCTCTTAATTTCTGACATACACAGTGATTTTCAGTTCCACTAAAGATGAAATGCAGCAAATCAGTGCATTTTAGCTTACATGTCTGGGAGGCTGGTCTTCTGTTCTATCTCACATTATTTTTCTCCTTTCTAATTTTCCACCAACTTTGTAACCTCATTTTCTCTTTTTTCTCACTCTTTATTTGTCTAAATATTATTTCTTCTATGTAGAGTCTACAGAAAATAAATGCATTTCCTGTATTCTAAAATGTGAAGATTAATTTCTTGCCTTTATAGACCATAAGATCTGTCGGGTCCAAAAATAACCGACCGTGCCAGCGGTCCACAGCAGAGAAGTGTGTGAGTAGTGTGGAAATGTCGCCCTTGCTGATACCTGAGTCCGAGGAACAAGGAGATAAAGAAAATATTTGCCAAATAAAGCAGACTGTGCCTCTTCATGGTAAGAATGAATCACGCATAAAGACTGACAGCTGGTGAAAACAGTGAGAAATGTCCTTGTTAAGATAAATCTGAAGTTATACTCGTGACTAGACCTTAAGTCCAGACAAATACCACTTAAAAATGAAAAGTATCATAGATATTAAAATATGTTTAGAATTCTTATATATATATTATAATCTTCTGGAATCTATCATTCTATTTATTCTATTATTTCAAATTCCTGTAGTCCTCTGTGTTTTTACTTTGTGAAGACTAGTATGGAAATAATATAACATCTTTTTATCACTATATTTTGGGAACTTCATGTGCATTTTAAGATTTTTTAACTTAATTTTATCTTTTAATTAATCTTTTCCATTTGTAAAGTGTTCTTTATCTTCTCTTATTGATACTAAAACACCCCTGTTGGTGAAGAAAAGACTTTGTCTAATTTTATAGATTGAGAGTTCAAGGTTAACAAAGAGGTAAAGTGTTTTGCAATCTGTAATTATTGGAAAGAATTGAGATCAGAACCCACTTCCTGTCAGTTTTTTCACTCTTACGAGTCTGACTTTTGTGAGAGTTGAAACAGGCATTTGGGTTCATTTTATTTGACTTAGAAATTAATGAGCACTATTACAAACTATATCTTCCAGGGAGTATAAACCTGAGTAAGGAGATGAATAACAGAGATATTCAGTCGCAGCCCAATCACTATCTGTGAGACCCTGATCGCATTTCTCAGGCACTGTAAGCCTGTTCCCTCACCTGTCACCTGAGGCTACACAACTACTACTGGCGCTAGTAGTAGTGATAACAGCTGCTTCAAAGAGTCTTTGTGAGGTTTCGATGAGAAAAAAATCAGTCAAGCATATCATCACATTGTGCCAAGAAATTAAGCACTCAGTAAATATTAAATGCTGCCATGGATATTATTAGTATTAGTATTAGTACAGAATTAAATTACACTTAAGAATTCTTTAGATTTCCTAGTCTTCCAGTGTTCTTTTGGAAACTACCCTCTAAGTTCTTATTGCATCATACTTAACTATGCTTCCTCTTTTAAAGGAAGCAATAATTTTTCAGTATTGGCTTGTCAGTTTCATTTTTTATATTTTTAATATAGCATGTTGTGTGATTAACATTAACTAAATTACTTGTAGCTCTCTATAAGTTATATATTTAATGTATAAAATGTATTAGTAATTTTGAAAGCCTGATAAAATCCTAACATTAGAGTGGGAATAAACATCTATTTCCTGTGAAGGAATAAGTTTTTGATACAGCTTTACATAATGTCAAAATGATACATGAACATTCTCATTATAGCTATAATTATATTTACTGAGTCACTTCAAACCATATAGTACTTTCTGTTCTGGCTTTTTGTTCTTTCATCCGAAAATGTACCAGCCAATCTGCATATTATTCATCCACATCCTCCTCAAGACCCATCAGCAGATAAGAATAATAACAGGAGAAGATTAAGGTTAAAAAGCACCAGCAGAGAAAGGACACAGACACCCAGCGGTATGGCACTAATTCAATACTATCTCATATCTGTTTATTATTCAGAGCAATGAAATCTCTCTCTGCAGGTTGTAAATTTCAAAGGATTATGAACTGATTCATTTAAAATATAAATGTCTGTTCTACAGGGATTATGAAAATCAAATTTTCTGCAAAACAGTTGCTCTAGGGCCCTAACAGAGATTTTCTGGATTAAATAGACAGTACCACAGAAATAAAGGACTTTCTACTTCTATTCTCAAAGGCTGAATAAGTTTAAATTACTGTTTTTTAAAAATAGCCCATATTTGATGGAGGAAGTTTCTGCCTGTAGACTTTACTAAAATTGAACTTAACCCATAATTTTTCATGTTTCATTTATGTCTGTTCTTTTTACATTGAGCCCTTTACAGATTGTTTTAGTATTTGCTATCTCCTCTTTAAACTCCTTGCTATCCGATATATTGTAGGTTAAAACTCCAACTCTTTGCGACCAGCAAAGCATTAGACAAATGTAGGTGGCTTTGATAGTTATTCCTTGAGTAATGGATTTGAGGCGTGTATGTGTAGATTTGTACACACACGCATTAGTCTGTCCTCCATCAAGCCCGGAATGTATCATGTACATATCTGTTAGCATAATTTCTCAAAAATGTAGGGTTCTTAAAATAAATAAATAAATAAAAAGAAAGAAAAAATGTAAGGTTCTTGGATATGTCATAATTCAGCTTGCTAGATTCAATGTGATTTTTATAAAATGGTAGACAGAAAAATTAATTCTGCAGTAATGATGCAGATGTTTAGGTGATCATTCTTGCCCATTTTCTTAAGGTGCTGAAGGAAAGAGCTTGCTTTAAGACTGGAGTTCAGTAAAATTGTAATTTAATAAGACCCTTTAAAAATTATATGGGTTTTAGAATTCCTTTTATTACATATTGTAAAACAAATGTCCCCGTGCAGATATCCAGGAATTATATGATGAACCTCCACGAAAATGCAGCTGAGTTCATCTTAAAACATTCTACCGAAAAACTCTACAATGTCACCTCTAACATGCTTTACAATATTGATACAGAAAAGTATACCCAATTAATACCAACCTTCAAAAATTAACTTTCGTAAACACTAAAAGAGTAACATAGTGGAAAATATTTATTCTAATAAAGACAGCTCTTCAGGAAATAACAGGAATGAAGATAAAGCGGCGACCCTCACCACTGCGTCCCAACAAAAAGCGGAGACGTTGGACCTCAGCACCCCAGCGCCCCAGGCTTCTGCTGAAGCAGGTTTGCATCTTCATTATGCCATAATTGTCAGTAATTAACAAGCTATAAATGTGTTAAATATTTCAAACCCTGTCATTTTGAAAATTTATGAGGCAGTCATTTGCTAAAATCTATCATTTTTTGTAAATCTCCTTTTAACCTCAATTTTATGTCAAACTTTAGTGGATGAAAGAGTATTTTTATTTTCAAGTTTTAATGCACTGGTTGTCCTGTCCAGAATGAAAGTTTCAAATTTTGAAGTTTTTCCATGATATTGTCACCCTCTCCTAAGATTATCTATTGTTGCATTCTTCAGCCCTCTTTCTAATGGAGATGGTTGGATTGTAGAGCATTGAGCCTATCAACGTATCTTGCCCAGCAGGTGTGTAGTACTTTTACAAAGGCAAATTGTTGTGGGGTTTTGGGGGGTTTTTTGCAAATTGTTTTTGAGCAAGGGAAAAAGGAAAATAAATTATAATTGTTTGTAGTTTGTCAGTCTTATTTATGCAATGTTGAAACCTTCATTAAAATGTTAAGCAATTAGTGTCTCTAGCATAAATCTGACTGTGTAGAAAAACTAATTAGATGTTTAGGTGATCATTCTTGCATTTATCTTGTTTGCTGCAATATTGTGATTACACAGTAATTTACATATTTTCCTAAGAAAACACACCAAATTATTCATTACAATTGATATGGAAATATTGGAGGTAAAACTACAAATTCCAAAAAAGTGTGTGGTAGTGAGATAATTAGAGTTTATTTGGTGTAAAAACACTCCTTTTACTTTGACTTTTTGACAGTTAATATGTTTGGCAATAGGTCATAAAAGTTGTTGAATTGCACAGTGAAGATTCTATTATGTTTTCCTCCACTATTTTTTACATATCCATGAACATAATGCAACACATTGGTTTTTGCAATCTTTTTCAACCTTTATTAAATCACCTACTTTGTTTACAAAGCACCTTCCATGTGCTTAGCACCCTGCAAAGGGGTTTGCTGCCCAAAAGAGGACAGCCCAGTGCCTCTGTTCATTTCACCTGCCCACCACATTCATTTCACATTTCACCAGGTCCCGCCACGTCCCCATGTAGGTGGTCAGATGAAGTAGATTCAGCCTGCCTTTGGCCATTTACTTAGACTCTGTCCCTGAATATATGCAAGCCTTATCCCTAATAGATTTTTTTCTAAGAAGTGTACACTTATTGTCCTTTTTTTATAGGCAGGTTCTGTTATATAGTGCTAGTCTTAGATTAAGAAACAGATGAATACAATTGTGATGAATATAATTTTATCTGTGCTCTCAATGCTAATTTTATTAAAGGTCTTATTTGTTGCTTGTGCTTTTGTAGTATAGGCTTTAAAGTTTCAAATCAGCAAATCTTAAATATCACTACGCTACTTTTCTTGTGATGATAAAAATATAATAGGATTCAAGAGTCAGGGATAAAATAACCGTGCCCACATTCTAGTTCTGCAGAACACAGATTTTAGTAAGATTTTCACCACTGACACAGTGCAGCAAAATTAAGTTTCAAGAAAAATAGACCAAGTTAGAAAAAATGCTCAACTCTTTTTTGGTGCGATTCTAAAAAAGAGTAAGCATGCTTTTAATGATATTCATTATATAGATTTGTCATTTCTAATTTGCCTGGATCGTAGTTATAAAATCTATCTCAATGTTGAGTATAAGACTATAATGTTTTTAAGTTTTGATAAAAATGTAACTCAGTGGTAGTATATAGTATTTTGAAAGAAAACAAATAATGCTGTGCAAAACAAAATTCATATCAAAACATTCTCTCCTAAAATTAAACAGAAAGGTTTTTTTTACCGGCAGAATTCACCAGTCACATTAACAAATATTTCTATAGATTTACTATTACTTGAAGAGTCTACTCAGATTAGTCTGTGAATTTTCCTGTTTTAATCAGCAGAATGGAGCAAAAAAGCTGTCAACCTTCCCATGGTTTCCTCCCCTCCATGATTTATAATCTAGACAATGCCCAGATACTTTGTTTAAAGAAACTCGTTAAGTACTCTGTCCTCCTGCAGTTAAAAAAGATATTAGTAAGTCAGCCCTTTTTAAGTTGGAAGATTTTCCCCCCTCTGCAATGTCAAGTTAATGAAGCTGTGCTATAAAGAACTTGCTGCAAGACAGGTGGTAATTATTTCAGACATAAATTGCTTGGCCAGTGTTTCAACTCAGATGGTGAGAAGTGCAGGTGAGTTGCCCATCGCTGTAGGCACTGATCTGTGGTTTAAATGTTGGCAGATTACAAGATGGTGGATAAATTGCCATCTTGACTTTTACATTATTTAATAAATCTTTGTTGCAACAACAAGAAATTTTAACCTGACTACCTGCCTGAAATAACACTTATGAAGCACTACTAATTTTTGTCATCTTTTCCAAATGTCAGATGAATGGATATTTCCCGAAAACGATGACCACATTTCCCATTTGGCACCCAGCAGACAGTCTCTGCTTCTGGATGACTCCTGCCGCACTTCACAGCTGTGGCTGGAAGCCAGCACGGAAAGTGAACGTGACCAACCGGCAGAGGAACCCCCGATTGTTCCAAAGGACATTTTCACCTTTTCATCAAGACCACGATCAGCGCCTCGTGGAAGGACTCAGAATATGTCCCCAGAGGGGTGCCCATTTATTTTGGACCTAAAAGAGGACACCAGTGTGACCCAAGTGGAGGATGACTTTCATAACAGTGACAGCAGTGAAGAGGTACACTGTTTGATGAGTGAAATAGTTTTAAAGCACAGTGGTTCCATTACCTCCAAGAAACAGTAAAACTAGTTGAAATAAAAGAGGGGAAATCAACTGCTATTTATAAAAATGCAGCAGATTGCAGTGTCACTCAACAATTGCCTCAGGTTGTTATGGTAACTCTAAATTGCTGCCTTTTTTTATTAACAGTCAGCCAATCTCATTTTTAATTATAGAAACCAGTTTTTGTTTTGTTTTCTGTCTTTTCATTTTAATCGTTGTCTCACAGAATGAGAAATAATATGCGGTTTAATTTTATGATTAGCGAAACCAGTAAAACATTGAGAACTCATTGTTCTTGATCTCTGGGGAAATGGTGTTACAGTTGCTAAGCATTCTGAATTGATGGTTTTCTGGCTTCCTTATTCCCTGACATCTTTTCACCTTAGACCTATTAGGACTCATTATTTTCCATATGGTCCCAGAATTTCAAGAGTTGTGCCAATTAAAGTTTAGATAATGAATCATGGATTACTTCTGGGACTTGCCTTGCAGGAGGTTTTTTGTTTGCAATTATTTAGAATACAAATGTATCTTATAAATTAGTAAATTTATTAAAAGTTTGTTTAAAAAACTTATTAAAAACCAAACTGAATATAGGTCTTAACATTTATTTAATAAGTAAACATGATGATAAACCTTTCTTCCTCATATGAAATGAATTTAACTGAATCTTTTTAGCTTTATTCTTAAATGTTAGATGTGAATATTTTCTAGGAAATGTTATTTAAAAAGCAGATTACAGTTAAGTTATGGTTTAGTAAAATTATACAACTCCCTTCTATGCAAAAAATATAGAAATAATTAGAAAAACTTGTGTATGTTTACAAAATTTTGTTTTAAAAATTATAACTGATCAAGAATCCCCCTTTGGACAGTGGGATGTGGGTGAAATCCATAGCTCCAGTTGAGAATATGGTGAGATTGTTCAGGCAGTAATTATGGTTTTTTGCAACTTTTAATGAGTTTCCGTAGCAAAGTGCATGGGGAGACCCTTTTTTTTATAACACCCTTGCTTCTGCATGTGATGAAACTATTAGTTATACCAAACATGAACCTACTACAAACTCCTTTCTGCATAAAATAGTACATTTGATAACACATTTTAAATGTCGCTGTGGACATCTTTGTTCCTTTCACTTTGACTAAGTTTAGGCTATAAAACTGTAAAATGGACATTTGTCTTCAACATCTAGTACTGCTCCCACTCCGGCAGTCAATTCTTCTGCGATATCAATTGGCTAATGTGATAAGTTAATGCATACCGTTTCATTAATGGGCTAGACCCATTCTCTTGTGCACAGCACCATCTGTCTTTCCTAACCCAACAGAATCGCTGTGGTGGTGGGGATTTCATGGCAGGTGGGAAAGGGTCGTTCTCTGGAAAACTTTTTAAGGGATGTGTGATGGGGAAACTGCCCTTTAAATAGCACCACGGGAGGATAAGCATTGAGATGAAGCAACAGAGCTGCACAGGAAAATGAAGAATATTAGTTCTGAATATTTAAATTTATTATTACTTCTATGACTTCCTTTTGCTACTAGCTACTCTACTTCTGGCATCCTTCAATGCTTATTATGCACACACGTACTTATTACCAGCTACATTAAATTGAAAAATAAATTGATCATGCATCACCCAAGCTCTGACTGGCATAGCTATTTGGTCACACCTGTGCCAAGACCATCAGAATGACCAGGGGCGTGTGGCTAGAGTCTACAGTGGGACCATCTCCTTGCTAACACCTGCCCTAGCAGCCAGAGAGAGAGAGAGACAGAAGCCTCGCCACACTATAGCAAGTTTTGGGGTTTGCTGTTAGAAGCAATAACAAGACAAAAACGAAAATACAAAAATATAGCCAACAAAAATGCCAGGCTCTATTTAAACAAGTTCTAGAATTTGTAATGATCTCTTCTTTATCAGATTGGTTTGTCTGGAGTTTTTGTTTTGTTTTGTTGGCAAATTCTTTTCCTGTAAGATTACTTCTCTCATTTACTAATTTTATAAGTCAATGGGAAATTGAATTACAAATTTAAAATAATTTATATATAGTCTTTGGGCAAAAATCAGTTTTGTTGATTCAGGTAACCTTACTACTACTTGCATTATTTTAGAATGTTGTAACCTTACAGTAACAAAATTATACTTAAAAAACCATAATGTTATGTCATAAATAATAATGGATGAATGAGTAATAATTACATGACTTGTTATGCTTGAAGTTTATAATTTGTAGTTAAAAGACTTAATTTGCTGTAAGACCATTGAGTATTTTTTAAGGGAAGTTAGATGTATTCAGTAGCATATAAATTAGGCAAAATTAAATCGTGTTATTATGATAGAGGAAAAGCACATTTGATAGTAAAGGCCAATTAAAATAAGCTTAAAGTGATACATTGTCTTTGTAATTTAAGTTGCTAAAATAATTAGTTCACATCTCAGATCCTCACTAATGTGAGAGCCTCAGAAGTATAAAATTTTTTGTATGCATTCTTGTCTTAGTCTTTGGTGTACTATATGTTTTATTCCTTAGGCAGTCATATATACTAATATTACTGATACTCAATTAATTTTGAAGCTGTACATCTTATTTGAAAAGCAAAGTGTGGAAATGTATTTTGTGGACAGCTGTACAATCAAGACTACCATGGAAGATGAATTACCTGAGGACAGCTATTGAGACAGCGCCATCCACGCTCTTGTAACGTCTGAAAGAAGACAAGCACGTTACTGCTATTGTCTCCATACCTTGTGCCCTCATTCTCAGTGTGGCTTCTAAGTATATGCATCTGGTTTGCAACTTGAAATAGTTAGCTCTATATTAATATTTTATTACTCCCCTAATTTAATTTCTTATTTAGCAATACTGTCACTTTCCCCCAAACTCTGGCTGTGTATCACTAAAGCAGATATTTTCAAGGACAGGTAATTTGTCTTGTATAACAGTCCAAATTGGAACATTTGAGCCAAAAATTACCCACATTTGGACATGAATTTTGTGTACTGACTACTTATAGTGTTCAGATTAGCTAGGAAGCTTTCTCCATCTGACTTTTCGGAAGCCTAAAGGACAAAATTACAAACAGATTAAAAGCACCATTTTAGTCCTTCCTCTCAGCTTTACTGGCATTGTTGCTTTCAAGGTATTTTTTTAGCATGCCGTAATTAAGCTATTTCATTTTATTTTTTCCCTGATAGCATGTATTTCTGGGTTATACTATAAACCATTCACCCCTACACACTTAACTGATGGTTTTGAATTACTTTCTCACACACAACCACACGCACAGTAGAAAGGATTTCTGGTCCACATGAAGCTGCTTATATTTCTGTGTAGCCTTTAAAAACTTTTAAATGTCAATTTACCTAATTTTTCGGACCATAAGACATACCGAGGTTTTAGAGGAGGAAAATAGGAAAAAAATTTTAGAAGCAAAAAGTGTGGTAAAATATTTAATAACATAAATACCATAATATCCCCCCCCGCCCCAGCAAGCCAGGGAAGCTACATTCGGACTATAAGATGCACCCCCATTCTCCTCCCAAATTTGGGGCAAAGGTGCATCTTATAGTCCAAAAAATATGGTATGTGTTAGAAAAAATATAGGAGGACTCTATTTTTAATATATTGCCTGACACTTTTATTCCTTTATATTATGAATTACAACATAACATACTATCTAAACCTACCAGGCAAATGTAATATTATTCTGTGTGAATAATTCTTTTGGGCAGTTCACATCTACCTGTCTTCATTGTTATCTTTTGAAGCTCTGTTCTTTGAAAAAGTCTCAGGCCCCTTGGCTATGACTTGGGTCTTCATTGTTGTAGGCAAATAAAGGCTATAAAACTCTTGTCTGCCGAGAATAGCATTCTACAGCTTCTGCCAAAAGATAAACATCTTGCCCTGACTAGTGTGGCTCAGCTGGTTGGCTATTGTCCCACAAAGGGAAAAGTTACCGGTTCAATTCCCAGCCAGGGCACATGCCTGGGCTGCAGGTTCGGTCCTTGGTTGGAACATGTAGCAGAAGCAACCGATCGATGTTTCTATCACCATCAATGTTTCTCTCTATTTCTTCTACCCTCCCCACTCTCTAAAAATAAATAAATCTTTAAAAATAAAGATAAGATAAACCTTTAAGAAATAATAATAAAAATAAAAGACACCTTGTAGACAAATATGTGGTGTGGATAGTTTTCACAAGAAATCTTTAAAGTGTTATTAGTTAAAAGAACATGAAATTTAACTTAGAGAAAAATATGTTTTTGTATTGAACAGTCAAAGAAGTATCATCATCTTTCTCAAATATTCACATGATGATGTTTGCCCATCCCATACAGTCCCTGTAACTTCTATGATTTTTGCATGAGGCATCACTGGCTACAGGTTAAAGATGTTCACAAAAACAATTCACCCAGCCTCTTAATATCAGGCGTGGGGCAGGTTAGTTACTTGTTAGAAAGCCACATCTTCCTTTCATTTTATTTGTTTATAAACAAGTAAAATGCATTATAAGACACTACTATCCAGAGAAAACTGTGTTACTTTTATAGTTTCCCATTAAATCAAGAGGTTGAAGTAGATATACTTCTTGGGGATGATTTTTAGTAAGGACATTTAAGATATACTTGAATGGTCAATCTTGCTATCATTAAAGAGATGATTTTTTCATTCTGTTATGACTAATATCTTTAGCTATATTTATGCAAATAACTGTGCTCTTTGGTTGTCATTGGAAATATGTACGTATATCATCTCTATTGTCTGCTAGCCCAACTAAAAGGTGCTGTCAGTTCACACGTTTAGTCATGAAAACATTGGACAAAGAGAAACCCCTGCTGACTCGATCTAAATTACAAAGTCAATACTGCCATCCAAGTGTGTTTGGAATATTGCAGATGTGTTTTGTTACAGAACTTTTAAGAATGTTACGTAAGACATTATTCACGGTGGACTGAATTAAAACATCAATTGGAATATAAATAAATACAATCATCCACTTTTACAAAGGCTGAAACAGGGTTCTATCCTGACTCACTCAACATTAAAGTTGTGAGACAAAAAGCCGAAGTCCCATCTGCTCCAAGTAGCTGGCCCTCAAGAGTCATTAAAATTATCTTTTAAAATTGAAGCTCAGCAAGAGCAATCCATTTTGTGTATCCACAACTTGTCCAAATGCCCATCTGCATGTCCTTGTAAGAAATGTAGTTCAACAGAGGAAGCGCTGGCTCCTTGGGGAAATCATTCTCGTCCTCAGCGTACATATGCCGCGCTACAGTTAATCAGGCAAACTCTATTGATGTTCCTGGCGCTGGGGTGTGATTGAATATTTAACAAACAAATGCTTCTGATCCCAGAAGACAAACAGTTCAAGAGATTTGGGACTTTTAAAAAAATAGATTAAGTTAAATCAAAATCATTTTGTGTTTGTTCTTCTGAAAAACAGATGAACAGATGACTGGGATGTGAAAATGGCTTGACAATTTCTTTACTATTCTGACAAATGATACGCAATTGCTGTACAGGTTTTCAGCAGCTAAATCATAAACCAAAGGGGAAAAGTGGTTGTTTTTCAATCAGATCATAGTAAGCTAACTTCTTATGCATATAACAAATGTATGTTATATAGAGAAAATTAATCTACAAAACATATTGAGCCCAAATGCATTACATATGTAAGATCAATAAACATTGCCTATACCTATACCATCTGTTTTACTAAGGCAAAAGCATTACTAAATAAGAGGAATAGGTTTGTGCCAGTGCACCACTCCCAGTCAACATTACACTATTTTTTATTCTCCATTTATTCCCTCTCTAAAGGAGAGGCTGACCCAAGTTAAATCAAGACACTAGTCTCATATATCAACTTGCCTTTCTCATTTATCCTAATTCTCCCATCAGAATCTGGGATAAACCGATTTGGTGGTTCTGGGGCAGCCAAAGTAAACTAGCCCTTTGTACCCTGTCCGCATTCTCTAGTTACTTCACTTTTCCATGTATTTAAAATAGCATGGAAACATACCATTCAGAAATACAATATAACCGAGATAATGCTCACCAGGGAACACAGCTAAACCTGTCCATTTCCTGGTCCATCTCCACTTCTTAGCCTATCACATTAGAAAAAGTGTGAGATGAATGTCCGTATACATACTCATGAATATTTCTGTGTATATAATCACTGCTCATGCCAAGCAAAAAGAAATTTTTTATCTGAGTAAACTACTAGAAGGAAGAAAAAACTCTAGTCTGACCCACCAGACTTCCTAAAGTGTTTTTTAAATGATGTAACAAACATCTAGTTTTCCATGCATTCCTCAAAATTCTCATAATAGTACACCTGAAACTTTTAAAATTACATTTACTACCTTCTACCTTATGAAATTGTTACCTTTGTAGGTATCTCTCTCTCTGCTGTTAGAGTCTATTTCTCTTGAGGGCAGTGTTCCTGTTCTTTTTCCTGTGGATCCTATGCAGTACTCACAACATCCCTTGCACGTAGCAGGAGTTTAGTAAAGATTTTTTGAACTAATGTTTATTGCAAAAGCTCTTAACTTCTGCTTTTGTCATATATAAGATGGAATCCCAGATTGGTACAGAGATTTGGGCCCAAAGAGTCGTAATTATACCTTTTTCACTTATCCACCTATTTTCAAGTCCAATATGTTTTAAGCCCACAATATGTTTTTATTATGAAAATATTATGGAAATTAATATGTTGGGGGTCTTTTGGTCACAGAAATCCCCCTGACAATTGTGTATAACAATTATAGGAAATTAAACTTGAGGTTTTTTTTAAGTTTGGAGAAGACAGAACACTGTCTAGTAGCCAGACTAAATTTAAAACCAAATCTATCCGAGTTGCACCCATACCTTCTCAGAACTAAGACTTGGAAGATACTGATATTCTCCACTTACCTTCTCCAAACAAGACTAAACTCATATCTTTTTACCTTTATGAAACAAAAGTGGCAAGAGTCACCCCTCCGTTCTCTGGTACTTTGGGGCAGTAGGCATTGTTTAGGTCTCTGGCACTCTCCCGTTCTTTGCGTGTAGGCCGCATTCTTCACCCATACGAATTCCCTCAGGGTCAGCAGACTGGTAGTGAAGGACAGCTCACCAGGAAGGGGCAGCAGAGAGGGTTGTCCCGTGCCTGCAGTGCTGTTGGAAGTGCAAAAATATTCTTGCCCTTCTTATGTGGATTGACACCCACGCACCACCTTCTTCTCTTTACCCTATCTGGGACTCTGGAAAATTAGTTTCTCTATCATTTATAAAGAAATATAGGTATCAGAAGATAAAGCCAGCATAGACAAAGAAAATGTAGGCCCAGAATGAGTACCAAGAGAAATATTCATAAAAGATCCTTGGACACTCTGCAGTTTCTTTACCCACACATTCTTTACTACAGATAGGCAAGCTATTTCCTAGGGGAGGTTGTAAGACCTGAGTGGACCTTTCCTGAGAGCCCCATTGTCTGCTAAATCCCGCATACTTCCTGCAAGAAGGGAAAATTAGAACGTGACAGGATTAGGGACCTCAGATTCCATGTGAGAACTTCCCAGAGTCACAAAATACAACATATTCTGCCTCCTACAGAACTCGCAAGTCAGCTGGCCTCCCCATCATCACCATCACTGCCTCAACACAGCCTCCTCGGTGTTTCTGGCTTTTACAGTTTGGTGTCTCCTAATTGGCTTCCCTTTCTACTATCTCCATAAAACACTCTAGACATCCCACAAACAATATTGACACAAACTCATCCCCCATGCCTTCTATTTTGTGCCATTGTGGCATCCCTCTGCCTCATATCACCCTACAACTCCTTGCTGCCTTCAGGAAAAAGTCCTTGGATGGCTGGGTTTAAATTCTAGCCTACCATTATATTCCCAGCATCTGTGGTGCCTGGAGCAATACTTAGCCATATCTTGGCTATTGTAAATAATGCTGCAATGAACATATGGTTACACGTGTCTTTTTAATTTAGTGTTTTGGGTTTATTCAAATAAATACCTAGAAGTGGAATTCCTGGGTCCTTCTTTGTATCTTGTTATAGCCTTTGTTTTAAAGTCTAATTGTCTGATGTAAGGATTGCTACCCCAGCTATTTTCTCCTGTTTCCATTTTCATGAAATATCTTTCTCCATCCCTTTACTTCCAGTCTGTATGTATCTTTTGATCTGAAGTGAGTTTCTTATAGGCAACCACTCTGTGTCTTTTGACTGAAGCGTTTAATCCATTTACGTTTAAAGTAATGGTTGATGGACATGTAGTTATTGACATTCTATTCATACGTCTTTTTTTCTTCTTCTTAAAGAAGACCCTTTGACATTTCATGTAATACTGGTTTGGTGGTTATAAACTCCTTTAGCTTTTTATTGTCTGGGAACTCACATATTTTATTATACAATAAAATAAATGTATAAATTTTGGTTTATTCATAGAATATATGAACTTATTAAGAACTGTACTCAGTAACTTACCACACATTTTGTCTCAAAATGATTTTCACTTTGTTCCCCTTTGTAGGATAACCACTGCGTCCAGGGTTCTCCTGGTCCAATAACTCAGTTCACCTTAGAGACCACGCTGGGGAAGGCTGCAAGGCGGACAAGTAAAGGATGTCTAGAAAGTGCCTACACAGAAGCAGGAGTGTCAGAAAGCCAGAATCCCTTGGCGAAGCACATAGATATAAACACCTTTCAAACAAGTTTGGTGCCTGGAGCATGGCTTTCTCCCCCTGGAAGAAGGAGTGAGCCCTCTCAGAAAACTCCAGAATCCATTATCAAAACAAAGGACCCACCGACCCATCAAGCGCCAGCTTCAGTAAACAAAAGCCCCACAAAGGAAGTCTCAGAGAAGTTGAAGCCCATTCCTGAAGCATCGGTAAGTGGTTTTACTGTGGTTTGCGATGCACACAGTGCATCCTGCTGTGTCCTGTTCAGTTCCACTCTGCGCACATTTTCAGCAGGATCTATTTTTCATCCTTTGGGTGATCAGTAAAGTATTTTCTTTTCTATTCAGATATGTTTTAGCTCAGTAACAGCAGCTGTTAAAGAGTATTGCACATCCGAACAATAATAGAATGCCTCATGTTTTTAATGAGAAAGATAATTATCATAATAGTTATGTTTTATTTCCCAGTTACTTCTCATTATTTTAGTTATCACTGTTTGCAAATTATAAATGAAGATCTTATTTCTGAGCCAAAGGCTTGCCAGTAAAATTGACAGATTTTCAATAACAATCTACATTAGGAGCCATAAAAACATCATTATTCTATTCACTTGTGGTCTCTTTGCAGCAGTTCCCCAAGTAATAAACGATATGAGTGAAGGTTAACAGTAAAGCAGAGTCATTGAATAAATCCCTAGGCTAGTTTGGTGGCTGTATTCACGTCCATCAGACTGATTTTTTTCTTCCTGTGTTAGTACTCTTCTTCCTTCAGTTCCCCTACAGCTGCACTTAGAAACCAGAGGCTATGCAGGACAAATAATACTTACATTCCATTTGTTAAATGTTAAAGATTGTCTTTATTTGTCATGTCCTAAGTATATTCTGTATGTGTCACAATGTAAGGCTTTGATTCAATTATGTTCTAAGCAAGTCAGCGTGGATTGTTACCTAGAAAGGTAATAAACATGTACATCATCAGCAACAAAATAGAAATAGCTAATATTTATTTAATATTTACCACATGCAAGTCCTTGTACCAAGCCTTCTTCCGTGAAGTATTTCACTTAATCCTCACAGTAACTCCGAGAGGCAGAGACTGTCAGCATCCCCATCGTTCAGAGGAGGAAACTGCGGTTCTGGACACTTACGCAGTTTGTTCAAGGACAACAGTTAGTTTGGGAGTCAAAACTTGAACCTAGATTTTCTGCATCCAGAACTACTGCTGTGTCCACCATACCTTTCTGCACAAGCATGTGCTGAGTGATAATGGTATCTCTTTAAGAGACATCCAAAGATAAATGTGTTTTCCTCTTTTGGTTTCTCGTGCTTGTGTGCGTATGTGTGTGCATGTAAGAAAATAGTAGATCACTTCACCTAATGAAAATGGATTTGTCTTATGGTGATCAAAGATAAAAGTGGTCAATAATATTTTTAAATATTTTATTTTAAATATTATTTTTGAAAATATTTCTAAAACAAATGTTCCGCCTGTCATTTTTAATAATAATTGGAATACAACTAATAAACTAACCTTATAGATGTATAGATTTAGTCTACAATGCCAGGCTGCCAAAAACAGAACCAAAGCCAGTCAGGGAGAAGCATTCCACTCCATTTTCACCCTAATTTCTTTGTCACCACCTTCCATTAGGTAGAATTTGTCATCTTCTATATCCAAAGATTGTTTATTCTCTTTTTTTCTTTAATCTCCCTGTAGAAATAAACCCAGAACATCAAAATCAGCTTATGAGCTTCAGGCACGAATGGTCTTAAAGTACCTGGCCACTCAG
Source organism: Desmodus rotundus (assembly GCF_022682495.2). Taxonomy (NCBI): domain Eukaryota; kingdom Metazoa; phylum Chordata; class Mammalia; order Chiroptera; family Phyllostomidae; genus Desmodus; species Desmodus rotundus. The sequence goes on from NC_071394.1 coordinate 84,650,051, forward strand.
CTAAGCCCACTTCCTGGAAGAACAGTGCCCCCTGCAACACCTGCAAGTGGTGAAAGGCGCAAAGGAGAGAGCAGGGGACTTCTCCCTCACCCATTCTCTTCATTTAAGAAGCTTTTAGGATAAGACAGTTTCCAGAAAACATCTCCATTACTTCAGGAGACACTTCTTACAGCTGCACACTTCAGACTTCACAGCACAAGCCTGACCTGGGCCCGGTCTGCACAGCAGCCCTCTGAGCTGTTACTAGTCCATTTTACAGCTAAGGAGACTGCCAGAGCAATGACTTCAGACAGAGGAAAGGGAGAGGAGCTTTGTCTTTGACGAGGGGATAGAGGCACTAAAGCATTGCTTCACATCCGTGCAGAGAGGTTTGACATCAGTGTCAAAACTCAGACTAATAAAATTTGACTGTAACAACCCACATGATCGCTACAATCCATGAATGTGATCATCCCAGTTTAATAGGATATAAAATTATTGAAGGCATAGACAGCCTACCCCATCTCAAAGTGAATTTACAATGAAAATGGAGGATTCTTCCGGAGACACAATTTTAAAAAGAAATTCACAGTCATGGTGAGAAGGGTTCTAATAATCGACATTCTCCCCACTAGATGTTCGCAGGCAAGAATCTGTGGAAACAAGTTTACTCCGAAGAGTGTTGTGTGCATACTAACTCCACAAAGGAATCATCACCCTGAAAGAAGCTTCATGCCCATTAACAATCACTCCCCATTCCTCCTCTCCCCCTAAACTCCTGGAAAACACCAATACATTTTTTGTGTCTATCAATTTGCCTATTTTCAACATTTCATATAAATGGAATCATACAATATGTGACCTTTGTGTCTGACTTTTTCGATTAGCATAATGCTTTCATGGTTTATCCATGTTATAGCAGCTTATTCCTTTTTATGCCTGAATGGTAATCTATTACATGCAGATGCCACACTTGCCTGTTCATTTATCAGTTGATAGACGTTGCTTGTTTCCACTTTAGAGCTGTTATGAACAGTGCTGCCGTGGACATGCACGTGCAGGGTTTTGTGGGGACGTATGTTTAGTACTCTCAGTGCATACCTAGGAGTAGAATCACTGGTTCATTTGGAACTTGACATTTAACATTTGAGAAACTGCCAAATTTTCAAAATGGCTGTGCCATTTTCCATTTCCACCAGCAGTGGGGCCGGGGGGTCCAATTTGTCCATATCCTAGGCAATAGCTATTGTCTCCTTTTTATGTAAGCCATCCTACGGTATGGTATCTCACTGTGGGTGTGGTTTGCATTTCCCTGATGGCTAAAGATGTTGAACATCTTTTCATGTGCCCATTAGCCATTTATATACGTCCTTTGGAGAAATGCTTATTCAAATCCTTTGCCTATTTTTAAGTTGGATTTGTCTTTATCGTTCAGTTATAAGAGTTGGGATACACAATTCTTGTCAGTTATGTGACATATGAATATTTTCTTTTATTCTGTAAGTTGTCTTTTCATTTCTTTTTTTAAATATATTTTATTGATTATGCTATTACAGTTGTCCCATTTTCCCCCTTCATTCTCCTCTGCCCTGCACACCCCCTCCCACCCACATTCCCCACCTTAGTTCATGTCCATCAGTCATACATATAACTTCTTGGCTTCTACATTTCCTATACTATTCTTACCCTCCCCCTGTCTATTTTCTACCTACTATTTATGCTACTTATTCTCTGTACCTTTTCCCCCATTCCCCGATGATAACCCTCCATGTGATCTCCATTTCTGTGATTCTGTTCCTGTTCTACATATTTGCTTTGTTTTAGATTCAGTTGTTGATAGTTTCAGTTTGTTGTCATTTTACCGTTCATATTTTTTATCTCCTTCTTCTTCCTAGATAAGTCCCTTTAACATTTCATATAATAAGGGCTTGGTGATGATGAACTCCTTTAACTTGACCTTATCTGAGAAGCACTTTATCTGCCCTTCCATTCTAAATGATAGCTTTGCTGGATAGAGTAATCTTGGATGTAGGTCCTTGCCTTTCATGGCTTGGAATACTTCTTGCCAGCCCCTTCTTACCTGTAAGGTCTCTTTTGAGAAATCAGCTGATAGTCTTATGGGAACTCCTTTGGAGGTAACTGTGTCCTTTTCTCATGCTGCTTCTAAGATTCTCTCCTTCTCTTTAATCTTGGCAAATGTAATTATGATGTGCCTTGGTGTGTTCCTCCTTGGGTCCAACTTCCTTGGGACTCTCTGAGCTTCCTGGACTTCCTGGAAGTCTATTTCCTTTGCCAGATTAGGGAAGTTCTCCTTCATTATTTGTTCAAGTAAGTTTTCAATTTTTTGCTCTTCCTCTTCTCCTTCTGGTACCCCTATAATTTGGATGTTGGAACGTTTCAAGATGTCCTGGAGGTTCCTAAGCCTCTCCTCATTTTTTTGAATTCTCATTTCTTCATTCTTTTCTGGTTGGATGTTTCTTTCTTCCTTCTGGTCCACACCGTTGATTTGAGTCCCAGTTTCCTTCCCAACACTATTGGTTCCCTGTACATTTTCCTTTGTTTCTCTTAGCATAGCCTTCATTCTTTTCAGCTAATTTGCAACCAAATTCAGCCAATTCTGTGAGCTTCCTGATTACCAGTGTTTTGAACTGTGCATCTGATAGGTTGGCTATCTCTCCATTGCTTAGTTGTATTTTTTTCTGGAGGTTTGATGTGTTCTTTCATTTGGGCCATTTTTTTCATCTTGGCATGCCTGTTGCATAAAGGGGCGGAGCCTTAGGTGTTCCCCGGGGCCGGGTAATGCTGGTCGCTGCACTGTGACACTGTACGTAGGGGAGGGGCCAAGAGGGAGCAATGGTGCTTGCTCCACTCTCTGCTGGATTTCAGTCACTCCCTCCGCTACCCACAATCAAACTGGGCCCCTCTGGTGCTGATTCCTGAATGAGTGGGCTTGTGCATGCTCTAGGACCCTGTGGATCTCTCCCACGAACTCTCCTGTGAGGCTGGGAATTTCCCCTGCTGCCACCTCAACCCCCACAGGTGTTTTCAATCAGAGGTTTGAGGCTCTATTTCCCCACCCTGGAGCCCTGGGTTGCGAGGTCTGCTTCGCTCCCCCACTGTTCCTCCCAGTTTATCTATGCTCAAATGTGGGGCCACAGGGTCTGCCCCCCACTACCTTGTGGGATCTGCTAGCTGCAGCCTGGCTTGCCCCACTCCACAATCTGCCACCTCACTGGGTCCGCCAGCCGCCGCCTTGCCGCAAGTCCTCTCCACCCCAGCTGCCCATGTCCGCCCCTCCTACTGGTGTGGATGAATGTTTCTTCTTTATCTCCTTGGTTGTCAGACTTCCATATAGTTCAATTTTCTGTCAGTTCTGGTTGGTTTTTGTTTTTAAATTGTCATCGTCCTTCTTTTGGTTGTGCGAGGAGGTGCAGTGTGTCTACCTACTCCTCCATCTTGGCCGGAAGCTCAACTACATTTTTTTGCATGTGGATATCCACTTGTGCCGACACCATTGGTTGAAAGACTGTTCTTTTTTTTTTTTCTATTGAATTGTCTTGCCACCCATTTTGAAAATCAGTTGACTATACATGTCAGACTTTATTTTTGACCTCTCAACTCTATTCTATTGATCTATATGTCTATCCTCATGCAGTATCCCACTGTCTTGATTACTACAATCTTGTAGTAGGCTTTGAAATCAGGATGTATGAGTCCTCCAGCCTTATTTGTCCTTATCTTCACTGATTTTCCTATGCCGGGTCCCTTCTATTTTCAAATGAATTTGAGGACTAGCTTGTCAATTTCTGCAAAAAAGAAAAACAAGGCAACTGGAATTTGGGGAATAATGCCATCTTAATTATAGTAAGCCTTCCAATTCATGGGATGTCTTTCTATTTATTTGTGTCTTTAATTTCTTTTGGCAATGTTTCATAATTTTCAGTGTTCAAGTCTTTGCACTTCTTTATTAATTTTATTCTTAAGTATTTTTTTGATGCTATGGTGAATGGAATTGTTTTCTTAATTTCATTTTTGACTTGTTCATTGCTAGTTGTAGTAATACAATTGATTCTTCTATTGATTTTGTATCTTGCAACCTTGCTGGGCATTAGTTCTAATCACGTTTTTGTGAATCCCTTAAGATTTTCTATGTATAAGATCATGTCATTGCAAATATAGTTCTACTTTTTTTCCAGTCTGGACCTTTTATTTCTTTTTCTTACCAATTGCCTCCACAAATAGATTTAATTTGACTCAAAACTTTTCTATCTTTCAAGATATTTAAAACTTAATACTTGGACTAGTGTGGCCCCAGTAGTGAATTCTAACATAGACATAATGGCTCAGTCAGATCTACAAGGATTCTACTGGTACGACTCATAGGAAATGTACTGATGCAAGAAGAAAAATTTGAGAGTTATCATGGGACTAGAAGTCCATCTGATATTAATGTGAGTGCAGGTGTGAAATTACCTTGGCTGGCTGGCTAGCACTGTACTCCATATATTCAGAGCACTGACACCTGATGGTGGTTTCTGCCACCTAAGCTGGGTCTCCAAAATAAAGGACCTCCAACTGATGGGATGCAGCTATTCTAGTTCTACTTCTGAGCTAAGTAAGAGAATTTCCTCTTCTGTAACACCTATCAGACCAGACACTCTCCCAGGTACTAGAGATACTACACTGACCAAGACAGAGAAGGCCCCTCTCCTCAGGGGTCTATATCTGTTGGGAGTTGCAGACAGTAACACCAAGTACATAAAATGACTGTAAACTATAATAAAGGTGTGAGAAGAAAAAAACAGGGTATTGTAATAGAGTGGTAGTGTTGGGCAGAATGGTGTACTTTAGGTATTATCTAACTGAGTAGGTAATATTTGAGTTGAGATGTAAATTTTAAAAAGAAGCCAGCTATGCAAAGAACCTGGCAACAGTGCTTTAGACATCAGGAACAGTAGTTAGAAAGCTCCTGACAAGGGCATTTTTGAAGAATAACTTAGCTGGAACATATGGGCTATGGAAAGTAGAAGAGGATGAGGTCAGAGAGGTAAACAGAGCCCAGAACACAAAAGGTCAAGAAGGCCATGGTGAGGAGGGTAGCCTTTACTCCAAGTCTTTGAAAGGTTTTAAGCAAACAATGACATTTACACTCAAAAACTTTCCCAGCTGTGTCAAGAAGGGTGCAACAGGGCAGGAACAGAAGCAGGGAAAGCAGTTGAGGCATCACTGGTAGTGCAGAGTGGAGGTGAAGAGAAGTGGCACAGTGCTGTCATATTTGAGAGGTAGGACTGGCGGGATATAGGGAAGAGGAAACAGGACGAATTGAGGAGGACATTAAGTTGGGAACTTCAGCAACCAAGTGAATGGGTGGTTATGTCACTGCCTGGGTTGCAGATCGCTGAGGGCAGACCCGAGCCATCCACTTAGCCACAAAGGTACCGCAGTCAGGAATTATAAGTGGACAGCCCACTGAAAATTTGAGCTCTCGCAAGTGTAAACATGAAGCAATTTTATGACAAAGGAAAACTCAAGGCTCTTACAAAAAAAAAGAAAAGGTACAGGACCACTGTCTTTCTAGTCCCCGGATATGGAATGGAAGGGTACTAGTTATTCTTTAGGAATGTTTACTGAAATTGATTTGCTAACTGCTTGGTAAACTTCTTCCTTGCAATGTTTTATTCATATTTTAATAGAGTTCAGATATTTTTAATTAAGAAAGAAGTACAGCCCTCTGGATAATATTGTAACCATGTAGATAGCTGGTAATTAAAATTTTCCACATGTATAATTGCACTCAAACAATTTTGAATGAATCATTTTAAACCTACAAATGTCATTATGTGCATCTTTAAACAGACCAACAAATAAAAAAGATGTATATAATAGGCTTTGTGGCTCCAGAAAAAAAGTTTAAACTTATTGAAGAATGGTTATTTTTATAAAGAAAGAAAAAATAAGCTACCAATTATTAATTGAGATACTCTCTTTAGGAAAAAAATATACAACTCTTTATATGAAAAAAATGTAAAATGATTCACATATAACTTTTGAGTTTAATTTTCACATTTCCATTTTTGAAAATCAAAACTGAATTGTAGGAGAACGCTTTTAAAGATATTTTAGGCCATGGGATAATGTGAGAAATTTTTTTCCTTTAATTGTCAGGCCATTTAGTTTGGATAATGAAAAAGGATGAGTTTCATTGCCTTCCTGATGAACTTGAGCTCAGTATTGGAGTGGGGCATATTTATCATCATATTTCTTAAAAAGTAATGAAAGTTCACTATTCTGTGCAATTGGTGCTCTACCAAGTTAGAGAAAAGTGAATTTGTAAATTATTTTAGAATTTTAGAAGCATTGTTCCATTATATAAAGTTCCCCATTTTCTATGCTATATAATGCTTTCTATTTCAAGGGAAGCCATCTGTCTTTCTTTGAATTTGCCACTCTGGTGTGCCTTTGCAGCTGTCTTTTCAACAATACTCCATTGTTGAAAGAATTCCGAAATGCCTTTTTGACCCCTGACTTGCTCTAGCTACAACAATACTGCATTGTTGCAAAACACCTGCTTTGGGGTCAGGTTACCCTGTGTGTTATACATGTGTTTATTGGATGGTGCAGGTTCACTTCAAGGTGACTGCCCCTCCTTACACCCCAGGTCTCCACTGGTCTCATCTGCCCTGGGCCATCTGGTATGCAGCCTTCCCCTTTGCCACCCTCAGGGCCTCCCCCAAATAGGGCTGTATGCCAAGTATGTCTACATTTTCATTCTGCAAAACCAAGAAGTCAAGAGCAGTGGACTCCCACGTTCAGAGCACCAGCTCAAATCAGACAGACCTAGACTGGAGTCCTGGTTTGCTCCTTACTTAAATGACCTTGGTTACATTTCTTAACCTCTTTGAGACTCAATAATTAGAAATGTAACCAGTATACCTAGCATGCCGAAGCAAATGAAACCTTTTCAAATTTCATAAAATTCCAGAAACTAGTTCTAGGTACTGTTCAGTAAGTGCTGGCTATGTGTGCCCCTTCTCTGTTTATAGTTGAATGAAGTGCTAACATCAGAGAGAATTGACGGGCCGCTTCTGCCAGGTAACACATGGTATTTCCTCAGGGATATATTGAAGAGAGAAAAATATTCAGAAGCAAGACATGATGTCTCTCCAGTCATTCCCCAGAGACCACCCTCTGTGTGCCTCCCGTGTTCCCAGAGCTTAGCCGTAGATGGGAGCATCAGGGTTGATAGAGTGAATTGAACCTGGACAGGACTAGAAGCATTTCATAAACTGTAATATCCACCATGATAAGAAAGTTTTGTTTATTGAATTGGATACTCCTACCAATTAATAACCTTTGGAAAAGAGTGATATTTGATGTTTTCTCAAAACTGCGCTCTTTCCTTTTCTCTGAGAAAAAGCCATTATCTCAGTTTTATCTGTCAGTGTACTGCTGGGTACATTACTGAAGCTATAGAATTTTATCATTAAATACCATTTGTACTACCAGTAAAAGTATTCACATTAAGCACAGAAGTTTCTCAGGTGGAACTTCCTCCTAGTCCTCTGTCTTCTTTTTGAACATTTTTCAGTCCAAACCCCTGCTCATGCTACCAAATGGTTTGTTCCTTTCACCTTCTTTGTACTAGTGTCTAATTTGTTGTTGACCAAGGCAAAAATGGTCTAGAGAAGAGGTATGTTAAAATAATTTAAAATGGAATTATGGTCCAAAATTTGGTCAATGGTATCTAATTGTAAAAGTCATCAGAATATTTTGATATCTCCATTTCTAAGCAGCTAGGTATGCAAAAAATATGCCAGTATTCTATTGAAGAACAATTTCAAGTTCTCAAAAGTTGCAGAAATTGTAGATAGAAAGACTTGACAAAAATTAAGAAACTACCAGAAGTACGAATCAGTAAAAATGCATTGGCTGTTTAGCCAACACACTCTTAACATTTCACTGTCAGTTCTCCAATATTCTAATACATCCTCCTAGTCAAGTGTTTATTGAAGAAATGAAACATTTGTGAGAGACACTTCAGTGGTGGCATTGGAGCTGGTTAAGCCTAGGGCTCATGAATGCCATTGACATAAAACATGACCTAGATTTGGACAGTTGGTTCTTTCTAGCAGCCTGACTCCTGATTTATGCTGTGTACATTGCATCCCTTAGGTTTAGCAAAGTTTTTCAAGTTGTATTGTGACTTGGTCTTTAAGTTTTGATTTATATCTTTGCAGGGTGAAACACAGGCTGAAAGCTCCCTTATGTTTTGAAGGAGTTATGTCCTCAAGTATGTGTCCCTTACAGCTCACTTTGTGGCCTCTGTGTTCTGTTCATTCTTACTGTCAATGGGCCTGCATCCCAGTGAATCAGGACCAACTCTTGTGTGGGGTGCACAGGTCAGGAATTTGAAACAAGTCTTCAAGGAGTGCTAGTTGTTGAAGAGATGCCCTGGGACACTAATTTACCATCAGCTATTATTAAAATGTCAGTGTAGAAATTAAACACTGTCTGCAAATAGCAATGGAGAGGAGATTAATCTTCAAATCAAATGCCAATTAGAGTTTAAAATTAGCTTTGGAAAATGAACTTCTACTTTTCTTGCTGTCATTTTGGGGCTCAAAAAACTTCTAAAACTTTCTAATTACAGCTTCAAAACTCTGAATAATAAATACCAGTGATACCAACTCCCCTGCTACATTTACAAAATGCTTTTTTCCCACTAAGACAGCCCAGAGTAAGTGCCAATGATTAATCACTTCCCAAGATCTACTGGGTTTTTTGAGTCTTAGACATTCATGCTCTCGTTGATCATGGAGAAGTACGCATATCGTAAACGTGTACTTTGATGAGGCTTCACAAACTGAACAAGCCTGTGTGACCATCACCCAGCTCAAGAAACAGAACAAACCAGCACCCCAGAAGCCTGATTGTACTTCCTTCCTGTCCCCTCACCCCCACCCCCAAGACTAGTTTTACCAGTGTATACTCTCTCACGTCTGATTTCTCTCACTCAGCATTTGGTTAGTGAGATTCAATATATCACTCATTTCAATGTGTATGGTGTTTAAATGTGTGATTGTTACACTATTTATTTATCTGTTCTACTGTTCATGGGCATTTGCATAGTTTCCATTTTGGAACTCTTAAGAATATCTTTGGGTAGAATCTTAGATTTTTTCATAAAACTTGGGCAAGGGAAGTGAAAGCCATTTGGTCTTATAAGGTTTCAATTAAATTTTAGGTATTTTTACCCTTAACTTTCGAGACCCAGCTGAGAGACCATCTCATTCATGAAGCCTTGACTGATCCTGTAAGTGGCTTCTCTGGTGCCGAATACACCAGACTCTTTGGTGCATTTCTCTTTTTTCACATTGCCTTTTGTATTATATTCTCTTATAACAGCCACCATCCCCTTTGAGTGTTGCTGTAACTTAAAGAAATACAAAGAGTCAGGGACTGCTTAGGAGACCTTTTATTAAGAATTTTTACAACACAATGTTCCCGGGTGTCAGGCACCGTCATAGCACAAACCTGATTTAGAAGGAGAGTCTCTGAGAGTTTACGGGCTCTAGAATGAGAATAACAACCCACTTTTCTCCCAGTTCTATTACACTGCCATCCATACAGAATAGGATGAGTTTCTTCATCTGATCTTACTAATGGCTATGTCTCATTTTGGCTCTATACCACCATTGGAAACTTAGCCCTATGTTGGCCACAGTTCCTGTCTGGGGCTTGCAGAAGTCTGTAGGCTGATATTTGATTGATTGAGCAAGTCTGTCTTAACATCTTGAGAAAGATTAGGTAAAGGGCATCTAGTTGAAAGGTTGTTTTTGTTTGTTGTGTTGTATGATTTTGCTGGAGTTATTAGTTTTCCTTTTAATCATTATCAGTGTTCTGCTTGATTATTAATACTGTACCTCAGTATATTCTACCTTACTTAATGCTTGTTTCTTGATAGCCTAACTCACCCTACTAGACTGTAAGGCCTGTGCAAGCAGGGGCCACATCTTACTTGTGTTTGTACCTTCAGTGTTGTAGGCTCCTGATGTCTGAAGAAAGATCAATGAAACAAAAGGCTTGAGTGACTTCCTGACAGAAGAGCTTGCCTGGGATCTGAGCACAGCTGAATTTCACGGCCCTGAGCCCATTGCCTTGTTCCTAAAACATCTGATCTATAAAGTCTCCCCTTTTCCCTACAAGGATATTTTGAGATGAAATTGGGTTACACATAGCATTTTGAGCCTTTCAGAGATAGAATCACATAAAGCGCTTTGCCTCTCAGCAGTTGCATAATTTAGTTAGATGACATCTTGTACCGGAGTCCACTTTAAGGTGAAGACTTTATTGCAAAACTTTTTTAAAAAATAATGAGTAATTTAGCCTTCCTGGTGATTTAGGTATAGTTTAAGAGATTGCAAATCACAAATGTATCAAGTGAGTTAATTACCTGTCTCTGCCACCAGTTGCTCTGCTCATGACCCTGGAGAAAGTCACTTCTTTCGCTCAGCTCATTTTTAGCTGCCCCTTCCAGGCTGTTGTCAGACTCTGTTACTACTGTTGTATGAAATAAAATCATGGAAACACAGAGTTCTAAGCAAATTTAGCACCAACAGTTTCTGGCACATAATAGGGTCTCCATAAGCATTTGTGGAATAAACTAATGAATGAATCAATCAATCCATTTCCACCACCGCAGATTACGGCAGTGTTCCAGCCAGCTATGATTTTCCCAGCCGCTGCCCAACCTGGTCAGTGGTGGAGAATATTCACTCCCGCTGAAGGCCACACACACCATTTGTCGATAAATTTAATTACTATCAAATGCCACTGTAAACTTCTGTGAGGCTTTTCCTAATTCTACTGGGCAGTTACCGTATTTTGCTGTATATAATGTGTACTCATGTTTTTGTGTGCATTAAACACAGGATTATTATTCCTATGTTAGGTAATCATTATACTCATGTAAAATGTGCTTCCTTATTTTGCATTCCAGATTCGGGCAAAATAGTATGCATTACACACAGCAAAACACAGCGGTCACTGCTGCGCTGAATTCCTCAAGCATCTTAGACATAGCTCTGTTACAGTGTTGATAACAGCACATTTTAGAATAATTGTTATGCCTCCCTTTCTAGACTGTGAGCACCTTGAAGACAGATGTGTGTCCTATTTTTGTGTGCTCCCAGCTCCTAGTATAATATGGAATGGATGAAAGACTGCACAGAGGGGGGCAGAGAAAATGAGAGGGGAGAATAATATTGTAATAACAGGGAGCATAAGTATCGACTGCCCACTCAGGGGTCTACTATGATTGTGCTCACCCTAGAAGATGTGTCCAAAACAATCCACTGGGCTGCAGGAGCAAAATTTTTAAACTATTTCCTTTTTTTAAGCCTGACCATATTAATTTCAATTTTTGCATTTTTATTTTATACATACTATTTTAATATAGTTGTACATATGTTTAATTTAGAAATAGCTATATGTTGGAAAATACATGCTAAACACTTTCTGATAAAAGAACAAATCATAAGTTTGAAGACCCTTAGTTTGTCAGGTACTATGCTAAGCATCTGATATACATCATTTCATTTGGTCCACCAAAAACTCCATGAGGTGTGTACTGTGGTTTCATTTTACAAGTGAAGAAACGAGGCACAGGGAGGTTAGGTAATTTGCCCGTGCACATACAGCTGGTGAGTGGCAGAACGAGGGCCCAGACTCGATCTGTCTGGCTGATCCATTGCCCCATTCTCCCTTGTTTTTCCATCCTGGCACCTGGGATGTACCTCAGGCACGGTACAGGTTTGTGGATTACAGAAATAAATTGAATGGATGGATTAATCATACTACATATCAAGCCTTTCTTATGTAAATTATAAAAATGAAAATGAAAGTGTTGTTTTCATTATAAAAGCATGTATTGGTAATGACAAGCCAAATAATACCCCTATTTGGCACAGTACATTTAGTTCCATTTCTGGACAGAAGAACAGCAGGTCACTTGATCACTGTTGAGCCCAAAGTCAAGCAACTGGTCTCATTTTCACACCTAATTACTACTTTTTTAATTGAGATATAATTTATATGCCATAAACTCACCCTTTTAAAGTATACAATTGAGGAATTTTTAGTGTATCCCCAAAATTCTGTAACCATCACCACAACTTAATTTCAAAGCATTGACATCACCCTAAAAAGAAACCCACACCCATCAACAGTCACCCTCTATTCCCTCTTTCCCACCTCACCCCGAAGAGACACATCTGCTTTCTGCGTCTGGATTCCCATATTTTGGACATTTCATGTAAATGGAATCATATAATCTGTGACCTTTTTTCTCTGGCTTCTTTCACTTAGCATAGTGTTTTCAAGGTTCATCCATGTTGTAATATGTATCAGTACTTCATTACTTTTTATAGCTAAATTATATTCCATTGTGTGGATAAACAAAAACTTATTCATTCATTGTTGGATATGTGGTTGTTGCCACTTTTTGGCTATTATAAATAATGCAGCTATGAACATTCATTTACAAGTTTTTATATGAACATGTTTTCAGTTCTCTTGGCCATATACCTAAGAGTGAATTGCTGGCCACATGGCCCATGTTTAACATTCTGAGGAACCACCAAACTGTTTTCCAAAGTGGCTGCACCATTTTACGTTCCCACCAACAGTGTATGGGGATTCTAATTTCTCCATGCCCTTGCGGACACTTGTTATCTTTTGTATTGTAACAATCCTAGTGGATGTGAATGGCATCTCATTGTGGTTTTGATTTGTATTTCACTAATGACAGTGATGCTGAGCATGTCTTCTTGTGTTTGTTGCTCTCCCAACTATTTCTTTTGAATTTCAATTATTTCTATTGCCCTTTTTTTTTCTTTTTCATGTTTTTCTTTGGTATATGAACTTTGTTCATCTTCTTGTGATATCTGTTTTGTCCCAAGAACTCTCAAAGCACATTAAATACTCCTGAACTCTCCTGTTAGAGATTGCATGGCCTCTCGGGGTGCCGAGCTGCTTGGAGCCATGAACTATAAGCATTTAAGTGAGTTCCCACTGGCAACTTTCCAGAAAATCTCCACATCACATTATCAGATCGTATGCTTTCACAGCCTCCAAATTATGATGATGATAATGCTCTATTAAAAAGCTTTTAATGTCATAGAAATGCCAAGATTTTTTTCAAAATTATATATTTTTTAACTTTCTATATTCCTATGAGGCAAAAAAGAAGAGAAGGCAGGCTCTGTCTCAAAAGGTCCACTGAGAAAGTAAGTGTGGAGATTATAATGTCTAAAAACTTCTAGTGTTTCATGGCAAAAAAAACTTTTTAAGTACAACCAATTTCATACATGTAAAGAAAATTTCAAGATTGTGTTTAAGTTATATGCCAGTCCTGGGTTAAATCATAAAGCTCATTTACGATGCTAACTTTTAGTAATGTTGAAATTAACATTTCTATCAAACTTGGTTTAGTCCAGAGCAAAAGAAAAAGTTTTGAGAATTCCATATGTCAATTTCTTCCCTGTACAGTGAAATAATATTTATATTAGCCTCTAAAGATTCATAGTACTATTGTTGCGGGGGGAGGGGGGAAATGTGCCTGAGAGATTACATATGTATAATAAAATCCATATCAGTAAAAGTGTTTATTGTAGCTGCAAGGTCTTTCCAGCTTTCATGGTCCCACCTTGAGTTCATATTTTATTTGATGGCTTTTAACAGCATTAGTCATTCTCAGTCTTACTATAAGTTGAATGGATTTGGTCATAATGTTGACAAGGATAAAATTCATCAATTTTCTTGTAAAGTGGACATTTTTATGGGAAATGAGTTTTCTTTTTAAAACAACCTGCTTTGAATTTTTGTTTATTTCATCATCATCAAATACTAGTTGAGCATCAGACATGGGAAGTACAGTGGGAGTAAGTCATGGTGCTTCCTTTGTAGAGCTGATAGACCACCTGTGAACACAGAGCCAGTTACTAACTGCAGTTGTGATAGATGCTAAAAATGAACACTTTAAGCATCTAGGCAAGCCCATAATGTGGAGGAACTGACCCAGTTTGTGGTTGTCAGAAAAGGCTTCTGCAAGGTAATAACATAATTTGGGAGCTAAAAAACGCCTAGGAGTTAGCCAGCAGATGGGGCACAGGAGACTAGCATGGGCACAGGCACTAAGGCGGACGTGAGTTGGATGCTTCATTTAGAGAATCGTAGTGAAGCACGGTGTGGCTGACGGGTCAGGAACAAAAAGACAAGGGTCAGGAACAAAAAGACAGCCGGGTGGGGTAGGCATCCTATAAAGGCACATTAAGGGTGTGGCTGTGGCCTCTGTCACTGGGGAACCATTGGAAGGATAGAGTTGTGGAGTAGCATTCATTGGTAGCTATAAAATTAAGAAAAGCCAAGTGACCCTTTGCTCTGTCACTTTTTTCCTCTCTTGGTTAGGAGTATGACTGGAGAAACTATCAGCCCAGCGAGATGAGTGAATCTGAGTTGCAAATGCTGGCAAGCCTACGGCGGCAACAGAATGAAGACCTGGAGGACACTGGGGCTTCCCACGGCCTGAGTGCATCCCAGGTTGACAACTGTAATGTTAGCATAAGTACCAGCAGTGATGACACAACCACCTGGAACTCCTGCCTGCCACCTGTGAGTCCAAGGCTTTTTGCCTTTGTTGATTGGCTTGACAAGGAGCAAGCAGCTTCTTTCTGATGAAGCTCAACCTTGCCTGGGAAAATCAGGGCCTAAATGAGTATCAGAAATACTCAGAGCCCATTCTGAAGTAGTCTTTTAGGTGTGGAGGCATTGATCTTTCTTAAATTGTCTTATTTAACTTCAGAAAACGTATGTTAATTGTGTAGTGATATATAAAACCACACATTGAGAGAATAAAAAAGCCCTGGCTGGTGTGGCTCAGTGGATTGAGCTCTGGCCTATAACCCAAAGGATTGCTGGTTCGATTCCCAATCTAGGGCACATACCTGGGTTGTGGGCCAGGTCCCTGATAAGGGGCATGCAAGAGACAACCACACACTGATGTTTCTCTCCCTCTCTAAAAAATAAATGAATAAAATCTTTTTTAAAAAAGAATAATTTTACTATACATTCAAGGTATCCCATTGCATCCCCAGCTCCTAGTACAGGCCCTGGGGTCAATATTTGTTAAACAAACAAAGAGAAAGAGACTATAGATATACTAAGTATTCCTTGGATACGAGGTAGAAACGAACCCTCTGTAGAAATCACCAGATATTTACTGACTCTTCCCTGTGCCTAAGGGCCACGATAGGCACTGCAGATGCTTCCGGGGCTTATATTTGCCCAGAGGCTTGCGCAGGGAGAGCACTTTTAAATACGGCCATCATCCTCACTCTGCACCTGCAGAGGAGCTGGGGCAAGTCAAATTTCAGGTGAAGACATCCTGAGCCCAACTTCCCACACCCATCAGTACTGGATCCCAGAACAGAGCCCAGCGTTTTGACAGTCCATCCTCCACAATGCTGTCCTCAAGGATCTTCTGGCTTAATTGGAAACACAAAGCAGAAACTTTGACAGAACAGTCCTGTACAGCACAATAAATATAGTGAGGCAGAATAATAAAATCATTAATATAGTAAAGGTAAATTACCAAGCACCTAGAGACATTTTAAGACCTGATTAGGCCCAAGGAACATTTACTTAAAGGCCACATTCAACATCAGATCGAACGTATTAAAATAGACTTTCATCCACAGTAAATGTAACTTTTTTAATATGCAGTTTTTGAAAGGAAATATAAAATTGTGTAACTTTATTCCTATTAATATAAAATACTAAAATAAAATATGTAAAAATTGAGTTCATTAAATATTTATTAATTTGGAATTTTCTTTTGAATTTTAAAGCTGGCTTTTTTTCCAGGTCTCTAGCATCTTTGTGGATCTTAGACATCTCAAGCACTAGGCCTTACATGTGTTATCTAACTTATTCCTTGCTGCTATCCCATGTGGCGAGCACTACTGAGTTCCCATTTCCAGATGAGCAAATGGAGACCCTGAGTAAAGTGATTCAGAACCAGTGTGGCATGACCCCTGAGTCCGAGCTCCTAACCACCATGATATGGTGACTTGTGATACAGGATTCAGTTGTCAAATGAGTGCTACCAAAGTCCAGCAGAAGGTGAGGTTCCTGCTCTGGCGAGACCTTACAAGACTTCCCAGAGGAGAAATTCAAATTGGTTCTAAGGACACGGGGTGGGAGGGATGGTGTTCATTTTTCATCAGTGTTCTTTCTCCTCATTAAATCGAATGACCAAGCATGCATAATGCCTTGAGTAGCCTTGGTGCCAAAGAGTATCCACCCACCCATCAAAAATACCCCTGCGTGCAGAGTATCCTTGCAGCCAGAGCTAAAACATCATTGTAAATCGCACTGGCAAAAATCTGCATCTTACTCATGTAGGAGCCAGAGCTACAATGGAATCGAAACATTGCCTTTCTTATAAAATATTCCTCAGCAGGCATTTAAACCAAAAGAAAGAAAGAGAACAGTGGCCTCCTGAATAAGCTCATTCTGTCACGTAGTAGCTTAGAGACCAACATTACAAAGGGCAAGCTGAGGCATGATTTTTTATGGACTGAAACGGCTGAACCCTCGGTTGCCCTGGATACAGTGCTCTCATCACTGCCCTGTTCTGGCAAGGGCTGAAGTCCTCATGCATGACAACTACTCCTCTCGAAAAGTACACAGCCAAAAATAACATCATTGGTGATGAACTTAATAATCGCCTATTCGACTAAATGAGAAATTAAAGACAGTCTATTTTTTAGACAGAAAATAATTGAAAAGCCTACCTTTTGTATTCATTAGATATGATTATTATTGCATCAAAGTCACTCTATTTTAATATTGGAACTATCACAAAATGGAAAATTGCATTCCTTAATGATCTTCTGCATTTTGTTGCTCCTAGAGTTTAAATAGAGCAATTTACAAGGACCATTGTGGTCTTTCTGAGAGCTCATGCCCTTCTCTTTAGAAATTATAGAGGGGCTGTGAAAAGGAAGAAACAGAAGAACTCATAACTGTATTTATCACAGTAATACTCTGCATTCCTTGTAGCTCAGTGATGGTGCCACCACCCATGCGGCCCTCAAACCGGAAATTTGGAAGACTTCCACGCTACTCCCACTCCTCATTGTCCATGCCCAGGTGGTCTCCAAATCCTCCCTTCTTTTTACCTCCGAACCCCCCCTGCCTACACCATACCCACATTACTTCATCAGCCTGCTAACGCCTCTGTACCTCCGGTCCAAGCACCATAGCTGGATGGTTAGGAGGATTTGCTCTGGGTTCATACTGCCAGGGTTCACATCCAAGCTGTGACCTTGGAGAAGCACTTGACACTGTATCTGAGACATAACAAGCATTTAATAAATAAAGTTTAGTTGCAATTTTTATTATCATTGTTATTCACATTAGTATATTTCTAAAGCCCAGATCTGATTTTATCTTTGCCCCTGCCAAAGCCCTTTAATAACCCCTTGTAGCCTCTTCGGTTTAGCCTAGAGGGCCCTGGATGGCCTGAGACCTGCCACCCTCTCCAGTCTCATCTCTCACTACCCCCACCTTGCGCTCCATGCTTCAGTTCCCGTTGTGATTCCCTAAGTGCACCTGCGCATATCCTTGTACGCTGTACCTGTTTATCCCACAAGACTTGGCTCCAAAGCCTCCTGCAGCCCTTCTCCAGGACTCACTGTGAGAGCCACGCCTACCTGTCTGCCACTAGAGCCAGGAATATCTCCACAATAACTCCCACCACAACCTCACTTGTCTGTCTCTCGTGAATTCATTTCACATTTTGTTCTGAGTGGTACACCAGGCTGGGGACCATGCTGGGGATACAAATAAAGCTTTGCTGAGCCTTGAGATGTTCACCAACTGGAAGGAAGCATAGAGTCTACAGCTCATTGTATATAAGTCAGGGTAGTGAGTGATAATATAATGAAAAGTTCTGGGAACAAGTGAGAGGGAGCAATTAATTCTACCTTTAGTTTCAGGGATGTTTCACAGAGAAAGCTACAGTTAAACCAGAGTTCACGAATGAGGGCAAACTCACCATGTGGAAAGAGGGAGAAAGGAATTCCAAGTTCTGAAAAGGACAGACTCCATGAAGGTGATGGTGGCGTCTCTCCTTTAACCAGGCAACCTCGTCTCAGTGCCTGTTTCTCCATCACCTTGAGCAGACTTGAAATGAGTGCTTGCTTGTCTCAGCATCACTATGCACCTCCCACCCAACATACACACAGCGCTAACTCCCCCACACTCTAGCTGCACTGTGTGTGCAGCTTGCTCTGCCTTCCCTCCAGATCACATCAGTCGCGCCACTGCTCACACTCTCCCCTCTGGCAGAGACCCTCCATCCTTCTCCTAAACACCCCCTGTGACCCAACTCACGAAACCCTTCCCGCCTTCAACCACCCTGCACAGAATTCTCTCTTTCTTCTCTGGGGTCCCATTACCTTCAGGCTCAATGATAGCACTTACCACATCGGGTAACCATTGTCACTGGTATCCCCCAGGCCTGGCTGTGACTCCTTGAGGGGCAGGCCCATGCTGAGCACAGACCCCGCATCAGGTCACACTCAGTCACTGCTGGTTGTTAGTCACTGGCTAAATAATCGATAATATCGAAAGATTCCTCTTTTACTCCAAAATAAGGAAGTTTTTATCAAAATTCTAAAATAAATAAATATGAGCTTTTCTTTGCTTAAATGAATCCTGAATGATGCAGGTAATATCTTACATTCAAGATTTGATACATGGGGATTAAATATACACATAAAGGAAAAATTTCACTCTAGGCTGAGCTTAATGACCAATAGTTTACAGAGGAGATTTAGGCCAGTCACGTGCAGTCTAGCCTCCTGACCTAAGGACTTCACGCACACTGCACTCTGAAACCAGACCGCCCATGCGGAGGAAAGTGAAGAGTCTTTAGCAATTCGATTGTGTTTCCTACCAGCTTTGATCCCTCAGCTTCTCTCAGCATCTGTACAGTTAGAATAATATATACTATTTAAAATGCGTTTAGATACAATAAATTATTCATTTAAAAGTATAGTTAAATGTAACCATATTTCTCATAACAAATTAGCTTTTGCATCTCATGTTAAACAAATCAAGCCTACTGAGAACTCCCCCTGGCCTTTAACAGACAAATTTTTCAAAGTTTCTAACTTAGAACCAAATTCAATTAAAACAATACTTTACAACTTCTGTGAAAACCAAACTACAAGTAGTCGATTTTGGAGGGTTTCTGTTAGGAATAGCCCTCATGAGATTTATTCAAAAACTGGGCTACAGGCAGCCTTGGAAGGAGAGCTAGGAGTTGGTTACAATGGATTTTTAAATGAATTTTATTCTGGTGAGGGATTTTGATTGGCAATAGCATAAAACTGTATTTTGTGTGTGTGTGTGTGTGTGTGTGTTTTAAGGAAAAGGAACAGTTGTTAATGGAGATAACTCCATGTGATGACCGAAATAGAGACTCTACATCAGCCAACCTCATCTCATACCCCAGCTCTGCCATTCACTGGCACAGTCACCTGTAAAGTGAGGGTAATGAAGAGCCTTCCTCATATTAGCATGATGAGAATTGATTGAGAGCATAGAATGAACATGTCCTGTGCCTAGCAGAGTCAGCTCAGGCTACCTATGATCTACTGCTCCCCAAAGCTACTCCCCTCAAAGGGCCACTTGAGTAATCAGAAAAGATTTCTAGGACATTTCCCTTTTTTATGACTACTGAGAGCTGTAAGGGTGGGCAAAGGTTCTGAGGCTGTTCTTGTTTTAATGTGAGCCTCACCATTAGAATCCACACCAACTACCTCAGACATTTACAAATAAATTATTTCATTATGTCATTATTTCTCTGTTCCACCTCTAACCTACATTCACGTGCATGCTACCCTGTAAGCAGGTGCCCCAAAGCCACCATTCCTTCAAGTTAAGAATTTTCCTAACCTAATACCAAGTACATGAGTCCCTCAGCTTGTTTAAAAACAAAAAAAACAAATCATATTCATCCATCAAATGGCACATTGTAAAGCGTATTTGGAAAAATGAGTCAAAATGCACATAATGAAATTGCAAGCATATGGTGAGGTTCTCATACAAGTTATTTATGATCTTGATTAACCTTGCAACATTATTGCCATTATCATAAGTCTTTATGTAACAACATGAAAATATTGTCTTTACCTTTTAACATTGAAGGATTCTCCTGTTCTTTTATTTAGCCTTTATTTCTCTCCCTCACCCCCAAATTTCTAGCAGCTTGATCATAGAAAAGCAAAGCTTCTTTTGTGCTAAGTGGTAGTTACTTTTATGTGAATGCTGGTTTTCCCAACACTAGTGCATAGCAACAGCGCCACCAAAAGGACGAGGTCCGAATTTCTGGGATCTGTTCCATTTCTTTGCTCATCAGCATATCAGTGTTTTACATGATGATCGCTGGCTGCTGTGTCCAATATATACTGTATAAGCATTTCAGGCTCTAATAGGTCTTAATTTGTTCTGATCTACGGATTCATTAACTTCTCAGCTGTCTTTAGGTGTAATGAGTTTTCTTTTAATCCTGAACTAAAAAGGTAAGTAGTTGATTGTGCTAAACTGCAGATAAATCAGATGAGCAGATGTCTTGTGCCACTATAGAAATAATATACAAAAACTGATATTAGAGTCAGCGTAATATATGAGCTGTCAGGAGAACTATTGAAATGTGCTAGTTGTTCTGTGTTTAGTGACTATGAAAGTCACCCCGTGAAATAAACTTTCTTCATTCTCAAAGCATTGTCTATTACATCTTATATATTTGTCCCAATTTAGCAATGTAGCAAAACTTACTTTCTTTAATTTAAATATAGAATAACATCATAAGAATGAAATCAAATGGATTTAATTTATGGTAAGGAGGGAGTCATATGTTTCAAATAAATGTATTTCAAGACCACTATTTTTTTCCCTGATGTACACTGAACTGATTTGCCATATTTCTTATTCAGAAACTTAGGTGTTCACCACTCCAGGTGGTTAAGTACCGGATCAAGTACTACGCTCTGGTGGTTAGAGGGTAAACTGAAATCAGACAGCCTGGCTTCAAACTACGGCCCCACTATTTCCTGGCTGGCATCACCTTGGGTTAACATCCAGTGTCTGAAATTCCTCATCTGTTAGTTGGAGTCGTTAATCCTGTTTCATAGAATTACTGTGAGAATCAAATGAGATAATATCTGTCAAGGATTCCACACAGAGTAAATGCTCAATACATATCATTTACTGCCGTTATCATGATTTTCATAGTTATTTGTAGGTATTGGTTGGTATTCCTTGGCTGCTTATGGTATTGTCTAAATACGCCTAAATTTCCAAAATCAAAAAATCAATTTTATTTTTTTAACTGTTGCTTTCAAATGATGTTGCCTACCTAGAAATAGTAGAAATAGGTTTATGCATATGTATCTATGATATATAGATATAGAAACATCTGTGTCCACACGTGGATAGGGACATCTGGCTTCAGACAGCCTGTCATGTTGTCCCCATGCCCACGCCCACCCCACCACGGTCAGAGAGCTTTAGAAACCATTAGGCACATTCCCCCGTATTCTGATTTGGGCCTAGGAAACCAAAAAGACCACATCCAAGTGAAAGCTCTGCTCTTTCAAAGCAGCAAAGCGAAGTTATAGGAACTGAAATATCTTGAAAGAGCGCTTTAGCTGCATCATTCCCATAATCCCTTCCTGTGTCTGAGTCTGATTACGAGGTTAGGAGACATGTATAGAGAAAGGGAAGTGGGGCCACCCAATTTTATATAGCACCCACTCCAAAGCAAGACTCGCATTCTTCCCCAACTGAGTCGTTAGCAGTTGCGGTTTATAAGTCAGTTTATAGCAGTTACATGCGTAAGTCAAAATGCTCTGCATGACACACTATTATTAAATTTAACTTGGTTATTGAATAAAATATTTTGGAGTAACAACTCCATTAGTTTCCTTTTTTAATCCTCACCTAAGGATATGTTTATTGAGAGAGGGAGAGAGAGAGAGAGGGGGGGAGAGAGAAACATCAATCTGAGAGAGATCATCGATTGGTTGCCTTCCATATGCACCCCGACTAGTGATCAAATCTGCAACCTGGATATGTGCCCTGACCGGGAATTGAACCCACAACCTTTTTGATGTATGCGACGACGCTCCAACCAACTGAGCAACCCTGCCAGGGCCATTAGTTTTCAGCAGTACAAATTAAGTTGAGGAATCAGGTATTTCAGACCAAGTTACATTGCCTGCAATTATTTTAAGTGAATATTTTTATTTACTACATTTTTATCTATTCATATCTATAATCCTGCCTACTTTGAAGAGTTTCCACTAGTTATTTTTTGTTTTCTAACACCGAAAAATCATTATGTGTGAATTTTTATTAATTGTATTCCTTTGTATCCCGTGGGTTATTGGATCTGTTTTACACAAATGTGAGCAAGCATGGAAGGGTCCGTCTATGTGGTCTAAGTGACAGCTGAGTCCCAAACAAGATAGGGTTCTGCAGCCATTTCTCTGCTCCAGAGGATGGAGTAAGTCATTTGAAATAAGAGGGTTGGGGACAAGTATAAATAGAATTAATGGTATAAAATTAAGAAAATAGAAATTTGGCTGAATATCAGGACTCTAATACTTAGAGGGTTATGGAAATGCCTCTGCAAGTAAAGCAGCAGTGGTCCATTCACTGGAGGCCTGAGTACAGCTGAAACACGGGAATACCAATGAAGGCATTATCGGGACTGTTTCTGCCCCAGTGTGAGTTGGTCTGGAGAACCTGTAAAGCACTTTCCGTGCTAATCTTTTTTCTGCTGTGAAATAATAAAGCCTAAATCATAGAACTAAATTTCACTTGCAAATTGCTAAGTATTATTTCTCTAGTGAGGTCAAATATGTCTTATGACATGTTTTTCCTTCCACTGTTCTCCCAGCTGTTGTTTCTTATTACTGAAATGGTGATGCATTGATACTGGTTCAATTGCCAAAGTATTGGAGTACATTTAAATTCATGGTGCATCACAGATAGTTGCTAAGTGACTGTGATTATCATACAGGGTGTTTGATTTAAATTAAAGGAACACTTCCAAGACATTATTACAGAGGAAGAGAGTTTACTCTAAAGAATTCCCACCACCCATGTCATTACTATTTTAGAACCCATTAACATAAGGAGTATGTGGAAAATAAGGAGTATGCGCTGTATGTATACAGCCACCGTGGCTGCACTGTTTTTCTCGGTCGCTGTCAGCACTGTGTGGTCACGTTATGGGTGAGAAAACATTAGTGCCAGCCCCTTTGGGCAAGGAAGTAACTAAAGCCCTTTAAATGCAATTCAAAAATGTATACCAAATTCCAACTTGTAGTACAATGAGAACTTTAAAAATGATTTCCATATTACAGTAACATTGTTGTTAATCAGATAGGAAACATACTTTGAACTGATGTTGGAAAACAGAATTTGTTTCAGTTATAATGGAATTTTCTCCTTTTATAGAACAAATGAAATACATCAAGTTCCAGTGGAGGCAGGTTAAGGCTTAAATGGGAGGTGGTTGTTTAGCTGTGTTTTGAAATAGACAGAAACATAAAGTTTTCTTGTGGAGAGAAAATTGAGATTTCACATTTCTGTTGGGTATTGGCATTACCTTTTTCAGTTCATTGATAAATCGTTGAGGCTTTATTATGCAGTTGGGGAAAGTGACCACCTTGACCTAAGATTTACATGTGTAATTCCATTAATGTAAGTAGAAGTTCTCCTTGCAAACTTACAGTGAGATATGAATATGTATTTTATATCCCCCAGTCTCTGGTTATTGCCTATACTTGCTCTGCAGCATAAATTCCACCGGATCACTTGTTTTGTTTTGCTGCTTCTGGAAATATCAACCAATGATAATAGCATAAAATTCCACGAGGGAAGAGGATTCCATCCATGAACTTGGATTACACCATACGTGTTATCTAGTCCAGTGACTGGCCATTAAAATAACCTGTTTTCCCATATACATCACTTTGATATTAGCTTGACCTCCCAAACAGCCTTCAACAATACTATAAAGTAAACCAGGCCCTTCTTGCAGATTGTGTCTTGGGGGAAAAATTACAGCAATGAGAGTGCGTGTGAAAGTAATGTAAAGAGCATGCTGCTAATTGGTCACTCACAGATGTTTGTCTCTTACAGCCTATTAACCAGGGTCGGCACTATCAGAAAGAAATGAATCCACCGTCTCCTTCCAACCCCCGGTAAGAATCATTAATAACCTAAATTCTTTGTTTAAAGATTAGTTAGAAAATTGTGCCTTTTTCTTGGTTTCATGAAACTGTTTTTCAAAATGTCTAAACAACTTTCCAAAGTTTTTTTTTTTCAGAAGTCTTAGTTCAGTCTGCTTTTCTTATTCAGACTATGGTGTAGTGGCTAACAGCCTACCTAGGTTAAATAGCACCTTCACCTTTTACTAGCTGTGGGACTTTGAGCAAGTCATTTAACTCACGTGCGAGCATAATAATAGGGTTATGGGGAGGATCGAATGAATTAATACATGAAAAATTCTTAGCACAATTCCTGGCATGTGACAAGCTCTCTTTTAAGTATTTTTTTTATATTACCTGGTACCTTTAAATTTATCAAAATAGCTTATACAGGTTTAAATGGCCATTGTCTTTTTTCATAATTTCAAAACTTCACAATCTCAAAATTATTTCATTATTTTTAAAATATCATTGACATATGAGTCATTTGTCAATATAGAAAAACTTCACTATTTCAGGTTCATTGGGGAGAAGGAAATCTGAATTTCAGTTTTGTAATATATGTAGTATCATATGGCTTTCTAATAAATAGCTAAATAAGCTAGTTTATCTGTATAAAACAGTATTACTTTATTACTATTTACTATATAGTAGGAATTTATTAAAAATCATTCTATCTTGAGCTTCATGCACAAGGTCTTAGTTATTGTAATGCATCTCATTGTCCAAACACATCTCATTATCAAGCGCTTTCACTTATACTGTGGTTTGTCCAAAATGGACCAAAATACCAACGACAGCATCATAGCTCTGGCTCCAGAGTGAGATCTCTATTATACAGTGTCTGAATTAGACTTATTGGTTGCACATATCAAAAAGAACTTAGCTGGCCCTGGCTGGTGTGGCTCAGTAGATTGAGTGCCAGCCTGCGAACCAAAGGGTTGCCAGTTCGATTTCCAGTCAGGGCATATGCCTAGGTTGTGGGCCATGTCCCCAGTAGGGGGTGTGAAAGAGGTAACATTAATGTTTCCCTTTCTCCCTCCCTTCCCCTCTCTACCTCTCTAAAAATAGATAAATAAAATCTTTTTAAAAGAAAAAAAAGAATTTAGCTAGCCCTGGCAAGGTGGCTCGATTGGTTGGAGCATCATCCCGTATACCAAAAGGTTGTAGGTTCAATTCCTGGTCAGGACACATAAACTGGCTCCCTCCGGTGTGTTTCATTCTTGCTGAACACCCGCTTTCCCTTCTCCCCAGTCACATATGGCTGTCTGACAGCTCTTGAGTTTACATATTACAGTTCAAAATACATGCTGAAGCTGGCTGGCAGGCTATGTCTGAATCCATTTCCTACTTTCCAGGAAGGAGAGTGTGATTGGCATAACTTGGGCCAAGTAACCACTTCTCGTCTAATCAGCAATGAACAGCAAATCAAAGCCATGTAGGACTAACATGCTGCCAGGAGACCACCTACACCATTTGTAGGACTTTAATGGGACCCAGAATATTCATGACATAGGTAGACTAAATTTTCTTTATCAGCAATCTATTCCTGATCTATACACTTGATCTGGTCATTCTTTCATGTTATCTAATAGGGAGAATTGTCACTATCATAAATAGATACAAACATAGGTTCAAAGGTGAAATTGTAATGTTGTATATGTAAAAAGTGTTTCAACATAGTTAAAATCAGTTATCTCTTGATGTGTCATTATGTCACTTGCAATCATGCAGATTATCTAGATTTGACTAACAATCTCTTTATCCATATGTGAGTAAACTCTGAAGGTAACTGGAAATCTAACTTTGGTCTAAATCATAACAAAGTCAGAACCTGTAGTCTGAACAAATGAAAGTGATAATAAGACATGTTAAAAAGTAGAACCTTTTGTTTCAATAAAAGGGAAAAAGGACCCTAATTCTCATCCTAATACCGTTACTGACAGTTACTGACACAGTAAATGATCTCAGACAAGCCTCTCAATCCATTCAGATCTCATCTAGTAATATAAACACCCTCATATATAATAGAACAGATTTGAGTTACATGCTCTCGGAAGTCACTCCCAGCTTAGATTCTGAGACTTTGATGAGACTCGTGATAGGGTTTACACCTGAAAACCAGTTCCACTCTTGAAGGGAACACTGTCTTATTTAGACAATATACTTCATAATGTTGGGTGAATTAATTAATATTTACATGTGGTAAATATCTTTAAATATCTCATTTAAAATTCCATTCTCAAAGATAGAATATAAGAAAATTCACTAACTAAATTTTTTAATTCACCAACTGAAAGATAGTATTTTTTTCACTGTTCTGAGCATTTATTTATTTTTATATTCTTAATATATTTTATTTAACCAATTAAATGTTGATTCATTTAGGAAAAATTAATTTATGTTTTTACATAATAAAAGCCAAATTCTTTTTTTAAAATTTATTTATTTATTTTTATTCAGTTACAATTGTCTGCATTTTCTCCCCTTCCCTCCACCCCACCCCAGCCAGTCCCACCTCCCTCCCCCTCCTCTACCCTCCGCCTTGATTTTGTCCTTGTGTCCTTTATAGTAGCTCCTATAGACCCCTCTCCCCACTATCCCCTCCCCACTCCCCTCTGGCTATTGTTACATTGTTCTTAATTTCAATGTCTCTGGTTATATTTTGTTTGCTTTTTTCTTCTGTTGATTATATTCCAGTTAAAGGTGAGATCATATGGTATTTGTCCCTCACCGCCGGCTTATTTCACTTAGCATAACGTTCTCCAGTTCCATCCATGCTGTTACAAAGGGTATAAGCTCCTTCTTTCTCTCTGCTGCATACAATTCCATTGTGTAAATGTACCACAGTTCTTTGATCCACTCATTTGCTGATGGGCACTTAGGTTGCTTCCAGTACTTGGCTGTTGTAAATTGTGCTGCTGTGAACATTGGGATGCATAGGTTCTTTTGGATTGGTGTTTCAGGGTTCTTAGGGTATAATCCCAGCAGCGGAATTGCTGGGTCATAGGGCAGTTCCATTTTTAGTTTTCTGAGGAAATTCCATACTGTTTTCCACAGCGGCCTCACCAGTCTGCATTCCCACCAACAGTACACTAGGGTTCCCTTTTCTCTGCATCCTCTCCAACATTTGTTTGTTGATTTGTTTATGTTGGCCACTCTAACCAGTGTGAGATAGTACCACATTGTGGTTTTAATTTGCATCTCTCTGATTAAAAGCCAAATTCTAAAACAAAAAAATAAAGTGCCATTAATCCCATTTGCCTGCAGCTTATCTACCAGTTTCTAGAACATTGTTATATAGCTGTTCAGAAAACCTGAAGATCACATGGCTTGGCTCTTGGCTCATAAATTCAGTATCTTGGAGAATTGACAGAAAGGCATTATTGGGCCATAAATTTAAAAGGAGAGGTCACATAGATCATCATATAAAATGGGATAATTGAATCATGTAAGGCACATAATTTAACAAAATTGAAAGCTATGATTCTTCTTAAAATTTGTATTTTTTATATTTCTTACAAATAGTATTCCATGTTTTAGATTCTAAAATATGAAACTTTAAAGTTAAAATTTAAAGTTAAAAGATATCAATAATGAATATAAAAAATTATTTAACAATAAAAGATAAGTCTCTAAGTCCACCCTCTTGGATAAACAGGAATCTGGCCTGAATCGTGGATTGCGAGTGGGGCACACACAGGCTCTGAATGAAAATGAAGGTGCAGGGGCTCTTGGCTTCCTGAAGTGAGCACAGCTGTGATGGCAGCAATGCAGACAGGATGGTGGTGGGGCCGTGTGCACCTGCAGGTCCATGACAGGGGAGTAGGCTGGCGCCTCTGGGAGGTGAGACAGCATGTTCAATTCACTGAAATAAGTATCTGCAAAATCCAGAGACCTAAGATTTTTATAACTCATACCCAAATATGAGGTCTGTCTGGAAAAAGTCCAGGCATTATGAATATAATGAGAATGGCTTGTGCGACATTGATGCAACCCGGCAGCCGAGGAGAGCGGACTGGTACGCGCACTCACTCACACTTGTAGGGCAACGCTTGACACTGGATAGAGGTGAGACACAAAGGTAATCATTTCCTGAGATGTTTATGTTTGTAATCTAGGAATTCAAATACACGTGGTTCGCCACACCATAATCCCTAGCAAGTCTAGATTTTCAACAAAGCCATCTTTCCTTGTACTCTTAGGTGTGGGTGTGATATTTCCCACTGTTTTTCCCCAACATACTGGCTGATATTTAGGCAGCATCTCAAGTACTGTGGCCCTTGCTGCCAGTGTCCACCCACATTGCCTCTGGGGCACCGACAGCCTCTATGACAAGGCGCAGATATGGCTAACATAATCTAATATAACTTAGAGAAGTGTCGAGCAGAAGGAAACAATTTCACAATTCATTCATGTGGAGAAGTGTTTCCTAGGGTGTGAACTTACATGGTGCCAAACAGAGCAAAATGGGTGCTGTTTGCAGTCTTAAGTCATTTATTCTAAAGTGCCTTCTATTGGTTTGTGGGATTTAGAGCTGTCCCTTAGGCACATCTATGTATGTGTTTATGTAGATTCTTCAGAACGGCTCAAGATATTTTTGCTCAGAAATGGATTTTATAAAATAAGCTGTAATTACATTCTAGTTGTCTATTTATATGGATGGAGTCGATAACCAGTCTTTCAAATGACGATTATTCTTGCTATTTTTACAACTCATTGGAAAATAGGGGGAATAGGGAAGGTAGGCTAAGGCCCTGGAAGGTTCTAAATGTTTATGGAAATAAACAGTATAGAAAATAATTCTAGAATGCCCAATAATCAGTGGCATGGTTTTCTAAAGTGTTTGCTTTTTGCTTTATCATTTATCTGTGTTAAATGTCAGTACAGATTGTGTTAGGACCTGAATCCTTTGCAGCTTTGTCACATGTTTTGTGATATAAACATACTTATAACTGTAATTATCTGACAAAGCCCCACCGACTCTGACAAATGACTAATAACCACTGACCTCAGTCCCCGCCGGCCCCGCTGGCCTGACTGGAGCGAGCCGGCCTGTCCTCCGAGCCTGCAGGCGCTGCTCCGCGCTGATCTCTGAGGCTTCGTTTCTCTTTTCTCCCGGACTGTCGGGACTCAGCCTGATGGACTTCTCCTCTATGGCGTAAGTCTTCTGTCCCACCAACACAAAAGAGAGAAATGTAAATAAATGAAATTAAGTACAAAAGTTGCAAGTTGTGTTTCTCTTCAAGTGATTAAATTTGGATCATTTTTAAATAAGTAAGTTGGGGTTTTGACAAACATTTCTCCCTCGGAGTAGAGCACAACAGAGTTTCCTAGTTAACTGTGATAGACGGATAAATGACAGATGATAGACAGACAGACAGACAGATAGATAGATGACAAACCTGAGCCTGTGGTGCTGTTGCCCTCTTAAACTTAAGTGACTCTGTCCCCTTTCTGCTCCCAGCACAATCTGCAGTCCAATGGTCTAACCTTTTCAACAGGATTTAAAGACACCTGGTAAAACTCACCTGGGCCCCTTTTTCCCCCAGTTAACGGCAAAGACCAGGCTCAGAATGGCTTCTCTAACCCTGCTCCAGGGAAAACCCAAGATAAGGCACCCTGGGAAGCAAACAAAATTGCTCAAGAATCATCCTGCTTCTCACCCCTGACCACTGTGAACCTAGGGCCATGCCCTGCACAACTTCAGGGGCACCATTCCCATTGGGTTCCATGGGACCCAACAATTCACCAACAGAGTTGGGCAACTGGTGGTAGCCTGCCCCATCACTTCTCCTCTTCCTCTACTTTTGGCACTTGGCCTGGCCAAGTGGCCTTGGCCCACCTTCAGTCCTGATTCTGACCATTTATGCTACCAGAGCCAGTTAGCTCAGACTGCATGCCTGTACCAATCACCCTGTCCCACACCCTACTAGCCATCCCCCCAGAGGTCCTGGTGTCACCCCTGCCAACCTGGCCAGTATTTCTTCTTCTCTGCTCTCTTCACGTATTCATTCTGGCCCTGCCTGCCTGGGCATCAACTCTCCAGTGTCAGTTTAGCTGTCTGCCCGCTTTCCGACCAGGACTCTCTTAGGCCGCAGGGACCTAGCACCTCACCCAGAGCCTCCTTTTCCAGCTGTACTCCGTGAGAGAATCTTAAGCCATTAGGACTGGGGAAATACTCATCAATATTTTAGTTATCACATTTTCCAATATTACAAACTCATGAAATCCATTCCTGTGTGAGTTCCAGAGCAAGAGATTGTACCTTCTCCTCCACCTCCCCAAAGCTTCTGTGTCTGAAATGATGGATCCCTGAAGAATCCTAGCATTTTTTAACTGGGATTTTTAGCTCCTGCAATTACCCAGGCCTCCCCAGTCACTGTTACCCATCCAGATGATGAACTCAAATTACCTTTGGCGCGGGGTCCAGGCAAAGAAAGTAATTACCAAAGCAATTATTTACCATTCTAACACTTTACAGTTTCAGCTTTTAATTAAAAGATTCAGCTTTCCCTTCTAGAGTAATGAGCACCTGTAAAAAGTCGAAGTACCAATTCCAGTTTATAACATTCACCTCTATCTACGGGGGCGGGGAGGGGATTGCAGGTTGAGGTCCAGGATAAGGACATGACCTAAGAAAAGGAAGACCGTAATCGTGGTTATATGGCCACAGCCAGTCACATCCATAGACTTGCCGCCTCATCCTTCACTTTGTAACCTAATGCAGAGTGGCTTCCATTGTTGTTTAAACAAGGAACCTCTAAAGCAGGAAATGATCTGAGGGTGTTGCAGTTTATACCGTCAGCAATGGTTAGTATTTTTAAAGCACCTATTATGTGCAGAGCATCATGGAGAGATGCCTTTGAGTGTGCCATTAGCAAGCTTTCAGCCTCCCAGCAGAGGCCAGTCCTCACCAAGTGTCATCAAAGCAGTGTGTGACTGTTTTAGGAAAGGTGCCAAGGGGCCTGGGAGCCTGTCCTGGGCTGGCACAGAGAAATCGCAGCCTTTCCAACCATTAGCCCTCACACGCTCTGCTTTTGTTGGCAGTTAGTTTTACCTCTTCCTTGCAATGCTTTTGTTTCTCTTATTAATGAAAAACATTACATTTTGAAATTGATTAAAGTTAAAACATAATTTTTTACTGAAGCAATATATTATGTTTACCAGAGTTCACAGCTGTGAAGAAATTTCGCTGCTCATTACCACATGAAAACCCATTCAGTACAACTACTGGTCAAAGGTCCAGCGTGTTCGACGTGACTTGAAGGAGAAAAGGCAAACAACCTTTAGCTGATTTGATTGGATTAACACTGACATTATTGTTCTATTGACTCTTTCTTGTCCATTGACTTTTAAAAGCCTTAGTTCCCTTGCCATCAATTAGGACAAATCAGGTGCAGTTTGGTGCTCAGGACAAGAAACCATGCTGTTGGGTGTTGGTTGTATGCATGGGAAATGTGTGCGTGTGTGTGTGCATGTGTGCGTGTGTGCTGACAGATTGGTTGGAAGGCAGCTTCTCATTTAGCTGAAAACAACTTCTTCACTTTGACCTTCAAGGTTAACAATAGTGACCCTTGGTTTTATGATGTGAACACCTAGCTCAGTAACAAGTGAAGCCAAATGGTCATTTGTAAATGATGTGCTTTATCTCTTATTTAAGATGAAAAAACTATCTAGAATTTTACATGTTCTCATATTTTTCAGTTCTTCATTCTCTTTGTATGCAGAATTTATAAACTAATAAGCAATGGGAGCAAAGCAGGAACGGAGCGGGGAGTAAAATACCTTCTGTTGAATTGGTAGCAAACAATTTTAAATAGCAAAACCATTTGCATTATCAAAATAGCACAGAACCAGAAGCCTGAGATCTGGCCTGACCTAAGGTCAGTCAACATCATGATAAAAATGAAGGTCTCAGCTTAAATAAAATCACAGTGTGGCCTTCAATTAAGCAGTGGGGTTTGTGCTAATGCAGCCCTGTCTTTTGAGGGGAAAATTCATCCCTAAACTACTGGATGATATTTATTTATTTATTTGTTTCCTTCCTTCCTTCCTTCCTCCCTTCCTTCTTTCTTTCTTTCTTTCAAATGACATCTTTCTCCCTAGTGGTTGGACATGGTTGTGGCAATCTATTTACTGCCCAGTAGCTTTAGAAGAAAATTCTGTTATGGTCAGAGTTTTGACTTGGCAAAGGGTGCAATTACTTTTTATTTTATCATTTTCCCTCTTCCAACCTCTTTAACAACGCTTTTACTGAAACCTGAAATTGCCTTCATGTTGGAAATATTATTAACTCACATTAAGGGTCCAGAAAAGTTTTAGTTCCTCCTGCTGAAATAATGGAAGAAATGGGGAAAAAATAAGAACAACCACCCATGTCACATTCTCTAAATTTACTTGTGATTTCCTAAATTTCAGTGCTAGCAAAAAAGATGCAGCAAGGCGTACAGTAAATGAAGATATTATGTATTAGAGAAGGAATGAATCTGTCATTTTGACGAATTGTGAGGCGAAGAGCAGATTAACAGATTACTCATAGTCAGAAGGCAGCTCAGTGTGAAAAATGTGCAGGAAATGATAAGTGTGGGTTTGTGCTGATTTAATGATATTTTTAAACCACAATAACACTCTGGTACTATAATATAATAAAGCACTTGTTTGCATTTTTAAATCATCAACATATTTCCAGTTTGACCTTAAAAACATTTCAAACCATTCTCTATTAAAATATGTAGCTTTCAAATTAGAAAAAGGTACCATGTAAGACATTACAGCAGTGACTTTACAGGAAATAATTACTGGCTTTTGGAATCAGTTTTTTCCTAAATTAGTAACGGTAACACAAACTTTAATTGTGTTTTAAGCACACTAATACTCCATTTACTTTTTTTCGGGCATTTAAATCTCTGACAGCCATTTCCAGAGAAACGCTTCATAGATATCACTGATTTGCCTTCGTACTTCCATTGTAGGTTTTTAGTTCTGTACTTGAGATCCTGGAGTGCTTATGAATAACAACTATATTTTCCCTCAGGTTGTAGATAAAAGTAGTTCAAATTTGAATTGAGTACTCTGAATCATAGCAAGAAATAAGGTGAATTACTTGTTTTATTTTGTTATTACAAATATTATTAGAAAGCAAAAGTTCTTAAGAGTTTTACATTTTTATGTAAATAAAATTGGGATTTGAGTAACATGCCTTTAGCAAATTTGACAAGGACGAACTGACATTGCCAAGAATTTTCAGAATAAAATTTCTATAAGTGTTTAAATGGGTTTTTTCCTGTATCTTAATATTCAAACCCTGATACATGGCTTAAGTTGTTTCATATCACCTTCTCTTAGCTCACCATTGATGGCTTTACATAAACCTAGGTACAAGGAAACTTATAAGGGAATACAGTATTACATTTTATGTCTCAACACTTGTATATAACCCTAGTACAAAGAAGTATCCTAATATGGAATGCCCGGGGCTTGAGTCGTAGACATGATTATGGTTCAAATTGTGTTTTTCATATACAGTGAAGACTTTTACCAGAATTCAGCACATTTTGTACATTTCTCCTCTCCTAATATATTCATACTCTCGACTTGGGGTAAGTAAATAAGCTAATGTTCAGAAGTATTCTTATCCTTTGGTAGAAATTCTGAAATGTATACAGCAAAAGGTGTTTGCATGTTTTCTGGCTTCATTGCATATTTATTGTCTGCAGTAGTTGTTAACATGATTTGCCAAAATCCCAAGCACTCTCAATTCCTACCTCATTGTTGGATTACTCTCCTAAATCTGCTTGGTTTGGGAGGAGCCAATTAGCCCAACTAGTTCCAGCCGATGAATTGTGAGCAAAATCACCTACATTGTAGCTTGTCTGGAGCACGTAACTGCAGGTGTAAAACACTCCACCAAAGTCCTCTTTTCCTCTGACAACAACCAGGAACATTAAAAGTAGTGGTTGTTTTGTAAACCTGGTCACTGAATAAATGACTATGATAACAGAGTTCCCCTGCTCATCTTTTATATACATTTATCATGAGCAAGAAATAAACTTTTGTTAAGACACTGAAATTTGGGGTTGTTACCAAGTATAAGCTAGCCTTATTCTGACCTACATAGTTACTATCTATGACATTGACTATATTTTGTCATTGTGAATAAGGAACTTTATCTACTTTAATATATGAAAGTCTGGAAGTTGGTTAAATTGCTGAGATCAGAATGCCATTCATTGGCATATAGAATGGAAGAGTAACTGGTTGTAGGAAGCACCATAGTGCACTGGTTAAAAGTGCCATCTCTGAACTCAAAATGCCACATTTGTATCCTTGTGAAATTACTTCTCTAAACCTCAATTAAGTTAACTAAAAAATAGGGATCGTATTCAGTAAACTAGTGTAACTACAAGGATTAAATGAGGAAGTGCATGTAAAGAATTTTGCACAAGGCCTGACATATATATTCTTATTAAATGGAAGAGAGTGATGATAGTGGTGGCAGGATATTAATAGGAAATATCCTATTAATATCAGATATTAATTCCTATTAATAGGAAATATCAGAAATGAAGTGACCCCCCAAACAATCACACTTTGAGAGAATCAAAGAACCCTAGAGAGTTTGAAGAGATTATAGAGATGATTTAACCCAGCATCCCTTCAAAAGTCTCCTCTACACATCTGGGCCAGGGAGGCAGGCTCAGTGTAGCACAAGACAGGCAGTTCATTACTGAGCATTCCTTACACTGAGTTGGCACAGGCTTCCTTATAACTTCTGCCCACTGGTCCTAGCTGTCTTTCCAGAACAGTAATTTGAATCACCACTCCTTCACACAATGCCCCCTTAACATTTTTGAATATTGCTTCTTGGTTGTTCCATTTTCTCCTTCAGTCCGTCATTTCTCCAGCCTCAAGTCCTCAAGTCTGGGAACTTTGCCATTCCCGGTCCTGGCATAGGCCAACCTGCCTTCCTTTGGACACTTTTGAGTTTATCAAATTGCAGTTGTCTAAATTGAACAAGATAACTGAACAGTTCATTCGGTCCACAATTAGACCATTGCCCAGGACACTGTGTCTGTTAGTATAGCTTGAATCACATTTGGTTTTTTAGTACCCACATTGCATTAATGGTTTATCTCTGGCTTTTGGTCACCTAAAACTATCACCCTGTTCCTCCAGGACCATTTCTAGAGCGTCCTAAGTGGTGTCCCTGCATCCACATGTGCTTTTTCACCACAACCAGTGTCAGTTCCCCACAGGGCAGCCAGCGTAACCTTCTCTAAACACAGATATGACTGTGATACCCTCATATTAAGACCCTTCGATGGCTTCCCACTGCTTACAGGATAAAGACAAAAAGCTTTCAATGGCCTTCGAGGCTTGAGTGGTTTGGCACATGCCCACTGAGCCATCCCTGTTTTCATCTGGAGATTTGTGCTTCAGCCACACTGGCCTCCTTTCCGCTTGTCAAACCTGTCTCCCTCGGGGCCTTTGCCCATTTTTTCCTCTCCCTAGAATGTTTTTCCCCTACCTTACCTTCCACCTTGCCTGATTAATACCTATTCATTTTATTAGACTTCCTGACAAGCATCATTTCCCCGAGGGAACCCTCAAGTTCCTATTCATGTGTTTTCATAGCATCAATGAACTTCACAGCACTTACACATTTTTGTGTGATTACCTGATTGATGTCGGCCCACCCTCCACACTGTAAGCTCAAAGAGAACAGGATATCTATTTTTGCTCATCATTGCACTTTGTGCCAGGATCTGACACAAAATTGGATCTTGGTAAATACTCGTGGAATAAATATTGGTGTCTGAACCAATTTTCTTGACTACCAAGATCATTGTGAATCTCAGTTCTATCATCCAGCCTGTTCTGTCTCTCACCCCAGTGTCTTGCATAAATTTGAAAAGCACACTCACTGTCCCTGCTGGGCATTTATTACAACCTTAATAGATCATAGCCGACTATAAAGCCCCTCAGGCCTCCATTAAAGGTCTTCCACCATATTAATATTGATCAATGGCCAATTTGAAGTGATGTGATTGTACGGGAGGAAAGAAAAACTTTTTTCTCCATCTGCCTAGGTTCTGTAGCTGAGCCCTGAAAGTTAAGCTGACAAAAGGCAGATTAAAAAGAAAAGCATACAAATTTTACTTATGTTTGCAGCACTTACATCCATGAGAGAAACTCAGTGATGAGTAGCTCAAAGGAGTCTTTAGAATTTGGAGCTTATTCAGCATCTTAAAACAGAATAATATACTTGTAGAAAAATGACAAGACCAAGACAGCGGGGTTGGCTTTTATGGATGACAGACTGTGGGAGGATAAATACATGGGGGAAACCAATGGGAGGTAAGAACTGTATTAATAAGGTTTGTTCTGTAGACCCTCTTGCTGCTGTCTCTGGGCTCATAAGAATCTTTAGTGATTGAGTTTTACCCTGTACCAAAAAGGGCACCTTCCTCATGGGAAATTTTATGCCCTGCTTTTAGGTAGAAAGGGAGAGGTCAGAGAGCCTTTCCTGAATCTACTGTTTCTGAAGTGTCTTCAGTTAAAAAATAATATGTCAAAGCAGCAAAATTTGGGGATGGCACATTCAAAACCCTTACGTAATATCTCTAAATTATTTTAATTTACAAACAATCTGATTCTAACATACTTTTGATGCATGATAACTCAATCATTGCATATGATTTCTGGGGTATTAGGGTTCACATCCATGCACAGTTATGCCCCATCCTTTGTCCAATGCAGACATTGCTAGTGGATCACAATCTTCTTGCCCATTGAGCATCGCTGTAAACTTACACACCTTCTCAGTAAGGTGCTCCAGGTAACACTGTATTGGAATTAGCATGTGACTTGTAATCTCTTTGAGCTAATATTTCCATTATTTATTTGGTCAGCTAGGTTACTGAACGGACTCTGTCCCTAGCCCTACATGATACTCCCTATCCCTGGGATTATCGCCTTGCTGAGATCTCCTACGCCCCTCTTCTATACAACCTTCCTTGACTAAACTGAGATCAGCTAGGACTGCTCCTTTTCCACAACCCTGACTCAGCTCCCCACATCAACCATAGTTAAAATCCTACAACATTAAATGATAGGCATAATATATTTTTTAATTAAATTATATAAATTCTGCCTCTGGTAATGGCAAACTTAGTCGTTTCACACTAAACTCCCCTCTGAGAGCAACCAGAAAAGCCAGACAGCATGTGAAAGTCCTCTGACTGAAGCCGCAGGAGAGCTTCCAGGGCAGTGACGCCTTACAGAGCCTTGCTGCAGAAGGGAAAGGAAGGGAAGCCAGGGAGGCCGCCTGCACCTTGGGCCACTTTTCTCGGGGAAAAATTACACTTCAGAGAGCAGCAGCAGCTGAGAAGCTGAGCATGACCTTTGACATTTTTTTGAGCTTGACAGACAAAAATTGCAGTTCAGGACCTATAAAGACACAAGGGCATAGTAAGTTCTAGAGTGTTGTTACACCTCAGGTAAAAGGGTTAACTCGAAATAGATCAGGTCTCTGGAGGAACTGAGACACATTTATTTTGAAACATCCTAAATGCTGATGGTCCTGTGACCCTACCCTACAGAGTACAGGAACCACATCTAGAGAAAGAAGACACCGTCTAGAGCTGCTGTCCAACAGAAACAGAATGTGAGCTACCTACGTAATTTAAAATTTTCTAGTAACCACATTTAAAAACTTTTAAACAGGTAAAATTAATTTTAATAATATATTTATTTAACCCAGTATATCCAAAATATTAACCACTTCAACTATAATTCATGGGAGGAAAACTTTTTCTCTTCCAACCTAGGTTTGAGCAATGGGTATGTGGGTTTTTTTTTTTAATTATCATCCTATTTTTTTCTTTTTTAAAATTGTTGTTCAAATATAGTTGCCCTCATTTTCCCCCCACCGCTCTCCCCCACCCCATCCACTCCCATCTCCCACCCTCAGTCCTACCCCCCTTTGGCTTTGTCCATGGGTCATTTACACATGTTCCTTGACAACCCTTCTCTTTCTTTCCCCTGTTATCTCCCTCCCCCATCGCCTCTGGTCACTGTCATTTTGTTCTTTATTTCAGTGTCTCTGGTTATATTTTGCTTGCTTGTTTGTTTTGTTGATTAGGTTCCCCTTATAGGTAAGATCATATGGTATTTGTCTTTCACTGCCAGGCTTATTTCACTTAGCATAATGCTCTCCAGATCCATCCATGCTGTCGCAAAGGGTAGGAGCTCCTTCTTTCTTTCTGCTGCATAGTATTCCATTGTATAAATGTACCGTGGTTTCTTGATCCACTCATTTACTGATGGGCACTTAGGTTGTTTCCAGCACTTGGCTATTGTAAATTGTGCTGTACCTGGGTTTATAAATTAACTGACAACAAATTGACAGGAGAAAAGTTTTATTGCAGTGCATCTGAAAGCATCTATAAGGAGTGGCCCTCTGAACAGTCAGGGGTAAGGGTTTATATATCAGCTTAATAAGTGCGGTGGAAGAGTAGAGCTTCAGTGGAAAAGGATGGAAGATTCTTATAAGGCTTGTTTACAACTTCTCAAAGTGTTCAGTTGCTAAGGTCAGTTGTGAGGACTTCCCCAGGGCGGGGTTGTGTAGGAGCTGATTTTTGAAAAGCTCTGCTTTAGTCAGATATAGGAATTTCAGATAAGATTTTTTTCTGCATCTGGTACTTACCTAAATGTTTTCAGTTAAAGGTAATCTTTACACCATTCTGGTTGTTTGTTGGTCCCTTCATATTCAGTTTAAAATATTGAACCAATGAGATACTTTCCTTTTTTGTATTAAGTCCTTGGAATTCAGTGTGCGTGTTATATTCATAGCTTGACTCAGACCAGCTCCATTTCAAGTGCTCAGAAGCTGCTTGTGGCTGGTGACCGCCCTGGTGAACAACCCAGTTCTAGAAGGAAGCTTCAAAGAATAACTTTATGGCCTTGAGGTAGGAAAAGATTTCCTAAATAAGTCTCAAATTTCATAAAGGAAAATATTGATTAATTGGGCTATATTAAAATTAAGAATTTATTAAAAGACACTGCTTAAGAAGGTAAAAAGGCATGCCACAGAGTGGAAGAAGAAATTTACTGTGATTCCACTATACCCCATTACATGGCTGATAGATAAAGTATCAGTAAGTTTGGTGAGGATATGGAAGAAGTAGAACTCTCAAACACTGCTGGTGGGAGTAGAAATGAACACAACTACTTTGGAAAACTGTTTTGGTAGCATCTGCATAAGCTGAACATGATGTATCCTTTGACCCAACAGTTACCCTCCTAGATACATGACCGGTAGAATGCATACGTATGTGCACCCCAAAACATATAAATTGTGGGGACTCACTCAGACTCCCAGAGTTGATATAAAGATGATTTTACAGTGAAAAAGATTTGAGCTACAAAAGATGCAGAAAGAAATCTTATCTGGACTTCCCTTGTCTGACTTAAGCAGGGCCTCTGGAAAATATAGACTGCCCATTTCCCATTAGCATCAAAAAAGTCAATAGAACCTTCCATACCTTCCCTCTGAAGACCTACACATACCCACTTTGTTAAGTTCGTATATAAACTTTCATCTCTAGCTACTCAGTGAGTTACTTATTCCTGAGCAACTCCCAGGTGCACATGTGAATAAACTGTCTTTCCGCCTGGTGATCTGCCTGTCGTCAGTTAATTTGCAGGCCCCCAACCACAGCACTCAAGCAGAAAAGAAAAAAGTTCTTCCTCCAACATAAACACATCCATGACAGCTCCAAATGAGAAACAGCCCAGTCTCCTCTAGTAGTAGAAAGCGTAAGTAAATTACTAAATATTCACAGCGGAATGCTATTTACTTTGAAGAACATGGGTGAATTTTACAAACATAATGTTCAGGGGAAGAAGGCAGACAGCTGAGGAATCCACATCGTATCCTTCCACCCATACAAAGTTCAGAAGCAGGCCAACTAATTGGGAGTGTCAGAAGGCGGCATCTACAGTTGTACACCTGAAACTGACATAATGTTATTAACCAATGTTTCCCTAATAAATTTAATTTTTTTTAAGTTGCCATCTGAGCTGCTTGGGGGGAGCAGAGAGTGTAGTATCAGGAGGAGGAGTAAGTGAAGGTTCTATTCTTGGCTCAGCTGATGGCTGTGGTCACTTCAAGATCATTCGTTGAGCTATACATTCATTATTTGTGCACTTTTCTACGTGTATGTCACACTTTAATAAAAGAATTCAACAATAATGTAATTCTTAGGCTAATATAGTCACTCTGCTCTTTCTGGTATTTTAACATTTCTGTATCTTTCTGCCTTGTTTATAATTTAGCATGTCAGCTTTCTACAGAATAAACACCATATTTAGGTTAAATAGCAGCTGCAGTAACACCACGAATAATTATGATGATGGTGGTGGTTTGGTGATGTGAGAGAATTATTGCCCTCCTTGGCAGCCCAATTTACTCACTAGAGAATGGTCCCTGCAACAAAAGAATTCTGATTATTTCCTCCCAATATTTTAAAAATAGCATTTTACCATCATATTTATTCAAAAGTCCATTTATCACACACATCAGCATTCTAACACATATTTTTCATTAACTGCAATGCTATAATTAACACACCCTGCGACTGCTAGGAAATAAATCTAGTCAACTAAAGACCCTGTCAACTTTCTCCAGTTCTTTATTTTCTGTGCAAGCAGCTAACACTGGGGAAAAATTAAATTGCCATTCACCTCACAGAGCCTTCCTTTTAGCATATTATTGTTTTATTTGACTAACGAACATAAAAGAATAAACAAACTTTGAAAAGAAAATGGAAATCAGTACATAAATATGGCATCTGATAATCTGACACACTTAATGATGAA
Organism: Desmodus rotundus; assembly: GCF_022682495.2. Lineage (NCBI taxonomy): Eukaryota > Metazoa > Chordata > Mammalia > Chiroptera > Phyllostomidae > Desmodus > Desmodus rotundus. The sequence goes on from NC_071394.1 coordinate 84,691,264, forward strand.
AATGATACCCTGTAGTTATTCTTTACAAAAGCCCAGAGAGCTGAATTAGAGCATTAAGTTAAACCCACCTACTCTTTCTGCACCATTAATCCCATCATTCTGCAGAAAGGTTAAGGTGGTTCCCTTTTGTATTCTAATTTTAAAGCAATTATTCTCTAGTTAAAGTTAGAAAAGGCTACAGAGTTTTCTGCTGTTGATTCGCTAATGACTTAGTTACAAAGCCTTTAACACATAAGCTGTCTTATAATTCTGTAAAAGATGTTATAAAAGGTTCCTTGAAGTTGAATCTTTTTCTGTAATTTCAAACAATAATAACTACTAACATTATTGCTATTACATCCATCACTCATTGCCTCCATCTCTGCAGCAAGCACTCAGGGGTGATGGCTTTCACATGCTGCATTACTTCATTTAATCCCTGCGACAACCCCGCGGGATAAATTCTGTTATTCTCATGTTCCAGGTGAAGAAACAGAGGCACAGAGTTTAACCTAAAGATTGCAAGGCTAAGGAAAAGTTAAGCTCAAATCAAAAACTGTGGAACTTAAATTATATGCAGTGTTCTTACCCCAAATATATGTCTAATGCCCAGCTCCACCTTGGATTATCAGCGTATTTTCTATTGTGGTGGCCATTGATTGTCGCTGCTGTTGCTACAGTCCCACCCTAGCCCCTGTCCGTCCAGATAGCAGCACAGGGTTTTTTACTGTTCCATCTTGTGACCAGCCAGGCCTTGCTGGCGTTTATGAAGTTAATCCTGGAAGTTAAGGTGGTCAGTCTAAGTCATGAAATTGTTCTCCTTGATTCCCCGTCACCTTCCCATTGTTCGTGTACAGTGCTTTGCACATCTAGGAGCTCACAACTGTCTGTGGACTCCCGGCAACTGGATTTCCTCAGGAAACATGGTTTCAATGTGAATTTTATTTGTTCATCTGAGGGGCCCCCATTATGTTAGAAACATCTGTCTCTGAAAGATGGCCCCAAATCAGCCATTCTGTGGTTCCCATTCTGCCTGTGCATTTAGAATCAGTCTGTACGCAATAGGTTGGAGTTTTTATGAGAACCTATCACTTTACTCTGTGCTAGAACTGTTATTTATGAAATACTCATTAAACTTTATTTTTAAATTTTTTAGGCTATGTGAAATAATATCCCTTCTATAGGAGGCAGGAAAAACCTTTTCCCTCTACTCTCCTAGGTTCTCCTACAAAATAAATGAACAACAAAAAAAATTAGCATGAGGAAAACAGACAGAGCTTAGTAACACCTGTGGTCCTGCAACGTGCACACACAGGTGCTCCGTGATGAGTACCTCAAAAGAATGGCTAGAACCTGGGCTTATACAGCATCTTAACAAAAGAACAATAAATTTTGTGGAAAAATGACAAGACAAAGCAAAGGGACTCTGAGCTTCTGGAGGTGGCTGATTGTGGGAGGATAAATATAAGGGGGAAACTGATGGAACACAAGGGCTAGTTAGTAAGATCTGTGATGTAGATTCCTCTGGTGTCATCTCCGATAAAGAGTCTAGAGTTGCCTCCAATGGTTAAGAATCATCCTACCCTGCCCGGTAGAGATGGGGAGGGCTGAGAGTTCTTCTTTTGTCTCCTTTTCTCCTAGCCTTTAGCTGAAAATAATCCTTATGTCAACGTGTCATATTTGGGGGTGGCATATTCTGAACCCTTTCATTTCTTCTCTTTTTCATTTATTGTCTGTCCTCAGGGACTGTGACTTGGTCACCACTCTGTTGTCAACACCGAGATCAAAAATACAAAGTGGCTTAGAGCAGGCATCCAGATATTTTTTTAATGTTCCTCAAAGATGTGAAGACAAAACCTGTTACTTAGAGGAACAGTTGTTGCCCCTGCATCTTCAGTATTGGTGTGTTTATTTGGAATGTAAGTCATCATTCTACATGCATCCTTCCACTGGATAAAAAAACAGTATTTGTCTCCCGTAAAAAAGTAGAGTTTCTAAAGGACCTCTTGAAAAAATACCACAGCTTCCATACAGTTTCTCTCAGCCCTTCTTTTTTCTGTTGGGAAAATATGCTCAACAGATGTCATTTACTTGTGCACACTTTGGTGGGCATGTGTCAGGACCTTGCTTATATGCCCAGCCAAAGTTCGAGAACGGACTCAGGCCCCTTTTGGGTCTCGAGCCTGCCCTCATACTGGGACTGAAGGAAGGCTTAGCACCCAAAACCATGTGATGTGAGTTACCCATAGGAAAGAAGAGCTAGTTTTTCAGAAGAGGAAAAGGAAGTGGCCAGCCAAAACCATAGCTACCACAATATAGTACTAGTGGATAAGCTTTACCTCTTCGGTGATTCACTCCATAAGTATTTATTGAATAACTACTATATGCCATGTATACTCTTTCCTTTCCCCTTCATTTCAAGAAAACATAGTGAATGCAATGGCATTAAGACTACCTTGAATACTATTCAGTTGATTTTCTAGGCAAATTACTTATATATTTCCATATTGAAACTATTTTGGTAACATTACATGTAACAAATATAATAACTAATTGCAACATACCGGTTAGCACATATTTATTTTTGCTCTTACTAAGTTCCAAACAGGAAAAAGGGATTTTTACTCCCAAAAGATTGAGAATTGATATTTTAACAGATAAAACTCCAGATTGTGTTGCAAAGATCAACTACACAAAATTAATCACTTTATAGTTATACTGCTTTTTAAGAGTAAGAAACAAACTGTTAATAAACCAATATTGCATTAGACATTTTGACATTTAAACTGACTTCATGCAAATAAAATAAGCAAAAGTGAATTTTGTTATTTACTCATCAGACACTGTAGAGGCGTATAGTGTCTGATGCACATCTTTAAAATGTAGTAAGGAAAATTCCATCTCTTCATGTCCGGCATGTCTGTTTCTGATGAATTCTGCAACCAACATGGATAACACTAAGGTGAGAGAAATCTCACAGCACTTTTTTGTCTTCATTGAGGCATTCTGATGTTACTACTGATCTCTGCTACTTAGATGAAGCTTATTCATCTGGCACAGAAATATCAAGGGGAAGAAATGGCGTGTTCCTGCCCATGGTCCTTGTCATAAGAGTTTTCACTTTATCCTGACCTGACTTTGAATATTTAGGGAAAGTGTTCAATTTGTAGCTTTAGCTAATGGCAGTGCAATGTCAAACTTCTCTGTTTAACATTCAGTTTTGTTAATCAAGAAAACCAGATTGGCTCGCTGCATGTTGATTAAATTGATTACAGCTGGAGGGCCTTGATAGCTTTTTTTCAAGTGTCTCTAATTAATCAGACAATGCTTGATTAGTTTTTTTCTGTTCTGAGGAGATAAACGGACTTCCTTGAGAATTTTCACCCCCAAATAATTCCCCTCCAGTGAAAGGTAAAGGATAAGTGAGTCACTGCTAAGTTTTCCATGACGCTGAGACCCTTTATCTTCCAGCAACTAAAAAAAGAAAAAATCCTTTGAAAAGCAGATTAAAACATAATATTAAACTTCTTTTCACATAGTCTTATGAATACATCTCCTAGAATTCCTAGAATGAAAAAAGTCTTTATGTTTGCTTCCTCCGAGATTTGTGCCTAGCTTCCTGCTATTGTGGAGCATCTTCCAGCTTTCCCCCTGTAACCATTTTTGTCAGGTTATATCATTCGATTACAGACCTGACATTGCAGACTTCAGCCCAGGAACCATTTCCCTTTAATAATCAGGCTCATGAAGGATCTGTTACAAACAAATAATAAGCCACCATCTTTTTTTTTAAGTCATATCTATAGCATTAGATAAAGCAGCTGTTGTTTATGCAAATTGACTTGACAATTTCCAGGAACATTACCAAAATGTATTTATAAAGACCCAAAACGTTCTGCTTTTATCACTGAAGTTGGTATTTGCAATGGGGAAGGCTGCTAGGATCAGCTCAGATGGTGCTCACTGGCACGAAGAAGGCGCCCCTTTTTCCTCTCTCCTCCATCAGCACTGCTGTTTGCGGTAAGCGCTGCCGCCTAATAGCTTTTTAAAAGATATTTCGAAGCTGTGTTTCAGAGGAGTTTACTTATAGATGCCATCAAATTGGAAGCTACTGAAGAGAGAGAATCTGCCTTTAAAGAAGAGAGTAGTAAAAAAAAAAAAGTTTTAATTCCACTAGAGTAGAAAAATAAAAAGTGAAAAATAAGCCTTACTCCTCCCACCCCATACTCCACATTTCTACTTACTTATGATTATGGTTAACAGTTTCTTGGGCATCCTTCAGAAACTTTCTATGCATATACAAGAAAATATGTTTTATTTATGTATTTTTCAACATAAACGGGATGAGTCTCTATACTGTTCTATAACTTGCTTTTTAGATATTTACAGAATAAATTTTGGACATCTTTCTGAATTTGAACATATAAATACTCACATTCTTCATTAATTGCTGGGTATTGTTTTATTATTCAGATGCACTGTAACTTATTTGGCCAGTTGTCTGCTGATGTACATCTAGGTGGTTTCCAGCTTTTCGCTACTATAAACACTGCCGTAACAAACATCCTCATATCTTGTGACCTTGGGCAAGTATGTGTTTATAAGGAATTTCTAGAAGTGAAATTACTTGGTAATTTTAATAGATACTACCAAATGGTTTCCCAATTTACATTCCTACTAGCTCACACTGAGTATCATGAAACCTGTAACTTTCGCCAAGCTCTGTGTGCTAATAGTAGCTTGTTATTTTAATTTGCATTTCTATAGTTATATACATGGCCAAACATCTTTCCACAGTGGGGGTGAGGAGGCATTTACATGTGTTTTCTCCCTACCTGCCTGTTCATATCTTTGCCTACTTTTCTGGGACTTGTATTTATTCGGTATCCTTATATATCACAAGTACACAAGGTTGGGTACTTAGACCCTCAATAATTATTTGAATTTGACTTAGCTAGTATATGGGATGCACAGAAAAAAATCTAAACCAGTCCTTATTAGAGAGGGTGAGGTCCTTGAGGCAAACTGCCATCTCTGAAGACCTTCACTCTCACTGGATGATAAAAACAAGATGTCTTCTAAGGAGATTTCTGTATATTACAACCTTATTTTGATACAATGGGAAATGAATTTTGTCAAAGGGAAAGTTCTTTTTTTCCCCTTTTGTATGTTTTTTTTCATACACATATGTATTAAATTTCCAAAATAACACATTATTCCTTGTGTTATTTATACAGCAAACTCCTAGATTATACAGCAAACTCCTAACTGATCTTTTTAGCCCCTCTCTTTTCCCACCAATGCATTCTCCACACAGCTGCCACTGTGATCTTTCAAAAATGCAAATCAAAAATTCTTCTAGCTGAAATCCTTGAATAGATCCTCAGGGCCTTCAGAATGAAGTAGGAACTCCTTAGTTTGCATCTAAGACCCCTGCCTTCGTCAGCATTTGACCACAGTTGCATCATCCAACACATACTGCTATGTGTGTACACCCAGTGCCCATCATTTCACAGTGGGTACCCCCAAACCCTCCACCCCTTTCTACTGCAGTGCATGCTGTTCCTTCTAGAACATTCTCCCATCTTTTCTCTATTTTGCAGCCTCATCCTTATTCTTCAGGAACAACCTTTGCTAGAAAGCCTTATCTGAACCCTTCTCCTAACTGTAAGGGTTCTCTGGGCTTCCCTCTATGTAACAACACTTTCTTCACTTCCTATAAGTGTTGGTCTTATAACCTGTTTCCGGGAGACTGAATTCTTCAGGGGCAGAATCACTTTTTACTCCTCACTATGCAGCATAAAGTCTGTGATGCTGCATGGGCTCAAGAAATATCTATTCACCCTAAAATTATAAAGCAGCAATGCTGACAACACTATTGAGAAGGCACAGAAGGGATTGGCCTTTTTCCATACTGTCTCAAGTAGATGGGATATTACTGTTCACATGTTGTAGCTTAATTTGATGGCTGATGCCTGGATTTGTTTCTCTGGAGTTGAATTATCTACCATATCTAATGAGTCAGTATCTGTAAAATGGTCCCAAGATGCTATGCCATTAATATTCTCTTAACCTGAGGGAAATACTGCCAAACAGGAAAGATATTTGGTTCTGCAGAGAGCGTAAAAAATATATTTAATAAAGTAAGAGAAGTTAATCGTTTTTGTGATTTCTTGGTGCATTGAGCACTTGAAAGGAGCTGAGCCCTCTCTTTTATGGATCTTTCTGACAAAGACATGGGCAGGAGAGATGGTTTTGTAGAGGCCAGAAGAAGAAAGAATGTGGTTTTCCTTTTGTATGGTGTTTGTTGTGTGTCTTCAAATATATATGGGTTGATGTGAGGCGAAAATACACTACTTGTTTATGCAATATGTTTCCCACCTTTTGCTGTGCAAGAGATGTGATCCTATTCCAGGTGTCACCATAATACAAACATCCTCCAGGACCCTTTTTAGGAAGGGAGGAGAAGAAGTGTCTGGGAAGAATAGTTCTCATATTGTTCTCAACTAGCTGCCTTTTCTGGCTCCTGCTATTCCTCCCACTGCTCTCAGAGTGTGTTCTCCTTTCCTCCTCTCTACCAGATCTTTCTCAGAGAACTCACCCATTTCCCAATCTTTTCACTCTTACCTCTGGGCCCTTCTTTATAGCCATGGCCTTCACACAGGAATTCATTCATTCATTCATTCATTCAACAAACATTTATTGAGTATCAACATTTATTGAGTTCCAAGCCCAAGGCAAAGAAGACAGATACGATTTTCTGCTTTATGGAGCTCAGAGTCTGATCACAGCTCCTCTTCCTTGTTCATAGACAGCTGTATTCTCACTGTAACCTCATGGGGCAGAAAGGGCAAGGAAGCTCTTTAGGGTCTCTTTTGTAAGGGCACAATCCCATATATGAGGGCTCTACCCTCATGACCTTAACACCTTCCAAAGACCCCACTTCCAAATACCATGACGGTGGGGATGAGGTTTCAACATATGGATTTTAGGGAGATACTAACATTCAGTCTAGAGCCCTCGGCCATAATGAGAAAAGGGACTACATTCCCTTCTTTGCCCAGCTGGTAGAGCAGAGGACATTCAATACTTTGAATGTAAACTGTAATTACAAAAACAAATTTTTAAAAAATGAAAAGAAAGAATTTTTTAAAAACAGCACCAAGAAAAAACTCTGGAGCAAAATGCTAACATTATTGAACCTGGGCAGTGAAGAGTTTGACATACGTTTGAAAATTTTCATAATTAAACAGTTAAAATGTTTTTACTCATATATGTATATGTCTTTAAATCCATTGTGCAATAGTAATAAAGTGCTAATATGGAGATTTAAAAAAAGAAAAGGGACTAGGAAAGGATGTGGCTATGTCTCTCCCTCTGAAGCTGGGTCTAGTGTAGTGGCGACAGTGAGGGAAAGACACAAAGGCATTATGTAGAAAGTAAGGACCAGACCGTGCGAAGCCTTAAGCCATTGTAGTGACTTTGGATTTTGCCCTAAAAGCCAATTTTGAAATATCACTCTGGATTGGATTAGAGAGAGTCCATATTGGCTGGGGGGTAAACAAGAGAGAGATTCTACAAGTGCAGGCTACGATGGCAGCAGTGGGTGTGGAGCTTTGTCAACATATTCAAGAACTAAGGGCAGGACCTACTAACAGATCCCTAAATGTGTCCAGCGTAACTTGGAGGACCATGTGAAATTATTACTACCAAGACCTCATATGCCTTATGTGCTAAACCAAACTCCTATGTCACCCCAAACTGGTTTCCTCTCCCCAATATCCCATTTCATTCATTGGTACCGACATTGTTTCATTCCCAGAATCCACACTTTAAGCTTCTCATTCTCTCTTCAGACTAGCTTCCTCAGTGTGACGGGAAATATGGTAACCAGTGGCATATCTGAGTTTCACTTATTTTGGCTTCCATCTTTATTGGGGACTGTCTCTTACTTTTAGATCCAGTTTCAGAAGTTCTGGAGAAACACAGTGATTGGCCCAGATTAGGTCAGGTGTCCACATCTGAACAAATCAACTGAGGCTGTGGGCTCATGTGGGATGTGGCTGGGAAAATACATAAAGATTATGTATGCAAAGCCTCAAAGGCGAAGGTTCAGTCTTTTTCCCAAGTACAATAGCTTCCCAATGACATTGAAAGGTTTTAAACAAAAGATTGACATAATCAGATTAGAATTTTGGCTACAATGTGGAGAACAGAGAAGTGAAACCAGAATGACTGACCATGAGGGGATCGATTAAGAGCTTTGGCTACAGAAAATGTGAGACAAGAGAATTGCTTGGATTTGGTAGTAGAAGTGGAGATGGTGAGGAAGGTGGATTCAGAAGGCAGTTAGGAGGGACACTGACAGGAAGTTTTATAAGAGCCTGGAGAATGTTCCACGCTTCAGTTCCTTCCTCTAAGACAGAGGTCATTCAGCAGCAGCCTGTGGGCCAAATCCCATTGCAGGATGTTTTTTTGTAAGAAAGATTTTATTGAAACACAGCCATGCCTGTTTACTTACTTAGTTCTTTATGTTTGCTTTCATATGACAACAGCACAGTTGAATAGTTGCAATAAAAACCTTACTGCGTGGCAAGCCTAACACTTGTATTTACTGTCTGGCCCTTTACAGAAATAGGTTGCCAACCATGGGTTTTACACTATTAGAACCATTGCCTCCATGCTATTCCAGGGTACACAAGTTCTTAATTTGGGGGTCCAGAAGTCCACGAATGGGCTTCAGATGATCTCTGACCTCCTGAATTTGGAAGTAAAACTTGGTATTTATGTACATTTTTCTGGAAAAAGTTTTCACCAGCTTTTACAACTGTGCATTCTCCCCAGTCTGTTTCCTAACCATAGATGTTTAACACCCAGACTTCTTTCAGTGAATAAGAAATGTGCACTGATACCAAATGATAAATAAATATCATTAAGTCTTGGCTACAAATTGCTAAGTGCTCCTGTGTATTTCTCTGGGCTGGCTCCTCAGACCCCAACCTTTATAATAGCAAGTTGTAATGAGCTACATAATAATTATTGTCATGTTTTAAATTTCTCAAAGAATTACTGCCCCAAATAAATATTTAAATGTATACAAAATTGTATATAGTTTTATAACAGGGGAATTATTTCAAGGGAACAAACAGATGGTCTGATCAGCCCACAGCGGCCTTGTGCATAGCCACGTTCTGGTGTTATTTCTGCTGGTGGGGACGCTTTTTCCATCTGACTCAGAGCTCTTTGAACCCCAGGGCCTGGCACACAGGACTTCAGCGAGTGGCCACAGTGTATGTAGAGAGATGATTGAGCTTTCGGTCTCATATCATGTTTTTGCATATATGTGTATATGCATGCACACATACATGATATATTTATAGGAAATATATTAATGAAATAATTAGTAAAATTATCTTGTAAACAAAATGTTGTTTTGAAATGAAGGAACTGAAACCATAGTTCATCTTAGCCAAAGATGTCATCCCAGTGATGAAAATATGTGACTCGACTCTGACTCAGTGAATGCCCACTGTGGGATGTAAACAGTGTGGCATTCTTTTTCGGCCAAGGCTTTAATATTAGCTAAATCTGGCCATTGTGAAAGTTCACCAGATGGTATTTATTCTTCATCTGCATGATATTTTTATATGTGGTACTTAATTTAAATCTATTGTATTGACTCCTGATTAAAACATCTTCCTGTGACAGTAAAACAGGAAGTGTTATGGTTTACTTTTTTACTTCCTGTGACAGTAAAACAGTAAAATATCTTCCTGTGACAGGCACACTTACACACCTCAGCATGTGTAGGTGCGCCTCGTGGGCCTTTCTCTTCAGTTTTGAGAGGCGAGTCAGGGGTGGGAGGGAGCATGTTTGAGAAGGATACTTACCCACTAAGGAGCCAGAGTCTTTCCTAACAGGTGGGTGAAGTCCATCCTTGAGAGAAAAGATTATAGTCGGAGTTGAGGAAAGCATCCAAAATATATCAAGTACAAAGACAAGGCAAGTATGAAAATGGTGGAGCAAAGAGCAAGCACAGATTGTGGAGCAAGGTAGTTGGGGTAAAAAAAAAAAAAAAAAGGCCAAGGAAACAGTTCAGAACTATTCAGAACTAAAGCTAGAACTGGCATGCGGTGAGTGAGCCTGAGCTGGAACACCCGCACACCGGGTGTTGGCTCCTTACTGTTGGGAAGGTGTGGAGGTTCAAAGGAGTTGGTCAAGAGGCAAAGCAATGGATTCACATTCAATATCACATATAAAAATGTAAACAAGTAAGAGACAGGTACTAGACTATACATTTCTGCTTCTTAATAAGTCACCAAAAAACAATGCACGTGGAAAAATAAATCATTAAATATACATAAAGTAAAATAAAAACAAATAAAGGCAGTGTCACCGGGATGGGAAAGTGGTGTAACCTGAAGCAGCATCTCTCAAGGTGAGGTCTGTGGACTCACGACCCCAAGAGAGGTAACAGTTCCAGACGCACACACGTGGGTGGCGCTGCACACTCTGTCCTCCTCTCAGGAGAGCCAGTGGCTTTAAAGCTCTCAAAGTCCTGCAAGAAAAAGTCCTGGTTGGCTTTGTGTAGCCCAGTATTTTACATTTAACATGAAAACCTTGTTTTTCAAAATATACTTTGTAAATGCTTACTTAATGAAAAAGCCAAACAAATGAGTTGCTTTGATGATATAAAATCGTCTAAATCCTAAGTTAAAATATCACTTGTCAAGAATATTCTGCAGTCATTTTTAAGAGATAAAATCAAATGCACCTCACACAAGCCTAAACTCGCACCATATAGTATGACTCAAAATACAGAAGCAATAAAAGATTGATAACGTTTGACTACAGAAAGAAAAATGTTTTTAAACTTTTGCATGACAAAAACAAAGTAAACAGACATAAATGACAAGATAAGGGAAGGAGACAAAAAAACCTGATAAAATAAGGGGCAAAATATATGAACAGACAAAATATTTATATAGGTATAGATATAAAATACCCACATGCATATACTTCAATGTTACATAAATGCCCTATGCATATGAAAAGACAGTCAGTCCCACTCATAATGCTCATAATGAAAACAAGTGCACATTAAACCTATTTTAAGATACCAGTTCTCATCTCTCATATTAAAAAGCATTAAAAACTTGATAACATATTCTTGTGACATGGCCGTAAAGAAGCCAGCATTTTCATACATGGTTGGTGGGAATGCAGATGTGAACCCTGGCGGAGGCAATTTGTCAATATCTAACAAAACCAAGTATGTATTTACCTTTTGTTCCAGGAATCTCTCTTCTAGCAATTTACCTTGAAGATATATCTCCAGGTATACAAAAATAGATATGCCCACGGTCATTCATTGCTGCATTAATTGCAATAATCTTGCAGTTAATTTGCAATAATGCAAAATATTGAAAACCTAGGAGAGTGGTGAAAGAAATGACACTACATTCACACAGTGGAGTACTATGCAGATGGAAGAATGAGGAAGCTATGGACTAGTAGAATTGATTTACAAGATATATTTTAAATTGAAAAATGAAAATGCAAAAAATTATGGTATGCTACCTTTTGCATAAGAAAGAAGAGGAATAAAAACAGACATGTACCTGGTTTGGTTTGGATTTATTTTGTTTTGCACAAAGAAACAGAAAGGAGATACCAGAACTAATGAAGTTGATTCCCTACAGAGCAGTGTGTGTGGGGGGCATGGAAGTGACAAGAGGTGGAAACAGCCCGGAATGCGTGGAGGAAGCATAACTCTTACCTGAATGTGCCTTTCTGTGTAGTCTTGACTTTTGAACTGTTAATGTTTAACTTATTCAACAACAATACAAGTAATAAAAAATCAATAAGGATGGAAAGAAAAACCTAAAATGTAATACAAACAGAAGCTGGTAACTCTGTATTTCAAATGAATAATGCAGAAGCTCCTTGACTTACTTTGGGGTTACATCCCAAAAAACCCATCCTATGTCAAAAGTGCATTTAACATGCCTAACCTGCCAAACATCATAGCTTAGCCCAGCCTACCTTACGCATACTCAGAATACTTACATTAGCCTACAGTTCAGCACAATCATCTAACACAATGAATACACTGTGGAGTGTGAGTTGTGAGCTGAGCGTGGCTGACTGGGAGCTGAGGCGTGCTGCCACTACCCAGCATCACAAGAGAAAAAGGTACCACATAATGCTCACCCAGGAAAAAATCAAAATTCAGAGTGCAATTTCCCCTGAATGCATATTGCTTTCACACACTGTAGTGTTGAAAACTGTAAATCTAGCCATCATAAATCAGGACTGTCTGTAAAACTGCACTGAAGAGCAGGGAAAAGAACTAACCCAAGTTATTTTGAACCTAGTATTTTGAGTGAAGAATAAAAAGAACCATAAACAGAGAAACCTAGAGAGTAGGTTAGGGATTTTCTATCGGTTATTTAATTTGTTTTGTTAACAATTCTGAAATGACTTTTGGTGTGTTCCATAGTTCATAAAATAGTAAATATATTGAGGATTATGAGAGCCGGGTTTCTGTCTACGGCCATACCACCCTGAACGCAACCGATCTCGTCTGAGAGCTGGGTATCTCACAGTCGGAAGGGAGTTACAAATGTGGAAAGAGGAAAGGTGAGAACAGACCTGCGGTATTGTGTTAGCAGTGGAGAAATCAATATGAGCCCATGATTACAGAGCAGTGGTCACCAAACTTTTTCTGTAAAGGGCCAGGTAAATATGTAACTCTGTCATTATAGCACAAATGCCATAGCTGCATAAACTAGTGAACATGTCTGTACTGCAATAAAAGTTTATTTATGGGCACTGAAATTTGAATTTTGTATAATTATTATGGCACTGAAATTTGAATTTTGTATAATTATTATGTGTCATGAAACATTATTATTTTAAATTTTCAACCATTTAAAAATGCAAAAGCCATGACTGGTTTGCAGGCCGTACAAACCAGGCAGTGGGCCAGACAGACTTTGCCCATGGGCCATAGTTCATCAGCCCGTTTAGACGGGGAAATGTTGGCACACGATGAGTACCTAGGTAGATAGATAGATCCCAAGCAAATGTGATAAAATGTTTAAGTTGGGGAATCTGGGTGAAGGACGTTTAGGAGTTTCTTATCTTGCAACTTTTTGATAAATTTGAAATTTTTTTTAAAAATCACAAAGAGACCCCTATATTTTTCATGGCTACTGCTAAGAAGGAAAAACATTAATCTAATCAAATCATTAGCCTAAGAAATGAATGCCTTGTTTTGTAGCAGTCACACAGCACCCCCCCCATATATTTCCCATGTCCAGGGACAGAGAGTAGGTGCTTCCACTGCCATTGTGTAAAGTTTCTAACTTGTCTCTGGGGGTGTCATCATATGATAACATTATTTCTCTCTTGTTCATCCTTGCTCTCCATCACTCTAACTGAGTAATGAGGTCACTGAGCAGGTAATTTTTGCATGTGACCTTGTAATTTTATATAATGTAGGAATTTTGGGTCTATTATCATTAAATGGACTAAATAAAAGGTGCTTATCAGAAAATGTCCCATTAGCTTGGAAGTCTGTGACAAATCCTTTTTGATGTCCTTAATGTGTTGTTATGAAATTCAATTATACAACATGCTCACCTTGCTTATTTCATTGGCCATAATCTAGTGATAGCTGAGCTGAGCAGTTACTGAAGGTATTTTAAAATATTACAAATAGGAAATAGGTAATTTTTTACATTGTTACTTTTATACAAAAAGAGTGAATGGCTTGCGAGGAAAACCTCTACTGTATAGACTTGTAATCATACTGTCACTCTTTCTAATTCCAACAGAATCCAGTTCTTACCTTGGTTTACCATTGCAGGTAAAGTCACACTATGATCCTCATCGGTAATGAAGATGATAGTGGTCATAGATGAAATTTACTGAGTACAACTCTGCACCCAGATCCATTCCAAGTGTTTTCCATCCTTTTTTTAAATTTAATCCTAACAACAAAACTCTGAGGTACTATTATCTCCTTTTTACAGATCTGAGGTTTACAATGTTAAGTGACTTCACCAAGTTCTTATGTTAGGAAATGTGAAGCCAGGATTGGCCTGAAGAGCCAGTGCTCATAGCCACTGGCTGGGACTATCTCCCATTATAGATAAAGGCAGTAGTAAGTACAGAAATTTAGAAAGACATTGTTTAGTCATGAGGACATGCCTCCTGTTGAGAAGAATAAGGTAAACTACAGGGTACTGTATCAATGCAAGAAATAGAACTCATGTTGGAAAATCCTTCTCATTCCTCTACTTGCTCTCTTCTGAAGAGGCACAGGAGCGAGTTTAGAGGTGAGGAGGGCTTAAGTATGGAAGTAAAATGCACAGTGACTCACGTCTTCTGTGTGTCACCCACTTGTATCACATCCACCCAGAGGAAGTCAAGAGATTAGGAGATGAGGTTAGAAGTCGGAGGGAGAGGGACAAGGAATGTAGAGGGTGCTCTGGAGTGGTTTTGTCCCCATTCATAATGGGAGAACTAAAGTAGTGAGTCACTCAAGGGCCCAGCTCCCCTCACTCTTCCTTCTTCTGGCCTCCGCTGCTATCCAGCCCCGAATTCATGCAGACCGACTCCCACCATCGCGGCTGCTCCGTGATCGCTCCAAAACTAACCTCTGCTTTGAATCACTGTGTGGAATGCTGTCATTCATGACATGTGACATGTGACATGTGACTTTGTCAGGCTTTCTTACCCAGAGGTCCTAACGAGATTTATCTCTGATGCATTCCATCTGAGTTATTAAAATAATTTTCTTATGCTATAGTTTAATAACAATAATAAACTTTTGAGAAGAATGTCATCTTTATTTAGTTGAGTATTTATGGAACAACTAAGAAATTCCTTTTTTACAATGCTTTGACTTAACGATTTTTCGACTTTACAATGAAACAAAAGCAGTACGCATAATAAATTACATGAGATAGTCAACCCTTTACTATAGGCTTTGTGTTAGATGATTTTGCCCAACTGCAGGCTAATGTAAGTATTCTGAGCACATTTAAGATAGGCTAGGCCAAACTACGATGTTCAGTAGGTTAGTTGTATCAAATGCATTTTCAGTTCACAGTAGTTTTATCTTATGATGGGTTTATCAGGACGTAACCCCATGGTAAGCCAAGGAGCTCTGTAGTTAGTTAAGTAATTGACTCTATGTTAAACAATTTGTGAAACTGAACACTAATTTTTGAACATCTTATCTTTCTGAAATATGAAGGAGGAAAAATGTTTCTTTGTGGAAGCCCCGGGGAATTAAATATCCTCTGGGTGAAATCCGCACATGGAATGACAGGTGTGTGTTCGTTCCTTTTTAGGGACTGGTTAAATATGCTGAGCCCGCCCATCGTCCCTCCCAGTCAGCAGCCAGCAGAGCAGCATCAGGACTCTTCCGGAAGTCTGAGTGCCCAAGGTGGGAACGTGAAAAATGCTATGCATAAAAAACAGAAATAACTATAAACAGAGACAATCGGTCACTTTGAGATGCCACTGCCTTCATTAAATGCTGATTGCTTAGGCTCACACACCCAACACAGGTAACCTGTGCCTCATTTTCTACAATGATCGCTTCTTTACAACTAAAAAGAATATGAGAGAAATTGTCCTTGTTCTGCTAAAGGTTAGTCACGGGACAAAACATAGTTTAAGGAGTAAGAGGAGCATGGCTTTCACGTCAAATTGACCTTCATCTGGATTCTAGCTCTAACAGTTTCTGCTGTGTGACCTTTGAGAATTTTGATTATTGCATCTGTAAAGTAAGACTAATAATAGTGCCCTCCTGAAAGTTTTTCAAAAAGATTCAATGAGGTATATCATATACAAAGCACTTAGAATAGTATCTGCCAAATCCTAGCTGTTGGTATTATTATAAAGCAGATTCAATATTCTAATATCACTGAGATACATGTTTTTGTTGTTAATACAGAGATACAATGGGGACTTGGGGTTATTTGGGGGTGTGTTTTATTTTTTCAATTTTTTAAAAAATGTTCAATTATAGTTGACATAAAGCAAAGGCTGGCACAGAGCTATGATAAGCAGTGTTAGCAATGGAAAAATTGGAAGGAAGCAGGAATGAAAATTTGCCTGAGGTTCCCTTTGTTGGCAAGAGCTGTAAAAATGAACCATAAGTTTCTGGTTGTGAGCAGGGAACATGATTGGCAGGAGTATGGAGAGGAAGAACAGAAAAGAATCTCTGGTGGAAACAGAGGGCTTGAGGTGGGGGGATGGGGATCTAAAGTGGGTAATTAGAGTGACACATAACCTCAGAGTGGGAATCTGAGACAGTTTTCTGAGTTGGATTTTGAAGATGGAAGCTCTATATCTGAGGTTAAAAAAAAAAACTGAAACCAATATAAATTGCTCCAAGAAAGGTGCCAGTTTTCTGGGGGTATTTTTTTTTCCTAGCTGCCCCAGGGAGAAAGTGGAACATCCATTTTTCTTCAGGTATGGATAATTCAGAGTGAAAGCTCATACATCTGAATTGTACATTTGGGCTGCCCAAGGGATAGAGATGTCTCTGTGATTTACTATCTGAGACAGATTATGCCCCTCAAATTGGGAATCTTTAGAGGTGTACATTTATAATTACTTATGACAGAAAAGTAGAATCTGGGCTGTCAGAAGGAGACCTTGCTGTGAGGGAACAAATAATACGTTATGTTAGGTGTCCTCAATAAGGCACAGGGATGGAGAGCATAGTCCACGAACAAAGGCACCAGGATATGTGTATACACAGCTGAAAGGCTGTCTTCAAGTCGCTGCCATTACAAAGTGATGTTTTGACACCAGGAGCTCAGTTATGTTGAAGGTAAACAGAACTTCCGTTGAGGACACGTTAACAAATTAAATTTAGAGAACTATAAAAACGAAACGTTCTGGCTACAGTTAACCAGATCGGTCACCCCTTCTGTGCACCACCCTAGATTTTTATCAGTGGTCCCTTTCCCCTTTGCTCATATGTTCAGGTGGTTTGAGCTAATTAATACCATCAAAAGCTAGTGTTTCTTATTTGGTTAATCTTTACATGTAATTGGCCTAGTTTTAAACAACGTAGCACAGTCCATACTTACCAATATATCAAGATAGTATTTTCTTCTGTTCTCATAAAGCAGGGGTGTTCAACTGTTTGGTGTCTCTGGGCCACACATTAAATACACAAACACTAGTGAAAACTGATGAGCAAAAAAAAGGTCCGTGCATAATTTTCGTGATACCCACCACCACAGAGAAGCAAAAATGTCCTCACGTAATAACCCTAACTATACAGCGGCTCTTCCAATCTTTTTAAAACTGTTGAGCAGATCCCAAGTTTGTGATCACTAATATAGAAAATGTATATATCTAAGTAATAAGACCAAGTAATATTTTAAGTAAATTTCTGATTTTGTGTTGGGCCACATTTATAGCCATCCTGGGCTGAATGCGGCCCACAGGCTGCAGGTTGGACAGCCCCGTAAAAGTGTTTGTCAAGGAAAAATAGTGGGTCCAGTTTATATCATCAGAAGGAGAAGGGAGGCTCAGTCGTGGGCAGTCTGGGACTCTTCCTGGGTTTCTCTTGTGTGCCACCATTAATTTAGCACTTACTATATGCCAGACATTGCGCTAAGTTGTCACACTTAGCCCTCACAGCAACACCATAAGGAAGATACTATTTGTGTGTGTAGTTGCTTGTTACAGCTAAGGAAGCCGAGGTCACGTGACCAGTCACTTGCAGAGCTGGAATTTGAATTTAAGCAGCCTGGCCCCAGAACCCAACCACTGTTTTTGTACTATTTTGGTTTTGAACAAAGTTAATAGATTATTTACTCAAAAAAAACAGTATGTATAAACCAGGAATTGAAAGATTATTCTTCCGTTAAAAATTCCTAATCAACAGGAAAAGCAAATTAAAATATCTCAAGAGCTCAGTAACTAAGTTTTTTAAGGAAAAAAAATCAGAGCTCTGATCCCCTGTTTCAGCCCCAGACCTGCCTCCCCCCCCCCTCCCCACTCCCAGGCTTGTCAGAGATGACAGGTGGCCACACTGCCTCCATGGGAGGGGCTCAGGGCTGCAGTGACTGTGCTATCAGTTTCTAGGGCAAGGCCAAGGGCGTGAGGAAGTGGAAGAACAACATCACTGGACTTCAGAACTGCCAGGCCTGGGTGTGTGCTGGTAGCCTATTATCTGAGAAGGCTGGTCTCTCTCACTTCACGGTGTACATTTTCTTCAGTCTTCTCACAATTTGTAATTGGTGATTTGTTTACTTATTTATTATTTATGATGAGAAAGAGAGGGAAAGGAAGAGAAATGTTCAACTGGTCATTTCCTGTCACAACCTTGAAAAACAAAGCAATTCATTGAAATCTGACTTTCAAATTTCTAATTCCAATTTTTCAGTATATTAGGTTTATTTCTAAAATTTAACCATGCAAGTATTAAACTATATATTTTAGCAATTTAAAACAGTTGTAGGTCACATTATGCAATGGCTCTCAAACTTTACTTATAAGCAGTGAAAACTTTTCTTTCAAATGCAATTTCACATGGAATCCCAATGTACAAAAGAGCTAAACGCAGAACTGCTCTGGCCAAAGGGGGAGTCAGGGTCTCAGAAACCTGCCCGGGGCTCTGATGAACCAGTTAAAAACACTGATGTAGCCCCACCTCTTCCACTGACCTTGTCCAAGGACACGTGTCAGAGTCCAAGCTAGACTCAGGACCCAGGCTTCCCCCACAGTAGTGCCTTTCTGCACAACCATTGCTCTGGGACCTGAGGGCCATTCTGAATGCTGGTTCATGGGGAACAAGATCTCCCATCTTAAAACTTCTGGGATAAAACAATAATAACTAACTTTTATTTCATCTGCCTGAGACCCAGGCCTACAGGTGCACTTTAATTCTCTGAACAGCACCTGCTAAGTGGAGGTGCTGTTATTGCCCTGTGTACACACGCACACTGGGACTCAAAACAAGGAAGTGGTGCGCTTCACCGCCACTCCTGCAGCGGGAGGCGCAACTGCGCTTTAAGGGCAGGCAAGGTTGGCCTCAGCCAGACAAAATTCCAGAAAACTTGCCCCAGGCCATGCAAAAGTGAATGCATGCGTTAGACCTGGCCTTAGTGTTCCTACTTTATTCAGTACAAGTTTGTCACAGCCACAGTTTTTGTTCAGCCAGAATGTCTCAAGTGTATAAATGCCTCCTTAAAGTGAACGGCTCAGCTTCCAGCGGAGACGACCCGCCAGCAGGAAAAGCCTTGTGCTCCACGCCATTCACCTGGATGGAGAAATGGACAGCTCTTCACAGTTCCTCCTGGGCCATAATGTACTATGAATATCAATTACCATGGGCACAGGTGCGCTTAACACTTACTAAAAATGTGTTTTCTTGGAGCTCATGCTAAATGTAAAAATGCAGAGTTAAGATTTCAGAACTTACTCAAGAAAACTACCAAACTGACCTTTTGAAAGTGAACTGGACTTTGCTTGAAAAATAGTTGTCAATTTGTTTTTGACATTTGCTCCTTTACAGAGATGACCCTTAAATTATTCATGCTTACCAGCTCCAAAATGGAATAATAATGACTCTCTCTTCAGGCCTGCAGTCTCTCTTCCAGTTTGCAGAGACCTTGACTGAGAAAGCCACTCTGAAGGGCCCTCGGGGTTGCCAGCCTCGTTTTGTACCTTTTGTTTGGCAAAGCCACATAGGATATTGCTTTGTGAACGTTCATTAATTTCACACAAGACATAAACAGGCAATGGATGCTTATTTTATAGAGATACCATCTAAATTACTAATTAAGAATTTACAGAAATCTTATGGCTTCTCACAGACAACCAGAGAGAGGGGAATCTGGCCACCTACCTGAGCTCCATCAGAGGAATACTTTCACGGCCCTATGTCATACTGCACAAGTTGTTGACGTTTACCTGAGTCGAAAGAAGTCTTCTAAAATCTGTTGTATTAGTTACTTCACCAGACATTATGTTTCATGGAACAATCTGGTACCCTCTGTGGCACCTAGGACACAGTAAATGCCCCGACTGTGTTTGATGAGTCGGGGCACGAAGCTTCTGCCCATGGGAAACAGGAGGATGACTTGGTCTACTCTTTGGATTTTCCCTGTTTCTTGAAGATTTATTTAAGATGCAAAGGAGACCTTCCCCCCACAAAAAAATATTGGTGATTAAAAGTAATAACAGAAGTCAGCATTAATAAAGCAGTGTTAATAAAGCGCTCACCGTGTACCTAGCAGTAGGTTGAGTTTTCCGAGCATCACCTCACAATGACTAGTCCCAGCACTCCCCGGCATGGGGCTATGTTGTGTCCCCACCTGACAGGTGAGGTTAAGGTCACAGCCTGGGTCCCAGACCCATTGAATGTGGGACAGGACGCAGATCCAGGCCAGTTTCCACCCTTAACCCCTATGCTGCCATAGGAGCATAGAATTCCATCTTAGGTCAATAAGAACTGTACAGCTGAAATGTCCGCTGCAATTTCTTTTAATTGGGTGAGTTCTCTTTTTTGAAAATTTCTGGGTAAAAATGTACTTTCTTTAGTATTCTCCTTAGACCTACTCCAACTCAGCTTGTAAAATGATTCATTAATATTTATGACATTCTTGAATCCAGAATCCCTGCCCCTTCTCTGAGGTAAGTATTGTCTTTTGTTCTCTGATTAATCTTGGGGCAGGGAGATATTTTTTCTTATGCAGCTGGCAGGGTCCCAGAGGTGTCTTATCTGCATAGAAATGATGGAAGCAGGGGAGTGAACCCTCTCGCTAATATAAAGAGATGCCTTCTTTTCCAGAGGACTAGCAGTGAACCCTCCAGCAGAGAAGTAAACACATTGCTGGTGTCTGGGGCACTCACCCTTCAGAACCACAGCCCCACCTACTTACCCCGCAAATACACCCAGAAGGGGTCCTGGACCAGGATGTGGTCCAGCATCCCTTGCTGGGACTGGAGCACATTTTCCCCCTCTGCAGAGTGGCCACCTTGCCTAAAACCAGGCCCTTCAGACACTATGGGCTCTGTAGGCTTCTGAGCCCAGTAGTCCAGCTAGGGACCTTCCTTCAGGTGAGATAAAACACATTCAGAGTTGAAAGCTACACATTTGTTCTGGGGGTTTTTCCAGCTGTTCTGAGACGTTATTGACACATGACATTGTGTGAGTTTAGGCTGTACACACAATGATTTGATACACTGTGCACACGTACAAGTAGAAACTACCCAGAAAGAATGAAATTGCAGTTTAATCCTAATTAACCATCTAAATCCTTCCACATGTCACTTTAAATGGCACTTTCTGAGTAAAATACAGGCACCAGTTTTTACAAAAGGGGTGATGTACTTGTTTCCCAAATGAAACATGAACTGTAATCATAGCATGCTATTTGCCTTCCAAAAAACAATATAGCTTTCTAAAGGAAGAAAGTATCTTTTCATTCTTTTTATTCCATTGTTGATCACTTATCTTTCTCCCATTTGAGTGCAAGTATTTGCTGAAAACCAAAATTCAGCAGTTCTCCGTGGACTTTCTCAGGTTTTAGTGCAAGTTAATCTGGCCCTCCTGTGAGATATGTCGGTTGTAGAGTTTGCAAGCACCTGGTTCTCAGCAGAATCTTATCTGAAATGTCATCTTTATTGATCCTACGGCTGACTGCTCCCAATGGTGATCCCTCGCCTTTGCATTGTTTAAACAATAGTGTATAGTATGCACATAAAAACACAGTCAATCAGTTCTCAAGATCTATAAGGGAGAAAATGCATGAACTTTTTAAAAAAAATTCTAGACAGCAGTGTCAGAATCGAAAATCAAGTACAGTGTCTTGATTCAGAGATTTTAAATCTGATAAACTGGTGCCGCATCATTTACTTTCAAGCTTGAAGACTTAGCTTGTGTATATGGCTTTTCTATTACCTATAGTTAAAACACACTAAATATAGATAATTAAGCATTTGTATTCATTGACTTTCAAAGGTGACCTGGAGGGAGTATTTGCTTGATCCACCCCACCAAGCTGAGGGCACCAGGGTTGCTGTGCTTGGTCTGGCCCCACTGGTTCTTCTCCTGTATATGCTGTTAACCAGTTCCAATGTGGATGAAGCTGAAAGTTTGTAAATAGATTATTATCTGAAAGGAAATTTTATTTCATTCGGAATGGCTTTATTATGTGACAAAGAGTAAAAATGTAATTTGGATCTCTGACCAGATGCTCTTAGTCTGGTAGGAGAGAATGGTTTTATTTGTTAATTTGTCCTTTTCCAGTTTCTGTAGCCAGTCTTTCAATAGAGCAGTTTCACATTTGGGGAAAAACCAAACACTGCACTATCCAAAAATATGATTGAAAATTACCCCATACCCAGACACAATCATTACTTTTCAAAACACTTCCCATTGCTTGACATCATAGTGGTAATTGCTTAATGATATTATAATTTCATTACATAGGGATGACAATGGCAAAACGATGTAAGTTGGAGGCTTTGAAAATTAACTTATAATGAAAAAAAACCTTTTCTGTTAAGTTTAAAGCACTTATTGTCAGTGTAAAATTATACATAATGTCACCCAATTTTTGTACAACTGTCATTGTTGGTAGAGTTTTAAAATGCATCCATATAAGGCTTTATTACTGAAAACCACAAAACCTGCCATAACCCCATGGTTGTAATGCACGAGGCCCAGTTCTACAGTGATCCGTATGGGAAACGATGCATTTCTGTGGCAGTTACTGCTTCAGTCCGCATGCGCTGTGTAGCCGAACCTCTACTCCCTCCCTCGGCAGGCAGTTGGGTGATAGAGACCCTCAGCTCATTACAACGGTTACTGTCATCTTGAAAGATTCCTGAGTGGTTATAAAAACTGTTGAGTTTTCTAACTGAATAGCATCAGCTTCAAACTGTTCTGTTGGAAAGTAGAGGCACAGAATGCATAGCATCTCATTCTCATGCGGCAGAGGTCAGAGTTCCCCCGTGTGTTGATGGCATGAAAACAAGACATCCAGTGGTGGGTCTCTAAGACAGTTTACCTCAGAATCAGTGACACATGGTTTTAACATTACACATGATGGCAAATTTAGTTTTACTTTTTGAAAAACATGATTTTTTTGGTATAAAACAATTTTTATTTAAAGATTAATTCATCACCCTGTGCTATATAAAACTAGTTGGGGTTTCATTCAAACCAACTATTTTTTGGGGTAGTAAAAAATCAAACAAATAATAGTTTTGGGATAGAGAATAAGGTATAATGAACATACTCCACTCATGACTAACTCAGATATTTTACGTTTTTCATGATGATGATTATAACAACTAATTTTTTAGTACTTGCTATTGTATATGTGTGCTATTATTTGATTTAGTTCTCATACATACTCTAACAGGTACTTTTACTATCCTCACTGTACATCTGAGGAAACAGAGGCTCCGAGCAGTGGGTTTCCCCAGCGTCCCGCAGCTGGGAAGAGGTAGAAGTAGGAGTAGGACCCGATCTGTGCAACTCCATTGTCGGAACGTCGTGCTGCTTATCTCTGTGATGCCTTTCCTCGCTCTTTAAGCTTTGCCCGTGCTGCCGTTCTGAGTTACTAAAAACACTGTAGCCTATAGTTAATGATTTATTTTATTATTATCCTTAATAGTAATAGTAACGATCATTTATTGAACAACTACTCAGTGCACTCCACTATGCATATTATCCAGTGTCTGATTAATTTAGTCTTCCACCAAGAAGACTTGAAATAGGCATTGTTACTCCCATTTTATAAATGAGCAAACGAAAGTCCAGTAAGGGGAAGTAACCTGTAACCTGCCTGAAATTATCCCCGTAGGAAACAGCAGGGCTCCCTCCCTGCCCCCCCAGGTTTGTGGGATTGTACAGCCCAGAGGCGCCCTCCACCTCCCGCAGTTGCAGCTCCCAGTTTAACTCCTTGTAACCGTTAGTAGCTGCTTTTGCTTTGTGTGCATATGTCACTTCTGCAGCCAGATGGCTCAGTCACACAGCAGGCACACAGTGGTTACCAGTAAACTGATTTTGTTCTGTTCTCTGAAGTAGCCCAAATATGAAAGACTTGACAGATTGAATATCTGAAAGTAAAAGACATGTGCCCTCTCCTTTGATGTACAGAAGTGACCTAAAGGGGGTCATCTTCCGTATAAAACAGCCACTTGAACAGCATTTCCAACCTCTCCCACTTAGATGAAGCAGGTGGAGGCAGCGCCCTGGGGACCACTCTTACTGTAACAACAGAAAATGAAGGAAAGGCAGTCTGCCTTCTCTGAGCTCCTGTTCTTAATAAGAAACTGTGCAGGGTGCTCAGGTCAGCTACCACTACTATTGTGGCCATTAGCTAAGTCCTGCCATACTTCAAAGACATAAGCCACTGCAGCCAAAAGTCACAGAAACTCATCAAAAGCACCACAGGGATCACTGGAGCTGGTCCCCTGTCCTGTGCAGGTTCGCCTACAGAATCTCTTACAGATGGTGGCCCCAGCCCCTGCTTCAGGCTCCCTAGAGTCCACTTTCCATTTTCTGGTCAGCTCGAATGTTTAGCAAATTCTTCCTCGTGCTGAGCCAAGTTCTGTCTTCTTGTAACTTTCACTCGGCAATCTATTGTTTTCTCCTGGAACCCCCCAGAATCTTCTTAACTTCTCCCTCGTTTGCCACCCTTTACATACTTGAAGCCAGAGGGCTGCTGTCACCTCCATCACGCTGTCTCTTTTCTGGATTTAATAAGGCCAGTTCCTTCGGGTTGGTTGAGCTATTTGCCTCTGCTCTCCCCTGTGGACTCTCTCATCTTTGTCAGTGGTTTTTGAAACATGACAAATCAAATTTCTTTTTTTCCAAAACTGTTCTTTTTTTAAACGTAGGACACCTTTACAATTTTTTACTGTTAATTCCATGTTAAATTCCTGTAATATAATAGCTCCTAATTGAATGTTACACCTCCTTCTTAATAAAAACAGCAAGCCAGTATGGTTGAAAGAGCTCTGAATTGAGAACCCAGGTTCATCCCTCTAACTCACTAAGTGACCTCACATAAGCTATTTCACTTTGCAGGCCCTCGTTCCTCATCCATAAGTTGGGCACGATAATTCCTATTTCACAGGATCGGGAGAGTCAAGTGAGCTACTGCATGAAAAAGTGCTTTCTAAACCAGTGAGGGCTCTACCCAGATGTTAGTGAGCAAGGTTGATGTAATCATTCCTCTGTTAAATTCCATCTTTTAAGGACTGCTGGGTCTAGATGCACAAGAGAGCCAGCTGATCTCATGTTTCACCTGGGTCCCTGCACACTTCTTCCCACAGAGCCCGTTTCTTGTACCATCATGTCCCTAGCACCTGGCTGGGTGCCTGGTGTGGGGAACAGTCGTGTGAAACATTTTGGGTGGGTAGCAGAGAGATGGGCAGAGGAATGACTGTGGTACAGTTTCAGAACCCACTTAACCATCCTGCTCCACTTCCTTGGACTTCACTCCATTCTGTCGCTGTCCTGACATGTTCACACACCCGCTTGATCTGATTTGCAAGGGAGGGAAGATGAAGTCCCACCGTTACCACCACCTACCCTTACTCTGGGCAGTGACACTTAAGATCACAAGCTTTGTTTCATGATCATTTATTCACCCTTTCAAAAAAATTCAGGGTTATGTGCTAGCCCTGTCCCGTGCCCCTCATCTTCCAAAACTGACCCTAGTGAGCTCATGACCCAAAACTTTGGCATCTTCAGTCCTTAGCAGCCTATGCTAAGGAAGACAGAGGAGTATTGTCTTCCTGAGCCCGATCTGATTTTCTCCAGCACAGGGAGGTCTTGCCCTCCCAGCCTCTGAATTCCTAATACAGGGATTTTCAGAAGTACTCAGAAGGCACTCACCAATGATGTCATCAAGTACCCAAGCACACATTGTTGTTAGTAGAACAACATTGGGCACACATGAGGTGCACAGGAAACATCTTTGTAAAACAGTTTTTTTTTTTTTCATTCCATGCCATCTGTTGGAAACCAGCCAAACCTTGCTAATAACTTAGGCAGTAGGACCTCTCCTCACCCAGACCGTCTAAATGGCTGTCACAGCAGCAACAACAAAGAAAACCACAAGCCATGTTCATGTTCCCAGCAAAGTTGACAGACCTCCCTACCTCTCATAAAATTACAGATCACCTAACATTTCACTTTCCATATGTGTTCTATGCTTATGCATCTTATTTATATTTCTAAACATTTTATTTATTTCTTTAATTTTCATTGACTTTATTGGTATGACATTGATTTATAAAATTACATAGGTTTCAGGTATACAATTCTATAATACATCATCTGTATATTGTATTGTGTGTTCTAAACATTTTATTTTAATTCGTGTTTATTTGGTAGTCTTCTAAGGATGTATGACTGGGGATTGAGTTCTCTGTTAGGTCATTGAATTCACACTGTTTTGCATTTGTACAGCTCTGGCCCATGAAGAAGTCTAGACTTGTGATCTTTAAGCCTTGAATCCTGCTCAAGTTTCCCTAACTCTAATTAGCATAACGCGTAGTCCTTTGGCCCTTTCCCTTTCCCCTCCCTGCCAGTACTCCACACTCCGTTTTTCTTTTTTCTTTTTTATTGTTGTTCAGTTACAGTTGTCCCCATTTTCCTCCCATTACTCTCCCCTGCCCTACCCACCCCCACACCCCACATTCAATCCTCCCCCACAGTTGTCCTTGTCCATGGTTCCTTCATACATGTTTCTTGATGATCCTTCCCCTTCTTTCACCCATTATCCCCCTCCCCTCTGGTTACTACCAGTTTGTTCTTTATTTCCATGTCTCTGGTTATATTTTGCTTGCTTGTTTGTTTTGTTGATTAGGTCCCTCTTATAGGTGAGATCATGTGGTATTTGTCTTTCACCACCTGTATTATTTCACTTAGTGTAATGTTCTCCAGTTCTATTCATGCTGTCACAAAGGGCAGGAGCTCCTTCTTTCTTTCTTTCTGCTGCATAGAATTCCATTGTATAAATGTACCACAGTTCTTTGATCCACTCATTTACTGATGGGCACTTAGGTTGCTTCCAGCACTTGGCGGTGGTAAATTGTGCTGCTATGAACATTGAGGTGCATTGGTTCTTTTGAATTGGTGTTTCAGGATTCTTAGGGTATAATCCCAGCAGTGGAATTGCCAGGCACACTCAGTGTTTCTTATCCTCTGTACGGAAGCTGGCCCTGTGACCACTGTCCCTTCCATAACTTAAACCGCATAGTCTCATCATGTCTGCAGTGCTCCTTCATTCCAGCGTCAACACTTTGCCCACATGAACTCTCCAGGGATGGATGGTGATTCCTGTTTCTCTGCCATTCTGATGTTTAGAAGTTTCAGGCCAGGCCAGTAGCTAACATGTCTGTGGTTCCCCTTCCTGCAGGTGAAGAGGAACTGAGCGTGGAAGAGGACGAGGAAGTGCTGACTCTTCTGTATGACCCATGTCTGAACTGTTACTTTGATCCCCAGACTGGGAAATATTACGAATTGGTATAATCCCTCCTTCCAGGGCAAAGAAGGGCCACCCCCCAGGTGAAGCAGGTCAGCAGTTCTGACTCTGTTGACACCACAACGTGTGTGCCGGGCAGCAGGCTCGCAGAATCAAAAGCAACAGAGGTGAATTTCTTTTGTAGATAATGTTCAATGTCAAGAATGCCTACATTCTTTTTGTAGACGTGTATGACTTTTTGGAACTGAAAAGGAATTGATACACGGACAAGATTTTAGGACTCTGAATTGGTTCTTATTTTTGGTTCTCATCCCACATATAATTTTGTTTATTTCATATAATTTTATGTAAACAAATTAAGAGTTATTAATTCAAATTTTTTCAGTGTTACTCTGTAAATGATGGCTAGGTATACAGAAAATATATTCTTGTTAAAGATAATCTGTGTACCTTTTATTTTATTACCTATTTGTATTAAAAATAAAGTATGATGGTCAGAAGAATACCTTTTAAACTGCTTCTTTCTACTTAGCCCACTTTCTTTACCAGAATATTCCAAGGTGATATTTACCTTTTCTTAGACTCTTAGAAAAGGAAACACGGTGAGCTGGTCAGACTTTATGGTCACGTTTTATTGGCACTGGCCCCGCTCTTTCCATTTCATTATAGTTCATCCAGAGGTTGCCCAAGATCACAACACTGTTCATCATTTAAGTTGCTTAGCACTGTGCCCTGCTTTCTTTTTTTTTTTTACCAGTTATCTCTGAATTTTAATAATGTGATCCAAACCTAGCTCCATGGATCCAGATTTAACAAGAAGGCAGCTATTTGAACACCCTGACACCTCACCACTTCTCTAACTTGGGCCTCAAGAACTCAGGGAGGTTTCCCTTGGTCTTCAAGGTTATGTCACTGAAACTGTCCTTACTGCATTTGAGTAGATGGCCTTGAATTGTATGCCAAGTATATTGATACTGAGCTCAAAGAAGTACTTATTATATTAGTTGGCGTATTTTGTTATTTAATAAAGATTTTTTAATAAAGAAGAGTACCATTGGAAATGAAAAATTACTGGTGCACAGTTGGGTTTAATGGCAGTACCATAATTGTATTTAGTGCTGTTTGATAGAGGAAGTAAGAGCTCCTTTTTGCAGGGAGGATTTGGGCTCCTATTCAAAGGATCATACATTATTTAGAACCATGTTTATGTGCAATAAGCTTTTAATCTTATTGTTCACAAAGTATATTTTTGTTATGAATTTCTCCCCAAGATCTTTATACTTACAAAATGCAAATAACTCACTGAAGCTTCAGAAAGCATGCAAGATGATAAAATAGTGAGTTATCTTGATTATGACCTTGAAGGTTGGAGTAGGACTTGGGAGGCCTTGTTCCTGCTTTAGTCAGTCTTGGGAACATCCACATAAATTAGAAGTCTGCCCTAGTTAAGGTGTGTAGTTACAAATATCAAAAACATAAACTGGAAAAAGCTTAAGGATATATGAGTGCCTAGTGAAACCCAAAACAGACTGCTACACAGCCTCCAAATGGATTCAAGCTAGGACAAGAAAACTATAGAAAACTGAACTGCAAGCAACATGCCCCCTTGATCCCAGAATTCAAAGACTTGTTAAATGATCAGACCCAGGAGGCACAGGAATCAGGGAAGCTCCAGGGATCCTGTAATAGGAACCAAAATTCTCTCCTGATGTAGTCACCAAAATGACAGCACCATCTTTTTCTGCCTGAGTCTCTGCTCAGGGAGCAAGAAGCAGTCGGCTTGACTTGTTGGCTATACCCAGCCCATATGGTATGGGAGTGAGTAGTCCCCGATGGAGAAGAGGATGCTGTTAACAAAATGGAGAGGGATGCCAAGCAGGCAGAAATGACAGATGTCTACCCTGGGAATCGAGATGCATTACCTCTGATTCGTGTTGCTGATCTCTCCTCCCTCCTCTCTTCTCTTCTCTTTTCTCTCTCTCCCTCCTTCTCCCTCTCTCTTTCCCCATGTAACTTTCTCAGCTACTCCTCCACCTGCCAGAACACTCAGCCATTTCACAGCCCACACATCCAATCATACAGAAATAGTAGCTCTCAATTTCAGTTTAAAAATCCAGACTTGGGATTCCAAGTGGCCCAGTTTGGTTCATGAGAACCTTCTACAGTCAAGGAGTTTCTTGTGAACCAAGCAGACACTCAAAAAGATTATCTACCACATTTTATTATCTACCTTTTATATTTTGTCTTTTGAAAAGAATAGCTTCGTTTCTGTTGAGATTTTTACAGAAGAATTGAAAAGAAACAGGTGTTCCTCACACTGCCAACTTTAAACCAAAATGGTACAGCAAGTTTACTTGGAAATTTATTGACTGGGCTATTCTGCTTCACTGGTTATTAAATTTTGCTGCATATTAGAATCTCCTGGGAAGTTTATAAAAATTCTGGTGTCTAAGTTCCACCCCCAGAGAATCTGATTTGATTCATCTCGGGTGCAACCTGAGCATCAGAAAATTTTAAAACCTCCGCTGGCAAATCTAATATACAGTCGTGGTTGAGAACCACTGCTATGGATTAGATCCAATGTGATGAGAGCGCCGACGTGATGAGAGGTCCAACGTGATGAGAGATTCACCTAATGGCACATGTCTCAGTGGGGAGGAGTCCATATTGTTGTAAGTTTCCATTTTCAAGACTTTGACTTCGACTTTTCTAATCAAATGTGTACTGAACATTGTATCTGAAATTGACTATTACACATGGATTCTGAAAGAGTAGTTTGATTCAGTATGGATGTACATCTTAAGTTAATTTGGTATTCATTTGTGGACTGATTCAGTTTCTTGTTTCATATAATTTGGGAGGCAGCTCGCAAGTGACTTTAAGTCTTCAGTCTCTGACTTACTTAATCACAGAGCTCAGGTAATGGAAATTGTGGGGAAACTGTCAGCTGGTAGGTGACATCAGATCAATGATTTCGTTTCCCTGGCAATTACACATTGTCTCTCCAATTAATTTGATTTTATTTCCTATTAAAGGAAAACACTGACATACTTGAAGTATAGAACATTTTGCAAAATAATTTGCCCTGTTGTATTTCTCCATAGTTCAGATTAGCTTCATTTAAATCAGTTATTTCAACCACATCTTGATTTTTTGAAGTACGAACTGTGATTAATAACCAAGAATAGTGTAGTCACAGACTGTACAACCTGAAGGACAATTAATTAAATGAACTAATTTTAAAGTTGCCCTTTGGCTTTAATTAAAGATCTAGCTGCTGAAACTTTCTGGACTGTTTTTTTAAGTGTTTGATGATAGCAAGTACAATACTAAAACTGGGTTTATTCTGGATTACACTCTGTGACTCTGAATTTTCACTCAAAATGACCGGAATAATGAAGATTAAGAATCACCTATCCACATTTGGCTGTATTATAGGATTTCTATTTAAAGCATCATTTATTTTTGCATTCCAAAAAAGTTGGCTATAAAGAGAATTCTTGTCAAGCAAATCCTATTTTCTCTTTTTCTTCCATTGTGATAGTTGAGGTAGACTCATCTAATTGAGCCTAGAAAAGACAATCTAGATCATTTCTTTAAACTCTGATTTTACAGTTGAGAAAAGTGAGATTCAGGCTGGGAATTGGGAAGTTAGTTGTCTGAAGGCACTCAGTTGCAGAGGGGCAAGTGGAATCTCTGATTCCTCATGTCAATTCAAGATGACATCATGACACTCTGCAATGGGCACCAGAGGACCCCGCCAGAGTTTGGGTTCCCTATTTCTCAGTGTTTCCTTCTTTTGCTCTGCACAGATTCTTCTTCCCTCATTGTCAGCCTTTCATGTCACAGGTCAACATTTCCCAAAATGTGTCCCCGGAAACAAAAATTCCACTCAAGGTCAATCAATTTAATGGGAGTGTGCAAGAAGCCCACGATCAAGCCCAGGAAAACACTGGAGAAGTCTTTATTGAAGAAGTTCTCAGTGGCTGTGATAGACCCACACGCAGAGGGAGAAGTGAAGGATGCAGCATTTCTCCAATTTCTTTGTCCTCAGAACCCCTTCTCAGGAGAGCTTCTCACAGGCTTATCCACCCACAGAGCCTTCTCTGAGAAACACCAAGTCCCTGGAAGCCCTGACTCCACCAGAACTCCCAGAAACGTGTCTCCCAGGGTGGTCGTGTGTGTGTCTGTGTCTGTGAGTGTGTGCATGCCCTTTCGGGGCTGTAGTAGGCTTTTTGCTTTTTGTTTATGTTTTGCCCAGATATTTCGCTAAACACTTCTTAAGTCAGAGGTTTTGGTCACCTAAGATGAAGAATTTTCTTTCTCCTATTTTAAATTATACAAACTTATAACCGTAGGTAATACAGTTCACTTATAACAAAGAATAAATCTAAGTTCAAGTTCATTTCTCATGAATATTGGAGCTTTACAGCTTAATGAATATTTTGCCTTGGGTTTGGGTGGTTTTAATATAATTTAAAATCAAATTAAGTCAAAATAATTTGACTTATAAGAATTAAATAACCAATAAACATGGACCACAGATAACACTAATTTTTACTGCTGACATATTCTTCTGTAGTTAATCACCTGTAATCCTGTGAAACATTACAGAAGTGAAGTGTGGGAAATGGTATTGATTGGTTTTCATCAGCTCAACTTATCATTGTCAGTGTTTATGCTGAACCTGGCAAGATTTAGGCACATAAACTTGCTCCTAATAATAAGTATTACCAGTATTTTAACCTGTGGATGAGGGGAAATTATAACAGTTCCCCCCACCCTCATCCTAGGAAGATATGTTCCAAGACCCCCAGTGGATCCCTGAAACCATAGATAGTACCAAACCCTAGATATACGGTGTTTTTTCCTGTACGTACATACCAACCATAAAGTTTCATGTATAAATTAGTCACAGTGAGAGATTAACAATGATAATTAATAGTAAAATAGAACAATTATAACAATATCCTGTAATAAAAGTTATGTAAGTGCGGCATTATGAAGTAAAATAAGGGCCACTTGAACACAAGTACTGCGACACGGTGGCAGTTGCTCTGATAGCTGAGAGGACTGCTGGGCAACAGACGCAGAGAGCATCTGCAGCGCAGAGTCGCTGGACGAGGGAGGGCTCGCATCCCAGGCCGCACAGGTGGGGTAGGGCCAGGTTTCGCTATGCTGTGAAGAATGGTGTGCAGTTTAAAACTTATGAATTGTTTTTTGTGGAAGTTTCCATTTAATATTTTTGGACTGGTTGACCGCAGGTAACTGAAAGTGTGAAAGGAAGGTAAAACAGCAGAGAAGAGGAGACTCCTGTATCTATCTCTAATCTGCTGTAAAGGATATTTCCGAAGGCATGGAGCAGGGAGGGTGTGCCCCTGGGGCCTTACCGCTGAGATATGTACAAACACCTAGGAATGTTTGGCTTCAGAAGTCCGGGGGGGGGGGGGGGGGGGCGCGTTACTCTTTATTTCTGATAAATACCATTTTGAATAATTTCTATTAATTATGGAGTTTCAATAATCTATAAATAAATCATGAGATGGGATTAAAACCATCCCCAGCTTTGCTTTATGGCTTCCTAAACTCAAAATTATCTTAAAGAAAATTAATCAACGTTTCACCCTTCATTTTTCTTTCTACAGGCAAAAGCGGTTCAGACATTTCAAACCCTGAAGATTTACAAACCTTTTAGCCAATTCAATTCTTTTAAAAACTTTTGGCTGGTCAAAGAAATTAATATCATCCTATAGTGGGCTAATTCTAATAAGCAGACTATTTTTCCCCCTAATACTTGTGTTTTCTTTTGACTTTTCATATTTAAATATTTCTAAAATTCATTTAGGCAACTAGGTCTGGACAATATACTTATAATATCTTTCAATTCACTTACTTCAAACGATTTTAATCCTCTTAAGTCAGGTACTTCACAAGAACATCTGCCTTTATCCAAAAAAAATTGATTTAAGAAAAAAAGGATGGCTCCATTTGTTAACTAAACATAAGAATCTATGAGACACTTCAAAGTCCAGATAAACAGAAAAGAATGGATGCCAGAGACTGCAGCTGTAATTTGCTCTGGTCAGAAAACACAAGCCCTGGTAATGTCTGTAACCTTAACGTGTAAGGGATATCACTGTCTGCATTTCTCTTTATAATTTTTGAGACCCCTTTCCATGTTTCACCAATTGTTACTTTCAGTCTAATATGAAAACTCAATCTTGCCAGCATACTGCATTTTCTGGGGCTCTAAAAAATGATGCTGATGGAGTCCTACCCCCGGGATTTCTACCTCCTCGGAGCTGGGCAGTGACCTGGGCATCACACTGTTTAAAAGCAGCCAAGCTCAGACCCTCTGGCCTAACCCATTTTATGTTCTGGTTTACCTTTCCTCTTACTTTCTGTGGTGCAAGAATGAACAGTTTGAGGATTCTCAAGGGCATATGATGTCAAAGACACAGGGTTTCAGTCGACAAACTATCACTTGATGGACTTCATCTGTTGGTAATCCAATAATGTTCCAACAACTTATTTTAGCCCCATGCGGTTGATGATTACTAGAATGTAAAACATGACTTGTTTTGTTTGCTCTGATTCTGTTGTATATACATTTCAAGTGAAACTACTCATTCTTCTTCCTGGGTGTCAGATTATATTTTATGTTAATGAATGAACACGCCTAGGTTCCAGCTCTAAATTATTAAAGGGAAGACGGCTTATCAAGTGATAGTGTGAAAATCACAGGAGCTACTCTGTCATAGGCTATTGAAATTAGTGTGTGCCTATGCCTGAGTATATTATGTAACTAGAATTCACCAGTTCACAAAACCAATTATGACTTACCATCCTTAAGCTAGATACTGCTGGGAAGTTGGAGTCATCCCACTTATAGAAGCAGTCATTTCTATTTTTCTCCCACACACAAAAAAATGCCAATTTTTTCAATCTGAGTAAAGGTATAGAACAGTGGCTTTCAATTTCTGGTTTCTGTGGCATATTTGTAAATAGACTACAGGAGACATATCGAGAATTTAAAATCTTGCTTAAATCACTCCTTCACAGCCACTTTTGTAAAATCTGTTCTGTGCATAGCCTTGAATTGGACGTGCTTTGGGGCTGTGAAAAAATTAAGACAATTGTTCTACAGTAGAGTGACACTGTTCAGAAAAGAGAGGGCAAGAGTAGAAAGGGAATGGAGGTCAAAAAGCCAATAAGGCAATGACCAAGTCAGAGGGTACTTGGAGCACCAGAGCTCCCAGCCCCACCCCGCCCCAAGGATCTGTGCAGAGTGTAAATGAGGTAACAACTACTTGTGGAATGAGACCTAGGTTAGTTTTTTTTTTCCCTAAAATCTTAAAAAACAACTTAACCCCAGCAATCTGGAGAACTTGGAGACGTCCAAGATGCAGATAAGTGAACTGCCAAACCCAGGAAAAATCATTTAGCACATGAGTAAGTGTTCACTGTTACGACCGTGATTTATGCCTGGGCCTGGTGGACCAATGGGCTTTCAGACTGGGACCCCTGGGCATACACAGTGGCTATGGCATTTTTCCTGAAAGTGTGAGTGGTACATGTATACTTTTATGTACCTAAGTTAGAGTTTCATATTTTGCTATAAAACTAAGCTAAAAAATGTTTTATCCTTACTCTGAAAGATAGGGGCATCAGTTTCATACAATATGCCATCTAGAGAACTAACAATTTCCTAAAAATTGGGGGAAATGCAGCCAGCACTGAATACAGATTTAACACCTGGGGCCATATAGTTGGAAAATGAACACTCCAGAAATTCTTTAAAGCTGTATTTATTCATTATTTGTAACACCCAGGTCTAACCTGTATGGTTGAAATAATTGGCTCCACTATGAATTTTCAGAGTCTTACTTCTGGGTAAAGCCCAAATAAACAGCAACTTTTCAAAACAAGGATTTCAGAGATGATCAATGTTGAGCCAAGCAGCTCGTGTGTGTTAAAGAAGGTTTCTACTTTTACTCTTCGTGGTGGTACTGCAGGAGTATTCCAAGCAGTCTTTCTTGCTCATCTCATTTTATCTGTTCATACACACTTTATCTTGGGGCATATGAAGGCTATTTAATATTATTACACTATATGTTTAAACAGAGTCTATAATCCAGATTTGGTATCATTTCAGTCTAGCTCTCTTCTCCATAGCTTAAATTAATGTGATTTTTTATAATAATTGAGTAAGATGATGTTCAAAAGTTATGGAAATATAGCAGCAATTTTGAGAAAGAAGAACAAAGTAGGAGGGATCACAATATCTGATATCAAACTGTGTTACAAAGCTGCTGTATCAAAATAACCTGGTACCAGGATAAGAACAGACACATAGGTCAATGGAATAGCAACAAGAGTCCAGAAATAAACCCAAGTCTCTATGGTCAATTAATATTCAACAAAGGGAGTAGAAGCATAAAATGAGTAAAACAGCCTCTTCAACAAATGGTGTTGGGACATCTGGAAAGCTACATGCAAAAAAATGAAACTCGACCACCAACTTATACCATACACAAAAATAAGCTCAAGATGGATAAAAGACTTAAATATAAGTCACGACACCATAAAAGTCCTAGAGGAGAACATGGGGAAGAAAATCTCAGATATCCCACATAGCAAAATTTTCACTGGTATGTCCCTTAGAGCAAGTGACATAAAGGAAAGAATAAACAAATGGTACTTCATCAAAATAAAAAGCTTCTGCATGGCTAAAGAAAACATCAGCAAAATGAAAAGGGAACCAACTGTATGGAAAATATATTTGCAAATGATATTGCAGACAAGGGTTTGATCTCCAAAATATATAAAGAACTCAAACAACTCCACTTAAAGAAGACAAGCAACCCAATTGAAAAAAGGGCAAAGGAATTGAACAGACACTTCTCCAAGGAGGTCATACAGAGGGCCCAGAGACATAGGAAAGGATGCTCAGCATCACTAGCCATCAGACAGATGCAAATTAAAACCACAATGAGATACCACTTCACACCTGTAAGAACGGCCGTCATAAACAACTCAACAAACAAGTGCTGGTGAGGTTGTGGAGAAAAGGGAAACCTAGTGCACTGTTGGTGGGAATGCAGACTGGTGCAGACACTGTGGAAAACAGTATGGAATTTCCTCAGAAAACTTAAAATGGAAATGCCTTTTGACCCAATAATACCACTGTTGGGATTATACCCCAAGAACTCTGAAACACCAATTCAAAAGAACCTATGCACCCCAATGTTCATAGCAGCACAACTTACAATAGCCAAGTGCTGGAAGCAACCTAAGTGCCTATCAGTAAATGAGTGGATCAAAAAACTGGTACATTTACACAATGGAATACTATACAGCAGAAAGAAGGAGCTCCTACCCTTTGTGACAGCACAGATGGATCTGGAGAGCATTACGCTAAGTGAAATAAGCCAGGCGGTGAGGGACAAATACCATATGATCTCACCTATAAGTGGAACCTAATCAACAAAACAAACAAGCAAGCAAAATATAACCGGAGACATTGAAATTAAGAACAAACTGACAGTAACCAGAGGGGAGGTGCAAGAGGATAATGAGGGGAAAAGAGGGAAGGGTTGTCAGAAACATGTATAAAGGACACATGGACAAAGCCAAAGGGGTGGTAAGATTGAGGGTGGGAAGTGTGGATGGCTGGGGTGGGGGGAAGGATGGTGGGAAAATGGAGACAACTGTACCTGAACAACAATAAAAAAATGAAAGAAAAAGAACAAAGAAAATATACAGCTCAATTCTAGTAATTTATCTTTTAAAAATCTTGCCAAATACTTCCTGTAGACACATCTCCAATATTGATAAATATTTATGAATGTATATTGCAGCATTTTAATAGCAAAACTGTACAAAAAACAAATAGCAAAAAGAATGTGTTTACCAATTAATTCAGGGTAATTTTTTGTTAAAGATTTTATTTATTCAATTTTAGGAAAGGGAAGGGAGGGAGAGAGAAAGGGAGAGAAACATCAATGTGTGGTTACTTCTCGAGTGACCCCTGCTGGGGACCTGGCCCACAACCCAGACATGTGCCCTGGCTGGGAATCAAACCGGCAACCTTTTGGTTTGCAGGCTGGCACTCAATCCATTCAGCCACACCAGCAAGGGCTTAATTCAGGATAACTTTTTTATGTACATTTGTATATTTGTAGAATACATACCATTAAAAAAGATGATATAATTATGTACTTATGATAATAATAATAATTAAACATGTTTTTCTTCAAAAAAAGTTATGGAAATATTCATGTTGAGCTTTGCCTTTATTTGCTTTTTGGAAGATCAGCCATCCTCTGCAAATGTTTCTCCCTTAAATTTCTATCTAGAATTTAATCACAAGTTATAGATGCAGAAGAGTTCACCAAAGAATTACCAGCCCTTTCTCTGCCAACTATTACCAACTATCCCTTTCTCTGGTTTTCGCTGCCTTCAACTACTAAGAAGAAAAGGAAATTCACAGACTCCTCAGTAGCTGTTTTCACCATGGCTTTTATGCCAGGTTGGGTATTATAAACACATTAGGGTGAGAAGTAGTTTTTCTACTTACTTTCTTCACTCTTCAATTAATTCCAGCATCATCCAGGTTTTGCTTCCAACACCAAGCTGTAAAAAATTGTACACAGCCTCTCACATGGTGTGTACAGAAAATTTCTTGTAATGCTTTCTGAGTTATAATTCCTTCCACCTGAAGTGATAAAGGCACTGAAAGCGTCTCTTGCTGAATCCTAGAGCGCCCAAAGTTCTGGTGTCGCTCTGCCACGCTTTCACCTTCCACAAACAACATTTGCATCAGTAGCCCAACAGTTTGTGCTTCAGGTTTATGTCCAAGACTCAGTGGTGTTTAAAACGCACTCCCATGGTCTCCTATAGCACTTCCGCCCACTCAAACTTCATAAACACAGTCAAATTACAGGTCACAGTGAAAATTGTCCATTTTAGTCATTTAACCTAATGATTCATCACGGTAGGTAGGCTTTGGACTATGACTCTGCTCAAAGCTTCACTCAGGATGAAAATGGCTCTCCTGCTCACTGTCCTCATCATCTTTATTGTCATCACTACAGCCATTTACTGAGCTCTCACTGTGTTGCCAAGTATCGCACTGAACTGTATATACACATTTTCTCATTTAATTCTCATAACAACTCTGAAATAGTCAGAGTTGAAATAGTCCACCTTATAAATTAGGAAGCTGAGGCACAAGCAGGTTCAGGCCTGGATGATGTCAAATCTCATGACTTAACAGTGGGAAGCACTAGTGACCAGCCATTGTTCTGTGATGGCTAAAACCCATATTGCTTATTAGTAGAGGAAAGTGTTCGCCATGACACCTTGTTCTTGCTTAGGTGTTAACTACATGGTTGTGGCTGTAAAAAATATTTTTTCTGTCTAACTCTTGTACCTCATACAAAAAAAAAAGAGTTCACAAAAAAATGTTTTAAGTCCATGAGAAATTTACTACCTATACCTAAATACATTTTAAGTTATTGATGTGTTTGGATATTAGGAGCATTCCTTCCTATTATCTACACATTTTATAAAGAGAAAACATTAGACATGATTTACAGGTATCATTTTAAGAATCTATTTCTTCTCCACAAAGCATCCTTTATACTCTTCCCATTTCCCTGGTGTTTCTATAGTAACCTGGCATCCTCAGCTACCACCTTTTTGTTGGCACTAAAAGATCTTTTCTAATCAGACCTCCACTTGTTCTGAAGTACACCGACCAATTCATAACACAACAGATAGTGTGTAAGTTTAACAGGACCTGAAGCATTTCTTCTCTTAAATTAAACTCCCATGTTCAGGGGAGTGAAAATATCAAGAAATGTGGTGTTAGAGGACTTAGCTTTCAGCTTCACAACTGATAAAAAACAACCAAGCTGAGTTCTGGGATTGTGGGAGTCAGCCTTCGCTCCTTCACCCCTGTTGCCTTCCCCTACTGCCTGCACGATGAAGACTATCACTGACCAGAATACAGTCACATCCAAGAAAAGAAAATTTCAAAAACTTAATCTTTTCTAAAGTCAGTGTTTTGCTTTTTCTTCCCCTAAAAAATCTCTAGCTCTGCTGTCTCTGAACAGGATATAACAAGGATTTTTGTCATATCAGTGATCGAAGAAACTAGATCCAGGGGCTGGCATGGCAGAGACAGAAGAGGCATCAGCTGGGCCTTGGTCGGAAACACTCTCCAGATCTCCTGGTGGGGTGAGACTGCCTCCAGCGAAGAGAACTGCCATCCTTCATCTCCAAAATGAACACACGTTACTGAGCCACCTCACTTGTGGTGTGTGATGAATTACTTTTTAAAGAATAAATCTGTAATTATTTTATGAATAGCCCAATTACACTGCATGTGCCATTTGGGAAGACTGAAAGGGTTAATTTGTCAAAGGCAAACATTCAAAATTCACCAAACCAGCTCCATTCACAGTCTTTCTCCAGCCATAGTCTCCTCATCTCATCTCATGGAAAATCTATACTTCTGTTTGCTGAGGCCAGAAAACTTGGGAGCAAACTTGATTCTCCCACTTTTGTCACCCCTCTATCAGACTGTCAGGAAATCTCCAGGCTTTACTCTCAGTATGTCCACATTCTCACCGCTGTCCTTTCTCACCATCTCCTTACAGAGCATACCAGCTGCCACGCCTGCTTCAGCCATCGCCCTGATGCCCTACCCCAATCTATACTCAACATGGCAGCCAGAGTGAACCCTATTAAATATAATATGTCAGGTCACTTGTCTGTGCAAAAGCTCCCACAGGATTTCAGCTTCCAGTAATGGTGGACTAATTTGGTATAGACCAAACCTTTCATTGGGAATGACTGAAGAGCCTACCAAAAAAAAAAAA
Source organism: Desmodus rotundus (assembly GCF_022682495.2). Lineage (NCBI taxonomy): Eukaryota > Metazoa > Chordata > Mammalia > Chiroptera > Phyllostomidae > Desmodus > Desmodus rotundus. The sequence goes on from NC_071394.1 coordinate 84,731,627, forward strand.
AAAATCTGTCTTAAGGAGTTCAGGCTGCTGTAATAAAATGAGTGATTTAAACATTTGTTTCTCACAGCTCTAGAGGCTGAGAAATTGAAGATCAAGGTACCAGCAGATTCAGTGTCTGGTGAGAGCCCTCTTTCGGGCTCACAGACAACCACCTATTTCCTCTATCTTCATATGGCAGGGAATAGGCTGGACAGGTGCAAGCACTCTAGTCTCTTCAACTCCTTTTAAGGGCCCCAATCCCATCATGGGGACTCCACCTCCACAACCTCATCTAAACCCAATTCCCTCCCAAAGTACCGTCAGACCACCACATTGGGAACTGGAGCTTCAACATGTGGATTTTAATGGGACACAAACAGCAAACTAACACCTGTTGGAAGACATCAGAGAGTTACCATGACACTAAGAATTCAAGGGGACAGGAAGATAGAACAATAGGCAAAATGAGCCATTCCAACATTCCTACTTTTTCCTTTGCTGACAGCTTGAGAGTATGAGCAAAGGTTACAGAAATCTTCTAGAGACACAAAAGAACCTACTGGAAATAAGAGCTCTGTTAATCACCCCCAGATTGCCCAAGACCCCTAAATAGCAGTGCCCTAATTACACAGGATAAACTGGTTATGAAGTTTCTGAGAAAACTAAAAACCTCACCTTCCAATTGCTGATTGGATTAAGTTATCTACACCTGCCTTAACTGCCCACAGCAAGCAAATATAAATCCTCTTTGTAGGGAGATAACACCATCTAGAGCCTCAAATGAGCCTTTACAATTTTTCCAAAATTTAATCCCCAAAAAACTATGTACAAGGAGACAAACCAAAATTACTGACAACTAAGAAAGGAAAAAAGACAACAGGAACAGATATATCTTTATAATATGTCAGCTCTTTCCAATATGTTGTGAAGAGTCAATAGGTTAATCAAAGCTCTGGCATGTGATTTTCCTCTACCATCAGAAGCCTCAGATCAATGGAACACTGCTGTTCATTTCTCTGAATTACTGATTTAGTTCTGTGTTAATTTAGCAATAATCAAAAAAGTCTGTACCTTTCTTTCATTTCATCCCAAGGTCATATCTAATTTCTCCATTAACCTAAATTATATCTGGGAGGACATTTTAATCTACATCAATGTAAATTTTTTATAATCCACCTAAAAATTTGAATAACACAAAAGTAGTTCAAATTCTTTAGACCTTGGCATAAATCATTAGAACAACCAGTTTTTAAGTCCTACCTTCTTGCCAGCTTTTTCTCTGCCGTGAGGACTTGACCCTTCTTTCAACCATGTCAGCAATAAGACAGCCAAACATATTTCCTTGTGCAAAGCTTTCAAGACAGGTACATGGCATTCTTTACATGTTTCATGAACGTGCTATTTTGATCACATCCCACTCACTAGAATAATAAAAGTCACTAACTTCGAAGTTTACTCTCACTAACTACTTTCTGATTATGCAGGTACATGCTCATCAAAATGCAGTAACTTGTGGTCACTAGCGCTGTTCGAAAATATCCCCACTCTCTCTGCACTCTGCCTGTGCTCGGCCACTTGCGCTCTACTGCCCTCTTAAAGAGAAGTATGGCTCCATGATGCACTAGCCAATCAAACGAGAGCAGAAGTGATGGGTGTCACTTCTGGCTGGGAAATTAAGAGCTGGAACACTTTGCCCCTCGCTTGGCAACTGCGATGTTCAAAGCACTGGCTTCTCCACCACCTGGGTCCTGGAATGAGGACAACAAAACGGCCCTGGGAAAGAGACTGAGAGCGTAGTTCTCCTGAGACTGAGAGTGTAGCTCTCCTGTCAAGCCCAACGGGTTCAAGTCAAGAGGGAGGGAGGCAGGTCTTGAGAAGAAGCATGAGTGTAACTATGGGCTCATGAGGATGATCGGAATAAAATAGACAATAAGCCAATTAGTTTTTGAGAGAGTTGTACAGCCAGAGAAAGCAAGAGGCTGTACTAAAAGTGTTTATGATTAAAAACAGTATGAGATTTAAAACCACCCTTGGACCTCCAATCTTCCTCAGGCAGGAAGCAGGCTGAGAAAGATCTCCAGCCCCAAAGGAGGACATGTTCTCCAATGCTTACTTCAGACGTGGCCAAAGAGATTAAGGATAAAGGAAAACCTCCCAGAGGATGGAGCCAACTGGACTTCAGAGCAACAGAATCCTGATCTAACTAAGGAATAGCCCCCACACCCAGAGCAGGGGCGCCCTTAACAACTGCCAGCAAGACTCAGAATTGCCCTGCACTGGAGGCTGCTCTATCTTCATTGCAGTAGTTCTGGCCCTCTTCCATCACTGTATTTTGGGTGTTGTATGCAACGTGTCTTTCTAATTTATAGATGTCTGGATTAACAGAAGCCATAATTGGACCTGGCATAGAGACCACTGTCCATTATCTCAAGATCCTGCTTTTTGAGATGGATGTCTTGATAAAATTGGACTTGGGGGCTGTCTCCCTGGGGGAGAGGCTGAGTATATCTTTGCCTGCAGCAGGGAGTGTGGACCAAACATTTGGTGAGTAGAACAGTGGACTGTGGTTGTCACTAATGCTACTCACCAATCTTTCCAGCTCTTTGCTTCCCAGAACGTGACAGGTTTGCACTTTCTGAACCCCTGTGTGTAGGTATCTCAGGTCATCTCTTCTGACAGATGAGTTGTGAGCGGAGGTGATGTGCTACTTTCCAGTGAGAGCTCCTCTGGAGTTCTCTTTCTCTTCCTGCAGGGAAACCTGCAGCATTGTCTGCCTGGGTCCTTGAGAGACTGTGATAAGCAGAGCCTCTTTGCCTACCTGCAAGAACATGCAGTGTGGGCAAGAAAGAAATTTTCATTATTTTGAGCTTAGAGTGGAGAGTTGTGTGTTTCTACAGCATGACCTAGATCTCAGTGATACACTAGAGCCAAGAACCTCACCTCTGGAGAAATTCCAATGATTTACCATACACAATTATTTCTCAGAAGATGCTGTGTGCCTTACTCACTGAATCCTGGGACAAAATGGTGTTGAAATCATCAGATCCAATCCCAAGGCCCTAGTCAATGATATACTTCCTAACTCTCAAGAACAGCTAAGGAACTTTCACTAATCTGTCCTGCTAATGAATAAAAGAAGTTGAGGACACTGTAGAAAGAAAAGTCTCTGTGTCTATGACAAAAATATAAATAAATATTTTAATCTTAAACTGATGAGTTTTTAAAGCAATTCTTAGAATACCTAATGGTGCTGGTACCTACCAAACTTAATTGCCATAGTTGTCATTAATGTTAACATAATTCAAACGTTCAATGATTCAGTAGCCCCCTCCATGATGATAAAAATAGCCCCCTCTGCTCCTCCCTCCACCATCAAATGTGACCTTGCTCTTTCTGGGACTCCCTCAGCAGTGCTCACAGGCTCTGCAAATCTGCAAATCAGTGAGTTGGTTGCTCACAGGAACCGAGCCAAGGTCACAATCATCACTGCTCCCAAGCTTTTAATTTTAGTTATCTGGCACCACCTCCTCCCATGGTTATTCCCCAAAGAGGTAACTCTCACCACCTTTGGGTTGAGAGATGAGGTGTTGGTGGAGATCCCAGCCCTCAGCAGGCCCCAGCAAGGAGGAGGGGGAGCCTCTTGCTGCCCACAGAGCAACCTGATGACCTGGCCCTCTCCCCAGCAGGAGACCCTTTCAGAAGGACTAAACCACAGCATCCTGCAATGAAGATTTTGTACCTAAGTTTCTGCTCGGAGCTCAACAAGGGAATGTTTGCCCTATTTCCATGATAGATACACCAGAGCAGCAAAAATGTGTGCTTAAGGGACTTGTCTCTCCCACTAGTAGTCACTAGCATATTTTATTGATTATGCTATTAAGTTGCCTCATTTATTTCTTCCCTTTATTCCCCTTTATCCTGTACCCCCCAGCATCATTCGCCACCTTAGTTCATGTTGATGGGTTATGTATGTAAGTTCTTTGGCTTCTCCATTTCCCATACTATTCTTAACCTCCCCCTGTCTATTTTGCACCTATCATTTATGCTTCTTACTCCCAGTACCTTTTCCCCCATTCTCCCCCTACCTCCTCCCGCTGATAACCCTCCACGAGATCTCCATTTCTGTGATTCTGTTCCTGTTCTAGTTGTTTGCTCAGTTTGTTTTTGTTTTTGTTTTTTCAGGTTTGATAGTTGTGACTTTTGTTGTCATTTTACTGTTCATAGTTTTGATTTTCATCTTTTTCTCAGCCAAGTCCCTTTAACATTTCATAATAAGGCTTTGGTGATGATGAACTCCTTTAACTTGACCTTATCTGGGAAGCACTTTATCTGCCCTTCCATTCTAGATGATAGCTTTTCTGGATAGAGTAGTCTTAGATATAGGTCCTTGCCTTTCATGACTTGGAATATTTCTTGCCAGTCCCTTCTTGCCTGTAAGGTCTCTTTGGAGAGATCAGCTGACAGTCTTATGGGAACCCCTTTGTAGGTAACTGTCTCCTTTTCTCTTGCTGCTTTTAAGATTCTCTCCTTATCTCTCATCTTGGGTAATGTAATCATGATGTGTCTTGGTGTGTTCCTCCTTGGGCCCAACTTCTTTGAAACTCTGAGCACCCTGGAGTTGTGTGTCTATTTCCTTTGCCAGATTAGGAAGTTTTCCTTCATTATTTTTTCAAATAAGTTTTCAATTTCTTGGTCTTTCTTTTCTCCTTCTGGAACCCCTATGATTTGGAAGTTGGAATTTTTAAAGTTGTCCCAGAGGTTCCTAAGCCTTTCTTCATGTTTTTGAATTCTTGTTTCTTCATTCTGTTCTGGTTAAATGTTTATTCTTAACTCCTGTTCTAAATTCTTAATTTGAGTCCCAGTTTCCTTCCCTTCACTTTTGGTTCCCTGTATATTTTTCTTTATTTCACGTTGCATAGCCTTCACTTCTTCCTCCATTTTGTGTCCATACTCAGTCATTTCTGTGAGCATCCAGATTACCAGTGTTTTGAACTCTGCATCTAATAAGTTGGCTATCTGCTCATCACTTAGGACTTTTTCTGGAGTTTTGATCTGTTCTTTCATTTGGGCCATGTTACTTTGTCTTGGCACACCTGTTACGTTGTAAGGGGTGGAGCCTTAGGTATTCGCCAGAGTTCAGCAACCCACGTTGCTGCATTGTGGTGCTGCGTGTGGGTGAAGGATCAAAAAGGGAACAATGCCACTCGCTCGGCTCTTACTCAGCTTTCAGTCACATTCCCCACTACCGACAAGCGAATTGGGCCCTTCTGGTGCTGATTCCTGGGTGGATGGGTTTGTGTACATTCCTGGACCCCATGGGTCCCTCCAACAGACTCTTCTGTGAGACTGGGAGTTTTTCCTGCCACCACTACCCCCACAGGTTTTTATAGCCAGAGGTTTTGAGGTTTTATTTTCTCCCAATGGAGTCCTGGGTTGCACGGTCTGTCTCACTTCCCAGTTGTTGCTTCCATTTTATCCGCACACGAATGTGGGACCACCCAGTCTGCCAGCCACCAGTTGCCACCTCACCTGCTGGGTCTGTTGCCTTGCCGAGTGTTCTCTCTGCTCCAACTGCCCATCTCCGCCCCTCCGACTAGTCTGGATGAACTACCAGTCTGTCTTCTTTAACTCCTTAGTTGTCAGACTTCCATACAGTTTGATTATCTGACAGTTCTGCTTGTTTTTTGTTTTTAAATTGGTTGTTGTCCTTCTTGTGGTTGTGAGAGGAAGTGAAGCACATCTACCAACACCTCCATCTTGGCCACCATCTCACTGTATTTTATATCATAGTTATCCTTTCTCAGAAAAATAAAACATTTTTAGTAAACTCTAACTCACTCAGACACCTTAATCATAATGAAAGCCAGCAGTCATTGAGCGCTACCTTGGACCAGGCATAACTTCATTACCTGCATTATTTAATCCTCATGCCAGCCCTAAAGGGACTGTACTACTTACACCCCACTTGGCAAATGCAAAAACTGAGGGCCAGAGACAGAATAGGATCTGCCCAAAGTCACCCAGCTTATGAGGGGAAAAGACCTGCTGTCTCCACAGCCTGCTCCTGACCATCACTCTCACTGCCTCACACAACCCTGATGAAAGAGGACCGTATAAGAAATTGTTACTTATTAATGATGTCCCCTTAGTTGCCAATAAATGTATAAGAGTATTCCCTAAATTCAAAGTCAGAAAAGTTTCCAAGAAAGAAAGAAAATGTTCTTGCAAAGAGAGAACGTAAATAGCAGCTGACATGTTCTTCCTCATTATAATTGCTGTTAAACTAGTGAAATTGTCGAACAGGGAATGCTACTTACATCACGATTAAGTTTTTCTATTAAAAAGTGTAATATTGGATGATTGTGCATTTTGTTTGTGTGAAGGGGGAGCCTTTAGTCCTCTGAAATTGCAAGTGTCGGTACAAAGTGTTGCATATTTACTAGTCCATCTGCCACCGCAGCATTGAAGGGGGAAATCTTACTATAAGCAATTTATTCGCAGTTACAATGTTACCACCTGATGTGCAAAACAACACCACTCAGGAAGCAGTTATTATTGAACTGAATAATTTCGATTTTCAATTTAATTCCTAACATGTTTTAAAGGCCACAGAAGTGGATGTTTGCTTACCTCAGGTTGTTTCCATGAAAAAAATAATCACTGGTATTTGGGGTGATCAAGATGATTTGCTCACCAGCATGTCTTTCAGGGTTTACAACTGGTTGATTACGTGGTCACAGGGGTGGCAAGGTAAAGAATTGAGAGGTGAGTTTGAATCAGAATGCCCAGGTATTTCCAGGGCAGACGTCCCCTGGGAGGCAGCTGCTGTATTTTGCTAACACTGAATCCAACTGCAGTACAAGCTGAGACTGTTTATCTCTCTTGGCAAAACACCAGCAGTCTGTATCAGCTTGGGGATCTTTCAAAAACAAGTGATCTGAAAACAACAGTTAAATAAGGATTCCGGCTATCACAGCTGGCGTGTGACTTTCACACCTGGAGAAAGGTAAAAAATAAATAAACTAAAAGAGTAACCTATTTACTTTCCTGCTTTGGCATTGCCTGAATGGGGAGAGATGGGCTTTTGAGTAGAAGATGGTCTCTCACAGGTTATCTACCCCATCATGAAGAAGAATTAGGGTCCTATGGGCAGCACCCCCAAGTTCCTGTCTGACCTCAGGAGTCCAGGTGATTGTGGCCGCCCTGCTACTGCCCTTGGTGAAGTTGCCCATCATGGCCCCTTTAACACGTGTCCTGTTATAGCTGCATAACAAACCACCCTGAACCTACGTGGTGTAAAACCACAACTGTGGTCTTATGCGCACAACTTCTGTTGGTCAGAAATTCAGACAGGGTCAGCTGGACAGCGTCACTCAACTTCACGATGTCTAAGGCCTCAGCTGAAAAGCCTCAAATGGGCAGAGGTGACCAGACATCTGGCATCTGGAGTCACCTGGAGTTTCATGCACATATCTGGTACCTGGACTGGGATGAGAAAAGCTGGGCTTTAACCGGGGCTGTTGCCTGGACCACCTACATGTGCCCTCTCCACATGCCTAGGGCCTTTCCAAGTAGGAACATGCAGAAAGGAAATGTTCCCCACGAACCAGGTGAGAGCTGCATGATCTTTTCTGAGCTAGCCTCATGAAGCACACAGCTTCTCTCCCACCGCATTCTGTTGGTTACCGTGCAAACCAGCCCAGGTTCAAGGGGGCTGTGGCAGGGTCACACTGCAGAAGACCAGGTGGGATGGGAGCTGTTGTTGCAACAATCTCAGAAAAATATAGTCAGCCCCAGATGACCAGAACATGGCAGTCTCCACTTCGGATTCCTGCCCTCGTTCTCTGGAAGGAAAGTGTTAAGAAAGGAACCGAGGTGCCAGGAGAGTCAACGTTGGGAAAATTCCTTTCTTCCATCAACAAACTAACTCCTTAGAGTCACAGCCATCAAAGTCCTATGTGATACAATCCTTCCCTTCCCTCCAGACTCACCTGCATCACATGACCTCTCTCCAGCCACAATGACCTGCTTTAGTTTTCTTGTACTTGTTCCTGGGCCCCCTGCCCCAGGGCCTTTGCTCCTGCTTGCTCCATCCCCTCTTCAGTTTGTTCATGCCTACACATCCTTTGGATCTCAGCTTAAATATGACTTCCTTGTGAAGAACTTTCCCAAGCTCTCTGACTAGGTCAAACTCCCAGAATAGACACTCAAGAATAGGCACTTAAGTACCTTCTTATGGTTGTAATTTTTTAATGTATTTAATGTCTACCTTCTTATCTTGACTGTAAATGAGGCCAGTAATTCTATTTTTGATGACTGTTATAACCCGCCCCCCCCAGATACACACACACAATTACCAAATCCTTGGCCCAGAGAAGGTGTTTAATAAACATTTGTTGAAATAGATTTAGGATGTCATTGCACTTGTCATAGCTGCCAGATGCTTGGTTAGGGGTGGGAACACAATCCCCCACTTCTGCTGTCTTGGGACACACAGCTAGATGAGGAGACATGGTAAACAAACCTGGGGGGGGTGAGCATGTTGAAAAAGAAGGGTCCTGGGAGAGAAAACCAGGGCACCTAACCTGGTCTTGGCATCCAGGAATGCTTTCTTAAGGAAATGAAATGTCCACCAAGCCATCCTCCCCACCACACACCCCAGAGTCCTTCATCCCAGTCAAGAATGTGGGCAGGCAATTCTCAATTTCCTCCTTTCTTTTCAGAGCATATAATGACTCCTTTGTAACTTTTATTTACAGTGCATTATGGGATAATTCAGTATAAGTCAAGGAAAAAGAAGCATAAATATATTTTGCAGTGTGAATGGGCTGTTTAATATTATCCTGTAATGTACATCACATGGAGAGCACTTTGACTCTGTGAAACTGAATGACCCTTTGCTTAAAGACGAAAGACACATTTGCAGTGAAATTATAGCCTGAGCTGTAACGCCCAGCTGCAGGAACTCCTTCGCGTAGGCTGTTTCCAAATGCCTCAAAGCACCGGCTATGAAATAACAATAATGTAAAAGTGGCAGTGCTGTCCGTCAAACACTTCAATTACTTATGGAATATTTCTTCTGCCTGTTCATGCAGCAGAGCTCAGAGTCAGAGCAATTATAAGGTACAGAGTTACCTTACTGACTCTTGGAGTGTAGAAAGTATTAGGTGGCCAAGAAGGTCTTCGAATTCACCATCTTGTATCAAGACCATTGCTTCCACACATGAGCTCAATTAATCTTCATGACAACCCTCTAGTTTTCATAGCTATTGGACAGATAAGGAAACTGAGGCTCAGAGAGCTTCAATGACTTTATTTATTTCTCCATTTCAGCAGATAGGTGTCAAAGGCTTGCTCCGTACTCTACCCTGTTCTGAGCACTTGGGCTTCAACAGGGAAAGATAGTCAAAGCCCCTGTCCTCGTGGCGCTTACATACTAGGGGGACTCCACATAAACACGTGGACAATAGCACATGGTGAAATGTGCTGGGAGAGAAACAGGAAACCAGCTACGGAGGGACTCACCGGGAAGGGGCCCTCCACAGGGTGTAGTCAGGGAAGCCCCTCCCAGGAGGCATGTAACCAGAGAGCTCACTGCTGAGGAGTGGGCAGCTCCTGTGTCCAGGCAGAGGAAACAGCAGGTGCAAAGGCCTTGAGACAGGACAGCACCTAGAGTGCTCAGGGTGGGGGAAGGCCAGGGAAGCTTGCACATAGTGATGGAGGGGACAGTGCTGGAGGTCTCTCTGCTGTGGTGTGGACTCCAGAGCCCGTGGTTCTAACCATTGTGATTTATAGCCTTGTACCCAGAAGAAATAACGCAGAGGATCCGGAGCTGGTTGTTTGAAGAGAGGGAAGTCAAGCAATGAGTTCCAGCTCTTCTGGAGAGACACAGACACAAGCTTCGCCACCAGGAATTTGAAATGGAGAAAAGAGTGTTGGGTGGAAGCAGGTTCTTCAGCCCAGCCCCAACCAGGTGAGATTCTGTTTTATCAGACAGAACTATTTCACAAAAGATCACAGCTGAAAAACATGCACAGAGCACAAGATCTTCCATGCCAGCAGAGTTGTTATATATTTCATTCATATAAATAATATTATAAACTGCCTATAATGTCATGTGCCAGGTAGGCCCTTGAAGTGGGCACACAAGATAGCTGTGTCCCCAGCCTGCACAGAGCTGACAGCATAGTAAGACCTAAATTCACTAAAACTCTGCTCACTGGAAATATAATGCTGTCTCCCTAACTCGGGGTAAGGGGGCACATGGAAAAATGAGCTTGCATCAAGGAAAGAGTCAAAACAGCAACTTTCTGGAGAAGGACTGGGAGCTGCCACCCTCAGACCAGTTTCCAACTTTACCCCTCCACCTACAAGGATGGGAACGCCACAGTCCCCGCTAGCCAGTGTCAGCAAAGGGAGAGGGAAACCAGAGGGCATCAAACATTTTAGAAGGATTTTGCATTATCACTCTGGAACAAAAAGGAATTCAATTAATCCTGGGTTAAGCAGAGAATTAACCAGAACACTTCCCTGCCTCTTTGTTTATTGGTCAATTGAATTTTTACTAGGGGCAATTATGCCAAGTGTTCAGCATGCCAATAAAAAAAATCACAGTTTCTGAGCACTATTTCCTTGAGTAATAGTGATAATATACCACAAATAGAAAGAAATGTCTTTTAATCCCCCCTACTTCTCGGGCCAATGCACGCTGCCTGCGTGTACACACACACACACACACACACACACACACACACTCGTCTAAATCCTGCTGCCCAGACCCTGGCTTTCTGTATCATCAACTGCCCCATACCCTGCTCCTCTTTGTCTTGCTAATACAACCTTCATTTGGACAAGAATGTACCCAGTTAGAACACTCCCTCCCCCAAATTTCCATGTATCTGGAGATGACCCAGGCACCAGGTCTGGCTAATGAAGTGTCAACTGAAGTAAACAAAGTTGGCTTCCAGGAAAATTATCCTTGTCCTCATAACAATGGACAGAATCAGCAGGCACATGCATTTTTTTTCTCTTTTTTTTTCTTCTTATTCCTATTTGAAATGCAGAAGCAATGCCTGGAGGTGCCAAGCCATTTTGCAACCGTGAAGGTGAGTCACATGCTAAGAAAATCAAAGCAAGAAGCCAAAAGTCTGAGCCCTTGATTCTCCCAGGAGCAGCTGCGCCAGCCCTGTACTGCAGATTCCAGAACAGATTCCACATGAGAGGAATAGGCCTCTTTTTCTGGATTACAGATCCCACGGCATCCTCAGAAAGAATTCAGGGTTTTATGAACTTGAAGGGAAAGGGGTTACTTTTTCACTTTTACAAACCTCTGAGATTTAATTCTTTCCATTATGAATGTGGGCAGCAGAGGAGAGTAGTATCAGTGATGCTCGTGACTTTGTCAATAGAAACTACATATGTTTTCATTTAACATTACCGTTGTTGCCTTTATCTTGATTTATCACTTACAGCTATCACTATTTTGAAATTCTGGTGGTTTGATCTAGTTCTTTAATGTGTTAATTTAAAAGCCTGCTATATCTCAAATTTGAATTTTTTAAATATTTTATAAATATTTCAATAATTTATTTTCTTCATAGTCTTATTTTTTATTTTATTTTATTTTTAGTTCATTTTATGCACGTGAAAACATTCTTCCACAGGATTCCCCTGGCTGCCAAAAAATCATGACTCAGAACAGGCTGAGAACCTTGATTCCATTGATGAGGCTTCTTCGCATGTGACCCAACAAAACTCCTAATTGATCCTCCTGTTTTCCCCAGCTGAGGCATGGGCAACTCTGAGGGATGATAATTTCTGAAACCAAGAGTAGAGACACAGATGAGCTCATTTCCCTTTGATTTTGGTTTTTTAATTTTTTTCCTATCCCTAAAAGTCCCGTGTTGAAATGCAGATGCCCTGGACTATACTAAAGGAAGGTACGCAATATGTCTGCCTCTTTCACATGTCTGCCTGGGATTGGGCCTCCTAGCACTCACAGAACAATGTCCAGCTGATAAAGTGGAAAATGGCTTTCTTCCTGTCAATGCGTAGCCCCTAACCCAGGGTCAGGGAGGTTTAAAAATTAATGGAGGTTTTCCCCTACCTGTGCTATCACCCTCAGGTAAGCCCTACCACCCATGCGAGCTTTACTGGTAGTTCCCATGTTTTGTGGTGGCTGACAGATGCCTTCCTGTTGGCCTGATTTATACTCTGATGGTTATCCAGCATGGCATGCCCAACCCCTGGATGACCTGCCCTTCATCACAGCCGCCAGTTTGCCTAGAGCCATTTGTTCAGACTGTGACATGACTCCCACAGGCCAACTGCAAAGCCAAAAGAAATAATATGTCACATCTATGGGGCAAGCAAAGGTCACCTTTTCTCTGTGGCAACTGAAGGAATGAATTGATGACCACTTCATCATTTGTAATGATGAAAGTCAATCAACTTTCTTTTTCTATTGTTTGGCAATAGAACAGAACCAAAGCCTAGAAGGAAAACCCAGAAGGTCTCAGGCACCCATGGGAGGCCTCCTGTTGGCAGAAGCTAGGTGGCATGGGACCCCTGTGAGGATCCCTACCCCTCATCTGCTGCCCCCAGCCTGGGATCACAAGACACATTCTGCTTTCATGCTTCTTAAGAACACTGAGTCCACTATGGGGACACTTCAGAGGCTTGCTGGACTTTTGTATGGTATTTTGTACCTGGAATTAGACTGTGGTCATATTAGTTATCTATTGCTGTGTAACCAATTACCCCCACAACTTGGTGGCTTCAAACGATACACATTCCTATAATCAAGAATCCCATCACAGCTTAGCTAAGAGCCTCTTTCTCAAGATCTCTCACAAGCCTACAATCAAGGTACCAGCTGGAACTACAGCCTCATCTTAAGTCTGATCTTAAGGCTGAACTGAGGGAGGATCTGCTTCCAAGCTCTCACGATTCACTCTCACAATTATTGGCAGGGTTCAGTTCCTCATGGGCCATTGGACTGAGCACCTCCATTCTTCACTGACTATTGCCTGTTTCCTGGCCACACAGGTCTCTCCACAGGGTGGCCACAGCATCTCAGCCAGCCTCCTGTAGAGAGAGAGGGCGAGAGAGCAGTAGGGAGTGAGCAAGATGATAGCCAGAGTCCTTCTATAACCTGATCTCCAAAGTGATCCCTTCACTCTTGTCGCATTCTGTGCATCATCAGAAGCAAGCCACTGAGTCCAGATCACACTGCAGGGGAGGCAAGGACCCTGAGTTCCAGGAAGCACGGATCATTGGGAGCCATCCCAGAAACTGCCTACCACAATGGGGAGTTTTGTGAAACTCTGTTTATATTTTACGCATGCATTGCATTTCTGAACCTGACTTCTTGTGCTTCCAACTTCAGATTGCAAGTATATTGTTGCCCAAGACCAGGGATTCTTAACCTGAGACCCATGGGCATTGGGGGAAGGTTCTAGGAATCTCCTGAAGTTGTGAACCAAATGTTGCATATATAGATTTCACTGAGAAGAGGATCTGTAGTTTCCATGAGATTCACAAGTGGGATCCAGAATCCAAAAAGATAAAGAGCCACTCCCCATAATGTCTGTGAAACATCTGTGTTCCCCAAAAGCTGTCAGACTATCAGGGGACTGACAGAGGAAATGGCTAGCCACATGGCAGGTCAGAGCTGGCAGGGCTGAGCAGACCTGCTCAGAAGCCATCTCATCTAATAGGTAGAGAAACAGAGGACTGGGGAGAGGGGAGGGGATGGGTAAAGGTACTGGGCCAGGGTCACAGGTGGCCTTACATGCCTGAGGCCAGGGCTTGTTCCATTGCATCCTGCTACTCTCACCGCTGCATGATCCCACTAAAGAGTGGCACCAGGTGTTTAGGTGGTCACCCTGCAAACATGGGTCTTTGGCCAGAAAACTGGTTAAATGTTGCTTCGACACAGTATCTTGATATGTAAAATCCATTCTCAACTCTGCTTACACTTTCAAATCTTTTCCTTCAACTTGTTTGGAAATTTTTGTTTTATACTTCTAACAGCCATTCACTTTCCATAGGATAGGAAATGAAAAATAGCCACTTGGAAATATATAGTGTTTACTGCAGGGAGGGAGAGGGGCTAGAGACGATGGCTGGTGCCCCTGATGAAGCCACTTTTGCAAAGGCAGCCCTTCTAATCAAAACAAGTGCATGAATGAAATGCCTGGTGTCTGGCTTTGACTACCACCTCTGCACACTTAGATATGTGGCCGCGGGTGAGTCACTTAACCCCTCTGGGCCTCACCTTCCCTGTCTGCAAAATGAGACTCACAAGACGACCCACTTTGTAAGGTGCTGGGGAGTATTGTATCTGACCCAGGGTAAGCCCTGGAACCACAGGGGCTGGCAATGTCCTTGCCCTCTCTGAATTTCTAAAGGCTCAGGACCATGAGCTGGTGTTTTCACTCCAGAGTCTGAACAGAGATATACAAGGACGTCAATGGAAAGCCCTGGAGCCCAAGGGACCCTGATTTGAGTCCCTGCCACACTGAGTTGTGACTTTCAGCAACTTATTGCTCTCTGAAGGCTTCACATGAGGGAGTAGGGTAAGCTGACTCAGAGGTGCTCAGGGTCACACACTTCACCCTCCCCTCCCCTCCCCTCCCCTCCCCTCCCCTCCCCTCCCCTCCCCTCCCCTCCCCTCCCCTCCCCTCCCCTCCCCTCCCCTCCCCCTGCACACCCACCTGCAGCAGATACTGCTAGTCAATCACAGCACCTGGGAAGGGCACATGAGCAGTGCCTGCAATGCATTCTCCTCTTCTTCAAGGGATGCCTTGAGAAAGAAAGGAAAGTGACCCAATCAAATAGCCTCATAAACATGCTAATGGCTGACCTTCTGGAAAGCACAGATGATATTTACGGAGAAAGAGTTCTTCCCTGTGGAATGCTTTCCACAGGCTATACCTGAGGTGTCTGAATTACTTACAGCAAGCAAATCTGGAATCCATGAATTTATGGGGCATGGCTCCCTGAAAGACGTCGTGTAACCTTTGTACTTAGCAGAAATGCTTCATGATCATAATTGTTCTCTTATGTGTAAGTATTGCCCCCAGAGGCATTGCTTAGACAGTTTGTTAAATCTGGAGTAGGAGTCACTCTAATATAGCAAAAGAGGGCCGGGGACTATGCCGGTGGGTGCTGGTCTCTCCCTGCTTCACCTGTGCCTGGAAATAACTGTTCCTTAAAATGTCAATAAAGTTGGGTATTGGGTAAGACTGCTAATGTTGCAAGTTTGATTTGGCATTCCAGTTTTTTGTGTTATTCAGACACCTAGGGCTAAAGAGAGGTTGAGCTATAGAGACTGAGAATATGGATGGTGACCTTTTCTGGGTCTGCGGCTTTGTCATGTCTCTGTTACACACAGATCTGACCGTGGGAGGTGGTCAGCAAACATTCAGGGATTGAGGATTTGTTGTTTTATCCTAAGAATTGACTTTGAGGCCCCTGACTGCTCAGCAGAAGGGCTGAGTGTTTAGATCTCCGACAGGAGAGCAGGAGGAGGAATCAGATAAAGGGGAGAGGTTGTAGCCCAAAGTTGTGGGTTTCCTCAAACCCATTTTGAAAACTTTAAGCCACCACCCAGCAACTGCTGCCAATGTGAGCAGATCTGGCCCTCACGGAACACAGCTCCCCACGGTGTTCCCTGCCACGGCGTCGAGCAACCCATGAATTTTAAAAGATTTACATTGGTGACCAAAACTGTTACAATCTGATTGAACTTGAGAATTTTGTGGAAATGGCCAATTTTTAATGCATGTGAGCCCCACAGAGGTAAGTTTATAAGGCTCACAAAGCTTCTCTTATTAATAAAAAATACCAAATACCATTTCTTTTCCCCAATAGAAACTAATAATTAACATGGGGTATATACATATATTTTTTTTAAGTCAGAAATGGTAAAGAAAATAGAGCAGGCTTTGTCAGCCCATTTGTCTGAGAGTCACATATCTTTAATGCAGAAGAAGAAAACACTAAGCATGTGGCGAAGAGAGAGAAGGCTCTGAGAAAATGAAATTTAACATTTATTGGGAAATAATTTTCCACAGCATTATAATAATCCATTAAACCCAGAATAAACTCAAAGATAATGATTATTTTCATTATGTGGCAATGTCTTGCATTCTCTGAGGAAAACAAAGCCATCATTAAAAACAATGGTGCCTCCTTGGAAGCTCTTTAATGCTCATTTTTTGTCAAAATAAAATTCCTTACCTACAGAAGGCAATGCCCAGTGCTAACTACAAGACTATGCTTCAGTCTGAGGCCTGGGTGGCTCACACACCTATTTTTATAGGACAAAGCCTTGAAATTGAATTACTGCCTGGTGATTTTGTGCATAGTAGAGCATCAAGAAAGGGCCTTGCCACATAATGTTCTGTATGTTTTATACGGCATCCCAAGTATACGTTTAAATCTCACAGATTTTATGCTGGGGCACCAGAGGCCCTGTGCTGAGAGCACTGAGATATTATAGGACAGAGATACGGTGAAATAAAATGCTGTCTCCTCAGTCTCTGTCATAATTCTCTCAATTTATAAAGTGACACTAGAAAAAGAGACTCTGTGTGTGTGTGTGTGTGTGTGTGAGAGAGAGAGAGAGAGAGAGAGAGAAAGAGAGAGAGAAAGAGAGAGAGAGATTAAATATCTCCTGGAAGCTAGGGTTGAAAGGAAGGCCTGTTTTTATATGTTAGCTAATTATCTATTAATAGATGTAAGTTTCTTGATCTTGGCACTATTGACATTTGGTCCAGATAACTATTTGTTACAGGTGGCTCTGGGTCTGGGCTGTGCATCGTAGGATATTAAGCCACATCCCTGACCTCTACCCCCTAGGTACCAGTCACACCATCTTCTCCCCAGTTGTGATAACCAAAATGTCTCCAGACTTTACCAAATGTCCCCTGGGGACAACCACTGACCTAAGACCAAGATTAGGCCCTCGGAAGTTATCAAGGGGATGAGTACACAAGGAGTAGAAAGGCCACAGTGTCGCTGGTGCTCTGTGCAGCTGGCTGGACGTTCAGGGTTGTCCCAGGAAGGAATCTGCTCAAGGCGGGAAATCTGACCTGCAGCTGCAGAAAACAAAATGCAGTTTCCAGAATCTTCCCACCTATGATAGCATCCACATTAACTCTAAATGTTTTCCCAGATTTCCCTCACCCCCTGCCCACAAAGGAGAGTTAATTCTTGGCCAAACATTTTAGTCAAGGTTCTCCTTGACTAAGGGAGAAACAGAACCAACAGGATGTGTGTACATATATAGAGAGGGAGGGGTTTCTTATAAGGAATTGGATTATGCAGTTATGGAGGCTTGATAAGTCCAAAATATGCAAGGGAAACTGGTAAGCCAGAACCTTAAAGAAAAAGTTTCAGTTCAAGTCCAAAGACAGTGTGCTGTCAGAATTCCTTTTTCCTTTGTTCTATTAGCATCTTCAGCTGACTAGGTGAGGTCCACCCACATTATGGAGGGCAATCTGCTTTACTCAAAGTCCACAGATTTAAATGTTAATCTCATTCAAAAAACACTTTCATGGAAACATTCAAAATAATGTGCTCAGCACATATCTGCTTACCATGGCCCAGCCAAGTTGACACATCAAATTTAGACTCCATGGTATTTATTTAGCCATTCACAAAAAAAGAAGTGCACATTTCCTTTGACAGTCATTTTCTCCCTGCCTGAACACTTCCAGAGAAACTCCTTGACCCCTTCTTAGAGGACATTTGCATGTGGCCCCTGCTGGATAGGCAAGGTCACCAGGCAGCACATGACCCAACCTCCAGTCTCTGTCCATCGGAAGAGAGGTGAACATTGGTGGACCACATTGGTTCAAGATGCACCAATAAAATTCTCTCTCCTCAGAACCTGCAGTCTGCTCCATCGCAATTACAAACAGAAGGAATTATAAAGCGAGGTCATAGTGCGGGAAGACCACGGCAGACAACACAAGTTGGCAGAGAGAAAAGAGTGAGACAGATGCACAGAGAGAAGTTGGGAGGATGCAACTACGCAGTGCCCAGATGTCTGACAGTTGAGACACATTGATACCAGAGCATTAGAATGAGGATCCCAGACCTGCGCTGGTTCCTGGATTCTCTAAGACTTTGATATAGCCCAATATTGTCCCAGAAGTTTTCTTTCCCCCTTTGGTTCACTGGAGTGAGATTCTCTAGTAGCCTGATGATGCTTGGTGAAGACAGCTCACCATCTACTTCAGCCAAAGTTCCCACCATGTCTTTCTGGCACAGAAGCTCAGTCAATAGACCCTGTAGCAGTTTCCACTCACTGCCCACTCGTGGGCTTCCTTCTTCCTTACCGGACTGACATGCACACCCTGTAAACATCAAAGAAACTGAACCCAATCCACAGCTCCAGGGAGTACACCACGATTGGGTAAACCATGCCCCTTACCAGTGATGAGTTTATGCATGACCATGTGACATCATTCTAGCCAATGGGACATTGGGAGAAACTGCTAAGAGGAGGTGGGTAGTTGAAAGACAGTTCTGTAAAAGATTTTACTTGATGATATAAAGAAACTCACGGGAAAAAAAAAAACAGTCTCCTTTTCTACCAAAACACACATTTCCGTGTGTGGAAGTTGAACCAGCTGAGGACTAGGTAATGCAAAGAGGAAGGCAAAGCAGAAAAAAGAATCCAGGTCTTTAAAGATATCTTTGAGCTCCTGAGAACCACCCTTCTTGGACTTCTTGCTACTTGAGAGACTAAATTCCTTATTGTTCAGCTAGGTGAGCCTATATTTTTGTTACTAATAGCTAATATCATTTCATCTGCAACAATGCAGAAAATATAGTTCTTCAACCTAAGAAAGTAGATTATATGAAAGAAATCTTAAACTTCTGGTCAAGATGGCAGCATAGGTACACATGGCTCACCTCATTGCACAACCACATCAAAACTTACAATTAAACTGCAGAACAACCAAAACTCAAAACTGTCAGAAACTGAGTTGAATGAAAGTCTGACAACTATGGAATTAAAGAAACCACGTCCATCCAGACAAGCAGGAGGAGAAGAGACACAGAACTAGCTGGTCCCACAACCACATGTGGTGGATAAAAATTCAGGAGGGATATCTCAGGAGCAAGGAGTCCCAACCCCATACCCGATGCCCCCAGTCCCAGGTTCTAGTGCCAAAAAATAACTCCCCATAACTTCTGGCTGCAAAAACCAGTGGGGATTGAGTTGGTGGAAGAAACTTTTGGAGTCCCAAGCAGTTTCTCTTAAAGAACCCATGCAAAGACTTACTGAGAATCACTCTCTCTGAGCTCCAGCCCTTGGGTAGCAGCTAGAAAGGCACCAGTGGCATATAGGAGGAACTTGGGACAGCTTTCTCTCCAATAGTAAGGCGGGCAGAAGTCAGTGTCCCTTTTCTCAACCCTCTCCCCACAAAGCCACAGAGCCAGCAGGCAGGTATCACGCCTGAGATTCCATCAACCTTGCTAACACTGTTTGCCCTGCCCTGGAGACCCCCTGAGACTCTGTCCCACCCAACTTACTGGCCTACCTAAGCTGTTAACAGTGACTTTTCCATATGAATGACTGGTC
This sequence comes from Desmodus rotundus, assembly GCF_022682495.2. Lineage (NCBI taxonomy): Eukaryota > Metazoa > Chordata > Mammalia > Chiroptera > Phyllostomidae > Desmodus > Desmodus rotundus. The sequence goes on from NC_071394.1 coordinate 84,751,209, forward strand.
TTGGCTCATGCTTCACAAATTCCTGAATCCTTTCAAACAAGCAACAGCTGGCCTCAGTGAGCCCCTCGACTCCTATATCTCTTACTAAGTGGCCCCAAGCCTGACACCAGCAGCAGCCAGCCTAAATTCACAACTTGGCTTTGCTTGGGAATCTCCAAGCTTAGCACAAGTAGCAGCCATCTCAGATTGCTCTATAGCTTAGGCAGGGTGACCCCAGGCAAAACACAGGTGTGGGCTGAACTTGGCCTGCACCACCAGGAAAAGCCCAGGGCCTGCACACCCGGTGGACAGCAACTGACCACATCAGAGCACCACTACCCTACTCCTGCACAGGGGCTCCTCCCTAGAGGCTGGAGGTTGGTGGTCAGTGGTCACAGCCAGTCCCTGCAGCTGACTGGCCTGGGTAAATCCCTCCCATTGATCTGCCAACAGCAATCAAGTCTCAACTACAAGAGGAGGGTGTACTCAGCCCACACAAAGGGTGCACCTCAAGTACCCAACTTAGGTGATAGGGGAGGCTATACCACTGGACCCTATAGCACACCTACTGCGTTAGGCAATGCTACCAAGACAGGGAGTCATAGCAGCTCTGCCTAATACATAGAAACAAACACAGGAAGGCTGCCAAACAAAGTGACAATGAAACATGGCCAAATGAAAGAATAGAACAAAACTCCAGAAAAAGAAGTAAATAAAATGGAGATAAGCAATCTATCAGATACAGAGTTCAAAACACTGGTTATAAGGATGTTCAAGGAACTTAGCAAAGACCTCAAGAGCATAAAAAAGATCCAGTCAGAAATAAAGGATACACTAATTGAAACAAATAAAAACTTACAGGGAAACAACAATAGAGTGGATGAAACTAAGAATTAAATCAATGTTTTGGAATATAAAGAATCAAAAAACAACCACACAGAACAACAAGAAGAGAATCCAAAGAAAAAAAATGAGGATAGTGTAAATAGCCTCTGGGACAACTTCAAGCATTCCAACGTTCTCATCATAGAGGTGCCAGAAGAAGAGAAGAAAGAGTAAGAAATTGGAAATCTATATGAAAAAATAATGAAAGAAAACTTCCTTAATTAGGTAAAGGAAATAGACATACAAGTCCAGGAAGCACAGAGACTCCCAAACAAAATGGATGCAGAGACCCACTCTAGGGCACATGATAAATGCCAAAGGTTAAAGATAAAAAGAAAGTCTTAAAAGCAGCAAGAGAAATGCAGTTAGGTACCTATGGGGGAATTCCCATAAGACTGATTTCTCAAAAATCAGCTGATTTCTCAAAAGAAACTTTGCAGGCTAGAAGGGACTGGCAAGAAATATTCAAAGTCATGAAAAGCAGAGACCTACAGCCAAGAATGCTCTACCCAGCAAAGCTGTCATTTAGAATCAAAGGGCAGATAAAGAGCTTCCCAGACAAGAAAAAACTAAAGGAGTCCATCATCACCAAATTATTATTATATGAAATGTTAAAGGGACTTATTTGAGAAAAAGAAGATCAAAACTATAAAGAATAAAATGGCAACAAATACATATGTATCAACAATTGAATCTAATGAACTACCTAAGCAAACAAGAACAGAGACAGAATCATGCATACATGTTACTGAACAGACCAGAGGTGGGGGAGGGGGCTGAACAATATAAAGGACCCCCTCTTTTTCTCTGGGGTTCCTCCTCCATACTAGGTTCACTTTGCCCACCACCAGAGGAAAGACGTCTCTCAATGCCAGAGATTGGTAAAAAGGAAAGGAATTATTATTTATTTGAAATAATACAGACTAAAGTTCTTTAAAATACCCACAAACACACACAGTCCTTCCTTCTCCCCTTTGCCCAGTTTGGGGTACCGTATCTCAGGAAAGAAATAGAAGTCTGTGGTTCAGGCACCCTGTACCATTTAGGTGGCAAAAAGGGAGCACTTCCAAAGCCACGTGGTCCTAACTCTGCCAAAGCTGCGTAATCCCCGAAAAGATGCATGGTCCCAAAAAGAGACGCCAAACGACTGCCACGCCTGGGTTTAAATCCCAGTGCCAATCTTCCTCTGCAGCCCCATTTCCAGCTCCTCCCAAAATTGGTTACAGCTGCCAGCATTCCAGGCAAGTGTGTCCCTGTGGTGTGGGGCCAATTGTCTCCAAGTTCTTCTGGACCCCATTACAAATCCCTATTTGGGACCCCCTTATTGGCTGAACCCTGTTACAAATCCTTCCTTTCAGATATACAACCCCTTTATAATCTTATTAAAAGACAATGGATGAAGGTTTCATCTTCTTGTAACTACTTCTGGCTAGACATGGATGTCGTCCTACCTACCCTTGGATCAGGGGTGCCCTGAAAGGGGGGGTGCAGTACGGAGGGAGTCCTTCCTGTAAGGGTAAGGACCTTACAGAATCCAGGTCAGTTGGCTGTCATCAGGAAGTTGCAGGCTCAATGTCCAAAGGCTGGCATTACCGGACAGTTGGCATCCTAGTCGTATTCTGGACGTGACAGATTTGGAAAGAGAGTTGGACTTATCCGGAGGAAGGTGTATGAGGCATGCTACACATATCCAAAACCCTTGTGGCCCACTCTACTGAACTCAGGCTGAGAGCAACATATTAGGATTTCCCTCCTTCCAAATTTCTGGGCCCTTTCTGTCCAAGCCTTTGGGACAGAAAAGAGAAAATCAGTTCTAAGGTGAAGCCTACAGACTGCTCCAACCCAACCACTTAGTTCAGTCAAACTGCTGAGTCTCAGGGGGCGATGATGAGGATGGGCTCCTTAAGTGAGGCTTATATTGCAACCAATCACTCAAGTTATGAGGTCCTAGGCATACGCCCTATGAAAACAGAAGGAAGAACACGTGTTAATTTACACAAAAATCCCAAGCCAGTCTCTGTGCCTGCGAGACTGTCTTTTGGGAAGACATCCTGTTGCAAGGCCCTTGCTGCAATGACATCCAACAGTGGCAATTTGACAGGTCCTTCGTGCTTGTCAAAGACAGTTAGCTGCGCCATTTCTGATGTCCAATACTGAGGGTTTTGATAGTTGTCAGATGGGAGCGGGGTACACAGGAATGGGCAAAGAGGTGAGGGGATTCAGTAAAAATGGGTAGTTACAGAATAGCCATGGGAATGTAAAGTACAATATAGGAAATGGAGTAGCCAAAGAACTTATATGCATGACCCATGGACTTGAACAATGGTGTGGGGATTGCCTGAGGGAGTGGGGGGTGCTGGGTGGAAGTGGGCAAAGGGGGGGTGGGAATTGAGACAACCGTAATAGCATAATCAATAAAATACAACTTAAAAAGGAAATCTTATGATGATAGTGATGATGGTGGTGGTGGAGATCATGATGATGGCAATGGTCATGCTGCCACTGCTTCTGGTGACAACGATGGGGCCGTTCTGGGGACGACGGGGATGGCATTGTTGATGCTGTTGCTGCTGAGTGTGGCAGGAGCAATGGTGATGGTGGTGATGGTGACAATAAAGCTGGTGATGATGATGGGAATGGTGAGAGTGAGGTGAGCAGCTGCCGTTTGCTCACTGTTTCCTTTGTACCCAATCAACTTCTGACCAGGTCTCCAAATTTCTCACACTGATATACAGAGAAAATGAGATAATATATGCAAAAGCTTCTTCAAAGGATTAAACCAATCATTGCATTGATAATCCATGTATTAAACGCTTAGCCCCACACTGTGCTCTGATGTCCTTTAAGCAGCTCATTTCTCATGACAGTGTAATGGTCAGACTCTTTGGTGTTTGCCTGCTGACGCTTTCAAGCCCCCACTATTCCCATTTCTCTTTGCTCTACACTTGGACAAGCTGATAAGAGCCAAAACATTTCCTCCCAGGGGGGAAATCCAAACCCTGCCATGTGTGGAAACTGTCACCCCGGCCTCATCCCTAAGCATAGTAAAAACCACATTCAAACCAAATTGGATGCTTTCCCTCTCTTCCCCTAGAAAGTCTCATGCTGCAATAAATATTTTTATACCTTTTTGGTGCATCCGTGACATCATCACTCTCATCATCAGTCTCAACATCTGAACCACTTTGGGGTTGTGGAAGGTTGGTCTTGCCCTCTGCACAGGGCAACCACAAACTAAACCCCATGAGACAGAGAATCTAATTCTTCCCATTTCATTAATGAAGAAATAGAGGATCAGAGAGATAAATTTACCTGCCTCACATCACATAGTTAGAATATAGAAAAGATAAGGTTCTGTCTGACTCCAGAACCTGAGCTTCTTAACAACCAGGATATTTTTTTTTCCACTTCTAAAGGTGTTTTAAAGGATACAACAGGACACTCACTGTGGGAGATCCCTGACCAACAGAAAGCATGTGTTCACTTGTTCTTTCAATCATTCTACAACTAATTACTGTGCCCCTGCTACATACCAAGCTGGGGCTAAGTTTTGAGGGCAGACATTTAGACATTTAGAGGCCCTTTGAGCCAACTAGAACCAAATGCTCTTCTGAATGAACTTGCAGGATCCTGGGCCAACGTAGAGGTCAACACAGCCAACCTCCTGCGTCTTTCACAGAAAAAAAGTTGTCCAAAATGGGTAACTAGATAAAAAAGAAAGGCTGAGTGAAAGAACATAAAAGGTAACCACAAACCCAGCAAGCGTAAGGCTCCACCTAGAGCAGGATAAAAAACTTGGACCAGGAAAGAAATTCATTTAATGTCTCATTAAAATTGCTAATGAGAAAGTCACAATAATCCTCAGCATGATTCCTTGGTTCGGGAAACTGACTTGCTACTCTAATTAATGAAATGAAGAATTAATTCATAAATCAAATACTCATATTAAAAATTCAGAGTAGCAATCAATATTTTTCTTCTCTTTCTACATTCATCTAATTTTCTATAATAAATGACATTAGGAGATGACTATTGGTAAATTAACAGAATATCCAATTAAAGCACTTCTTGAGAGTGTTTGCCAATTTTGAGGGCTCATTTATGGAATACACAAGGCCTGGGTGGATCCTAAAGACAGTTAAGTAATTGTCTACTCAATGAGCACTAGAGAGCTTTGGTGTGAACAGAATGGTGATAAATCAACAAGAGCCATTTAGAGAGTTAGTAAATATGTAAAAATATACAACTAAGAGATGAAGAGATAGACAACCAATCAGATACACAGTGCAAAACACTGGTAATCAGGATGTTCACAGAATTGGTTGAGTATGGTCACAAAATAGAGGAAAAAGTGAAGGCTATGCAAAGTGAAATAAAGGAAAAAGCATAGGGAAACAACAGTGACAGGAAGGAAACTGAGACTCAAATCAATGGTTTAGACAAGAAGGAAGAAATAAGCATTCAAGCAGAAAAGAACGAAGAATCAAAAATTCAAAAAAATGAGGAGAGGCTTAGGAACCTCCAGAACAACTTTAAATGTTCCAACATCCAAATCACAGGGATGCCAGAAGGAGAAGAGGAAGACCAAGAAATTGAAAACTTATTTGAACAAATAATGAAGGAGAACTTCCCTAATCTGGCAAAGGAAATAGACTTCCAGGAAGTCCAGGAAGCTCAGAGAGGCCCAAAGAGGTTGGATCCAAGGAAGCACACACCAAGGCACATCATAATTACATTAGCCAAGATTAAAGAGAAGGAGAGCATCTTAGAAGCAGGAAGAGAAAAGGAGACAGTTACCTGCAAAGGAGTTCTCATAACACTATCAGCTGATTTCTCAAAAAAGCTGATTTCTTACAGGCAAGAAGGGGCTGGAAAGAAGTATTGAAAGTCATGAAAGGCAAGGACCTACATCCAAGATTACTCTATCCAGCAAAGCTATCATTTAGAATGCAAGGGCAGATAAAGTGCTTCTCAGATAAGGTCAAGTTAAAGGAGTTCATCATCACCAAGCCCTTATTATATGAGATGTTAAAGGGACTTACCTAAGAAAAAGAAGATCAAAAACTATGAACAGTAAAATGACAAGAAACTCACAACTATCAACAACCAAAGCTAAAAAAACAAACTAAGCAAGCAACTAGAACAGGAACAGAATCACAGAAATGGAGATCACATGGAAGGTTATCTGCAGGGAAGGGGGGTGGAGGATGGAGGGAAAAAAATAAGTAGAAACATTTGCTTTTATTTTATTTATTTATTTATCTATACATCTATTTATTTATTTATTTTTACAAAATGGATCAAGTCTCACCTCTTCCCAACTCTGTAGCCTGGGGCCATTTTTGACCTTGGGCAAAACCAAAGAAGTTAGTTTCCCAGGATTTTGAGTCCTAAAGCTATGAAGCAAGGACAGAAGGAGCTGTTGAGTGTTATCACAGTGGCCACAGTGGCATGCTGACTACATTGCCCCTACCGCCTGGCCCTACAGAAAGCCAAGGGTTTGTATCCATTTCCTAAGCTTGATTTTCAAGACACCTATCAGTTCAGAGAGTGCTGATGTCCTTCTAAGAAATTCCTTTATGCTGAAGGTGGCCAGAGTTTGTTTCTTGATGGCAACCAAGAATTTTGACTGAGACATAAATAACCTGAAGGAAAGGTAAATTGTGCATTAATCAACTTTCCTGTTCAGGTGAGGATCCGTGTGTAAGGTAAGAGAAGCTTGCTTTTAGAAATAAGAGAGAAGGCAGCAAAAAAAAAAAAATTAGCTTTAATAAATGTGAAGAGTGTGGTTTGGAGGGCACATGTCTCCAACTAAAATGGGAACAGAAAAAAATTATGACCAGAAAACGAGGAGGGAGTGGAATGGTGATCCATTTAAGCAGAGCACGTGAGATGTAGTCATTATCCAACAAACAGACCAAGGGCAGAAGTGCTGCTCGGCTGATGCGGTTCCTCCAGGCCCTTACTTAATGGGATGATTAGGAAGATGTGCAGGGCTGAGTAGGAACCAAGGCAGCACTTTTTCCTGAGCTTGTCTCTCTGGTTCCTGACTGTGCTCCTGCGATTTGCTTCTCTAGCAGGGCTCCCTCTGCAAAGGTCCTGAGCAAACTGATGGCACAGAGTAGATGAGCAATAAATATCTGTTGAAAGAATAGCCAAATTGTGACCCCAGAATGGTACAGCCTCTAGAAAATGCACTTAGCTCGTTAACAACGCTTATTATCTATTGAAGACTGTTCATTCAATATTTCTTTCTTTTACAGGGTTTTGTAGCCAACCTTTAAGAGGTCCCCTAAGGATTCTTTCATACTGGAATTCATGCCATTAGTAGTCACCTCCCACTCTGAATAGGACTGATGTGTGTACCCAATAGGATATTGCTGAAATGGTGGTGTGTGACCTCCAAGACTACATCATAAGAGACATTGCAACTTCCATCTCGCTCTCTCCAATCACTCATTCTGGAAGAAGCCAGCATCCATGCTGTGAGAACACTCAAGCAGCCTTATGAGAGGTCCTCATGGTAAGTAACTGAGGTTTCTTGCTAACAGGCAGTATGAACAGGCCAGCCCCAAACAAGCCTTCAGACAATGACAGCACCATGCAGGACCATGACCCAGAACCACTTAAGTCAGCCCGAAGTTCGAGGGCACTGTGTTATGCAATGACAGATAACTGATGCACTGGAGACATATTATAATCCATAAAAACCACACAGAAAGGTTGAGATTTGGGGTGACTAAGACCCAGAGTGTTTTATTTTGGAGTTTTGTCTATTTGATTACCTTTTATTTCCCAAGAAAAAAATGATACTCACAAGAAATTGTAAAAACAGTACAGCATTCCCACACGCACATCACACAGCTTAACAGTAACATCTAACATGACCACATTATCAAAAAATTGACATGAGTACAACACTATTAACTAACTGTTGTTCTCACACACTGATTTTTACATGTGCTTTTCTTGGTGTCTAGCCTTATGAAATTTTATCACATGGATAAATTCATGTAACCACCCCAATCAAGATGCACAGCTGTCCAACACCACAAAGAAAGTCCCTCATGCTCTCTCTTTATAGTCACCTCCTCCACCACTTCCAGCACCAGGCAACCATCACTATAATCTTGCCATTTCGAGTGTTTCACAAATATGTAACCATTAATGTTGGCTTTTTTTTTTTCACTTAGCGTAGTATCCTTCAGATCGATCCAAGTTGTTGGGTGTATCCACAGTTTGTTTCTTTTTATTGGTGAGTGGTATTTTGGTGTATGGGTTTAACACCATTTGTTTAATCATACATCTTGGAAGAATATTTGGATGACTTCCAATTTTTGGCTACTACAAATAAAGCTGCTATAAACATCTGTGTATAGGTTTTTGTGTGAACATAAGGTTTTTATTTCCATGCAATAAATACCAGGAGTGCAATTGCTAGGTTGCATGTTAAATGTATACTTAATTTTATAAGAAACTGCCAAATTATTTTACAGAGTAGACATACCATTTTTCATTTCTACCCAGAATGTATGTGTGATACATTTTGTCTGCATGCTTATCAGCACTTGGTATTGTCAGTACTTTTATCTTAGCCATTGCAATAGATGTATCCTGGTATCTCAACATGATTTTAATCTGCACTTGACTAATACAGATGGCAAATTGGCACATGACTTGAATAAGTAGTCATGTGCCAATTTGCCATCTGTATCCCCATTTGATGAAATGTTAGTCTTTTGCCCATTTTTAGTAGTATCATTTCCTTACTGTTTCTTTACTATTGAGTCTAGAGAGTTATCTATATGCTCTGGATATAAGTCCTTTGTCAGATATGTAACTTTGTCAGATATGTATATATTCTGGATACAAGTCCTTTGTCAGATATGCAAATATTTTTTCCCATTCTTTAATTTGTCTTTTAATCTTTTACCATGGATTTTCATAGACCAAAGCATTTGATTTCGATGAAGTCCAATTTTTCAAGTTATTTTCTTTTATGGATTGTGCTTTTAGTGTCACGTCTAAGACCACTTTGTCTTAGCCTAGGTCATGGAGATTTTCTTCTCGATTTTCTTCTAAAAGTTTTATAGTTTTACATTTTACATTTAGATCTATGATCCATTTTGAAGTAATTTTTGTACAAGGTGTGAAGTTTAGGTGAAGACTCATTTGTGATTTTTGGCTTTGGTTTTGGTTTTTTTCCTAAGGACGTCCAATTATACCCACACCATTTTTGTCACTTTTCACCTTCATAAGAAAATTAGCTGGCCATCCACTTCTGGGATCCATTATGTTCAGTTGATCCAGTGTCTACCCCTCCTGCACTATCACACTACCGCGATGACTGTATTTATTAGTAAATCTTTACACTGACAGATTCCAGTGTGAACTCCAGCTCCCTCAGTTAGTGTGAAGGCAGGAAGAACAATACCCTCCAGCAATTGTCCGCATCCTGATCCCCATAAGCTGTGACTGTATTACCTTGTATGGCAAATGGGACTTTGAAGATGTGATTAAGGCAGCAATTTTCAACCTTTTTCATCTCATGGCACACATAAACTAATTACTAAAATTCTGTGGCACACCAAAAAATATATATTTCTTGCTGATCTGCCAAAAATATAGGTATAATTTTAATCCATTCACACCAGACGTCTATTCTTGTGTCAGCTGTTGTTATTTTTTTAATTTGACAATCTAAAGGAAAAGAGGTCAGTACCCCTAACTGAATAGTCAGGTGTTGCATGTTTTAAAAATTCTTGCGGCACAGCAGTGTGCCTGCTGTGGCATGCAAGTTGAAAATCTTGAAAACCTCAGGATTAAAGTAAAGGACTTTGAGATAAGAGATTACCCTGGATTATTGGGGTGGGCCCAAATCTAATCACATGAATCCTTAAAATCAGAGAAACTTTCTCATCTATGGTCAATGAAGGAGAGATATAAGGAACATAAAAATGGCCAGGGAAATGCCACATTTCTGGATTTGAAGATGGAGGAAGGGGACCACAAACCGAGGAATGCAGGCAGCCTCTAGAAACTGGAAAAGGAAAGGAGACAGATTCTCCCCTGCAGGCTCCAGAAAGGAAAGCAGCCCTGCCAACACCTTGATGTTAAACCTGTGTTGTACCTCTGACCTACAGGACTATAAAATGACAAATTCATGTTGTTTGAAGCTACCTGGTTTGTGGTACTTTGTGATAATGGCAATCAGAAAACTAACACACTTTCTAAACGGGGGCCTTGCTGCATCACAGACTGTCTCTCCATCTCAGTTTCTTCACCCTCCAAATGGAGATAATGATGCTCCAAATTTAGCTCTAATCTTCGACTTAGAAGCATAATGTACAAAGTGTCAGGCACTTCCCCCATTTCAGGTAAAAAAAAAAAAATTAAACAATAAAAAGAAAGATTTTTCTAAGAATAAGAGCTCAGTTAAAATGGAAAGGGATACTTTAGCTTAAGTGTCCATCCTACATTTTCTGAGCATCTGTGTCCTCATCTATCAATGAGGATAATTATACAGTGAAAACTCTGGTCACTGACCCACATGCACCCCACCCACCGAGTTAACTCACACCCTCAGGTGCACAGTGATGGCTGACTGCCCATCCCATTCCAAACATTCTCAGCAGCTCTAAGGCTGCAATCTGCTCCTTCCAGCCAGTCCCCTACTTGAACTCCTGTTTTGATTAACCTCCAACTACAGGTCTCAATTATACCAAAAGAGAGGGCACCTATTCTAATATTCATACCCAATGGCATTATCCAGCCCTCTTCACTAGTTATTAATTGAATATACTGTCCCTAGTCACCCTTGGAACACATGTAACTCCTTCACCCCCTGGAGCCTCCAGGCAGGTGGGCTTCAGTGCTCAAGCCTCCCCAGGGTACAGTTGAGCACCACAGAGCAAGCATAATAAGTGGGGCTTCTTCCCATAGCAGAAGAGGGGCAGGGGCTCCTTCACTGAGCCATAAAATGCCTCTCTGAAACCCCCTTCCACTGTGGGCCCTTCCCTCTTCCCCTTTCCCGCTGGCTGTGGCTTTGTCCTTGCCAAAGTGGTCAGGTCAAGTAGTAGAGTCAACTTATTTAAGTAAGCGCCTGCCAACAGTGCTTTGAAAAAAGTGATGCCCATCCCCAGAAGCAGAAGGTCACATTTAATTATGCATCAACTCATGGGCACATTTACAAGTCAGAATGTGGCCGCATGGCGTGCTTGTTAAAATTCTTACCTTTCTCCATCTTTATCTCAAGCATGTATATGTAGTAACTGCTCAGGTAAGGGGACACAGTTTGGACCCCAACGTATTTAAAATGTCTTTTTTCTGATATAGACAGCAAAATCTCAGACATTGTTCATAGAAATTTTTATCAGATATACCTTCCCAGGCAAGGGAAACAAAAGAAAAAATAAACAAATGGGACTACATCAAACTAAAAAGGTTTTGTACAGCAAAGGAAATCATCAACAAAATAAAAAGACAACCCACAGAATGGGAGAACATTATTCGCCAGTACATATGATAAGAGGTTAATATCCAAAATTTATAAAGTACTTACAAAACTCAACACCAAAAAAACAAACAACCCAATTAAAATATGGGAAAGGGACCTGAATAGACAATTCTCCAAAAAGAACATACAAATGGCCAATAGACATGTGAAAAGATGATCAATGTTACTAATCACCAGAGAAATGCAAATAAAAACCACAATGAGATACCATCTCACACCTGTCAGAATGGCTATCATCAATAAATCAACAAACAACAAGTGATGGCAAAAATGTGGAGAAAGGGGAACCCTTTTGCACTGTTGGTAGAGACGCAGACTGGTGCAGCCACTGTGGAAGGCAGTGTGGAGACTCAAAAAATTAAAAATGGATCTGCCTTTTGACCCAGTGACCCCATTTCTGGGAATATATCTAAAGGAACCCAAAACACTAATTCAAAAGAACATAAGCTCCCCTATGTTCACTGCAGCATTATTTGCAATCGCCAAGATATGGAAGAAGCTCAAGTGTCCATCAATAGATGAGTGGGCAAAACAACTATGGGACATTTACACAGTGGAATTCATTCTACTCAGCTGTAAAAAAGAAGAAAATTTTGCCCTTTGTGAGAGTATGGATGGACCTGGAGAACATTATGCTAAGTGAAATAAGCCAGTCAGAGAAAGACAAATGCCATATGATTTCAATCATATGTGGAATCTAATGAATAAACTGAACTAACAAGCAAAACAGAGACAGACTCAGATGGAGATGACAGCTAGTTGCGGGGGAAGTTATAGGGTGGAGGGATTGAGCAAAAAGGAAAAAGGACTCATGGAAGTAATCAACAGTGTGGGAATTGCTGAGGGGCCAAGAGGGGGATATAAGGAAACTAAAAGATCATTAAAAAATCATAAGTAAAAAAAATAAAAATAAAAATAAAATGTTTTTTTCTGGAGGGCAAGATTACATGGTTTTTAATTCTTCTCTCTGTGTTTACATTCCAATTTTCTGCAATGAGTAGTATATCTTATTTTATGGAGGGAAATACAGATAAATACTATTTTTCTAAAAAAGAGTTCTGTTTAAAAGGCAATATTTTCCAGAAGTCCATTTGTAAAATGTAAGGCCTATTGTGCCTGTAACAAGTCCCCTGAGTAGGGCAGCATTTTGATAAGGAGAAGGCCTGATTCGCACTTACCGCAAGTGCCCTCTCAGCCCTGACTCTGCCTCTTACTGCGAAGGAAAGTGAGTGGGGGGGACCAGAGCGTGGGCCCTCAGACCTACTGCCGGTGTCCCAGCCCTCATCCTCCACTTTCTAGCTGTGGGACTTTGGGCTGTGGCACTTCATCTCTCTGTGCTTCAGTTTCCTTCTTTGTGAAAAAGGAGTTTAATAACGACATTGCCTCACATATACACATTTACATGAGCGCGTAAGCTGCCTAACACAATGCCTGGAACACATAACAAGTGCTCAATAAAATTTGACTATGTTTCCTTTTCACCTACAATTTCCTGTAAATGTTTTGTGTTCATCTCCATTAACTCCCAACACTGGGTCCTGAGAAACACAGATAAACAGAAAGGTGACAAGAGAGTCCCTTGTGCCCACAGGTCCTAACCGGGTGGAGGTTCATGCAGGAAGGTCTCTGTGCAGGTAAAATCAAGTTTGAGTCTCAACACTAACTTCCCAGAGCAGAACTTCTCAGGGAAATGGTGAAAATGTAGCAAAGAGAACTGTTGCTAAAATGTGTAATCCACAATGGTCTTTTAAGCCACTAAGTTTGGGGGTAGTTTGTTACGTAGCAATGAATAACTAATTCACCATGGCTGAGTTTCCGAAGGGCCCTTTGATAAAGCTGTCAAAGGTGGAACATGAGTGAGCACAGGAACACCGCATACCTGCTACCCCTCACCATCTGCCAACCTCCTTACTGCAGGCAATGGCTGAGCAGATTTCTAAAATGCCAATACTGAATCTGAAGTTTGAGCATTACAGAGCTACGTGGGAATCTATATTTTATGTTCCCCTAGTGCTCAGATCCCAAAATGCAAAATAAAATGAGTTTGCAGTCTAGCACTTTGGACCCAGCGTGGGGTCCCTGAAATGGTGAGGTGCAGAGGGAAAGAAGCAGGGGGCGACAGGAGCAGCAAACCCATGGCACTGTCCTCCTCAGGTGGCAAAAATGTCTCAAAGTCCCCCTACTGCTTTCAGCCAGAACACCTGGCCTTTGAGGCCTCTGATTGTTCAGGAAGAGTCCAGCCTGTAAAAAATAGCCATATGAAATCCTCCCCTTCTCCAAACATTGGTGGTTCAGTCCTACCTACTTCTGCTTTGGTTCCATGAAAAAATGTGCAAGTTGGCAACCAGGTGGAAAGCTAAGCCCTTGTGAAAACCTACATAACCCCCAGTTCTGGTAAAGGTTGGTTGTGTGTGAAGAAAATACACCCAACAATAAAACATGTATTTGTTATAAGGAAATAAGGACAGAAATGAATTTATTATGTTACAAGGAATTATGTAATCAAAAGCAGATCCATCTGCCTGTCACTACAAAAGCCAATACTCAAGAGATAGGTGCTGATGTAAAGGAAAGTGGTTTGTTTTCAGGTGCCAGCTACCTGGAAGATGGGGGACTCGTGTCTCAAAGCCCATCTCCCCCTGTCAGTGGAGGAAGAGGTTTTAATAAGGAGGGAGAAGGGGACAGAGCAAACAGATTAAGGGAGGGGATTGAAAAGTTCTCTATGTGCAGACAAGCACAGTCCATTCCAGTAAGGCAAGTGCTAGTCCGGTGTGCATCGTCCTGGATTAGTCATCCTGGCTTCATGTCATCCTGACCTCAAATCATTCTGATTCATTGGTTGAAGTTCAGCAAATCTCCCGGAGCTGGGATGCCTGAAGGTTGGAATCTGTATCTTTTGAAGTTTGTTCCTAGGATTCTTATACAAACACACTGTTCATCCACAAGCTACATATTAGTCAGAGTGAGCACTTGCAGAGACAATGTCAAAAGAACGGTGGAGTGGGTTACAATTTCCCACCATTACAATTTTCCACTGTTACAATTACTCCCATAACCTAAAGCCATCCAGCTCTATGAACATGTGTCTTCTAAATTATTTCATTTGTTTTTGTAAATTGAGGTAACACTGCTTTATCACATTGTATAAATTTCAGGTGTGCAACATAATTATAATTTCATATCTGTGCATACTACATCAGTTCACCACCAAGTCTAGTTTCCATCTGTCCCCACACACTTGACCCACTTTACACGTTTCACCCTCCCTCCGCTCCCTTTCTCCTCCGGTCCTCACTGTTCTATTGTTGCCTGCCTCTATGAGTTTGTTTTGTTATTGTTTTTCTTTGTTCATTTGTTTTGTTCTAATTTTATATTACACTTATAAGTGAAATCATTTGTTATTTTTCTGTCTGATTTATTTCACTCAGCATAATACCCTTAAGTCCATCCATGTTGTCACAAATGCAGAATTTCACCTTTTCATGACTGAGTAGTATTCCATTGTGTGTGTGTGTGATATATTGAGGTCTGTCCAGAAAAATCCCAGCCATTGTTAATTTAACAAAAATAGTTTGTGTGATATTGACGTAACCTGGCAGCCAAGGAGAGGGGGGTGGAATATGCATGTGTGAACAATGACAACTTCACTGTACTAGTCAGTGGGGGCAGTAGACGCTGTTGAGTGAGCATGTGTACTGTGTGGCTGTCACATTCAAAATGAGCGAGTAGAGCAATGAAACTGCCTCAAATTTTGCATTAAGTTTGAACGTTCCTCTGAAGAAAGTATTCAGATGATTCAGAAGGCTTTTGGGACAATGAAATGAGTGCAACACAAAGAAAAGTATGGCACAAAACTCCAAAGTTGGACAAGACTCTGAGTGCTCCATATTGTGGAAGGCCTGCAACAAGCAGAACACCAGGGAATGTTGAATGTGTATGGATTGCAATCAACAGAGATCGGCAACCTAGGTGACTCACTCAGCACCCCTCCAGCCCATGTTTGGCCCCCTGCAACCTCTGGCTTTTCCCAAAAGTAAAATCACCTTTGAAAGGGAAGAGATTTCAGACTGTCAATGAGATTCAGGAAGATACAACAGGGTAGCTGATGGTAATTCCAACAAATGATTTTACCGGGTGTTCCGAACAACAGAAGAGATGATAGTGACCTGTGTGAGGTCCCAAGGTGCCTACTTTGAAGGGGTTGTGGCATTATTGTCCTGCATACAATGTTTCTTGTATCTTATATCTTCACTAAATGTGTTTATTTTTCATAGTATATGGCTGGATACTTTCTGGATATAATATATATATAAAATCATCTTTATCCAGTTGTCTATTGAAGGACATTTAGGTTTTTTTCATACCTTGGCTATTGTAAATAGCACTGCAGTGAACATAGGGGTGCATATGTCTTTTCCAAATCATACGGTATTTCTAATCTTATTGTTCTGAGGAAACTCCACACTGCTTTCCACAGTGGCTGCACTAATTTGCATTCCTACCTACAGTGCATGAGGGTTCCCTTTTCTTTAAATCCTCTCCAGCAATTTTTTCTTGTCTTTATGATGATAGTCATTCTAACCAGTGTAAGGTGATACTTCATTGTAGTTTTGATTTGCATTTCTGTAGTGACTGCTGATGCCGGACATCTTTTCCTTCACCTGTGGGCCATCTGCATTTCTTCTTCTTCTTTTTTTTTTTTACTATATTTATTGATTATACTATTACAGTTGTCCCATTCCCCCCCTTCACTCCACTCCATCCTGCCCACCCCCTCCCTCCCACATTCCCCCCCTATAGTTCATGTCCATGGGTCATACATATAAGTTCTTTGGCTTCTACATTTCCTATACTATTCTTAACCTCCCCCTATTTTCTACCTACCATTTATGCTACTTATTCTCTGTACTTTTTCCCCCTCTCTCTCCTCCCACTCCCCTGTTGATAACCCTCCATGTGATCTCCATTTCTGTGGTTCTGTTCCTGTTCTAGTTGTTTGCTTAGTTTGCTGTTCTTCTTGTTTTAGGTGTGGTTGTTAATAACTATGAGTTTGCTGTCATTTTTACTGTTCATATTTTTTATCTTCTTTTTCTTAGATAAATCCCTTTAACATTTCATATAATAAGGGCTTGGTGATGATGAACTCCTTGAACTTGACCTTATCTGAGAAGCACTTTATCTGCCCTTCTATTCTAAATGATAGCTTTGCTGGATACAGTAATGTTGGGTGTAGGTCCTTGTCTTTCATGACTTGGAATACTTCTTTCTAGCCCCTTCTTGCCTATAAGGTCTCTTTGGAGAAATCAGCTGACAGTCTTATGGGAACTCCTTTGGAGGTAACTGTGTCCTTTAATCTTGCTGCTTCTAAGATTCTCTCCTTCTGTTTCATCTTGGGTAATGTAATTATGATGTGCCTTGGTGTGCTCCTCCTTGGGTCCAGCTTCTTTGGGACTCTCTGAGCTTCCTGGACTTCCTGGAAGTCTATTTCCTTTGTCAGATTGGGGAAGTTCTCCTTCATTATTTGTTCAAGTAAGTTTTCAATTTTTTGTTCTTCCTCTTCTCCTTCTGGTACCCTTATAATTCGGATGTTGGAATGTTTCAAGATGTCCTGGAAGTTCCTAAGCCTCTCCTCATTTTTTTGAATTCTTGAGTCTTCATTCTTTTCTGGTTGGATGTTTCTTTCTTCCTTCTGGTCCACACCATTGATTTGAGTCCCAGTTTCCTTCCCATCACTATTGGTTCCCTGTATATTTGCTTTTGTTTCTCTTAGCATAGCCTTCATTTCTTCATCTAATTTGCGACCAAATTCAACCAATTCTGTGGGCATCCTGATTACCAGTGTTTTGAACTGTGCATCTGATAGGTTGGCTATCTCTTTGTTGCTTAGTTGTATTTTTTCTAGAGCTTTGATCTGTTCTTTCATTTGGACCATTTTTATTTTTTTGTCTTGGCTCACCTGTTACATAAAGGGGCAGAGTCTTAGGTGTTCACTGGGGCAGGGTAGTGCTGGTAGCTGCACTGTGATGCTGTACACGAGGGAGGGGCCAAGAGGGAGCAATGGCGCTAGCTCCACTCTCTGCCAGTTTTCAGTCACTCCCTCCACTACCCACAATTAAATTGGGCCCCTCTGGTGCTGATTCCCGAGTGGGTGGGCTTGTGCACGCTCTAGGCCCCTGTAGATCTCTCCAACGAACTCTCCTGTGAGGCTGGGAGTTTCTCCTGCTGCCACCTCATCCCCCATGGGTGTTTGCAATAAGAGGTTTGAAGCTTTATTTCCCTGAGCTGGAACTCTGGGGTTTCACTGTCTCTTTCGCTCCCCCGCCTTTCCTCCCAGTTTATCTATGTGCAAATGTGGGGCTGCAGGGGCTACCAGCTACCGCCTTGTGGGGTCTGCTAGCTGCAGCCTGGCCTGCCCTGTTCCACAATCCGCCACCTCACTGGGTCCACCAGCCGCCACCTTGCCGTGAGTCCTCTCTGCCCTGGCTGCCTGTCTCCGCCCCTCCTACCAGTGTGGATGAAGGTTTCTTTTTATCTTCTTGGTTGTCAGACTTCCATACAGTTAGATTTTCTGTCAGTTCTAGTTGTTTTTTGTTTTTAAATTGTTGTTGTCCTTCTTTTGGTTGTGCAAGGAGGCACAGTGTGTCTACCTACACCTCCATTTTGGCTGGAAGCCTGCATGCCTTCTTTGGGAAGATGTCTATTCAGATTCTCTGACCACTTTCGGGTTGGGTTTTCTTGTTGTTGAGATGCATGAGTTCTTTATGTATTTTGGATATTAACCCATATCAGACATATGATTTACAAATATCTTTTCCCATTTGGTAGGTTGCCTTTTGTTTTGTTGATGGTTTCCTTTGCTGTGCAGAAGCTTCTAGTTTGATAAAATCCCATTTGTTTATTTTTGCTTTGTTTCCCTTGCTGTTGAAATTGAGTCCTCAAAAACCCTGCTAAGACTGCTGTCTAGAAGAGCTTAGTACCAATGTTTTCTTCTATGTATTTTAGAGTTTCAAGTTTTCTATTCAAGTCACCTATCCATTTTGAGTTAATTTTTCTGCATGGTCTAAGATAGTGATCTAATTTTATTCTTTTGCATGTGGCTCTCCAGTTTTCCCAATAACATTTATAGAAGCCAAATATCTGTTGTTTATTTTTTTATTTACAAATTAACCATTTTATTCCAAACATTTGTTTTTAATGTTTACTCTTTGTGGGTGTGAGTGTGGGCATAGACAGAACAGGAAGCAAAAGAACTCACTTCCATTTGTGGCATAAGGGATGGGATCCCCACCAAGCCCTGGCTCATCTTAGTCATCTGGGTGGAGGTGGGGATTAACTCAACCACGGACTAGGGTGCTGTGAGAGGCAAAGTCTATATGTCACCAGACATTGTATTTCATCCCACTGGGGACCATGAAATAATAATCCCCCAATGCACTGGTGAGTATTAAGAAGGATTTCAAGCATTAGGATGCACTGTGCCTGGCATCATAGAGGAATGCCAGGAAGTCTCATGGGGAGGAAAGAAACCAGGCCTGGGACTGTATGACTGTGGTAAGTTCTTTAGCTTTTCTATATTTTTACCAGTAAAATGAGAACAATGATCCTGGTAAATCCCTATGTACTAAATAGCAAACATGCACCAGGCAGTGGGCTATAGTTTATCAATTTCCCAAAATACTAATATCTGATAAGAAAATTAAACAACTTGATAGCCAATAATCAAGCTGGGATTTAGCCTCAGGTCTCTCCGACCCCAAAAACATATGCTGTTAACCACTGAACCACACTACCTCTGCCTCGCAATGGTCAAGTTGAATAATGCAAGAGAAACTAATGGGTCAACCATAAAGTGATAATCAGATGTCATGGCTGTCTGTTACTTTTAATTATTAATAACTAAGAGAATTATAGAGGCTAAGGTCATAACTTCTAACAAATGGCAGTACAAAGCAGACTAGTGCTGGACATAGATGTTTGTAATATGCACACAAGTAAGGAAAAAGTAAACCAAAACATTAACATATAGGTGAAATCCAAAGAAATAAAAGGAACTAACATTAAGCAAAAAGAGACAACTGGCACATCCGTTTGATTAGATCCTGCTTACCCGTCTGCTGAGATCTCAGTTGCTTTTCTGTGAACCAGGGGCTTAGTTAAACTAATAAGCTATTATCCTTCAACAGAGTGTTTAAATGGGACCCATGTCAATGAATTTACTTAGCTCTTTTTCTGTATTTAAGTCAAGGTTGGCCTCTGTGATGAATTTCAAGCATTGTTCCAGTGGCCAAGTGCACACAGAGAGGCAGCCAAGAATAAAGACTGAGCTGGGACAAAGACCAAAATGGAGCCAGAGTAATGGGTTTTCCACATGAGTTTTCTGTTCAAGGAAAATTTATGCTCTGAGTTGGTGGTAGGGATCCTCACAAAGGCAGCGGGACTTTGGTTTCAGAACCTGCACAAAGCCCAAACTCTCTGCTTCCTAAGAAAGAAGAGGAGACAGACCAACTTCTCCCAGAAATGCTTCCTCCTGACTTGAGTGTTGGAAATGAACTGCCCAGCCCACTTGCCAGGATCAAGAATTTTGGTAAAATTAAATTCTGAAATATTAGAATAATAGCCCCTTTAGAATCATTGAATTCCATGAATTCCTTGAGGGCATGGACCATTTCGGATTCATATTTTCTCCCTCAGTGCCTAGCTCAGAGTCTGGCACTCTGAGAGTGCCCGTTTCATTATCTCTTCTGGCACTCAGAAGAGATAATGAAATGAAATGTTTCTGTAGCCCTAATATATTCAGGGGCCTTCCTGCCCCAGTCTCTGAAATCATGTTCAGGTGAGCAAGGTCTAGCCCCTAAGAGAAAATGTGAAAGAATTCCTATTCACTTATGTTTCTCAGGAAACCTGAATGGAGAGCCAGTTAACAACCACCAAGTACTCCTGCCTCTTCGCTCAGCTCTCCCACCTCCAGCACCAGTCCCTCCTGACAACATCTCCCCAACTCCCTCCAGCCCTGGCCTCGTGGGCAGTTTCCCTCCTTCACCCTCACCCCCAGCTCTTTATACCATATTTCAGCTCATCTTCTCCAGCTGAGTCCTTCTCCCTTTCTCTTCTGGCCATCTCTTTCTCTCTACCTCTTAGTGATATTATATATGACAAAAGCTCTGAGAACCAGGATGGCAACCACAAACCCATCTTGGATGGGAAGGGGGAGGTGTCAAATGCAAAGGCGGCAAATCAGGGTAATCAAAGGCAACGTTTAGCAGGAAGGCAAGCCAGGAAACACTGCTCTCCACCACAGCATGATGAAGGACCATCCTCGGTGGGTTAATAAACAGGTGGATACATAGAATGTCAAGGCCTGCAAGGACCCAGAGCCCACCTTATTCTCTCTCACTCTCCTACCAGCATCAGAAATTCTCTTTGTATTATCCAAAGTTTACCCAGCTTCCAGGGGAACACCTGGGAATCAGGAATTGAGGCACAGTTCTTCCTGACCCCTAAATAATAAAGGTTCAGGAGGCTCAGTCTGGAGTGGGAAGCCTCAGGCAAGGCTAAGCCCAGAGTCTGCTCCAAATGAACAGGACCTGCCACAGCTACCTCTCCTCTCAGAAAATTCCTGAAGCAATAGCTAGGGAAGACCAAGAAGCAAAGGAGATAAAGGAAGGAATAGCAGGGGAGGGTGGGTACAGTGCTGCTACTACCCGGGCTCAGAACCTTAGCCAATTCCACAGCCTGTCTGGGCAACAGATCCTCCAGGACTCCGGACCCAGAATGGCCTACAGTCCTGAGACTGTGGCCTTTAGTTCCTTGCCACCTTGCTCCCAACTTTAAGGGCAAAGCTGTTTTGGAATGGTCATTCTCTCTATTTCTCTTCTTCCCCAAGAACTTGTCTGTGCTTACCAAAGCCATCTGCCAAGGAAGGGGGCTTCATTTGATGTGGGCAGGAGTCCCCAGTAGACTTGCCACTGGAAGCCATTTTTAAATAAGTGCACCCACACATCCACATCATCTCCTTGCCCCAGAAGGCAAGAATCTGGCATCATCTCCCAGCTCATAAGCACACTCTTTGCTGCTCACAGGCAAAGTTTGATTTTCCATATGTACATGTCAAAAGGTCACATAAGACTAAAATCTACCTTCTCAGCAGCCCCCTGGGGCTGCACTGACTTTCAGAGGCAGCATCTGGCAGATGTTGCAGCAGGAGCGAACGGTGGTACAGTGAAGCATTTTCAGTAACTGTGAGCATGTGCTTCCTCATTGTGCCATTGGGCAGCCATCCAATAATACCAGCTGTTGTCATGGAGATGCTTCCAAAACGGCTTGATGGGCTGCACCACCTGGGATCATCAGAGAAATAATGTGAGTGCATGTGAAATGTGAGTGAGGATTTATTCAAAGGGGAACAGTGGCAACATTTGATCAGAATGGCTTTGGAAAAGGCAAAGACTATAAATAAAAATAAAAATAAAAATAAACCTCTCTCGTTTGGGCAAAGGTCAGAGGAATCTAATATGGTTTTTGATACAAGGATGAGAACTGAACATTTACATTGCTAACCATACTAAGGTGCCAATCCAAGACAGCCTCTTCTATTAGCAAGCAAATAAAATGATTTGAGCACCTGCTGTGTGGTGGTCCCTGTCTACGTGCTCTGGATTGTGGACAACCCAAAGATGAATCAAACATATTCAAGAGGCTCTTTGATGCAGTCTCCCATCAGACAGAGCTCGTTTAAATCCCAGCTCCCCCAGGCTCTGGCTGAGTGTCTTTTTACATGTTACCAAACCTCTCTGTACTCCAATTTCCTCATCTTAGAAATACTGCCTGTCTCATAGGCCGTGGGGATTCAGTGGTATAGTACATTTTAAGGGGCATAGCACAGCCCATTGTCAGTGCTTAAAAATTACATGTGACTGATTCTAGTAAGCTACTTTTTAATAAGGTCCAAGGTAGACCCTGGTCAGTGCTACACTGGGAGGAGTTGTTTAAAAAGAGAAAGAAGTACGCGCAAGAGGAGCAGGGAAGCCTTTTGAATGAGGAGACACAGCCAAACTTCACAACACCTGTTTCCCTATAAGGTGCTGATAGGAAAGATATCTTTGTCTTGAATTTTCAAACTTATTTTAATGAAAAGGCTTAGAAGGCAGAGAGAAATGTCCGCAGATAAAAATTAACCCACGGGTTAATTTTAAGAAGGCAAAATGATCGATAGTAACAACCAGTTATTAACTCCCATAGGTTGTGAAATCTAAGACATCAATACTTCATGTCCCACCAATGAAGAGCAGAGCCACAAACTGAACCACGACACAGTGTTTTCTTTTCTTTTTTTATCCTCACCTCAGAATATGTTTTGTTTTGTTTTGTTTATTGCTTTTAGAGGAAGGTGGAGAGAGAAACATCAATCTGTTGCCTCCTATATGTGCCCAACCAGGGACTGAACCCACAACCTAGGTGTGTGCCCTGACCGGAATCAAACCTGCACCCTTTTGGTTCATGGGACAACGTGCCAATCAAGTGAACCATTCAGCAAGGGCTGAATGTTTCAGTGTTTTCTTAATAACAACTGTAAGATGCATCATTTCAGAATTGTTCAATGTTGAAAATAAATGTGTATCTGAGAATCAGTGAAGTATGGTATTTGCCATACTCTGTAATAACAGTGATGCATTTTTAAAGCACCTTTTCCACTTTTGAATCTCCACTATTAAATAGTTATAATGGAGTCCATTTGACAGATGAGGAAACCAAGACATGCACAGAGCAGTGAAGCAATTTTTCTATGGTCTTATAACTGGAAAATACTGAAGCTGGCAATCTGATTCAGAGCTGTCTGACAAAAAAAAAAAAGTCCAAAGGCTTATGTACCAAGCTAAAAACAAAAGACATAAAACCCCAAACAGTGGGAGAAGGGACAGGGAGAAGTGCCGTGGACTTGGTCATATCCTAGAGAGTCTGAATGCCAGGGAAAGGACTGGCCATCCACTCCAGGATCATCTACCGAGCCCTGCTGTATGGCAGGCACTGTGCTGAGCACTGAGTAAGAGACAGAGTGGGTCCAGGCCTTCACGGAGCTCACAGCTGAGCAAGGGATCAGCAGCCAGCTGAACCATTCAGGGGGATGCTTGCCAGGATGAAGGTGTGCATAGTTCACACATAAGAGGAAACTTTGACCCAGTGCTAGAGGTTTGGGGAGGGCTTCCCAGAGGAAGTGACTTTTCCTGATGATTCTTAGAATGGGTCGGAAGAGGAAAAGGGTGTAGCACCTAGCAATGATGCTCACCAAGCATCCCATGTGCTCCCCTACATTACCCAGCCTCCCTTGCAGTTAGGTTGGGCCATGTGACCAATTTTGGCCAAGAGAGAAATTGACCTGTGAGGGAGTTAAGAATCAGGTGCCTCTTTTAACTTCTTTTCCTTTGTACCAGTGACCCTGGAGGCCACTTCTCCAGGCAGAGAAGGACCACCCAACCCACACTGCACATTGCAGGAGTGAGACATAAACTTTAATGTGCTAAGTGACTGAAATCAGGGGGTTCATGTATTATCACCAAATAACTGATCCTGACTAATCCAATAAGAGAGTGTTCCATAGAGGGAAAACAGAATTTGCAAAAGGAAAAAAAAAAAAAAGGAACTTGGAGGAATTGAATACTTCCTGTGCCTGGAGCAAGAGCACCAGGTGCTGGTGGCATGAGATGAAGCCAGAGAGGTGGGGGTGGCTCCCAGGACCCTGCAGGCCATGTAGGAAGTTTGGGCTGCTGTGTCTCAGAGAATGGATTAAAGCCAGAGACAGACTGGATGACAGAGGCTGGAGACAGATGTGAGGATACTACGACATGGAGTCCATGAGGATAACAAGTGAGATTGCTAGGTCAAAGTTGCCTCCAAGGTCAAGATTGAGACACTGGGATAATGGTGGTGTGCTCAACATGGATGGGAAAACCCAAACAGAAACTGATATATAGGGGACGTTAATGGGTCCTACTTGGCACATGTCAAGGCTGAGGTTCTAAAGGAGTATCATATCAGGCAAGGGGATTCATGAAACAGGACTTAATTCAGGAGCTGCTCTCTACTTATTCCGGGGCTGCAATTCCTTCCTGATTCTCCCATTCACAACAGGTTCAGTTAGACATACTCTCTAGATTAAGGTCTCTGATGATGCAGCCTGGGTTTTCCTAAATGTTTCTAAAGACCAATTAATTACACTACTTTATCTATCAGCTTTTTCTGGAATGAGCTTCTAAAGCACAATGAGACAGTTGTCATTAAAGCCATGGAACAGCTCCCGGAGAGTAGTAGTTAGCAATTAGATAGTGTGTTTTTCTTTGTGGCTGCCACCTCAAGGGCCTGTGGGAAACTACAAAGAAGTAGGGGTATAGAGATGTTGGGAAGGAAGGGAGCACTCGCAGGCCTCAAAGCCACCATCTGGTGAATCGCTCCCAAGAGAGGAGTGTGCTGAGACCTGGGGATGGTTTGCTGGGATGGCTCCCACCGGCTCCAGAATCTGATGATTAACCATCCAAGATTCGTGTGAGCTGGTTGATAGCTCAAAGTTGGCCATGGTGAGAGGATTTATGGCACAGAAATCAACAAATGCTACAAATTAGGACTTTTTGTGGCAGGAGAGGGAAGCCAGTTTACCAGCAGACCACTGGTTCATACCAAAAGAAGGTTTCAGGAATGTGGGGGTGGATGTCAACTCAATATCTGGTTTCATTCAATTCTCCTATGAATATCCAAGAGTTATTTGTGATACCTGCTTTTCCCTCATCCTCTGGTTCCAGTTCATCAAATCCTCCCAATTCTGTCTCCCAAATATATCTTCATTATCTGCCCCCTGTTCTCCTTATGTAGCATCCTTTTCCTTCTCACTCACTACACTCTAACCGCACCAAGAACTCCTCCAGTCTGTGACTTTATGTACCTTGGTCCATCCTCCTAGAACGCTCCTCCCCCATTAAGAATGGTTGGGTTCTTCTCATTTTCATGTTTCAACTTAAATGTCAATTCTTTTGAAAACCTCCCGAGACCACACCATCTAACAGAGTACCCCCTACATTTTTTTCCCTTTTTTTACTTTATCTCTTTCAAAGCACTTTTTACACTTTATTTTGTTACCTAATCTTTTTGTGGGCTTCCCGTGGGCCTGCAAACTCCATGAGGGCAAGTTTATTTTCTACTCTTCCCCATGCCTCCCACAGAATCTGGCACACAGTCAGGGGTCAATAAGTATTTACTGTAGAAACATCTTATGAAGTGGGAAGTCCCCAATTTTCTAATTGTGAGTGGCACCAGGACCCCCTTTATCAAAGTCTGGATGTCCTTAGTTTGGAGGGTGTTGTTATAAAAAAATTCAAACCAGTGAAACTCACAAGATGGATGATTTCACTGATGCCATGAGGCCTCTCCATCAGCCCCACAGAATTAAAAGGATGAACATTTCCTGCCTTCCTGCTGTTTAGTGCATTTCAAAACAGATCTATCCAAGTTACTGAGTTCACTTCTTCCACTGCATTATTTTGCAGCTTCCTCTCATCACCAGTCCAACCCCAGGTAAAATCAAGGGGAAGAATTTGCCTGTCACATACACCTAAGCCTGATGTGTTTATTGGTGATGCTCTTTTCTTCTCTGTGAAACTTCCTAACGTCATAGCACATGCAGGACCTGCCTCGGAAGTACAGAAGGATTTGGGCCTACCAGATGTGTTGGCTCCTCCTATGTGTCCAACACAGCATTAGATAAACGCCAAATGTGTGTAGAACAACCACCTCAGTGGGGGAAAGCAAAATGTTCTAAGGTGAGAGGATGCAGAGATCACTGGCTAAAGCCATACCTCATGATGGTACTGGGGACAGGGACACCCTAATGACAGACCCCAATGACCTCCACTTCCTGGGGGTTGCAGCCTATATTATCCCTTCCCCTAAGTGTGAAGAAACTGTGACTTACTTCTACTCAAAAGAACAAGGCAAAGATGAAGGGATTTTACTCATATAAGGTCCAAAATCAGTTTATTTTGAGTTAATCTACAAAGAGATTATGCTCAATGGGTCTTACTTAATCAGGTGATGCCCTTCAAACAGGGACTGTGTCATCATCCTTCAAGTGAGAGAAATTCTCCTTGACAGCTTGATGAAGTACGTAGCTATGGTAAGGAAGCCCATTCAGCAAGGGACAGAGGGCAGTCTCTAGGACCTAAGGGAATTTTCTGTCCCGCAGCCAGAAAACACTTGGAACACTCAATCATACAACCACAGGGAAATGTGTGACAACCTCGGTCACACAACAACACAAATGAGCATGAGCAGAGAAGTAGATTCTTTCCCGGTTGAGCCTCCAAATGAGAATGCAACCCAAGTAACACCTTGATTGCAGCCTTGTGAAACAGCAGAAGACCCAGTTAAAATATACCTTAAGCATGTGGGGATTTGTTGTGCAGCACTAGACCACCAACACAGGCAGTGACACGGGCTAATCCAAGGAAATAATAACCAGAAAAATCACCAACACCCAGCCTCTGTAATGCCCTACTTATGGCAGTTGTGGGTCATTTCTGTTTTCATACAAAGAATTTCAGGTACTCCTTAAGGGGTTAACGTGCTCATTCAGTTTGCGGAGCACCTCCTATGTGCCAGGCCTTGTACTGGAGGCTAAGGACTCAAACATAACTATGACCCTGTTTTTCTTTCAAGGAGTTTACAAACTAGGAGGACAAATAATGCAAGTCACCCCTCCATGGGCACATATTTCCAGAGGGCTGACAGTGTGGCAGGCACTGTGATAAGCACTGTGGCCAGAAAAGGATAAAGACACGCTCACCTTGAGGTGTCAGTCAGATTAGGGAGAGTTGGAGCCAGCTCACACTGGCTCACAAAAGCCAACTGCTAAATTTTCAGTAATTAGGACCTAGTTGTTAAACACAGCCATTATTAAAAATTAAATCATTTCAACTTAAAAATTAAATAAATTATTAAAAATAAAGGTAATACATACTCAAAACCCATCAAGTCCTAATTATTTTTCTACATTTTACTATTATTTATGCTCTTGAAGTTATATACATATGTGGCATATATATGGTGAAATTTTATACCATTAATGATTTCACAATGGAAGCTTGAAAGCAGCCATAGTGTGTTTATTTACACCACAGAATTTGGCAAACACTACAAATGTGAGCTTGACTTAGTGTTTTGTTGATCGTATAGACTTAGGAAATGTGGTAGAGAAATGTTAATAATGCAGTAAACATAAAGGCGTGTCCTGTCTGTAGTCGTTATACTCAAACAAAAAATTAAGGAAACATTTTTTCAGTACTCAAAAACTCTTGTCTGATTCAGCAAAAAGTCATTCATGTTATTGATGACCAAGTTTTGATGTACATCTTCAATGTTTCACTTTCATTTTACTTATTAACATAAATGAAAGTACCAACCACCATTTATGACAGAACTACACTGGCTCATTCAATGACCAGAAAGACTTCTTTGCTGAATCAGGAAGTCATTAAGTATGTGTCCGTAGTCTAATTTTGTCAAATAATGGTTGAATTACAACCATAAATTAGCTAATATAAAATGCCGGCCAAAATGAGTGAAAGCATTCTGTGAGAGTCAGTAACTATATAGAATTTACAATAGAGACTATTGAGTATTTTATTTTATTTTTTAAAGATTTTATTTATTTGTTTTTAGAGACGGGAATGTAGGGAAACAGAGAAGGAGTCAAACATCAATGTGTGGTTGCCTCTCGTGCACCCCCAACTAGGACCCGGCCCCCATCCCAGGCATGTGCCCTGACTGGGAATCAAACCAGCAACCCTTTAGTTTGCAGGCCGGCACTCAATCCACTGAGCTACACCAGTGAGGGCAATTGTGTATCTTATTATTATTAAATAACCAATACACATCCTTTTTACCAGCAAAATATAATACACTTATGTACGCATAAACATGCACACATTTTTTTTCCGTGAGAGTTGGTTGTGAACATTGATCAGCGCATCGCTGGTGGAGACGGACACAGATGACTATCGGTGAGTTTAGAGCAATCATCCAAGCGTGTATAAAATCATGAGGCAGTAGTGGGGAGTCATTTCTCTCTCTAACTGGAAGGGTTTGATGGGGTGATTTCTGACCCAGGTCACTGCTCTCAGCTAGGTTTGGGAGTGTGTGGTTGTACAGGCTAAGGTAAGCACCAACTTCCCACATCACCTTTTCTCCAACCTGGCACAGGCTGCCCAACCCTGGGCCTCCTTCCAGCTCAATCAGGAAAAAGGCATTTGGAAAGCATTTCCCTTTCTTAGTCCTGGTTCCAGTGCTTCCCACAATCCAGCAGACAGGACCACACTGCCTGAGGCAGCAAGACCTCCTGCAAAGGAGAAGGGCAGTGGAGTCAAGGAGTTCACCAAAAAACACATCACCTGTCAGGGAGGAAGCATCCTGCTCTGAGCCAGGCTCTGTGCTGTGAGTTTTACCCTCACATCTCATTTCATCCTCAGACAACACAGTGAGGGCATCTCTCTTATCAACCTCAGTTTACAGAGGGGGAAGCTTGGGGAGAGGAAGTGATTGGCCTGAGCAGCTCATACTTCTGGTCCACGCTCAGGTCAGGATTTGACCCCAGGTAAATGCACCACGTGCATGCTCAAGCGATGAGTGAGGCCAGACCTTCCCCAGCCATCTTGGTAAAGACAAAAATGTGCACAAGACAGGAAGGCATGGTAACAGAAGGCGTCATCCATAGCCATTACGATGACAATGATGACAGCAACGATGATGACGATGAAGTACCTAGAAGAGCAAGAACAAAATTCTTCCATAGCATTTGATTTTCAAATTTCTTTGCTGTTACATTGTTTCCTCCAGCCAACAGGAAATAAGTTTTTCATTCTCTTCAGTATATTCTACTGATGGGAATTACAGCAAAGAACAAGGCAGACCAGAAGAAACAAATAACAGAGACACTCTAATGACACACACACCAGACTACATCAGGAGCACGTCTATTTATTTAATCCTCACCCAGGGGTATGTTTATTGATTTTAGAGAGAGAGGAAAGGGGAGAGATAGAGAGAAACATCAATCAGTTACCTTCCGTACAGAACTCGACCAGAGATCAAACCTGCAACCTAGGTATGTGCCCTGACTGGAGACTGAACCACAGCTTTTTGATTGTGGGATGACTGTCCAACCACCTGAGCCACCCAGCAAGGGTGTACATCTATTTTTGCTTTCCATTGTACCAAAGGGTACCAGTCTGGTGCCTAGCCAGAGAAGGTACTCATTAAATATTTGTTGATGAACAGCTGAATTGCATAAGGGTCAATCATACCTGAGTACAGCCTTATGTTCCCCTCTCCAAAGGTGAAGAAGCTCCCAAATGTACTCAGTGTCTGCCTGCCCTGGGTGACTTGTGGGAGAAGACCTGCCAGCCCACATCCTGACTGACCCACCCACTCAGAGCATAGCCCCTGGAAAAGGAAGCTCTGGGTCACCCACCTTAGGACATGGCCCCCTAGACCTCTGTTTGCCCCCTCAGTCACTGGAGAAGCCAGACCCCACTGCAGGAGGGCACATTCCAGCCAGCAGGCTGCCTGGAAGACAGACAGGGTGAGCCCTCCCCTCTGGAATGGAAGGACAATAGCTGTGAGCCCCAATTAAAAAGCTATGAGGTGACCATGAAAACCAGGTTCTTCCTCTCCAGACCATCAAACTCCCGGCCCTCCCCAGGCCCTCCCCATGGCCTAGAGAAGCAGGGAGGCCTCCAGTTCCCATTCCAAGGGCTCAGCAGTGCTGTTAGACCCATGCCTGCAGCCCTTAAGGACTCTGTGGTCCTGGGGAGCGGGGCACTCAGCTGAAAGCAAAGGCTGGTGGACATGTACAATACTGGCAACGAACTTTATTGTAATGATTGGAAAAGAGATATCTGTCAACTGAGGAAATTGTAGAGGGGAAGAAGAGTTGCGACAAGAAGAAAATTAAAATCTCCATAATCCCTCTTCCAAGAGGCAGCACTGTTGGTACTGGTTACGCTGCTCACAGCCTTCCGTCTCCACACGTGCTGTTTCTTACATTGTGTTCATTGGAATCCTTCACAGGAGACTGTTGAGAAATCTGTGCTATGTGGAAAGAGAGGGAGATTCCAGATCCCATTTTTACAACATCACAAATCCCCTCCAACTCCCAGTTTTTGGCAACCAGGAAGGATGAAGGGAGCTCCAGAATTATGGTTGGTACTGAAGTTGAATTATGGTTGATACTAGAGTTCTCACCACCCTGGCAAGCAGAGGTTTGGAGTGAGATTTACCTTGATTTAGAAAAATAAAGAAATATGGCATTTCTTATACCCATGGTATGGAGTAAAATTCATTCCACCTGAATGGATGGGTGGATTGACGGATGGCTGCTTGGATAGCAGGCAAGAGAGCGAGTCAGAGAAAGGCACAGAAAAGGAGAGACAGAAACAGAAAACAAGAGAGACACATATATATGCTTGTATGTGCATAGAAAATTCTAGAAGGATACTTAGTGTGAACAGTGGTTCCGTCTTGGTGAGTAGATAAAACTGGACATTTGGATTGTTATTTCATATAGCTGTGCACTATTCTGAATATTTTATCATGAACAAGCATTACTTGTGATTTTCCCATTTCAGGTATTATAAATGTTAGGTTCCATGGCAAAGGGGCATTAAGGCTGCAGATGGAATTAAGTTTGCTAATCAGCTAACCCTCAAACAGGGAGATGATCTTAGAGTATTCAGGTGGGCCCAAGGTAATCACAAGCATCCTCACAAGTGGAAGAAGGAAGCAGAAGAGGATCAGAGAAAGAGGTGCAATGGAAGATGCCTTGTGAAATATCGCTGGCTTTGATGATGGAGGAAAAGGCCACAGCCAAGAAATGGGAGTGGCCTATTGAAACTAGAAAAGGAAAGAAAACAAATTTTCCCCTGGAGCCTCCAGAAGGGCATGCAGCCCCTAACACCTTGATTTTAGCTCAGTGAGATCCACGTCAGACCTCTGACCTGATGCAACCACCTATCCCTGTCCTCCCTCAGAGCAACAGACACACACTGGACAGTTTGGCCGGGCTGCTGGTGACCCAGGCCTCCGAGCCCAAGAGCCTCTGCCTGGCTGCCCACTCTAGTCCTGGCATCGATGGAAGACTTCTACTCCCACTGTTTATTGTTGCTGTTATTCAAAGGAACAGCAGGAACACTGAGAGAAATGACTGGAGGAATGAATTATTAATGCTTGCAAAAGAAATTTCTAACTCTATTTGTATCCTATCGTCGGCTCTGTCTCTCATGCCAAGGCACTGATTTTATTATACAGCAGATCAAGACACAAGGCACATGTGGCCACATTGGATTTGGTCGATTAACAAGGGTGAGAAGGACTGTAAACTGTGGGTAGTTTATTGATGGTGCCACTTTGCATAGTGATGCTTTGTGCCTTTCTCCCCTGGCTTCAGCAGGCGCCTCGCTTCTTTTGTGATCAAGGCCCATGGTTGCTGTGAAAAATGCTGCTGATTTGATGCTGAAAGTTGTACAAAGAAATCCCTGCATAGGTTCTGGCCCAGTTTCTTCTCAAAGATTAAAACTAGAAAAATTGATGTGATAGACATTTATTTCATTAGTAAACCAACTCTTTTGTCCTTGGGCAGCCAGAAGGTCAGATACAGCCCATACAAACACACACATCTATGAACCCCTGGGCACACACACTCAGTACATGCCGTGGGATCCATGCTTAAACACGTACACATACACACACACCAACGCTGCTCTGCCATTTTGTCTCAGACATGCCAGGAGCGGGGAGGTGTGGTCTGGTCCTCTGGGTTTTTCCCTCTGAGTGAAGAATTCTAATTCAGAAACTACCCCAGCTCTGGGGAAATAATCTTTAGATTAGTTTGTCTACTGGCCAGGAACATGCTCAATTTTTTAAAAGCACCTTATTTCAAGAAATGCAGAGGACTCCTAGGTATCCTGAAGCCCCAGGGAAGTACTGCTGAGGGATTCCAGAGCTCTCCTTGCTGACGGCAGCTCTGAGTTGTGCGCACGCGTGTCCCTCTGCAGCTTCCTGCTTGTCATCATAGGAAAATCACTTAGCTTCTCTGTGCCTCAGCTTCCTCATTTGTAGGTAATAATTGTACTTCCCTTGGAGGGTTGTTGTTATGATGATGAATTCAAATTATGCATGTGCCTTGTTTACCAGAGCACCAGGCAAATACTAAATGCTCCATAAATGCTGCCTCTGCTATTATTCCAGGTCCTGCAGCCACCTAATCTCTCAACTATTTAGAAACACACACACAGCAAAATATGGGTACATATAAAGCGGCTCAAGGATTAGGAAAGGAGACTGAAAATGAGTGATCAGTAAGGTAGTTTTAAAAATCTAAGAGAAGATTTTATATTGGAAACAAGGGCAGATGTAGAATATATAAAATTTACCTATGTGCACTTTTTTGCCCAAATTTTTGAGGAAAAATAGTGTATGCATTATACATGGGTAGTACTAATTCTGTAGCTACATGAATGTTTTTAATTCTTTTATTTATGCTTATGCATTAAAAGTGTAACTTTAGAAAGCATAACAATATCCATATGCAAAATAATACCCTAGAACACAACAATCGGTTTTGTTTCTAAATATAAATAAACATTGAATTAAAAAGTTAAAACAAAAATTTTTTCCTAAAAGTCTGGGCCAAAAACATAGGTGCGCATTATACACAGTAAAATACGGTATTTGATCTCTATTACTGATTGAATCATGACTCCCCAAATTTCCTGTTGAGAAGCTAACCCTCAGTACCTCAGAATGTGACTTTACTTGAGAATAGGTTGTTATAGAAGTAATTAGTTAAGACAAGGTCGTATGAGTGGTGCCCCTACATAAAGAAAAAATACAGATGCAGTTCATCATGGGAACATGAGAAGAGATCAGAGTGATGTTATCTAAAACCCAAGGAACACCAACAATTGTCAGTAAGCATCAGAATCTGGGAGAGGCATGGAACAGATTTTCACTTACAAGCTTCAAAGGAACCAGCCTGCTGATTGCTTTGATATTAGGCTTCCAGCCTCCAAAAATGTGAGACAATAAATGTCTGTTGTTTAAGCCAAAAAAAAAGGAAAAGGAAATAAACATGCACACACACCCCGAAGAGGTGGTACCTGAAGAGGCAATGCTCAAAATCTGGCCTTCCGTCTGGACGGCTCTTTTCCCATGGTTTTGAAAGCACTTAGTATCCATTTATCACTTTTGCCTCGTAAAACCTTGTGGTGTAGGAAGGCTGGCATTATTGGCTCTATTTTTTTTTAAGGGAGGAAATAAAGGCACACAGAGATCACAAGATGTGCCTGCAAAAATTCACTGCAGCACTTTACACACACGCGCACACACGTGGGAATGGCCAGCAGCTCAGGAGGGTACATGAAGATGGAGCTTTGTATACGATCGTGTACAGTCATTAAAACATCACGCCTCCCACTTTTCCAGGATGTGGGGGTTGTGTCAGCTATGATGACACGTGAACAGAGAAGGGTGCAAGCTGGCTGCTCAGGAAGACTTCTGCTATACAACCCAAGAGAGAAATAGGCCAAAATATCAACCTCGTTCCCAATGGGAGGTTATGTTTGCCTGATTTGTTTTCCTTTATGCTGTCCAGTGTTTTCCAAAATTTTCACGATGGGACTGTATTGTTTTTATAATTAAATAAGAGAAATAAGCTACTGAGTCACAGCTACTCCCCTGAGTGCTTACAGCTCCTGGCGGCAGAGCCATGCCCTGAGTCTGTCAGCAATAGAAGGGAGGTGACCATTCCTGCCACCTCCTGGCCACTGGGCTAGCCTTTGGCCCCAACAATCCCCAAGGAAATGAATCAACTATCCAATACCAATAATTGCACTTTCAAAACATCCCACTAAACTAGACTTGATACTGACCCCCACTCTGTCAGTGCTATTGTCTCAGAGAGAGGAGAAAGCACACTGGCCCCTTTCAAAATCAGAGTCAAAAGCATAGTCAGAGTTTATTGAGCATCTACTGTGGTGCCCATATTCTCCACCTGCAGAGCGGGCTGGTGGTGGGGGATCTACTGGTACACACAGGATTCAGAACCCGTGCAGAGACCCAGCTGGTTCCCCTCTAAGTGAATACTGGGGAGAATGTCCACTCAGATGCCTGCTCAGGTCGTGTGCTTTGGTGAGGGCTTTGCCGTGGGAAGGAAAACTAAGGGATGATTTCACAGTGGTAATTAGCTTCTCTGAGACTGAAGCTCTGCCATGGGCCTTCCCTTCCTCCCAAAGCTGTTATAAGGATGCCTGAGACCCAGAGGGTCACACAGCTGCTCAGGGTAAAGTGGGGATCACAGCTCCTGGCTCTCAGACCAGTGCTGTCTGTATTGACCAATGCAGAAGTGAGCCGGCACTCATTCATTCATTCATTTATTCAGCAATCCATAACTGAGCATTTGCTGATTAAGTACCAGCCACTATTCTAGGGACCAGCACCAGCGAGGTCTCTGCCCTCAGAAGACCTACTTTCCAGTAGAGCAAGACAGGTGACAAATGAGCCAGTATTCAGGAAATGTCATTTCAGGCTGTTGAAAGTGCTGTAAAGAAAATAAAATAGGGTTGCATTCGTCATTAGCAGAATAATGGCCCTCAAAGATGCCCAAGTCCTAAAACACAGAGCCTGTGACTATGTAATATTAATTACACTGCCAAAGGGAATTAAAGTTGCAGGTGGAATTAAGTTTGCTAATATGCTCACTTTAAGCCAAGAAGAGTGTCTTGGAGCATCCAGGGGGCTCAATGTGTACACAGGGTCCTCAAGACCTGTGAAGAGTTGGAAGATGTCAGGACGGAAGGTCAGAAAGGTACAAGTCTGCTAGCTTTGAAGATGGAGGAGGGGCCATAAGCCAAAGAATGTGGAAGGCCTCGGGAAGCTGAAAACGGCAAGAAAACATTCTCCCTCAAGCCTCCAGAAGGAATGCAGTCCGGCCAACACCTGGGTCTCCTGTGAGACCTGTGTCAGACCTCTGCCCTACAGAACTGTAGGATGACACGCTTGCATTGTTTAAAGCCACTATCTGTTACAGCACAAACAGGAAACTAGCAGAGCCCCAAAACCCCCTCCTCAGAGAGGCTTCCCTGACTGCCTGCTGAATCAAGGGTGTCCAACATTTTGGCATCTCTGGGCCACACTGGAAGAAGAGTTGTCTTGGGCCACACATTAAATACATTGCGACATGTAATCACAAAAAAAAATGTCGTGTTTTAAGTAAATTTACGATTTTGTGTTGGGCCGCATTCATAGTTATCCTGAGCCGCTTGTGGCCTGCGTGCTGCAGGTTGGACACCCCTGCGTGACGGAAGTTCTGCTATCTGCTGCCACAGGTTTCTTCACAGAACTTATCGGGATATTAATTCAACGGTTCATTGTTATTGACTGTAAACAGTTAGAGTGTGTCATATCTAAATGATAAGAAGCACCACTCCTGAGCAGAACTGTCCAGGCTGGCAAGAGGAGAGGAAGAAGGGGAGAGGAGGTGGGGAGGGGAAGGAATGGGAGGAGAGGAGAGGCAGGAGCAGGCACAAAACCAGGGCTAAAACCAGTCAGGATAAAGGAAAGCATGGCCTGTCCCCAGAGGGCATGCACCTAGGGGCTTACTTTCCCACTCCAGGGATCAGCTGGGCAGACAGAACACAGGCTCGGAGGCATGTCAGTCCCCAGCAGGCTCATCCTCCCACTAGTTCCTGAATACTCAGCTTTTACTTCGTTTCTTTTCTTTTTTTTTTTTTTTTTTAATCCTTATCCAAGGATATTTTCATTGCTTTTAGAGGGAGAGGGAGAGGGGAAGAGGGGGAGGGAGAGACAGAGACATTAATCAGTTGCCTCCTGTACGTGCCGAGGATGGAACCTACAACCTAGGTTTGTGTGCTGACTGAGGATCGAACCCACCACCTATCGGTTTACAGGATGACGCTGCAACCAACTGAGCCACCAGCCAGGGCTCATCTTTATTTTCTGAGCAGCTATTTGACCTCATGTTCCTGAATATTCATTTCAAGCAGGCTGCACAGCATTTCTGGAAGCAGTCAGGGTAGAAATCACCAAGTGTAGAAGCATCCCCTGCCTTCAAACAAGTGAGAACGGCCCACAGGAGCCCATGAGGAACTTGGTGCCTCCTGGGAAAGAACTCATCCTAAAGAGAGAAAGGCCTCAGGAATAGGAACCATGAGTTGCAAGTGACAAGCCTGGAATGTTGGGGGGATGGTCAGCAGTGAGGGACACTGGGCCCCTTTAAATGCACCTGGAGTCCTAGGGAAAGAGAGGCACAAAACACTGCACTCACTGTTGCACTGACAGCCTACCACCCGTCGTCCCTTCTCTGTTCTTCCTCCCTCTCTCTCCAGCTGTAAATTCTAACTCCATGTGCCCCAAACCAAACGCAGACTCTTTTTCCCAGACCACTTTCTCTCCCTATTTTCCTCACTCCTGATCAAGGGTGCCCCCTTCCCTTATCCAGGCTCACTATCTGCAGTTGCCTTTCACCCCTCCTTTGCTGCCCCATTCCAACCCCCAGTCTGGGTCTCCGCCCCCAGGCTCACCTCCTCCCTACTTCCTCGGTCAGCCAGCGTCCTGACCTAGGGCCTCAGAGCAGGTGAAGGCACCTTCACTAACTCACTCTACCCCCCACTTTATCCCCAGGGCCTGGGGAGGTTGTCAGCATGGGACTCATTTGTTTGGGGAGCAGTGTTTTTCTGTTTTGATTTGTGTTCTCAGGCAGCGACTGTGGTCTATCATTCCTGACTGAGTTGCTCAAATTCCCATCCGAACTTCCTCTGCCAAGGCCAGGAGAACTCTGAGGAAGAGACACTCACAGCCTGTGCCCAAGCCAGGGCTCCAGGGGCAACTCAGCCACATAAGACTTTAGACTCATTTCCTGCCAATGAGACCTCAGAGTAACTTCCTCCTTCCTGGTGAGAATGTTTAACAGGGCAGGGAGAGTTTATGCCAGGTCTGTCTGTAGAAGGGCAGAGCCCGGGCAGGGCCAGGAGGACTTGGCCACCCGAGGTGAATCATGAGACACTTCGTCCTCCCTCCAGGCCCGCTGCATCTATAGGACTGCTGGGGAGGCCCCAGCCCCTCTGAGACCAGAAGGCCAGACTCTCCTAACAGGGTGGTGGTGGTCGGCTGGCTCAGGGATCCAAGACAACAGCTGGACCCTCTTGTCTTCTCCAGTGACGGAAGCAGGGAAGTAGGAGCCTTGATCCCTCAGGTATGTTTCTACCAGAATTCAAAGGGCAATACCTCTGGGTCTGCATTATTGAGAGAAAGGAAAATGAGAGTGGGGTGAATGGAAAATAAGGAGTGAAAGAGCCTGAGAGAGAAAGATGAAAGGAGAGGAAGAAAGAAACCACATAATGAAAGAGATTTCTGAGACAGGGCTATGAAAGGCAGCTTTTATCCAAAGAGCCAAATCTGATCAGTTAATGGTGGACTCTGATGAGGATTCTGAAGTGGGGTTCAGGCTCAGTGAAAAAGTAGCCATGATTGATTAATTATGTCTGCCATGAGCACAAGAATGAGATGGCGTATGCAAGCCAGGGATCTGATAGCCCACGTGGCAGCCTTTTTTCTTAACCACAGAGACCTCTTCATTCATTTGTTCATCTATTCATTCAAAAAACACATTGGACCATCAACCATGAGCCACACAAATATTTGAAGAATGAATGAAAAAAGAAGGAATGTTGTTCTTTGGCTCCAACTCTCATTTTTCTTAGAAAATAATGTTCTAAAAAGTTACAACAAAGGTTCATGGTCTTGAAAGGTTTTCTAGCTATGCAATGTCAGACTAACCCCTTCCTTTAATTAACACTAAATTTTCACATCTGTAAAATGGGAGTGATCATCTGGATACCCCCTATTAATCCCTGTAGTTCTCACTATCTAGCATCTATAATAATATCACTAAAACACATACAATAGCACCTACTTAGTGCCAGACTCTGTGCTAAGTACTCTCTGTATAAGTACACATTTAATCTTCCTATCATCTCTATGAGAAAGGCACAATTATCACTCCCATGTTGCAGGTGGGAAACCAAGGCATAGAGAGATTAAACCACTTGCCTGGGCAGTGTGGCTGAGTATTTGTACTCCCCACCACCATGCAGCACTGTCTCTGTGATGCAGCTGATTCTAAGTCCATGGCTAGAAGAGAGCTGGTGCAGCAGTACATTTCCAGGTGATTTCTTCAAGGAGCATTTGAACCTGCATGTCAGATAAAAAGAAGTCAATGACTAAGAGAGGTTAGTAAAGCAGAAACGGTCCTAGCCAGAAAGTAAGAGAACGACTTGCACAGATAGTCATTTCAAACAGTTTTGACATGTGCCATAAAGGAGATAGCCCAGGAATCAGGAGACTTCTCTGAGATTAAATTTGCAGAGGAATGCTAGCAGGGGTAGGAGGGCAGGGTGGGTAAGCATTTGGTGCACAGCAGAATCTAAGAGAAGGGGGAGAGGGAGGAGGGGCAAGAGGGACAGTTCTGTACAAAGAGGGCAGGAGCCGGTAGTGGGAGGTGAGATAGCAAGGTGGTCACTCCCAGGCCAAGCACAGCTGTGGGGAGGAGGTGGGCTTTGCCCAGTGTTTGCTCCAGTCTGTCCATCTGTCTGTCTGCTCTAGTACATCTGCCATCCCCCCCAGTCAGTCTGTCCACTGACCACCTAAAGCCAGGCCAGGCCAGCCAATAAGAGACTGGCTGGTCTCATTCAAAGAGGAGCAGCTGCCCCTTGGATTCTGTCTTGTGGTCATCCTTTACACATCTTTTTCTGAGCCCACCTCCATGTTTACACA
Organism: Desmodus rotundus; assembly: GCF_022682495.2. NCBI lineage: Eukaryota > Metazoa > Chordata > Mammalia > Chiroptera > Phyllostomidae > Desmodus > Desmodus rotundus. The sequence continues at coordinate 84,790,474 of NC_071394.1, forward strand.
CAGGCCCAGCAACTCTGATCCAATAGGAATTTGGCAGCCTACTGAGCCAAGGGGCCCTTCCTGCGGTGGGGGACACTTGAAGCCATGGTTTGCCAACATGTTGGGCGGGGCAGCTCCTCCTCGGATAAGACCAACCCCTGACTAATGTTGGCAAGCCTAGCACAGCTCCCATTGGGCAGTGGCCAGCCTGTTTGAGGGGTGGCAGCCTGGCCTAGCCTGGAGTCTCACAGGACAGGCCCCCAGTCATTTGGCCTAGGACACAAGGCCATCCCTGGAGCCAGAAATGGGGCCAGCCCTACCCAACTGCATGATGGTATGAGGGCAATCATTAGAAGGGAGAATGGATGCTAGACAGATGACCAAAGCTATAGACGTCCACCTCACCCTGGCTCCAAGCATCCTATCTCACTTAACTTGTTGCTAAAGCAATGGATGGAAACACTGCTAAAGTCATTCTACTCGTGTGAGTCACTTTCTTTTTTTTTTTAATAGATTTATTGATTATGCTATTACAGTTGTCCCGTTTCTCCCCATTCACTCCACTCCATCCTGCTCACCCCCTCCCTCCCACATTCCCCCCCCTATAGTTCATGACCATGGGTCATACTTATAAGTTCTTTGGCTTCTCTATTTCCTATACTATTCTTACCCTCCCCCTGTCTATTTTCTACCTACCATTTATACTACTTATTCTCCGTACCTTTACCCCCTCCCACTCCCCTGTTGATAAACCTCCATGTGATCTCCATTTCTGTGGTTCTGTTCCTGTTCTAGTTGTTTGCTTAGTTTGCTTTTGTTTTTGTTTTAGGTGTGGTTGTTAATAACTATGAGTTTGCTGTCATTTTTACTGTTCATATTTTTTAATCTTCTTTTTTCTTAGGTAAATCCCTTTAACATTTCCTAGAATAAGGGTTTGGTGATGATGAACTCCTTGAACTTGAGCTTACCTGGGAAGCACTTTATCTGCCCTTCCATTCTAAATGATAGCTTTGCTGGATACAGTAATCTTGGATGTAGGTCCTTGCCTTTCATGACTTGGAATACTTCTTTCTAGCCCCCTCTTGCCTGTAAGGTCTCTTTGGAGAAATCAGCTGACAGTCTTATGGGAACTCCTTTGTAGGTAACTGTCTCCTTTTCTCTTGCTGCTTCTAAGATTCTCTCCTGCTTAATCTTGGCTAATGTAATTATGATGTGCCTTGGTGTGCTCCTCCTTGGGTCCAGATTCTTTGGGACTCTCTGAGCTTCCTGGACTTCCTGGAAGTCTATTTCCTTTGCCAGATTAGGGAAGTTCTCCTTCATTATTTGTTCAAGTAAGTTTTCAATTTTTTGTTCTTCCTCTTCTCCTTCTGGTGCCCCTATAATTCAGATGTTGGAATGTTTCAAGATGTTCTGGAGGTTCCTAAGCCTCTCCTCATTTTTTTGAATTCTTGTTTCTTCATTCTTTTCTGGTTGGATGTTTCTTTCTTCCTTCTGGTCCACACTGTTGATCTGAGTCCCAGTTTCCTTCGCATCACTATTGGTTCCCTGTACATTTTCCTTTGTTTTTCTTAGCATAGCCTTCATTTCTTCATCTAATTTGCGACCAAATTTAACCAATTCTGTGAGCATCCTGATTACCAGTGTTTTGAACTGTGCATCTGATAGGATGGCTATCTCTTCATTGCTTAGTTGTATTTTTTCTGGAGCTTTGATCTGTTCTTTCGTTTGGGCCATTTTTTTTTCTTTTTGTCTTGGCACACCTGTTACATAAAGGGGCAGACAGAGTCTTAGGTGTTCACTGGGGCAGGGTAATGCTGGTTGCTGCGCTGTGACGCTGTACGTGGAGGACGGGCTGAGAGGGAGCAATGGCGCTTGCTCCACTCTCTGCCAGTTTTCAGTCACTCCCTCCACTACCCACAATTAAATTGGGCCCCTCTGGTGCTGATTCCCGAGTGGGTGGGCTTGTGCATGCTCTAGGCCCCTGTGGGTCTCTCCAACAGGAATCATAATAATGATTCTAATAAATATTATTATTGTTAGCCTGCCCACTTTCGATCTTGTGTCCTTTCATTTAACCTTCCTAACAATCTTGTGAGGTAGATTCTTTTATTAACTGCATTTTAGCCATGAGGAAATTGGGGCTTGGAGAGATCAAGTGACTTGCCTAGTTAGAAAGTGACTCACATGAGGCTTCCTGCCAAGATGGAGGCGGGAGCCTGTGATGCTGGGAGTTTCTCCTGCTGCCGCCTCAACCCCCACAGGTGTTTTCAATCAGAGGTTTGAGGCTTAATTTCCCCACGCTGGAGCCCTGGGTTGCACGGTCTGTTTCACTCCCCCACTGTTCCTCCCAGTTTATCTATGCGTGAATGTGGGGCTGCAGAGTCTGCCAACCACCACCTTGTGGGGTCTGCTAGCTGAAGCCTGGCCTGCCCCATTCCACAATCCACCACCTCTCTGGATCCACCAGCCGCTGCCTTGCCACGAGTCCTCTCCGCCCTGGCTGCCTGTCTCCGTCCCTCCTACCGGTCTGGATGAATGTTTCTTTTTATCTCCTTGGTTGTCGGACTTCCATACAGTTCAATTTTCTGTCAGTTCTGGTTGTTTTTTGTCTTCAAATTGTTGTTGCCCTTCTTGTGGTTATGCAAGGAGGCACAGTGTGTCTACGCCTCCAACTTGGCCGGAAGCCTCATGTGAGTCACTTTCTACCTAGGCAAGTCACTTGATCTCTCCAAGCCCCAATTTCCTCATGGCTGAAATGCAGTTAATAAAAGAATCTACCTCACAAGGTTGTTAGGAAGGTTAAATGGAAGGACACAGGGTCCAAAGTGGGCAGGCTAACAATAATAATATTTATTAGAATCATTATTATGATTACTAGTAAGGTTCTTTCTCCTTCAGAGATCTCTGGATCCCACACCTCTCCAGAGAAGATTTATCTCCCAATGCCTTCCCAAGAGCCAGCTGACTTCATTGTGAAGGCCGCCACCTTGGTTAATCAAAGAGGCTAAGCCCCAGCTGCCTCTGTCAGAAAGGAATAGAATTACCCACTGGGTTGGAGATGAACTCCCTCATGCTTGACCTGCTAAAGTAATTCAGACTGGCCGACAGCAGGCCTGCCACGGTCAGGGGTGAACCCAGATGCCCCAGGCAGCCTCTCCCCGATCCAATTAGTCCCCTCTGGTGACCCATAGCCAGGTTCTCAACAAAGAGGTACAAATTGGCCTTTCGGGCTCATGTACCCAAAGATGCCCAGCAGCCTCAGATTATCCCACCTCCCTTGATGCTTGATGGGCTGCATGTTTGGCCTCATGGCCTCCCCCTTTCTCCTGCTGCTCTCTCACATCCTGGACGAGCTCACTGCCCCTCTGAGCACACTTTTCTCTCATCCCGGAGGGATTGCTGCCTCCTTGGGAGGGAGGGTGGAAGGAACATCTCCAAAGGAGAAAACAGGGGCCTGTTTGCTTAACAACTGTCAGGAGCACTTCCTGTGTCCCATCTTCCTTGGGTGCATTCTCTCATTAAATCTTCACCAAATGAAAGATTCTGATGGCCGTGCACAGACAAGGAAACTGAGGCTGAGAGAAGATTATGTCCACAGATCCATGGCAGAACCCAGACGGGGCTCCAAACCCCCACTCTTAACTGCTGCGTCACACAGACTTACAATTCCCAAGCGAGATGAGGCCTCTGCAGGCCTGAAGGTGCAAACACAGCCAGAGCTGCCCTTTACGGGGGGCCTCCTGGGTGCCAGGCACTGAGCAAAGCACCTTCCGGTGATAATCTAGTCAGGTTAACTGGGAGGAAAGTCCCCCCGAAAACCCACATGAGGACAGAGGGCCAGCAGCTGAGGCCGGCAAAACAAGCAGCGGGCTGGTGGACCCCCTCTGTGAGGAGGGCACTGCTGGCAGGGAGGGAGGAGGGACAGAATGTTAGGGACTCTCCCTAACCCCACATGGCATTCCCTCGACACCATCATGGCCTCCCACACCCAAGCAGGCTGAAGCCCAGCAAAGGGAACAGCTGGGCTCAAGTCCACCCTGCACTAACAAGGGCCACACCCAGAGCTAGGGTCCATAAACTATGGGCCACAGCCAAACCGGGCCACCACCTGTTTTGACAAAATGTTACTAGAACACAGCCACATTCATTCATTTGTGTACTGTCCACAGCTGCTTTCCTGCTACAATGGCACAGTCGAGTAGTCGCGACTGAGAGCATACTGCCCAAAAAGGCCAAAATACCTCCCCTCTGGTCCTTTATAAAAAACCGTTGAGCCCTGGTCTACAGACATGGAACAGAGTGGCTAAGAATGTGGGCCCCTGCCCTGGCCAGGTGGCTCAGTTGCTTGGAGTGTCATCCTGTACACCAAAAGTTTGTGGGTTCAATTCCCAGTTGGGACACATACCTAGGTTGCAGGTTCAATCCCCCAGTCAGGGTGCGTATGGGAGGCAACCAATCAATATTTCTCTCTCTTTCCCTTCCTCTCTCTCTAAAATCAGTAACATATCGTCAGGTGAGTGCCTGGGTTTGTCTCCGAGATCTTTCTTCCTCTGACTCCTACTACCTGTGAGACCTGACTTTTCTGTGTTTCTCCAAATCCTCACTGAGCTGTTGTAGGATTTAGTTAAAATAAGGCAGGGTCTCATGGCAGTGCCTGCCTGAGGTCTTATTCTGGGAAACATTTCAGGAACGTGAGGGTAAGAGCTCTGAGAACCCTGCTCCCCTTCCTGTCCTCCTTCATCTCCTGCTGTGCGGCCCTGCACGGCCAATAATTCTACCACTGGCTGGAGCTGGGGAAAACCATTAAAACCAATAAATAAAATTAAAACAGGGCATAATGGAAATAAGGGGCTTATTTCCTTCTGAAATAAATGTCACTAGGACAAATTGTTGGAACCACCAGCCTTATTGTTTATAGATTTATTCACTGTTTATCTCCCTCTGTATTGGTGACATGGTCAATAATTGCCTATAAATACCAGGACTTTACAAGGACCACTTAGAGAATGAAGGCACCCTCTGGTTACCTTGATTACCGCACAGAGGCCTGGGACGTGATGGTTAGAAACTCATGGCAAGAGAAAATTGGGCCTGGGCAGGGCTGTGCACATCCCCGGTTCCTGCCGGACTCAGCAACCACTCACTCGGCTGTGTGTGCACGTGTCTGTCATTTTCAGTCTCTTAGGGTCTCTTGTTCTTTTTTTTTCTGTTCCTGGCTCTCTACCTCAGGCTTAGTTCGTTCTTACTGAGTTGGTCTCCCTCAGGCCCTGGAGCTCCCTCTGTAGTTTGCATCCCCGACAAGACTTTCCATCCCCCACACGATTCCTCCCTTGCAATGACTCCCTGCCCATGCCTTGTGGAGCTAAAGGAAGCCAATGGAAAAACAGTTCCCCCTCCCCCACCTTTGGTGACAACACTTAAACCAGAGAATTTCCAGGGATGATGAGCACAATGACCCAAGGTTGAATTTCCAGAGAAGACTAGTTAGAGTCTGAAGTCTGAGCAGGGCCTCTGGACAGAGTTCGGCTTTAGAAAAACTGTGGGCCATGAGGTAAAAAAGAAATAGCCATTTAGATGGAGGGGGGCAGCTCTTATTTTGTCTCTTTTCCTTCCCTTATTTTCTTTTCCAAGCAGAAAGCCATTCAGATCCCTCTAACACTCACTGCACACCTACTATGTGCCGTGGTGCTAGCACAAGGGACAGGGGTGAAGGAGGCACTGAGAGCTGCTGCCTGCAGGGGAAGCCAGCCCTAAAATGAGGGCTGACCATGAAGCATGCCTACGCTCCTACACACAAGGATTCTCAGAGTGCCAGGAAAAGGCCAGGAGCCAGGGCTCAAGGAAAGCTTCTTGGAGGAAGTTCTGCCTCCTCCAAGCTGAGCTGAGCTTCCATTGCTGGCCCTCTTTAATTCTTCCTGTGCCTCTCACTATCCTCAGAACGAAACCCAGGGCCATTCCCCACCATCCTTAAGACCCTAGTAGTTCACTTTGGTCTCCACCATCAGAGCAGCACATTCCACCTCTCCTCGGAGCCCCCACACACTCTGTTTCCTCTTCCTGAAACACCTTCCAGGAGAACTTCATCAGCCTAGATGTCACTTCCTCCAGGAAGTCTTTTCAGACAGCCCCCCAGGCTAGGAGGTGCCCTGAAGGAACCCCCAGCAGAGCACCTATCCCACGCCACCACAGCCATTTGCGGACTTGTCCTTTCCCCTCTTCACTACGTGTTTCTAGTAGGAAAGAACCTGGTTGGTTCTCTGCTCTGTCCCCACCCCCCAGCATAGTGATTGCTTAGAGGAGATTCTCAGGAAATACTGTAGGATGAATAATTAAGTTGGGTTTTTTTTAAGATTTTATTTATTTATTTTTAGAGAGCGGAAGGGAGGGAAAAAGAGGGAGAGAAACATCTATGTGTAGTTGCCTCCTGTGCGCCTCCTACTGGGAACCTGGCCCACAACCCAGGCATGTGCCCTGACTGGGAATCAAACAGACAACCTTTTGGTTCACCAGCTGGCACTCAATCCAGAGCTACACCAGCTAAGGCTAAGTTGGATTTTTTAAAAAGATGTCACAGAGATCCCCAAATAACTCCTGACCAAACAGACTCAAAGGGCTCAGACCTGCTCAGTAGTGACTTTGTGAGGTCTCAGGCTCGTCTGCAAGAAGAGGGAGGTATCAGCCATATCTGCTGGGTTTCCTCTGGTTCAGGAAGGCCGACACTGTGGAGGAGACCAATCCCAACTCAACTGGTACTGCACCCACACAGAGAAGGCCCACTCCCGGGATGACAAACCTCTGCCTGCTTCACTGGGCCTGGCATGGGTGGGGTCGCAGGGTGATGGCACAGATGCTCATATCTGCCATCCCTGCCCCAAATGTTCAGTTGCTAAGTGAAGGAAAGCTCAAGCCCTCCATGCTATTTAATCATCATCCTTGAGGTCGGGATAGTTTCTTGGTGTAGGATCATCCTTTGAGCTCCAGTTAAAAGACCTACTTTTTCAAGAGTCAATCATGCCTTCCTTCTGGGCACACAGACCTCCCTCGAGCCCACTCCCTTCCTCAGTGGGACATGGTGAGTGAGGGTGAGCCTAGGGCCTGCTGGCTGCCCTGGCTGGTGTTTCCACACCCTGCGGTCTACACAGGATGGTGTGAACCCCAGCTCTGCTAGCACAGATGGGAGACCCGGCCATGTAACTTCCCCAGGTCAGGCCTCAGCCTCCTCCTCTAAGAAGTGAAGGCAATAGTGTATCCAACTCATGGGGATTTGATGAGATATATATGTCAGATTCTCAGCCTGATTCCAGGTGCACAGTAAGCCCTCCATAAATGGCAGCTATTTTTATTATTTTATTATCATTTATTATTTTTATTATCAGTTAAGCAAGTCTTGCTCAAGAGCTCATCAAGAAAAGTATGGTCCCTCTGTCCTGACAGAGGTGCAGGGAGGTTCCCAGGATCTGGGGTACAGGCAAGAAAAAAAGTCAGAAAAAAAGGCCCCCGGGAAGACATGGAGGGGTGGGGTGACAGGCTACGGCCCTGGGGCAGAAGTAATGGGGATAGTGAGGCGGCTTCTTGGCTGGGCCACAGAGGGGAGGAAGAGACCCTGCCAGGCCAGGCTAGTTCTCCAGGAGACCCTTGGTCTGAAGTGGGGAGAAGGGTGGTGTCTATGGGAAGATGGGGTCATGGACTGGGAAGCCCAAGGGGTGCAAAGGGATCGATTTTATGTTGTTTTAAGCTGGTTTCCTCAGAGGTAAACCCTAAGAAAAAGATACAAGGAAGTGACACCAGATGGCACTGGCAGGGGACAAGGGAAGTATGACAGGGAAGGGCAGGACACTATAAACAGGGTGATAGTCACCAGGTGACTGTGGGCAACTAAGGCTGGTTCCACTGCGCGACTCTGGGTGAGAGAGCAGACCACGCCTCAGATCTGCCCCTCTGTGCTAGCCTGCTAGGGCTTTCTAACCAGGTGCCGCAGACTGGATGGCCTGAAGCACAGAAACGTATTGTCTCACGGTTCTGGAGGCCAGAAGCCTGAGAGCAAGGTGTCCCAGAGCCCTGCTCCCTCTGAAGGTGCTGGGGAAGGAGGCTCTGGGTCCCATGGCCGGTGGCAGTAACTCCACTCTCCCCACGGTGTCTCCCATGTGTGTGTCTCTGCATCCAAACTTCCTCTTTCTCCAAGCTTCATATGTGGCCTCAAGTTCACACCTTCTTAGAAATAACCTGGTAAGCAGATAGCAGGTTGAACCTGTCGTTAATGCCCATGTCAGGAAAAGTGTAGAGCCTGCTCACAGAGCTCATCTCACCTGTGACTCAGGGCTGGTTCTGAAGCGACCATTGGCTGAACCTAGATCCTCACGATGAGCTAGGAAACAGCTTCAGAGTTTTGTCTTTCCCACGGCAAAGGCATGCTGGGTAAGGACCTAGGACAAGGAAGGGAGTCCAAGTGGAAAGAAGAGCATGTCCCAAGCTTGGGAGGGGCAGAGCCTCCCTCTGGCAGTGCTGGGTAGCTACAGCGACTGTGAAGTAGGGGCAGCACAGGATGAGGTTGGCAAGGTCACCCTCATGTCAGAATCAAATCTCGCAAGGCCTTATAAGCACATGAAATACTTTGGTCTTATCCTGAGAGCAATAGGAACCATAGACCACATTTAAGCAGGGAAATACTTATTTTTCCATCAAGGTGCTCTTCTGCCCTCCTAGCCTGGAGAAAGAGTAACCCTTTCCTCATCCATGTTGATTCTGGGATAGGCTGAAAGCCCCTATGTACAGAGGGCTCCAGGAAACAGTGAGAAGCTGATGTTCCAGCTCCTATAGGGTCATTAAGAAGCAATCAGGCAGAGAGATACCGTGACAGCATTTGGGTTCCACAGAAAGAACAAACATCCGCATGGGAACCCTGCCATGGAGGTGCACTAGCAGGAAGCAGCAGGTAATGCTGGCTGCCAACGGGGCAGGGAGACAGGATGGGTGCCAGCAGGCCAGCAAACCCCACCTAGACAAGTGGCCTCCTTGCCCCACGCCCCATTCAGGACAGGTAAACAGCATCACCCTCATTTTACAGAAGAGAAAGCCAAGGCCCAGAGAGGGGTGCCCCAAAACACACAGCTAGTAAGAGGCAAACTCAGGGTGGTCTGATGGCAATGTCCATCCTCTTTCTCAGCATCACAGGCCTCTTACTGCCTAATTCCCTCAGGACCAATACCACATGTGCTGCCCCCGCTGCTCAGCCCTTGCTTCTGCATTTTCTGGTGGGACTTGTCTGCAATCACAGGTGATGTGTTGTAATGGCTGAGAACGGTTCTCCAGCAGCCCCAGACTTACAGATGTCTAGCTTAGCATCATCAGGAGAAAAGAGCCTGTCTCCCCAGTTTCTGTAAATCCATCCAAGGAAAAACTCTGATTGGCCTTGCGTGGGTCATATGCTCCTTCCTGAACCAATCACAAGGAAATCACAATGCTTTGATTGGCCAGCCCCTTTCGACAGGGTGGGGGTACTAAGATTGAATTTCCCCCAATCCAGAAGCACAGGTAAGTGTTTAACCTCAATGTGAAGGGTCAGGGAAGCCTTCCCAGAGGAAGTGTCTTCTACACGGAGACCTGAAGGATGAGTAGGAGTGTCCCAAACAAACTGGCAGAAGAGCACTCTTCAGACAGAAGGGCCTAGCACTGCAGAGGCCCAGGATGCTCAAAGAATGTCTCACTCACGGCAGTATCTCCCAAGCTTAGTGCACAGCCTACCTTCCCACGAGTGCTCAGAGAATGCTTCGGGAATGCAATCCATAATTGCTGTGTGGCCTTAGACAAGTCACTTGCCCTCTCTGAACTTCCGCTTCCTCCTCTAGCTGGTGGCTGGCTTAATCATCTTAACCTTCCAGGACTATGCAAGAATCTAATTAATTCAGTCCCAAATACTCAAGTATTTCTCAGTGCTCAACTAACAGCAGGCCTGCAGGAGACAAGGCCTACCTGCATGGGACTAAAAAGGGCTTATGCATTTGGCCAGATTTGAGAAGGGGTCCAGGGAGGGGCAGGGTAAGGGGAGAGGTTCAAGGACAGTGAGGGCAGACAATGGGCTCTCTAGTCAGGGAGACTCCCCCACTCCCCAACCCCCAACCCCATCCCCTAGGTTACACCCTCCCACCCCATCTACCTGTGATCACCCACTACCCTGAAGCCACCATATCTGTACCTGAGCCCATCGAGCAGCCGTGCAGGGAGGGCATCAGGACATCCCTCCCTGTGCCCTTGCCCCAGAACTTCCTAACCTGAATAACAGGTTGTGACAATCTCAGCAAGAACAAGGAGGAAAGAAACTTTTGTGTTTGGGTGGCTGCAGAGGGAATTCTTGCCCCACCCTGTCTGGATACTTGTTCCAAGTACCTTTGTCCCTCCCTCCCCACACCCAGGAGGCCAGTCCTGGGCTCCAGCTCCAGAGCACCCATGGGCTGGCAGGATGACCCACCTGGGGACACAGGAGAGCAGAGAGCCCTGCAAGTGCTAAGTGGGTTGTCGGGGACTCAGCCAGGAGGGACATCGGGCTGGGAGAGCCCTCACCACCCTTGTGCCTCCCCTGCCTCCGCTCTGAAATCGGAGTCCCTGCTTGGCATGGGCATGACAGCAAGAGGCTAGCCTCCTGCCCAGGTATGTGCCCCACCTTCGATCTCTTCTCTCTCTCTAACATCAGCACCCCCCCACTCTCTCTGAATCTGGGTGTATACAATTCATATTTTTTCTTTATCTCTGTTGTCCTCCTTGTCCCAGTCTCTCGCTGTCTTGTTCTTTCTCTCCTTCTGTCTCTGTGTCTCTGCCATCTCCTGTTCCCTCTTGTCCTTGTCTTTGTCTCCCCAGTCTCTGTCTCTATGAATATCCACGTCTGTTCATTCATCTGTCTAACCCCTCCTCCCTTCTGTCTGACCCTGTTCCTGTCCTTCCACCCTGACCACCCCCAGCTATCCTACATCCTCCACATATGGAGCGCCCCACAGAAGGTCCTTCCAGCCTCATCCAGGGGCCTGGGCTCCTGGACTGTAGGTCAGGCCCAAGAACATTCAAGAGTGTAATATACTTTTATATCTGGAAGGAAAAAAAGTTGGTCATTTGAATTTCAGGAATTTGTACAAAATCTCTGTGAGTGGGCCAGGTGATAGCTACTCAGCTTTCTCACCTAGAAGGCCCTAGAGGAGTAGGGCCAGGCCAGGTGGGAGGATTTCTATAATTCTCAAGTGGAGATGTGGATTTGCATTTGCTGTTGCTGTCATTTCAATCACAGACCCAGCCCAACTGCCTGACTACCAGGTCCCCTAACTCATATCTGGATCCTTGGCGGTTGGGATTTGGACACCATGTCTGTTGAAATAGATTCTTAAGATAAAGAAGATTCTGGGGTGGGGAGGGGACAGGAAGAGTGGTGGGAGCAAGTCACTGCCATCAGAGACCTGTCAGAGGCCCATCAGAGACGCTCCAGCTGGCTTTGGAGGGTCCAAGACCTGGGACAGTTACCTCCAGACCCCACTCAACTCCCCTGCATCTCTAGAGTCCTGCTGGGGGATTTCAAAGCTGCCAAATCACTGGTAACTGCCCAGCCTCTGGGGGTTGGCACAGGGGAGAGGTGGGCCCAAGGATGACCCTACCTTTGCCCAGGACTCAACCAGGGAGGAAACTGATTTCAACTCTCCTCTGAGACAAAAAGCACAGGCAGAAGGAACCTGTGGGGATTGGGCAGCCAGAGACACGCCTCCAAATTCTGACTCTGACCTTGCAAGCTGAATAACCCTGAGCTTAACCATAGTGAGTCTTAGCTTACTCCCCGCTAGAATGCAGGGTTGTAAGGGTTAAAGCAGATAATGCATATGCAGCACCCAGCACAAACTCACCTGTAATACGCAGATCCTGATCGCTCTTCATTTTGCTACATCAGCAAAGATCTCTTGAGTTCTGCTCCATGATGGTTTCCATTCGGTTGGCTATCTCAGTATCTCTTGGCTGACTGAGTGGCTGAACGGGCAGATGAACAAATTGGATGGATGGGTGAATGGGTAGATGGGTGGATGGATGAATAAATCAATTCTCCAAGAGACAGTGACTGCAAACTGCACCTGCCTCTACGTCTTAATGTCTAGACATGAAAAACACATGTTGAATATAAAACCCCAGGGGCAAAAGTGAAGGAGAGGTGAAGGCAGAGAGGGAAGAAGAAAACTGCTCCCCTCCTCATGTGGCAGATGGTGAGGAGCCGAACTGAAGGGGTGGTGACCTCAGTTAGAGGTACCTGTCCCTAATCTTCAGTCTATTCACTTTCAGACCCAGATACTGGTTTCCAATTCAATGTTCTTCTCTCCACAGGCTAATACTGACCCCAAGCTGCTCCTCACCTGGACAGGATGAGAGTGTCAGGTAGGGCCAGGGCTGAGGATTATAAGGCCCATGGTTGAGGTTCGAAACTGGTTTTGGAATCATTTTCCTGTCAGCAGAGTCTGCCTGTCCTGGACTCAGAGGTCATTTGGCTGTGTCTTCCTCAAATGGTCAGGCCAGAATTCCAGGAGGAAATCAGTCTAGGGCAAGCCTGGAGGAGTGGAAGAGGTGACTTTCTGCCTCTAGGCTGAAGGGCTGGAAAACCTTTGGCACAGTGAACTCACTCGGCTGGGATCTTGGGGATTCCTTATCTTGGAAACACCTGACCCTGTGGAAATTAGGGGCAAAATAGTTGCTTCAAGGAAGGCTCTTGTAGAATCCTTGTACTATAGGGCTGGACATGAGGAGAAGCCTTTGCCTTCTAGTCTACACCTCCATGCTATACCTCCTTTGTACAGATAGAGAGACTGAGGCACCAAACAGGAAATGAACAGAGTTCATTGACTGACATTCCCAAACAGCTGTGAGGGAGTTAAGAGCACAAATTTCAAAGCAGCTTGCTGCCCTGAGTTCAAATCCCGCCTCTATCACTAGCCAAGTAACCATCTCTCTGAGCTTTAGCTTCCTCATCTATAAAGTGGAGCTAATCAGTAAGCTCCAGCACAGAGGGATGAACTGAGATAGTGTATATAAGAGCTGTTGGCACAGTGCCTGGTACAAAATGAGTGCTGTGTGATGTGGTCCCCAAGAGAAATTCTGGATGCCTATGCCACATGCTGTCCTAGAAGATGAGGGACCCCCACACACCCGAGTTCCAACCCACAGGATCCAGGGGTCTTTCTCGCCCATCCCAAGTAGCTTGAGGCCACAGAGCTGAATTCAGGGCTGAGGAGGGTGATGCCGGAGCGAGGTCAGGCGAGGGGCGGGAACTTGCCTGATGGTTGGATTGGATTCAGGAGGCAGCTGGAGCCACCAGAGTCCTTAGGCTGGCGGGCGGTGTATTGGAGCCCCTCCTCGCCCTCGTGGAAGAGTGAGGAACGTCCCGGGGAGTTCAGGGTGGTCCATCCCATGTGGGGTTGCTCCCTAATGGCAGCTGGGGGGCAGGGGCAGGCAGCAATCTGTCTGTGAGGCAGGGGAGGCCACCACCACAAGGCCAGCATGTATTCCTGTCGAGAACTTTGTGTGGTTATCTGTGGTGGTTCTCAGGGGGTGTCAATGGAAAATGTGGGGACCCACCCTACTCCCCAAGCCACCTGGGTGGCTGCCTACTGGTGACAATGATCACATTTCTCCCTGTAAGCCAAGGGCTCAGTGGCAAGGGTGTTACAATGTCCATCCCCTCTGCCTGGACTGAGGGAGTCCAACTCAGAGAGGCCAAGCTCCTGTCAGAGATCACACAGCAGTGGATGGCTGCCCTGAGCACTGGACACAGCCTTCCTGTCTTCTGTGGCTCACCTGCAGGGCAGTCTACAGCAAAGCCTGCCTCCTACCCCCTGCCTCAGGTTCCCAGGCCTCACCCCTAGAGATTCTCTCTCAGGGGACTCCAGGACAGTGCATTTCTAACTTTTTCTCCTGCTGGTGCCTCTTGGGAGAATGTGGCCGCATCATTTTACAGCATGCTCTCACCATTCTGTCATCACATGGGTCACACTGGCCTCACCTCATGGGCCCATGCACTGGTCCACAGTGTGCAGTGTGGGTGTGGTATGGACCTACAACATGGGGATCTGGCAAGGACCCGCATGTAGTCACACTACATGGCCTTGCGATGTGGCCTGGTGCTGTGGTCTCATGGCAGCGTCTCCTTGCTCTGCAGCACTGCTTCGCCTCCTGGCCCTCATTTTCGTGCTGATCACCTCGTGGGTTGTTGTCCGCAGCTATATCAGCTTCAGCCAGAAAACCATCCGTCTGCCCCGCTGGCTGGGTGAGTGCCACTCACTTCTGGGGACCGGGCCTGTGGACCAGGGCTAAGAGCCAAGGGCCCATTCTTCCCTCCATCTCCGGTGACCCCAGAGACATTGGCAGTGTGTGGGCTTGCTTTTGGGACCCCATCCATGGGGGGGTGGGAGGTGAGAGAGGACACCAGGCTGTCAAAACCCCAGAGCCCAAGGGGACAGAGAAGTGTCCCAAGGCCCTGGCCAAAACATATGCCTACATCAAGGGCTACTCTGGAAATGTGCCTCAAGAAGGAAGGACAGGAGGATGGAAGAAGGGAGGGAGAAGGGAAGGGAGAAAACTGTCTGTGCGTTAAGTCGCTTCCACCTGCACTTGCTGTTCCCTCTGCTGGGGACCTTCTTCACACTGACCTCCCTATTGCCAGCTCTGTCAGCCTTCAGTTGTCTACTCAAGTGTCACCGCCTCAGAGATGTCTTCCCTGGCCACCCCAGCTAAGGCTGCATCCCCTCCTCCTCCTACTTTAGCTTCCCTCATGTCAGCCCATTTCCTTTGGAGCATCATCATCAATGATGTTTACTTATTGGTTTACTGGGTCGTTTTCTATCTCCACCCTCTGGAATGTCAATTTCCTGAAGGCAAGGATTTTATCTTGTGTATGGCCATCTCTCTAGCACTCAGTGCAGAGCAGATCCTCAATAAACATTTGATAAGTGAAAGAAAAATGGATGATGGATGATGGAGGGATGACTAAATGATGAATGAATGGGTGAACAGATGGATGGGTGATGGATGGCAGCTGCTTTACATGCATAGTCCCATGTAATCTGTACAAATGCCCCATGGGGTGGTCCAGGGTGTGGTGTGTAACGGACTCACGTATAACCTCATGTTGTGGCTGTATGCGTGGTCTGAGAAAGAGAAGCTCAGGGATAGAAAGAAACTTACCCAAATTCCCCTTGTAGATGTCAGAATAGGAATGGGAACCCAGATCCAAATCCTATCAAAGAAAGAAGGGAAAGGAAAGGGATTTCTATCTCTGAATTTGTCCTCCTCAAAGACCAAGAACCACCTCCAGTGACACAGGCAAACGTAACAACCTGTGGTGACCAGGTCAGCTCAGAGCCTCACAGCAGTGAAAAGCCAGTCACCCTGTTTCAAACACAAACTCCCCACAGTGGAGTCTCACACACCCCTGACCTCACCCACTTGTCAACCAGGGCTCATACCCAGGGCAGGGTGATTTCATAGATGCGTGATGGCCACCATGGCCCCAGGCCCGGAGCATGGCTTTTGTGGACTAGAGATCAACTGGGCTGTGCCAATGGCCTTGAAGGAGATGGGCCAAGGTCGGTGATGGAGGCTTAGGGCAGGAGTGGAGATTGGGGTGCCCTCCAAAGGAGAGGGCCCCAGGTAGAGGTGGGAGAGGGGACAGTGTTTGAAAGGAGACCCCACAAGTTGTTTCCCTCTCAGAACTCAACTACCTGGGGTTTGACAAATCAGCACCTCCAACCAAAATCATTGAGCACCTACTCTGTGTTAGGTTCCAGACCCTGAAATAAGGAACACATGGCCCCAGCTGCTGGGGAAACAAACAGACTTAATTACAGAATATACAAAAACAAGTATGCATTAACATGATCCAGAGTCTTGAGAAATGCTAAGAGTGGCAGGAAGTGTTCCCAGTGGGAAACGTGACCGTCAAACCCCACTAGTGTCCAGGCACCACTTCAGAAGTTCCTAGCACAGACGCCCGCCTTGTAGTTAATACATTAATATAGAAGCACATACATTACTGTGGCACAAATTTATTTTTAATATTTTTATTACATATTGATATATAGTTGGTTTCCTTTCTAAACCAATCTGTTTTATTTTATGATATAATAACTTGCAGTCTGTTACTGCGGGAAGTACAAAGTGTCTCAAGAGATCAGGAATAAGTTTATTCACAGGATTCCCCAAGGGGAAATCCAGGATTCACAGGATTTATTCACAGGGGTCCGTAGCACGGGAATCAGAGATTGAGAACTCCTGATTTACCTGACCAATTCGGCAGGGTTCTTTCAGCTGGGGGTGATAAACCCAATTCTAACTGGTTTAAACTCAGTGGGGTGCCTTGTGCCCTGTAACTGGGAAGTCCGTGGATATGGGGCTCTGGGTGTGGATGGATCTAGTGGCCCCCACAAAGCCTCCAGAGTCGCTATGTCCCCGGGCTCTGCTTGTTGCTGCCTAACCTCATTCCACGGGCATCTTTCTCTCTAAGCAGGTGTGTGGCGACCGCCCCTCCAGATGCTCATCTTCCAGCGGGGCTGAAAGAGGCACCTCTCCCTCCCCCAGAGCTACTTTTCACCCCAGGAGAGGGCTGTCTCCACAGCAATGTATGTAGTATTAGGACTGGTCCTCCTGGGTCCCAGCCTACTCCTGGAGCCTTGGAGACAGGGGGTAGGGACCCTCCAGGATGAACAGCCCCCTGATGACCAAATGGAAAGTGTTTCACTGTAGGGGTCCCCCCAAAAAGGAGGGTTCTTGCCCTCAGAATTTCTGTGGCCACTGGGGGCCCTCTCCTCCAGGACTCGCTGTGTGGTAGGAGACCTAACACAGAACCACAGAAACAACCAGGATACAGTGTGAGTAAGATGTCAGGGGGCGACCACGGCCCTAAGGCCCAGTGCAGACACTCGGTGCTGGGGGACATCAGGAAGGTGACACTAACGTGGCTGATCAACCCTGAGGCCAGGGCACCCGCTGGATCCTGACAGCTTGGCCCTCCCTGGGCCTTCTGCACAGCCTGTGTAGCGGGCGTGACGGCCTCCACTGTCCAGGCAGGAGAACTCGTGCCCGGGCCCACAGCCAGGAGTAGGGCTCAGCCTCCAGGGGGTCTCACCACAGAGCCCTGCTTCTTTTTAACCATGACAGAGTCCTGTGTATCTGTGTGTTCATGTGTGCATGAGTGTGCACATGTGCATGCGTGTACACACATATCTGTGTGTGTGCATGAGCCTGTGTGCATGTGTGTGTGTGCATGTGTGTGTGTGCGTGTGTGTGTGTGAAGGGGTGTCAGTGGCAAGTGAGGAAGGACTCCCAGATGAGATGGGACTTTTAGCTCATTTCAACACCTGTCATGGGAGGGGGCTCTGCTCAGCCCAACCAACATCACTCACAATTCCCTTCTTCCCAGCCCCCATGCCTGGCCCCATCCTGCAGGAAGGGCCCAAAGCACTTTCTCTCTAACGAGATTCTTCTGTCTTCTCTCTAGCAGGATCCGTCGCCAAGGAGAGCCGTAAGTATCTCCCCAACACCCCCTGTGCCTTAGAGTGAAATAACTCAGGGTCTCTAGTCCCAGCCCTGCAGGTTCCAGAAAAGTCTCCTTTTCCAGAATCTGCCTGGCGCTCTTGTCCCATAGTCCAATGTGCCTTCCTAAGCCCCTGAGCCCTGTGGCAGAGAAGGCCCCTTCTCAGCCATTCAGACTGATAGGAACAGCTCAACTGTCCTCCTTCCCCAGTCCCCCCACCCTCTCTGACTCCCCCCACCTGGGCTGGGAGCCCTGAAGATGGAGGCTGTGCTTATTACCATCATTGCAATGACCCCAAGCTTGACTCAGGGTTCCTGCCTGCTTCAGAGTACCACACCAGCACCATGTCAACCACCCCCTCTGGGCAAACAGAAGGGGGTGCTGATTGTCTGTGGGGGTAGAAGTGCCAATTAAGCCAAGGGAGATGAGGCAAAGTGTTCTAGGCTCCAGGAGGGTGACCCCCTGCCAATGGGATGGGGTCAGGAAGGTAACAGGAAGGAGGTGACTCCTCAGCTGTGCCTTGTGGAGGCAGGAATGACCTGTGCAAAGGCCCAGAGGCAGGAATGCTGGGGCTGCATGGAGACCTTGGCTGCAGAGTCAGGGACGTGAGGAACGGAGAGTGGGGAGGGCACTGGGAGGGCAGAAATGTGGACACCTCGAATGCTGGACACTGCAGACATCTGAACAGCAAGGACCCCAGATCCCCAGGTGGGGGGAGGTGGAAGAGAGAGACAGGTATGACGCTGAAAATGGTAACGATGATTGAGTACCCAGTGGGTTCCAGACAATGTATCTGGAATTTTACAGACATCTCATGAAATCCTAACCACAGTCCTAGGTAGGTGGTGTCATTATCCCCATTTCATAATGAGGAAACTGAGGCTCAGAGAGGTGAACTCGCTTGGCCAAAGCAACGGAGCTGCAAGTGGTGGAGTGGAAGCCAACCTCCCCACCTAGTCCAAAGCCCACTCTCTCAACACCTCCTTACAAGAGGCAACACCACCAGGTCCCCTTCTGTCACCCCAACATGGTGATGACTAAGGAGGAATGCAGTTCCAGGAATGGGATTTACCTGATTGAGAGGCCTGGGAGGCCCAGTGCACTATGGGATTACAGAGAGCAAAGACTGTAAGACTGTACACAAGCCATACACCTTACGCCCCGACCCCACCTCCCTGAAGCCTCCTCAGTCATCTTCTGAAGTACAGAGAGTCTTGGCATCTTGGTGCTGAACACTCAGATGTCATCTGCTGGGAAGATGGCAAATGTGGCACACCTGCTGCCTCCCACCTTGCCCACTCCCACGGCAGACATCACCAATCAATCCCAGCTCTCTTTCCCTCCAAACCCACTGGATCTAATAGTAGATCCATTGCTGTTAAGAGGGAAACCTATTTGACAATTCTGGTCTAAATCAACTTCCTCATTTTACTGTTGGCAAAGGTAATGGGAGAGATTTCTGGCAAGTCACACAGCAGATTTCTGAAGAGCAACCCAAGCTTCCTGACGCACCCCCTCCAGCGCCCAGTGTCATGTCCTGAGCCGCAGCACCAGGGGCTCCCACAGAGGTCAGGCATCTGGAGGGGCGGCCCCTAAGCCCAAACCCAAAGAGCAAATCCCCTGCCTCCCAGTGACTGGGCCCCTGAGCATCATGTCCTTCATCTCTCAGCTTGACTGTGAAGGCTGGATGGTCAGAAAATCAATTCTGGAAAAGCCTGCTTAAGCCGACCTGTTGACATCGGGTTTACCAGACTTAACTGCAGTTGATCAGGGTCTGGGCAAACTCTCAGGTGGTTCCTGAGGCCTGAAACAACCCCACCAGCATAGGTGAGACCCTGTGGTCTCAAGAGTAATCACCCTCTCTGTGAGGGGGCAGGCGGTCAGAGGTGGGGCTGCAAGGCTCATAAAAGGACCCCCTCCGGAGCCTGATCCTCAGCCGGCCCCACGGGCAGGGGCTGGGCCCCTTTGTGGAGGGTCCTGGCCCCGTCTCCAGCCTTCTCTCTTCTGAGTTAGCACCCACTCTCTCCTGTCAGCCCCCCAGGGGTGTCTCCACTCCCAGCCCTCACTCTGGGGATCAGGTCCCGGTTGAGCTCTGGTTATGACCATCAGGTGGGTGTGCTGAAACTCAGGGTGAGGGGACAAACAGCCTAGGACAGGCATTCTGCTCAGGTCACCCAGTCTGCAAACTCAGCCAAGGGGACCAAAACCCAGCTGAGGGCAGCAGGGTGCCCTGGTGTGGGCTGCATTCACTCCTAGGAAGGGGCTCCTTTTCCTACTCAGAGGCGCCATGGGCTTGCCAAGCCTGGCACCAGTGGGCTGTGCCCACAGAGGGACGCTTTTTCCTGACTCACATAGAGACTTTCCATAAACTGGCAAAGGCGCTGGAGATGCTCCTCATCCTGACCACAGCATCCCTCCTGGCCTCAGGCCCAGCCCCGCCCAAAAACTCTGTGTGGTCATTCAATGAACACTTACTGAGTGCCTACTCTGTGCCAGGCACAGGAGCTATTGAAACGATTTCACAAGATAATAAATAGAAAGCACTTATCCCCATGCCTAGCACACAGCAAGCCCTGGGCGTGGGCCAGCTTCTCCAAGGAAGCCTATGGGTTTGCTCCCAGCTCACACGGGCACAGCTCAGCCAGACACCCGGCACAGGGGCCAGAGGGGAGAGAGGCTGCCCAGCCACTGCTCTCCCTTTGCAGGTGAATTTTCTCTAATTCCATGTTTACCAGTCCTCCCTAGTATTACCTTCACAACTGTCAAGTGGTGTTAAAAACACCCATTAGTATAAATTAGAACCTGACAGGCTGAGGGCGCAAGCTGACATCCCAGTTTGCAAAGAGCCTGCTGAGGGCTGAGTGGCTCAGCAGCTGTGTTTGGGGATCCCACCTACACGGGGCGCCTTTCACCAGCCTCCTGGGTCGGCCCTGTGAGAGCCACATAGTGAGGACACAGGTCTTAACACAGGGAACCCACATAGCCCTCCGTGGGTTCCAAGCACCATGCTAAACACTGAGAGGGAGGGCCAGCACTGCCTACCTGTTCCCTGTTGTCTCCCGGGGTCCAGCCCCTGGTAGGGGCTCAAGACATGAGTGGTGACTGGATGATGACAAGTCAATAGTAACCTCTGCTCACTTATTCCTCACAAGATCCCAGTGGGGGGCAGCCACCGCAGTTATCCCACCTCACAGACAAGGAGGTTGAGGTGCAAGGAGGTTGAAGACTCACCCAAGGGAACCCACTGGCAAGAGACCCTCCTACCCACCATGCAAGGGCCCCCAGGAGGTTGTTGGCAGGGGCCTCTCTGGAGGAGGGGAGCTCAAAAGGCTGCTGTGGCCCCAGAGACATGTTCTCAAGAGAATCTACCTCTTCCTCACGGTGACCCTGTTATCACCATCACTCGTTACTGCACCTGCACTTACCAGGGGCCTGCGCGGAGTCGGGCACTGTGCTGGGGCTGCAACGGGAAGCCCCAAAACGTATTCTGGGGTGGTCCGACATACCGCTGCTGCCACCAAGGCGGGTCTGTTCCCTCCCCAGGGGTCGTGAGGACCAAGTGTGACCTCAGCAAGCCCTGCCCAAACAACTTCTTTGCGTTTAAAATCCTCAGCGGGGCCGCCAACGTCGTGGGCCCCTCCATGTGCTTCGAAGACCACGTGTAAGTACCGGAGGGACTCCTGTGTTCCGCGTCTTTGGTTTCAGCCATTCATTCATTCATTAGCTAACTCAGAAGCTTCAGGAGCAGGCGCTAGACCAGCCCAGACGTTCCACATGCTTCCTTTAACTCTGGGTGGTTAAGTCACAAATAACAATAACCCCAACAGCTTCCATGTCTGCCAACACCTGGCTAACTGCCTACAGCATCATCTTATTCAATCCCCCAACACTCCCAGAGTGCGGCTATAATTATTCCCTTTGTAAAGATGAGGAGATTGAGGCTCAGGCAGGGTCACCCAGCTAACTGGTAGTAGAGCCAGGAGTTGAACTCAGGCCTGTATGGCAGCCAAGCTGCTGGGCTTCTTTTGAAGGCAGATGCCTATGCAAAGGGTTCAAGATCAAGATCTCGGCATCAAAGTCTGAACCCAGGAGGTGCCAGGACTTGCGAATGCAAGAGAAAGGGGGTAAAAGCCATAGGATAGCAAGTTCATCCTACCGAAGCAGCCAGAGATGGGAGTTTTAGTCAGGATTCTGAACCTAACTCCAACTCACTTAGGCAACGCAAGGAACTTAGTGGTTCACATACCTAAAAGGCCAGAGCAGGCGGCTTCGGGACCAGCTGCATCCAGGGGTTCAAGCCATGTCATCAGGGCTCCCTCTCACACCGTCCTCAGCTCTGCTCTCCTCTGTCATTACATTGTTTTCTTTACTGAAAATAGGCTTCGTCATGTGGGAAGGAGGGAGGCCACAGCAGGCTGACACCTTAGCCCAAGCTAGCACCCCACGGGAAAGAGAGCTTTCCCATCTGCATTGCCCCTGTAAAAGTCCCCAGACAGGGTCTCATTGGCTGGCTTGGGTCGAATGGCTGTGCCTGGGCTCAGTCACTGTGGCCAGAGGCACAGGATGCTCTGCTGTCCAAGCCTGGGGGAGAAGTCAGTCCTGAGAACCACATGGCCCGAGACGGAGAAAACAGTTTTCCCAAGGAACACCAGGAGACAGAGTAAGAATACTGGGCAGACAGGGACACAGTCAGGCTCCACGTGAGGAATCACAGACACCACCGAGGAGAGCAGCAACATTCTGGGGTCTGCCTTCCTCAAGGCCTGGGGAGGTGGGCTGGCCCTGCCTCCACCCCCTCAGAGCCCCAGGCAGGGATCTTTCCTCTTCTCAGAGCAGACTGGTCTGGCCCAAACAAGCCATGAATGACTCCTTGGAGAATCCAGCCCACCGACCATTTCCAGGAGAAAACAGATGGCCCAAATCATTGTGTGTGCTTCCCAACACCTCTGCATCGTGCCATGTGGGCTCTCTCGGAGTTCCAGAGCTGCGGAAGCAGAGGGTTGGCTCCACACTCGGGACTCACGGTCGTATTTTGTTTTTCTTTCCTTCTTCAGGATCATGAGCCCTGTGAAAGACAACGTGGGCAGGGGCCTGAACATCGCCCTGGTGAATGGTGAGTTGCTGATCCACCCCCCAGGCAGCCCCCACTGTGGTGGTGTGCATCTAGTCTCCCAGCACGGACTCCGCACCTTCCATTGCCCTGCCTGGGTCAGCAGTAGTGTCAGGACGGGGGCCTGGCTGGCCTGTGGGAACAGAAGGATGAAGGACCAGGTCACACCGCAGTCCAGCCAAGCCCCTGCCTGTGTGCCTGTACCAGAAGGACATGCTTCTCCTTGGGGTTTATACCAACACCCATGAGACCACAGGGACAGCATGAGGTCACAAAGCTGACTGCACATCTTCATCCATTTTTTCAACCAGTTTTGATGACAGCCTGCAGCTGGACTGGCTGCGACCTGCTATTTTTCTCTTTCCCCAAGTGCGCCCCTGACGGGGAAGCCCTCTGGGACAGTCTCTGATGAGATGCGCTCAGACTGGGGCCTCCTTCTTCAGCCCTCACAAAGCCCAAAGACAAAACAGCCACTAACAATACTAAAAGCTAACATTTTTTGACCATTTACTATGAGCTAGCTATTTCGTTGAATCCCACCATCACACTAGAATGGACCACGCTCAGAAACCCCACCGCATTCCAGGTAAGCAATGAAGCTCAGAGAGGTTAGGCAACTTGCCCACAGTTACACAGCCAACAGACTCACACAGATTTTAACCCGGATCTGGTTGGCTCCAGATCTTAATCATGCCACTGAACTACCTCCCTAGACTAGAAAAGTCTCCAAGGATGTATGCAGCGCCTACTGTATGCCAGCTGTGGGGAAGTCTGAGGAATCACTCAACAAAAGGATTGGTAAAGATTGGTGGCTTTTAACCTTTTAGAGGGCAGAAATTACTTTGAGAAACTATTCAAACTACATCTCCTTCTCTTAATTCCAGAAAAATCCACAAATACACATCTCAGTTTAACAGGTTCATATCCCCCCTTCCAAAATCCCCAGGTGATATGTCCCAGGGATTTGGGAATTAGTGACTGGAAGGACCCGGGAGGGGGATGCAATGTGAGCTTCCACCCCCATCCCCACCCCCCCATGCTCTTCAGGATTCCACAAACCACAGGAGAGGGAGGGAACCTTGGTGAGATGTAGAACTGCCATCCCCTCTGCAACACTGCCATCTAGTGGCATAAAGTGAGAACTGCAATTTTCCTCCAGAACACCTGGTTCCTTGTAGCTATCGGACCATTTGCAAAACCCACAAAGCTCAATTGAGATTACTGAACTAGGGGCATTGAGTACAGTTCAACCCACTGAAAATCTCTTTCCCTCCAGGAGTTACAGGACTCAAATTGTAGATTTACTACTTTGGTGGGAATAATGATGACAATTGTAGTTATTTTCATTATTATTTTGCTGCTAAATTGTGTCTTGTATGCTATTTTAAATACACCTTATTCAGTTCCCACAGCCCATTGTTCAGATGCAAAAATCAAGGTTAAAAATGATGAGTTGCCTATTGGGAACTGCTAAGGCAGCACATAGACCCAGACCAGTCGAATTCAATTCAATTCCAGGGACCCTCCTCCACCGTGTCCTTCTGCCTCTCAGATCAGCCCAGTAGTTATTGGGCGCCTGCTTAATCCTGCATGCTTTCTACGGGACCTGATATTACTCCATTATCATTCTACTTCTAGACCTCAGACTACAGAGTACTCATTTTCCACAAAATGACAGGCAGAATGACCCATTAAAGCAAATAATTGTTCTGTTTTCGCATCCCTTAGGATCCACGGGAACAGTGCTGAGACAGAGCTTTTTCGACATGTACTCTGGAGGTAGGCACCTCTGTTGGCCATGAGGACGTGTGCGGGCTGAGCTTCCTGTAGCATGGGGGCTATCGGGGTGCCAGAGGGCTTGGCTCTTGCTTCCACAGAAGACCACCAGAAAGAGGCATGGTGGGGGTTCACACAGTCCTGCTGCCTTTGAAACCCCTTTCTACTGGCTATTGGACTCTCCCGGAACAGATCCTGAGACAAGGATTCAAGTGCCATGTTTTATTTGGGAGGAGGTGATCTCAGGAAATATCAGTGGAGAAGTGAGACAGGGAGAGGAAAGCAGCTAGTACAGTGTGTTATCAAGTAGTTGAACACTGCAGGCAATGGGAACTCAGGAGCCAGCATAGAATACATGCCTCAGAAGTATACCGGAGGGACAAGGGCGCTGGGGACTCCCACCCGTAATTCTGTGGCACGTCCCACACTTGGCCTGTCCCAGGGTGCAAAAGTGGATGTGGAGGCCAAAGAAGATCTTCAGGCAAAGAAATGCTGGTGCTGGCAGTTGGAGGCCAGGCATGTGTGCCCCTGAGGTGCTAAGGACAAGTGTAAATGGCGCGGTTTGCTCTGCTAGATAAAGGGTGTTTTCAGGCCACAGGGGCATCCGAGGCCCAGAAAGAACAGCTGTGAGGCTCCAAGCTCTCTCTTTCTGCAGCTGTCTTTTCTTCCCTCTGCACAGACCTGCTTTCCGAGCTTCCCTGTGTATAGATTACCCCTCAGGAAGTCACAGTCCTCCCTGCCCTGAGCAAAGCCAAACACCAGGGCACTGACCTATCTGGGCTGGAAGTCCAAACATATAAGTTCCCTCCAGCAGCTGAGGTTGGGGCAGGACTCTGTCCCAAAACTCTGACATCTCCCAAACTGGTGGAATCAGCCCTGGGCCTCAGCAAGGAATCAAAAGTGGCAGGGTGGCCCTTTGCAGCCGGGCTAAAGTCTGGGCTTTGCAAGGACTGGTTTCCATGGGAAAAATGAATTCAGCTCAGCCCACTTCTTGGAGCCCAGCCCGACTCAGTTTCCCTCCATGTTCCTGCGATCACCGGGCCAGCTCTGGGCTCAGGCATCCCAGGGCACTGGGCATGTGACCATTCACCCCAGCTCCTCACACAGTGGAAGGGGCTCTGCTTTCACCAATCAGCTGACTTCCTTCTCCCCTGAATCCCCATCTTTGCCTCCACCTCCAAGGAAAACCTACCTTACTGCACCCACCTAAACACATGAGCTCAAGAGGGGAGAAAGCCACCAGGCAGCAAGCACAGAGCAGGAAGTCTCTGGGATTTGCGAACGGGGGAGGGGCTGAAAGTGGGAATGGGAGCCTGCTGCCCGGAAGTCACAGCTGGGGCCTGTGTGGAAGGTGCTGTACAGCAGCACCTTTCCAGACTGGCAGCTGGGACCCTGCCTGGGCCCAGAGCTTCATAGCACCCCACAATGGCCATCCTCCAGCTGCACCCCATTTGGAGCCTTCCCTAGGGCCCACGCAGATGTCTTCAGACCTGTTCCCCCAACTGCAAGCACACCCCCAGGACCTAAGGGGTGGCTGTTGCTGTGAAGGGAAGGGTGGCATGGATGGAGCTTACATAGGAAGACTGGGTGTCCACACACAGGCACTCAAGGCTCCTTCTGGTACAGGATGGAGCTGGAGACAGGCATGAGAAGAGACTGGGGCAGGCGATGGGCTGAGGGCCAGAGGTCTTCATTTGTTCTCTGTGGAGCACCTGAAGGTGTTCTGGGTGCCCTGGGGCCATTTTTATGGAAAAGGCCCCGTCTCTGGAGTCAGAGACTTCAGGCTGCATGACCTGAGGCAGGTGACACCTCTTGAACCTCAGTTTCATTACCTATAAAATAGAAGTAACTATGATGTCCACTTCATAAGGTTGATGTGAGGATTCAATCACCTGCAATAATTAGTGTACAGGACCAGCCTGGCTGGTGGAGGGGCCTGGGGAAGTTCATTCAGTCTTTTCCCTTGCATTCCCTCCTCCCTTACTCTGTCCGCCTGATTCAGAAGCAAGGAGGTCATCTGTCAGAATGAAAAGGGAAAAAACAATTTAAAAGATTAAACTAAGTTTTATAATGCCTTATTATGAACACGGATGTAACCATGGCTGGTGGGGAATGAGGAACCAAATCGTGGTGAGAACAAGTCAGCCCTTCCCACAGGAGACAGAAGTCAGACAGTGGCTTCTTTGGTGAGAACAGAAGGCACACTTCCTTTTCTCCAACATCCACTGTCCACCCCAGACAACAGCCAGATCTCGATACCGGCTGATGAACGCATGGTACTTTCAGAACTCATTCTCTTATCTCAGGAGTTCAAGGGCCATTTCACTAACAGAGCCACTGTGGATGTTGACTGGAGACTCTGTGTGACTGAACTGGTTGGCCGCCGGTCCTGCTCAGGGGCCTTGACTCTTCCTCTGGGTCCTTGACATCCCCACAGAATACTAAGCATCAGGGGGCTTTGTGGGTGAGTGGCCTATGGGTAGCCACTCACACAGGCCCTGAACTTAAAGGAAATGTATACTGGGTTGGATGTTCTGCCATCACAGTCCTGAAACTCTTAATAACTTTTTTAACAAAAGACCCCACTTTCTCATTTTGCACTGGATCCCTAAAACTATGTTGCCCATCCTGCTAATAATTGTACATAATTCCACTATAGTGTACTGACTATATGACGAGAGTCATTGTCACATTTGATCTTTACAAAAATGCTATGAGCGAAGCAATTAATCCTCCTCAGTTTGCAGATGTAGCCCCTGTTTTACTCACTAGGCCAGTGTTGCCCACACGTCAACCGTTCAAGAGTTCCCTGCACAAGTTATACTGTGTCCAGAGAACCGTCTGCATTATTAGTATTTTCCTTTAAATCAGCTCACTTTTTTAACCTAAATAAGTATATCTTTAAAGGGAATTACATCATCACCCTATACTTAGCCATTACTGCTTTTTTGGTCATAAAAAATAAGCTCAACAGAAAAAAATCAGTGTCCTAGAAGGGAGAGGGGAGCTGATGTCCCTCCCCCTCACAACTAGGCCTGCTCTCTGTCAGATGCAGACTTTTTGCAGTGCAGATGGTGTTAAAGATGCAATAGAGCTTTAAACTCCGTGATGTAAGTTGGAGAGTTGTAGGAGCCTAATATTCTCTCTCAGTGACCCCAGTTGCCTACAGCCCAGTGGGCATGCCCTCCAAAGGAATCCAAAAAGACATATGCACCCTTATGTTCATTGCATCGTTGTTCACAGTAGCCAAGATATAGAAGCAACCTAGGTGTCCATCACTAGATGAACAGCTAAAGCAGATGTGGTATATATATGTGGTGGAATATTACACAGCTATAAAAAAGAATAAAATCTTTTTTCTTTTATTTAAGTATATTTTACTTATTATGCTATTACAGTTGTCCCATTTTTTTTCTTCCTTTTATCCCCCTCCACCCTGCATCCCCCTCCCACCAGCATTCCCCCCTTTAGTTCATGTCCATGGGTCGTACATATAAGTTCTTTGGCTTCTCCATCTCCTATACTATTCTTAACCTTCCCCTGTCTATTTTGTGCTTACCAATTATGCTTCTTATTCCCTGTACCTTTTCCTCCATTCTCCCTCCTCCCCCTCCCCACTGATAACCCTCCATGTGATCTCTATTTCTGTGATTCTGTTCCTGTTCTACTTGTTTGCTTAGTTTGTTTTTGTTTCTGTTTTTGGTTGGGGGGGCGGTTAGGCTCAATTGTTGATAGTTGTCAGTTTGTTGTCATTTTACTATTCATAGTTTCTATCTTCTTCTTTTTCTTAGATAAGTCCCTTTAACATTTCATAAATAAGGGCTTGGTGATGGTGAACTCCTTGAACTTGAGCTTACCTGGGAAGCACTTTATCTGCCCTTCCATTCTAAATGATAGCTTTGCTGGATTGAGTAATCTTGGATGTAGGTCCTTGCTTTGCATGACTTTGAGTATTTCTTTCCAGCCCCTTCTTGCCCGCAAGCTTTCTTTTGAGAAATTAGCTGACAGTCTTATGGGCACTCCTTTGTAAGTAACTGTCTCCTTTTCTCTTGCTGCTTCTAAGATTCTCTCCTTATGTTTCATCTTGGGTAATGTAATCATGATGTGTCTTGGTGTGTTCCTCCTTGGGCCCAACTTCTTTGGGACTCTCTGAGCTTCCAGGACTTGGATGTCTGTTTCCTTCACCAGATTGGGGAAGTTTACCTTCATTATATTTTCAAATAAGTTTTCAATTTCTTGGTCTTTCTCTTCTCCTTCTTGCACTCCTATGATTCAGATGTTGGGACATTAAAATTGTCCCAGAGGTTCCTAAGCCTTTCTTCATTTTTTGAATTCTTGTCTCTTAATTCTGTTCCCATTGGATGTTTATTTCTTCCTTCCGTCCAAATCATTGATTCGAGTCCCAGTTTCCTTCCCGTCACTGTTGGTTCCCTGTGTTTTTTTTCTTTATTTCACATTGCATAGCCTTCACTTCTTCCTCCATTTTGTGTCCGTACTCAATCATGTCTGTGAGCATCCTGATTACCAGTGTTTTGAACTCTGCATCTGATAGGTTGGCTATATCCTTGTCACTTAGGACTTTTTCTGGAGCTTTGATCTGTTCTTTCATTTGGGCCCAGTTTCTTTGTCTTGGCATGCCTGTCACATTGTAAGGGGTGGAGCCTTAGATATTCACCAGGGTGGGCCAAACTACTTTGCTGTGTTGTGGGGCTCTATATGGGGGAGGGGTGAGAGAGGGAACAATGCCCCTTGCTCAGCTCTTGGCCTTCTTTCAGTCACTTCCCTTGCTTCCCACAAGCAGATTGTGCCCTTTCTGGTGCTGATTACTGGGTGGGTAGATTTGTGTACATTCTAGGACCCCATGGGTCTCTCCAACAGACTCTCCTGTGATACTGGGAATTTCTACTCCCACCTCAACGCCCACAGGTTTTTACAGCCAGAGGTTTTGAGGCTTTAGTTTCCTGTACTGGAACCCTAGGTTGCACAGTCTGTCTTGCTTCCCAGTTCCTCCCAGTTTATCCACACACAAGTGTGAGATATCCTGGCCCACCAGCCACTGCCTTGTCACATGTCCTTTCCACCCTGGCTGCCCTTCCCCACTCCTCCTACCAGTCTAGATGAATGTTTCTTTAACTTCTTGGTTGTCAGACTTCCATACAGTTCGATTCACTGGCAGTTCTGGTTGTTTTTTGTTTTTAAATTGGTTATTATGCTTCTTTTGGTTGTGTGAGGAAGCAAAGCTATCTACCTATGCCCCCCTCTTGGCTGGAAGCACCCAAAAAGAATAAAATCTTACTATTTGTGACAACATTGATGGGCCTACAGGATACTATACTAAATGAAAT
This sequence comes from Desmodus rotundus, assembly GCF_022682495.2. Taxonomy (NCBI): domain Eukaryota; kingdom Metazoa; phylum Chordata; class Mammalia; order Chiroptera; family Phyllostomidae; genus Desmodus; species Desmodus rotundus. The sequence goes on from NC_071394.1 coordinate 84,820,226, forward strand.
AAGTCTGACAGAGAAGAACAAATACAATATGATTTCACTTATATCTGTAATGTAAAAAAAACCAAAAAACAAAACAGAAACAGACTCCCAGACACAGAGAACACACTTATGGCTGCCAGTTTGGGGGGGGGGGGGGGTGCGGAGGATGAGTGAAGAAGGTGCAGGGGAATAAGAGGTACAAACTCCCAGTTATAATACACAGAAGTCACGGGCATGTAATGTGCAGCACAGGGAGGAGAATCAATAGCATGACGATAACTTTGCATGGTGACCCGGTCACGACTTCTCGTGGTGATCACCCTGAAAGGTATATAAACGTCAAATCACTATGTTGTGCATGTGAAACTAATATAACATTACATGTTAACTATACTTTAATTTAAAAAATGAATAAGTCAGTACAGACAAACTAGGCTCCTAACCAGTATAGAAGGAGGTAGCTGGGGTATGCAAAGAGCCCGGAGCTCCTGACAGATGACTGAGCTCTGTCCCGTGGGAGAAAGTCCCTAACAGCCCTTAGACCAGTAGTTCTCACCCCCAGCTGCATGTCAGAGTCACCTGAAGGACTTCCAAATCCAAGCACCACCCCCAGACCACCTGAGTGAGGACGCCCGCACACCTCAGCTGGGAGCTCCACCCCACATGCTGCCTCCCACTGGGCCCTGAGTGGCAGATGGAGCTTGGTGTAAGCCTTCTTGGCCACTCCTGGATCAGGAGGGTGGTAGGAGAGAATGAGAATGGCCAGCGGTCTCTCCCCTCAGTGACCAGCACCTTGCTTTCCTTCCTCTGCCAGATCCTATGCTCCTGGTGAAATTCCTTAAAGAAATCACAGAGGACATGCTGGTGCTAGTGGCCTCCTATGACGACCCGGGGACCAAGTAAGTGGGGACCTCCCTCTGCCAGGCCAAGGAGAGAAGAGACCAAATGCTTCTGAGCCCTCCATCCCTTTCTAGTTCCCCACTAGCCCTGTGTTCTGGAAAATTCTCCTAAGGAAATAATCAGACAGTGCATAAAGAGATGTCCTAGGAGGTTCATTCCAGCCTTGGCTACCATGGTGGAAACTGGCCACACTCCCCGTCCAACTGGACGGGCCAGTCACAGCAGTCACAACGGGCGGTGATGCGGGGCAGACTTTCATACGTGCCTAAGGAGACCGGCTGCCTCAAAAGTGGTGATGTGGAACATATTTAGGGACAGGGAAGAATATTATCCTTCAGTGTTTATTTATTTTTTTATTACAGTTTTCATTCAACACTTTTTTTATATTCATTTCAGGTGTTCATCCTATAGTATTAAGTGAAAAAAGAGCAGGTGGCCCTGGCCGGGTGGCTTGGTTGGTCAGAGCGTCACCCTCTGCACCAAAAGGTTACAGGTTGGATCTCCGATCAGGACACATACCTAGGTTTCAGGTCCAATCCCAGGCCAGGGCACGTACAGGAAACAATTAATTGATGTTTCTCTCTCACACCAATATTTCTCTCTCTTTCTGTCTCTTCTTCCTTCTCTCCCTCTTTTCCTCCTTCCCTCCCTCCCTTCATCTCTCTCTAAAGTCAGTGAATATATCTTCAGGTGAGGATTTTTTTAAAAAGCAGGCTATGAAAGAGTTGGTATGATCCCAGAACACTGGGGGAAAAGACATGAAGGAAATATATTAAAATTTTACAATGATTATGTCAAAGGAATGAGACTATAATTTGTAGTTACTTGGTGATGTTCATTATTTTCAAATGAGCATGTATTACATCTGTAAACAGAAGCAAAACTGTCCTAACACCTCTCCAGCTCCCTCCGCATGGCCTTCGGAGAGGAGTCTTGGTCCCCCCGACCCTGTTCCTCCTGAGGTGACTCCACAGGCTTCGTCGCACATGGCCAAGAGGCATCCAGCGCTTCAGCAGCTTGCCCTTCTCCCATCCCACTGCCTGACCATCCTCTCCTGCCCTCTGCAGAATGAACGATGAACTCCGGGCACTCTTCTCCAACTTGGGCAGCTCCTACGCCAAACAACTGGGCTTCCGGGACAGCTGGGTCTTCTTAGGGGCAAGAGACATCAAGAGTAACAGCCCCTTTGAGCAGGTGGGTTCTGGTGGCCTCCCCCCTCCCCAGTGAGGGTGGCAGTGTCAAGGATGGATGGACAATGACTAGGGTGGCTTGGGAAGGACATACGCAGTGGTGTGGGGAGGGCCACTTGGCTGTCATCCAGCCCAGAGGTCAGGGTGGCCCGACTAGCTAATCCCCCAGCAGGAAGTAGCCTTGACCCTTTTACAAAAATATATATAAACGCATAGATCCATAAGTGCCAAAAAGGAGGAAAAGGAGAGAAGAAGGGTACAAGGAAAGTGAGGCATGGAAGAAAGAGAAAGGAATGTGGAGAGGAAGCCTGTGCAGTGGGAAGGGGAGCCCAGAGCAGGGGTCACAATGCCTGGCTTCTAGCCCCACTTAGCCAATCCTCGCTGCCCCCCAGGCCCAGGTCTCCCCAGCTGTAAAGTGGAGAGGGGCTGGGCGAGGGGAGCCTGAGGCCCCTTCTAAGTTCCCTGTGGAGAGGGTGAACTTGCCCCAAGAAGGGGACGGAGGAGAGCCCACCTTCAGTGGAAGGAGTCAGGAGGGGTCCACAATGTGCGGCTCACAGCTACTATCCAGGGCGGCCCAAGGAGAGGGGGTCAGGGACGCACCCAGGAGTGGAGTTTGAGGAGTGCTCACAGGAGGAAGCGGGAGTCGACAGAGGGTTGATGGCCCCAAGGAAACACTTCATCTTCTCCACTTCACCAAGGCAGACCCCATTTGTGCATTCCAAGCTCAGAGCAATTCTGAAACCCAAGAGAACTGGCCAGGCCTTCCCCTGCATGGTGAGGAGAAGGTTCAGCTCTGCCCAGATCCAAGATGGGGAGCTAAGGGTCAATGATTCAGACATGCAGGACCACTGAGGGGCCTGGGCTCTGTCCTGAAGGCTGTGGGGAGCCATGGGAAGCTTGAGAGAAAGAGAGTGACAAGAGCAGATAGATAATAAGAGAGCCTAGTACTCAGCAAGTGCTTGCTCTGTGCAGGCACCAGAGCAAGTTCCCCAAAGGGTCTTACATTAACACCCACCATGAAGTAGGTACAATTATGATCCCATCTCACAGAGGAGGATCCCGAGCCCTGGAGGGGTTTTAACCAGCTTGCTCGGGTCTCAGTGATGAGGATGGATTTCTCATTCAGGTCTGCTGCCTCCACAAACAAGTGTTTTCTGTCCTGACCACTTTTAGAACGGCCGCCCTGGCTGAGCATGGAGAGCACTGTGGAAAGGGAACCTTGCAGAGGCAGGGAGGAGGGCTGCAATGATCAGACACCTGACCAGCAGCCTGCCCCGGGCTGTGGAGGCAAAGCAGGGGCAGAGTCAAGAGGCCTCATGCTGAAGTCAGGGAGGGGGACCACAGTGGGGCTGCAGGGGCTTTTACCTTGTCTGGAAAACGTGGGCCTGGTTTGTACGCACATGTTTCTACGAGAATGCATTCAGGTAACTAGAAATTACTTAAATTACTTTTTTTTAAAGATTGTATTTATTTATTTTTAGGCAGAGGGGAAAAGAGGGAGAAAGAGAGGGAGAGAAACATTCAATGTGTGGTTACCTCTGGCCCACAACCCAGGCATGTGCCCTGAGTGGGAATCGAACTGGCAACCCTTTTGTTTGCAGGCAGGCGCTCAATCTACTGAGCTACGACCAGCTAGGGCTAGAAATTACTTTTTAAAAAGCAAGAAATAATACAAAGTAGGTTGTGCTGGAGGTGTAAGGAAAAGGACACACTGGGTGAAGAACACAGGAGGCAGGGCCAGGATCTCCAGAAGGTCCCTGTGGGAAGCCCTCAGGGGAAGGGGCAGGGACAGGACTTTCCAGGAAGATGTAGGGCAGGCACTGTTCCTCCTTAAAGCACAGCTTCCGGACCCATCAAAACTGGACCAAGACAGCAAAGGGGAAGCACACAAGTAGAAGAAGGTCAGCATCATCCTTTACCTGAAATTCAGGATCAGCTTTCTGGAACCCATCACCCAGAAATGAACCAAAGACGGTGTTGTCATAAAGCCATCGTGTCGTCGTTCCCACATGAGGGAAACTGGGCTCTGCAGAAGCAGCATCTGGAATCTGCTCTGTCTTCCCAAGGGTTAGCCACAGGGACTCCCACTGCGGGTTTTGCCATTTATGCTTTTCTTTCATAAACTAAGCCTGGGCATTGTAAAGACAATCTTAACTTATTTTATTTCCTTTATATATTATATATGTAATTAATATTAAACAATATTGGACAGTGGTTCCACTGTGTATGTACCAGATGGGTGGCCATAAGCAGGCCTCCTTTGCCTCGGTTTCCCCATCTGTGTAATGGGATGATAATAGTATGCTTTTCTTAGGGCTACTGTGAGGATTCAATACATAAGGCACCCTGTGCCTGGCATAGCACAAGCATTCAGTAATTGCTACGATGCTTTTTAAATTGTTGTTATTATTTTGGATATCCTAGAGGGGCAGATGTAGAATTTGGCAGAGGGGCTAAACTCTGCCGCCCCACCCCTACCTATCCTCAGCGCCCCACCCCCCATGACAGTGACTAGGCTCTGATCCCATCTCTGAAACCTTGGGCAAGTTCCAGCCCCTCTGAACCTCAATGTGCCAATCTGTGAAGAGGACTGGTAACATCTAACACTGCCCCCCATGGGGCAATGGTGAAGATGAAGTAAGGGAAATCATTTAGGTTTAAAGCACAATGCAAATGCAGGTGTGAGTCCTGAACAGCCTCCCCCACTGTGTTTCTCCCTCTTCTCTCACTCCCTAGTTCTTAGAGAACAACCCCGACACCAACAAATACGAAGGCTGGCCAGAGATGCTAGAGATGGAGGGCTGTGTGCCCAGGAAGGTGTTCTAGGGCTGCTGCAGCTGCTCCCGGGTTGCACGAGCTGGACTGGCTGGAGCTGAAGGACGGCGGGACAAGAGACTGAGAGACCAGTCGCAGCAGCGTTGAGCGCTGAGGGCCCTTGCACTCTCTGTGCACTTCCCCTTTTCAGGGACAAAACCTACCTGGAGGTCGCCAGCCTCAAAGGGTCCTCCTGGGGGCCACTGCCTGTGGAGAGAACAGGAGGGCTTTCCCTCAGGGTCTCTGACTGTTGCCCCTGAGAAAGGACGGGCTGCCCACACCAAAGCAGAATTAAACTTTATTTTTGCTGATATTGAATGAACTTTCTGAAAACTCGGTGTACAGTGTTCCTCCCTTCGATCAGAAAGGTCTAGATTGGGATAACTTGAGCTACAATTTCAAACAGGTTGGGGACAGCTTCTGGCACCAAGTTTGCAGCTGGAGAGGAGACTGACTTCATAGGGATTTCTGTTCGGGCGTGAAAAATTCCGCGGTTCCCAGCTCAGGGTGTAAGACCCACATGCACAGAGCCGAGGGCCGGACGCTGGCACCTGCTGTTTGAGTGAGAGCTGGAGGGGACAGGGAAGTGGGGGCTTCTGGCAGAGGCAGGAAAGAGTAGCCGGGCTGAAAGGCAGGCTTAGGGAGAACATTCTAGCTGTCTTCGCGAAGTTCTCCAGGAGCAGCCCCCGAGACTTATTTGAGAAGTGTCTAGAAAACACCAATAGGATCATGCGGAAGTAAGACAGGGAAGAGAAGGAGCCAATAAAGGATGCACTGTGAGTGAGCAGAGCCAACCCACGGGCACCCCTAGGAATCAGTGTAGAGCACACACCCTTGAGATCTCTTAGGGTCAGGGAGCTGGGATCCTTATGCCCCACCTCCCATCAGTCATTGTTGGAGGGCTGCTAGTGTGGGGGTCCCTGTGAATTCTCGGGCCCTTCTCGTCTGCCCTACATAGAGAAGAGTAGTCACCTTAGGACAGAGAATCCTTAGCCAAAAGGTGTTGATACCAGCCACCAGAGACCACTGAAATGATGAGGCCCAAGGGATATGGTGCTAAGACCCCACCTAGGGTCTCTGAAAAGCACCAGGGGGCCCTAGACCAAATCCTGGGAGCAGAAAGAACTGGCACTCAGGCTCCTGGAGTGTGTACTGGGCCCCAAGGCTCAAGGAGAAGATGCCCACACCCCAGTGCAAATGCCCCGAGCAGTGGAACAGCAGAAGCTGAAGTCCTGTGCACTCCATTGGTGAGGGCTCCCAGTTCCCAGCCCTGGGGACAGGCAGGGCTTCAAATGTGCTGAGGGGACCTGGAGTATAGACAGAGCGTGGGAGCTTTGACAGGAGCCATGATGGGTCGGGAACGTGGGCTGCCGTGGTGGGATCAAGATCAGTGGGAAAAGCCTGACGGGACACATCGAGCAGGCCTGGCTGACGAAGGAGCCCAGCCAGCCGCCTGACCAGTCAGCCCCACATCCCCCTCCTCCCCCAACCATTTGTAAGTCACACTCAAGGGTTAAAAGTGGGGGTTGCTGGCAGTCCCAACTAACCACTTACACAGACACACACGACAATATAATGCCTGGCAGGTTTGCATAGGCAAACAAATCTGCTCCATTCCTCCCATTTTGTTCCAAGTGACCAGGCCCTCAGCCCACACCAGACAATGGGTGTGAGCAAAGGGCCTCCACTGAACCCCAGTGCCTTCCTTCCCCACCCCAGAACTAATTCAGTACAGCGGCGTGGGGGGCTTCCACAGGCTGAGGACCCTGACCGAGCCATCCTTTTCTCGCAGCTGACTCACTGCTGGTCTGACCGGTAGTTACCCACCCCGGGCAGTATGGTGAACAGAAGGGCCGGCCGGGCGCTGGCTCTGCCGCTTGCTAGCAGGGTGAGCACGTCAGGCCACCTCTAAGCCACAGCTCCCCCTTGGTAGAAGGGAGCGTACGTCAGTTTCTCAGGGGCTCGTGGGCATTAAGTATGACAAAATAGCCATATCACCAAAAGTTGTCAAAAAAAGAAATAAATAAGTAAATAAATAACATCTGACCAGATACCCGCTCTGGAATGAAGGGAACAGGAAGTTTCCCTTTTAGCCGTGAACTATGTGAATTCTTTCCTTAACAAGCAAGAACGCCTTATGAAATTAGAAGAGAATTATAAGGATTACCAACAAGAGTTCATGGCCAGGAGCTAATCAAAGCTCTTGGTAGCAGTCTTCCTGGGACCCCAATATTTTTTCTGAGTCCACCTGCCTATGCGCACTGGCCCAAAGAAATGCACACAGTATAGAAAGAAAAAATAGTTTAATATTGAGTTGGCCAATACGGAGACAGGGAGCTCATGCTCTGAAGACGGGGCTCCCAGATGGCATGTAGGTTACAGGTTATGCAGGACAAAATCACAAGACACCATGGGTTAGGGGGTTTGGGGCCATGCTGGGAGCTGATTGGCTAGAGGTGAGGTGAGGGTGATGAATCTTTTCTTCAGGTTTTGAGGACAGTTCTTAGTCTGTCTGATCCCATGGGGGTAGCCAGGGGGTCATTCCACCTTAGGGCTCAGGAGCTGAAACATAACTTAGGTCAAGATGTTATCTTTAGCTTACTTTAGGTCCAGACCCTGTGACCGTTAGTCGGGGCTGGGCTCCTGTCTTCTGCTGCCTCGGGGGTTGCTGACTACCTGGGGGACAGGCCAGGTCTCTGAAAGATACAGATAGGTAGGTAGGTAGATAGACAGACGTATAGATATGTGATAGATGATAACGATGATAGATAGATGATAAATAGATAGATAGATAGATGATTTCTAGAGCTAGGATTTAAAACTAAATTTAATCGAAGTCACAGAGACCCTCAGTTTCGGTGGCCACTATTTTAAAAGGACATGGGTGGCCACCTGGTTGGAAGAGAAGACACACGGTACTTTTCCAGAAGCTGCATTGCACAACACTTTACAGAAAACTGAGAAAATGTCAATGGGATAAGGCAGTGGGCACGGCCCCTGGATGGGATTGAGCGCGGGTCTGGACTAGGAGACAAGACCGTTGGTCTATAGGAATTGTTGTCATTAAAAGGTCAGTCTCGATGAGGAAAAGCTCAGAGTGAGGATGCTGCACTTGCCACAGAGCCTGTGGGAGAGGCCACTTGCTGCCACTCGCTGGGGAACACGAGGCTGAGACTGCGGGCCATGGGCCGCCCACCCGACCCCACCCCCTCACCCCCACACCAGGGTGAGGCTCAACGGATCAGCCTCCAGATACGGTTATGGAAAAACCCAACAGACAATCAGCTGTACCATCAAAAGTCACCAAGGAGACAACATTCTAGAGGCAGCCACCCTGGGCCCCCTGGGATGGGCGTTGCAGAGTGGCCAACATCTGTCAGACTCAACATCTTTTCCAGGGCACCACAGGGCCCCCAGCTCAGCTCAGGATGGAGCAGGTCAGAGTCCACAAAAAGGCTGTAGATGGTAGAGAGGTCTGTATCACTGAGTCTATTCCCCGGTAAGAGCCAGTTTCCTCACTCGACAGTTGTTACTCCCCTGCTACATGTCAGCACCTAGGCAGGCACTGGAAGCACTGCGGTGAAGAAAACCAGGCACAGTCCCGGCTCACAGTCTGGGGGGCGGGGGCGGGGTGCAGATCAAGAGACAATGTGGCTTGGTAAGCGTTTGTTGGGGGAAGGACTGCAGAATCCAGAAGGGCATCCTGGAGGAAGCTTTGGGAATCCCTAGGAGTTCGCCAGGCAAGGACGGGAAGGAGGAGTGTGCCAGGCAAGGGCACAGGATGAACAGGCCTGGAAGGGCAGAGGGCAGCGGCATGATCAGATTTGCAGTTTAAAAACATTCCTCTTGGCTGCTGAGTGAAGAAATCAACAGAGGCAGGGAGGCGAGTGAGGAGGCTGGCCTCATCAGGGAGAGAGGGTGGTGGCAGGGACCAGGGGGTGGCATGGGGCTGGAAAAAGGTGGGGCCAGTCCTAGGGACATTCAGGAAGTAAAATCAACAAGACTTGGGGACGGACTTTCTCATCACCGGGGTGGACAAGACTTCAGGAATCTCTACAAGCTACTCATGGCCTCAGAATTTGGGGCCTGTATTTCCCTACCCTCTTCTGGTCAACAAGTCTTTCTTTCCTCTCTCCCCAGCAGGGAGAATGGGCGATGAGGGGAGTGTACCCATCTGTTCCCTCAGTCAAGGCAAACTCTTTGCAGCGGCTGTAACTCTAGTCCTTGCCAGTAGGTGGCAGCCCAAGATAGAATGGCAAGTGTGCCCAGGCTTCTGGAGCCCACCCAGTCTTGGGAAAGGTGTTGTGCTTAACTGATCGGTTACCTTGGACAAGCCAATAGGCAGCAGATTTACCATCACTGTTATTAACAGCATTGTAACAGCAGCACCTAACTTCTATGGAGAACTGCTGTTGTCCAACCATGCTCAGTGCCGAGTTTTACATAAAGTACATTTTATCCTCCCAGCCCCGTGGGGTAGGCAACCGTTTTTATTCCCTTTCACACGGGAGGAAAATGAAGCTCAGAGAGGTCAAGTGATTTGTCCAAAGTCACAGAGCTAAGAAGCCTCAAAATAAGGATTGGAATCCCAGTGAATCTCCATCGCTACAGACTTTCCAGAAACACTTGCCCTAGAACTATTCTTCTCCTCCCTCTCCTCCCCTTCCTGCTCCCTCTCCCTCCCCTCCACTTCCTCCTCTTCCTCCTGAAGGCCTCTGAAGACATTTGAAAATTGCTCAGAACCTCTGAATCAGCGTTCTCCATATCCACCACCATTGCTTTAGGAGAGGTGGAGAGGGAGTGAGTTTAAGAGATTTGGAAATCCTCTTCAAAACCCTCCCATGTTTTCCAGGCTTGCTTCCTTCTACGAGGCTGTGGGTCAAGAAGGAGCAGGTGTTTATTTACCCCCCGTTATGGAGAAAGTGGAGCTAAGGGCTGTGCCTAGGTCACGCAGTGAGACAGGGCAAAGCGGGACCCAGAATGCCTACTGGTCCTTGACCCTTCACCACCACCTGTCATTTCATACATCATTGTGTCTGTGCTCCAAGCACCTCCTCTGTGCCAGGCCCCAGGCTAGGCTCCCAGACCACCACCCCCATCTTTCCTGCCCAGGGCACGGGGTTCAAATGTTGCATTTTGAATCTATATCCTGCCAAGAACCTGGTTTCAGACTTTCAGCTGAACGAGGACCCTGGTCAACCAGGCTCTCAGTGCAGCTCCTAAATCATACTTCAGCAGGACTCCAAGCAGATGGGGGAAAATTAATAAACGTGTAAAATTCCTTTTACCTCCTCCCGTCCCACCAAGAGCCAAGCTGGTGGACACTGTTGGGATGGCTGCCAAAGGAGCTTGATCTTCGGGGTTTTCACTGCTCCGGCTGACTGCCCGTTTAGTCGTTGCCCTTTACAATTTGGGGGAAATCAGAAGCCATGCCCCAGCCATGTCTGGGATAGAAGGGAAAGGAACAGGAAACAGCAGCAGCAGGGGCTGGACCCAGGAGGCGCAGAAGGAAGAAGCCACATTTTTGCTTGGCTGCAGGGGGCACGGGTGGTGGGGGAAATTCGGCAACAACAGTAACGAAAGGATGAATAACTGCGCTGCGGGGCGCTGGGGATGAGTCAGGGCCGTGTTAAGCACTCTGCACACTTGAACAGTCTGAAGACAGGCTGTTCATTTAAACCCTGTCATCTTCTCATCCATTCGGCAACATTTACGGAGTGGTCGCACTGTGCCGTGACGGGACAGACCAGGTCTCAGTCTTTGTGGGGTTGCCATTACAGGTGGGAAGACAATGAGCACAGAAAAGGTACGATTTCAGTTGCTAATAAATGCCACCAAAAATAATAAACAGAAAGCCCAGGATGCTGCTTGGCATAGGGGGTCTGGGGAAGCTTCTATGAGGAAGTGATCATTGAGCCTGAAGGATAGAAAGATTATGCAATTTTCAAAAAATGGAGTCAAGGGAGAGAGATGGGAAACGTCCCAGGCAGAAAGCAAGAACAGCAAGTACAAAGGTCCTGAGGTGAGGGGAAAGGCGGTAAGATCCAGGACCTGTCAGGGGATCAGGTAAGAGGGAAGGGAGGTCGGAGGGGAAAGCAAGACTTGATAGATTATGGGTGAACAAGATCATCTTGGGTGAAGTCGGACCTAGGACGCCTAACCCTTGAGTCTTTGCCACACTGCCATTTCATAAATCGTCACGACACCCTCGGGCCAGGCACTGTGCCAGAAGACAGGGAAGGGTAACGAGTTTCTCCTGCCCAGCCAGTTCTTGGGAAAGGTGCTGTGCTTAACGGATTGGTTACCTGGGACTTGCCAATAGCAGAGGATTTATCAACAGTATTGTAAACAGCATCGTAACAGCAGTGCCCAACTTCTATTGGGTAGGTGCAGAGATACTAGGTGCAGAGTTTCATGTGAATTGCCTCATTTTTTCCTCCCAGCCCCGTGGGGTGGGGCCGTTGTTGTCCCTCTTTGGGCAAGAGGAAGATTACAGAACAGGGAATGACATGACCTGATATACGCTGTACAAAACAATGGACTCAGCTCCACACCCTCCCCTCCAGCCCTCAGAGCAACCCCGTGCGGGATGATTGTCTGACCCCCACACAGATGAAGACACTGAGGCTCACAGAGGTTAAATCATGTGCCCTGGGTCACACAACTGTAAGAAACAGAGCTGCGGCCAATGAGATTCCAGCCTTAATCTTGCCCCATGTTGGCAACAAAGAGAAGGAAAGGGCTGGCTCAAGTGAGGAGGAGGGGACTACCAGGGGGTACTTTGAGAACTTGGCCCCTGGCCTGGAATCTGGCCTCCAGATATTTTCCTGGCCTGAGCTCAGAGCCGCCCGCCCTCCAGCCCTCCCTCCTGGCCCACTGCCCCTTGAATGGAGTATTCTGCTGTCAGAGTCTGCTCTGGGAGATCCCGGGCCACAGGCCATGAATGTCTTCAAAGACCTCTTATTAATGGCCCTCTCCAACCTGAGGTTTCCATCCCCACGCACCCCCAGACAGCCCCGTGTCCCGGCCGACCCACGCAGCCTCCACTCTCTGGGCCCCATCTGCTGAGCGATGCCCAGCCTGGCAAGAAAGCCAAGTCCTTCCCTGCTGGGTCTGCCAGATGTCACCGCTGCGCCTGAGCTGCCTGCTGACTGCACAGTGAGAGGACTGCTTTGCTTCTTCCCAATCCCAGCTGCCTCGGTTTCCCTTCTGGAGAGAGAGGCAGAGGTCTAGGAGGTGACAAGACACAGAAACTCCCGGAGGGTGTGTGGGCCACCTGGGGACATCAGGCCCTGCTGTCAAGACCAATCACCCTAAGCCTGTCTGAGGAGCTCCCGACTTGGGAGCAGCTGTGAAAGCCGCCTTTGTGCCTGAGGAGAATGAACTACGAGAGGACAGGGGGCCCTGGCCCAGGGAACCTCTCTGGGCCCACCTCCTGAGGCCAACATCAGCTGGGACGACCCCCAGCCTGGCCTCCGAGGCCCACCCAGGCCTGGTGCCCACTCTGTGCCATGGGAGCCACCCAGGGGAAGAAGGTAGGAGCCCAGAGGGTCCTGTTGGGGCCCTGGACATGGAAAGGGAGACTCGCTCTGCTGGGTGGGAGCCCTCACACACACACCCGCCAGCTCCTGGGAGCCTCAGCCAGGCACTGCCCTCCAGTCTTCCTCCCTGCACTCACAGCCAAGATGTACATCTAGAAACTTGGCTGGGGCTCCGGGCAAAGCCAGTGACTGATCTTTCCGTCTCTGGGACAGACCTGGGAGCTGCCTGACCTCTCAGCAGCCCAACCTTACATCCGCGACTCCGTTTCCCTACACGCAGGCTCCCTGGCCACCTCTCCATGTGCAGGGAGTGTCGGCGCAGGTGGACGCGGGAGCAAGATGAAAAATAAGGGTCATTACAATTAAGTTGGCTAACCGGTTGTTACCAGATATCGGGCTGTGAGCACATCGTTGAAGCTTTCCGTAACTCATTTCCTCATCTGTAAAATGGGGACGACAGTAGTCACTGTCTCAGAGGCTCATAGTGAGAATTAAATGAATTAAAACATGTAAATTATCTAAAACAGTGGCTGGCACATACTGGGCTAAGTGTAAACTATACTCTGTTATTATTAGAATGCTCTTAATATTATTATCCAGAACTTTCTAAATCTGGGCTCTTGGTTGGGGGTTTGTAGACAGCACAGCCCGAGCCGTGTTTCTGAGAATGAGGTCTGTAGGCGCCCTGTGCCGGCGTTGGAGACGGTGTGTGGGAGGGGCTGCTTGAAAGGTCACCTTCTCTCCCTGGCGGAGGGGCTCGGTGGTTGGAGCCCCTCGTCTTGTACACCCAAAACCTTGTGGGTTTGATCCTCGGTCAAGGCGCATAAGAGAGGCAACTGATCGATGTTTCTCTCTCACATCCAGGTTTCTGTTTCTCTCTCACATCAATACCTCTCTCTCTCTCTCTCTCTCTCTCTCTCTCTCTCTCTCTCTCTCCCCCCCCACCATCCCCATCCCCTTTATCTCTCTCTCAAATCAATATATATGTCCTCAAATGAGGATTTTTTAAAAATAGGTCACATTTTCAAGGCCCATCCAGACCTCCTGGATCAGATCCCCTGGGAATCCGAACTTATCCACCAGCTCTCCAGGGATTCTCATACATGCTCACAGCCCACATGGGCTCAGGGAAGTGACCCCCACAGTGCGGGCAGGCTGCCCGCAACCCCTCTGGATCTCAGCTCTGGGTCTGTAAAGTGGGGTGGTACCCAGAGGCCCCAATAAACAGGGGCTCTAATCTCCAAACAATCCATGATGACCTAGTACATTAAAGCTAGGGGGTGGCTCGTGGGCAGGAGGAGAAGGGCCAGCTTTTGGCCCCGTTCTTCTTGAATCCAAACTTTCTGCCAACCCAGCACATCCCACATTTTTTAAACTTAAAGTAAAACACATCTTGAACCCCATGAAGGAAGTTCTCTGGACCTCAGTTTCCTCTTTTGCAAAATGAGGGTGGTCAGCCAGATAACCCCCAGGGCTTCCTAGTGCTGGTGTCGGCTCCTGCCCCCTCAGTGGCCCCCAACTTCATTTTCCTAAACGCTTTCCATCCTGGAACTGTCGCCACCCGGTCACAATACTCATTCCTGGCTACAGGGGACGGGGTGGGTCCCCTGCAGTTGGGGCAGGCAGAGTATCTGACCCAGCCCCAGGGGACTCCCAGAGCTGCCTTCCCAGCCCTGGCCCCAACCAGTCCACCCTTCCTGCTCCGCCCTCTCCCAGGGGAGAATGAGCTCAGTCTCTAGATCTTGTCTGCTGCATGTAAATGCGGGGAGCCACCTCCGAGATCGGCGTCCTAGGCCTCGAAGAGACCCTAACAAGGTCTAACCCAGGAATAGCAAAATGTGTCTCCTGTCCTGCCTCTCCCACTTCCCTCACCCGTGACAGATGTCACAAATCAACCCCTGCACCCTTTCCCACAAATCCAGACAGCCTCGGAATCCTTCTCAACACAGTATCTCAAGTCTCCCCACACCGGTCCGTCAGAACCAGCCCCCCATTTGAAAGCCATGCCTATCCTGGGCCCAGTCCCTTCCCCTGACTTCAGGGAAAAGCCCTCCAGGGAGAAGGCAGCAGGGCACCATGACCGAGGACACGGGCTTGGAGGCAGACTGACCCCGAATCAGTTCCTCCACATCCTCCTCAACCCTGGGCAAGTAGCTGAGCTCAGATTCTGCCTCAATAAGCTGAAGATCCTTACCAGAGTGTTATAAGGCCTACATGACATCATGCCTGGGACAAAACGGAGCTCAGTCAATGTTGTCTTTCCCTGAATTTGATCCTCTCACACCTGCACCCTCTTCCAAGCTCACAACTGTTCCTTTGAGCCACGAGGGCGTTGACATCACCCCCGATGGCAGGTGAAAAAGCCGAGGCCCAGCAAACGTGGCTTCCCCCAGCTGGTCGGTGGTGGAGCCAGCCTGGAGAAGGGCCCTGAGCATGTCCAGGCTGGGCCCGCTCACCATCCCTGACCCGTGAGCCCACCCCACCCCCTACAGTCCCATCTCTCTCTCTCAATTTCTGGAGGCAACAGCCCCGCTGGCCTCTGAGTGACGTCTGTGATGGGCCTGGCCACATGGAATGGGATGCCCAGCATCCAATCATTCATTCTCCCACTAGCTTGTCCCATTAGGCTCACTGTACTGTCCTCAGATCCATTCCCACAGTCATACCATAATCATAGTCATAAAATAAAAGCTCTGGAAAATCCTTGGTGATATGGTCCAATCCCCTCCCATTATACAGCTGGGAAGACTGAGGCCCAGGGAGGGGAAGGAGCTGCCCAGGGCCATGCAACCAGGGCCAGGGCATTTCCATAATGCCTGGCATCTCCAAGCCAAAGTGCAGAACCCACAGGAAGGCAGTGGTTCCCCTTCCCCGGCAGCTTACAGGGCAGGACCGAGCTGACCCTTGGAGGCGACTCCCACCCACTAAGGCACTCCCCTGGTACATTACCGTCCACAGCATCCTCATCTGCTCCCTCACCAGCCTCCCACAGAAAACGTTCACTGGGTACGTGCTACCCTGTGCTGGGAGCTGGGCCAAGGATGGAAGGGCGTGATCCCTGCCCTCACAGCCTTCCCTGTTGGTTGGAGCGACTGAATGCAAACAAATAATGATAGTGACAGTGGAGACGGGCATCACTGCTCAGATGTTAGGGTCATCTCTAGCTGCAAGGTAGGGACTAGGTGTGAGGACTCCAGGAAGTAGACAGCTGAGGAAATCCCATAACTCAGACATCTCATTCAGGATGTTGTCCGCTACAAAGAATGGAAACCCCAGGTCCAGCTAGTTTAAACAATAAGGAAATGTATTGGGTTCTCTAAATGGAAGTTCAATGGCTCAATAATGTCTCCAGGACTTTTCCCAGAAGCCCCCAGCTAAGGTTCTCTTGAATTTCATTGGCTCAAATTAGGTCATGCTGTCGTTCCCGACTTGTCCCCTGCGACACTGCTTTTGCCTGGAATCCTGAACCTTTCTTTCGCTGGCAAGGGGTGGGAGTGGGACTGTGTGACCAGAGCCCCCCGTGAAGCTGGAGATGAGTTTCCCAGTGGCAGGGCTAGTGTGCAATGGGAGGGGTAGGGTGGATGCTGGGCGTTTAATCATAATGCCCCACCCCGAGGGAGAGGGGACAGCGTCTCTGACTGCAGGGTGAACAGAGAGAATGGAAAGGAGGTGGAAGTTCCTGGGTGTGGCACAAAGTGCAGAAGTCAGAACACAGACACGCGCACATTGCCGCTTATACTCGTCCTCATGAACTTCCCTTGGACTTGGTGCTTTTTAATCTGCAAAGTTGTTACCCTGGCCACTATCAGAAATTTTATAAGAATCAAATGAAGATATTCTCACTACATGGAAACGATGTCTCCGTTTGGAATATTCTAGGAGCTGCAAACATTGGCCAGTGGCCCTATGTTGATACTAGAGCGGTGAATGCAGGCAACGTGTCCTGTTTCCAGCCCTTGCATTACACAGCGAGGCCACAGCTCCTTGGGCAGCAATGCGTCTAGAAAAGGCAACTCCTGTGGGCCGCAGACACCAGCTGCACACTCACAGAGACCACAGGCTCTGGGCACTCCGTCCCCAGCCCCCACTCAGCAGCCAATGTCTCTCCCCCAAGGAGCGGACGGGCCCAGGAGCTTTCGCAGGCTATTCCTGCACAAGGTCAGCACCCCAGGCCACAATCTTCATTCCATCCTTACAGAGGCTGATATTAAAAAAAGATAAAATGATACCCTGATACTAAAATATATGTATTGCTGGTAACAGCTCACATGCATTGCAGCTTTTGCACTAATTCTCTGACTGAATCTTCCAACAGCTCTTGGAGGTGTTATTACCCAAACAATCTGAGGCATGGAAAGATTAATCAAGACTCTCAGGGTCACTCAGCTACAAAGTGGTGGGGTCAAGTTTTGAAGCATGCAGTTGAAGGAGCCTGACCTCTTAGCCAACAGACTTCAGTGTGGGTCTCACAAAAGTGGGTTCTTGAGCAGGCAGAACAGTGTTCAAATTCCACCTGGGTCCCCTATTGGGGCAACTTGCTTAACCTCTCTGAGCCTTAGTCTTCTCATCTGTCAAATGGGATAATGATTTCACCTTCCACAATGGGATGAGGTGAGAGGCCCAGCAAACAGCAGGTGCTCGGGGAACGGTGGGTGAAATTGTTATCGTTGCTCTAGAAGCTGCAGGCGGCACTCCA
This sequence comes from Desmodus rotundus, assembly GCF_022682495.2. Taxonomy (NCBI): domain Eukaryota; kingdom Metazoa; phylum Chordata; class Mammalia; order Chiroptera; family Phyllostomidae; genus Desmodus; species Desmodus rotundus. The sequence goes on from NC_071394.1 coordinate 84,837,346, forward strand.
GCAGAGAGGAGCCGGCTGTGCCCTCAGATCCACAGTGTAACCCTTGAAGGCTTGGGCACTTGGCATTCTCTAAAACATTTCACCAAATTCAACACCATCCAGGTTTTTTACTTCCCTGAACAAATCCTGTGTCCTGACTGTTGACGTTTGGGAAGATGTTCATCAGTTTGCATTCAACTTCATTAAAGAAAGTCTCTTTGGATGAAACAAATGGGGAAAAACGTGGGTGATACAGCCAAATTGGGCAAATGGCCTGGAAGGATGTGTTTGTTCCTTACAGGGCCCAGAAGGCACACATGCGCCTGGGCCCCGCCGGCCCCCCAGACAGTGACCCCGGCAGTTGAGGGATGGTTCCTAGGGCTGGCACCCAGCTCCGGGGGGCATGAGGACCTCGTTAGGAGGCTCTCCCTGTCCTTGCCACACCATGGCCTCCACTCTGCCCACTGCTTCAAACTGCTTCTCTGAGGGGAGCTGGAGCCAAGCACCCCCTCCTCAGCACCATGGGGAGTCCACAGCTGGGTTCCCAGAGGGCCTGGAATGGGAGGCTTGGGGACAAGAGGAGAATGCTGTCGGGAGCCCATGGGGAGCAAGGGACGGTACACCCTCTCCTCACCCCCAACAAAAGCAGAGCTCAGGCTCCTCGCTGAGCCCTGTCTCCCGCATCACTCCCGCCTCCCAGCCTGTACTCACACCAGGCACCCTCCAGCTGTCCTCCAAACTCCTACCCCAATCCAGCCGGTCTTTGAGTTTCAGGCCCAGCACCAACCCACCTTCTCTTGTAAGTGTTCTTGAACCAGGTGTGTATTGAGTTCTGACCGCACACCTGACAGCTATTCCATTACCAGATGTGAGGGGGGAAGAGGAAGAGGGATATCAGCTACTGAGCAGCCCCCTTTGACAGCCGCGGTACTCAGGGCCTTCAGGTGCCATCCCTCCCGCCAGCTCCAGCAGTGTAGCAGCTGCCACGCCCACATCCACGGGCTGGTAGACAACACTCATGGGTAGGCTCCTCTGCCCTCATGCCTGCTCTGGGCCTCCACACAGGTCCTGAGGCCTGTGCCCTGCCTGACACTGAGTGGGACATTCCACCTGCTTCTCTCATATTATCCTCACAAATGCCCCATGAGGAGGCTACTGTTCTTATCCCCATTTTATCAACCAGGACCCTGAGGCTCAGTGCTCACCAGCAAGGAAGTGGCAGGGCTGAGGACGCACTGACATCTGCCCAGCCAGGTGGCCCTCACTCTGGCCAGGCATACTGCCTCCTTCCCTCAAATCCTCCCTCCACCCATGACACAGAGGAGGAAACCAAGACCCATGTGTCAGGCTCAGAGTTGTTTGGAAAGCACACAGGCGGGGGAAGACAAGGCCTGGCTTCAAGGTGAGGCTCCGGCATTCACTGACTGACTGGGTGATGGCCAAGCCTCACTTTCCCATCCGTAACGCAGAGGTGAGCAGAGCACTGACGCTGGCATTACGGCGTGAGGTTAGGTGAGGCAGGGCCTGGAGCACCTTCAGCACATTCCTTTCTCTCTGGGTCTCCGTTTCCCCATATGGGAACTAAGGGGTGGAATTAAATGATTCTCACTGCCCCTCCCAACCACAGCAAACATGACAAACTCCAGTTAATTTGGGGGAGGGGGTGGGCACCTTTCCAGACCTTAGCTGGAGCCTGGAGGTGGAGTTCAGGGCACTGACCTCATCACTTTGTTCTTGGCAGGACCCAGTGTGAAATGAAAATGTGAGCCCCTTATTCAAAAATTATTATGACTCATAAGGCCCTGAAAACAGAGGATCAGTCCAAGCACAGGATCTTTCTGAGCGCATTCGCAACTACACAGGTCACGTGCCCAGAAAGCCAGCCCTGGTGTTAGTGCCACCAGAGGACATCGTGTGTGGAGGGCCACGTTCCTGGGGATCTGGAATTGGGCACGAGCACACCGCTGGCACTCTGAGCATGGCGTTCCAACCCAGGAACTGTCACCCGGTCTCAGGCTGTCCTTTTACTCCATCTGTTCACCCGTGGATTTGAAAGCCCCTGAAGGTTTTCCTCCCCAGCCTGAGCAAATTAGTAAGCGAACTCTCTCTCCCCTCACTGTGAACTGTCCTCCCCACCTCACTCACCCCACCCTCAGAATGGCCTGGCCAGAAACCGGAAAAAGTTGGAGTTGACATCTCTTCCCTGGGGAAGCCCAGGGACAGAGGGTTGGTGTTGGAGAGTTGCAGGGCGGGTACTGGTTACAGCTGAAAGGGACATTTGAAGACAGGCAGAGTGGCCTTTGGAATCAGGAAAAGGGCAGTTTTCCTGTCTCCCAAGGCCACCCAGTGGGGCTTCCCTTCTCCTCTGGCCCTGGCTTCCCCAAGCTTGGTTCAGGAGTTGAATGCCCATGGCTGCCTCGAACAGATGGACCGGCCGGGCACTGCACAAAGGCGATGAGCGGACGGGTGAGCAGGGGAGGAAATCCAGGGCACCCTCCCCAAGCGGAGCCTTGTGTCCAGTGCTGGCTGGCTCTGCCAACACGAAGGGACAGCACTTTTTAAGGATGCAGTTGCATTACTGCCAGCCCTGCAATCCTCTCTTCCAAGGTTCACACTTTTCCTCTCCATTCTCATGGCTGGAAGCCCTGCTTGGGAGGGAAATAATCAAAGGAAGAAAAGGGAGACAGAGGCCAGCTCAGCGGACTCTTCTAGGAAGACTTCCCTGAGTGGATCTCAAATATCTGTGCGGGCTGAGGGGCTTAGGTAAGAGGAGAGGGCCAAGCTTGTCTCAGAGCTGCATTTGCATAACCAGCCCTCAGCTTTTACTAAACCTAGAGGCTTATCAGGGGTAGCAGGGAAGGAAGGGGCCAGGGAGGTTAGATGGTAGAGATTAGAGATTAGAAGGCTCCCTGAGGGACCCCATGGCACCAGCCCTCACCATGAGTTCCCCAAGAGAGGGAAAATCTCACTATAATCTCAAATGTCTCCACCACTCTGACCACAGTTGTAATTTCATGTTTAATTTTGTGATTTATCCATGAGAAAAGAGACACTGCATTTGATTTCTAGCTCACCATTGTGTCCCTGGTACTTATCACATAATAGGTGCTCAATAAATTCAGGAAGGAAAAGAGAGAGGGAGGCTGCATCTCCTGGAAGTAACTCAAGGGCGGGGTTGAAGACCAAGCTCATGAAAGGATCCACAGAACCTCAGGCTGGGGGGAAGGATGTCCTTTCTCCCACATGTCCCCTCCTTGCCTTCCAATAGCCTTAAGGCTTTGACCCAAATTCCCACACTTCCCACTCCGCCTCTGGGGCCGACCACACACACACACACACACACACACACACACACACACACACGTCACCTGCACAACCTCCTGGCCAAATGCAAAATCCTCGTTGACTGTTCATCACTCATTCCACAAGTGCAGACTGGGCACCTACTGGGTCCCAGGGTCCCATCACTGGGACCAACCAGTAACAGCACCCAGGTCCTGTCCTTGGGGTGCATGACCAGCAGTGGAGAAAGCAGTCACCGCGATGACAGGGCAGGTGCCAGGTGCTCTGATGAAGGAAACACAGAGACCCCAGGGCCGGACCAGACCTTGCGGGGGGAGGAGCTATCGGGGAAGCTCCCAGAAGTGCACACTGTGATCTGAAGAATGAAGAAGGGTGAACAGATCAGCAGGCAGGACCAGCTTGGGGGCATAACAGCATCTCAGAGGTCCGAGGGTCACATCTGGGGAACTGAGAGAGCCTCGTGGTTTGCCCACTCCCCTGCCCAAGCCACACGGAGCCCCCTGATGCCTGGTTCAGAGTAGGTCTGCCATAGGGCAGGTTCAAGTGTAGCCTCAACTCCCCACTCCCCCATCGACCCCTCCCCTCTCCCTGCCACAGCTCCCGTCCTCCCAAAAACCCAGCTATGCATCTGCCTCAGACTCTTTGATCAAGAAGAACTTTTTCTTCTCTACTTTCTTTTGCTCAATTATTCAAAATAGGGGTGAGAGAAAAAGAGAGACAGACCAAGAAAGAAAGGCACATAGAGAAGGTCTCCTGAGAGCAGACTGAGGAAACCCCAAGCCTGTCCTCCCCACCTTCACCTTAGGGTGCCCACCTGGCTTCTTTTTCACTCCCAGATGTTTCCATGCCTCCAGGCAGGAAAAGGGGAGAAGGAGCCAAGATGGCTGCCTGCACCCCCTCCTCTGGCCCCAGGGGCAAACCTCCTTTCCTGGATGGTAGAGAGAGGACATTTTTTTTCATTCTTTTACCTTACCTCATGCACCGCTTCTTAGTCCAGTCTTCTCTGCTGACTAACATGAAAAAGTCTTTGCCTCAGAGGTCCTGAGTGACCCTGGGCAAGACCACCTCCCTCCCGAGGCTCCAGGTCTCCACCCCCGTCAGGTTTGGTAGCTGTGCCACCCACTAGTTTAGGGGTAAATGAATTGGGGGAAAAGGATGTAGGGCCAGGACCCCAAGCACGCAATGTCATTATCCCCTCTCAGTGGCCTGGCCTGGGTTATTTTCCTCATTTCACGGCCATCACGGGGTCGGATTAGATCACTGAGTTCAGATTCCCCACCCAGGCCTTGCAGAGACCCCGCACGGGGCGGCCCAGCCTTGGCCTACACACACAAGGGGGACTGAAACCACCCAAATGGTTTGGACGCCCAAGCAGTCACAACTCCTCTCAGGCCTCCCACCTTCTCATCTGGAAAATGGGTGCCTCCAAAGGTAAAAACAAGAGCGCTTTCCAATAACTGAACTCCCACAGAAACCTCCTCACAGACCCAGCCACAAAGGTACGACTTCCCCACCCACAGATGCAAAAAGCCAGACTCAGGCTGAGTTCACCGCTCAAGATCACAGTCAGCAAGTACCAAGCGGGGACTTGAACCCACGTACATCTGGCTCCACAGCCCACATTGTCACTGACTTGTTTTTCAAATGTCAGGATGAACTGTGCATCTCAAGCCAGAATAAATCTCCACCTTGCTGGGTAGAGTTACTAGCCCGCGGCAGCTTCAGTCCCACTGGGAGCAGCAGGAGCAGCGCTGAAGAAGGGCCCTAAAGTTCAGAAGAATTTAATTTCCAACGTAAAAGGGCTTGGAGGTGGGGCAGGAGGGGCCAAATCAAAAGCCGGCTTTTGAGAAGGCAGAAACCCCCCCAAAAAACACTCCCTCACTGGGCCCCAGGGATCTGCTTTCAGAACATTGTGTCTCCCAGCTGACATGAACGAGAGGCTTTGTTTAAGTGAGAGATCAGATCTCAAGGCCTGAGGCGGAGAGAAAGGGCGAGGAGCTGGGACTTTTCTTTTGTGATCTAAAAATCTAAGAGGAGGCCAAAAACAATCAGCAAGGCCTCTCCAGGGAAGCTGGGAGAGCCTGGCTTGGTCTTGGTGACATCTTGGTCCCAAGGAAACACAGGATGAGGCCTGGGATGTCCCACAAGGGACGTCACACCCAGAACTCAGCCAGAAACTGGGCGGTGATGCCGTTTTGAGGGCCCACCCAGGGTTTTTCCCTTATGCACCTACGCTCTTGGGAACACTTTGGGGTCATTTGGGGTATACAATGCAGCAGATGTTTGTGGCAAATGTTCGATGTAGCAAAAGTCCACCTGGTGGACTGTCCCTTGTCTATTCCCAGGACTGGCTCCTTCAGGTCTCAGCTCAGAGAGCGGCCTTCGTGAGCCCTCCAGCTAAAGTAACCCCATCTTGGTCCTAGATCCAGGAGGTGCTTCTCAGAACTTAACCACCATCTGCAATTGCCTCCTTTGGTTATTTCCTTAACTGTTTCATACCTGGCTTTCCCAACCAGCATTCAGCTCCGCAAGGACAGGGCCCTTGCCTGTCACTCCTCTGGAGGCTCGGCACCTAGCACAGGTCTGACATATGGCGGGCATGAGTGAGCCCAGAGCTACCATTCAGAGGCCTCACTGCTTCATTGCACAAATATTTCCTGAACACCCACTTCTCAGCCAGAGACTGCCCCAGGCCTGTGGCACAGAGGACAGCCCAGCGCCAGGAACACTCGTCACTCTGCTGGGGGGGCGGGGACAGACAGCACAGGCCACAGTGAGTGACTGACTCAAGGGAACTAGGAAAAAGGTGCCCTTCCTCATAGACTTTCACCATCAGCTCCCAGAAAACTGTAAAATCAAAATGTATTATCTACCATAACTACGGTTGGACGCCACCAGGGAGATGTCCCCCAGGACCAGCTGCCCCCTTTGCTGCCTTAATACCCTTCTCCCCATGCACCTTCTACCTTCAGCAGCCCCAAGCAGAGGAAGAAAAAGCAAGATCTCAAACGATGGAGATGTAGTTTCTGCCTGCCAGCCCACTGAGGAAATACTCTGTCGCTTGGCATCCCTGAGCAGAGTGAGTCTGCCCCGCGGCTGGCCCATCGCAACCCCGTTGGGGTAGGCCTGCCCCTACCTGCTCAGGCCCAGCCTAGGTCGCCTCCGATGTGGGAAAGCACAGGCGGTAAACCCCAGCGTCCCAAGGTTCTTTCAGGCTGGCCTTCCTGGGCACCTCCAGCTTCAGCCCTGCCCTGGGGAGGCCCCAGGCAAAGTCACACCTGAGGTTAGTTTTTTTCTTTCTTCCAAAATCCCCACTTGGGTCCTTTTCCATAACTGGACTCAGGTTTTCCAGGGGGAAGACTGCAGAATGAACTGGTCCTTGCTTATATGTTGCATAAGATGATCTTTGGATAGGTAAACAAATTATGTATTACAATTATTAAATTTTAAAAATTATTTTAACTCAATATTAGTTACAAAAGACTACTTGGAAAACATGCATATATAAGGTATAATGAAGCATGGCCAACAAACACCCAATATCTGACCACTTAGCTAAAGGCAAAAGCACCTGACATCACGTGGGAGGACACCGGGCCCTGTCCAAGGTTCCCCTTTCCTCCCTCTCAGAGGCCACCTTCCCTCCAAGGCCTGGTCTCGGAACCCCTCAGTTCTAGATTGTTGAGATTCCAGCTTTGCATAAACAGGGTTGGGGTGTGCTGTCTGCGATTTGCTTTTTCCATTTCCTGTGTGTCCCCGAGGTACTTGCCCATCGTAGTGTGTGTCCGAAAGGCCGGGGCAGGGCCACACAGCGTTGCGTCGCGCAGATGTGCTGCCGCTCCTCTCTCCACTCTGCTGCTGGTGGGCACTCGGGCCATTCCCAGAACCTCACCCTCCAGGGAGTGTTGCTGTGGGCTTTAAGTGCATGTCCCGGAGAGTCCGTGTGTCTCTCACACGTGGGTCCAGAAGCAGGACTGCTGAGTCTGAGCACACGTACATTCTCACCTGTCAGGGATGCCAAGCTTTACTCCACCCTCAGCGTCTCCACTGGGCCTGGGGTTACATTGACCCCAGACATGCTCACAGGAGAAAAGCTCACAGATTTCTGCCTGTGCACGGGCCCCACATTAGGCCCCATAGGAGGATGAACACCCCACTAGTGGATAGGCCCCAGCAGCTTACATACTGGTTTGAACGAAGAATAGCAACTGAGGAGAAGTAACTGAAATATATGGAGAAACTAAAGGAAGATAAGAGTTATTTTAACGAGGTCTGTTGACACAGATTTCTCTCGGCCTCAAGTCCCTGTGTCTGGTGACAAGAATGTGTCTTTCCTCCTGGCATAAGGGGGGTGTCTTTTACAGGGGAGTTCAGGGCCCCTTCTGAAAAGGGAAGGTCAGAGCATCCTTCTTCTACCTACTCTTTTCCAAGGGTCTTCAGCCCAAAATAATGTTTCTGCCAAAGTAGCATATTTTAAGGTGGCATTTTCTACCATCCTTCACTTCTCTGCTAGATAAAGCTGAACTGGCAGTAACAAGCCACCCTCCCAGCAGCGGTGCGTGCAACTGGCCCACCTTCTCACCAACGTCTCCTATTTGTCAAACGTCTTCACTTTTGTGAAGCTCGTAGATGCATACTGATATCTCTTTATGGTTTTGCTTTCTTTTTAAAAAAAACAGCAGACTTGATTTAAAAGATGTACTTGGAAGCCTTTAAATTATTTTCAAGTACTCATGGAGTGTTTACAAATGCTTCACATTCTAGGTTACAAAATGCATCTAGGTAGCAAAGAATCAGTATCAGACACATCACAGTGTGTCCACAGCGTGATTAAAGGAAAATCCCAGACAAATAAAAAAAAAACTGAAATGTGTTTGGAAGACACAAGCCACTTGAAAATTGACCAAAGAGGATATCAGGAAAAATGCTATATATCAAACTGTGTGGGATGCAGCTAAAATGATATTTAAGGAAAAGTTTATACCCTTAAATGCAAAAAGAAAAAAAATGGCTGAGATTTAATGAGCTAAATGGCAAAGTTAAGAAGTTGGTAAAATAACAACAGAATCAATCTAAAAAACATAAAATAAGGAAAAAATAAAAAATAAAAGCAGAAACTGAAGAAGCAGAAAACAGATGTATAATAATGAAAATCAATATGGCCAAAAGTTGGCTCTTTTACAAAGATTGTAGAGAATCATATGTCTGACTTTATGCCTATAAAATTTTAAACTTTCTAGAAACATCTAGAAAATACTGTTGAACAAAATTGGCTTAAGGAGAAATAGAAAACCTGAATAGTTCATAACATTTAAAGAAATTCAGTCATGAGTTCATCTTTCCACAAAGAAACCCTTAGACCATCAGTTTTACAGGTGAATTCTATTAAACTTTAAAAGAATTCATTAACTTGGTTTTATAAAAAGTCTCCTAGATAATAGAAAATGAGAGCACACTTCCCACCTCATTTTATAATAAAATAACTTTGACATCAAAATTAAACAAGGACAGTGAAGGGAAAGTAAATTACAGGCCAACCCACCCATGAACATTGACGCAAAAAAGTCCCAGGGAGGTCTCCAGAGTCCCACCCAGGACCTGGTGGCCCTGGGACCATTTTTAGCCCATGTACTCCTGACACCTCCACTCTGTGAGTCTAGTCTGGGCCAAGCGGCTCAGGGGCTCTGGGCTGACAGGGCCACAGGCTCCCTCTCCTCGGAATCCTGCCATTCCAGGGACAGGCCAGAGTCCGTCGAAAGTTCAAGTGGCAGTTTTTCCAGGGATGTCTCAGCCAGGCTCAGCCAGGTGAACACTGGAGAAAGGAATTAACGCCCCGGGTGACTTTGCTGGCTCCGTCCGCAGGACTCCTCTGGCCCTGGCCTGCTCTGCCCACAGCCAGGAGCCTCTGGGCTGCAGAGCCCTGGCCTACCTCCCTGGGAGCCTCGGGCTGAGGGAATTCCACGGGCTGAGGGAGTTACGGTGTTTGTAGGAGCTGAGCCAAAAGGTTGTCTGGGCACATGTGACCTGAAGACCTCAGACTGGCAATAAGGACTGAAGCTTCCTGCCTTCTGCCCTCTGCCCTCTGCCCAGCAAAGACTCCATCATCCCAGGGCAAGGACTTGGCAGCCATGAAAGGCTGAGCATCTTAGGAGGGATGGGGAGGGACAGAGAGCAGGGCCTCCTCCAAGTCCACCCTACACGGGGTGGTAATGGCCCTAGGATACCCAACCCTAGGGAGAGGGCACCAAGGAAATGCTTCCCAGAGAAGGTGCTCTCTAAGCAGAGCCCTGGAGGAGGGAGCCAGGCCAAGAGGAGGGCGATGGCTCTCCAGCTGGAGGGGAGAGAGGCCTTGCCACCACTCGGGGGACTGCAAGCAACTCAAAGCAGGAGGCAGAGGCTAGACAGGGCCAGGGCAGGGGTGAGTGCTATAGGATTGAGGAGAGCAGGGGCCAGAGGTTGATGGGGCCTGCGGAGCCAGGCTAGAGAGCTTGGCATGGGAAGCCCACAGTTGGCAGCTGCAGTCAGTTCTAGCACAGCATTAGAGGCTTGGGCTGTGAAGTCAGGAGAACTGTGGTTTGACTCCTGGCTTCCCTACTTGCTAGCTTTGTGACCTTGGCCACTTCCTTGACCTCTGTTGGCCTCAGCTTCCTCACCTGTGAAATGGGTTAAAAACAGAACCTATTGGAGAGAACCAAGATGGCGGCGTAGGTAGACACACTGCGCCTCCTCGCACAACCAGAACTGACAGAAAATCGAACGGCAAGGAAGTCCAACACCAAGTAGATAAAAAAGAAACATTCATCCAGACCAGTAGGAGGGGCGGAGACAGAAGCTGGGGCGGAGAGGACTCGCGTGGCCATAGCGGGACCAAGACTGGCGGAGTGTGGGATGAAAGGGGCAGGCAGTCTGACCACTAGCAGACCCTGCGCCCCCACATTCACGCAGATAAACCGAGAGGGCCGGACTCAGAGTGGCGGGTAGCACCCCGTGGCCCCACATTCGCGCACAGATAAACCGGGACGAATGGCAGGGAGCGAAGCAGACCACGCAGCCCAGGGCTCCAGCGCGGGGAAATAAAGCCTCAAACCTCTGAGTGAAAACACCCATGGGGGTTGGGGCGGCGGCAGCAGAAACTCCCAGCCTCACAGGAGAGGTCGTTGGAGAGACCCACAGGGGCCTAGAGTGTGCACAAGCCCACCCACTCGGGAACCAGCACCAGAGGGGCCCAATATGATTGTGGGTAGCGGAGGGAGTGACTAAAATCCGGTGGAGAGTGGAGCGGGTGCCATTGTTCCCTCTCAGCCCCTCCCCCACGTACAGCGTCACAGCTCAGCATCACAGCACAGCGACCAGCGTTACCCTGCCCCACCCCGGGGAACACCTAAGGCTCTGCCCCTTTAAGTAACAGACACGCCAAGACAAAAAAAAAAAAAAAAAAAAAAAAAGGCCCAAATGACAGAACACTTCAAAGCTCCAGCAAAAAATACAACTAAATGAGGAAGAGATAGCCAACCTATCAGATGCACAGTTCAAAACACTGATTATTAAGACGCTCACAGAATTGGTTGAATTTGGTCGGAAAACTAGATGAAAAAATGAAGCCTATGCTAAGAGAAACAAAGGAAAATGTACAGGGAACCAATAGTGATGCGAAGGAAACTGGGACTCATATCAACAGTGTGGACCAGAAGGAAGAAAGAAACATCCAACCAGAAAAGAATGAAGAAACAAAAATTCAGAAAAATGAGGAGAGGCTTAGGAACCTCCAGGACATCTTGAAACGTTCCAACATCCAAATTATAGGGGTGACAGAAGGAGAAGAGGAAGAACAAAAAATTGAAAACTTATTTGAACAAATAATGAAGGAGAACTTCCCCAGTCTGGCAAAAGAAATAGACTTCCAGGAAGTCCAGGAAGCTCAGAGAGTCCCAAAGAAGCTGGACCCAAGGAGGAACACACCAAGGCACATCATAATTACATTACCCAAGATTAAGCAGAAGGAGAGAATCTTAGAAGCAGCAAGAGAAAAGGAGACAGTTACCTACAAAGGAGTTCCCATAAGACTGTCAGCTGATTTCTCCAAAGAGACCTTACAGGCAAGAAGGGGCTGGCAAGAAGTATTCCAAGTCATGAAAGGCAAGGACCTACATCCCAGATTACTGTATCCAGCAAAGCTAACATTTAGAATGGAAGGGAAGATAAAGTGCTTCTCAGATAAGGTCAAGTTAAAGAAGTTCATCATCACCAAGCCCCTTATTATATGAAATGTTAAAGGGAGTTACCTAAGAAAAAGAAAATAAAAAATATGACAGCACAAATGACAGCAAACTCACAGTCATTAACAACCACACCTAAAACAAAAACAAAAGCAAACTAAGCAAACAACTAGAACAGGAACAGAACCACAGAAATGGAGATCACATGAAGGGTTATCAATAGGGGAGTGGGAGGGGGAGAGAGGGGGGAAAGGTACAGAGAATAAACAGCATAAATGATAGGTGGAAAATAGACAGGGGGAGGGTAAGAATAGTGTAGGAAATGTAGAAGCCAAAGAACATATAAGTATGGCCCATGGACACGAACTATAGGGGGGGAATGTGGGAGGGAGGGGGTTCAGCAGGATGGAGTTGAGTGAAGGGGGGGAAATGGGACAACTGTAATAGCATAATCAATAAATATATTTTTAAAATTAAAAAAAGAAATGGACAGTTTTTAAAACAAAGAAATTCATAATTAAATAAACCAAATATAGGATCACAAAAAAATTTTTTTTTTAAACAGAACCTATTAAACACAATAGTTGGCACACAGTAAGAGCTCAACAAATGGCTACTATTTCTGTTGTTATTTTATCCGGCCAAAGAATCAGTCGCTTCCTTGGGCTGGAGTTCAGGGACAGTCATGGCTGGTGTGATTCAGAGCTGCCAGCCAGAAGAGACTATGTGTCCTTCCAAAGGGACCACACGGAAACCCAGGAGTGGAGGGGTGATAAGGGGGTGGGGGAGAGTGATAGAAACAGATCCCTGAACTCCACCCATTGCCAAAACTGCCAGAGTGAGGGGCACTCAGATTCGCTGCCTCTGAGAGAGCAGACTCCCCCTGGCTGCTAATCAAGGAAAGCAAACCTGACTCCAAACAATGCGTTAGGGTGGGTGATGACAGCCCTGAGGTGAAGGAATTACAGCTATTTTGGTTTTTTCCTCTATATTTTCCACATTTTACACAATACTCCATTTTTATCATTTAAAAAAGCAAACTTTGCTCCTGTCATTTTTTAAATTTTATTCATTACTCAAATAATACATTTGTGTAGAAAAATCAGAAAATACTGATCAGAAGAGAAATAAAATCACCCATCAGCCTTCTGCCCAGTATGACCTCACCCAACACGTGGTGTGAACCCCGTCAGACCCCCGCCAGCCCACCTCCCTGCTGAACCGTGAGGCCCCTGTAAGGACTTCCTCTCCACACTCCGCGACAGCGCATGCGCACGCTTTCGCGTCGGTGCCTTTTTCAGGGATGCATAGTGTTCCCCTACTCTGGACAGGTCACAATTTACTTGCCCAGTCCCGGATTTGGGGGCATTTAGGTTGTTTTCTTGTTCTTTCACATCCTGGTAGACATATCTTGGTGCATGTCCTTTGTCCTTTCTTTGGGATAAAGTACGTGTTCAGGCTCTCGGATGGGTTTCTGCGGAGGTGGGGACAAAACGCTGTGTGCGCCTGAGGCCCTGCAGACTTCCCAGAGGAGAAAGCACGGCCGTGTCAGATCCTTAAGGAGCTTGTTTTCCAAATCAGGAACCTCCGCTGCAGAAAACAATCTGCAGAATGTGACTTGTCTCTTCTGTCCTCATTCTCGTCCAGAGCGCTTTGGCAACTCCGACCACAAGGCTTCAAACAACTTTATTTCAAGGAAATAATAATTTCCTACTTGACTAATAATTATTTTGTGCCCGGCACCATCGGAGTACTTTACATGCACCATCTCACAACTCCAGGAAGTCGGTGCCACGCCCATCCCTGTTTCACAGAGGGAAAACAGCTCACAGAGCTTAGGTGCCTTGTCCAAGGTTACACAGCAGCAGGTCAGTGGTGAACCCAGGAATCAGAGCCCGCCAGCAGGGTGGTGTGTGGGGATCCCAGAGGCCGGGAAGCAAGCCCTGACGCAGCACTGCTCCTGCTGCTCCCCATCAGGTAACCAAGGCCCTGGGCTGAGTTTGCATCAGGGGCCTGCCCATATACAAGTGCTGCCTGATTGAAGGAGCCATCCAGGGTGGGCAAACGTCACATTGGCCTGGCTGGTCCTGCTGATGCTCCACTAAATACACCTCCTGAGAACAGCACCATCCCTGCAAGTACAAGGTCAGCTGTCAGAACTCTGCTGGTCCCAGACCGGGAGGGGGAAATACAGTGGATGGAGCCGATGTTGGGGTCTTTGGGGCAGGATCCCCCTGTCCTGCTGCCTCCTTTCACAGCGGGGCCCATGTCTGCAGCAGCCCAGGCCAAGGGCAGCGTTATCTGGCTCGAAGCAGCCAAGTCCAAGTATTAGGGGAAGCCAGAGTTTCCCTGAGATAAACATGCGCCACCTCTGCCCATCACTCAGGTGGAAAGGAAGGTGGCCCTTGGAAATTCAGTACATCCTCTGGGAATATTAGTGGTAAAGTTATTAACAGCTGGATTTATTAAGCACTTCCTATGTCCCATACCTACACTAGAAGCCTTACATTACCTAATTTCACCCTCTCAGCAACACTTTTATCATCCCCGTTCTCCGGAGGGGAAACTGAGGCTTGGAAAAGTTCAGCGGTGACAGAGCTGGGAGGTATCAGAGTACAGGTCAAGGCAGTCTGACCCCAGAATCCACAGCCTTCTCCCTCTACCACTCAGCAACACCAGGGAACTTGGGGAAAGTTCCAAACTTTGGCCTCTGACACCAGTGGGCTCCCCAGGGGCAGGGACCAGGCCCTCCTCATCCCGACAGGCTGAGCCTGTGGGTGAGAGATCCTGCATGGGACAGACCTGGAATAAACTCCCTGTTTGCCACCTGCCAGCTGAGTGGTCTTGGGAGATTTGTTTAACATCTCTGAGCCTCAGTTTCCTCATCTGTGAATGGAAACCAATGAGACCCATTTAGCTTGGCGGCTGTAAGCAGCGAGATGATTCAGCACAGCAACTGGCCACGGTATTGTTCCTGGTAAAGGGAAGTGGCTGGCTGCCATTAGCAATGTTATTTCCATCCTGCAAGTGATTCCCTGCTGTCTCTTCAAGTTCATTGCAAATCAGCATCTCCAAAAGGAAACGGCCTCAGGCTGTCCAGCTTCCAGCTCGGAATAATAATGATGGAATAGTCGATCTGCAGCTGAGATGTAGTGACTGCACAATATGCCAGGCCCCAGATCTAAGCACTTTCCTAGTCTTGGCATTGACTAGTCAAGGGACAGGTGACAGATGTCCCCACCATGAGACTCCAGGCCCCAGCTTCGGCTCCACATCCACGTCTGGGACCTAGAAGATGACTTTCCCTCCTCACAACCCCTCGGGTGGCTCTGAGTGGGAACTTAGGGTTGTGATTTGTCACCAGAAGGCTGGAGAAACAGGAGGAGGATGTGGGGTGTTGGGGCCCAGGGCCTGGGGCCCAGGGCCTAGGGCCTAGGGCAGTGCTCAGTAAAGGTTTGTTGACCGACTCGGAGTGAGGGTTCTGTTTTTAGAGCACAGTGGCTCAGGTGTTGGGCTCTACCAGCCATCTATGATAATATTGTGCCCCAAAGAATATAAACTCTCCTGTGAGTTTGAGACTCACCTCATTTTACAGTGAAGGCCCAGAGGGGTTAAGCCATTTGCCCAAGGTCACATGACAAGAAGGGGGTGGCTGGGACAGACCAAGTCTTCCATCCCATCCCCTGTCTCCCTGCGAACTCAGGCCTCAGGACTGGGACCAAACCCAGCTCCTGCATGATGGGGCCTTATTTACGGCCTTGTTTCTCCTTTCCCACCACCACGCCCTGAGAATGCCCCCACCCCAGCCCTGCCAGCTCCCCCATTCCTGACCCAGTCCCCTGAGAGAGTGATCCCTACAGATCCCAGGAAAGTGTCCAGTGGAAAGAAATACATGTGACCCCCCCACTCCAGCTCCACAGACTCGCTGCTTATTCATAAATAAAAGAATGCCCAGGCTATTTTGGGCACCTGTAATTTTCTACTTGAATAACTAGGGAAGTGGCTGCCTGCCCGCTTCTCTGCCCTG
Organism: Desmodus rotundus; assembly: GCF_022682495.2. NCBI lineage: Eukaryota > Metazoa > Chordata > Mammalia > Chiroptera > Phyllostomidae > Desmodus > Desmodus rotundus. Next base: position 84,852,871 of record NC_071394.1, read on the forward strand.
CTCTCGGCGCCAGAACCGGGGAAATGCGATCTCCCCTGGCGTAATGGGATCTAGGGCCAGGCCTCGCTGCTGATTTCCTTGCTTTTTCCCCGTTCCAGAAAACCCAGGTGTCCCCCATGCCACCTCTTTGGGGGGCTGGGGAGGGAGAATCCGGGCCAGGTTTGAATGCCATGGACTAGGTGGCTCCTTCCAGGTGCAGGAGGCAAATCCCAGTTCTGCCACATGTCCAATATGGGACTTTGGGCAACAGACTCAAACTCTCTGAGCCCCAGTTTCTTCATCTGTAAAATGGGGATAATTATACCACCTTGCAGATTTGGTGCAGGTGAGGGGCCTGGATCTTAGGGTTGTTGCTGCTGCTGCTGCTGCTGCTGCTGCTTCAAGTATGAGGGAGGGGCTGTTCTGGGAAGAGCCCCGCACAGGATTCTCAGGCTGCCCTCTGGTTCTACTGCTGACTAGCTCTGGGCTCTTAGATAAGCCAAATCTCCCCTTAATAATGTTACACAAAATTATTTTTTCTATTTATCAAAGTAGTCCATGACCGGTTTTTAAAATTTAGAAACATGAAGAAATTTAAAATCATGATAACTCTGAACCGCTACGAGTTAGTGAGCACCTGCTCTGTTGCAGGCCACACGCTAGGTGCTCTCCATTCCTGGCTCTGATTCTCTCATGTCTGCACCTGACTGTGGATGAGAAAACGGAGCTCAGAGAGGTGCTGTGACTCACATAAGGTCACACTGCTGGTAAGCAAGTCAGTAATCAGACCCGGGTCCCTCCCTCTCCACAGCCCTGGTTTTCCATTGCACAGTTTTTCTACTGTAGTATAACAATTATCCCGATGATGCCCTGACTGGTGTGGCTCAGTGGCTTGGGCGTTGTCCCACAAAGCCAAAGGTCACCGGCTGGACCTGGTCAGGGCACATGCCTGGGGTACAGGCTGGTCCCAGTCGGGATTCACATGAGAGGCAACCAATCGATGTTTCTCTCCCTCTTTTTCCCCCTTCCTTTCCCTCTCTCTACAAATAAATAAAATCTTTTTTGAAAAATTGCCACAGTATCAACAACTTCAGGCAACACACTTTGATCACAATTCCCACAGGCTGCAGTAGCTATGGCCCATCTGTGGCCTCGGCTCCATCTCGCAAAGGGCTGGTCAGGCTGTGTTTTCATCTGGAGGCTCAGCTGGGGAAGAACCTGCTTCTGAGCTCCTTCAGGTTGTCTGTGGAATTTGTTTCCTGTGGTTGCAGGACAGAAGGTCCAAGACGTTTGCTAGGTGTTGGGTGGAGGCCACCCTCAGGTCCTAGAGGCCACCCGCAGTTCTAGAAGCTGCCAGTAGTTCCAGCCGTGTGGACTTCTCAGCAAGGCTGCTCACGTCATCAAGTCAACAAGAATCTCACACACACACACACACACACACACACACACACACACACACAGAAAGAAACATATACTACCAGAATTATGAGAGTGACAAGCCATCACCTTTGCCATGGTCTATTGTTAGAATCAAGTCACAGATCCCACCGACACTCCAAGGGAGGGGGTCCCACCCAGGGGAGGTAGGGGTTTTTCAGGGCATTGCATGCTCCTCTCACCAAAGCCAGCTTCTCATTTTCCACCAGCTTCCTCACCCCCACCCCACAGGAGAAAACACAGAGCTGGCAAGTGCAAATTTACTTTCACCTTGCAAACATCCGGCCACATCCTGGGCCAGGGGGAGGAGAAATGGACAGGACAGAGATCTCAATCTCAGAAAACTTACCAGAAGGTTGGGAAGATGTACCAGCCAAGTGTTCTTTTGGTACCAGAGCCCTGAATTAAGGGGGAAGAAAAGATAATATATCAGCTCTTATAGCTTAAAGTCTAGGAATGATGGCTTCAGGCAAGGCTAGATCCAGGGTCTTAAATGAATTCTTCAAGACTTAGTCCCTCTCTTCCTCAGGCTCCACTTTCCTCTGGTTGAGCCCACTCCTGGGCCAGTCCCCTCATGAGAACTCCCATCACTTACAGGCTTTTACAATTCCTACAGCTAGAAGATGTGAATGTTGGAGAGAGAGACTGGAGTGAGGGAAGGGTGGCTTATGACAAGAAATCATGGGAAATGAATTGAGAGTAGGTTGAAATGTAGAAGGACTGCAGTACAGATAGAAAAGACTAGTCTTTACTGTATGGTCCAATGTTTTCCAGCATGTTCCACAAGATTGTCATAGGTGTTAGGTGAGCCAAATATTTCAAGGCCAACAGACTAGCTTAAGCCCAGTTAACCAGGTTTCCTTCCTGCAGTCTCTGCATGTTCACACTTCCAGCTGTGAACCTCCAGAAGGAAAGCTGAGGGCTACAATATTCCCTAAGGTGAAATTCTCAATTCTGCATTTTGGGGAATGCCGCTGTGGCTCATAGGGAGCCACTGAAGGCAGGGGAGCAAGACAGCAAGACAGCAGAAGTCTTCTGGGAAGAATACGATGGAAGCCTCACAGGAGATGACTATAATCACATGAAGGGTAATGGCCACCCAGACTGGGATAAGGTGCACAGTGAGAGATGGGATATGGGAAAATATGCAAATTAGCTCTCAAAATACAGCTATTTTCATGATGGTGACAGTGAAATTCAGTCTGGATTTTAGCTCTTCCACTGAAGGTAAGGGCAATACAGGGCAAACAGGGGCTCCAAGGTCCAGCAAACCAGTTTTTAACTCTGTCACTTTGTCACTTGGGCAAGCTCCCTCTAAACCTCGGTTTCCTCACTTGTTCAATGAGGATGTTAAGCTTTAATTTGCAGGGTCCTTGCAAGCATTCCAAGATATATATATATATCCATGATGGTGCTAGACCAGCCCTCCCACCAGAAGTAACCGAACACTTGACAAAACAAGAGGCAGGTGCTGTCAGGCAGTGGCGAGCAGGACGTGAGTAATAGGTGCTGCGAGCCTGAGGGAAGGGAAACTCACAGGTGAGCCCCCTCCTCACCTGGGCTCTCTTTCTGGGACAATATCACAAGCATGTCACAGGGCAACAGAGCCCAAACGTAGCATGACAGTCTGTCTGAGCTCAGAAGGCAGAGATCAGAGTTTGGGTCACTAGGGCAACAAAAGCAGAAGGAATCTGCAGGAAGAAGGGGAGCTACATAGAAAATGGGACCCCAGAAGTCTGTGTGGGGTTCCGCCAGGACCCACAAGTCCTTGTCCAAAGCCTGGGCTACGTGTGCCTAGGGTGAGGCCATCCAAGGTTTACCAGAGAGCATTTGTTAGGAGCTTGAGAGTGAACTCACTACAGGTCCAGCAGTGCGGGGGGCCATTGGAGAGACCTTCATCCCAGGCATCAAGCGGAAACACCAGAAAGGCCGGGCCTTAGGAGTGAGGGTCATGCTCTAGTGTAAGGGCTGCTCTAGATCTGCTCTAACGAAGCCCAAAGCCAAATCCTTTAAGATCCTTAGAGGACAAGGTCTGGAGTCCTGCCAAGTTGGGAAGGCTTGGGAAATAGTTTGAACTTTGCATGAATCCTCCCTAACAAAGTGTAAAACTAAGCCCATGGGATTTCAAAGGGATACGCCAGTAATTGCACTGCCTGCTAAAACAAAAATTTAACACTCTTCGGAAGAAGAAAACAGAATCCAGAGTCTCTCCAACACACACACCACATCCAGTATATGATCAAAAGTTTCTAGATCTGCAAAGAAACAAGAGACTGTGATCTTTAGTCAAGATAAAAAAGGCAGTAGAAACTGATCCCAAGATAGTCCAGAGGTCAGACTTAGCAGATGAAGATACTGAAGCACCTAATCCATGGTTTGGCACATAGTAGATGCCCAGTAAATGCCAGCTGCTGACCTCCATTTGAGCAAATTAATCATTTGTTTCCCAAAAGGATTTGAAACCCAAAGATGAATACAGGGAAATACACCCTGTCCTCATACACTGAATTCCTGCGGTCTGGGAGGAATTCTCCTCCAATTCTTCTCCATACAGGACTTGGAGGTGGGGTGGGGGCAGGGGGGTGGGGGCTGCCTTATGCAGTAATGAAAGAGACAAATCATGACCCCTCCACTCACTCACTGTGTGAATCTCTCAACTTCTTGTGCCCCAGTTTTTCCATTTATTTGATGGGGAGGATGGGCAGGTCATCTCAAATGGCACTTTGTCCCCAGGATTCTGAGTTTGTCTAGCACAGAAATGGTTTTCAGCCAGGATATGCTCCAAGCTCGGGCCTAAAAGAAGCAGTTGGAAAAGGAATTGGATCTACTTCTAATACCTGGGGGAAACACATGCTGTGGATGTCTCTCTCCCAGGTACAATACATGGGGCTAGGGGCAGAGCCTGAGCTCATTTTCCAAAGGAACCTTTCTTGAGAAATGTCTCCTAGCAACCAGTTCCACCAACAGACACCCTTCAGGGATCTCTGCAGAAACACAAAGGCCTTTTGTGGCTCCTTTCTTCAAAACCCCAAGATGGAACTGCTTACCAGCCACGATGTTAATGTCAAACACAGAGAGTAGATGGAGGGGCACTTGGTGGGGCAGAGGATATTGGGAGGATATCCACCCACAGCCTCAATATCCTTTCCCTCTGTAAAATTCCCAGCAGTCTAGTTTCAGGGCTCAGAGCAAGGGCTAAGACCTGAGTTCAAAGTCCAGCTCTATCTCTTAATAGCTGGGTACCTTGGACAACTTATTGAACCTCTCTGCACCAGTTTCCCCATCTGTAAAATGGGGCTAATAATATGTAGGAGGTTGGTGCTGCCCCCAGATCCCCTTTACTGGTCCAGCACACCCATCCCCCCCAGTAGCTGTAAGTGTTGGCTGCTAATAGCTGCACTCTTCTCTCAACAATTGTCCTTATCTGATGGGGGGCTGCCTCACCCAGAGATACCTGGGAGGTTGACCCCATCTTCCTGGTTACCCCTTTCCACTGTCCTACAGCTAATAACCAACCGGTATGGAGGGAGAAAAGCTCAGCCTCCTTGCGCCAAAGTGCTATGGTGTCACATGCAGCCCAGCACTCCCCATGGCATCGGCGGAGACTGGACTTCAGCTGAACCCCATCTTTGCTTAACTTCTTCTCCTGCTGCACCCTGCTTCCCTCCCTGACTCCTTTACAGATTTCCCATGACAGCTCTCCCTCAATCCGTCACTGGCACAGAGGCCCCACTACAGGCTCTCCTAGAAAATCCAAAGACATGAGAGCACCCGCATCTCAGGCCACTGGGAGGATCCAGAGAAAGAATGCGCGTGAAGCACCAGCCAACGCCTGGCACACAGTGTGTGCTAAACACACAGACATCGTTATCCTCCTCCCCTCCACCGTTATTATTGTCATCAAAGGCCGTCCTGGGATCAGAGGGGCTTCTAACACGGGCAAGAGCTGGGGCAGTTGGTGTGGAGGGATAATTGCATTTAAAGTGACTAATATAGTTGAAACACAGTTCTCAGCTTTCCAAATTAACACACTATGTTTCCTATTATAAAAACAATACAAGTTCATTGCCAGAAAGAAAACCCTCGGGAAATTTAAAGAATTACCAAAAGGAATTAATAACTAAATGAATGAATGAAACTCCTCACCCCTTGAATATAATCACTGTGGACATTTTCATTCCTATCCTTCCAAACATTTTCCATATAAATTCACATAATAAATGTATAATATATTCACATAACAGAGACACACATATACATATCTCTACATACAACATTATTTATATATGTAACACTATGTATATATGTATATTCATATGTGTAGATATGTAACACTAAATCTAGAGCAAAACACTGCATATGGCTGGTGTGGCTCATTTGGTGGAGTGTCATCCCACACACCAAAAGGTTGTGGGTTCAATACCTGGTCAAGGCACATAGAGGAGGCAACCAATCGATGTTTCTCTCTCTCTCTGTCCCTACCCCGCTCTAAAATTCAATAAACACGTAATTTTTTAAAAAACACTACATGTGCAATAATATATATAATCAATTTTGTTTTCCAAAAAATAGAACCACAGGTACTATTCTATAACCTGTTTTATTCTAGCTGATTTTCGTATACAGCTGGTTGGCATCTCCCATGTTAGCAAACACAGATCTACAGCACCAGTTTTAGCCACAGATCGCTATATTTTACGGCGATAACACAGCTTACTTAACCAATTCCCTATCTCTGGACGTTTATCTTATTGCCAGTGTTTTTATTATTATGAACAATGCCGGTTAATGCACACCTTTGACCACATGTCTCTGTGCATGTGTTCGGTTATTTCCCTTAAACACATTTCTAGGGGTGGAACAGCCCAGAGAGCAGAACGCCCACGTTTCCCGCAGGCTGACGGCACTACCGGCACTCCCTCCACCAGCGCACCTGTGTGCCCGTTTCCCCACACTAGATATCCAACACTCTCCAACACCAGGTATCATTTTGTTTTAATTTTTGCCAATCTGATAGGTGAAAACAATACTGCGTTGTTGCTTGAGTGTGCATTTCGTTGGTTTCTGGGGAGGCCAGGCATCTTTTCTTACGTTTGTGGGCCGTCTGAATTTCACCTGCGGGAACTGCCATTGTCAGTCTTTGGTGAGGCCCTTCGGGGCGCCTCCTCCCTCCCCGGTGGCTCTGCTGGGGTGTTGTTTCGTAAGCAGCGAAGCCCCGCTTCCTGCAGGATTGGCCTCCCAGGAAGGAGACTTTTGGCCTTCAGACCCCAGCAGGCAGCCAGAGCTGGGATTAGTAGGGATCCAGTTCCTTTACCTCCAGGTGCCCACCGGCCAGGCCCCCTCCCCTGGCCCTGTCCACATCCCTGCAGCACAGAGGCTAGAGAAACCAGATCTGCCTATAGAAAAAATTTGTTTTCTCCAAAATTCCAAACCCACCCTGCAAAAACATTCCAGGAGGGATTACTAGCATGACTTAAGGAGTCTTTTCAGAAGAACATACTAGAATATTCCTTTAAAGTCCAGTGCTCCTGAGAGATTTAAAATGACATTGTACATATGCAAAGATTTATCACAGTTGCAAATACCCCAACAACTGACCCGGGGGCTCTACTGGTAAGAATTTCCCCTCTGGGCGGGTGCTCTTTCCCATGTATAGGACAACGTGTTTAAAGTGCTCATTAAAACATCACTCGCAACGGCCAAATACATGGTTATCAACCTACATGTTCATCAGTAAGGAACTGCAAAATTAGTCCTGTATGACCTTTACCAGGAAACATTGTGCAAACAGGAAAATAACGTGGTTCATCTGAACATGCACAGGTGGGAAGATGCCCTTGAGGTATCTTAAAATGGCAGAAGGAAGTTACAGAATAATGCACTAAGTAGGGTCCCTTTTGTGCTTTTCAGAGAGATAGACTGGAATTGTTCTCTGTCTTTATGGAAATGGAGACACAGCCTGGGTGGGGGCACAGGAAACTACTTACAACGCTTCATCTGGGGGGACGGTTGGGGGTAAAGTATTTGGAGTTTTTAAGCCACACTCTATACATATCTGCATTGTTTAAATTATTGCCATAAATATGCTTTACCATTATGTAATGAAAAAACTTAAAAGTTTAAAACTGGGCCCAAAATCCATAGTTATAGTTGTGATAATAGTATGACTGCTAAATAGCTCATTGAATGCCACTTTTGTGCCAGGCCCTGTGCATGCTCTCATTTCTTCCTAAAACCATCTCATGCATTGATACCCATTTTCTACATGAAGAAACTGAGTCTTAGGTTAAGAGACTTGTTATAGTCACATCTGATTAAAAAGCCCTGGCTCTTTCCGCAGGGCGTGGTTCTGGTGCCCAAGATGAGACCTGGCTGTGAGTGGGCTCTTTCGGAACCCCTGCCCATGCGTCCCCACCCCCCGCCATGGGCTGGCTGGTTTCCACAGGGCAGCTGCTCTGCCATCTGTGCTCCGCAGCCTTCCTCCTCCTGACTCGACTCCTTAGAGTTGCCCTGTCCATACAAGCTACTTGAATTAATTAAAACTAACTAAGACTAAAATTTTGGTTCCACAGTAGCACTAGCCACACTTCAAGTGCAAAACATTCTCATGCGGCTAATGGCTACCACAGTGTCAGCACAGACATGGAACATTTCCCTTACTCAGGACATTCTGTTGGATAGCACTGCCTTTCTGCAGCTCCAGAGCCAGGCAGACGGCCCCACCCTGGCTCTTCCACTCACGCGCTGAGCTGAGCAAGGTGTGTAACCTTGCTGGGCCTCGGTGTTCTCGTCTGTAAAATGGGATGGCAGCACAGCTACCTCACTGGGCTGTTGCAGGGATTAATTAAGATCGTACCTTTCGCATAGTTAGCCCAATGCCTGTCACATGAGCCACTGAAAGGGTAGCGAGGAGGGTAGGACTCCACAGTCAGACAAATTCATAACCTTGGGCAGGTCCCCTCACTACTCTGAGCCCTGCCTCCCTGTCTAGAATATGGGGTAAATGGCGCCTACCCTGAAAGGCTGCTGTGAGCAGAAGAGCATACAGTCGGTACTCAGAGAGGGTCGAGTCCCTTTTCCCCTTCCTGAAAGGAGGTTTCCTCTACTAAGTAAAGTGCCCTCGTGAGACCCAGAAGTAAAATATTCCTGAAGAAAGAATCCAGAAGGCCAGCGTGACAACAAATGTAGACTCAGCCTCCAAAATAAAATGATCGTGGGATACTGTTTTGTTGCCCATCAGACTGGGGCAGGAGGAAAATAGTTTGAACTTTTTATTGAAGAATAACATGCATTAAAAAAGTGCCCCTATCATAAGTACACACTCAATGAATTTTGAGAAACTGAAAATATCTGGGTAGCCACCGCTCCGGCAGAGACGCAGAACAGCAGCCCCACTCCAACGCCCCGAGCCCTTCCCATCCACTGTCACCCCACCCCCGGCCCCCGCCACGAGTGAACCGCTCTCCTGATCTCTAACACCGTAGACTAGTTTTTAGTAGACAAACTTAAAGATTCATAACACCCAGAAACCAGATCATAGATACATAGAAAAGGCTGGCAGCTGCCAGAGGGGAGGGGTTGGGGGGTCTGGGTGGAAAAGATGAAGGGATTAATTTTTTTAAAAAAGTAACTCACAGACACAGACAACAGTATGGTGACGGCCAGAGGAAAAGGGGGGCGTGGGCAGGTGGAAGGGGGCAAAGGGGGGGAAATGGAGGCGGAAAGAGGCTTGACTCTGGGTGGTGAGCGCACGATGCGGTGTGCTGATGACGTGCTATAGACTTGAAGCCTGTATGGTTTCATTAACCAATGTCGCCGCAATAAGTTCAATTACAAAAGGATTAAGAACACGCAGAGGTAAGGAGATGCACACAAGCCAGGAGTCTCAGGTGCGGATGATGGGTGTGTGAGGCGACACAGCCATTCGGGAGGGAAATTTGGTTGCATCTACTAACACTTAAAATAAACAGAGGTGGGCAAAGGTAGGTTTACAGTTGTGAGTATACAAAGCAGAGTTCACTCTTGTATTATCATTTATTAATTATCGTATTATTTATTTGTATTATAACTGCAAACCTCCTTTTGCCCCACCCCCCCGGGTATATCCCCTCGGCCCTGCATTCCCACCTCGCAGCACCGGCCCTAGAGAAACACTCACATCCACACAGACACACAAGCGCAGGGATGCTTGGAGCAGGATGACTTGTGATTGTGACAGATTGGAAACCACCCGAAAGCACAACTGCAGGCATCACGCTATGTCATACGCTGCTGATCAAAATCGCGAGGCGGATCTCCAGGGACTGACGCAGAAATATCCACAGGACGCGGGGCAGAGTTTAAAAAGCAAGCTGCAGGGAAGTGACCAAACACGCACTCAGGGCCAAAACCAGCGGTGACTCTGAGGAAGGGGGGACCTGGGAGTTGAGGGGGCACAGTGAGAAGAAATGTCACTTTTAAATTTACGTGCACTTGGGTTGTTCCAAATGTTTAAAGTAGCAATGTATTTTTACAGGGTCCGGCACAAATAACACCCCTTTTTTATTACAAAATCTTTTATTATGAAATCATAAACATGTAATTCTATAACATAATAATATTACACTCAAGCACACCATATGACATTTTAGGTGAAATGTTCAAATTAAAACTATAAATTATTACACCCATACTATTACCCTACCAACCACACTGAAGCAGGCATTATTTCTACCAGACACTGTATACTACTTGTGTGAACTATTTTGCAAGCTTTTCAGGAGAATTAAACAGCCCACCCACCAAGTCCAGGCGAGGGGAGGAAGGCACCCCTCTGTTTCTGGGGCAGCTCCTTGCCCAGTGCCTCGGCGTGGGTCCCAGGAGGCAGTTTTCTGGGCCTCTGAGGCCTGAGCACTGGAATGAATGGGCATGAGAGGGCCTTGAGGCCGGGGTCAGAAAGACAGTGCCCTCATTACCGCCCTCGCCCAGAACCCAGCAGCAGTGTGAGGTACGTGGACCCACGGAGAGGAATGAGTCTCAAGGTTTGGTGCCTCTCCAAAGAGTGGCCCATGCTTTAAAGGAAGGATTGCAAGGTTTGAGCCTCTCTGTCCCTGGGGATGAAAGAGAGGGAGGCAGCAGGTGTCACCTCACACAACACAGCGGCTTTATGAGAATCAGGAGCTGATGCAGAGGCCCAAGGTGAGTTCTGTGACACCTGTGGGCTTAGGAATTGGGAACAGGAGGAGGTGGGAAGCAGCCAACAGTCCACATGAAAAACATTCTACCTTTAAGAATTAGCTTGGCAGGGAGGCTGGCCCAGCTAACTCCATAGAGAGGAGTTCCTTAACCTCTCTGAGCCTCAGTTTCCTTTTCTGTAAAAGGGGGTGCAGTCTCTTGCTGCTCCACACACACACCTCCATACACACGCATGCACGGCACATACCCACACCCCACTTGTGAAGGTGGCTAAGACCACAGGCTGGGAGTCAAACTGTCTCCAATCTGATTGCAATGCTGCCGCTGGCGAGCTGTGCGTCTTAACCCGTCCAAGGCCTCAGCTTCCTTTCTCGCCCGTAAAACAGGAACCCCCCTCTTCGCTGACTCAAAGGACTGTTAGGAAGCTTACGTGAGACCATTAGGGTACAGTCTCACCACGGTGCCCAGCTGCAGCACATGCTCAATAGCGTTTGCTGCAGGCTGGTTGGTTTCCCTTTACTAAGCACCTGTGTGCTGAGATCTATGCTCTTCATAAAGAAATCTCTGACTATGTCACAGTGCCTGTTTGCACAGTGTTTACAGTGTAATGGGCGGGGGGCAAGAAAAAAGACACCCAGAGACACACTTCCCTTTGATTCCCCCCAAGTTACAAGGGCAAATACTCTAAGATCCTCCCTCAACTCTTCCAAAGTCAGAATTGAGGCCCATCTGTGTTCATCTAAGCTGTAATTTTGCTAATACCCCCTGCACCTCCAACACCAGTCCAAAGCATTGTGCCCAGAAGTGACTTTAGTGTGTCAAAAAAAATCTATGTTGTGAAGATGTCAAAACACAACACATAAATTGATACAATCACTGCTGAGAGTACCTACTATAGCTGGCCCACAGCTGGTACCGGCCCAACGGAAACTGCACAGTGTTACCAAAAAATTCAGGGAAAGGTCCATAGCAGCTTCATTAGTCATAGCCTGAACTGGAAACCACCCAAACGTCCGTCCACAGGAGGACACACAGCCACCTTGTGATTTGGCCGTGAGATGGAATCCTACTGAGCAGTAAAAGAGGATGATCTGCTGATACGAGCAACAACACTGATGAATCTCAAGCGTACACTGAGTGGAAGAGGCCAGACCCCAAAGAGCACATTTTATGATTCCATTTATATAAAGTCCTAGAACAAGAGACAAATCTGTGATGATAAGAGTCAGAATATTGCTTACTCTGGGGAGAAAGTGCACAGTGGCTGGGAAGGAGCACAAGGGAGCCTTCTGGAGACAGGAAGGTTTTATATATTGATCTTGGAGGTGGTTGTGCAGGTGAGCACACACGTGAAACTTCACAGAGCTGTGCACTTGAGGTGTGTGCTAGTTCTACTGTTTAAAACCTTTACAAACAAACACAGCAAGGCCCCATAAGTGTTACTCTGTGTGCGCATCTTGTGGGGAAGACTAAGGAGGATGTGTGATGGGTCCACGGTCTTCTTGACACTTCTCAAATGGAGGCATCAGCCTGCAGGAGAAGCAGTGGAGCAAAGTGAAGAAGAGCAGACTTTGGGGTTAGAACCATGGAAGGTCACCAAGGGCCAACTCCAAGAAAATTTTCTCAGCAATCAGGGCATGAAAAAAAAGCAGGTGGTGGCCACAGAAAGGACCGGAGAAATGCAAATGTCTTTGGCTTCAGCCACCACTGAGAAGTGTTCAGCCACGGTTAGGTATATTATGCAATATACAATAGTACCACCTCTGGTATTATATTTGTGTGCCAGCTCTCACTAACCAAAATTTTAACTCAGCCAGCACCTTCCAGTCCCTAAATGCTGTGACCAAATAAGGACTGGCTGTGTTTCACAGCACAGTCCTTAGAAAAGACCATCAATTACCTGTAATATGTCAGCGAAGATCCAGGCGACTTTTCAAATGAGCTTTGCCTTCACAAGGGGTTGCATGCCAGTCAGCATTTTTCTCGCTCACCGAACTCCAGTCATTAAAAGGCGAGGGGACTATGCCTTGGTCACTGAGGTTTTACTGGACATAGGTTGGCCTGATTTCCCCACAATTCAGTCATGCAAGGCAGGTCCGGGAAAGCAAGGGACAATTCTTTGAACTCCTGCTCTGGAAGCTGCTCCTTATGCAACTCTGGCTTTGTAATGCTAATGCTGCCCTGGGGACCCAGCCCCACTTCCCTGGTCTGCGTGGGGAGATGTGAGAAGAAGCTTGGAGCCCCTTAGAGCCCTCTGAAACAGGTCCTTTTTCTATGTCCTGGAATTTTCTTTCACAGATGAGGTTACTGGTCCTCTCAATCCCTTTGTTAAAAACTGCAAAAGCAGCTTGGCCAAATCCCAAACGCCCTCCCTCTTCTTCTCCTGTGGCCTCCTTGGTGGCGGGGCTCAAATGGGAACACCCCAGGGAAATGCCAGGACCTCAGGCCCTTCTGTCCACCCTGAATAATCCCTGGGGAAGCAGCAGGAGGCCTCCCTCCATTCTTACTCTCTGTGGAATTAGCCAGTTTCCCTATATAGCCCAGAGCTCCAGTGTGGGTGCATTCATTCATTCACTCACTCCGTTCATTCTTCCAGTAAATTGGTACTGTGCATCCAATCCAAGCCCAGCTCTGAACTAGGCCCCGGGGAGACAGCTACAGACAGGCAAGTACAGTCTAGTGGAGGAGAAGGGGCTCACAACAATCATAACTCGTGGTGAATATTAATATAAAGGAAGTCTGGGATGCTGCAGGACCACGTGATCAAGGGGACCTCCTTGAGGAAGTGGTATTTCAGCCTAGACTACAGGACAGAAAGGAGTAGCCAGGAAGAGCTGGAGAGTGCTTCCTGGGTAAGGGAAACAGCTTGTGCATAAGCAGGAATTGAGGGACAGCGTGGCTTCCAGGGAACCTGGTAGTTCTAGTGACTGGAGTATGGGAGATGAGGGAAAGGAGCCCCCATTTCCTCACTGACCTTCCCGGTGTCCCCTCCACACCAGCCCCCTTGGCCCCCTTGCTGTTCCCTGAACATTCTGGCACACTCCAGCCTCAGGACCCTCACTCTGGCTGTTCCCTCTGTCTGTGACACTCTTCCCCAAGTTAATCTGTTTGGCTAACACCCCACTTCCTTCAAGGTGTGTGCTCACATCTCCCCTTCCCAATGGGATCCTCTGAGCACCCATTTCTTGCCACATACTACCCATACCCACTACTAACTCTGCCCTAATTTTCCTTTGCTCCACAGTCTCTATCACCTTCTAACCTACTATCTACTTCACTTATTCGTTACTGTCCATCTACCTTACTAGAATGTCAGCTCCACAAGGTCAAGGACCTTTGTTTTCTTCACGGAGGTATCCCAAGCCCTTGAACATTTGAAGGAACAAATAGATGAGATTTGAGAGGTTGGCAGGGAGGGTACAGGTTGCAGAGGTCTTGAAGGCCAAAGCAAGGCACGTGAGTTTGATTGCAAGTGCAAAGGGAAGGCACCCACAGGTTTTTAGTAGGGCAGGATCAGAGTCTGAGCTACATTTCAAAAGCTTGCTCTGGAGTCTGTGGACTACGGCTGGAAGGAGGACAAACTACTGCAAGCCTCCAGATGAGCGGGAGTGGGGGCTGGGCTCAGGCGGAAGCATCAGAGAGAAAGATGGATTGAAGAGATACAAAGAGGCAATCCCACCATGCCTCAGTGACCTGAGGACTATGCAGTTTCAGAAAGACAGGGCGTGGCAGAACCCCAGTTCCTGTCTGGGTGACAGAGCCAGGGGCCAGCTGCCAAGGTAGAGGTACAGGGGAGGAGCAGGTTAGGGGCCGGAGTGGTCAAAGGTTCTGCTTGGGCCACTGTGAGTTTTGCCTATTAGACTTTCAAGTGGAGATGTCAAGTAGCATGTTGGACAACATTTAAGCTCCTGGTGAAAGTCTGGATTGGAAATACACATTTGAATATCATTGGCTTTGAATTATTTTTAAAGTCATGTAGAGGGAGAAAAGAAGATATCTAAGAACTGACCTTGAGACCCAAACCCTGAAGCCTTCTGAATTGTCCCTTGAGGGATGAGGCATTTGCCAGGGAGGTGGGGAGAAGGCAGGCCAAGGAGAAGAAACCGTGTGGATAAGACCCCAACATAAAAAAAAGACATGAATCTCAGTCCTCTTCAAAATTGCCAAGGTCGTCAAAAGCAAAGAGTCTGAGAAACTGTCAGAGCCCAGAGGAGCCCAGGGAGACATGGCTTTAGTTGATAATAGTGTATCAAAATTATTTCATTAATTATAACAAATGAGCCATACTACATACATGTAAAATGTTAATAATAGAGAAACTGGGTGCAAGGTGTAAGAAACTCTCTGTACTATGTTCTCAATTTTTCTGTAAATATAAAAGTGTTCTAAAAAATAAGCAATTTTTAAAAAAATCCGTGAATCTCATAAATGGTGGCCCACACAAACATACTCCAATGACAGTAATTTGTTTCTCTAGAGAGGATTTTGACCCAACCAGTCCCTTCTGTAATCAAAAGACTCAGGGACACGATGAATATCTCCTCACTCCTCCCCTACCAAGGAACAAAGGGGCCTGACCTCCACCCACTTTCTTTCTGTTCACAGAAAGAATATTCACCTCAGGTCATATTTCATAATGAAAAGGAGAAGCAGAGACTAAATGGTTCAGGTAAGTCGGACCCACCTAGAAGTCCTGAGGAGGTGCAACCTGAGTCAGTCCTTCTGGAATGCTCTGTAAATGCACATTCCTAGTCACAATTTTCCTGATCTCCCACCTTGTTCAATAGCTGACTTGGTTTTCCGCCTGCAGCAAAAGCTTTGGTGCGTCTGGGTTCAAATTCCAGCTCCACAATTAACTTGGGCAACTCACTTGAGCCTTATTTTCCTCATTTCTAAGAGGGGCATAACCATACTTGATCAAAGAGTGGACTGAGATGAATCCTCTGAAACATAGATATGAGACAGTGAATGCCAACTGGCTGGCATTGTTCCCGATGCTCATGGTAGCTGGTTGTTGATGAGAGATATGATCAGTCTGGCCAATCAGTGAGGTCCCTGAAGATCAGAGTGTGTCACTTGGGTCCTTGGGACCTTGGGTGGTGACTGAGGATCAGAGAAATACAAGGACCTCTGAATCAAAGCAGAAACTGGGACTGAGCAGTGGCCAAGGGCCAGCCAGAGAGGACTTGGCTGGCAGGTGGCTTAGGAGACACCAAGCTGGAGAGGACACAGAGGCAGATGGAGGTGATACTCTGTGGCCAAGGTCCCAACAGCTGACTCAAGATTCCCTGGCCCACACAGATACCGCCTTAACAGATGCCATCCAGGACCCTGGACAGCTCCCGGGGGGCGTCTGTAGATTCCAGGAGCACTACTTTTGTGTGTGAAGACTGGATTGGGTCTTGGCTCCTCCAACTAGCTGTGTGGGCATGAGCCAAGTCACTTCACCTCCCTGAGTCTGGATTATTTCGTCTCTGAACTGGAGATAATACTCCGCCTGCAGCGCTTCTGTGAAGAGTCAATGAGATAAGAGAGACCCATGTCTGAAGTCAGACCCTCTGATTTGTATCCCAGCTCCACACTGTGTGATCTCAAATTGCTTCACCTCTATGAGCCTCAGTTTGCTTATCTGTAAAATTGGAAGACTAACAGACACCAATTCACAGGGCTGTGAAGATGAAATGAAATAGGACACAAAGCACACAGTACACATTAGGGATTTTTGTTCGTTTGTTTTAGATGAGACTTAACACAGACTAGACAAACAGTCGATAATCAAAATGGTCAGTTTCTTACGTCTTCCAAGTCCGCCTGGCTGACTTTGCCCCACCACCTTTAGACCCTTTTGGTCGTCCCCCCATCTCCGCTGTTAAAGAGATTCCACAAAGCCAGAGAAATCAATCTCGTGGAGTCCACAGGCTTCCCACCCAACCGTCTTCCCTCAGTGAGGTCCCCTGCTTCTCATTGCCACCCACCCCCAGGATGCCTTGGGACGCTTTTTGAAAAACACCAGTACACTGTGTTCATTCTGTGCGAGCCACTGTTCTAAGAGTTATCAGTGACGCTTACAACCCTGTGAGACAAGAACCCATTTTACAGATGAGAAAACTGAGACTCTGAGAGGTTAGGGAATTAGATCGTAGGGTCCACGGCTGTTAATTGGTGGCGCTGGGATCCGATCCAAGGATAGCACTTCAGGCCTCCACACCTGCCTGCGGCACTCGACCAGGCCGGCGGCCGGGGAAATGAGGAGTAGGTCGGCCACCAAAGCCGGAACTCAGGGCACCCGGTTCTAGCCTGGACCTGGAACCGGGGGGCCTGGAGCCCGCACGCCAGACGCTTACCTGCGCCCTGCCCGCTGCCTGGGCGGGGATACCTACCCTTGCTCTCACCCCCTGTCCCTCCCCCAGCGGCGCCTCTGCGCCCGGCGTCCGGATCCCCGGGGTAACCTGATCCGCCGCGGGGTTTTGGCCTCGGAGCCGCGTCACCGCCGCCGAGACTCTTCGGCTCGCACTGCGCTCCGCTGTGCGCTCCCGGCCCGCAGCGCCCGCTCCGCAGTCAGGAGCGCGGGAGCATGGCGCAGAGGCTGGGCGAGCGGGCCCGGGGGCCCGCCGAGGCCACGGGACTCTACCGGGCAGTGCTGCTCAGGTCGGGTAAGTAGGGGCGGGGCCCCCAGGCCTCCGACTCGGGGGAGCTCGAAGAGGGCACGGTGGGCGCTCCGAGTTCGGCCCCCGGCCAGCCCGTCGCCCCGCGCTGTGGTCTTTCATCGCTCTGCTTCACGCCTTTCCTTTCCCCCGCCTTTCTTTCATTCTTCTTAACGGCCTTTTTCTTTCTTCTTCTCTGTCTTTCATTCCTTTTTTTCTTACTTTCGGGGATCTTCTGTCTCTCTCTCTTCTGACGACAAGAGTCCTGCGAGGTTCCACGCCCCCGGCCGGTCTCTTAAGCGGAGACTCACACAAGGGCGCAGACTGGGGCGCGCGGAGAATGGGTAGGAGCCGGGACGCACTCGGCGGGGCGCAGAGGAGCGCAGGACGGGCCTATCCTACGGTAGCCGGGGGAAGGGGGGAGAGCAAGTTACTGGAAAACGAGCGACCTTTTTTCTGTATGTGTCATTTAAGGAGGAAAAGATTTGCAAGGAAACACAACAGCGGTCGTTTTTAGGGTGGGAGTTGGATGCCAAGTTTTCTCCTATTTGTCTTTTTGTTTGTTTGAAGTAAACATATTACTTTTACACTCCGGCAATAAGAGTTTTTTTTATTTAGGAAAATGAAACAAAACGAAACATATGGTCAGTGTACAAATAATTTGGAAAACACAGGAGCGTAGAAAGAAGAAAAAGAATGCCCGCAGTGAGCGTTTGGGGCGTTTTCTGCTCCACTTGGCGCTTGGGAGAGACTTTTAGGGAAGGTGAAGAGCAGTCTCCTGTGGGTGCCTGCCGCTGAGGGGTGCGTGATTAGAAAGCGTCGAGGGACAAGGGCTCACGCGGCCGTGACCTTCTGTGGTGGGCAAGGGCGCCCCCACACAGGAGTCCAGCTCACAGACCCTGGAGCCGAAAGCGAGAGGCGCGTCGGCAGCGGTCGCGCAGGCCCGGCGAGCCGTCCGCTGTGGGACCAGTTGCCTTTCGCACTTACACTGGCTTTGCCCGGGGAGACCCCACCGCGGAGCTCCTGCTCCGGACAACGGAACCACGGGTCTCAAGTCCGAAAACTGGAGCTGGCCAAGACTGCCGCGCTGGCGGCGCCATCCCGGGGGAGGGTCTTAAATCTGGCAGAGCAGGCCGGCAAACAGGGAGGAGTTGTCTGACTCCGATTTCAAATCCCAGCTCCGGCGACCTCCCCACCAAGCACTCTTCCAGGTGTCCCCACCCAGTTCCCACCTTCTCACAAAGACGGGAGAGTGTCTCTAATCTGAAACGCTGTTTCCTCTAACTTGGAGCGGCAGCTGTGAGCCCCACTCGAAAGGCAGCATTTTTCGCTGGCAACCGGATCCAACTAGCAGACTCGTTAGAGTCGTCCAGGGGCCACAAGGTTGCCTAGTAATTGTACTGCACTCAGCGACACAGCGACACAGCGACGCAGCCGGGAGGGGAGCAGAGGCCTGCGACTGGGGCCACTTACTCTGTGCTAGGTACTGTGCCTTTGGCTAATTCTGTCTTCACAGCCCTACAAGGTCACTGCTAATTGCCATCCCCATTTAATGGATAAGCAGGCTGAGGCTCAGAGAACTTAAGCAGCTTGCCCATGGCCCTGCTAGGGGACACTTTCCATCCCACTACAGGGTAGAAAACACAGTCAAACTTGGATCCATCTATGCGGAAGTCTGCACGCCTTCTGAGAACAGTAGTAACAATGGCAAATGATTGTTGGTCGCTTGTTACTGCTGCGCTCTCTGCAAATGCTGGGCATCTCATGAACTTCATTCATCTAACCTTCCAACCAATATTCATTGACCTCTGTTATGCACTAGGCCCCGTGCAAGGCACAGGCATGTACCAATAAATAAAACAGACACGCCCGCTTCTCAGGGAGGTAAGTAGTATTAACCCCTATTTTAAACACGGGGGGACTGAGCCTCAGAAGGCGACAGGACTTGCCTAAGGTCATGCAGCCAGTCAGGGATAGGCTGTGTGCCCTGGCTGTCTCACACAAGGAAGAGCGGGAAGAAAGGGGACAGTGAGGAGCCCACTGGGCCGTTCAGTGAAGAGGCAAGAGCCGCCCCACCCCACCTGCAGAAGCCTCCAAAGACAGGGTTGTAGAATCAAACCCCGGACGGCAGCCATTGTCATGCGGTAACCTCAAGTCAGGCTCCCAAAGTAATGTAACACTTTTGAGGAAAAGTCATCCCGAATTACTTTACAATAATTTAATATTAAAGTATTACCATGACTACCTTAACCGCTTACCATGAATAATCTGGGAAATCGAGAATGAAGAAAGGGAAGCCTTCCCCAGATTCCTGCTAACCATCAGCAGCCACTGGTAACAATAGGGGTGCCTCCTTCCCTTTGCTGTGCATAGTGTATGCGGGGGTAGTGTGTTTGTTTCACATTGCTGAGATTCTACTGACTCTAGTCTTTGATCCCCCTTTTTTCACTTGGGTGAAAATCTTTAATGCTTTTACATGAGTTATTGAAATAACAGCTACCTCTTTGGAGCCCAGAGTCTGGGGCAGGCACTGTGTAAAGGGCTTCCCATGCTGTAACTCCCGTATTTCTCAGAAGAGTGTCTGCCCCGTTTTAGAGATGAGGACATGGGGAGTTGAAGTTCACCTAGCTGTCTGGCCATGGAGCCAGCAGTAGTGTCTGCGTTGACACCAGAGCCCAGACTGTGAGCCACTGAGCTGGAAGGGTCACCTCTGGGGAATCCCTCGTGCTTGGCTGTGCTTGGTGGGCTTAGTGAAGGTCCCCCGGTGGTTCGTTACCAGTATCCTCTCTGGAGCTCAGGCCAGGCTCCTGGCAGGGAGGGAAGCATGTCTCTGCTGCACAGAGAGACCCCTCCCCAGGTGCCTGTGGGCATCAGCGACTGTACTTCCCCTCTGCAGCCAGAGGGGCAGCCAAAGCCTCCATCCCGGCCTGCCAAGCAGGGTTGCCAGGTACAGAGTACCCACTTAAATTTTAATTTCAGATACACAATGAATAATAATTTAGAGTCTAAGAAATTACGCATTGCTTATCTGAAGTTCTCATTTAAATAAGCATGCTGTATTTTTTGTTTTTAATCCTTACCTGAGGATATTTTCATTGACTTGAGAGAGAGAGAAACATCAATGTATGAGAGAAACAGGGATCTCACCTGCAACCTAGGTATGTGCTCTGACCCTGAATCTGCAACCTTGTGATGTACTGGATGAAGCTCCAACTGACTGAGCCAACCGGCCAGGGCTGGGCATGCTGCATTTTCACTTGCTTTGTCTGACACCCCCGCTGCCAGGAATCGTGGAACTTTGCTTGGCTTGACAATCTATGGTCTGCCCAGGTTCTCCTGTACACACACACCCTCACCCTCACACACACCCCCTCTCCATCCCTAGCCCCACTGTCCATCTCTTGTCTGACTACAAGTGGGTTAAACTGTGCAGGGATGGGGGCATCCCAGGGCCCTCCTGCGGCTAAACCACCGGATTAACTGTGCCTAATTGCAGCCGGGGTCACAGCCAGCTTTCTGAAACAAGACTCAGTTCTTCCTCACTCCTTCGTGCTTTCCTGTTTTCACACTTGAAATCCCTCCACTGGGTAAATTCTTCCTAGTTTAAACTTGTTGTAAGGGCGACTCTCATTACTTTCATACTCTCCCCGTGGATCCCGTGACAAGTTTTTCTGCCAACGCAGCTTCTCCCCCCATGTCCTTTCAGCCCAACACATAGCGGGTGTTTGTGGAGCGGTAGGGAGGCTGGATCCTAGGGTTGTTGTGTGGGTGGCTCTCCAAACCCTCACTGAGGCTTTGAAAAGTGGCCTTGGAGAATTACAATGAATACAGGGCTGGGAAGGAAGTTTTGAGTTGCCATGGAAACTTCTTGTCTGATGTTTGTGGGCCCCCATAAGCTGCTCCAGGCGCCTGTCGGCTTGGAGAAAAAGGGCAGAAATGAAAGGAAAGATGTTTTTGGAGTTTTGTAATGCAAGCTGCAGCCACAGCCCAGTGCAGATGCAGGAAGATTGCCCAGCTCCCACTCACGAAGGCTTGCCGAGGTCTTCACTGCCTTTTCCTTTTGCTCCTCTTGTTCTCCAAAACACAAACCTCAGCGGGGCAGGAAGGCAGTGTGAGAGGGATGTGCACAGCACCTGGATCCCCCTTCAGCCCTGTGAGGATTGACTGTGTTACCCAGGCCCTTAGTGTACCGGCGTCCTTCCCTTCAGGAGGAAGGAAGGGCCTCCGGGGAAAGCCACCCAGACCAGGGCGGGAGGCGGCAACTGTGGTTGGATCCCGCGCTGCAGGAGGTAAACTGCTGAAAGGCTCGCCTTCCCGGGAGGCCTCTACTTCCCAGCATTCGCAGTGAACGCGACTGCATCGGATGTGCACCATCACTTTTCCACCATAGTCAGTTGGAAAAGGTTGCGCTTTTTCATATAGTTAATCTTTATGGCTTTTTTCTTTCTGATAGCAAAAGAAATCTATGCTTGTGTCTTTTTTAAGCCACAACCATTACAAAAATATAGTGACAAAGGAGAAAGGCCTGTAATTTTATACCATGGAAGAGTGGTCCTCAAAGTCCCCAATATAAACACATCCCCAGCGGCATATGTTAAAAATCCAGATTCCTAGCCCCCCCCTCACAGGTTCTGATGCAGCAGTCCGGGAGCATGGCCCGGCAGTCCCACCTCGACACTCATCCTAACGAGGCCAGTGATGACGTTTGCGGAAGGGTGACCTAGCACTGACCTCTGTTAACAGTTGAGCGTCTGTGCCTCCCGGCCGGCTCTCTGGGGGCGCACAGTTGACCCTTGAACAACATGGGTGTGGTCGGCACAGGTCCACTATAGGTGAATTTGCTTCAATAAATACTGTAAATGTATTTTTCTCATTTGTGATTTTATTAATAACACTCTCTTTTCTCTAGCTTACTTTCTTGTAAGAATATAATATATAATATGCATAGCACAAAAACTATGTTTTAATCAACTGTTTATGTTATCAGGAAGGTCTCTGGCCAACAGCAGGCTATTAGTTTCGGGGGAGTCAAAAGTCAGAAGTGGACTTTCGACTGCACAGGGCATTGGTGCCCCTGACCCCCTCCTTGTTCAAGGGTCAACTGTACCCTTCTATCTTGGAAAAAAGGGGGAGTTATAACACATGTGGTCTTGCAGCTTGATTTCTCACTGAGTGGACATCTCTTTGGGTCAGTAGACATGCTGGGCTGCATCGCATGCAGTTGACTGCATCGTATTATGGGGTGTAGCAAAATCCCTTACTGATGGGGTGTGGCTGAGGAAACGGTGGCTGTTGATCGTTGACCTCACATACAGTTACACTCACGTGTGTGCGCACACACACGAACACACACAGCAAGATGGTGCTATAACAAGCTCAAGGATGCCAATGCTCTCGGTGTCTGCAAGTCAACAGTTGGGACTAAGCGCCTTGGTACTGGGACAGGAATACTAAGAAGGATAAGCGGGGGCCCCGGCCCTCAGGCTGGCAGTCTGGCGGGTGAGCCTGATGGTTTGTACACGAGTTGAACCGCGAGAAGAGTTTTAGTGGAAGAAGCACAGCGAGTCCCAACCGCCTGGGGAAAATGGCTCCCAACTTCAGACTCCTGCACGGCTCTCCGTGGCCCTCCGTGGCTCTGGGGCTACCATCGGAGTCTTCCAATACAGGAAACACAAAGTAGGCTTGGAGGTCATGCCGGTCCCGTGCTGACATGGGGCCCGACGGGGTCTGGCCCTCTGCAGGGGCTGGACTGTGGGGTCCGTCTTCTCTAGGTGGTGAGCAGAGCCGTCAGCAGCTCCCCTGCCCAGGAGTCCTGGTGTCCCTCCAGCGGTCAGCAGGCTCTGGGATGGTTCAGAAAAGTCACTGTGGGCCCCGGGAAATGCCCACAGAGCCATTTGCAGAGCAGGACAGTATGGGGTGGGGCCAGAGGCGAGAAATGTGGTTTGACAATAATTTAGTTGTTCTCCATGTCAGAATTCAGTGAAATTAAGCCACAGCAGGATGGAAGGCTGGGGGAGGCTACCATTCAAAGTACCTCAAGAGAAGCGGAATTTAGGAAGGAGAAACAAAAAGGAACACTCATGGTTTCCAACAAATTACTTTCTACCCAAGCACTCGTGATCTCTAAGTGTCACCGGAAGGGCCAGCTTGGCCAAGGCTCCCAGGACATGCCCGACCTGCCCCCAGCCCCCTGGTCAGCCCTGTCTCCCACTCCTCCTCGGGCCCAACCCTCCAGCCCCACTGGCTTTCCTCCATCATACCAAGCTCGTTCCCACACTGGGAGCTTTCCACAAGCTCGCCTTACTCCCTACAATGCTCTCCTATGTGAACAGTCTTCACCTGCGACTGCTCACCATTCAGGCCTCCATAAAATGTCACCTCCTCAGTGTCCACTCTCTCTAAGCTCCAGACCCTCCCTTCACCTCACCCAGTCTTACTCTCATCACAGCACTCATCGAAGCTCAGTATTTTCTTGTCTTCTTATTTGTCTGGTCCCAGGCCCTGCGTGTAGGTCATTTGAGCACAGAGACACCACCTGTCCCATTCACACTGTAGCTCCAGCACTTGGAACAGTGCCAGAAATAGTAGGTGCTCAATAAATGTTGACTAAATGAATCATAGAGACAAAAATTGCATTTTTAATGCCCCTGTTCATAGCTTGTATAAGTCCTGAGCCTCATCGCCTTCCAGACAAAAAGACTCTTCATGAGAAAATAAAGACGGGAAGAAGGCCAAGTTTAACTGGTAGATGCCAGCTTTCTCACTGGGGGACTAAGGATAATGATAAACAGCTAGAAAACACTTCCAAATTTTCCAGAGAACACTGATTCTGAAATTAGGAGAACGCCTCCACTATCTGTAAGCACTTGGGTCAGCCTCTGGCATCTACACGCATTCTTCCTTTTTGCTTCCACACTTTCACTCACTGAGCCAGGACTTACGACATGCATGTCCCTCCGGGCCCACTGCTACATGCTGGGGCCTTGCCCTCAGGTCACATCCAGTCCAGTTCTCTCTGCAGGAAAAGCCCTATTTGCTGAGCATTGACTAATCGCTTTCACTAATATCATCTCATCTCTGTTTTCTCCCAACCACCCTGTTATTCTCCCCATTTGACAAACACAGAAACCAAGGCTCCAGGGCACTGAGGGGCTGCCAAAGGGGCTGGTGCCCAAGCCAGGGCTGACCCAGGTGCCTGGAGCTTCCCTTTCCCCACATGTTCCCCTGGGCATGTTGGCGCCTCTGAAGTTCAGATGAAGTTCAGGGTATCCAATAAATAATGTGTATGCAGCTTTGGACCCATCAGCAGGTGGCCGAGAGCTGACCCATGTTTCCCCCTCCCTTTTACACCGCAGAAGCTCCAGGCCCGCAGCAGGAAGTCTGGCTTCCTTTGCATCAGGGATGTGCTGGGCTGCACTCTTGCCGACCCTTGCATTAGAAACAAGGGAAATGCCTCTAGAGAGCTGCCTGATCAGAACAAAGCTTGGCATGTTTCTCATTCTGCAACAACCTAACAGAATAGGTGTTTATTTGTGTCTCAAACGTGTGGCTTGGACACCGTGTTCTGCATTGTGGAAGTGGCTGAGCACCAAGTGAAATACTCGTTACTATAGTAACAGTTCCTTTTTATTGATACCAGAATAAACAGGAACGCAAAGAGACCTCACTGGCTGGCACATTTCAGCCTCCTGCGTTCCCCAGGGGTTTAAGAACCGCCTTCTGGAGGCGGCTCTCTGTGCTAGTCTGGGACTTCTCCCCGAGGAGTGAGGAGCCCAGCAACACCATCCTGAGTTCCCTTCTCGCCGACACGGAGAAGTAAGAAGTAAGAAGTAAGACCGTTTCTCTTCTGTTTCACCTGCTGGGGAGCTGGGTGCTCTGCCAGGAGGAGGTGCGAGGTTAGGAGGTCAGTGCTGGAGCACTGGGGTGGGCTGTGAGGGGAGTGGAGCTATTTGAGCTTCGTCACCCCAGCTGTCCCCCATCTGTGAAATGAGTGGGGAGGTAGCTCCTGGTTGTCTGCGCTGGAGAAACGACAGGCGACAAAGTGGAGGGAGCACTCAGATACGACCCTCCATTCTCGTTTATCTCTGTCTTCTAAGTCCTCAGATGAGCTGAGCTTATGCATGATCTGACTCACCCACATCCATTACACACAGTATGGCAGTTTGGTTCTCTTCACCCCTGGTGGACAAAAGGCTTCGAGAACACACGTTCTGGCACCCAATAGAGCCCAGCTCAGGTTCTAGCACCTTCTTTTTGCTGGTTGTGTGATCTAGGGAAATTACATGGCCCCTCAGAGCCTCGGTTTCTTCATCTGTAAAAAAGGGTAACAACAGTACCCATCTCCTCTGTCTGTTGTAAGAATTTCATGAAATGTGTCTGTGGGGTACATCTTTAGCATAGTACGTGCCCATTGCAACATTAGCATGCCAACCGCCTGCCTCTCTGGTGAATTTGGCTTTTGCATTTTGTGGTACAAGGCCAGAAGTCTGGGACTGGTTCAGAAATCAGGGATTTTAGGATTGCGCGTGTCACTTTTGGAAAATGCTTCCAAACCCAGGTAGTTTCTCAGCTGTGAGGCACCCAGCACCTGTGTTTCTGAATGACTTGGATGTTGAGTGGCTTTTAGCTCTGTTGATGGTAAGTACCAGCCGGCATCTTTCCCCTGAGGTATCTGCCAAGTGGAGTGGCTGGCATCATGCCACTGGTGGGCTAGCAGGAACACCTGGTCAGCTGACGCTTGTTCCTTCATCCGCTGCACAACACTGTCCACCAACCTTGCTAAGGACCTTCCATGTCCAGCCCTGGGACTGGGAGGGTCCCGTGGCCCCAAGTAAAATGTTCAGGAAGTTTGTCTTGAGTCAGTTTCTCATGGGGCGGGGAGGCTGCGTCCTGGCCACGGGCTGCCGGAAGATGTGGAGGTGGCTTCCAGAATCACAAGTCTTTGCTCACTGGCCAGTGAGATACAAACAGGCACTTTCCCCACATGGAGGGAAAAGCCAGAAGCGTTGGGAAATCCGGTAGCCCCACTTGTCACTTTTACTGAATGCCTCTTTCTCCTTTGCCAGTGGTTATTTTAACAGCCTCTCCTCTCCTCTCCTCTGCCCTCCACCTCATGAAATGGTGAAGTAAGAAAGTCCAGGTGTGTTCTGAGCCCAGCAGCTTGAACAGCAATAAGGAGCAAGGGCAGGGGGAGGGAGGGCAGAGGAGTGAACACTGGCCAACACCCCAGGGAGGGAAGGCCACCAGCTGCTTCCCTCCCAAGCAAAGACCAGCCGTGGGCAGACAGGCCTGTGGAATCTGGCTTAGGCCCAAGCTTCTGGGGCTGGGCTCCCCAGTGAGAGCTGGTTTTTCATATGAGCTGGGTGTCCTCCAGTGACCGGGCCTCCATTCCCTCATCTATAAAATGGGCTCACACTGCCTCTTCATTGGCGTTTCTTGAGTATCCACAGAGAGAAAAGAGACATAAACCTGCTTTGTTGACTGAAAATCACTTTGCGCCAGGAGCATACGGGAGTGGTAGAAAGAGCACTAAATTAATTTGGAGTCTGGAGGCCCCAGGTTTGCCATTTATTCTGTGCATCCTGGGACAAGTAGCTTGACCTTCCTGTGCCTCAATGTTCTCATCCACAGAATGGGAATGATGAAATGTTACTGCTGGCTGCCTCCCAGGGTGAGCATGAGGTCCAGATGGAAGTGGGTGCACTGTCAAACTCGAGTGTTCCTGTTCGCCACAGGCCCCCTTAGGACGGGAGTTTGCCTTCGGTGAGCGCTGCTCGGCCAGGCAGTGGGCTCACCACATCTCGCACATTGTATCGTTTTCCCTTCCAAACAGCCCTGTGAGTAGGTGTTGCTGTCATCCCCACTGCACTGGGGCTCAGAGAGGTGAAGCTATTTGCCTAAAGTAACACAGTTAGGAAGGGGTGTAGCCATGATTCAAACTCAGTCTGTCTCCTGCAAAACGTCGGCCTTAACCATGTTGCTTTACTGGTTCATGTGACATTTGTTATCATTGATGTCGTCAAAGACAGAGCCAGAATCACCAGCAGAGGGAAGGCGGATGAAGGGGACCTTAAAGCCTTAGACAGCCTTAGGGTCCTGCAGCTATTTTCAGGATGAACTGTGACCTGAGTCTCCATCAGTGCCACCTTCCTTCCGTCCCTGTCATTGCTCTCCTTGGGGGGGTCGGGGGAGAACTGCTGCCGACCTAGCATTAGCCGTGCCCGCCCCCGTAGCCTGGTGAGCTCACCCTGGGAGCAGTGAGTGATCCCAGCAGAGCCTTGTCTGGAGTGGGGCTGGCATCCTACAGAGCTTTTGGGGATGAGCTGTGGGACCTTCTGTGTTGTCAGCAGAACCAAGGAATAACCAAGTGAGAAGCTCCCAATCTCCCCCTCCCGCCCCCCCACACACACAAAATATGAGGTCAGTCCAACAGTCTGCAAGTTAAGGGTGAATGATTTGCCCATCTTGTAGTCATGCAAAACACTCACTTTAGCGGTCACCTATGGGCTGCCTCTACCCCTGCCCTGAACCTTAGCTCATCTGGTCTTCATGGCATCTTGATTTTACAGAAGAGGAGGGTTCCATCCAAGGTCAAAGAGCTGCTGAGAGCTCAGACTTTAATCGGACTCACCACGATAACCAGGCCAACAAGTCAGCTGAAATCACGCAGGCCAAAGCAAAGAAGCTTGCTTTTTTTTAAAACTCCATGCTTTACAAATCTGGCTGACTATTGGAATCACTTGGGAGTGTTTTAAAATCCCAGAGGCCAGGCAGGGTGTCCCAAGCCAATTTAATCAGAAGCCCTGGGGTGGGGCTCAGGCACTGGTATTTTTCAAACTTCCTCTGGTGATGCCAATATTCAACCAGAGTTCAAATCCCTGGTATAACCAATGCAGATTTTTTAAAAATACTCCCCTGAAGGCATTCTTACTGATTTTAGAGAGAGGGGAAGGGAGGAAGAGAGAGAGGGAGAGAAACATTGATCAATTGCCTCGCAAATGTACTCCAACCGGGACCGAACCCGCTACCTAGGTGTGTGCCCTGACCTGACCGGGAATCAAACCTTTCCATTTATAGGACGATGTTCCAGCCAACTGAGCCACACAGGCCAGGGCTAACCAGTGCTGTTTTTAAGGAAGATGAGAAAAATGCAATCTAAAACTACGAATGGGATTGATTAATGTTAATTGTTAATAACAGCTCATGGAGCGGCCACACTGTGCAATCCCAAGCGCCCCCTCTCATAGTTTATAACCTACAGGAGTGAAGCCCTGGGTTGTGCAGTGTGCAACCTGCCTGGCTGTGCGTGGCTGCCCTGGTAGCCAGCACTTAGAGTCCTCGACGCTGTGCTAGGCACCTGCCAAGCACCTTGCAAATATCACCTCATTCATTCTGCAGCAACCTCACGAAGGGTGCTGATCACACGCAGCTTGCATACCTGCTCAACTCTACTGTTCTGGTGGAAAGCGGCCATAGGCAGTAAGTACTGAGTGGGCATGGCTGTGTGTTCCAAAGGGTGGGATTTGGTCCAGAGGCCAGTTTGCTGATTCCTGCTGCAGAGGGTAGGTGAACCTGCACAAAGCTAGGCAGGGGCAGAGCCAGATTCAATCCAGGCTCGAATGGCTCCAACATCCATGCAACTTAGCTTCATTTTGCATTTCTTTGACAACCAGGGAAGGATATTCACTAGTCACTTTCTCCTCCACTGCCTCTTCCTCTCCCCTGCCAGATCTTCTTTGGACACCCATCTTTTTTCTTTTTGGAGGGGATCTAATGCTCGCCTCACCTCACCTCATCTCTTTGCCCATCATGGCCATTCCCTCAGAGTCTCGATTTCTCAGACACCCCAGCAGCCCAAGAGACCTCGCCAGAACAGCCCTGGGATGCCGCCCCACCCCCCACCCCTGCTGCTCAGAAGGCCCAGCTGACCCCAGGACAGCCCAGATTTTCTTGGCTTGCACTTGCACTTCTTAGAGCGGCCTCTTTTGTTCCAGCACCCTGGTGACGCTCTTCACCACAGAGGTCTCTTTTGATTAACAAAAGGCAGGAAGGCTGGCCTAGTAGCCCTCTAAGCCCTGCCCCTGCCCAGCCCCCACGTCCACGGATCTCACACGTGTTGTCTGCTAGAGTTCAGAACCCTAAAGGCAGTGGTTTTCCCAGCCTGCAGCCCTGGGCTGAAGAACCAAACACATCCTTTAGGATCCCTGTTCCAGCCACCATGCAACCCTGGCCTCCGAAAAACACCATCCCCTACAGCTCACCGCTGATACATTTTATTCTAAAAGGCCTGGAGCAGATCTCTGAGCCAGAGCTGCCCACTGACCGGACCTGGGCTGCAGGACTGGCTACATAATTTGCAGGGCCCCGTGCAAAATGAAAATGAGAGACCCTCTTCTCCACAGAGGCTGAGTGACGGCCTCACCCGCACGGTGGGGCCTGGCCCCGGGGCAGCAAACCCATTGGATAGCTGGTGACCTATGGGGTGCAGATTCTCGGCCTGGCCAATGAGATGTTTTTCCTCTGGCGTTTAATGGGACAGACAGAGGCTGCCCAAGAGCCATGAAAGAAACCAAAGTCGGATTTTTAAAAATTCTCCAAACCTGCTGACAGTTTTTCCCCCCCACACAGCAGCGAGAATGGCCTTTTTAAAATCAAATCAGATGCGATCTTTCCCAGACTTGAACCCACCCGTCCACCCTCACGCCACTCTCCTGGTCGCTCGCTCACGCCACCCCAGGCACACTGGGGCTTTTTGTTCCCTGAACAGACCAAGCTTGTTCAAGGTACATGAGTCACACATGCTGTTCCCTCTGCCCCACACAGCCTCCCTCCTCCTTCCAACCGTCAGATCTTAAATGTCGCCTCCTCAGAGAGGCCCTCCCCCTGCACCTGGCTGAAAGTGTGTCCTGCCAGTCGGTCTCTATCCCAGCCCTCTGCTTCCGTCAACCGGCTCCGGGTGCAAGTTGTGATCATTTATTTCTGTAGTTCTGTGTACATGGTACCATATGCTTTCCTGGGAGACTGTCAGCCCCGTGGGAGCGGGAACCTTTCTTGCTTGGTGCGCCTCTGTGTGCCCACTGTCCACCACCATACCTAGAACGTTACAGGAAACCAAACATACCGTAGAATGAGCGTTTATTATCCTATACGTTCTCAGTGGTCATTACTGCTGTGCGGGAGCTCTGGTTTTGTGTACTTACTTTGTATCTCGCCATATTAAACTCATCAACCCACATGCTTTTCTGTTAATACATTTGGGAATTCTGGTGGGTACATAGTACTATCTCATTTAAATATTAATTCTGCCCTCTCCTTTCCTAAAGTTATACAACTTATTTTTGTTTCCTGCCTTGTTGCTTTAGCTACATACAGTTAGTTATTTTGAAGATGGTGTGACTAGTGAAAATTATGACACACTGGAAGGTTTGAGGCACAAAGGGACTAAGGGACAAACAGTCAAGAAGCTGCAGTAGTGACATGTGGTGTGACAACAGCCTGGATGGAGTATAGCTGAGACTTACTCAGCTAAACGACTGGTGGGACGTGGCAATGGGAATAGGCATCATGGAGGGGGGGGCAGGTAATTCCCAAAGCTAAAATCTGAAGTAGGGTATTCTGGCCCATTGACTCCCAGACAATTTAACCCCAAAGGCTAAGAAAACATTCACATTTCTAAACAGGGAGGATATTGCTATAGTCAACTGTTTATTTTGTCAAATGCCCACTTTTAACTGCTAAATACTACCACAATCATTTTTAAGGACCAAAAATTAGGAAAGATATAACCTGAAAAGAAACAGCCTTATGAAAAAGGGAAGAAAGGAAATTCACTAGAATTCTCATTTTACAAACAGTTCTGAGAATGTGAATTCAAGAAAAAAATTAGCAGGTATGTCTCTTTGCTTTGACACTTAATCTGGCTGCGTTCAAAATATTTTATAATAATTAACACTTCTTCCAGTTTACACAGCACTTTCACGCATGTGGTCCCTCTGTAACCCTCCTAAACGCGGGTGATGATAGAAATGCCCAATGTGTATCTGGAGTGCCACCCTTTGCCAAGCACAGTATTCCCTTTGACCCTACATGCCCTGGAAGGTCACCTTGCAATTCACAGGCCACCCAACTCTCCGCTATTCCCAGCCCCACTGCACTGTTACCCACTTCCAGTTTTTGCGCAGACCCTCCATCCCTGCCTGGTTTACCCTTACAACCCCAGTCGGGCAGGGAATGGTTTTCATTCTCTTCCCAGTTTGGGGTGGGGAGAGAAGTGAGGGTCTGTTCAAAGGCAACATGGTGGTCCTCAAGAGCGGGGACTGACCCTGGTGGGTGAAGTGGGGACACACCCCCTCAGCTGCCTCATGGAAACCAAATACCTTATGGCACTGGTTCCCCAAAACCACCCTCTGTGAGCCTTGGTGTCTTCATCTGTACAACCTCAAAGCTTCTGCTATCAATTACCGACAAACACGAATTGAGTGTCCACCACACAGCAGACCAGACACCCAGCATACAACAGCAGAGGCTCAGCCTCAGAAAAGCAGGACTCGTGAAGGGGGCAGAGTCAGTCCCCAAATTTTCGCTCTATTTACTCTAAGCAGCTAATGTCCAGGCTGTGTCACCTCCCTGACACCTTTTTTTAAAAAAATCTCTCTTTCTGTGCACTTAAAGTTTTGCATACTTAAAGGATATGTGGCCAGCTTGTAGAGGAGGGAGCCCTTCTGCCTGAATTTCAATTAATTGACAAATTTCAAGCTGCTATGGTGGAAGGGAGGCCATCGAGAAGCCGGACATCTGCACTAAAGACGGCAGCCACCGCTTTGTAAGAGGCACGCGGTTTCGGGATTTCGTACTCTCCTCCTCGATCTGCAGAAAGAGAAACGCGGGACATTTCCACGGAGGAACTTGGAATTATGGATAGGGAAGTTGAGCAATAAGGAGTGATATTTTCTTTTAGTTATAGCATTTAGTCCAAACTATCTTTAACAAGTACATATTGTTCCTCTTAAATATCTATTCCTTTCTGAGCATATTGGGAAACAGAAATGCAAGTGCAGTCCCTGTCAGGGGAGGGCAGCTGTTTTTTTCAAAGTCAGGCCGAAAACATTTGCACACGTCACCCGTTGTTTGCAACCCAGCAGCACTTCACCTCCAATCCCCACTTTACACACTCATCCCCAGCCCTCACAATGACCTGTGCACAGGTTCAGGCATCTTCCTCCCGCAGTCGAGGAAACTAAGGCTCAGAGAGTCGGCTAGCCTGCCCGGGGCCACACAGCAGTGGGTGGCAGGTGGCCAAGCTTCATCTAACACCAAAACCCTTGCCCTTCTACTATGTCTGCAGGGACTGGTGAGACTGTGACCAGCTCTGGCCAACCCCTCTGCTTATCTCTACAGCCTCCATGTACTCAGAGATCCAGAGGGAGCGGGCAGACATTGGCGGCCTGATGGCCCGGCCTGAGTACAGAGAGTGGAACCCAGAGCTCATCAAGCCCAAGAAGCTGCTGAACCCCGTGAAGGCCTCCCGGAGCCACCAGGAGCTGCACCGGGAGCTGCTCATGAACCACAGAAGGTGGGAGCGGAGCTAGGCAGCCACAGCCTGGCAAGCGCCTCCTCGGGCCTGCTGTGGTTTGAGGAGGTGCCCCTCAAGGAAAGCAGACCTGGTGGCAATCCTGGGGCTCCTTGGAGCTTGAGGAGGGCTGTGGGTACCCCACATGGTCACCAGCAGAAAATGTGAAGGTCCAAAAGCTACCCACTTTGGCCCTGGCCTCCACATACATTTACTGAGCACCTACTATGTGCCAGATCCTGGAGGTACAGAAGGAATGTTCCTGCCCTAACAGAGGGGATGACAGATGCATAACCAGGTGGTATGGTGGGTGCGTTGATGGGGTGCATTCCCAGCAGACAGCTGAGCGTGTGCAAATGGACAGGAAGCACCAGTTGCTCAGTGCGGCTGGAACAAGGATTGTGAGGTAGGCCAGAGGAACCGTGTGGTCCTGGGAAGGGTGTCAAGGAGGTGTGTCACAATCCTGGAGGGAGCATGAGTGGAGCAGGGAGACCAGGCGGGGCAGGGGGGCGGGGGGGTGGGTGGCGATCAGTGAAAGAGAGGCCCGGGATGGCAGAGCTAGAACTCAGAAATTAAGGGAATGTGGACTAGTGGAGAGGGAAGCTGAGCCTCTGCCCACTCCAGGGCCTGGAAAATAGTCCCAGCTCACCAGTGCCTGAAGGGAAGTGGTGGCGCCTTCACAGCTCCCTCTCCTGGCCGCTTCCAGTATTGGCGCGGGCCGGCTGTGATTGTCATTCTTGTTTTCAGCTGTGTACACAGGACCTTCCAGCAGATAACATTTTGTATCACTGATGTTGTTTGTTTGCCTCTTAGTATGTCATGAATATTTCTCTGGGTGCCTTTTAGAATCATCACCACAATTTTTTAAAAGCCTAAAGACACGTCAGGGGAAATATTTGCAATATAAGTAACAGACAAAAATTAATATATACCTACCTCATAAATCCATAAGGAAAAATGAACAGAAGATGGGAAGAGTTAGTTCACAAAAGGGGAAATGCAAACAGCTGGTAAACATGTCAAAGACTATTTAATGTGACTAATAATCAAAGAAACAAATGAAAACCAGATATTGTTTCTTCCCTACCAGATTCTCAAATTCAAGAAGACTGGGGGGCGACGGTGGGAGAAAGAGATGCCCCTGTACACTGTTGACAGAAGTACAAACTGGGTGACCTCTTCCGTGGGGCAGGTGGAAATGCACCCAAAATCTTTTAGAGTCTGGCCCAACAGTCCCACCTGTAGAAACACCCGAGAAAATAACCTGAAATAACACGAAGCTGGTCTCTGCAGTGAGACAGGCCTGGAGGCAAATCCTCATTCAGCCCCTTTGTAGCTGTGACTCGGACCAGTGTCTTACACCCTAGGAGCCTCCCTTGCCTTCTCTGCCTATGGGGCAGTAAAGGTCCTGCCCCCGGGCTGCCAGGAGGATTGACAGTGTAGGTTGGTGTCACTACAGGGTGCAGCCCTGAGACTGGGATGGGGGTGTCGGGGTCTCCTGACAGCTCTCCCCACCCCAGGGGCCTGGGCGTGGACAGCAAGCCGGAGCTGCAGCGCGTCCTAGAACACCGCAGGCGGAACCAGCTCATCAAGAAGAAGAAGGAGGAGCTGGAGGCCAAGCGGCTGCAGTGCCCTTTTGAGCAGGAGCTGCTGAGACGGCAGCAGAGGCTGAACCAGGTGAGGGAGGGGCACCCAGCCCAGCCCATAACTCCAAGAATATCAGTTGGCCCGAGGAAGAGCTCTGCATGTGGGCGCAGTGGCTAGTTGAGCAACATGAGGACTGGACCATGAGTCTACCACTGGCCTGAGTCCTCATTCTGCTACTCGCTTTGCTGTGTGACTTTGGGCCAGCGGCTTCCCCTCTCCAACCTGCAGTTTCCTCGTCGGCCCAGTCTGTTATATGTTGATTCTGATTCATTCTCATAGCTGCCCTGTGAAAGAGATGGCATTCCCATTTTAGAGATGAGGAACCCGAGGCCCAGAAGAAGGAAGCAATTTGAGCTAGGCTTCACAGGCAGAACTTAGTCTCAGGCTCTGTCCCCCCAGCTACCAGGCTGGTGGCAAAACTGATTCTGTTTCTCCAGAGAGGACCCTTGGTCCAAACCCAGTGGCTTTTGAAACTCAGAATTCCCCTAGTCCCACCCACGTGACACCTCTCCTCTCTCCTTCAGCTGGAAAAACCACCGGAAAAGGAAGAAGACCATGCACCCGAATTTATTAAAGTCAGGGAAAACCTGCGGAGAATTGCCACGCTGACGAGTGAAGAGAGAGTGCTGTAGAGCTGGCTGGCGGTGCCTCTGCATCCCCACAGCCCACCCCTGGCCCCCGCCCTTCCTCAGCCCTTCTGTATCTGGCATCCCTGGACCCCCAGGCCTTGGAACATCTGTGATGTTCACGCTTGCTCCTGTAAAAATGCATTGTCCCAGAGGGCATGCCTGTCCCCTCCTCCCCCCTGCACGCCCCACCCCTGCCAAACCCCCAGGATTTTCCTTCTGAGTGCCCACCCCTCCTGCTCCAAGAGGAAGCCACTACTGGGACAAGTTTGACAAGGCGCCTCTCCCTCAAGGGGCTTCTGAGTCCTGCTGAGATTTTCCTGGCGGGGTGGGGAAGGAAGGACGGGGCCTCCCTGGCCTGACAAGCCCTCCATGCTGCCCAGGCCCCGATGGCACCCTGCTTCTCTGGGCAGCCCGACTCACATGTCTCAGAGAACTTCCCTACTCATGATTTTACCTGCAGCCAGGTGTGAAGCAAGTAATGGAGAATTCAGGACACCGGCCTTGAAAGCCAACCAAGGGGGAGACAGGTCACAGTTCTCGGTGAGGAAGGGCAGAGCAGCGCAGCCCGCAGGTGGCCCTGGCTCACTTCGTGGCAAGTGGGAAAGGTACTAACAAAGACAGCTTCTTAGCATTTGCCAGCCTTTCCCCCACGCCCTCTCCTCTCCGCAGCCCTCCCTGTCTGGGCCTTGTAACCACACCTAGCCAGGGCTGCAGCCTTCCCGCTCCCAGACTTCTAGAACAGCGCTTCCCAAACTTCATCATGCCTACAAACCCCTGGGGATCTTGTTAAAATGCGGCTTCTGATTCAATAGATCTGGGGTGGAGGCTGAGCTTCTGCATTTCTAACAAGCTTCTAGGACCACACTAAGCAGCAAAGCTGGAGCACCCAGGGGTGCTAAATATTGCAAACATCACCCCTGAAGCCATCTCTGCCCCCCAACTCCCATGGAGCTGTGCCCTGGGGGTTCCCGCCCACCTCTGCAGCCCTCGGGGGTCTTTATTATCCAGCCCACCCCAGGGACCCCAGGCCTGAGAAGACTTTTAAAGTCTAGCAAATTGTGTCAGGAATATGATTGTGGTTTTCACTAGAGATGTATAAAATTGCCAATCTGCATTTCCTACCATACTGTTATGGTACAATTCCAGCCAAAAAAACAATTTGCTACCTTTACCTAAAACCTATGGAGAGCAAATATACAGTGGTTTCCCACAGGTTTCTGGGATAGAAACAGCGGATTGACGAGCCCACTGCCACCCTCAGAGCCTGGCCCCGTGGAGTCAGCCTCTGAACCCGAGACCACCCGCACTTGGTTTTTATCACCTGGGCCAGCTCCAGTGGCTTCCAAAAACCCCTCCCATGTGAGACCAAATGTTTTCACCTTTTGCTCCCATTTTTAAAGATTGAAAGAATAAATTAGGTCTGTTTCTTTCTGCCCTGAAGAATAAACCCTGCCTCTGGCTTTGTAAACCCACCATTGAAGGTGACTGAGCAGGGCTAGAAAAGTGTTTCTTTTCGCCCCCAAAACTGCTGGAAAGAGCTGCCACTGGGGTGCTGTTTGATTCTGACCAGCGGTGGGACCACCCAAGGAAAGGGACCGTCCTGGTCTCCCTCCTGACTGCGTGGTCAGAGACGTCCTTTTCCCGTGTGCGGCGCCCTCATGGGGACGTGAATAGAGACGTGCTGCTTGTGTGTGTGTGTGTGTGTGTGTGCGCGTGAGAGAGAGAGAGAGAGAGAGAGAGAGAGAGAGAGCGAGCACTGAGCTCCAAAAGGCTCTCAAAGATGAGAGTGTGGTACTGCTGTTTTAAATGTCTGCTAGATGAGGTGATGCTCGGATGTATCATCCTTCATAAAGACCACCGCTTCCCCAAAGAAGCCCCCTCAAAGGTCAATGTGTTGTTCAGACATGTGAAGAGAAGCATGAGAGTGTCTAAGCTGGAGTAAGCCCCTTAGCATTTCGCTCAGGGGTCACCAGGGGTGCTTCATGGAGGTGGGAAGTCACGGAGACAAGGCCCGAGAATAGAATGGACCTCAAGTACCATTCATACCCTGGACCATGGCAGACACCCCCATTTACTCCCCAGTGGTCAGACCCAACTCCTCTCCAGCAACCTCCCACTGTAGAGGTTATAAATCCAGATTCTCACTGTTCCAGCCTCCTTTGCAGCTTGGGGTAAGCATGTGACCAGGTATGGGCAGTGAAATTTAACAGGAAGGCTACAGAGACTTCTGTGAATGCTTATGCTCTTCTGATGAGAGAAGCAGACAATAGAGAAGCAGACACTTCCCTGCCCCTCCCTTCTTCCTGCCTTGATTGAGGATGTGATGCCTGGAGCCACAGCAGCCCTCTTGCTACAAGGAGAAAAAGTCAAGAAGATGTCAAAGACCTTGACCCTATCATCATTTGATCAAGCCAATGGCAGCAGCCATCCTCGTCCAGGATTATTGTAAATAAAAATAAAGCTTTCTTTGTTTAAGCTATTCTTGGTCAGTCTCTCTTACTTGCAGACAAAAATGTTTCTGACACAGAAAGCCATCCCTGTCCAGAATTATTTCAGACCATATGGAAAATCCAGATTCCCCTCTCCCATCAGAAACCTATTGGGTCAAGATCCCCAGCAGCAATACCTGGGACCCGTATTTCCATACCTTCTCCATATAGTCTACGTGGCACCCATCTGAAAACTAGTATTTGGACATCAATAACTCCCACATCATTCAGTTAATATCTGTTGGGTGCCTGCTCTGTGCTAGGAAGCATGCTATGTTCTGGGGGCACAGTGGAAAACAATACATCGGGAATATTGGAGTGGCTTCCTCTGAACTGGTCTCCTTGCTTCTGCCACTGCCCCACCCGGCCTGTTCTCAACAGAGCAGCCAAATGATCCTGTTAAATCTAAGGCAGATCTCGCCATTCCTCTGCACAGAGCCCTCCACGGCTCCCAGGGCTCCCAGTAGAATCCTTCCTGCAACCTAGAAGGTCCTATAGTCTAGCTCGCTCTTCACCTCCAACCTACATCCCACTGCCCTCCCCCCACCCCCGCTCACACAGCCTCGGCCATCCCAGCTCCTCATACCCACCCAGCACGCCCCACCTCAGTGCCTTGTCCCACTGCTGTTCCATGGCCAGGGGTGTTCTTCCCTCAGAGACCACACAGCCTTTCCCTTGCTTTCTCCAGGTCTTTCTCATGCTCTGGCTAAACAAGGCCCCCTCAGGCACCTCACCTACAGTCTCAACATCTGCATACTTCCTGTGTCCTCCTTCCCTGCCTTACTTTCCCTCCTTACCAGTTATCACCATCTGACATATATTTTACTTGCTGATCATGTGTCTCTGCTAACAATAGTGTCAGCTGCATGAGGGCAGAGATTTTGGTCTGTCTTGTTCACTCCCGATTCCCAATGGTCTTTCTTCCTCCTCCTTCCCTGACAGCAATTGGCTCAGCTCACATAAATCTGGCAAAGTGGGCCTCTGGGACCAGACTCACCTGGCCATCCCACTCCTAGCTTTGAGAAAAGGTAATAGCTGAATAGGGCATAGGGCATAGTAGGTGCTCAATAGATGTTTGAATGAATGAAAAACCCTTTCTTCCCCTTCTCCAGCTTCCTCCCAGGTCCAGCCCCACCCATCCCCATCACCCACCTGCCTCCACCCTCCGCAGTTTTGACCCTGGCCCAGAGATGTCGGTTTGGTCCAGAAGCTTTCCTTTGGCTGCATGGGCTTCTGTCAGTACACCTGGGCCCCGCTGGTATTTGTGCCTGCAGGACCCACCTTGGAGCTGCGCGGCCGTCACCTGGTCCTGGAGACTGTGGAGAAGGAAGGGGCTGCTGCAGCTCCGACGTCAGACCTGCTGAAATGGAGACGAAAGAGCTGCAAACCCTGTTCTCACGGAGGCCACATTCTGTCGCACCCACGACACCACAAGTCCTGGTGTGGGTCTGGAGAGCACCCTCCTCAGTGGCACCCCAGCACTGAATGCAAAGCCCAGGAGAAAGAGGGGAGACCTTAGGAGGTGAAGGCACCTCCCCCCTGCTCTGCGGTGTGTGCTCCTGGGGAGCCCTCAGACCCCAGGACCTATTACTGCAGGGCAGCCTCGCCACACTTTCTAATCGTACCGTTCCCGGCCACGAGGCAGGGCCCTGTCTGATCCTGCTCACCCGTACCAGGCCTGGCCCAGGACGCTGCAGATAGCAGCTGTTCAAAACGGTTGTCAGTGGGCATCAGCAAAAATCACTGCATTTATGGAAGGTCAGCGATGTCACCACCCACGACAAGTCAGTACCATCATCCCCATTTTGCAGGTGAAGAAACCAAGCTCAGGTACATTTAAATTAAGGGACTTGATAAGTCACAGAACAACACCTGGGGGGAGCTGGGGCTCACAGAGCCATCTGTCTGCAGTCTGCTGGGACTGGCTCTTATAAAAGGCTCATAGGAGGCCCTTGTGCCTCCCTGACCTTTTGCCATGAGATTTAGGAACTTATTTCACTTTCCATTTGTCATTTGTCCACTGAATTTGCAGAATTTGACCTCCACCTATGAAAATAGACTCAGGCCAACACAGATCAAAGTGAGTCCCGGGGTGAGGACACTCTGAACACTGCCATGGCCGCAGCCCCGACGTCACACCCCACCCCCAAAGCCACCAGTCTCTGGGTCTAGCCAATGGGTTAGAATCTCCCATTGTGGTGGCGTTTCTGTCCCCTTGCAGGACTGGACTTATGGCTGAGCAGTAGCCTAAATGATTTGATGTTCCAGTGCTCCCAGAGAGTCACCAACCCCACCGCCACCTCGCTCCCACCAGGGCCTTTCCCGATGGCGCGCCTTCTGCTGGGCTTCACAGGAACAGAGCCTTCATCCTCCTGATGGCTCATTGCCCTCGTTTCAGCCTGTCGCAATTTTGTGAGCTGGGGACTGCTGGCACTCATTCAGAGAGGACATGAGGCTGGGCTTGTTTTCCGAAACTGGCCCACCCAGTCAGGGACCCCGGCAACCCTCCTGGGCACCAGCTGACAGCCAGGATTCCCCTGTCCAAGGAAGGGCTTCCCATGGGACTGGGCACCCAAGCTCACCCTTTTGGGTGCTGGACCTAAAATGCACGATCCCCCTGCAAGGTCACTGTAAAGAGGGTTACAGTGCCCTATAAAGAGGGTTAATTCTGTGTGCGGGCCTGGATTCAAGCCCCAGCCGTACCAGTCAGCATTTGTCACAAGCCTGGGAAGGTGCCGGACCACCTTTTCCAGATCTCTGACACACGGAACAATATCTGTATTTGTACCAGGGCCTGGGTGAAATATATGGATTCTCTCATCTACTCCCTCAGGACTGTCACTGCCTCCATTTTTCAGGTGAAGAATCCAAAGCTTAGAGAGGCAAAGCCCCTGCATGCAGTCAGCAGGTGGCAGAAGAGAGAGGTGAACCCATGTCTGCCTGCCTGGCACCCACACATTTATCCTGGCAGCCCGGCTGGTGGAGGCTGCAGGGGGATGTTTTGCAAAGCACCCACACGTAAGCTTTTCCATCTGTCCCCAGAAACATTCTGCAAGTACGCTCAGGCCCAACAGCCTTCCTCCTTCCTCTGCCAGCCAGCAGGCAGTCTGGCAGAGTGGGCCCCAGGGACAAGAGCCCCAACCCCATCCCACTCACAGCTCTGAGAAAAGACAGTAGCCGAATGGGACACAGGGGCCCACATGCCTGCCCTTTGCCTGGGGAGTTCAGAAGGAGCATCTTCTATGTGTCTGGCAGGTCCTGAAACAGGAGAAAATAGAGTGCCCAGGGCCTGGCACATTTCAAGGGATGAAAGTTTCTTCTCCCTCTTCCTGTCTCCACTTTAAGGACATTTTGACAGGTGGCACAGCATGGCTGTTAAGAGCCCCAGCTACAAAGTCAGACAGACATCAGACTTGGGGGTAGGTGGAAGGTCCAGCTCTGCCACTCGCAAGATGGGTGACCTTGGACAAGTTACCTAACATCTCTGCGTTGCCTCTTTGTTAAATGAGGGTTCCGATAGCACCAGCACCACCGGTTGTTGAGAGGACTGAGTTAACAAACAGAAAATGTTTGGCAAGTACCAGGCGCATGGCCAGCACTCAATAAAAGTTAATTATCGTCTTCCCTTTCCTCAGTACTTTCACTGTCATATCTGTCACTGACCTGCCCGCCGAGTCCCATTTCTGCTTGGTTATTTCTCTGAGTCCCTAAGCTTGTCTGACGTCCATCCCTTTCTCATAGCTGGTCACCCCAAGACCGTCTGCCCTTCTCTCAGTCCCCATTTTTGGGGGAGGTGTCACCCCATACTTTCTCATGCCCCATACCTTCTCCATCCCCGTATTATCTATTCCTTTTACTGCCACTTTAAAACAACTCCTGAGCCCTGGCTGGTGTAGTTCAGTGTACTGGGTGTGGGCTGTGAACCAAAGGGTCGCTGGTTCGATTCCCAGTAGGGGCACATGCCTGGGTTGTGGGCCAGGTCCCCACTTGGCAGCATGTGAGATGCAACCACACATTAATATTTCTTTCCTTCTCTCCTTCTCTTCCCCTCTCTCTAAAAATAAATGGATAAAATCTAAAAATAAAATAAAACAACTCCTGAGAATTTCTCTTCTGCTTTAATCCACTAAGGACCTCTCCAAGCCCAAGGAGGCCAAGAGCACGTACATGGCTGGATCACCACGGCTTCCTGCAAGCTGTCACCCCTCTGCTCCCCAGGGTGTGGGAAGGCTTTGCTTCCCAGCCCCCTCACCCTTCAGCAGGGCCCCGTGACGAGTTTTGGTTGATGAAATGAGAACAGAAGTATGAAGGGGGTCACTTCTGGGATGAAGCGGTGAGAAGCTACAGGGGGACCCTCCGTCTCTCTCCTCCCCTCGGCAGCAAGTGTAGAAGCTCTCAGATAAGATGGAGGAGCCACAAAATCAAAAGCAGCCTGGCTCACTAAGTCTCCACGCAAAGGCCAGCTGTCCTGGACTGTTGCCACACCGGCAGCAGACGAGGCATGAGAAAGAAGTAAACCTGTGTTCAGCCACCCAGGTCTGGGGCTGCCGGATGACTGCAGCAGAGGCTGAGCCCTGCTGCCTGACAGTGAGACAAGCCGCAGCCACAGAAGTCTGCGTTCCCATCTCGGTGTGCGCCGCTAGGAACAAGGATGATGTTCAAAACAATGTTTTAAACAAGTGAGTAAATGACATGGGTGCTAGTTTCACTCAAAATGTAATTTATTCCAAAAAATTATTAAAACACTAATAGGAATACAAGACACTGCAGGGAAAAATTGACACAGATGTGGTCCTGTGAGTTGGGAAGATGGACTGATGTGTGAAGTCTGGATATTAATCTAGGGAAGTTGTCGTCTTTACCAGGTTTTAAGTCCCCAGGAGATACTGAGACTTTGACAAATAGTGAAACTGTATTGAGGGGGGTGGGTACCGAGGCTGCAGCGGGGTTCTCCCGACGCTGGCCCCGTCCGCCCCTTCTCCTGCCCGGATGGCTCGGTCCCCTGGGTCGAGAGGGGACTGGTTAAACTGTCCCCCAGCCTGTGAGCTCCAGGAGCCTGGCCCGCCTACCCGCCAGAGTTTGTCCCCGTCCCGGCAACGAACAGATGCCGGACTACGTGCCACGAATGAAGGATACAGGGACACGCAGGGCATGGTGACCGAGGGGTGATGGCGGGAACCAGCACAGTGAGGACCAATCCAACAGTGGGTATCAGTGGGTATGGCCACGTGTCTGACAATACAAGTGTGAGAAGGTGGTTGGGTGTGACAGCCTCTGTGTGACCAAGGATGTCACGGGGAGAGGATGTAATCGTGATGCTGTGTGATAGTGTAAGAGGTGGGGAAACTCACTAGGCAGGTGGCACACGTGACTGCCCCGTGCCAGGCTCCCTGGGTCTTCTGCAGCCACCAGAGAGGGAGCCTAGAGACACAGGCGTCTCACTGGCCACCCACAGGCGGCGCGAAGCGGTGGCCGCTCACTCCTGCGCAGTGCGCCCGGCTGCCCTTCCGACCCTGAGCCAGTTCTGCCCCTGCTCCAGGGGCTGAGTGAGCTTGGGAAGGGCAGGATTAAAGACTTGAACCTCTGGGCCCACAGGAGGCCAGCTGGGAGGGTGGGGGGGAGGGGGTCCATCCCAACCCTCCTGGGGTTTAAGTGTGGGCTGCTGACCCACATACCCAGGGGCAAGCAGGCTTGGTGGTTCACTAGCAATGCATGTTCATTGTTAAACCTCCACCCGGACCTCTACACACCCTGCTCCCTTTGGCCACAGACCCTGCGTTTCTGATGAACTCAGCTTACTGCCAGGCCCTGGACGGCCCACCGATCCCAGGGGTCATGCAGCAGGAGGAGCAC
Organism: Desmodus rotundus; assembly: GCF_022682495.2. Classification (NCBI taxonomy): domain Eukaryota; kingdom Metazoa; phylum Chordata; class Mammalia; order Chiroptera; family Phyllostomidae; genus Desmodus; species Desmodus rotundus. The sequence continues at coordinate 84,896,291 of NC_071394.1, forward strand.
CACCCCTCCCCCCGCACTGTTGGCGGAGGGCTCCACAAACCCAGACGCATCCAGTCCTAAAGCCGCCTTCTGAGCTAGGTGTTACTATTGATGGGGAAACTTCAGAGTTAAAGATTTTAGCCTTAGCTCTAGTTGATAGGCTTAAGTGATTAATGCATGTGGAAAGCTGTATCACAGAAACTGGAATGACTCCAAGCATTTCAGGAGGGAATTGTCGATCAGCAGATAGAGAAGTCCTAGGAAAATCGCTGCAAAAAAAAAAAAAAAAAAAAAGTGAAACTGTATTAATCAAGACTCTTTTGGTGGCAAATAAAAGAAATCCAACTCAAGCTGAATTTAAGAAGAAAAGGAAGCCCTGGCAAGGGGGGGGGGGGGGCGGCTCGGTTGGTCGGAGCACGGTCCTGCGCACTGAAAGGCTGCGGGTCAGACGCCAGGTCAGGGAGCCTGCGGGAGGAATCCTACCAGTCTACGTTTCTCTCTTCCCCTGCCCCCGCCCACGTCCTCTCTCTCTAAAATCAATAAATATATCCTGGGGTGAGGATTTTTTAAAATACGTAAAAAGAAGAAAAGGAATATTTATACTTCAAAAGTATAAAGTCAAGTCCGAGGTATGGCTGGATCCAGCGACTCAAGGTATCAGCTCTCATTTTCACTCTTTTTTTTTAAAGACTTTATTTATTTGTATTTAGAGAGAAGGGAAGGGAGGGAGAAAGAGCGGGAGAGAAACGATCCATATGTGAGAGAGACGATGGGCTGCCTCTGGTGTGCTCCCAACCTGGCCCAGGCATCTGCCCTGATGGGGAGTTGAACTGGTGACTTTTTGGTTTGCTGGATGATGCCCAACCCACTGAGACACACCAGTCATGTCTCTCTCTATATATATCTCTCCCGCCCTCTCTCTCTCTCTCTCTCCCCACCTCCCCCTCAGGGGGAGGGGGGCTGAGATGACTCCAATAGCCCCTGACCTCCTCCAACGAAGCAAGCGCTGCACAGAGTGTCTGCCCCAACTCAGAGCCACTTGGGGGAGCAGGGTGGTCAGAGAGGGGGGTTTCTGGTGGGCCCAGTGTGGATTATGTGCTCATTCCTGAACCAATCGCTTTTGACCAGGGAGATAAGATACTATGATTGATCGAGAAGGGGCCGTATGCCCACCCATTGTCCCCAGGGAGGCAGAAACAACCCCACCCAAAGCATATGTGTTCTTCACAGGAAAGAAGTGTTTTCTTACCAAAACAAGGGAAGGGTTGCTGAGCAGGCAAAGCAATATATGTTCGCTACAGAAATTCAACTCAAAAAATAAGCAAACAGGAATGCCAAAGAGGGGAAATTGAAAAAATTACACACACACACACACAGATGGGCTCAACTCTACCAAATTTTTAAATTTCAAAGCATAACAAAAGGGTAATTATAACACCACATGATATCAAGTTAAAGCAGAAATAACCAACCACTGACACAAAACGGATATTTCCAAAATAGGATCAAGCAAACACAAGAAGTTAATATATAAGGAACACAATATTCCTCAATATTTATTTATTCATTTGTCAAGTGAATTTGTTCTACAAAAATAATAGCAAATGTCTCTGTGAGAGAATAACAATATCAAAGCAAGAATATAGACCCACACCTTCTACACGCACAGAACACATTGCGAATGAAGTTAAATACTTTTAAACTATAAAAATAAAAACACAGAATTTAACCCTACCTATGATGAACTAAACTTCTGTCAGCAAAACTGAATGCATCTGAATAACCAAAAATAAAAGTGTTGTGTACATGAGGTATGAGAAAGCAAATTAAAAATCATCAAGAGCTTGACCTCAAAACAAATTCAAATCAAAGCACATTCTAGAAAAACACCTGACCAGTACTCTTCAAAGTATCAAGGTTATAACAGACAAGGACTGAGGAACCGTGCCAACTGGGTGAGACAGGACACTTACATGCAGTGTGGGATACTGGTTGGGAAAAAGACGTTATTGGGAAAACTGGAAAGCCCGTTGTTCAGTAGTTCCTGGATAACTCAGCAGGACTTCAAACCCTACTCATTCCAAAGAAAAGACTGGCCCTTGCCCTGGCTGGTGTGGCTCAGTGGATTGAGCGCCAGTCTGTGAACCAAAGGCTTGCTGGTTCGATTCCCAGTCAGGGCATATGCCTGGGTTGCAGGCCAGGTCCCCAGCAGGGGGTGCATGACAGGCAACCACACATTGATGTTTCTGTCCTCTCTTTCTCCTTCCCTTCCCCTCTGTCTAAATAAATAAGTAAAATATTTTTTTAAAAAAAGAAAGAAAGACTGGCCCTTGACAGCTCCTGGGAGGTAACCTCTCAGCTCTCGGAATATCCTATCAGTTTGACCTCTGCAGGGGCTGGAGATGAGTAACTAAGCTCAGTCAGTCACACCAGCATGCCCGGCCTCTGTGACTGATGCCTGATAGCTCTGGACACCAAGCCTGGGAGAGCTTCCCTGGTTACTGGTGCCTCATGGGTGTAGTCACACAGGGAGCATTAAATGCTGTCCGCACAGCTCCACGGGGAGAGGACGACTGGAAGCTCATGCCTGGTGTCTCCAGGACTCCACCCTACATGCCTTTTTCCTTTAAACCATTACCATGAGGATAACTTTTCCGAGTTCTACAAGTCTTTAGCAAACCCTTGAAACTGAGATTGATCCTGGGAACCTTGCAACACATGCAAATAAGTTTCGAAGATTAGTTAATAGTACTGATGGTATCAGTGTTCGTTTCTGGGGTTCAGTAACTGCATCATGGTTACGTAAGATGGTAACGTTGGAGGGAGCTGAGTGAAAGGTATACAGAAACAGGTATACTGTACTATTTTTTGCAACTTTCTGAAAGTCTCAAGATATTTCAAAAAACACATTAAAACAAAGAATATAAGATGATACATGTGAAAGCTGGGTGTTAGGTACATGTGGTCTGATTATATTGTTCTCTCGCTTTTTGTACCGGTTTGAAACTTTGTATTAATAAAACTTTTTAACTAGAGAATTCAATAGGCTGGTGCAACAAATTGAAATTGATTGCATCCAAAACATAAAAATCAGGGTCAGCTCAAAAGTTGATGAAAAAACTATTTAAACATGGAATTTACCAAGTATTAAAAGACCATCAATATTTTTCAAAATAATTTTTCATTTTTTAATTAGAGTAGACATCCAATATCACATTAGTTTCAGGTGCATTACCCAGTGATTGGACATTTATGTAACTCACGTGGTGATCGCCCCGGTAAAACCAGCACCCGTCTGACACCACGCAGCGCTATTAGAGCGCTACCGACTGTAAGCCCCGCGCTGTACTTGACACCCGTGACTGGTCTGTAACTACCAATGTGTGTGTACTCCTTAATCCCTCGACTTTTTTCACCCATCTCCCCAACTCCCCTCCAATCTGGCATCAAAATGTTTTCTGTATCTAAGAGTCTGTTTCTATTCTGCTTGTTTGTTTATTCTGTTATTTAGATTTCACATATAAGTGAAATCATCTGGCATTTGTCTTTCTCTGTCTGACTCATTTCACGCAGTGCAACACCCTCCGCACCCACCCGTGCTGTTGCAGAGGGCAAGACTTGATTCTGTTTTAAGGCTGAGTTATACCCCATTGTACATATGCACTTCTTTCTACAGCCGTCTGTTGATGGACACAGGTGGCTTCCATACCTTGGCTGTTGTAAATAATGCTGCAATGAACATATATGGCTGTACATGTCTTTTCAATTTAGTGTTTTGGGTTTCTTCAAACAAATACTCAAAAGTGGAATTGCTGGGTCCTTCTTTTCTCTTGTTATAGCCATTGTTTTAAAGTCTGTTTTGCCTGATGTAAGTATTGCTACCTCAGTTTTGTTTTGTTTTGTTTCCATTTTCATGAAATATCATTTCCGTCCCTTTGTTTTCAGTCTGTATGTGTCTTTTAATCTGAAGTAAGTCCCTTACAGACAGCATATATAAGGGTCTTTTCTTATTCATTTGGAGCATTTAATCATCTGCATTTAAATTAACTTTTGTTGATAGATATGTATTTAGTGCCATTTTATTATGCCTATTTTTTTCTTCTTCTTCTTAATGAAGACCCTTTAACATTTCCTGTAATACTGGTTTGGTGTGATGAACTTCTTGTGTGGGAGGCTCTTCATCTGTCCTCTGATGCTAAATGATAACTTTGCTATGTAGAATAACCTTGACTGCAGGTCCTTGCTTTTCAGCACCTTGAATATTTCATGCCAACCCCTTCTAGCCTGCTAAGTTTCTGTTGAGAAATTGGTCTTATGGGAGCTCCTTTGTAGGTACCTAACTGCTTTTCTCTTGGTGCTTTTAAGATGTTCTCTTTGCCTTTACCCTTTGCCATTTTAATTACAATGTGTCTTGGTGTGGGTAAAAGGCCATCAAGATCTTAATCTCAAGACAACCAAGATGTGAAAACTATGGCAGAGAGAAGCTGAGCAATTGCCCACAGGCAGTGATAGCTCAAGTGAGGGGGAGCTTTGCCCACAGAGCACCCCGTTCGCTGCGGATGAGAATAAGTCTACGAAGACATGATCTGCTTGGGGAGGAAAGGTGGCTGATCTCTCAAAGGAGAAGGGCCTAGATCCTGTTCCTCAGTGGGCTTTTAGTGGGTTTAATTTGCATAGGAATACAGGGTATATATGTAAAGCTCATCAATCATTGTCAGGCAGAAATGATCAAATAATAGATAACATTCAAAGAACTCTGAGGGCTTATTCTGAGTCAGGGTCAGATAGTTAAAGGGCCATAAAACTTTGGGGAACAAACTCATTTCATTCCTGGACCCTTATCATTTAAATTGGGGGTATTAGCAAAGTAGGTTTCATAGGATTTTATGCATTCTTTCTTAGGCCTGACCGTCCCAGGGAACCCGCCCTTTCCAATGCAGGTCCGCACCCACCTTGGACATTGTTTCAGGCTTAAGTCAGGCAGGGGAAGTTAGGCAGCCAAGAGATTAGGAGACTTCTTGCAGACAGAATGAGGACTCAGGCTATGTCAAAGCCGAGGGACGAGGGTCCATCACCCCCTTTTTCTATGCCCCCCAAGTCCTTCCCTGAGGGCCCCTTTGTGACTCTGGCTGTCTTAGGTCATCCCTCCCTTGAGGAATCTTATCCGTCATTGGCTAACCAGTCATGCACTGGGGACCAAGCAGGGTGAAGTAAAAGGGGGCAGAGGCAGCACCCCTGCCAGGGAGATAAGCTTTGTCTCCTAAGTGGCTTATGGTTCCAAGGTTTTTTTACTTAGCTTTAGCCATTGGGGGGTTACAGCTTCTGAAACCAGGCAGGGCAGTTCCCAACATCAAGTCCTTGGCAGAGGCCAGGTTGAAACCCAGAACTTCCCCCTCCAAACAGTAGGGTCAAGGGGTCAAGGCCACCTTCCCTGAACACCGTTCACCACCTTGTGTACAGCCACTGCCAACAGCAACAGGGGATCGAGGGGCCCAGGTCCCCAGTCCCAACAGGGCCTGCTGAGTGATGTCTCGAAACTTGAGTTCTGCTTCTTCCTCAAAACACAAGCTAGACACACCTTGGGGACATTGTGGGGAGCTGTCAAACCTTGTACTGAGTGAACACTCCAAACCACAGATGGTGAGGCCGAGACCCAGGAGAGGAGGGCACCTGCCTGAGTCACCACATCTTAGAAGTGCTGCCAGGACAGCAGCTCCGGGCCCCCTGACTTCTTTCTCAACCTTGCACAAATGAATGAAATGTCAGTCTGTGTCGTCAGGAGGCCGGGCTCAAATGGCAGCTCTGTAATCTATCTACTGTGTAAACCCAGGCAAGTAACATGCCTCTCCAAGTCTGTTCCCCCTGATGCAAAACCGGAAGATGCAGCCTACTTTCCAGGGTTGTCGTGCAGTGGCGGTGAGGAACCGATAAACATCCCGCCCCACTCCCCGAAATCTGGCTCCCCTCTGGGTCCCACCCCAAGCAGTGCTCGATGCTCTTGCAGGTGCTCTAGAAACATTTGCCCAGGGAATGGTGGGTAGGGCCGTATGAATAGTAACGCTAAGCATGAGACAAGCCAAATTTTAGAGCAGAAACATGGGGAGAGAGGACACTCATTCACCTAACAGAGCAATCCTTTCACAGAAGAACCACCTAAAAGAAGCCTTTTAAACTCCTGGGGCGTTAGCTTGAATTCCTGAAGGGCTCAGCACGGCATGCGTCACCAGGAAAGATCAGGAAAGGCAGCAGAAAGAGCAGGATTACTTTGGAAACACAGCTGGGGACGCAACTTTTTGGTACAAGTAGTCCTAAATGAATCCCAGCTTTGAGACTGGAGGGCTGGGTCTCATGTTGGGGTATGAAAACTTGTACAAATAGGGTATGTGCGCGTGCGCACACACACACACACACACACACTCCTTTAAAAGAGTGCCAAAGCTCCAGATCTGCCCTCGAGGTTCAGAACCCTGATTGCTCCTGCCAATTGGCCGTTCATTCATCCCCCAAGGATTTGCTGCGTACCTTCTCTGGGCCGGGCCCTGGGCTGGGGCTGGGACTGCGACTGCATTGGTGACCGAGAGCAACACAGTCCTCGCTTTCATTTGTGATTTAGACAAAAACCAATAGTCATAAAGTAGCCACCAATGTAGTGGGTGGTCCAAGGTCATGGTGTCTCTTTCTAGGACCACTTATCACACCAAATTTGTGGTTTTCCACACCAACAACAAATTCTCCAATTCTCCAACACCAGCTTGGTGTCGGACAACTCAATTCAACTTGGTTCAATGCTAACACTAACGCTTGGGGTTAATGCAGACCCTGTAGGTTTAGGGCGAGAAGGCTTTCAGGTCAAAAGGTTATGAATTCATTATAAGTGGTTGTGAGTACCCTGCCTAGGTTTTCCTGCTCATTCCCATTGCCATATCTGTCTCCCCAGCAGACCCCAATCCCAGCCCAGAAGCTTCCCAAGGAACAGTTGAGTTTAGTGTAGTGTAGTTTTGCTTCCTGCTGTGTGTACCCCGTGCATAGGTCATTATGGACTCAAACTGTGTATTGATAAGTAAACAAATCAATGCACCCTGCACCACCTAAGGACTCGCACCCCAGCCCATAAACATCTCACCAGCAGACTGCCCCAGAATCAGAAATGCCACCATTAAACATCACCGCTGGGAATTAAGAATTCTCCTATGGGTGACAAAGAAAGCTGTAATAGTTTCAAATTACAAATGCTTGGGGCTTTACAGTTTACCAAGAGCTTTCCTTCATAACCTGTGAGTTATAGATAAGCGGAGGGAAGCTTGGAGAGTAGGGGAAGTAACCCAGTCACACCTCCAGAATTTGAGCCCAGGTCTCTGGACTCTGGGTGGGGGCTGTGGGGTTTCTTCACGCAGAGTGCAAGTGTGTGCATTCTGCAGGGACCAGGCTCTGGGAGGCAGGGCCAAAGAGGCAGGGAGAAGCAGAGAAAGACTGGGGCAGAGCAGCTGGCACTCACAGAGCTGCCTAGACAGCTTCATGCTAAGCCATCTAGCCAGCTTCTTCATAGCAGTCCCCCAAAGCAGCCCCAGGGCTGGGCACTGTGCGGTCACGCCCACTGGAGGGAGACAAGGGGCAGGAGAGAACACGCAGTGAGATCAGCTGGGGCTGCTGAGAGCTGAAAGATTGCCTGGCAGTGCCTCCCCTCTAGGGGAGGAGAAAGGGGCTGGGCCACCCACAGGAAGCCTCGGCCTACAGCTGGGAGGCCAGGCCAGGCCTGCAGTGCAGACACAGGACAGAGGTGAGTCAGGGAATCCCGGCTGAGGGACAGGGGGCAACTGGGAGACCCCTGGCAACCAGATCACCTAAGAAGTGACCTTCCCCGCGGCCCCCAGTGACTCTGAGCCTGCTTTCTTTCACTGGACACTTATCTACTAGATACCACCTTTAGGCTAGGCCCTGCGCTCAGTGTCAGAGCCACAGCATGAAGGGGACAAAGATCCCTGCTCTCTGGAGTTCACCTTTCAGTAGGGAGAGGCAGCAATAAACAAAAACATAGTAACTGAGTAAATTACTTGTATGGTAGGACAAGTCAAAAAGGAAAAAGTAGAGCAGAGCAAGGGTGTTTGGGAATGCCGGGGGAGGGGTCTCCAGCTTTTAAACAGGTGGCAGGGTGGGGGGTAGGAGGGCCTCCATGAGAAGGTGACTGATCAAAGACTTGAAAGAAGCCAAGGACATCTGGGAAACAGTGTTTCAGGCTGAGTTTCCAGGGACAGGACAACCCTGGCAGAGGCTGCAGGTGAAGGCTGAACCCAAGGTTCACTGCAGGAGGCAGCAGCAGTTGGACGGGAGGGAGCAGGAGGCAGAGAGGGGGCAGGAAGAGAGGAGATGGGCTAGGCAGCCTTGTAAGTATCCAGGGGGCCCCCATGAACATGCCAGGCCCCTTATCAACGTCCCCACAGCCCAGCCTCCCACTTAGGGGCATGGGTTTGGAAGCCTGCTTATGAATCCAATTTGCCTCGCAGGGGCGTGAGACCTTACAACAGCGGTGTCAAACTCATGTTCCCCTCACCAGGGGCCACATCAGCCTCCTGCTGCCTTCAAAGGGCCGAATGTAATTTTAGGACTGTATAAATGTAACTACTCCTTAACTAGGGGCAAGGAGCTCTACATTGGGCCCTTTGAAGGCAACCACGAGGCTGATGTGGCCCCTGATGAAAATGAGTTTGACACCCCTGCCTTACAGGTCTCCTGCCTTCCTGTCCTCTCTATAAACAAGTAATACCAGTGGTGTATCTGCAGGACGGTGGTTAAAAGAATGGGAATCACAGTAGTGTCCACCTGCTGAAAAGATTTAGAGGGCCTCCTGTGAGGTAAGCTCTTGGGAACCAAGAAAAAGCAGAGCCAGTCCCTCAGGCGCTTGCGGCCTTGGGGGAGGGACATTTGAGTCAATGAGAAATTGTTCCTTGTTGTCTACTCCAATAGCACTGGGTGGGAGCCTTGAAGGGGTGCCACAGTCAGGAAGGTGTCTTAGAGGTAGGGTCCCTGGAGGCTGGGGCTGAGTAGGAACAGGAGGGGACAGAGCAGAGGGAAAAGTACAGGAAGGAAGGAAGTGTGTGAGCTCCATTCCACAAAGGGGGAGGGAGGGGAGCAGGGACTCAAGGAGCAAATTCTAAGCAAGAGAAGAAAACAATGTGATTGCAGCTTAAAAGTCCATTGGGCAGCTGGAAGAACAGACAAGAGAGACAATGAGGCCAGGTGAAAGATGATGGTGGCCTGGGTGGTAGCCTCAGGGATGGAGAGCAGATGGATTTGAGAGGCTGAGAAGTAGAACAGACTGTACCCAGTAGCTACCTTGCTGTGGGGAAGGCCGGGGATTCTCTGTGAAGGATGCAGGGTCCACCGGCTATGAGGGCTACACAGTGTTCCCGAGAGAACACTTCAGAGGCAAGGAGCAAGCTGCCTCCCCTCAGCTCTACAGTACCCCTCCAGGCTCACAGAAATGGGCAAATAAGGCCAGGACTTAGGGGACCAGGGGGCTGGGACCACAGGTTCCCCCCTGAGCCCCCATGGCAGGGCTATAGTGTGGGCACAGCATGTGCTTTGTGACCACACCACATCCAATGCCTGGCCCCCTCCGGATGGGCAGCTAGAGGCTGCACAATTAATCTCCTCAAGATTAATTTTCTTCTTGTGTGACCTTCATTGACTTTTCATTGGATCTCCCCAGGCAATGCTTGCAACACAAGCTGCAGCGGGGAGAGCATGAGTTTTGTGATCTGTTCCTGTCCAAATCTTGGTTGACACGTACTGACCTACCATTTATTGAGCAATTTTGCCCACGACACAAAAGAAAGCCAGGCACACAGCTGAGTGCCCGCAGGAGGAGCGGGGGGTGGAGCAGCACTGAGTATCTAAGAGGACTTACTTTCCTCCACCAAGCAGCCCCTGGCTGACACTCAGCCCTGGGCAGTTCCCCCCGCACATGGGCTCTGAGCGCCGCCGCGGCTTGGAGCAGCCAGGCCAGAGGTACGGCAGTCCCCCCTTACCCGCGGGGTGTCTGTCCTGTGGCCCCTGTGGATGCCTGACACTGCCGATGGTACTGAACCCTACATACACTATGAGTTCTCCTGTGCATACCTGTAATCAAGTTTAATTTATAAATTAGGCACAATAAAAGATTAACAGCGATAATGAATAATAAAATACAACATTTATAACAATATACTGTAATAAAAGTCACATGAATGTGGTCTCTCAAAATCTTATTGTATTGGACTCACCTTTTCACTTACAGAAAGCACTTACGGCTTCTCTCTGGCATGTCCGAATTGCCAGCATCACTACTCTTGTACTTCGGGGCCATTATTAAGTAAAATAAGGGTGACTTGACCACAAGCTCTGTGATACCAAAGTTGATCTAGTAAACAAGGCCGCTACTACGCAACTAATGGGTCAGTGATGTATACAAAGGGATGATTCACATCTTGGGTAGAATGCAGCTGAGCTCAAGAGATTTCATCATGCTACGCAGAATGTTCCACGATTCAAAGCTTATAAAGTGTTTATTACTGCAATTTTCCGTTTAATACTTTTAGATCACGCTTGACCACGGATCATCGAAACTATCGAAAGCAAAACCTCAGGTTAGGGAAAGCCACCGTCTCTTCTCAGCACCAGGCAGATGCAGGCGAGGATGGGCAGCCCGGTGCACCGCGTGTCGATGGGGGATACCTGGAGCAGGAAAGTGAACCCCGACATAGAGAGTGAGAGGCACCAGCAGTCCTTTGATGTCGAAAGGCTCACCAGCATCCTTGATGGGGGAGCCCAGAACACTGACCTCCGGAGGAAAGTCGGTAAGCGGAGGATGGGGAAAGGAGCACCTGCCTCCTTCAAATAACAAAGTTTACTCTCAGCTGTTACAGATTCACTCCTCTGGACTCTGTGGCATCTTGGACATGCCAACATGAGCCCGTCTGAGGGACAGAAGAGTCCTGGGCAGCAGAAGACCTGGATGCTGGTTTTTGTTCTGCCACTGCAGAGCTCAGTAACCTTGGACAAGTTACTTTCCCAGCTCTGGGCCTAGTCATCTCATCTGTCAAATGACAGTAGTATGACTACCTTTCCACATCCATGAGGCAAGTGGGTGGAAAAATTTGAAGGTGCCAAGAACCTCACTCAGGTCCCTAAGCGTACTGTTGTCTATTCCTGGCAGAGAGCATCATCCACAGTGACCCAGTGTTTAGCCTGAAGGATAATTATTTCATGACCCAGTATGAGTGTTACGAAGCCGCTCTCAAGAAGAAATTCCACATCCAGATGATAGCACAGCGCCTGGGCTGGTTGGAAGACAGTCGTGAATTACGTTACGCTTACAGGTGCTCACTGGGATCACCCAGAGCCCCCAGCCCCATGAGCTATCTTCCCCAACAAAGGCAGTACTTACTGGGAAAGCAGGACGTGAGGAGCCCCTCCCCTCCTGCACCCTGCTCAGGTGAGGGTACCTGAGACCCTGGCTCCAATGGGCTGCTCAACCACAGCATCTCTCCCCACAGGGCCGTTTCCGGAGACTTAGGCTTAAGTTTACACCACATCTTCCTGAAAGCCATCAGGAGCCTGGGCTCAGAGGAGCAGATAGCCAAATGGGCCCCTCTCTGCGACAAGTTCCAGATCATCGCGACATACGCCCAGACGGAACTGGGTCACGGTGAGCCAGGGCTGCTGCATGCAGTGCGCAGCGCAGGGCCATTCGGGGCTCAGGAGTCACAGATTTGCATGTGGAATGTGGGAACAGTGCAGATGACAGGCAAGGGTCTGGAGGAAGGGGTAGTGTCTTTTTCTAATTCATACAAATAATGTATGAGCTCACGGTGGGGCGAGTCTTTCCTTCTGGAAAAGTCAGCAACCATTCCTTGTCCCCCCGCAATGTGTCCCCCACACGGCCCATGGGTAAAAGGAGAGCAGTCCCTCTAAGTACAGCTGGGAGGTACCCCCAGTGATACGGGGCTGGAGCCTGAGAGTTCCAAGTCCACCTGGACACTCCTCCCCAGGTAAGATTCCCACCCGGGCCTGATGTCTCACTCCCCTTTTTGATTCCAAGGGACGTATCTTCAGGGACTGGAGACCAAAGCCACCTACAGTACAGACACCCAGGAGTTTGTGGTGCATAGCCCCACGATAACTGCCACCAAATGGTGGCCAGGTGACCGTGAGTATCCATCCATCACCCAGCCCCATCTGTCCCCAAGGAGAACAAAGCTGGATGGCAGAACATCACTGACTTTGATGTTCAACAGACCTCAGACTGATTCCCTGCTCTAGGCTGGTGACCTTGGGCAAGTCAATTCACCTCTCTGAGCCTCAGGTTCTTACTCTGTAAAATATATGGGCTATGAAGAATTTCATCAGTGAGTGGCTGAGAGGCCCCAAGGGAACTTTGAAGTAGCTGAGGAAATTGACCCAACCTTTGGGGGATGAGGGCCAAAGCGTCTCTCGCACACTGCCCCCACACAGACATGGCCTAGCCCCAGGCACTCCCCACAATCCCGGTTCCTCTCATCTCCCAAAGCTGGCCACCAGCCAGAGCACAGGGCGCTAAGATTACAGTGGGAAAAACATCCCTCCCAGCCCCTGCTCATGCCCCACCACCCGCGCCAATCAGGCTAACGGCACTGCACCTCCCGTGGCCGCCAGGTGGCGTCTGCGCCGTGCTTCCTTGAGGCTCAGTGATCCGCCCAGTCCCAAGGAAACAGGCTCACTGAGGGCCTCTTCCTCCAATTTGAGAATACACCTCTGAGGACACATCTGTGGCACTTGGGGACCCACTGATGAACACTTATATGGGAAAAATATATACAATGAATTGAGGAGTCCAAATGAAAACCAGAGAGAGATGGAGAGGTGAGAGACTAACAGAGAGAGGGAAAAAAGAGGCAGAGAGGCGAGAGAAACATCAGAGAGCAATGAGAGGGGATAGAGAGGGAGGAGAGAGGATAGAAAAGGAAAGAGATGAAAGAGAGAGAAAAGAGAATAAGAATGAGCGCTGTCAAAACTGCAGAGAAAAGTAACCAGCCTTTGAAGTCAGGCAGAGTTTAAATCCCAGCTCTGCTTTCTCCAGGCCAGTAACTGTGAGTGGTCACTCAGCTCTACGGGCCCCAGTTTCCTTATCTGGAAATTGGAACTTACCACCCTGCCCTGTGAGAACTGGGAAGCACCAGCACAGGGTCTGGCACCACCTGGAGTTTGATAAATGGTAACTCTCTGTATTTAGTATAATCGGGCTGATGGTAGAGTCACTTATTAATAGGTTTTTGAAGACAGAGAAAACAGAAAGCTTGCCTGTTTCACAGTGCCTTTAGCAAGTCGATGCTAGATTTATTGGGCTCTCTGGGGGGTAGTTCTTCCTCTCTGTGATCAGTGACCTTTCAAAGGTGCCCGTCAGTGGGGTAGGGGCAGTGGCAAGCGCACCTCCCTGTGACACAGGACCCCTGTTCATGCCATGCACCCTCATATACATACCCCAGCAGCTCTGACGTCAAGGTCCTGTCTCCCTGATGCCAAAGAAAATGACTCAAGGGCACACACTTCAGTCAGAAGACTGTCGTAGAACCAAGCTTTCCCAGACTGTTCCGTTTGAGCCCATAGCCTTTGTCAGGCTTTCACTTCAGAAGGAGGAGCACCCAAAGGGCGTGGACAGCTTTGATCCCCTCCATGTCTCCATCAGCCTCCTCAAGCATCCCTGCCCCTGGGGGTCCTGCCTACGTAATTGTAGGGTGCTTGCCACACAAACCTGACATAGCCACAAGCCCTTCTACCACCTGCCCCCAGATGGTTCTCCATAAATCCCTCCAACCCAGTGCATTCTACAATCAGACACTCATACTAAAGCTTTTTGGATGGTTTCAGACATTTCCAAGAATAAGTCAAGGCCACATGAGTTGACGGAAGCCCTGAATGAGCAACCCTTTGTGTCCCGGATGCTACCTCCTCCACAGGCCAGCTCCAACAAGCCCATCCAGTCCTCAAGCTTCTGACCATGTTGTTCCCTCTGCCTTCACACCCTTCCCCATGTGAGACCCTTGGGAAACACCCCACACCCTCAGAGCTCCTTGGGATCCTCCCCTGACCCACAATCTCTGAGGCAGATGAAACCACCCCCCATAGGGCCTCATAAAGCACCTTGCCCTTCCCCATGCCACCACACTGGTCCTCTTAACGCATTACAGACTGGCTCACATCCAGGCCTCTGACGGGGAGGGTTGGCCTGTCTGCTCTGTGCACCAGGGCCTCACAGACCAGGGATCACACTCAGCCTCTCACCTCTGCCTTCAGTGGGACGGTCAGCCACCCACGCCCTGGTCCAGGCCCAGCTGATCTGCTCGGGAGCCCAGAGGGGCATGCATGCCTTTATTGTGCCCATCCGGAGCCTCCAGGACCACACTCCACTGCCAGGTAAGCCCTGCTGCCCCCTCCACCACCTCAGCCAGAAGGAGCTCCCCTACCAGCTCTCCCTGTCTGGGGGCTTCAGATGTCCATGGAAAAAGCTGGGACATGTCACCCTTGGCCAGGGAGGGGTCTAGCTGGACTGCCTGGTGCTAACTAGATGGGTGATCTTGAGCAAGATTCTGCATGTCTGTCCTTGGCTTGATGAGTGTCACAGTAACACCTCAATGTCACAGGCTGCTGTGAAGCTCAGGAGCTGCAGTATGTATGTGCGTGTGTGTGTGTGTGTGTGTGTGTGTTGCTCAGCACACAGCAAGCACTCGACTGACCAACGTTCCCAACTCCATCTCCTTCTAGGAATCACTGTTGGAAACATCGGGCCCAAGATGAACTTCGAACACACGGACAATGGCTTCCTGCGACTGGACCACGTGCGGATCCCCAGGGAAAACATGCTGAATCGCTTTGCACAGGTAGGGATCCAGGGAGTCTGCAGGCCTTCCCTGCTTGGAGAGGGGACAATGCAACCCCCCACCCCCACCCCGCTGGCTGCTACTGGCTCTGGATCCTCCTCCATAGAGCTGAGTTGGGGCATTTCTCCCCCAGAGGCTCTGGTGTCCCACAGACCTGTAAAACCGCAGCTTAGGAGCTGTGTGGTCTTGGGCAAGTCTGCCGGTCCCCTGAGCCTCAGAGTTCTCATGGGTAAATGCTCACCTCCTTAGGGGGCCGGGCAACCCTGGGGGGGGCGGCAAGGCAGTCTGAAGAGACAACAGGTAGGCCTGAGGATGATGTGCACATTTACCCAGTGAGGCCTGGACACACCCAGTCACTTGAACAGTCATCAGCCAGGTGCTAGAGAAAGTTCTAGAAGTCCACATTTTGCCAGGCATTACCTTCAGCTGTGGACTTTTGAAAGGTCCTGGGTGTCGCAGGAGTTGAGCCATGAATCAGGACACTTGAGCCAGTGGCTTTTTAGCAAAACGCACAGATGTCTCACTTTTAACAATCAGTGTGGCCATAAGAGCACATTTTGGTGACAGCTGGCTGTGTCTGCTCTGGGTAAACAGTTTGAGGACTGTGGTTCCTGCAGGGCGTGGAGGGCCCGGTTCAGGGTGTGAGGCAGGCAGGGGAGCCTTGGCTCAGACCCACCACCTGTCCTTGGTCTACCAGGTCTTGCCAGATGGCACCTACGTCACGCTCGGGACAGCACAGAGCAACTACCTTGCCATGGTGGTGTCGAGGGTGGAGCTGCTGTTGGGCGAGATCGTACCCCTGCTGCAGAAGGCTTGCGTCATCGCCATTCGCTATTCGGTCATCCGCCGCCAATCTCAGCTCCGGCCCAGGCAAGGCGCGCCCAGAGGCGGACCAGCGCAGACAGGGTTACATCTCCGTCCCACAGTGCCTGGCCATGACAAGGTCCCCTCCACCAGAGCAGGGTGCTGGGAGCAGGCATTACCCCTCAATGCATACACATCTCCCCAGACCTGGCTGATCAGCTGGCCTGACCTGTGTCTGTCCGCATCCAGCCCCATCAGACTGTGTGACCGTGCGTCCTTGGCCCTGCACCACCAGACCTGACTCAGTCTGAACCCAACTAGGTCCTTTACAGCTGTGTCTGCGTCAGCCAGTTACCAAGCTGCAGGTGACTGTGGCTCCTAAATTTGTTCTGTCACAGAGTGTGAGTAACAGTGTCTGGCAAAGCCCGACTGTCACATCAGACTCCACAGACTGAAGGTGGTTCTGTCTGGCTGGGAATGTCAACATTTGACTATGGTATGTCTAAATCCGGGCCCATTTTGTCGTACACGGATGGCTGTGTAGGGCTGACACCTCCTCCACTCCATGGCACCAAGGAACAAAGAATGTATTTTCTGTTTTCTCACACACACACACACACACACACACACACACACACACACACACACTTGTCCAGATTCATCAAGTAACAATACAGGACTACCAGTTAAATCTGGATTTCAGGTAAACAACACGTCATTTTTTAGAATAAATAAGTTCCAGATGGACACCCAGAATGCAGCAAAATGCAGCCCGAGCATATGGTGCTGCAGGTGGAGGAGAGAGGGAGATGAGCGGGGCACAGCAGCACTGACTGAACTCGTGGTGCTGAAGGACGGGCTTCAGCTTGGCACTTCCTATCCCAACTCTGCTAAGTGACCCTGGGCAAGTCCTTTGCCCTCTCTGGGTCTCAGTTTCCCCACTTGCAGAGTGAAAAGTGACATTAACAGGATTGGAACTTGAAAGCATCCAGTTCCAGAGTCTGATGGTGTTTCACGCCATGGGCTCAAGGATCCGGGAGTCTGATGCAAAATGGGCTGAGGGTCAGATGCCAGGCACCGCTGGGGGCCACGTGCAGGTCAGCCACCTGCTAGTTGTGGGAGCTTAGGTTAGCCGTCCCACCTTTGCTTCTCAGCTTCCTCATCTACAAAAGAGGGCATGGCAGACACAGGCCTTCAGGGTGGTGCTGAGGGCGAAATGCAATAAAGCATGCCTGCTGCGTAGCCCAGGGCCCTTTCCCCTGGCAAACCCAAGGCACCCTCGCCATCCTAGGCCTCAAAGTGCTGGGCTGCAGGTGTCTGCTCTGGAGAACAGGGATGCTGGGAAGAACGGGCTGCCCATGGTGTCCTATCCGGAGCCCAGTTTCTGGCTTACTGAAATGTTCCAAAGATGGTTGTCATAGTATACGTCCCGGTGAGGGGCTGCTGGCCTAAAGAAGAGAGTCCAGGTTTCTCCCCATCAGCCATGGGAGGCCTGACACTGTCAAGCCTTCTTTCAACCCACAAATAGCTACTGCACGCCCTATATGCTGGACGGTCTCAGGCCCTGAGGACACTGCAATGGACAAGGCAGACGCAGTCCCTACCTTGGGACTCTGTCGGGCCTGAGTTTATATCCTCAGAGTTAGTGGTTAGGCACAACATATTTCCCGGAACCCATTAAGTGCACCTGGGTAGTGAAAGGTCAAGGTTCAAATAATCAGGAGTACAGGGCCACAACCTGTCACCCAAAATCCTTGGGACCAGATGTATTAGAATTCAGAACTTTCCAGACTTCAGCAGGATGATACGATGCAGGTGCTGTAATTTTGTGAACCTTACCCACAGGGGGCAGCACCCATAAGCAAATGTCAATGTTTCTGCAGTGAAATGACTGGCTATTCAGGTTAGGTGGGATTTTATAAGATTTATTCATGTCATTTAGGGTCAGGTTTTGTAGTGAGATATGGAAAAGGTCCAATTTGAAGGCTTTATGAAGGGGAATACGGCACATGCAGTCTTCTAAAGCTCCCACTTTTCTTGCCCTCAGCGGCCCAGAAGCGAAAGTCCTGGACTACCAGACGCAGCAGCAGAAACTCCTGCCGCAGCTGGCCACGGCCTACGCTTTCCACTTCGCGGCGCACGGCCTCTTGGATTTCTTCCAAAGGTCCTACAGCGCCATTCTGCACAGGGACTTCAGCCGGCTGCCCGAGGTACCTGCTGTCTGCTGGGGCGCGGGGGCCGGGCGGGGAGCCGAGACTCTTCGGCGTGGTCCCACTCCCGTGGGCCCCTTCACTGTCTCCGTCCCCGGCCTTCCAGTATCCTGGGGCACCCAGGGGGAACTGTACCCCAACATAGAAATCCACCCCCACCTGGCCCCCAGAAAGCTCCAAAAGTGTTAGAGGAAATAATCACACATAGTATATAGAACACAAATGCACAAGCCCTGATGCACGTTCGAAAACCAAAAGCTCTGACAACCAAGAGTGTAGAACTCACTTGGTGGCACGGTTTGACCTGAACTGACCTGATGTATCCCACTGAGTGATACATTTTGCAGCAAAAATATTAATGTGTGTGATCAGTAAGGCTCCCCAGACTCCTCTTAGGGTTGCTATATACAGTCAACCTTAAGTGTCCTCCTTTACCTTCCTAAAATTCAAAAAATTATTCTGATTCCAAAACACATCTGTCCCCAAGGTTTCAGATGAAGGACTGTGGACTTGCATGTCCACTAAGGTGCGGTCTGTGCAGGCCCCGTGCTTTGTAAGCCTCGCCTCATTAATCCTTAACTGGGTCGGCAGGCACCGCTCACGCAGGGTTTACAGACGAGGAAAGTGAAGCACAGGGAGGTTAAGGGACACAAACTTCCTCCTAATGACTTAAAAGTCTGAAGATAGTTAGAAGCTTTTAAAAACCAAAAACTCAAGCCAGGTCAGCTGCTTGGCAGCCCTTCCTACAGCCCAGGACAGTGGGTTGATGGTGGACTTCCACGCTCACACGCTGGCTATCCAAAATCTCTGCCTGCCACCCGAGTCCAGAGCTCCTGGGTGACGGCAAGCCCCACCCAGGAAGCATCCATTCCAGAATCCTGGAGACACTGGCCTGGAGCGTTTTCCTTAGTTCTTATGGATCTTACGGCTACACGGCCTCACTGTGTGGCCTTGGGCGGGTCACATGCTTCTCCAAATCTCAGCCTTCTCATTCACAAAGTTATGAGCTGAGGAAACAATCCGTACCTCAGCATACAGCAGGCATTCAATGAGTGGTAAGCATGGGTGGTAACTGGAGGACCCCCTTACACCACTTGACCCCCTTCCGGTTCTTGCAGCTTCATGCACTGAGCGCAGGTATAAAGGCCATGACATCAGACTTCTGCACCCAGGGGACCGAACTGTGTCGCAGGGCCTGCGGTGGACACGGCTACTCACAGCTGAGTGGCCTGCCATCACTGGTCACCAGAGTGACAGCCTCCTGTACCTACGAGGGTGACAACACCGTGCTCTACTTGCAGACAGCCAGGTAAGCCAAGGTTGGCCTGGGCCTCTTCTGCCTGGCCCTGGGGGGCTGGGTTTGGGTTGAAGTATCCATATGGTGTCCACAGAGGAAGCAGACTCTGGGGAATGCCGTTTCTGGACCGTCCAACTCCCACAATATGTCCCCAAACCATCCACTTCTCTCCCCTCCTTCCACAACTCCTGGCTGCAGCTCCCAGCCAGGCCCTGGGCCCCATCCCCTGGACAACAGCATTGGTCTCCTTGCTGTTGATTCCACCCCCTTCAGTCCTTTCTCTATAGGCAGCCAGGGGGATTATTTTGAAGCTTAGAGAATATCACATCTTTCCCTTGCTTAAAATTCTTCAACAGGTTCCCATTGTTCATAGGAAAACGGCCCACTCCACACTGTGGCCCCTAAAGTCCTATGACCTGGTCCCTGCCTCCCTCTCCATCCTAGTCTTGCAGCCTCTGGCCTCTGCTCACTGTGCCAGTCACACCTTTCTGCTTCCCACCATGGGGCCTTCGCACCCCTTCCCTCTCCCTAAAACTCTCTGCCCCCAGTTTACTGGCTCTTCCTCATCCTCCAGGTCTCAGCTAAAATGACACCTCCCTCAGAGTCCTCCCTAACCACTGCATCTCGAGCAGCACCATCCCGACCCTCCCAGTCAACACTGTCCTGTTTCCTTGGGACAGTTATCACAATCTGAAAGTGCCTCTCTGTCTGTGGCTGGCAGCTCTTCTCCAGGCTAAGCGCCAACTGCACAGACAGGCAGGACTGGCCCAGTGGGCCTCCTCCCTACAGGCAGCTTCTTCCAGCTCTCTCTGTCTCGGGGTCTCTGGTCTCCTGGCTGACAAAGCCGATTCAGGTTCACCTATTCTCAGGTGACTAAACACAGCAAGTACTTCTCCATGCAGGAATGAAGGGTTCACTGGCAAATAAGCTATAGAGCATTTCTTGGAAACTTTTTTAACATGTAATATTTATTGGGTTTTTTCCCAAATACCATGTATTAAGACACTCCGTGTCCCACACTGTGCCAGGCACTTTCAGGCGAGAATTATCATCTCCACTGAGAGATGGACACACCTAGGTCTCAGTGGAGCTGCTGGGAATCACCGGGAATCATGGTTGACTGAGCCCAGAGCCTGTAACCACTGGATTATCAACCAGAAGAAGCTAAGAGTCACCTGTAACCCTCCCACTCATGTTAGCATTCTCACGTCTATCCTTCATTCATCTAAGAAAAATTTAATTTCCACAGTCATTCTACAATTCACCACAAATCCCCAAACCACACGATCCCAACCAACAGAAAGGGTTCTGTTGGCTCAGATATCGAAAGGGTTTGTGTTCAGGATCTGAGCGTCTGCCAGCTCCACGGCTCCAGCCCCACCCCCTTCCTTGTGAAACTCCAGCAAACCTCCCTGAAAGCCTCATAGCAGGCCGGCTGGGGTGCGGTGGGGGGCAGGGGGCCTTTTCTGAAGTGAAAGGTAAGCATCAAGAGGGACTGGGCAAGAACCCCTGTGGCCCTGAGTCTGCCACAGGGGGCGAGAGCGCATGTGTCCGGGAGAGAGGGGTGCTGGGCTGTCCTGAAGCGCTGCACACCCTCACCTGCCTCCGCTCCCACTGCTAGGTTTTTGGTGAAGAGCTACCTGCAGGCTCAGGCAGCCCCAGGCTCCACACCGAAGAGGCCTCTCCCTCAGTCTGTTGCATACCTGACAGCACCTGACCTGGCCAGGTGCCCAGCCCGGAGGGCAGCCGACTTCCTTCAACCAGAGATGTACACCAGGGCGTGGGCCCACGTGGCGGTCAGGTAAGCCGTCTGAGAAATGAGCCATCCCCCCTGGGGGTGGGCTCCTTCCCGCATGAGGGCCTTTGGGATTGGGTGGGTATTCCTGGATTCTCTTCCAAAAACCACCCCCTTCCCCAGCCTCCTCAGTCCTCTCAGCTCCTGCTACCATGGGCAGAGAGAAGGGGAGGTCACCCCCCTGAGCCATGGACCACCACCCCTTCCCCATCCTGGTCAAGCTGGTAGAAGGCCATTACCTCTCTGGCCAGTGCAAGAATTTTTTTAAATCTTTAGGTTCTTATTGATTTGCTATACAAAGAATAGACTCACATGTAAATACCACAAATGTATCAGTATGTAAATACCAGTAAATAAAGCAATCCTCCTGTGTTTGAAATATCCCTCAATTTAAAAAGTCTTTTAAAAGATGACTGTATCAAGGGATAGAATTAGTTTATTTCCAGCGTCTAGTAGGCTCCAGGGAACAAGGATAAGACCAAGGACTCAGCCACGCTGTCACTCAGCAAACACTGTCAGGCACACATCAGAGACGGCCGCACACGCCAGGGGCTGGGGATGAAGAGAGGTCCTGGCCCGGCACAGTCTCCATCAGGAAAATAGGGAGATTTAACTACCTCTAAGGAAAAGCTTCTGAACCATCCTCACCTAAAACACCAGAAACTGCCTGCAAATATATTTCCAGTATATAATAAGAGGTATTATATCCCAACCTGTGATCCCACAATGCTAGTTTTCTCAAGCAACTTGGGACACTGTTTATTCCACAAATATTTACTAAGTGACTACAATATGCCAGGCACTGAAATACTTATATTACAGGTCTTTATTCTTGGAACAAAAGACCTATCATTAAGCCAATCTGAAAAAAATCCCATGCCTCATAGAGCTAAGGTTTTAGTTGGGGAGGGCAAAGTGGGGAGGGCAAAATAAGGGTGTTAAGGATAATTAAGTTAAATGCCTTCATGTTGCTTTTTTCTTGGATTTCAATGTGACTGCTGCTTACCTATTCCCTGAAAAATTAAAATAAATATGGCTTAATGGACAGTTTGTGTCTTCTGGCCAAGATGGAGGCATAGGCAGACACACTGTGCCTTCTCGCACAACCAAAAGAAGGACCACAGACTTAAAAACAAAAAACAACCTGAACTGACAGAAAATCGAACTATATGGAAGTCCAACAACCAAGGAGTTAAAACACATTCATCCAGACCAGTAGGAGGAATGGAGATGGGCAGCCAGGGCGGAAAGGACTCGCAGCAAGGCTGCAACTGGAGGACCAGGGCGGGCAAGGCAGCAGCTAGTGAACTGGGTGGTCCCACATTCGCGTGCAGACAAACCAGGAGGAACAGCTGGGGAGTGAGACAGACTACGCAACCCAGGGCTCCAGCACAGGGAAATAAAGCCTCAAAACCTCTGACTGAAAAACCCTGTGGGGGTTGGGGCAGCAGTGGGAGAAACTCCCAGCTCACAGGAGAGTTCATTGGAGAGACCTACAGGGGCCTAGAATGTACACAAACCCACCCACATGTGAATCAGCACCAGAAGGGCCTGATTTGCTTGTGGGTAGCGGGGGACGTGACTGAAAGCCAGCCAAGAGCTGAGCAAGTGGCACTGTTCCCTCTATGACCCCTCTCCCACATACAGTGCCACAACCCAGAGACGTGGGTAGCCCCGCCCTAGTGAATACCTAAGGCTCCACCCCTTATAATGTAACAGGCACAGGAGACAAAAAAATATGGCCCAAATGAAAGAACAGATCAAAGTTCCAGAAAAAATACAACTAAGTGACAAAGAGATAGCCAACCTATCAGATACACAATTCAAAACACTGGTAATCGGGATGCTCACAGAAGTGGTTGAGTATGGGTGCAAAATAGAGGAAACAGTGAAGGCTATCCTAAGTGAAATAAAGGAAAATGTACAGGGAGGCAAAAGTGACGAGAAGGCAAGCAGGACTCAAATCAACAATTTGGAGCAGAAGGAAGAAAGAAACATCCCACCAGAAAACAATGAAGAAACAAGAATTCAGAAAAATGAGGAGAGGCTTAGGAACCTCCAGGACATCTTGAAACGTTCCAACATCTGAATCATAGGGGTGCCAGAAGAAGAAGAATAAGAGCAAGAAATTGAAAACTTATTTGAAAAAATAATGAAGGAGAACTTCCCTAATCTGGCGAAGGAAATAGACTTCCAGGAAGTCCAGGAAGCTCAGAGAGTCCCAAAGAAGCTGGACCCAAGGAAGCACACACCAAGGCACATCATAATTACATTACCCAAGATTAAAAATAAGGAGAGAATCTTAAAAGCAGCAAGAGAAAAGGAGACAGTTATCTACAAAGGAGTTCCCGTAAGACTATCAGCTGATTTCTCAAAAGAAACCTTGCAGGAAAGAAGGGGCTGGAAAGAAGTATTGCAAGTCATGAAAGGCAAGGACCTACATCCAAGATTACTGTATCCAGCAAAGCTATCATTTAGAATGGAAGGGCAGATAAAGTGCTTCCCAGAGAAACTCACGTTAAAGGCGTTCATCATCACCAAGCCCTTATTATATGAAATCTTAAAGGGACATATCTAAGAAAAAGAAGAAAATCAAAAATATGAACAGTAAAATGACAACAAACTCACAACTATCAACAACCAAACCTAAAAAAAAAAAAAAACAAAAATAAAAACAAACTAAGCGAACAACTAGAACAGGAACAGAATGACAGAAATGGAGATCACAGGGAGGGTTATCAGCGGGGAGGGGGGGAGGGAGGATGGGGGAAAGGTACAGGGAATAAGAAGCATAAACGGTAGGTACAAAATAGATGGGGGGAGGTTAAGAATAGTATAGGAAATGGAGAAGCCAAAGAACTTATACGTACGACCCATCGACATGAACTAAGTGGGGAGGGGATGCAGGTGGGAGTGGGTGTACAGGGCGGAGGAAAATAAAGGGGGAAAATGGGACAGCTGTGATACCATAATCAATTAAATATATTTAAATAAGAATCAAAAAAAAATTTTTAAATAGACAGTTTGCTTTGTCTACAAATTCCAAGGATCATGAGTAGATGGGCAGGGAACAGAAAATAAAAGACTAAAGGTTGAGTAAATGGCAAAGGACCAATTTAGTAGTTTGGAAGACAAGGATTAGTTTTCTTTTATTTTGAGGTCCCTTAGGTAGAACTGGGAGCCCGCCAGGTGACTGATAGGCCTCATTAGTCTTCAGAGAAAAACCGTTCTCCTTGCTCGGCCCCAGGAAGTCAGTCAGCAGAATGGCCTGAAAACTCAGCATGGAGCCTGCATCAGAAAGGAGGGGCAGTGCCTGACCTGGAGCTCTGCAGCTCGGAGGTTATGAACTCCCATTTCTTAGTAGCTGTGAGACCCTGGCCCAGTGAATTAACCTCTCCTGGGGTGCAGTTTTCCCCACTGTAACTGGGAATGCCTGCCCTGAAAAGTTAAAGAGATAATATACATCAAGCATTTAGCTTTGTAACACATAAGTGGTTAATAAATAGGAATTATTTCTACTTCTAAGGAACCAAACTATCAGTCTCTTTCCCACTCAGTCAAGAAGCTGAACTTTTTTCTTTGGCCTTCAGGCTTATAAAGGACTCAGTGCACCAGTTACAGGCTCGGCTGCAATCCGGTGCTGACAAGCACGAGGCATGGAACGGGACCACAGTCATACACCTCCAGGCTGCTAAGGTGAGCTGCCCGCCAGCTCAAGCTGCAAGGGACCAGTTTTTTTCCCCAGCAAGCTAGAAAATCTGAGCTCTGCCTTTATTCTCCAGCTCTGCTCAGCCGCTGCCCTCATTTCACTTCCAAGACTTTAGTCCAAGGTATTTTAATTAAAGGCTTTAACTCCAAAGCAATCTTGCTGGCAGCTCTTAGGGAAAAACATAATGAGGCAGTGTTATTGGATTTGCTTCAGGTTGTTCAAATATTTCCTCCCAGATAGAAAAGCAGGTCAAGTCTCCTTGTTAGTCCCACAGGCAATCCTTAGAAGTCTGATTCAGTTCTCACTATGTGTCATGTGTGTACACAATTCAGTCAGCCAGCAAATATTTGAGCACACACTAAACACTAGACATCGGGCTGGCTCCTGGGGGCTCACAGTGCCCAATGGCAGCAGCAATCAAGGATGCGCTGTGACGGGAAGTGCAGGCCGCCACGGGATCCAGGGCAGGTGCGTCTACCCCTCCTGCAGTCAGAAAGGCTTCCCAGAAGAGGCATATCGGCCAAGTCTTCAAGGATGAGCTGAAATCAGCCAGGCAAAGGGCGCAGGCCGTGGCTTTGGAGATGAAGATTTCTGGGCAAAGGGAACCGTAGGTGCAAAAGGAGGAGGCAAGAAAAGGTGGGGTGCTCAGGCGCAAGGCAAATTCTCCCGAGGAGGGGCTGAAGGAAGAAGACTGAAATGGGGAGAGGAAGGAAGGGTGAGGAAAGACAGGTGAGGCCTGGGGCCTTCTGCACCAATTGTGAGAAGTTTGGGTTTTATTTTAATGATGATGGGAAGCCTTTGTGGAGTTTGTGTGGGGGAAGAGTGTGAACTGATCAGTTTCTTTCTAGAAGGATCATTCAGGTTGCAGGGGAGGAATGAACTGAAGGCTAGAGTCCAGTTAGAAGAGGGTAGTGGCAGTCTGGGTGAGGGCTGAGAGCGGGCCTGACCATGAACTTGTCAAAGGGCATGGAGAGAAGTGGGTAGATGCAGAGATATTAAGGGGATAAAAGAAAGTAAAAATGATTCCTGAGCTCCAGCTTAAGCAGCTGGAAAACCAAGGGGATCATTTCAATCATCAGGCATCGGGCCCCAAAAATGGCAGCCTTGAAAGAGGAGAGCTCTGAAGGAGTTCGCCAGGGCCATCATGAGGCAGGGCTGGTCCGGCAGGCTGGACATGAGCGCCACCTGGTGCCCTGCCACGTCTATCACATTGGTAGGTGCAGGTATTAACTCTGCCCACCTTGGTTCTGCTCAGTCCGCAGAAGGGGCACTCCTTGCTGTGCGATGTCCTATCAACACAAAAAAAAGGGTGAGCCAAGACAGTGCTGTCACCAGATTACCAAGAAAGGAACCACAGCCACCCATTACTCATCCATAGTCCGAACCTATGTCCTGCCTTCAAACAGACCAGACACTGTTTGCCAGGGTTACCTCACTGAATACACACAGCCCTGGGAGACATGGTAGCATAATCTCTGTTTTAAGGATGAGGACATAGAACTCAGGAAAGGTAGTCCCAGAGGTAGGAAATGGCTGAGTTAAGATGCTTTCCTTTCCTTTCGCCCCAGGGAAGCAAGCCATGCCCTCAGGGAGCCACTGTGCATTAGTGAGGGAGGGGAGCCCCCCCCGCCCCCCCATCTGGGGGACAAAGAGCAAGTCCCTGGGCTTCCTGGGCAGGGGATGCCCAAAGTCTCCAAAGTCATAATAGACAGAGAAATCTGCACCTTCTGGACTTTGTGCTTCGGGAGGCCATCTACTCTACAGAAGCCTCAAGCACCCAGCAGGGTCCCACCTGCAAACCATAAATGTACAGGTAGAGAGGGACAGCAACACAAGAGGAGCAGGGAACAGTGGCAGAGGGGTGGACAAGAATGAGCAGAGCAAGCCCTGGCCTAAGGTCTGGAGCTGTGTGACCTCGGAGAGTCCTTCCCTCTCTGGGCTTTCACTTTCCTGTCTGTAGAGCAAGGAGGCATGAAGAGCCCTTTCAGGCCCTGATGGGCTGTGATCCTATAAGCTCAGCCCCCGCCTAGGAGAGATGTGAGTCCCTAGGAGCCCTGGAGCAAATGCGGCACTCAGTACAGTCCAGCCTGTCTCTGGTGGCTTTGGGAAACTACACAAAGATGTAAAGTACAGCACGGGAGATGTCGTCAGTAATATTGTAATAATGATGTGTGGTGTCCAATGGGAACTAGACTTATTGGGGTGATCATTTCATAAGGTATATCCATGTCTAATCACTATGTTGTGCACCTGAAACTAAGACAGTTTTGTATGTCAACTGTAATTGGAAAACAAATTAACTTTTTTTTAATTTTTATTCTTATTCAGTTACAGTTGTATGCCTTTTCTCCCCATCCCTCCACCCTACCCCTAAAAAAATAAATTAACTTTTTAAATAAAATAGTACAGACTCCTAACCAGGTGACTGCCCTGGTTTGGATCTCATTGCTACCACTCACCAGCCATGGGACCTTGGGCAAGGAGCATCTCTCTCCATGCCTCAGTCTCCTCATTTGCACAACGGAGCTAATAATAGTACCTACTTTGTAAGATTATTATGAAGATTAAATGAGTTAATGCATATAAAAATTTAGAGAGGTACAAATACTATACATCCGCCCCACCCCCAAGTTAGGCAGGAGGTGAGATTTAAATCAACACACGCTGCCGTAAACAAAGTTCACTGTGCTCAAAGTTTAACTCAGCCTTTCGCTCAAGTGTAGAGGCCACCTCCTCTCTCTGGTCCACATCCTGTTTCAGAGGGAGAGGCTCGGGCCCTCCTGCGCTCTTCATCCCTCCATTCCTCAGCCTGAGGCCCTGAGACTTTAAGAATATAGCGCTCAGGTTAGATGGGGGAAACAGAGCCTTGGTGAAAAAAGTGAGAGTCTCCAGTTTTGCCAAACTATCCAGTTTGAGCACCAAAGGCTGTTGGACTCGGCAGGGTCAGCCGAACACATCTGCTCCTCTTCAAATGTTCAGACATTGCGAACCCAGCAGGGCTGTGAACACGGGCCCAGGTGGCAAACTGGTGTCATTAGCACCCATGTGAAGCCTCTCTGGAAAGAGCAGATTCTTTCCAAGTGAAAAACCTGATCATATCTCTGGCCTGTAAAAGATTGGTGGCTGCCAACCCCCACAGAATAAAACCCAACCTGTCACTCACAGCCCTTCATTACCTGGGTGCCTCTCATCATATTACACCTCCGTGCTTCAGTCTCCTTAAATTGCTTGCAGCCTCCTGAAAGGACTGCCCTTTGCACATGCAGGTCCATCGGCCTGGAATGACCCATCTCTTGTCCCCTTGGGTAAATACCTTTGAACCCTCATGACACTCTAAACCTGCTACTAAAAGTCACTACCAGCAGCATGAGCTTGTTAGAATGTACGCATTCTGTATCCTGGAATTTGCATTTTGACAAGATCCCCAGGTAATCCATAGGCACATAAACACTTGAGACCAGTTTTACATGCTCTCCTTACTGCTCGTACCCCATGGAACTCATACATCCTACCATTTGTCTTGGCAGAGAAGGGCAGGGGCGCCAACCTATCAGAAAGCGTTTCAGGCCTAAGAGAAGCAAAGTCCTGAGAGGCTCCTCTCGGTCAGGCATTAAGGCTTTAGTTGTTGGGCTGTGGGGTGGAGGGGGTCCCAGGGAAGGAGCCTGGCTGGCAGAGGGGGCTCTCACCTGATTGAGGTCAGTGGTCACTTACCAACTGGTTATTTTAATTACTAATGGAGCCAGACTGTTGCATATGGGCTAAATAACTGCACTATCTCAGGGAGTTTACTCTCTAGCTGGGATAACTTTCATGTACATCTAGAACCCCTCCTTTTTCACCCAAGGCACACGCATGTGCGCACATAAGCACCCCCTCCCCCCCTCCAACTGCGCTGACCCACAGCAACGCAGACAATTAATAGCTGCCTTCTTGGAAAAAGTGGTGCTGTCCTCCACTATCCCCAGGCCAGCCTCCAATTCTGGTGTATTCTCCCCACTTTCAAACCTACTTGAAATTGCCCGTAGCGAAATGAGAAAACCAAAGGCCAAGTTCCAGAGCCCGTCAGCCCCCAACATGCGCAATGCACCGCGCACACTATCCAGACCCACAGTGAGACCCACAGCGAGCCAGGAGAAAAGGCATTTGCTTGTCAGCCTGCTGGGAAACCCATGGCCACAGCAGGCTCATTGCAGCAGCCACGCCAAGTTCCAGGATGACTTCTGGAGTCAGACACCAGAACTTGAGAGGCTAATGTATCTTTGTGTCTTTGTAGGCACACTGCTACTATGTCACTGTGAAGAGTTTTACAGAAGCCCTGGAGAAACTAGAGAATGAGCCAGCCATTCAGCAGGCACTCAAACGCCTCTGTGATCTCTTTGCTTTGCATGGCATCCTGTCGAACGCAGGCGACTTTCTCCACGACGGCTTCCTGTCCGGGGCCCAAGCAGATGTGGTGAGAACAGCCTACCTGGACGTGCTCCTCCTCGTCCGGTGAGTGGCCGGCCCGCAAACGTGGTCATCTTCAGAAAATAACCCTAGCCCCTGTGTTCACTTAGAACTCTAAAACTTTCAGCTCCAAAACCTTGCTAAATGAGGTCTGGCAAAAGCAGCAACAGACCTGGAGTGGTTTATACCTGAGCATTATTATACCAACAATAAGCATTGTGGATTAATTTTTTTTAATTGGAAAAAAAATAGAAATAAAAGTGCCCAAGGATAAATTAAATTATCTAGCTACTTCAACTGAATGTTCTTCAATCCTGTCAAGAAAGAGGAATAATATCTAAGGAATATGAATAAAATGAAGACTACTAGATATGAATAATATGTATTAATAATGAGTCCTAATGATAGTTAATATTTAAGGAGCACTTATGTATGCCAGGCACTATGCCAAAAGCTTTCACATACATCACCTCACTGAATCCTTACAGGCTTTTGAAGTGGATACTATTAATCTTCCCATTTTACTGGGGCGGAAATCCAGGCTTAGCAGAGTTAAGTACTTTGCCCAAGGTCACACAATTAGCCAGAGGGGGAGCCAGGTACAGTCCGGGGCCTGTCTGACCCCAGAGCATGCGCTCTTACCCATACGTTAAGGTTGTTGGGCTACAGTCTATTTCAAATATATCCTTGTCTTTCTTCAATGTGCTTAAGCAAACCCTTACTAAGTTGACTAAACTTACTTTAATCCTCCCTTAGCTTCAAGATAAAAATTTTTTAAACCTAGTAATTCATACACTGATTCGTAGAACACTAACACCAACAGCCTTTAAACGCGACATCAACGCAGTGCAGTTCAGGGCCATGACACACTCACGCAATGATTTACAAACGTATCAAAATCAAAGCCCCAACCAACCAGGGCACTAGAAAAATCAGAAATTAAAACAATAGAAATTAGTCACCATTGTCCATAACATGAAAGATGGGGTAACTTGAGAACATGACCTCTTCTCAGAAAACGCGATGCGTATACTGGGCGGGGGAGGGTGACACACGCGTGTGACTTTTCCCCCAGAACCTCCAAGAGTTCACGTTATTAGTAACACTAAGAGAGTTTTTTTTAAGATTTT
Organism: Desmodus rotundus; assembly: GCF_022682495.2. Classification (NCBI taxonomy): domain Eukaryota; kingdom Metazoa; phylum Chordata; class Mammalia; order Chiroptera; family Phyllostomidae; genus Desmodus; species Desmodus rotundus. The sequence continues at coordinate 84,926,552 of NC_071394.1, forward strand.
TGAAATTTAAAAAATAAAAATATATTCGTGACGGAGGTTAAAGGAAAAAACTAGCCCTGGCTGGTGTAGCTCAGTGGATAGAGCTGCACGGGCTGCAAACCAAAGGGTTGCTGGTTCAAATCCCGGTCAGGGCACATGCCTGGGTTGTGGGCCAGGTCCCCAGTGGGGGCCACATGAGAGGCAACCACACATTGATGTTTCTCTCCCTCTCTTTCTCCCTCCCCCTCTCTCTAAAAATAAATAAATAAATACTTAAAAAAAAAACTAGACCAAATTATTTTATTTCTAACAGGATGCAACATGTTGTATCCCATGTATAACTCCATATAAGCACCTCACAGAGAGTTGGTGGTTGGTAAATGTTCAGTTAAACCATCAAAAATATATTTGATACAATTATGCCCCAGGTATTAAACTTTTCCTGATATAACTGAGAATCCAGCGATAGAAACCATCAACAGTATAACTGAGTATTGCACCACTTAAGGCCAAGTGTACCTAACTTTCAAAAAGCTTGGCATTTAAAAGCACATGAAGACAACGACGGCACTGGTGATGAAACACGAAGGAAAGGTCACCGCAACACCTCGGAAGCATGATTTTTATCTGCAACAACACTTCTCAGTGCTTGACTGGGCTCCAGAAACTTCCCATTCAAGACAGGCAGACGGCGCTGATGCAGACCATTTATGCAGGCATCAAACACACAAACTGATTTACTCACATTACGGTTCCCAAGTAACCTTCCTACACCTACCGGGTAATTAACTACCTAAGTAACAGACTCCATGCTTTTCTCAGTTCCATGTCACAACTCCCTGCCTTGATTATGCAGCGTCACCCTCAGGTTTCTGCAGTGACAAATGAAGGACGGCACACTATTCTAAGTGACACTAAGAACCAGCTCTCTATGTCATGGAAATGAACTGACCCAAATAGTTTTTCGTTGTTTAAGTGATCAGAAAACCTCAGCTGGGGAACTTCCAGGTAAAGGCAGCAGACTGAACATACGCATTTACTTGGTACCCTCCCAAAACCTCACTAAAACATTGGCAAAGGAGTTAAGATTTTTACAAATGTGTAAACCCACAAAGAGAGAGAGAACAGGAAATGAAACGTGAAAGTTGGAAGTAGATGAACAGGGACTCAGCCGACCTGAGAAAAGTGAATCATTCCCCAGAAGTGGGAACAGCAGTTACACCAAAGAAGCCCAGGAACTAGCAGAACTGTGTCCCTCTGGCCATGGGGGCAAAGGTGACTGATAGGATGGGTTCAAAGTCTACTTCAGAAAGAGCCGAGTCCCCAGTTCCCTACCCTGGCAGACAGGTAAACCGAGGGTCTGTGAACTAGGGAGCATAAGGCACAGCTGAGAATGAGGCTACCCTACAGAAAACAGGGGCTTCAGTAAATGTTTATAGGCCCAATGCTGATGACCCTCTCCCCCCGACCTCTTTTCCCACGGTTCCCACAAAACTGACCACCAGGCTACTTACGGGCCGAAAGATGGTAACATGATCGTCCTCTGTAGAATCTGACCAGTCCAAAGAAGAGAGAGCTAAAGACTGATGCCAGGGTCCCCCAGTCACCCCACCCCATAGTCACCCCACATTGACAAACACACCCAGACTTCCAATCAGCTAGTTAGTGCCCCGGTCTTAGCTATGCTTGGACACCTGAGGAAAGCCCCTGACTGAAAGAGACCAAAGCAAGAATGAGGCAACTCAAGGCAAAAGAGAATCTTCAGCGAGAAAAAACTTTTTTAAAAAAGATCAATAATATCTTCAAAAAGTTAGGAGGAGATATTGTAACCATAAAATAAGAATTTCATTTCCTACGAAAAAGTAATGGAGAGAAAGAAGAGCTCTATGAAATTAAAAAAAAAATGAGAGCGGCAATGAAAAACTCAACTGAAAGACTGAAAGATAAAATTGCAGAAATCTCAAAAGAAAGCAAAAAGACAAAAATAGGAGAGAAAAAAATAAAAATAAAATTAGTGAGAGGACTGATCCAAACTGTCAATTGTCTGAAAAACAGGTCTAGAGTCAGAAGACAGGGAAAACAGGAGGGGGCAGATCATTAATAAAATAATTCAAGAAAACACCCCTCAAATGAGGGATATGAGTTTCAGATTGAAAAGGGCACAAATGCTTACCGCCTAGGAGAGGAGACAAACAGGCGTAAAATGTAAGTCAAGTATATGATGTGCCAAAGTGATAAATGATAGCAGGAAAGGGGGATCAGGAATGCTGGGGGTGAGATGGGAGGTGACTGTAATTTAAATAGGTCAAAGAAGGCCACCAAGGGAGGGTGACATTTGAGAATGATCTGAAGTGGGGCAGGTGAGATGAGCCATGCATGTGGCTGGCTGGGAAAAGGGCATTCCAAGCAAAGAATAAGTACAAATGTCAGAGGCCAGGGTATGCTTGGCACGTCCATCCAGAGAACAGAGAAGAGTCCACAGAGGCTGGAAGGGCGTGGCTGAGGTGGGGATGAGAGCAGAGGTCCCAAAGTTAAGGGTGTACTGAGGGGCAAGGGAGGGGTGTGGATCATTGCAAAGACTTAAGATACGGGCTTTTACTTTGTGTGAGAATGGGAGGGTTTAAGTGTAGGACAGACACAGTCTGAAGTAATGTGACATATATTTCTAAAGGCTCATTCCAGCTGCCACATTAAGAATTGACTGGGGAGAGAAGACAAGAGGAAAGAGCAAGGAGACCAATGAGGAGGCTGCTACGATAATCCAGGAGAGAGCCGATAGTAGCCTGGTCCAGGGTGATAGCATTGGAGGTGGTGGGAAGTAGCTAAAGTTGGGAAATATTTTGAAGATAAAACAGGATTTGCTGACAGATTAGATACGGGATGTAACAGACAGAGAGGAGTTCAGGCTTTTGGCCAGCACAGGGTTGCCATTAACCCTAAATGGGGAAGACTACAGGAGGGCCAAGTTTGGGCCTGTCGGACAGGAGAAGGCCTAGAAGATCAGGAGTTTGGTTTTGAAACATGAAGTTTAAAGGGCCTGTAAGAAATCAAGTCAGATGTTAGTAAGCAGGTAAGTGAGCCTGGGGAGAGAAGTTTGGGAGTTACTGGCATATGGCTCGTATTTAAAGCCATGAGAAGATCCCACAAGGAGTGAGTGTATGGAGAGAAGAAGCCCAAGTACTGAGTCATGGGCCCCTCCAAAGATCCTAACAGGATGACCCTGACGGGAGGTATTCAGTGGAGCGGTGGGAGTGAAAACCTGAACGGATCGAGTTCCAGAGAACAGGCAAGAAGAAGTGGAAACAGCAAGCATAAATGACACTTTCAGGGAGTGTCACAAAGGGGGGTCAGGAGGTGGGGTAGATGATGGAGACGGAGTCAAAGCTTATTTTTAAGACGGGAGAAATGATAGTATGTTTGTATCCTGACGGAAATGATCCAGTTTGTACCCTGATGGAAATTTTGATGTTGTAGGGCAGGGAGTCAAAGTCATTTTCAACAGGGGCCACATCAGCCTCGCAGTTGCCTTCAAAGGGCCGAACGTAACGTTAGGACTATAAATGTAACTACTCCTTAACTAGGGGCAAGGAGCTTGGGCTGCTGCTGGGTAGAAACAAGGTGCTGGGCCAGATAAAACAAGGTGGAGGGCCAGACTCGGCCAGCGGGCCTTGTGTTTGCCACCTGTGTTGTAGGGGAAAGGCAGAATTTCTGGAACACTGTTCTCTAGCAAACAAGCAAGGACTGGTCTGAGGTGGAAGCCTGTGCAGTTGACTTGTACTAAGAGAAATAGCACTGTAGGTATAAATGAATGGGTGGGAACTTACGGAAATGTTCTTACCACTTCTGTCTTATCAGTGGAATAGGAAGCAAAGTCATTCAGGTAAGAGTTGGGGAGTGGGGAGTGTAGGTTGAGGAAGTGTGAAATAATCATCTAAGAAGTACATGAACTAGAGCACTGTAACAGGATCACCGGGCGGCAATGAGGGCCTGCGTGAGCACTGATTATCCCGGTCAGTGTTGGTTCTCCCAGCCACAGCTACAAAGGTGGCGGCACAGGGTTTGGGTTTTGCCAAACAAGTATGACAAAGCAAGAAAAATTACTCAATATACTTTTGAGGAAGTGAACATACAAACCATGAAATTTCAGTTGGATGAGGAGAAAAGTGAGACCACAAGGGGGATGAAGGACATTTATACAGGTGGTAGGTGCCAGAAGGGTCAAAGAATTATATACAGCTCTATATGAAGTCACCTCCTAATGATGACACAGGGTCATGCAGAAAGGATTAAAATAGGCACAGTATCCCAGCCACCTCAAATGCTCTGTGAAACAAGAGTTAGAGAAGAGTATAAACAAATAATCACATTATTGTTTTACGTCCTATGCTAAAAAAGGAAGGCAAGCATGTGAACGTTTTTTTAAATATTTTATTCAATAGGTTAAAAGAAAACACATCTTGTGGCTTGAGAGGAAAAAATGAATACAGAAGTCAGAATACTGGAGGGAGTAAGCTAAAGAGCCAGGAGTCAGAGGAAGAAACGTGGCTGAGGTTTTTAGAGAAGTTGCAGACGTTGGTGATGAGTCCCGGTGTGTGATCTTGGCAAAGAGTGACAGAGGAGGCTGTAGAACAAATTCAGTGGAGCAGCAGATTCGAGGAACTGGAAGCGGGGTTTTGGAGGCACACCCACCCAGACAGTGACATCGCTAAGAATTAAGGACGGCAGAGCCGGAGAGAGAACGGTGGGCCGGCAGGCAGGTCACTGTAACAGGAGAGATGTGATGGGGGCCTGGCTCAGCTGTGAGCGGGATACATGAAGTCGTAATAAGATATTGGATAAGTGCGGTCCTAACAATTTAAGCACTGAATATTAGTCTGGCCAAAATTGGGAGTCAGGAAGGTGAAGGGGAGGGGAGGAAGCATAGATTGGGGTGGGAGGGTGACAGGGGTGAGAAGAAGGGTGCTAAAAGTAAATCATCTTTTGTAATGGAGAGTCAACATATAATATCTAAAAGTGAACAAACAAGAAATAGAAATACAAACCAGGCATTTAGAGACATTCAGGTAAAAACCAAAGATATCAGTTAAAAGACTGAAACTGATTGCCTCTGGGTGGAGATGGGGCGTTTGGAGATGGAGGTGAGACAGGATATGCTGATTTTAAGTAACAAGGCTTAAAGAACTACTTGATTCTTTATTCTGCACTATAACTGATCAAATATAAAAACTTGAAAAAAAAAAGAAAACTGACTTGTTCAAAAGTAAATAATGATGTAACCTCTAGTTAGGTGTTATTATCCACCGTCCCAGATGAATCGGATTCATAAGAGCAGTCTAAAATACTCACAAACTCTTGTTTTTTCCCTCAGGAAGGATGCCATCTCGTTAACCGATGCTTTCGACTTCACAGATCAGTGTTTAAACTCGGCACTTGGCTGTTACGACGGAAATGTCTATGAACGTCTGTTCCATTGGGTTCAGAAGGCACCGGCCAATACTCAGGTAGTTGAGTAGAACACGTTATGAATTATGTAAGAGAGCAGAGAACAAGCAGGGACCACACCTCCCCTTGTTTTCCCATTTTAATTGATTCCCACTAGGTTAGAAATCACTCGGCATAGCATGTCTGCTTAAAATATTTTGAGAATACATAAAAGAAACCAGGAGGGGCGGTGGCCTGGCAGGAACTCTGAGTCTGGACTGCAATCAGCAAAGTGCACTGCTCAGAACTTGATAAAGGGAATTAGGAGGAAGACCCAAGCTTTAAATCATGGCTTGACACACCCAAGGACCTAGAGCACTGTAATGGCAAACTGCCTTTTAAGTAACAAAAATAAGATAAATCATACCTTATCTTATTTTTAGCCTCTTAACTCTGTTTTATGTTGATAAAAGTGGGTATTCACAGGCAATAGGAAGCTTGGGTGGACTGGGGTGAGAGTCTCTCTCAGACCGGACTGCCTGCTAGAGACGCCCGCCTCCTTCCTCTTCCCTGTAAGGATCACAATCCCAGGGACACAGACAGAGGCTGCTGCACTGCCATCAGTAGCCCAGGGAAGCCATACAAATGACAATTACAAGGGTTATAGAGCAAAGATCCCCGGGCGTCCTAGGAGAGAATACCGGAACGCTGAGTCATTAACAGAAGGGGAGGACTCATAAAATCCTGACACTCCAGGGCCAGGGTCCCAGACTCGGCGGAGCCTCACTGAGAAGGGTTATGAATGTCAATGAGTGCAGTAGCTGCAGTTGAGAAATAAACCAGGTATTCAGAATTTGAGGGGCCAATATTCTAGGAACACAACAGTTCTATCATGCAAACATGCCGCTCCGATGGTGAAACTTACTCTTTTACCTCTTAGGTCAAATTTCAGAAAAGGTGCCTCAACACCTCATGAAATTGGCAACTCTCGGGCTTTCATTCCCACCTACCACAGTGTTAGACTTGCTCTTAACGTTTTGCATTCCATCACACCTCAGAGCTTAATTTAACGGGATCATCTGAAGTTATAACACAACCAGTTCCGCCCCAGATGGGTGGCATACAGAAGGCCAATCCATCTTGGTCATTCTGACTCTAGGAAGGCATCCTTTTAACTACAAGGAAATAGAAACCACTTACTAAAGAAGGCATGATACATTTACTGCTTGGTACAGTTAAGCCAACACTAGTCGCTTTACTTTTTCTAATGCTTAGGTCTCTTTACTTTCTAGTATTTAAATCCTGGCATAAACTAAATCCTGGCATGAAACTACAGCAGTCCTCCCACTCCAGAATAGCTGCTGTGGTCTGAAGATAATCGCATGCCCTTTGGTGCTCCAGAGAGAAGCCCACCTTGCCGTGACCCCCGTCAGGAAATGCAGGCATAACCTAGCTCAAACCTGTCTTACTAGCAACACAAGGGAACGTGCCAGTTCTTCTGACTCCTCACGTTCACTAAAGCTCACAGGGGACTTTCTTGTTCTTCTACTGTTTCCAATGCTTATTTTAAAAGAATTTAATCTGGACACTACATGAGGGCTGGCTTATTTAAATGAGGGGCATGACTGACCCACAGCATCAACAGATTTGGTAAAATGTTGATGCGCTTCATCCCATTCACTTTTCCCTTTTCTTTCTCGCCTGCCACTTCACTGTGAACAAGGGTGGAGTCTTCGGCTTCCTAACTCCAGGATCCATCACGGAGAGTAGACATTTTGCATTTATGGAGTAAACGTGGTTTTCTGGCCTACACAGTAGGATGAAGGAACCTGGTACACACAGTGCGGCAGACCTTGCCATCCCAGCTTCCATCACCTTGCTAAAAAGGTGACAGGCACAGCAACGTGGCTCTTTCATGAAAGCAGTTTAAGAACTGAGATTATAAATGACCTTGGAGAACCTCTTCCAGTTATTTAAAACGATACTCGGTTGACTGCTATATAGCCACATGATCTTACATTTCTGGCTCCTCCAGAGACCAGCAAAATGGCACCGTTAATGTGTATTTTTTAAATCTGCTGTAGATAATTTTGAAACTGCAGTAAAAGGCATTTTTCATTTCCACTAGTTGAGAAAGGTACACTACACGTATTTCAAATAAATTAAAACAGCTACGTTAAAGCATGCCTTGTTGACACAAACGTGCAAGTGGGGATCTATTTCACTAGTATTTTCCACCAAAAGGGAAGGTACTGTGCTGAGTTAAATGTCTCAGAATCCTAAGCCAGTCTCTCTTCCGTCTGGGAAGGTAAGTGATGAGCTTCCTCCCGAGACTGAGTGATGCCCTCTCCCATGGTTTAGTTGATCCATGGCGTCTGGTTTTTTTGGCTTTTTTCCTGTCTGAATGCTATTTCAAGCCAGGTTTTCCAAAGTGAACAGCAAAAAGCTGTTACCCCTCCCCACATGAACTCATATCTAAGTGATTTCTTACAGATGCAAGCGGTGGAGGAAACACTGGGGATGATTTCAAAACAAGATTCCCGTTTCCCCCAAATTATTCTATTGTAAAAGTTTGTCCAAGTAGTTGCTACATGCACTAGTAAACACAGTTACTGATTCATTCACTCATTCAACATATTTATTGAGCAAATACTATGTGCCAGAAGCTATTCTAGGTTCTAAGGATACAGTGGAGAGCAAGAGTTATAGACACTGTCTTCAAGAAGTTTTAGCCTAGACAGGCAATAAATATTACAAAAGATAAGAATAGGGCTATGAAGGAAAGAATCAAGATATTATATTAGAAAGCAATGGGGAGCCCTGAATCGAGTGGCTCAGTGGGCTGGGTGTCATCCCACAAACCAAAAGCTCGCTTGTTTGATTTCCGTTTGGAGCACATGCCTGGGTTATGGGTTCGGTCCCCAGTCGGGACACAGGCCAAGAGGCAACCAATGATGTTCCTCACATAGAAGTTCCTCTCCCTCTCTTTCTCCCACTCCCAATCTTTCTAAAAAACAAATAAATAACATCTTTAAAAAAAAAGAAAGAAAGAAAATAGGCCATGACCTGGTAGCTCAGTTGGTTGGAGCATTGTCTTGATACCCCAAAGGTTGCCTGTTTGGTCCCCCGTCGTGGCACGTGCAAGAATCAACCAATGAATGCATGAATGGGTGGAACAACAGATCAATGTTTCTCTCACTTAAATAATAACAACAATAATAATAAAAAGAAAATAGGGAAAACCTATTCTGACACAGAATCTTACTTACGTGATTCCACCTTCTCATTCCTTGGTTTATGGTTAATGTTCAATTTCAAAGAGCTTCAGAGAGTTGAGCTCTTTATTTGTATTAAATTCCAAAAGCAAATGATAACTGTGTTTTTTAATTGGCCACCTGCATCCGCAATTTAAAATCTGCTTAAGAAAACAAAGGATGCCCTTTGGAAAAAATGTTTCTCCATATGTTCACATAAAATGAATTTTTTAAATAATTTTTTAAATTAAGGATCTTATGTAATATTAATTTTCAAACTCAAAACAATTTGAAAATAAGTTATTAATTCTGGCACAAATATTCTGTCTTAATAATGCACTTCTTTCTACAAACAGGGGAACCCTGCCTATGAGAAATATCTAAGACCACTACTACAAAGCTGGAGATCCAAGCTATGAAATAAATCACAGCATTCAAGAAGCACCACTATGTGATAATGGCAGCATGGCATACGTATTATTAAAATTTTAAAGCACAGATATGTGCACTTTTTAGAGTCACTGTCTTCTAGACAGAGTCTGAAGTGAATGAAATATCTGTGATTTACTTCAAAACAATCCATGGGAGGAAAAGGGGTGAGTGAATAGTTGTTGATGTCAGTCAATGGGTACACGGGTGTTTAAACTATCCTCTCCTCTAAATATGTTTGAAATTTCCCGCAATAAAACACAGCAGCACTATCCAATTGTAGCATATAGTTTGTTAAATGCCAGGGACTCAGTTACTATTTGTGTCTATTGCACACACTTACCCGAGGGTTTAAAAGGACACGCACATGCTCACACACGACCCGTCTCCAGAAGTGCCTATACTTGGTGTAATCCACATAAAATGTACAGCCCTAAGACTGCAACTAAGTATCATCTTTTAAAAAATCAACTCTTCCACAGAAAATTAAAATGCATAAAAGAAATAATTGTCCCAAATTACCCAAATACACTCAAGCTACATTTTTGATGTCATTTTCAGTTGCCTCAGCATATAAAACACTCAAAATTAAATGCCACCAGACAAATTAAATCGCAAAATATCTTAGCTGGCTACTTTTCCTAATTCACTCATATAAATTATCATTTAGTTGTTAATAATTAATAAATCTGGGAAAATTTACCAAAAGCAAACTTATCTCCAATAAACTGGACAAGGAAGAGACCTTGTAAGTTTTAACTTTTAAAACCTTGGAAGGGCAAATATTATTCTCATTTCCATACCGGTTTTCAAACCAAATAATTTTATCCCACGTTCACCTCAGCTAACTTAACAACACATAAGAGGCTCGGTTGCTTTTTTTTTAGGTAACCACTAATCAGTTTAAAGTAGGAGGCAATTTTCTAAAAATATAACCTCATACTAGTACATTTACTGAAACTACAGCATCCCGCCAATAACATTAAGGAATTTTAGTTTGAAAAAGGGGTAATCATAGGTTTCTGAATGGTAGTCATTTGTCAAATCTTAAAATAAATTTTCTAGAGACTGACAAAAATGGGCAAAGGTGTTTTCATCCTCCTATCAGAGGCAGAACCACAGAGGAAAAAGGAGTGACCTGCCTTAGGGCACTCGGCCTTGGAACTTCCCTCCCACCGAAGGAGGAAGACTTCCTTTTAGAAGGTGATCTAGCAAGCTAGGAAGTCTCACTATAGTTAACATAACCCTCCCTGCCAGCAGCTTCCAAGAAATAGGATCAAATGAGCTACACAAAATAAGATTACTGTGAAGTAAATAAATGAACACCTATCTCCAACTATTCCAGACCCTTCACTCACTGCAGTTGACGTCTTCTCCTCCGAAATAACTTTAATAATAAAATACACTTCTGGGTCACCATAATATAAGAGAATACGGTAGCTGAAAAGTCAGTTTGTCCCCATACTCAACACAAAGCTAGGATAAGGGTCATGTTCAGAACTATGATGAATGGCGGCTTATTGAAGAAAAACCTTTAATCCTCGACATAAATCCTATTTGACAAAATTTGTCAAACTGTATGTTCACTGTTCAAATTGTACTCTTTTAGACAAAATTAGTAAGCTCATCTATTCCTGCTTTAAAAACACAGCAGAATTCTATAAATTGCACCCTAAGGTTCCACCGAGACCTCTTGAATCAAATACCAGTGTGCCTTGGTAGTGTATATTGGTACTTAGAACAATGCATACTTTAGACAAGGAATCATTCCCCCGTAAGTAACAACAGTCAATAAATACAAACCCAGTTTTTCTATTTCATCTTTTATTAGTTCCTTTTTTTTCCTGGTAGACAGTACACTTGGGAATTAATACTGCACCAGGCACAAGGAGTAAGATTGCTACCACAGGGACATTTTGTATTCAGAATCCAATATAAATATTTCTAGTCAGACATTTCCATGGCTACAGATATTTGGTTGCTTGATTTATATGCATAGTAAGAAACAGTTGTCATAACTGTAAAAAGCAGTACTTAACAAGTACTTTTAAATGATTGGAACAGTTTTCCTTTAATATTACAATACGGCTTATTGGCCTGGAAACTAGGTCACCCTCCATGATGTTTTGATTTTTGTCAAAAGCATCATGAGTACTGTTTACTCTTTCATTCCTGCCATTTTTAGCCTTCTAGTTGACTTGGGGACTATTTAATCAGAAATCATTTTAGCACTGTAACGAAAAAAAGCTCTGTTAAGGGTAGATTATATACCATAATAATTTCAGACTTCTTTTTATAAAAAAGGTATCTGGAGGCTCTGAACAGGCACATGCAATCTCAGGGCAAAGTGAACAAAAACACAGAGGATTCTGCTACAGCACAAACTTCCTTCTGGTCTTCAATGCCTGCAAATAAATACAAAAAAATTTTTTTTTAAATCCCACACTGTGATTAAAAAAAAAATCAGTCTTTTCCATCTACTGGAGACTCAGTTTCCAGGAACTTTTCCCAGGGTTAGACATCAATCATCTGTCTTCCGGGCCAACCTACAGAAAGTCCAGTTGTGCTCCACTGTGTTCTCATTGGCCCGCTCACTCATGTGATGCACTCGGGTGTTGCGGATCGTGAAGCCTTGTTTCGTGATATATTCCATCAGGTGGACCCGCAGAGACACTTCCTGGTGGTAATCACATGGTCCGAAAGTGAAGGAAACCTGGCAGTCTCTGGTGTCCATCATGTGCTTATTCCACTTGGTAAAATAGTTTGAGATGCCTTCTAGTAAGGAATGGACCTTGGTGGTGATGGTTAACTGGGTTATGATGACAGCTACCGGATTGGAGTACTTAGAAAGCTTCCGAGTACTGGATAGCTCCACAACTTCTTCAAAAGTATCCATAGGATACAAAGGCTTAGGGTCATTGAGACACTGAATCAAGGGCTCGATTTGATAAAAATCTGCTTCTTTCCGAAGCAGATCAAATTCCTTAAAATCCAGGGGTAAGGTCAACTCTGAAGTTCTTAAGAAGTTGAGGACATATCTGAAAAGAGGTCCATCTCGATCAATGAAGTAATTGCCTTGAGGGTCTCGAGCTGTGGGGAAGTCCCCCCCAAACATCGCTCCGAGCATGGAATCTGGGTATCGCGTCAACGTGGTAAGGGACGTTGTGTACAAGTGTCCGCCTACATTCAACGTGACTGGGTCACTCATCTGAAATTTTTTAAAAAAATGATTAGTCACCTGAAAGTTTTAAAATTCTAACTTTGACAAATTAAGAAAAATGATAACAAGCAAAGCAAAAGATTCCTTCAGCCTGTAAGTTTATGTAGCAATCCTTTTATGCAAAACAGCTTTACCTTCAGTGATTAACCCACCTAGATGCAGGAATGGAACGTATGCTTCCAACAGGGAAAAAAAGGGACAAATCTAATTCTTTACAGACATACTAAGAAACAAGAGCATGACTTCCGAAGCCATTTAACTTCAAGCCCAGTATCTAAGAGAAGTAGAGAACCACGCTTTGCCGTGTATAATGTGCACCTGTGTTTTCGGCCCACACTTTCAGGGGAAAAAAATCTTTCATTTTAATTTTTTAATTCAATTATTTATTTATATTTAGATACTTGTTTTTTGGTATTATACAGGAATTTTAGCATTTATTTTTTAACATATTATGGTACAAGATATTTTATGTAACAAATAACGACAAAACACAACAGGTACAAGGTATTTCAGGTACTGCCCGTGTATAATGCACACCCTTATTTTCCCCTCAAAAATGTAGGCAAAATAGTGCACATTATACAAGGCAAAAGACAGTATATTATGGAAAGACAAAGGCCAAACTAAAATAAACTAATTTAGGTGTTTCCAATTTAAAAGAGAATTTCATTTTTCTTAACTCAATTTGACATAAAATAGGCAAAAAATTGATTTGATAATGAAAAGAATCTACTTTCGATATTTCTTTTGTCTCTCCCTCATCAAAAACGGGGGGGAATCATGAAATTTATTTTGAAGATAAAAATCTGTGCGGACCTAAGCTTCGTAACTCCTTCACGGCAGGAACAGTGGCAAATACTAAGTTAAAATACACAGTTTGATCAACACAATTTCACTATACCAGCAACTTTCAATTTCAAAATCTGACAGTGTGTTCATTTTCGTAACATTAATGTTGCAATCTGGCCTTTAGTTTTGAAAAGCAAGCTTCTCTAAATAATATATACCTTCAGTTTTAGAAATCATACCTAAGAAAACATATAAATACAGACAGATGGACAAAGTACTAGGCAAGTAAAATATTTCTTACCAAAGGCAAAGAATAGTAGGAAGACACACACATATGCAAAGAAAGTAGAAGTGGGAGAAGTGGCACCTTCTCAACAGTTAACCTCCCCAACCACAAGGGAATGTCCTCTGTACTATTACGTACTAGACTCTCTTCAGACTGCTCTATGAAGGAAGGGTGTTAAGAGCAATTTTAAAGACCAAAAAATCATGATCTCTCTCAAATAAGTGATTATTATAAAGTTACTTTGAGAGTCCAAACTGAGTGTGCTTACATAAAAACGCCAAACCAAACAAAAACACCCCCCAAATACATTCTAAACTAACTAACAGGGGGTTGCACCAATAACTTTCGCTCTTACAAGATGTACAGTATTGTACCTAAGAATACATAAGGGGTAAAGACATACAAAAATAATCTGACAGCCTTCAAAATGCATCTGCGAAGGCCTCTCACCATATAGCCCCAGTCTCCATTATCCATCTGCTCCAGCGCAGCGTCTGGGGAGCCCAGGTTCCAGGGAAACTTGGGGAGAAGAAAAAGACACGACAGCACATGTAACTATGAGAACAGAGAAGGGTTTTACACCCCACAGGGTAGGCGACACACCAGAAAACTATTCATTTTTGCTCAATTAAAAACTGCTACAGCGCAACCCTGGCCAGTGTGGCTCAGTGGACTGATCGCTGACCTGCTAACCAAAAGTCACCGGTTTGATTCCCAGTCAGGGCACGTGCCCGGGTTGCAGGCCAGGTCCCCAGCTGGAGGCGCACGAGAGGCAACCCATTGACATCTCTCACACTGGTGTTTCTCTCCCTCCCTTCCCCTCTCTCTAATAATAAATAAAATCTTTATTTAAAAAAAACTGCTACAGGGCAAAGATCTGAAGAAGAAAGCATTTCTCTAGGGCAGCAATTTTCAAATGATGTGCAGCAAGAATGTTTAAAGCACGCGGTACCTGACTATTTAGTCAGGGGCACTGACCTCTTTCCCTGAGACTGTCAAAAAAACGACAATGGCCAACACGACGATAGCCATCCAGTGTGAATGAATCAAAATTATACCTATTTTTTTTGGCAGATTGGCAAAAAGTAGAATATATTTTGGGGGTTTCCACAAAAATTCAGTAATTAGTTTATGTGTGCCATTAGGTTAAAAAGCTTAAAAATTGCTGCTCCAGGGACTTCCGTGGGGCCTCTACCTGTTCCACACTAAGTACCTACCTACCAAACTCTACAGAGAAAAAGTCATCCTATGCTTAGAGGAAGGAGGAAGAGCCCAGCAGTAAACTAGTCATTCAAATCCTACCTATCTTCTCTGCAAATTCAATTTTCAGAATTTCTATAATAGAACATTATGATTAACTCTACAACCTTATCCTCGTACCTATCACGATCCTTATCAAAGAGGTTGTGTACGAGAAAGGAAGAAAAAACGCTCTTTTTCATCAGCATTTCCGCTATACAAACTAAACATCTCGGTAAAAGCATTAAAAACTATAAACCTCCAAGACACCGGTACTGCTTTGCAAGAGAAATACACCAGCATGATATTTCTTTCATAACATAAAAATATAATTAAGCTTTTAATACTAATACATGTCATTTTATACAATAATCAAAACAAATACAAAATAATTTAAATGTCAAGCCATTAGAGCACAATTTGGAGGAAAAGAGAACCTTACAAATCTGTTTGAATGTCACTCAGCGGGCACTCAGGGAGCGCCAGGCCGAAGACGCTGGTAAACACCCAGATACTAATGATGCCGGTCTGAATTTATCTACAATTCCAAATTACTTAAACAGATGCCCAGCTACTGAATAGCTTTAGTCAGTACCCGCTCACACACACCGTTCCCCAAATTAACCAGGACAGCAAATTTCCAAAGCTCTGACAAGAGACAGTAAGAAACATGGACTTACCAGTATTTACCCAGGAAAAGCATTGGCTTTTTTATGTGATCTTTAAACAGATTCACTTTTCCCACTTTTAGGGGAATCTGGCACACTATTCCCAGAACAGTCCTTGGCTACAGAAGATCACAAAGGCTCTTTCTCAAAAGGTCACTCAGGCATGTAGAGAACATTTGCATAGCACAGCATGGGCTGAAATCAGACCCTGAAGCATCTATTTCTTCACCTAGAAAATTCTTCAAAGCAAACAAGCTAGAATGTGCACCGGACAACACGCAGTCGGTTTTTATTCTCCATACTCAGCAGCTGGGTATAGATACAGATAGAGGGTGAGAAGTGAACCAATGTCAAATTCAGGGCTGTTGTGACAAGCTTTCATTCCTCACAAAAGTATCTGAGGTAAAGAGAACCAAAAACAGCTTTAACAATTTTTATTCAATAACTGATAAAACAGACAGATAAGTAACAATTTAAAAGGCCAGTCATTCAAAAGTTTTGGTAAGATGCTCATCTTTGGCATCTTCTTATCACCCAAAGTATTCATTCCTGACGGCCTCAAAAATAATTCCGTCAACCAACATTTACTGTAGGTCAATAGACAGTATGCACTACGTGGGTACACAGGAACAGGCAGGTACAATCCTTGCCCTCATGGACCGACCTTTCAATCTATGAAGAAAGGCAACAAGCAACGCTTGAAGTACAGAACACAATTCCAAGGTGCTGTTTCTATAGCACTTCTACACAGACAGACTAGCAGAGGCCTTCTGGAAGAAAGAGCAAGAACAGTTCCACATGGAAAAACGGAGGACTTCTGGGAAGATCTTGCTCAGTAGACCTCAGCAGGGATATCTGGACAACCCGAGAGGGATTCTAGAATGAAGAAACATTTTAGGTAAAAGAGGAGGAGGCCTTTCTCTCTCACACACACAGAACATCCCTGATACAGCAAGCAGAGCATGAATTACTGTCTCCATTTTAGAGAAGTAATGGATAAGTGACTTGCTCTAGGCCCCAGATGGAAAGTAACGGATTAAGAACTTGGGTTTGCTGACTCTTAGTTTAGATCTTTCCATAAATCCCCTCCTTCCGGTGGAAACTGAAAGAACAGAATCCAAGAAACAAGAAACTGAAAGGATTAACTTCAGACCCCCTACAGCTATCTATTAACCCTATCCACCTAGTAAGGTTTTATTTGCAAATTTAACAGTAACTCAGGCTAAGTGAGCAGTCATAATGGGTTTGTAAAAATTCCAGAAGCAAAAATAGCAAGAACCTACTCACTAGTGTGACTGAAGGCTCCTGTCCTGTTTATAAGGGAGGAACTCCAATACCTGAATATCCAAACGGTTGAACGAAGAATGGGGGACCAAAGAAAGACGAGGGAAAAAACCAGACATCATTAACGTTACAGCTGTTACGCAAGGTCTGTCCACTAGTAATCCTTTTTTGTTTCTTTTTCACTGTTAAATCAAAACAAGATAACTTCTTGAGCGATCATAAAAAGAACATTAGATGATGCTCCTGAATCTGTTCCACAGAAAAAGCCAAGGTTCTGTTCCGGTACAAAGATGTAATGAAACCTCAAGCTTAATAATTCAGGAAAGCAATTATGGTATCTATATAAAGCCATGTTTCTTAAAAAGCAACCAAAACCCCCTTATGCTTGTGTACAAGATACATCAAAATAAAACGAAGTTACTACTATTCACTAAACTACCCCCCCCAAATCAAATTGTTCACTAAAAAGCTCTAAGGGAAAAAATAATATTGATTAGTTTAAATTTTATCTCTACTGCTTACTTCTATTAAATATCCTCTATGGAAATGCTTAGATACAGCAAGAAACAAACCAAAAAAAGCAGGAACATTCTGGTCTCCCAATAGCTGGGTAATCAGCCTCTGAATTGATAACTATTAGAAACATCTCGGAGACGGTGCAGATGAATGAAACAGAACAGAATCCAAAAGAACTTCGGAATAGCTTCAATCTCTTCTAAATATTTTCCAGAGCTGCTAACAATTAGCAAGTGATTTATTTGCTTTTCATCTTTTCTCCCTTCTGGCACAGTCTCCAGTGGAGGGCTTAATGAGAAGTTAAATGACCAGAAGACAGGCAGTGAAGGAGATCTTGAAATGGGCATCAAATGGGCTTGTTTAACTGATAAAGACAAAGAAAAACCTAATATTTCAGAAAATTTGCCAGGAATGGAGATTATGAAGGTAACAATGAAAAAACCAAGCATAATTATAAAGTTCAAGAAAAGGCTCCAGACCTTGTAAAATCAGTTCACCTGGAAAAAAATATGACCTTTGGCCCAAATAAAATTCTTGTGGCAACAACTGGGTGATGAATCCAAAAATATAACTACTGAAAACCACTGTTTTCACCCCCCACTTAAAAGCTTCAAAGGTTAATATAAATTCTGGTAACAGATAATTAAGTTAAGAAAAAATGCTAAAGAATTTATAAAAGCCTTAAGAAAACTTCCTAAGAATTTTCTAAAGTAGCAAATCTGGAAAATGCATAATTAAACAAGTTAACACCTTCAAGAAAAACCTAAAAACCCGTGAAAGCCATTTTCCTCACTACTGCAGAATGGCAATTACAGGCTTCACGGTTATGATGAGCCAATTGAACACAAATATTCTGGGTTTATTATTTCAGGTACCGACTAAGAATTCTCTGGGGCAAAAGTTCCACTCCTATATAACAACCTGTACATTATAATACACACGCCTCCAAACTTGAATAAATAATAAAAACCTATAGCTACTGCCTTTCCAAAGTTTCCAGGTAGCTCTTTTAAAATGACTTTCTAGGGCTCACTTCAGAATGGAGCAATGTAGAGATTAGCACAGCCCTGCTCCAGGATGACATACAGGTTCCTGAAGGATTCCGTGTTATAAAAAGGAAGGAAGAAGGAAGGAAGGAAGGAAGGAAGGAAGGGAGGGAGGGAGGGAGGGAGGGAGGGAGGGAGGGAGGGAAGGAGGGAAGGAGGGAAGGAGGGAAGGAAGGAAGGAAGGAAGGAAGGAAGGAAGGAAGGAAGGAAGGAAGGAAGGAAGGAGGGAGGGAAGAAAGAGAGAGAAAGAAAGAGAGAAAGGAAGGAAGGAAGGCAATAAAATGCCTTTCTACTCTAACCTTTGTGCCTGGCATTCCAAAAAGGAGATTCAGTAAACTTCATCTATACCTACCGTCAAATTACCTTTGTATTGAATTTCTCTGTTCTTGAAATGTGGGAGTTTGAAAGTGAAATACTTTTTATAGTAACTAGTTCAGCGACATCTAAAGGACTGTTTGGGGCTAACGTTCACATACAGACTGGCACAAGTAGCCAGGCACACAGGAGAATGTGAGTGTGATCTTAGGTTATCCTTAACTGGACCTCTAAAGGAATGGATTGTTTTTTTTCCTAAAACTAATTCCTTTTTCTCTCTCTTCTCTCCACATGGTCTAGAAGAAAGGCTAAGTTGAAAATTGACCTTAATACTAAAGAGCTATCACAAATAGTCACAAAATTTTAAATTCCTCTTACACCCACTCAGTTTCTACAGGATAAAACAAGATAATGCCACCTTCCCAAAAGTAGTAATACCACTTCGGCCCAATACCAAGACACAAGTGACCCACAGGGTAACAGCCAGAACTAAGGTTCTGCAGTCTCATGCAGACCAGCACAGAGGAGAGCGAATGGGTGAAGATCTGTATCTCAGTCCTGCTCCAATTCTACTTATGACACCCTGATTAAATCACTCTTTATGCCCAGCTGCTTCTCTGCAGAAAAGGAGAAAATAAGCAAGATCATGAATAGAAAACCATTTGTAAACAGGCCAGTATTAAACAAATATGAAAATACGAGTAGCAGTATAAACAAAATTTCTGTGGTAAATTGAGAAACTTGAGAGTGTGAACGCAAGTAATGTAGACCACTGGCATGAAGACAGGACAAATATCAAAGAAAAGACGTCTTCATTTGCTTCCAGTCTCCCTTCCCCAGTGCTCCAGAAGGGAAAACTGCAGGTACAGGGGCGCATCCAGCTTTTAACAGAGACCGCCAGACACCGGAGCTCTTGACCACAGAAGGAACTTCTCGAAGGCATGACTCAGGATTATCTCCACGGTAGAGTTGCATCCAAAGAGACATGTGTATTCCATCTAAATAGACTCCACATATAAAAATCTAAGACCCCTTGAGGGATACATAGAAAGATCCACCCTAGGACTCCTTTATGTAGTAATGCTTTGGTTTCAATATAATTTATGAAAATTCAAATCATACAAACCTTAGGAATAGCATCTGTAACCGCCCTGACCCCTCAGTCCTTAATATCCATGGCATTACACAAAATGAAGTATTAGAGTGGATGATGGTTCTCAACCAAAGAGCAAGTTTTCTCACCCTACCACCCTGTAGGTAAAAAGATTTTCCTTTTCCTAGATACACACTTGTTCATTCGAAAACATCAGGCCTGTGCTTCCCCTAGCTCTTTCCTCTCCTGGAATCATTCACGTACTCGGGCACTGGTGACAGCAAGAAGGTGAACATGCCAACGGGAAATGGTAAGAGACACTTCGGCTACCCCAAACATTCTTAGCCAAACCAGGTCACCCAGGGTCTCTTTGCACCCAAACCTCACCTATCACTAAGTCCTAAAATTGGATCTATCAATTTGTTCTGTAACTGGTATAGTTGAACAGAAACTTGATAACTTCAGCAGAATATCCGAACAGGATCTGTTTCATTTCTCCCGTCCTACCCTCAGACACAGCCTCCACCACCGTGGGCCCAGCAGGTGCTTCAGAGGCTCCCCAGAACCGCGGCCATTTATCACTTCTGACACCAAGCATTAAAAATACCATGACACACACAAATCTGAGCATAAAAAACTCAGCTGCTGTCAGAGCGTGTCTCTGGGGCAGAAAAATCCCGAGGCAGGGCTCAGAAGCCCTACCGTAAGCCTCAAATTACCGCAAACGGTGGCTAATAAACACCCTCCTCCCCAGAAAACAATCATTTTCGAGCACACCTCGAGGTGTCCCCGGCCGGGCGGTGCCTCGCTGTTGCCCCGCAGACGAAGTCCCCCCACCTCGATCCGGCCCCGGCGTGGGACAGGAGATGCTCCGGGCCCGGGCAGGGGGCGCACACCGAAGCCCGACCCTGGGTCCGCCGACAACACACGTCCCCTCCCAGCGGGCCCCGGAACCCCCGCCCAAGCCCGGCCGCTCCGCTGCGGGAAGCCCGCCGTGGGCCCGTGCCAGCCCCGGAGCGCGCCGCCCGGGCTCCCCGCGGTCCCCTCAGCGCGGCCCCGCCACCGCCCGATTCACCTCAACCGCGATCCCCCTGCGGCTCCGCTCCGGCTTCTCCCCGTGCCGGGCCCTCCCGAGCCCCGGGGCCCCTAATCCCCCGGCCCGCCCCCACTCACAGCAAGGCGGCGGCGGCGGCGGCGGCCGGGCCGGGAGACACCGGCAGCCGGAGAGCGTGAGCGCAAGGACAAGCGAGCCCGCGCCCGGCGGCGGCGGCGGCAGAGGGGACGACTGATCCCGCTCCCGGAGTTGCGGCTCCAGCCGCCGGGAGCGGGAGGCGCCTCCCAGCAGAGCCCCGGCGCCACGACCGCGGGCGCCCCCTACTGACGGCGCGTGCGAGGCCAGAGGGCCGTGGGCAGGAGGAACTCCGCAGCCCGGCTGCACGGTCAGTCGGGCTCGGTCAAGGCCCCGAGCCCCAGTCCCGCCCCCGAGACCCCGCCCCAAAACTCGAGGCCCCGCCTGGAACCCGCCTCTACGTCCTGCCTCCGCCTGCAATTTGGGATCAGTCCAGTCCTCCCACAGTTTTCACTGTGCGCGTCCTCAGACCTATTCTTGTTTTCTCACGAGCCTGTGTGGTGTCCGGACCACATGCTAAGCCTAAGGGGTACAGCGGCCATCAAGATGGAAGGGGTCTTAAGTAGAGGAGAAAACAGACAAGACTCAAGGAAACAAAATCATGACAAGTTTATATGTTGTGAGATGTCTGATTAAAGGAATTAGGTGGAGAATAACGGGACGGGACCTCTGCTTTAGATGCAAAGTCAAGAAAGACCTGGACACTGGGCTTGTGGCAGAGCACCTCCTGGCCTGGCCGTCGGTGGGGGAGTCGACTCTAATAAGGTCACCTATGAGGCTTGGTGGACGAGATAGGGAAGGGCAGCCAGGCCTGAAGGGCCAACATGGGCAGCCAGATGGGAAGAAGGACAGAGCTGACTTTAGCACAAAAAAATGACCAGTACAAAGGCTCTGAGGCCGAAAGGCGCTGGCCCTACTTGAGTCTGGGCACCCGTATTGTCCTCATTTCACCAGGAAGTGAGCCAGGACTGCAAGAAGGTGGGGAATTACGTAAAAGCCTTGGAACTAATTGGTCTCCAAGAAAAGACTCTCAAAATTCCATTTGCTCCTGCTAACCAGATCTCTCTCCCCTTCCTGGTGGGACCGGATATATATATATAATTTTGCCATTTTCCCTTCACCAGGATAACCGCTGGCCTTAGAAAGTTACCTGTGTTTCATGTCTGCATGGACATGAGTTGGCTGAGGTTTAACTTTTATCAGATGATCACAGTAATATGTGATACTTGGTTTTTCTCTGAAAACTCAAATTAATAGGTTAAATAAGTGACATACACTTCATCAGCATAATAGAGCGCTACATTATCCTATTTAAAAGACTAAGTGAGTTTACAGGGAAATCTGTGAGAAAATAAGCAGAGCACAAAATGGTACACACGATACAATCCTAATTTTATTTATAGCAACATAAATATACATAGACAAATATTTTAAAGAAAATACAGCAAATCATTGGCCATAGTTCTCTAGGTAGTAGGATGAGAATGTAGTGACATCGCTTCTTAATGTTCTTCTGAATTTTCTATATTTTCTAGAATCAATATTGAATTTATAATCAGAAAACTATAAAAAATCAGAGATTTATCTTTCCCCACGAGAAAGACAATATCAAAATTATCCACCACTGAGATCCCTAGTATTTGGTGCCACTGAAAAACCCAAATCTGCCCCTGGCTTACTGGTGTCCTTCAAAGAGTCATTTCCCCTCTCAGCGTTTCTATTTCCCCAACTAAAACCTGAGTGGAGCGCAGCTGGTGCGGCTCAGTAGATTGAGTGCCTGCCTTCAAACTGAAAGATTGCTGGTTCAACCCTGACCCCTCCGTCAAGGCATATGGCTGGGTTGTGGGCCAGGTCCCCAGTTGAGGGCGCTTGAGAGGCAACCACACATTGATATTTCTCTCCCTCTCTTTCTCCCTCCCTTCCCCTCTCTCTAAAAGTAAATAAATACAATCTTAAAAAATAAAATAAAATCTTGAAAAAACAACCGAGTGGAATTAACTTTGTCAGTGATTTTCTCTTTTTTTTTTTTTTTTTTTAAGATTTTTAGAGAGAGGGAAGGGAGTGAGAAAGAGAGGGAGAGAAACATCAATGTGTGGTTGCTTCTCGCGCATCCCCCACTGAGGACCCGGCCAGCAACCTGGGCATGTGCCCTAGACTGGCATTGAACTTGTGACCTTTGGTTCGCAGGCTGGCACTCAATCCACTGAGCCACACCAGCCAGGATGTCAGTGGTTTTCACAAAACTATTCTTACATGTCTCAAAGTTTTTATTGCTACTATAAACTCTATTTTCAAATTTATATTTTATAATGTATTGATTGATGGTTACTGAAATGCGGTTGGTTTTTATATAATAATGTTGTATTTTGCAGACTTGAACTGTTTTTTAGTTCTAAGTTTATAGGCTCTCTTGAATTTTCTGTGTAAATTTTCAGAGTTTTCATTTCTTTTTCCTTGTTTTACTATACTGACTAAAATCTCCAGCACAATGTCGAATTATAGTAATGATAGTGAACATTTCTATCCTGTTCTTGACTGTTTCTAACATGCCACCATTGAATATGGTGTTTGTTGTAGGTTTTTGATAGATACCCTTTATCGAGGTACTATTATCAAGGTACTTTACTGAAGGAAGCACTATTGTGCTGTTATGAATGGGTGTCGAAATGTATCAAATGTGGGGTTTTTCACCCTAACGTAATAAATTACAATCATGGATTTTATTACATTAAAACATCAATAAATTCCTGGAATAAACCTACCTTGATGATGTATTATTTTTTCAATATAGTGGTGCATGCTGTTTGCTAATATTTTACTTAGGGTTTTTGTGTCCATACTTATGAATGCAATATGTTTACTACTTTCCACTCTTATTCTCTCCGTGTCTGGTTTTACTGTCGAAGTTACATAACTCTCATAAAATAAATTAAGAAATGGTGTCTCTTCACTAGAGCAGCTTCTGTAAGACTTGGATTTTCTGTAGTTTGGATTTCCTATAGGTTTCTCCTGTAAAACATCTTGGTTTAGAGCTTGGGAGTGAAAAGCATTTACACAGACACCTCAACCCACAACATTCAGTCTGGCCTCAGGGCCCACCTCTCCACCTAAACAGCTTTTGTGGGGCCACCAGGAATCTTGTTGGTGAATCCAAAAGAACCCCCTCAGATTTCCCCCTCTCAGGCTTCCCTGGGTGATACGTTGACCACACCCTCTGATAGACATCCTCTTCGGAGCCCTATTCTGGTTTTCCTCCTTCCTCTGCAGGGCCTCCTCTCACTCCTGGAGACACTCCTCCTCCCGCTTTACCCACCCCTCACGCCCAGGCTTCTGGCCAAGGCCATTGTCTCTGCTCTGACTCCTCCTCCCTGTGGGCTGGCTCAGGCACCTTTGTGGATTCCATTATTGTCTCTAAGCCAAACGGTTCCCAAACCCATACCTTCAGCCTAGGCCTCTCTCCTTGATTCCCAGCCTACAGATGCTGCACATCCTACAGCCCCAACGATGTGCTTTTACCCTCTGGGTTAGTCCTCTACTGCCACATAAATTACCCAAAACATTAGGGCTTAAAACAGCAAACGTTTCTCATCTCACAGTTTCTGCGAGTCAAGAATTTGCAAGCGGATTGGGTAGGCAGCAGATCTTGCAGTCTAGATGCAGTCTGCAGCCCGCTGTAGGCTTGGCTGGACTGGAAGATTCGCATCTAAGCTCGCTCATGTAGTTTCTAGCAGGAACAGTAGGTCCCTTCATGTGCGCCTCTCCTGACAACATGGCAGCTGGCATTCCCCAAAGTGAGTGATTAACTGAAAACAAGAAGCCACAAGGTTTTTCTAACCTTGAGAGTGACATACCCATAGTCTCGTGGTCTCAGAGACCAGCCCCATTACAGCTTGAGGGTCACCACACAAGAGCATGAATACCAGGAGGTAAGGATCATTGGGGTTATCTTGGAGGTTTCCCACCACAACCTCATAACAACTCTGAGTGCAGACTACCCACATATCCCAGGTACAGATCAGAAAACTAAGGCAAAGACAGGTGAAGTCATTGCTCAAGGCCACAAAGCCAAGTGTCAGGGGACAGCTTTGATCGCAGCTCTGCCCAGCTCCCTGCATCTTCTCTGCCTTTACAGTCCATCCTCCGATGCCTCACCACCAGCCCCCTCCCCTTCAACATGTGCAAACCTAAACCCTCTCACCTCACCACCCCCAAACCTTCCAAGTCCCCAGCTCAGCTCAGCAAATGGTACCACCATCCTCCCATCTGTCCAGCCCAGAAACTTTGAGTCATGGCTGCTCCTCCCACCCTTGCTTCCCAGTGCCAGATACCCCAGCCTTGCCAAGTCTTCCTCCTCAGTGCAGCCTGGGCCCACCACTCCTTCTCCCTCCATCTCCACCACCATCGCTCTGGGCCAAGCCACCCATTTGTCCATCCTGGACATCTGTAGTAGCCCCTCCCTAGCCTCCCTCATTCTCTCTGCCCCCACACTGTCCATCTGCCCTCCTCTCTCCAGTATGAGTCACCTTTTAAAACACAGAGCTGGTGTGTCACCCTGCCTGCTTTAAACTCCTTCCATGGCTCCTACTGCCTTCAGGATCCAGCCCAAACTCCCTCCAGTGTGATCTGGCCCCTGCCCCCTTGTCCAGCCTCCTTCTCTGCCCTTTTTCTCTCTCTGGGGGCCCCAGTCCCTTTGGCCACATTTTGGTGTCTAGGACCCACTGCAATTTTTTTTTCATTTTCAGGGCCTGTGCTACACTATCCCTTAGCCCGGAACTCTCTTCCCCAAGCTCTCAGCGTGCCTGTCTCCCTCTCCTTCAGCACATTGTCACCTACTCAGAGAGGCCTTTCCTGACCTCCCAGCCAGGCTGATGTCCCCAGCTACAACTTCCACAGTGCCTGTCCTTCGCTGTCCTCACCTCACTGCCCCTCAGCTGAACTGTGAGATCCCTGAGAGCAGAAGCTGAGTCTGCCTGGACAACAACAGCGCCCTCGAACTTCAGTGAGCCTGACACTGAGCACACACTCAACAACGATATGACAGTTGGGTGCATTTGCTCCACTCCCTCCCTTCCCTCTTGCACTCCATACTCCAGCCATTGGACAATATTCAGTTCCGTCAGTGAAGTGCATGATCCCTCACCTCCAGGTCTTTGCACATGCTGTTCCTTCTGCAGGAATACCTTTCCCTCCCATCTCACTATTTATTCAGCTAATTCTTATATATTCATCAGGAACTAGGGTTACCAGACTTAGCAAATAAAAATACAGGACACTCAGTTAATATTGAATTTCAGATAAACAACAAATAATATTTTTAATGTATCTTACAAACATTGCATTAAATAGAAGCGTCCTGTATTATTTTTGGCAATCCTAGTAAGGAACCAGCACCAGTTCAGCCCTCCTTTCTAAGACAGCTCCCTGGCTTCTCCTCCTACCCCCTTAGCTCTGCCCACCCCCATGCCCAGGCTCCCAAAGCACCCCCTGCTTGCTCCTACTCAGCATGAACGTTCACTGTGTTTTGAAATTGTTTATTACCAACTAGAATATGACTTCCTTGACAGAGGAAACTGTGTCTCAGTCTTCATCCAGAGTGTCTCTTTTCACCTGGGACAACCCTGGCCACAGGAAATGGTCAATAGGTTTACTGAGCAGAGAAGTGAAAGAGCACCAAAGAGAAAAAAGTAAACAAGCTGGGGAAAGGAACTAACAAATGAAACTCAGTCCAGAAAATGGGATGAATCTCTTGGATGATTACCCGCAGTTGTGAGCTCCCCTTCCTACCGCAACCCTCCCCACCCCCACCACCTGCCTCGTTTTTTGCCACTTAGTGCCCTGCTGCAACACCCCCTCCACCACCACCACCCCAGCTTCAGGGAGTCTTAGGATTGTTAGAACAGGAATGCAAAAGGAAGCAGTCTGTGTCCCTTTAGGGGGTTTTCCAAAACAGCCTCTTGAGTATTCAAAGGAGAGGCCCTGTGGGGAGCAGGGTGGGAGCTGTGGAATGGAGGCTGTGAGGATCCCCTGTGTAGGGAGGTGCCCCCAAAGGTTTGGGGGTGCAGCCTCACGACTCAGAGAACTATCAGAGTTTAAGCACCTGGGGGCCAAACGTACACTCAGCCTACCTGTAGCCATCCAATTACCTCCCATGATCTCAAGTTGGGGATGGTGCCTAGGGACCCCAGAAGGTAAAGGACCCTAAAGCAGCTAACTGCATAGATTATCTGGACCCAAGACTGCTGAGCTCCTTCCAACTCCCCTTCCTGGAGTATTCCGAATAGCCAAGGAACTGACCAATGGAGAGACCCACTCCTTCTGCCTCACTTGGCGGTGGGTTCCGTCTCTTCTGTGGGTGTTTCTCCCTTTCTCCATTTCAGTCCCCTTTGGCCCTTGCACCACTGATTCACCAAGCAGAAGGTCTCTTAAATCTGATAAAAAGGCGTTCTTTAGCCTTTTACTCACTGGCTGCCCTGCCTGGGAAATACATTGCTAACCCGTCTCCGCACTTTCTCCCCTGGGGACCAGCCCCAGTCCCTCTGCACACTTACCCCAGCCTCTGGCACAAGTGACCCTTGCAGCCGGCCGTCTCCAGTGCCTCCCCCGCGTCCAGCCGTGGAGACGCTTTGGTAGGTTTGACGAGAGCACTTTTCCTTTTTATAAGGTTTTTAATTGCCTATTATTTTTGGTCTCCTCTTTAATCAGCTTCCAGAACTCTGCTGGAAGCTACAGAACTAGTGGGAGGAATCTGGTTCTCACCAGGGTGGAGAGGGAGGCCCTGTGGTTGTCCTCGGATGTCATCATCCCCTTCACCATTATGACTCTGTAATCAAAGAGAATGGATCTGACATTAGACCAGGAATCAGCAGCTCTGGCTTCTGTCCTTAGTCCCATGAGTGTCTCTATGTGCCACATCTGAGAAGTCACAGGCCTTGACAATCCTTATATGTCAAGAGGGAATAAAGCTGTCTGGCCATAGCACGGCCAGCTGGCATGCAGGAGGCAAGACAGCACCAGATTCTGTGTTCTCATTCTCCCTGACGGCTCAGTGCTCTAAACGCTTGGAAATAACATTTTAGTGTTGGTTGTCCTGTCCTGTTCCTACCCCAGACTACTTCATCCGCATGTGTTTGCTGGTTTAGCTAGAGCCAAATTCACCTGTAAAGACAGCACAGCTCCTGCTCTCCTGTCCTGTCCCTCCTAGGCTGAGTCTCTCTAGGTCCAAGGCTGCTCTTTGGACCAAGATGCTCACACACCTTCCTGCAGGATGCCCACCTAACCTGTCTCCCCACTTTCTCCCCTGGGGACCAGCCCCAGTTCCTCTGTACACTTACCCCAGCCTCTGGCACAAGTGACCCTTGCAGCCGGCAGTCTCCAGTGCCTCCCCCACGTCCAGCCGTGGAGACGCTTCGCTAGGTAGGAGACGCTGCACCTAGTGAGGGAGCACCCATGCATCACCCCCCGACCCAAATGCATCACTGTTTTTTTATCCTCACCTTTTTCATTGCTTTTTTAGAGACAGAGGAAGGGAGAGAGAGAAACATCGATATCAGAGAAAATCATCAATCAGTTGCCCCTTATTTCCCCCCTTTACAGGGCCAGACCGGGGAATGAACCCGCAACCTAGGTATGTGCCTTGTCCGGAATCAAACCTGCAACCTTTTGGTTAGGACAACACTCCAACCAAGTCACACAGCTGGGACAATTTTGTCAAGGAGTTTGTGAACCCCTGAAATATGGTTGTATTAATTTAGTGAGCTCCTATGTTTTACACAGGTACAAATAACAATAAGTGTAAAGCTGTCTTAGTACGGGATGTTATTGTTCCAGGAGCTTCTGAAATTAAAGGTATGATGAAAAGGTAGGAACATTATTTTAAACCTATTATAACGTCCCTTGGGTTTTGTGGTGATAGTGGGAGTTCAACACCTCTGGCTAACAGTGGATCCACTGTTATCCTGGCAAAAAAAAGGAGAGAGTACCATGTAGAGGAGTAACTATAGTAACCTCGTGAAGAGCCATGATTCATGATTCAGAATTCTGTTGCACATGTCACTGATTTCCAGGTCCCGAGACACAGCAAAATGCACAGGGTCAGACTCCTGCTCACCCTCTGGCTCTGTCACTCGCCAGCAGTGGGGGCTTGGGCCCACACGACTGCCCCCGACTCAGTTTTCTCAACTGTAAAGTGGAATAAAACAGCTCCTTGGCAAGGTTCTTGTGACAATGAAATGAGGTCATGAAAAAGTAATAATGCGGTGCCTGGCAGGAAGTTGGCACACAATAAATTGGTGGCTCTTATTATAATAACTAATTGCTATACCGCTGATTTGAAAGATAAATATAGAATTGAAACTGGCAGAAAGCAGGAGGGCCAGGCTGAGAGAGAGGGGACTTTTCGAGGCTGACGATTTGATTGTTCCACCAAGGCTTCTTAAGACATCCACTTATTTGGGTTGCAAGGTGAATACTGTCCACGTTGATAATTGCTATGAATAGTTAAGGAACAATGGTGTCCACGGACATTCTTCCAGCACTTGTGTGCTCAGCTAAATATATCTGCTTATGACCCTTTCTGTACTGACGCGCAAAACCTAAACCCCTACAACACGAAATTAAGTCGGCAAGGTGACATAATTATACAAAATAATAAACAGGAAAGTCATAAATTGTTATTACATGGGAAGAAATGATATACCCATTGGCTGTGTTTTCTTTCTGTAAATTTTGTTACTGGCATGTAATGTTCATACAGAATTGTGCACGAAGCGTAAACAAACAGCTGGAGGAATTTTCGCAAACAGAACACGCCCTGGTAACCGGCACCAGACCCAACGGCAGAACACCGCCAGGACTCCAGAGGCCCCCTCGTGCCCACCGCCTGGGTGAGGCCTTCTTTTTCCTTTTCTTCTCCTCTTCCTCCTCCTTCTTCTTTGAGATATAATTTACAAACCATAAAATGTGTCCATTTAAGTGTACAGTTTGGTGAATTTCCCTAAGTTCATACAGTGATGCAACCATCGCTACCACACAGTTTCAGATGTTTCCATCACTCCGAAAAGTTCCCTAGTGCTGTTCAAGGTCAATCTCCACTTCCGTTTCTAGACTCAGCCAACTAATGATCTGCTTTCTCTCTCTAGAGTTTTGCTTTTACTAAAAGGTTCATATAAGTAAAAGCATACAAGAATAAAAATACAATAATAGTCTTTTATGTTATGACTGGTTTTTTATCATAAAATATGTAGATATGAATATGACCAGATTAGAGTTTCCCAAGTGTGACACATAAAATCACTTTAGATGGCTTATAGTCTATTTCTGATATCTTAATTTATATTTATTCTAAGATACATGAAAAGAACTAGCACATTAAGTCCCTGATGTCACAGATCTTATTGCTTAGATCTAGAATAGGCTTAAAAACTAATCCATTTACAAAGCATATTAGTAATAACACAGTGCACAGATAACCCAGAAAATGTAAAGGTGGATGAAAATGATTAAAGCCGGTGAAATAGTGCCCTGATTATTAAAGAGAAATTAGCCCTGGCTGGGTAGCTCTGTTGGTTAGAGCCTCGTCCCGATACGCCAAAGTTGTGTGTTTGATCCCCGGTCAGAGCACATACGAGGGACAACCAATGAATGAATAAATAAATGGAACAACAATTTGATGTTTCTCTCTCCCTCTCCCCCTCTCTTTCTCCCTTCCTCTCTAAAATCAACAAATAAATTTTATAAAATAAGAAAGAAAAATTACTTCTGTGAGTCCTGAAATTCTCTGCATCTCCATCAATATGTAGCCTTTTAAAAACAATATTCAGACTTCTGAGGCCATTCAGGTGTTTTATTGACCATTTCAACACTTTTTTATGGAGTACCTTCTATGTCTAGGTGCCACATAAATGGTCATTGAGAGATTCTAGGCAAACTGCTTTTTGTATTTACGTCATAAATACGGAAAGGAATTCCATTTGAAAGGAATTTGATGACTTAAACACAGTGACTCGCAGGATTATGTGGGTTTTTATGTGCTCATAGGCAGCGGTTGCCGCAGAGGTTCTGGGCTGACAAGAAGAACCGGAATCCAGGGCCGGGAGAAAAGGTGTGTTTGGATGGTACTCAAGGGAGGGGGAAATTTAGGCAAAGGAGCAGTGAGGTTGGTCAAGTAACAACGAAGGAACAGAAAACAGCATGTTTCAGGGGCAGTGAGTTTACCCTGCTGACTAGCACAGGGTTGAGGAGGGTAAAGCGCTGGGGACGGGACTAGAAGGGCTGATCCAGGTGTTAGCCAACCACTCACAACAACTGTGAGCAACATCATAGGCACCAGGAACGTAGGCAGAATGTTCAGGCTGCCTCACTCCCTTGTAGAAGGTGCAAAGAATGGGTGGGTGGATGATGGAAGGCAGGAACGGATGGTTGGTCACCCGGATGGTCACCTGCTGTATGTATATATCCCACATCCATCCCGGTAGTCTAAGACCTAAAATCAAAGTTCAGTATTATGGGCTGTCTTGACATCAGATAAAATTGAAGGTTTTCAAATAGTCTGACCACAAGTCACCATCCCATCCTGTTCCTGTGAATAAGATCCCCTAGCTAAACAATGCTTCTTGTCACAGGGACCGGCCACAGTTCCCGCTTACCCCTGAAAAGTGGACTTGTCCCTGCCAGCCCTCAAATTATTCCAACAAACCAATCACATCCTCCTGCAGGATCTAAAGGGCACCTCACCCTTTTAATGCTACAAACACTCTTCCCAAGTGTAACTCCCGTGTTGTTCTGTGTGGTTCATGGTGTATTTCTCCTCCAAACTGTGAATATAGGTGACTAATAAACTACGACTGTCGCTCTCCTCTGTCCAGTGTCACATGTCTTGTGTTTGGTCATCCCCATTACCCTAGGGTGGGATTCCATTCCTCCCTAACAGGGTGAAGAGGGGATGATCAAAATAATCCTCCCCATGCTCCTTGGCTAATGAAACCTGGATTCATTCGAGGAGCCCTCCTCCCCAACGTGACCTAGGAAGCAATCACTCCCCCCTAGCTCAGAGATGCAACCCAGTTCTGCCCATGGATATGCAAGAATATATCTGACAAGAGGTTTCTGGGAAGGGTTTCCTGGCTCCTCAGAAGGGGACGCTGGAATAAAATGCTGTGTCTAGACATGATGCCCTTACTTGCTGCTCCAGTTAACCTGTAATTGTGAGTAGATACAGACCCCTCAGGAGGAGTCTGAGAAAGAGCTGGAAAACCTGGGTCCTTACCACCACCAGTGAATCAACCCTCGCACCTCTGGACAATGTATTTTCTTATTTATGCCAGTTGGGCCAGCATTTTCTCTTCCTTGCAACTGAAAACATTCTATGGATACATCATCTTTAAGCTACTGGTAAACATGAGTTCTTAAATCTATCCAAATGGATGGCATCCTTTACTTAAAGAGTTTTCCAAAAGACCTTAAGTTTAAAGTTCAAACTGATAGAATATGCTGATAAGATTGATTTAATTAAAGAGCAGAAATAGACATTGAGTGCCTACTATATACAATGTGTCCTCTCGTTTTATGAGTATTTTCTGGAGACTCAGAGAGGTGTGTGTCCAGCCCACAGCATACAAACAGCAAGAGCCAGAGCCAGATATAATAGCCGGGCACAACTGTCTTGCCAGAGTCCCGCCGGACATCCCATCCTGAATGAGTTTGGCTGGGAGCGGGAAGCCAAGAAAAAGGAAGATTTGAAGAGGTCTCGGTAGGTAATTTTTAAAAAGGAGAACTAGAAGGGTTTTTCTTATTTTTTTAGAGAAGTTGATTACACCAGCAACCTCTTACTTTTTCTGCCATCTCTGAGCCAGATACAAAAGTATTTGAAAATGCAAAATCGCTTGTGAGATGTACAATCAATCAGTCTACAAATATTTATTGAACTCATAATATGGGCCCAGCAGCTGGAGTAACTGCTGGGGGCTGTTTTGTAGTCCCACTGAGAGAAAGGCCAGACCATGGCACAAAAGCTGTAAAAAGAGAAGTTTTAAATGCCACTCTAGGCTTACAGGTCTGGTTTTTTGTTTGTTTGTTTGTTTGTTTAAGCATCTAAAATGCAGTCCAACGCTGCTGATGAGTGAAGATTTAAATTACTGTCAGGAAGACTGAGATTCAAATCCTGGCTTTCCCACTCTTTGCTTTATGACCTCGAGCAAGTTTCTTATCTCACTGAGCCTCAGCTTCCTGATCTGTGACGTGGAAATAATAATACTACCTAATTCAAAGGCAGCTGTGGTCGTTAAATCAGATAATGCCAGGTTCAGATTGTACTCGATAGATATTAGAGTAGTGGAGTATATTACTTTTCCCTTATTTTATTATTCCTTTTGAAAAAGTAGATGCCTATAACCTCCCACGATGAAACAGAGCTGGAGTAAAAGGGGGAGCTGGCTGCTGGCCTGGATCATGTTGGTGTTAATCCACACTGTTGGTTCTTCCTGTATTTTCCTTTCTCCCTTCCTACATTCAAGAAAGAAGCTGATTTGGGAATACTGCCTGGAGTCTAGAAATCTGAAATGTGCATTTAGCCACTGGGACAACCTCAGAAAGATTCCCAGGGCCCCGTAATGGCAGAAAAACAGCAGAGGACCCTGGAGACAAAGGGGCCACGTGGGCAGGGCCAGCAGATCCCTTGGCCAACCATGTGACTGACGACCCAGAGCCAGAATCATCCACTCCCTCACTTTGGTTTTGCTTAACCCCCCAGACCTGTGTGATACTCAGTGTGTGTGTGTGCACGCGTGCACACACACACATTGCTAAAGAACACAGTGTGTGCACAGAAAACTGCAGTTAGAGGATTTAACCAGCTCAGCCAGTTACCGGGCAGAGGCCTGCGCTCAGAGTGAAGTTCTAGGAAAGAAAGATTTATTTCTTGTCCACCTGAATCGTGGACTGAGATTCACGGCAGCTACGGTAAGAATTCAAAGTTGCTGTTCCTGGGAGATTGGGGTGGATACAAGGCTCACATATTCCAGCAAGAACAGAAAAGAAGGTAAACCTGTAGTCGTCAGCCCAGGCCCACGATGGGGAGGAGAGCATGCTGGTGGCAATCGTCCAGAGGCCTTTGGTCTGGGCTTGGGCACAAATGAGAAAGCAAATGAGGAAGCGGAGGGACAGATTTAACACACCTGGCAGAAAACTTTCCCACCCAATTCTTGGTAAATCCAGAAATGTGTGTTTGTGACTAGAGTTTAGCAACTAACTGTTATGTTGCAACACCTTTCCGGTTTGGAGTGCTTAAGGCATAAGGCTGTGAATTTGTAGATTTGACACCACAGCCTTCTGTGCAAACAGCTGACTCTCTGCCCCTGCAGGGGGTGAGAAGCCAGCTCAGGTTTCACTATCAGCCCCCAAGCCCTGCTGTGAATTCCAGTTCTTTCTCCGAAGCAAATTGAACTACTAAATCTCTTTAAATCAGTGCTGACAGCTTAAACTCAAGTTTTGGAAGCTTCAGGCCAAAGAGGAGGCCCCCTGCTCCAGCGCTGGGCCATGAAAAGTGAGCTGGCTCCGACTCCAGTGAACCAGAGCTTAGATTTTACTATTTTCATCACCTTAACATTTACATTCTGAGAGCCTGGGGAAATGGATCTTTGAGACACAGAACATTAACCTTTGCTACAGCAAAGTCTTGGCTGTCTTCAAGGGCCTATCAAAAAAACGTACTCCTCATTTCCATTCTAGCCTGGAGTCTATTGGAAAGGTCAGAACATGGGGGAAGCTCTGGTAGCAGAATGAAATCTCAGGAAATCTTCAAGCTGAGAGGGACTGCGGCCACCATCTAAATCCACTCTGTCATTTTACGCACGAATAAACTCAGGCTGGAAAAAAATTAGGAGAATCTTGCAGTCACATTGCTAGGTGGTCGATAAACTGTGACTGGAATCCATGTTACCTGACTGTCAATCATTCAGTATAATGAACATCTGTTGGTTACTATTCAGAGACCTCTGTGGTTGTGCAGGTCTTAGTGTCACCAGAAAGGACCGGGACCGGAGCAGGTCTGCCTTGGGCCAGTCAGTTGGGTGTGGGTTCTTGACTTTGTGCAGAAAAGATTTCACAAGTCCAGGTGATGTTGAGTGTATGTTTATTAAAGCTGAGGGCAGGAAGCAAAGGACAGACTTAGGGCAGAAGAAGCAACAGCAGAGAGCCTAGGTGGTGCTCTGCTTTGTTCTTTAGAAGCATTACAGGAAAGGAATGAGCCACGGAGGGCTGCTGTTAGCTCACTGAAAGGCCAGAGAAAAGGGGGCCTTGAAGAAGGGCTCAGGGACAAGCTTCCTGTTGCACCCCTGGTTGCAAGTCTCATAGGGGCCCTCAGAGTTCAGGAGAAAAAAGTAAAGATGCATGCCTGAGAGGGAAGGAAGGCGTGGGCCTGTTCTAGAGAGAGCTGGGTCTTTTTTAAACTTTTTTTTTTTATTCTCACCAGAGGACATTTTTTTTTTTTTTCATTGCTTTTAGAAAGAGAAAGGGAGCGAGGAAAGGAGAGAAACATC
Organism: Desmodus rotundus; assembly: GCF_022682495.2. Classification (NCBI taxonomy): domain Eukaryota; kingdom Metazoa; phylum Chordata; class Mammalia; order Chiroptera; family Phyllostomidae; genus Desmodus; species Desmodus rotundus. Next base: position 84,961,751 of record NC_071394.1, read on the forward strand.
AATGCTTCTGCAAGAAGCACTGCTGGGACTGGGGACCAAACATGAAACCTAGGTGCGTGCCCATGATAGAGGAACTCAAGCCTTAAAGATTTTAGCCTTAGTTGATAGGCTTGAGTGAGGAATGCACGTGGAAAGCGTCATTCCAGGAACAGGAATGCGTGACCTACGTGACTCCAGGAGATCAAGGAGCAATTCAACCTTTGTGCCCCAGCTCTGCAATGGGGTGGTATCTGAGTTATTGATCAACAGATAAAGAAATACTAGGAAAATCACCCCTCGATTGCAATTCTTACCTGATTAATTTTTTTCCAAACCCCCTACCTACCTTTTCTTCTTATAAAAAGGTCAGCTTGAGATGAGACGTTAAAACAGCTCCTGAGGGTACATAATCTGCTGTCTTCTCGGATCGCTGGCAGCTGAATAAAACGCCCATAAAGATTCAATCCTTGTCTCTATTTATTGGCTCTTGTACTGACAGGCAGCACAAACACTGACTTTTCTGCTTTACCCCTGACCAGGAATCAAACACGAAAACTTTGGGTTACTGGCGACATCCAAACGACTAAGCCATACCGGCCAAGGCTGGGTCTTCGTCTTGAGGGTTCTTATCTGTTTTCTAGAGGCCAGGAATTGTAGGGGAGGTCTTAGGGGAGCATCTTAATAGAGTATTTATCAGCTTTATGCTGATGTACCAAAGTGCGATTTATTCCCCTGACCTTATCAGTCCTTGGGTGTGGTTGGCACAAATGGCACTAACTGAATTTGTTACCTACTTCCCTGAGTAGGTGATTTAAGCTATTTTCTCTCTGGCTGAGGAGGAGAAGTAAAAACCATTTACTCTTATTGTCCTTGGTTAGGGAAGATAGGATTTTGCAACTTACTAGATGGCTGTAAATTTCTTGGGCATTTAACTATCTGTCTCAGTTTCCTTATTCCACTTGTCCTGGCTTACTAACCTGTCTCAATAGTGGGGAACAGGGCCCCAACTTCCCCTAATGAAGTGAGAGATGCCTCAAATCTCTCTCCCTACTTCCTGAAAGCAGAGATGTAACCAAGAGCTAAGCCAATAGGACATTCTCATCCAGCCGTGCTGTAACATCCTACCTGCCCACGGTCACGATGCTGGTTTTGCCTTAGTAACAGGCTACTCTGACCAGAGCCACTTGTCCTAATGATAAATTAACCTGGTGACCAGGTCCCTCAGTAACCAATTTGCATAATGAACAGTTTGCCTAAGATTCAGGACTCACTTGAGTATTTCTGCATTTGACTGCCATATTCTTTTTTTTTTTTTGACCACCTTTTTGGCATTTTTACAGATTTAAAAAATTAATTTCCAATCTCTCCACACCATGTCCCTCTTCTTTCTTGAAGCATGAATAAAAATTTTATTCTCTAAAAAACAAAAACAAAAAAAAATTTCCTCTATGAGTTTTTTCCCCTGCTAAATTTTGTATTTTTGATTAGGTATTTATGAAATGGGCCACCTTTTACAAACAATGAAATTGCTTTTACTGTGGTGGTCATCTTTTAATAATATGTGAACTTTGAACACTGTCAGGGACTTTGTTTGCGAGTTTGTATAAAGACCGTTTCTTCAGGCAATGCCTTCGGCAACTCCCGGATGTGTCTCTTGCCTCAGCAGTGTTTGGAGGGAACAGACCAGGGACACCCCTTCTTCCAGCCGCCCACCAACCTCCTTTCCAGGTGCCTCCTTCGGAACCATGGCAGCCATCTGAGACCAGCGAACACCAGTTTTGAGTTTAACTCTTTATTGGTTAGTGACCACGAGCTCTCCAATCCATCAGCATTATTCCACCGAGGTTGAGGTCACTGTCAACTGCCTGGTCAAGCCGCCTCTGCGGGCCTCCTACACTTACCCCTCTCTGGGTGTCTATTTTGACTGCAACGATGTGGCTCTGGAGGGCATGGGCCACTTCTTCCTTGAGTTGGCTGAGGAGAAGCTTGAGGCATCAAGTGGCTCTTGAAGATGCAAAACCAGCCCGGTGGCCACACTTCTTCCAGGACCTGCTGAGGCCTTCCTAAGATGTACGGGGTAACTCTCGGGCCGCCATGGAAGCCATTCTGGTCATGGAGAAGAAGGCCTCGAATAGGCCCTTGTGGATCTGTGTGACCTGGATTCTACCCACACACTCATCTCTGTGACTTCCTGGAGAACCAGTCTTGGATGAGGAGGTTAAACTCATCAAGAAGATCAGTGACCACCTGACTAACCTCTGGAGCCTGGCCCGCCCCCAGATGGCAGTGGGCAAGTACCTCTTCCAAAGTCTCACTCTCTAGCAGGATGAGCCTTTGGAGCCTGGAGGCCTTTGAGGGGCCTCTCTGCCTCCCTCTGGTGTCTGGCTTCTGTCTGAGCCTCTCCCTGCAACCACTAGGCATCCTTTTAACCACCCTGGAGCCCTCTTCCATGCCTTGGACCAAATGGAAACAAAAGCTTTTTGCAGAAAATAGAAAGACCTTTCTTCAAAGTTGCATATTTACAGCAAGAGATACTTATTTACTTTGAAAGTTTTAAGCACAAAATGTAATGCCCTTGGTCAGCAACTGACCTGAATTTAAGAATGGGATGAGACTAGCACAGCTGACAATCAATGCTAATTAATGTCTGACTATAATGAATTAGAATATACTAGACCAAAAGTGTAGTACTGGGTTCATATTCCATTCAAATCCACAAAGAAATATAGAATTTGACTATAATAATAAAAAAAAATAATGTTTCTTGAAGGCCACCACGCCAAAGTCTGGGCTGAACACCATACTTAGATTTTCTCTTTTAATTGCACTCCGTGAGTGCAGGGCCTCCTGTGCTCACTACAGTATCCTCAGCCGGCCCATAGTACACCCTCTATAACTACCTGCAGGATAGCTGAATGGCCCCGTTAACTGGTACCGTTGCTATCTATCACCTCAAATGCACAAGTGAGGAAATTCAGGCTCAGGAGTTGTTACTTGTCCACGGACATCAGGTAGGGCAACATGTCCATGAGCCTGGAGCCTGCACTCCTAACACAGGGGAGAGTGACCTCACCCTGTACTCTAATAACTAAACTGGGTGGAGCGGTGGGGAATGGACAGACATATTCAAGACAGTTTCAAAGATGTTTAGTGCTGGGATCCTGGGGATGGGTGTGCAGGAACAGAGGTCCCTGGGAGGGGATGGTTCTGAAATGACTGAGTTCTCTAAATGACTGTTATTGGGGCCAGAACATTAGAGAAATAAGCCCAACCTTCACAGAAACACTTGGGACAGAACACACCCAGGCGGACACCCGAGCGGCCTGTGCAATGTGTTGTAGCATTCCAACAAGAGATTAGCTTCATGGTGAGGGAAAAGTATTTCTGAAAACCTGAGACATACACATGGGGCCTTGTGGACCAGCAAAGAGATTAGTCTTGACCTCCCTTTTTTCCTTTATCTAATGTATATTCAATTTGTCTTCTCCAGAAATTAAAAGTGTCTCAGATTCTCATGTGCCTCTGGCCTAGTGCCATTGTGCTAACAGCAGTCAACATTTTACATAAAAAGAAAACTGTGGTTGGGAATGTAAAATGGTACAGCACTCTGAAAAACAATTTGGCAGTTTCTTTAAAAACTAAGCATACACTTATCCTACAACCCAGCAATCACAGTGCTGGGCATTTATCCCAGAGAAATGAAAACAGTGTTCCTACAAAAACCTGTATGTGGTTGTTCATAGCAGCTTTATAGCCCCAAACTGGAAACAACCAGAGCCCTGTAGCAGGTGAATGATGAAACAAACTGCGGGGCATGCGTACCACGGAACGCTGTCCAAAGATGAAAAGGAACAAACTATTGGTACAGGCAACAATCTGGATGGACCTCAAGGGCATTATGCTAAGTGGAAAAAAACCAATCTCATGCTGTGTGATTCCACTTATATAATATTCTCAAAATAACAAAATTATAGGGATGGAGAGCTGGCTGGTGGTTGCCAGGGGGCAGGGATGGTGGGAGGAAGGTGGATGTGACTATGTAACAGGGCAGCACCCGAGTCTCTGATGATGAACAGTTCTGTATCTTGATTGCAGTGGTCACTCAGTTCCACACAGGTGATCGAACAGCACACACAGGCACGGACCAATGTCAATGTCCTGGTGTTGGTATTGAACTAGAGTTCCCTGAGCTGTGACTATTGGGGGAAACTGGATGAAGGATACAAGGGTCTTCTCTGTACTATCTTTGCAACTTCCTATGAATATATAATTATTTCAAAATAGAAAATTAGAAAAAATCATTCCTGAAAGCATCACCTGATTTCTCAAATGTCCCTTCATAACCATTCTGCAGAAATTCTAATAAGGCAGAAAGATGGATATGCCTCCGATATGCAGAAAGCTTCTTTATTCCTTTTATAGCTTCTTAATATTCCCTTTCATGGCTGTACCACATGCATTTTTTAGTCCAGACCCTTACCCATGAAAATTTAGGTTACTTCCATTTTTTCTATTATGAAAAATTATTATAAATATTATTATAAATAGTTACCATGAATCATCTTATTTCACCCATCACTTTTCAGACTATGTTTGAAGTAAAAATTACTTCAAGTGACAAAACTATTTAATTAAGAACTACGTTATATTCTATATTTATGGTGTATATTAAGCCATGTACACCACAGAAAATTTTTTTTCAAAGAGCCTCATTTCTTTAAGTAGATATTTATATAATTATTTTATTCCTTTTTTACATACACATTCTTTACACCAGAAAAGTTTCAGTTTACTTAGTGTATATATTCAACATTAATAAAACAGATTTTCTATATGATTAATTTAAACTAGTCATGTATTTATTGGTGTTGGTTAAATTTTTTTTTAAGTTACACACTCATTATTATAATACAGTTCATTTTTATACAGATCCAGAGATAACGTGGTAAAATCTTGTCTCCCTAAGTGTAGCTACACACAATGAATAAGCTTGGTGTTATTAATTCTGAAACATCTCCAACCCCCATATTATAAATGGGCTCTAACGTATTAAACAACATGGATTTTCCTTTAGTTAAAAAAAAAAAGTTAAATCAGGCAATCAGCATCAAAATATTTGGGATAATATGAAATGGTATGCCTGGAAATGGGGCGTTTTATTCAACCTCTAAAAGTAAAAGTTCACCGTACAGCACGTGGGTGAAGATTTCTGGACAACCTTTTGTCTTCTAGCCTTTGCTGCTGCGAAGCCAAATGTGGGCTCTGAGTCTGCGTTTTGCAACCCACGAAAAATGTGGCTAAGGCCAAAGAACATTAGCACTTATACTTCGGAGGCCTCGATTCCACCCGCCCCTCCCCAGAGTCACGTGGTGACAGCACTGACACAGTGGTTTCTGCGCCTCCGCAGTTTGCTGGAGCCAGTCAAGTGGAGCGAGCGCTCTCTAGGGGCCAGCTACGGGAGCAAAATCGTCCGGACGCCTGGGAAAGGAACTGTGGGGATTAACCTGGACGGCCTTTTCTAAACAGCTATGCTTCTAAAGCTTCCCAAAACTAAATTATATCAATGTGGAACCAAAAACAACCTAACGGATCCGCTGTTAGTGCGTGCGAGTGCATGCATGCAGACACACCCATAGAATACAGTATCTCTGTAAGGAGAAGCAGGGAACTAGTAAAGTTGGGAGGAGAATGTCACAGGGAGATGGGGATAGCAGAGAAACCCACTTCCCTCCCTCAAAGTTTTTATGTTATGAGAATCTTTCAAACACACAGAAAACTTGAAAAATGCTGCAATTAATTCTCACCTACTCACCACTGAGATTACAAAATTGTTGTCATTTGCCATATTTGCTTTATATAAATTTGCCTGATTATTTGATTAGAGACCCACACTGCATGGTAAAAACTTTACCCTTTTTGGATTTTGTGTTGTGTATATATCATGTATCCAAATAAATTTAATAATAATAATAATATTATCATTCACCTTGGAAAGCAATTGTGAGAGAGGACTAAATTGAATGAGATGTAAAGTAGACAGCACAACACGCAGCACAGAGTACCTGCTCAATAAATGCTAAGGTCTTTCTCAGGTTTCCCATCGTTTATTTTTAGGTCCCACAGTCAACTCATTGCCTCGGTTTCACCCTGAGGTAGGCAGCCCAGGCAGGAGAGCACTGTTTTTGGAGCTGCAGACATGGCTCAAAAAAATTCAGTGACTCGGACCAGAGTCAGCCAGGTGACAAGAGGCCCCCAAACAGGCCTGGGTCTGGGCTTTTCTCCATCCAGCCTTCTTTCCACTTTCCTACACCTCTCGACTTCTCAAAGGCTCGCAGAAGGAATAACCACACCCTTTAGACAACCCTGTCAGAAGCGGGCCTAGGGCAGCCACAGTACCTAACTGCTCCTGGCTGCTCTGAGAAAACTGCATCACGTCTACAGATATCTACCTTTTCCCATGGACTATCTTGTAATAAGTGTCACTATTTTCTGATACAATAAAATATAAATATATAATTTAGTATGTGTTAAACACCAAATGGAGATACCAATTAGGTCTCTGTATAAATTGTATATCTAAATCATAATATATGTATGTGATATACATATACAGCCTATTAGGATAATATATACAGATATTAAAATGTAATATATGTGTTACCAATAACACACATGAAATACATTTCCGTATGTAGTAAAATCAAGTAGAATTCTATGTTAACTAGGTCTCTTTCTTTCTATACATACAAATATATATAACATACACAATGCATATATTACGTGATATACATTATATGTGCACATTATATTACATATATATGTGGTATGATAAAGATTTTTTAAATAAATTTTTTAGAGACCTAGGTAACCTAACTACTTGGTTTTCCCACGTAGTGAATTATATTTGGCTACACTAACCCTTTTCCCAGCCAAGGGCCATAAGTCCCATCTCTTATTTTTTAAGGTAAGCCAGTTGAGTTACTGCCTGCTCTGCTAACTACAACCAATGTCTCTCTGGGCCCTCAGGCCTTCCTGCCAACTGCCCATGAATCCAGAGACTTACTTCAATCATTGTAGGGATAGAATGGGAAAACTCATCTGCCGCTCCAGGGCCCTGTTTTTTAGCTGTTCTGTCTCATTTGCTGGACATCAGTGAGAGCAGGTCCCTTAAAGCTGACTGTGCTTCTCCACTGCTGGGAGGCTGCTCCTCAGGGTCTAACCCTTCCCCTAGAGGAGAAGAGGCCCTTCTACAGGGCTGCGCTGGCCCTGGATACATTAGTTCTGGGTGCCAATTCACAGCCGCAAAGAAAACCAGGGAAACCCCAGCAACAATAATGGTTGGCATTTATTGAGAATTTGCTGTGCAAAATACTTGAATATATTATTACATTAAATTTTATCATCTTAATCCCTACCCTTCTGGTAAATTCCTCTTGGAAGACCTTAATTTATTGTAAAAAATTAGTTAACATTTATATACCACTATATGGCAGACACGTTTCAAGCTGCTCTACAAACATTAACTCATTTAACACTCATAACAGTCCTACAAGGTAGGTACTAGTATTACGTACCTGATTGGAAGAGACTAAATGTTTCCCCCCACACACACACCCCAATCCGTATGTTAAAACCTAATCCCCAATGTGGTGGTATTTAGAGGTGGGGCCTGTGGGAGGTGAGTAGGTCATGAGGGCAGAGTCCGTGTGAGGGATTAGAGCCTATAAGAAAGAGCCCCCAGAGAGCTCACCCTTTCCATCACGTGAGGACATCAAGAAAACTATGAGCAAGGAAGCAGGCTCTCACTAGACACTGAATCTTTTGGTACCTTGATCTTGTACTCTTCAGACTCCACAACTTTGAGAAATAAGTTTCTGTCATTTATAAGCTCCCCAATCTATGGTATTTTGCTATAGCAGCTCAGACTAAGACACCCATTTAACAGATGAGCTGAGATATACTCGTGGGTGCCACTTGTAATACAGATCTCAAAGTAGAAACATGTGTACGTGAACTATATTGGCAAGTGTATGAGGAAACAGGCACTTTTAGATATCACTTGTGGGAGGGTAAGTTTGGAAATCCCTGTGACAATATTGAACACAATTTAAAGGGCACAATTACTTTGACCTTGAAATTCTTCCTCTGGAAATTATCCAGCTGCATTTACATGTGTGCAAAGACATATGGACAAGGCATTCCATTGCATCATGGTTGTAATAATAAAGACTAGAAGACTAGGTGATAATGTAATAGGGCATCAGTTAAACAAATTATGATATAGTCACACTGAAATACTGTACAGCTGTGAAGATGAGTGAGGAGAATCTACCTGCACTGATATGCGAAGTCCTACAAGACACGTTTCCAATGAAAAAACAAACAGGTCACTGTGTGTGTGTCTTAAAAGCTAACATTTAAGCCAAAGTACCAGATTCCAATTTAAGGAAGATAGAGTAAACAAAGTCCACCCTATCTACCATGATGACTGCAATTATAAATCCTTCCACAATGCGTGCGGCAGCTATCTAAGGATGCTGAATGAGGGAAAGAAACCAGAATCCAAAGGTACACCAAGCTGGAGGGGAACTCACAATTTTTTCCTTTAATATTGCCCAGCCTGGACCCAAAGGCAGTTGCTCAAAACCCAGAAGGGCTCATCAGATACAGATGGAAAGAGCTCCAAGAGAAGCCCTCTCTGATCCGATGGGGCGGTGTGTGTGTTTGGGGGGTTGGGAGGAAGCACTCCACTTTGGTTGTTTTCTTTTTTCTGTTCTCCCCTGCCCCAGCCTGCAGGCAATACCTTGGTGTTGGTGGCGGCAGTGTGTGGGCAGATGCTTAAAGCTCTAGAGGAGCTGTGCTTCTAAGAGCCTGAGAGAATCCCATTGCTTTATTTCTCTTCTTGTCTGTCCTTGATCCCAGGTACACAGTGGTGGGAAGTACACAGTAGAGCAGGGAAACTAAAGACCCCCCTCAAATTTGTAAGTTGAAGTCCTAACCCTCGGTACCTCAGAATGTGATAGGAGATGGGGTCTTGTAATTGGTAATTAAGGTAAAATGAGGTCATTAGGGTAGGCCCTAATCCAAAGGGACTGGTGTCCTTAAAAAAAAAAAAAAGGGATTAAGACACAGACATGTACATGCACGTAGGAGAGACCGTGTAATGATGGAATGAGAAGGCAAGGAGAGGGCTGAGGAGAAACCAGCACTGCAGCGCCTTGGTCCTGGATTTCCAGCCTCCAGAAATGTGAAAAAGTTTATTTCTGTTATTTAACCCACTCAGTCTGTGGTATTTTATTATGGCAGCCCTAGCAAACTAATACACCTATCTTTCTGGCTGGAGGACTGGAAAAGGAGGCTTTAGCACATCAGAAAGTATTGGGGAGATCACAGAAATGAGGGTGATCAAGACATCCCAGATGGCTGTGTATAAACTCCTAGGCTCACCCCAGAGATTACATGGGCAGATCAGGTCCTAAACACCGTACCAAAGGCTTTGCCAGCTGAGCTACAAGGTACATACCACACAGGCCCCTGGCTGACCACCGGGGGGAGCACATGTGGGACAGATCTGAATAGCACTGCAAACGCTTTCAAAACTGAGCTCACTTTGGAACCACAGCCCATGCAAAGCAGGCAGGTTGAAACTTGCAACCTGAACCTAACCTTTTAGATTACCTGTGAAAATTTTAGATATCACATTCTCTAGTCAGACTGACAAAGAAATAGAAAGAAGAGACACAGATTACTAATTTCAGGAATGAAAAATGGTATATCACTACAGAACCCACAGGCTTTAAACTTAGATCTTATGAACAAATCAACACATAAATTTGGCAATTTAGGTGAAATTTTCCAAGGACCTATTCCTTGGAAAATACAAACAACCACCATTCTCTCAGGAATAGATAACCTAAATAATTCTATATTTATTAAAGAAATGGAACTTGGAGTTAAAAGCTCCCTGAAAAATAAATCTCCAGATGGTTTCAGTTATAAATTCTACCAGATATTTAAAGAGGAAATAAAACCAATTCTAAACAATCTTTTTCAGAAAATAAAAGAGGAAGGAATACTTCCTAAATCATTTGAGACCAACATTACCCTGATACCTAAACCAGACAAGAAAACAAGAAATAGACCACTTATCTTTCATTAACATAGACATAAATCTCCTTAAGAAAATACAAACATTAGCAGATCAAATCCAGCCACATATATATCACTATGACCAACTGGGGTATACACTAGGAATGCAACAGTATTTCAATATGGGAAAATCAATTAATGTAATACACACTGTTAAGGAACTAAAGAAGAAAAAAATCAAATGATCATACAAATTGATGCAGAAGGAACACTTGAAAAAAATCAATAGCCATTCATGATAAAAGAACACAGCAAATTAGGAACAGAGGAAACTTCCTTAGCCTGAATTAAAATATCTACAAAAAAAAAAAATTAAATGACACTTGCTGGTGAAAATTTGAATGCTTTCTCTCTGAGATGATGAACAAGGCAAATATGTGCATTTTCACCACTTCTATTTAACACTGGTACTAGAAGGCCAGTAATATGGCAAGAAAAAGAGATGAAAGAAATATATATATTAGAAAAGAAGAAATAAAATGATCTTTCACAATCAACTTAATTTTCTATGTAGACAATCCCATGGAATCTACAAAAAAACTCCCAGAAATAGTGAGTTCCGCAAGATTTCAGGACATAGTGGCAACATTTGAAAATCAATTGTATTTCTATATGCTGGCAGTAAAAAGTTAGAAAATGACATTTCAAAAAATGTAATTTACAACCCTGACCCACATGGCTCAGTAAGTTGGGCATCTCACAGCAAAGCAAAAGGCTGTTGCTTCGATTTCTAGTCAGGGCACATGCCTGGGTTTCAGGCCAAGTCCCTGGCTGGGGGTGCGCAAGAAGCAACAGACCGATGCTTCTCTCACACATTGATGTTTCTCTCCCTCTCTTGCCCTCTCTCTAAAAATAAATAAATAAATAAAATCTTTAAAAAATGTTGTTTACCATACCCTAAAAAGGACATAAATGCTTAAGCATAAATCTAATAAAATATGTGTAAGATCTGTATGCTGAAAACTGCAAAAAGCCAATGGAAAAAATAAAAGACCCAAGTAAATGGAGAGACATGCAGGGCTTATGGGTTGGAAGACTCAATATAATTAGGATATCAGTTCTTCCCCCAAATGTTCTACATATTCAACACTATTCCAATAGAAATTTTATCAAAATCTTTTCTGGAATACTACTCAGCCGTAAAAAAAGAAAAGTTTACCGTTTGTGACAGCATGGATCGACATGGGGAAAATTATACTAAGTGAAATAAGCCAGTCAGAGAAAGACAAATATCATATGATTTCACTCATATGTGGAATCTAATGAACAAACTGAACTAACAAGCAAAACAGAGACAGACTCATGGTAGAGAGCAAGATGATAGCTAAAGGGCAGGTTAGGGGGTGGAGGGATAGAGCACAAAGGAAAAAGGACTCATGGACATGGACAACAGCCCATGGGAGGAGGGAGTATAAAGGGAATAAGTGGTAATGGAAAAAAACAACAGAAAAAGATTTTTTTCTGTAGAGGCAGATAAGCTGATTGTAAAACAATTTTGAAAAATAGTAATATTGGAGGATTCACATACTTGGTTTTAAAAATTACTATACAGCTACAGTAATTAAGACAGTGCAATATTGAAGAAGGGATAAACACAAAAATCGATGGAACAGAAAAGAGTCCAAAAACAAACCCATTCAAAACAATCAATTGATTTTTGCACAAATGTACAAAGGCAATCAATGGAGGAAAGATGGTCTTTTCACCAAATGATCTTCACACAATTGGACATCCATATGCAAGATAACCCTAGACCTAAACCTCATACTTTATACAAAGTTAACTAACAATTGACCATAGATCTAAATGTAAAACTATACAACTTTAAAGATTTTTTAAAATCCTCACCCAAGGGCATTTTTTTCATTGCTTTTAGAGAGAAAGGATGGGGGAGAGAGAAACATTGACGTGAAAGAGAAATATTGATCAGTTGCCTCCCATGCCAGGGACCACATGCACCTGGACCAGGGATTGAACCTGCAATCTAAGTATGTGCCCTCTCTGGGAATGGAACCCACAACTTTTTGGTTACCAGACAATGCTCCAACCACTTGAGCCACACTGGCCAGGACTAAAACTATAAAACTTTGGAAAAAAACATAAAAAAAAATTTTGCAATGTGGGATTAGCCAAAGAGTTCTTAGCTATGACAGCAAAACATGATCCTTAAAAGAAAAATCTAATAAACTGAATTTCATCAAAATTCATACGTTTTTCTCTGCAAAAGATACTCCTAATTGAAAGAAATACCACAGACTGTGAGAAAACATTTGCAAATCATATATTCAACATAGGACTTGCATCTAAAATATATACAGGGTGTGGCAAAAGTAAGTTTAAAGTTGTTTATATGGAAAATAACACAATAATAAATAATAATACAAGAATAGCCCTGGCTGGTGTGGCTCAGTTGACTGAGTGCTGGCCTGCAAACCAAAGGGTCCTTGGTTTGATTCCCAGTCAGGGCACATGCCTGGGTTGCAGGCCAGGACCCCCAATGGGGGGCACTCAAGAGGCAACAACACACTGATGTTTTGTTCCCTCTCTTTCTCCATCCCTCCCCCTCTCTAAAAATAAATAAATAAAATCTTTAAAAAAAAACAGAATAAACCCTGGCCCTGACCAGCGTGGCTCAGCTGATTGGAGTATGGTCCAGTAAACTGAAAGGTCGCAGACTCCATTCCCCGTCAGGGCACATGCCTCAGTTGTGGGTTTGCTCCCCAGTTGGGGTGAATGCAAGAGGCAACTGATGGATGTTTCTCTCTCACATTGATGCTTCTCTCCCTCTTTCCCTTAGCCTCTCTCTAAAATCAATGGTCATGTACTTGAATGAGGATAAAAAAACAATTTTGAAGGTTTTTTCAAAAACTTGTGAGGTTTACACTTGTGAGTTTCATGTGCTCACAAATGTAAACCTACTCCTGCCCCACCCTGTATATTACTCAACTTTAAGAAAACAAAGAGGAGAACCAAGATGGCGGCATAGGTAGACACACTGCGCCTCCTCGCACAACCAGAACTGACAGAGAATCGAACGGCAAGGGGGTCCGACACCAAGGAAATAAAAAATAAACATTCATCCAGACCAGTAGGAGGGGCAGAGACGGCACCGGGGTGGAGAGGACTCGCGTGGCTCTGGCGGGACCGAGACTGGCAGAGTGTGGGAGACTGGTGGAGTGTGGGACGAACGGGGCAGGCAGTCCCAGCACTAGCAGACCCTGCGGCCCCATATTCGTGCACAGATAAACCGGATGAACGGCAGGGAGCAAAGCAGACCACGCAACCCAGGGCTCCAGCTCGGGGAAATAAAGCCTCAAACCTCTGATTGAAAACGCCCGTGGGGGTTGGGGCGGCAGCGGGAAAGACTCCCAGCCTCACGGGAGAGGTTGCTGGAGAGACCCACAGGGGCCTAGAGTGTGCACAAGCCCACCCACTCAGGAACTAGCACCAGAGGGGCCCAATTTGAGTGAAAGATTGAAATCCGGAGGAGAGTGGAGCGGGCGCCATTGCTCCTTCTCGGCCCCTCCCTCACGTACAGCGTCACAGCGCAGCCACCAGCGGTACCCAGCCCCGGTGAACACCTAAGGCTCCGCCCCTTAAAGTAAGAGACACGCCAAGACAAAAAAAAAAAAAAAAATGGCCCAAATGACAGAACACTTCAAAGCTCCAGAAAAAATACAACTAAGCAGCGAACAGATAGCCAACCTATCGGATGCACAGTTCAAAACACTGGTTGCTCACAGAATTGGTTGAATCTGTTTGAAAACCAGATGAAAAAATGAAGCCTATGCTAAGAGAAACAAAGGAAAATGTACAGGGAACCAATAGTGATGTGAGGAAACTGGGACTCAAATCAACAGTGTGGACCAGAAGGAAGAAACAAACATCCAACCAGAAAAGAATGAAGAAACAAGAACTCAGAAAAATGAGGAGAGGCTTAGGAACCTCCAGGACATCTTGAAATGTTCCAACATCCGAATTATAGGGGTGCCAGAAGGAGAAGAGGAAGAACAAAAAATTGAAAACTTATTTGAACAAATAATGAAGGAGAACTTCCCTAATCTGGCAAAGGAAATAGACTTCTGGGAAGTCCAGGAAGCTCAGAGAGTCCCAAAGAAGCTGGACCCAAGGAGGAACACACCAAGGCCCATCATAATTACATTGCCTAAGATTAAACGCAAGGACCTACATCCAAGATTACTGTATCCAGCAAAGCTATCATTTAGAATGGAAGGGAAGATAAAGTGCTTCTCAGATAAGGTCAAGTTGAAGAAGTTCATCATCACCAAGCCATTATTATGTGAAATGTTAAAGGGAGTTACCTAAGAAAAAGAAGATCAAAAATAGGAACAGTAAAAATGACAGCAAACTCACAGTTATTAACGACCACACCTAAAACAAAAACAAAAGCAAATTAAGCAAACAACTAGAACAGGAACAGAACCATAGAGATGGAGATCACATGGAGGGTTGTCAATAGGGGATTGGGAGGGGGAGGGGGGGAAAGGTACAGAGAATAAGTAGCATAGATGATAGGTGGAAAATAGACAGGGGAAGGGTAAAAATAGTGTAGGAAATGTAGAAGCCAAAGAACTTATAAGTATGACCCATGGACATGAACTGTAGGGGGGGAATGTGGGAGGGAGGGGGTGGGCAGGATGGAGTGGAGTGGGAGGGGGGAATGGGACAACTGTAATAGCATAATCAATAAATATATTTTTTTAAAAAAGAAAAAAAAAGAAAACAAACAACCCCCCCCAAAATGGGCAAAAGATTAAACAGACATTTCACCAAAAATGATATATGAATGGCCAAGTAGCACATGAAGAGATGTTCAACATCATTGGCCATTAAGGAAATGCAAATCAAAACCATGATGAGATATAACTATACACCCATTAGAAAGGCAAAAAAACAAACAAACCAACAAATGATAACACCAAGTGTTGGTGAGGATGTGGAGTCACTGGAACTCTCAAACATTGTTGGTGAGAACACAAAACGGTATGGCTGTTCCAGAAAACAGTTTTCTAAACAGTTAAATATACACCTGCCTTATGACACAGCAATCCCAATCCCACACCATAGAGACATGAAAACTTGTGTTTATAGAGCACTCTTTCCAAATTTTTTATACTAGTTCAATTCTTCATCACCAAAAACTAGAATCAACTCAAACATCTCTCAACAGGTAAATGGATAAACTGTTTTACATGCATACAACAGAATACTACTCGGCAATAAAAAAGAATTGAAACATTGATAACTTGGATGAATCTCAAAGGCAAGACATTGAGTGAAATAAGCTCGCCTCAAAAAGTTACATACTACATGATTTTACCTATTTAACATTCTGGAAAAGGCAATCATATGGCAACAGAGACACAAATGAGTGGCTGTCAGGGACTCGGAGTGGAGGGATTGCTTCACAAGGACATCGGGAGGGAGTACCAGCAGTCATGGGACCATGGTGTATACTGATTATGGTTATCACTACCCAAATCTATACCAGCTTCAAAACTCAAAGAGCTCACAATTTTTCTGTATGCTCATTTTATTTTTTATTATTTCTTAACATTTTCATCCTTACCTGCGGACACTTTTTTTATTGCTTTTAGAGAAAGAGGAAGTGAGAGGGAGAGAGAAAGAAACATTGATGTGAGAGAGAAACATCAACTGGTTGCCTCCATATGCACCCCAACTGGGGATCGAAGCCCCAATCTAGATATGCCCTGACCGGGAATTGAACTTGTGACCTTTTGGTTTGCAGGAGATGCTCCAGCCAACTGAGCCACACCAGCCAGGGCCTGTATACTCACTTTAAAAAAATCTTAAAAGGCTAACATTCATGTAAGGAAGGGAAAATACAGACATATATGCTTATATACAAATGGCCCTTCTCTGTAAATACACAGAAGTGAGTCATAGAGGCTGCCAGGGAAGGAGCAGGGGGAGGGTAACTGAGGTTCAGAGACCGGAAGGGCCATTTTCCTACAGTAAGATAAATTTACTATTCAAAAACATTTTTTAATTAAAAATAAAATAAAGACATGGGTGCATATGAATATATTGGAAAGAAATATGCAAAAATTATAAGAGATATTTTGCTTATAAGTGGGATATAGAGTTTCCTTTTGGGAAGAAAGTTTTGAAGATGGATGGCGGTGGGTGAACACCACTGTGGATGTATTCAATAATACCGAACCGTACACTTAAAAGTGGCTAAAAAGGTAAATTTTACATTATGGGTGTTTACCACAATAAAAAGCAATCTAATCAGAATGTTAGCAAAAGATTTGATCAGACACTTCACCAAAGATGAATGGCAAGTAAGCACACAAAAAAATGTTCAATATCATGAACCACTATAGAAATGCAAGTTACAGCCATGAGGGATACCACTACACATCTATTAGAATGGCCAAAATTTAACATTAATATCAGGTGCTGGCAAGGATCCAGAGCAAGTGGATGTTTTATAGATTGCTGGAGGTGATGTTAAAAGTACAGGGTCTGGCAGAAGTAATGCCTACTTGAATGTGGTCGGTACGGTAATAGCATGGGTGTAATAATTTATAGTTTTAATTTGAAGATTTCACCTAAAATGCCATATGGTGTGCTTGAGTGTGATATTGTTGTTACAGAATTACATGCTTATGATTTTGTAATAAAAAAGGGGCATAATTTGTGCGAGACCCTGTAGTACAGTTACTTTGGAGAAACAGTCTGGCAATTTCTTAAAAGTTAAACATATACTTACCATACAACCGTAGCTCTGGGTACTTACATAAAGATATGAAAACTTACATTTCAGGCGTAAACCTGTAAACCAATGTTCCTAACAGCTTGATTGGTAATAGCTAAAAGTGGATACAACCCAAATGTCTTTCAACAGATGACTGGATAAACTGATTGAACTATCATACAAAAATTCATCAATAAAAGGAAATGAAATGTTGATACACACGACTTGAATGGATCTCAAGGGCATTAGGCTGACTGACACTACCAATGTCAAAGAGTTACATATTATATGAACCCCTGTATAAAACATTCTTGAAACAACAAATTATACTGCTTGAGAATAGATGGGTGGTTGCCAGGAGTTAGGGGAAGAGGTGACTATGATGTAACGTGACAGAGCTGCTTTGCGGGGATGGAACACTTCTGTATTCGGACTGTGGTGGTGGTTATGTGAATCTGTACATGTGATATAATTCTATGGTACTATACACACACATGAAAGAATGCATATAAAGTTGGTGAAAGCTGAATAAAGCCTCTCTCTACTCCAGCTAATAATATTGCACAAAATTTGGGAGTTTTGATAATGTGCTATGATTATATACTATCACTGGGCAAAGCTGGGTGAACTGTGAACTCTACTATTTTTGCAACTTTTTGTGAGTCTTAAATTCTTTCAAAAGAATTGTAAGACAAAAAAGAGTAAACTACTATACACTTAAAAATACGATTA
The DNA here is from genome assembly GCF_022682495.2 of Desmodus rotundus. NCBI lineage: Eukaryota > Metazoa > Chordata > Mammalia > Chiroptera > Phyllostomidae > Desmodus > Desmodus rotundus. The sequence goes on from NC_071394.1 coordinate 84,979,356, forward strand.
ATCTCAAAAACATTTCCTGAGCTAAAGAAGACAGAAACAAAAGATACATCTCATAGCTCCCTTTAAGTTCTAAAACAGGCAAACTAAAATATGATAACGGAAATCAGATCTGTGGTTGCCGGTGTGGCGACGTGTGGGGAATGACTGGGAGGAAACAGGAGGGAACTTTCTGGGGTGGTAGAAATGGGCATTTTACTGAGGTTAAGTTACATCTAAAAGTTGGGGGGCAGGGGACAAAAGCCCTCATTAATAAACCTTGCTTGCAATGCATATACACACCAAGTTGGTCAAGCCCATAGAGCCTGAAAATTTTGGGTAAAGGACTTTGACTAAAGTGACTTGAGGACAGACGTTCCTATGACATGGAACGATTTGGAAAGATTTAATTCCCAGAGAGAAGTGGCCTAGTTGGCCAATTAACACTTCCCAATCCCTTTTTGTAAACTCTACAGCATATGAATGTAGACTGGTTTGGTAAAGATTATGGATTTAAAATTCAGCACTTTTTATCTCTTATGCCTTCTAAGCAGAAAATTGTGCCTAGCTTCCAAACTGGCCATTTATAGAGTTTGAAAGGAAAGCACATGCACCGACGAATATACCTAGTGTCTAAAATGTCCACAGTCATTATCTCAAAAGGAAATTCTCAGCTGAGGGCAGCTGAGTCCTGAGGAGTTGCACTGCCTCCCTGACTCAGCTGGCCAGACTGGCCGGACTCTCAGTGTTCCTGGCTTTTCGGATCTCTATGTATACATGGCCCAAGATGACAGTCATTTATTGTCTAGACCAGAGCCCAGATTCTGGCTTCTCTTTGTGTCATCGTTCCTTCATCTGAGATCTGCCTTTGCTTTGTAATTCTAGTCCTGAAATCTTTCAGTGCCGATGGTGTGAGAGCTGCTGACACACTTTCATTCTAAGCAGAACGCAGGAATCCCCGAGGGCTAACATCTCAAGTTCAGTGGCTTCTCAGGGATGCTGTGGCTGTCTGTGAAGTGCTGGGGCTTCCTGCCAAGGACTGGGAGAGTCTTGGAAGGTCTTGACTCCACACATTAGAGAACATCTCTCCATTTTACAGATGATGAAGCAGAGAGGCCCAGGGATTAAAAGCGATCTCTATGCAGCTGTCCCCAAATTTGTATCTCTAGCCCTGCCTAGCCTCTAGTTCTAGGCTCCTACATCCAGCTAGGGTATGACCCACTCATCTAGATTTAGCTGGTCCAAGATGGACTCTTCCTACCTGCTTCCAGGCTCCCCAACACTGCATCTACCCAAACACACACAGCCCCATCTTCAACTCTTCCCCTTCCCTCACAGCCATCCTATTTCTTCCTGGCCCGATTAGATCTCAGATCTGTCCCCTTGTACTCATGCTCATACTGCCCCAGTCCAGCTCTCTCTCTGCTGCCCTCTCACGCCCCATTCTCACTCAGCAACCAGACACTCCTGTGACCTAGTCATTCCCTGCCGCACGGGTTTCCCGCGGCCCTAGATCAAACCCAGACTCCTGAGGCTGCACCGCCCGACTGCAGCCCACAGAAGAGTTTTGTTTGGAATATCTAGGGGAGGACTGGGGACTAACGGTGTCCCCTATGGTCCCACCTGCCACTTGACTCCCAAGCGTCAAAGTGACACGAGGGAGAGGAAGCGTCCGGAGGCTGCCTGGTCGGGTAAGTGGCCCTAGGAGGAAGGCCCTCTCCAAATGCAGGTTGTTGTAAACCTCCTTATGGGCAGGACCCAGGCTTCTGCTTTAAAAGCAGTGAAAAAAGCCAGTCCTGGCTCATTTAAACCATCTCTGCTTCAGTTTACCTATCTGTGAAAAGGAGAAAATAACACTAATTTCCTGAGAGGGTTCCTGGGAGAACGAAATGGGCTCTAACGCACTTACCACAGACATGGTAGGCGCTTAGTGCGTCAATGAAAGCTCTTGCATTCGAAGGAGCCGACAGTGCTGTCCAAAACTGGACTCGCTCATAAGGTGCTGAATTCTCTGTCACTAGAGTGTGTACACAACATTCCCCGAGCTGAAGCGCTACTTGGTGCCCACAGGATTTCTGTGACCGCAGAAAGCCGGCCTAGGTCTTAAAGTCCCTCCAGCTTCGAGTTTTGCCCTCAGCGCCTGACTTCTGGACCCCGCGCTTCAAGCACCACCACCCAAGAACGCGTCCTCGGCCCGCGCCCCGGCGCCCAGAAACCGCCGACCAACAGAAATTAACTTCTTTGGAGTCCAACCCAGGCAGAGTGGCCGGCCATCCCGGCGAGGGGGAAGGGACGCGGCACGCAGGCGCCGCGCCCTGCCATTGGTCGGCGCCAGCAGGGGGCGGGACCCTTGACGTCGCAGCCCCGCTGTGTTGTCATTTGGCGGCAGCTAGAGGACACGGTTAAGATGGCGGGGGTGTCTGGGCTGGTACGGAGGCCCCTTCAGCAGGTAGGCAGCGGCGCGCAGACCCTATGACCCTGCGCGATCCCTGCCCACCCCGCATGCCCTCTAAGTGTCCTTTTTCTCTCTCCGTCAGGTTTCCGGCCTGCTGAGCAGGAGCTTTCATCGGACGGCGCCGGCAGCGCTGCAGGTAATTGGCCCGGACGCGGGCTGTGGGCAGGGAGGGAGGGTTCAGGCCGGGGATGCGCCTGCGCAGTGGCGGGTGGGCGCTGGGGGCAGAGGCTGCCACTGACCTTGGAGTCCATGGACCCCCGCATCCTGCCTAGGACTCCTGCTGCCTTTGCTGCGGCCCGGCACCAAGCACCAGCATGTTGTCTCCTGGAGCCTCATTAGAATCCGTTGTGCAACTTGGGGAAACTAGACTTGATGCTTTCCCCAGATCACCCCCCCTGTTCCTTTTTATTGTGGTAGAATATACATAACAAAATTAACCATTTTCAAGTGAGTATTCAGGGGCACTAAGTCCATTCACCATGTTGTGTAGCCAACCATCGCCAGAACTTCATCTCTAACAGAAACCGTGTAGTACCCACTGAACACAAACTCAGCGTTTCCCCTTAGCCCCGGTAACTACTCTATTGCACTTTGTGTACCTGTTCTAGGTACGCCCCGTGAGTGGAATCATGCAATATTTGTCCTTTTATATCTGGCTTTCCACTTAGTATAATGTGTTCAGGGTTCATTCGTGTTGTGACACGTGTCAGAATTTCACTGTTTTTAATGGCTGAATAATATTCCATTGCATGTATGTATCACATTTTGTTTACATATTCATCTGTTGATGGACATTTGCATAGTTTCTACCTTTTAGATAAGTAAGTAATGCTGCTGTGAACATTGGTGTGCAAGAATCTGAGTCTCTGCTTTCAGTTCTTTTGGGCATCTAATGAGGGGAATAGTTGAATTACATGGTAATTCTATGTTGAACTTTGAGGACCCTCCCCCCTTTTTTACTAGAACATTCTACCAACCTATATGATAAAATAACTCCTAGATCCTGAAGGCAAAGTATTTGGTAGTGCCTGGCACCTAGTGAGTGCTCAATATGTAAAATTATTTAGGCTTCCTTAACAGTTCTTTAAGTATGGAAGTAAAACAACCCAGTGTACTTTCTGCATGTGAAGTTTCACCTATGAACTGGTCTGGCCAACAAGCAGATCTCTTAAGCTTAGGTGTGCATCAAGCAAAGTGTTAAGTAAGCTCATTAACATGTCCAGTAAAGACTAGCTATGTATGATAGAAGTGTTACCTTTAGAATTCTTTGACCTTCTAAAGAGAAGCCTATACTAGAGATAGTTTTCATATTATATGCTGTGGGCATCCTGGGTAATTATAAAGGGGGAGAATCTCAATAGTATCTTAAATAAACCTGTAGCTTACTGAATGTTTCCTTATACCTGTGACAGGTAACAGTTCGTGAGGCTCTAAATCAAGGCTTGGATGAGGAGCTGGAAAGAGATGAGAAGGTATTTCTGCTTGGGGAAGAAGTTGCCCAGTATGATGGGGCATACAAGGTAACCAAGATGTGTGAAAACTACACAAAATTGAGGTGACTCTCTGCCCCCATACATACTTAAAAGTAAGGGGGTCAATGCTTAATTTTAGGTTAGTCGAGGCCTATGGAAGAAATATGGAGATAAGAGGATCATAGACACACCCATATCTGAGGTAAGTCTTCCACAGGAAAGCAGACCGGTGAGGAGCACATCTGTTAAAATGTACACGATTCTAATTTTTAATGGTTTTCATGTTTGTGTTTTATTTTATAGATGGGCTTTGCCGGAATTGCAGTAGGTGCAGCTATGGTATGAATCTTTATGAATCTCTTCCAAAGAGATTTTTTAAATGACCTTTGAAAACATTATTTGTAAGTGGTTGCCCCTCTTCATTGCTGTTTTAAGTCTTTTTAACATCTGTGTTTTTGATTTGACAGGCTGGGTTGCGGCCCATTTGTGAATTTATGACCTTCAATTTCTCTATGCAAGCCATTGACCAGGTTATAAACTCAGCTGCCAAGACCTACTACATGTCGGCAGGCTTTCAGCCTGTGCCCGTAGTCTTCAGGGGGCCCAATGGTTCCTCAGCAGGTGTAGCTGCCCAACACTCACAGTGCTTTGCTGCCTGGTATGGGCACTGCCCAGGCTTAAAGGTAGTCAGCCCCTGGAATTCAGAGGATGCAAAAGGACTCCTTAAATCAGCCATTCGGGATGACAATCCAGGTCAGCAGATTAACACTTGGGTCTCTTGTGAACATTAAAAAACTAAAGTGAAACCTTTGCATGGAAGACACCAATAAAGGCTTCCAGTTAGGCTTAGATGTATCATATAAAATGCTAATAATTTACAGATAGGATAGTAAAAGATGTTGTTTTTCTTATTTCTAGTATATGGGGGCCAGTTAGGTAAAGGAGACTTTACTGCATACCTACAACACTGATTTAACCTCCATAGATAAAATGAGGATTTGACCAGACTGCAAATGTCAGTGCCTAAACCATCCTCAAGGGTACTGACCCAGTAGAGGGCTTCCTAATCAGCACAGTGAAACTTTTCATAGAATGAATGATAGTGATGCTCTCCCTCCTGGGAGCATGCCCACACCTTTTTTCCAAGGTGTGCATCTTCTAAACTCTAAGGGTCCGTTCTCACAAGACTTGCAACTAGGGGAGCAATGGGCAGCGGCAGCTCAACCAGGGCTAACCCCCTAACCGTGTCTCCAAGGCCACTTTTCTCTGATTTACCAGTGGGCCAACATAGCCCTGCCTAAGTTCATTTCTTCCCTATAACATTTCTAGAGAGCCAAAGCAGCCCAGCCTAGGCTCTCCTGTTGCTGCTTCTCTTCTAAGCCCTTCCTTGTTTCACTGTCCCTAGCTTTAATTAATGCGCTCTCAAAAAAAAAAAAAAAAAAAAAAGGAATGATAGTGTTCTGTGTACATTTTAAGTCATGTGTGACTTTCATTTAAATATTTGTATTTTGCAGTTGTGATACTAGAAAATGAATTGATGTATGGAGTTCCTTTTGAATTTCCCCCAGAAGCTCAGTCAAAAGACTTTCTGATTCCTATTGGAAAAGCCAAAATAGAGAGGCAAGGTAAGAGAACTTAGTATACATTTAAACATTATTTGTAATCCAGCCCCTCTATTTGTGTTGTTCAAATTCATCATAGACTATATTGCCCTTTACATTGACAAGGGAATTATAGGATGAGTTCAAGTTAAGAATGTGTCACACCTTAATGGCTCATACAGTGCTCATACACTTGTACTTTTCTAAATCCTAATCCGGTAGATTTGTATTACTTTTTTGTGTGTGTGTATTTATTTTTACATGTGTAAACTTCAGTCACCTTCAAAGCACTCTCCATTTGCTGCAATATACCTATCAAGATGTTTTTCCACTGCCCCAAACAGTTTTCCACTGACAAAAGTTTGTCAGTTTTGTTGTTTTTTAGGGCTTCTGCCATTTTTTTTTTACTTTTCATAAGACAAAATTTATTAAAGAATTGCCTTTTATTCTGTGACTTGCTTGGCCCTTTTCTGGGTTAAAATTGTCTTTTTAAAAATATATTTTATTGATTATGCTATTAAAGTTGTCCCATTCTTTTCTCCCTTTTATTCCCCTCCACCTTGTACCCCCTCCTCCCACCTTAGTTCATGTCCATAGGTCGTATTTTCACATTCTTTGGCTTCTCCATTTCCCATACTATCTTAACCTCCCCCTGTCTATTTTGTACCTGCCATTTATGCTACTTATTCCCTGTACCTTTTTCCCCATTCTCCTCCCACCCACTCCCCACTGATAACCCTCCTTGTTATATCTATTTCTGTGATTCTGTTTCTGTTCTAGTTGTTTGCTTAGTTTGTTTTTGTTTTTGTTTTTTTAGGTTCAGTTGTTAATAGCTGTGAGTTTGTTGTCATTTCACTGTTCATACTTTTGATCTTTGTCTTAGACAAGTCCTTTTAACATTTCATATAGTAAGGGCTTGGTGATGATAAATTCCTTTAAGTTGACCTTATCTGGGAAGCACTTTATCTGCCCTTCCATTCTAAATGATAGCTTTGCTGGATAGAGTAATCTTGGATGTAGGTCCTTGCCTTTCATGACTCGGAATACTTCTTGCCAGCCCCTTCTTGCCTGTAAGGTCTCTTTGGAGAAATCAGCTGACAGTCTTATGGGAACTCTTTTGTGTGTAACTGTCTCCTTTTCTCTTGCTGCTTTTAAGATTCTCTCCATCTCTTTAATCTTGGCTAATGTAATTATGATGTGCCTTGGTGTGTGCTTCCTTGGGGCCAACTTTGGGATTCTGAGCTTCTTGGACTTCCCCCAGATTGGGGAAGTTCTCCTTCACTATTTTTTCAAATAAGTTTTCAATTTCTTGTTCTTCCTCCTCTCCTTCTGACACCCCTATGATTCAGATGTTGGAACATTTAAAGTTGTCCCAGAGGTTCCTAAGCCTCTCCTCATTTTTTTGAATTCTTGTTTTTTCATTCTGGTCTGGTTGAATGTTCCTTTCTTCCTTCTGGTCCAAATCGTTGATTTGAATCCCAGTTTCCTTCCCTTCACTGTTTGTTCCCTGTACATTTTTCTTTATTTCACTTTCATAGCCTTCACTTTTTCTTTTATTTTGTACCCTTAGACAACCATTTCTGTGAGCATCCTGATTACCAGTGTTTTGAATTCTGCATCTGACAGGTTAATTATCTCTATTTTTTTGTTTTGGTGCACCTGTTACATAGTAGGGGGCGGAACCTGAGGTATTCAGCAGAGCCGGACGACCCGCATCCCTGTGTTGTAATGCTGTATGTAGGGAGGGGTCAGAGAGGGAACAGCGCTGCTTGCTCCGCCCTCTGCCGGCTTTCAGCCACTTCCTCCACTAGCCACAAGCAAATTGGGTCCTTCTGGTGCTGATTCCCAAGTCGTTGGTTTTGTGTATGTTCTAGGACCCTGTGGGTCTCTCCAACGAACTCTCCTCTGAGGCAGGGAGTTTCTCCCACTGCCGCAAACCCCATGGGTTTTTTCAGAAGTTTTGAGGCTTTATTTCCCCGCACTGGAGCCCTGGGTTGTGCAGTCTGTCTTCCTCCCCAGTTCTTCTTCCTGGTTTATCTGAACACAAATGTGGGACCACCTATCTGCCAGCCACTGCCTCGCTGCAAGTCCTCTCTGCCCCAGCTGCCTGTCTCTACCCCTCACACTAGTCTGGATGAATGTTCTTCTTTAATTTCGTGGTTGTCGGACTTCTATAGAGTTTGATTTCTGGTAGTTCTGGGTTGTTGTTTTTTTTTTTAATATTTTATTTATTTTTAGAGGGAGGGGAAAGGAGGGAGGGAGAGGGAAACATTGATGTGCGGTTGCCTCTCACATGCCCCCAAATGGGGATCTGGCCTGCAACCCAGGCATGTGCCTTGACTGGGAGTCCAACCAGTGACCCTTCCATCAACAGGCCAGCACTCAATCCACTGAGCCACACCAACCAGGGCTATTTTTTATTTTCAAATTTGTTGTTGTCCTTCAGGTTGTGGGAGGAGGCAAAGTGTATCTACCTATGCCTCCATCTTAGCCAGAAGTCTATTTCATATCTAAGAAGGTTGCCACATTCTTCATATCACTGCAATGAAGCTGAGTTGAAGATTGTACAAATGAACTTAGTTTCAATCTGACCTCTGATCTGTGACCACTTTGTTTCAGGGACACATATAACTGTAGTTGCCCATTCAAGACCTGTGGGCCACTGCTTAGAAGCTGCAACAGTACTATCTAAAGAGGGAATTGAATGTGAGGTAAGTGGACATTCAGTTTTGAAAAAAAATCAGAAAGGTTTCTTTTAAACTTAAGACTCAGAAATAGTTTGAGTTATACAACAAGATGTAAAATCTTGCTTTGTCACTCAGTTCTGCCCCTCCTCAAAGCTGGGATCTGCTCGCTTTTCCAGTACGTAGTTTTTTACCACCTATGTTCTGGATCTTTTAGAATAGTACCACTTTCTCTAGTTAAAAATCCAACCTCAGAGCTGGAGGTTGGGGAAGGGGAAACTTAGAAGTCAGTGAGTCTAACCCTTTCATATCTGAGACCTGCCACTTGTTAGTTCCACTTGGGCAAGTTATGTACAGTAAATCTCAAAAGACACAGAGTGACAGAGAAGAGCTTTGACAGAACAGCAGAGGGACAGCTGGCTACAGAGAGCAGAGGGGTAGGGACAGTATGTGTTCTGCGTCATCAGGGCGGTTGTGAGAAATTACACTTAATGTAGTGCCTAGTACACAGTAAACAGTCAAATGTTAGTTATTATTTTGATGGGAAGGAAGTTAAAGCCAAGGGAGGTACATGAATTCCATAATTTAACAAGAGCTACTTATAGTAGAGATAAAGATGTTTGTTTTAATTAAATTTCCCTCTAACATCTTGTGTATGAATTGGCACAGTAGATTTTCCTAGACGCAAAGACTAATAGGAAACCAAAAAAAAGTAGTGTTATGGGGATAAGACTATGTTTATGATGCAGAGGCTCTCTAAAGCTTGTCCACTCACTGCATTATCCGTTCAGGTGATAAATATGCGGACCATCAGACCAATGGACGTCGAAGCAATAGAGGCCAGTGTCATGAAGACCAATCATCTGGTAACTGTGGAAGGGGGCTGGCCACAGTTTGGAGTAGGAGCTGAAATTTGTGCCAGGATCATGGAAGGTATTTCTGAGAAACTGGTTTTGGAATAGTCAAGCTGTATTAAACGCGGTGTACCTGGATACCAGATAAAGAGATTAAAAGCTGGGAGAGGCCAAATGCCTTGAACTTTAAATTTGTCAGCTTGGCTTTTTTTTTGTGGGGGAGGGGGGTAAATTTTTAAAAAGCAAAACCAAAAATAATAAAAAATAAAATGTAAAGTAAATTTAAAAAGCAAAACCAGAAACAATCTCCAAGGTAATTAGTATTCCTTTAGATTTCCGTATTTGGACAGCCACACAGTTTGTCAAGGTGTTGGTGTTCAGCTGGCTTTTCTTGCCTCTCAGTTAAGCTTCCTTCCCTCCTAGGCCCTGCATTCAACTTCCTGGATGCTCCTGCAGTTCGTGTCACCGGTGCTGATGTCCCTATGCCTTATGCAAAGATTCTAGAAGACAACTCTGTACCTCAGGTTAAAGACATCATATTCGCAATAAAGAAAACATTGAATGTCTAGTTTGGACTTGAATATCAAGTCATTGGGATTTATTTACTTGCTGACACTACCTGGATTGACCTTATGATTCCTAAATGTTTTTGTACTGGCAGGAAATTTAAATGTGCTTGTATGTGGAAAAACTCCATTCTTACTGCCTGAGACGCCATGCCTGTTTTTTTTGTCTGTTACAATTGCCATTTCTTTGAATAAGACCGATGTAAAATTGTACCCTCTCACTGGAAAGACAAGGTGTGAAAGTGGCAGAGTCCTGATGAAAGATTTATCCAAAAAGGCAACTTGTATGTAAAAATAAAAGCATATGATCTACATTTCCTGTTAGATTGTTTTCATAAGGAATAAAGGCATTCCTAACTATGACTAATTGTATTTTTATACAATTGAAAATAACTTGAAGATGACTGCGGGGCGGAAGTATTAAAATTGTATTAAGAAAGTAGTGTCATCAGGAACTAAGTGTTAATGATCCTAGACCACATCACACTGACAACAGGAACTTGCCCACAGACTCTTCAAACACCTCGTTCCAATAGGGTTCCCTTCAGAATTAAAGCAACATTCACGTCAGGTGTTTCCCTTTGCCAGAAACCAGATCTCCTGTCGTACATCGCCCTCTTCAGAAGCTGAGATGGAAAAGACAGGTTTCAGTCAGTTACGGAAGCATACAAGCGGCGCAGGACTGTTAGCTCTTATTAAGAGGGAAAATATGACATGTAAGAAAGATCAGATAGATGGGAAGAAAATTGTAGAAATACTGTGTGGATCTGGTCTTCGTTTACAAGTGCTACTACAAAAAACTCCCACTTGAAATAGTTGTAGCCAAGCTACAGACAACCCATTTTCTTGACATGGTATTTTAATAAAAAATACAGGTGAACATATTGATCACAGATTACATGAAACTAGAGACAATGACATTTTCTCTGCATAGTAACCAACACTGAAGTATTTGAACTTTTAAATGGATTACTTGTAGTACTTTAAAGTGCAATTTAAGGATTTAAGCAAATAGGATAAAGGATCTTTCTAATAAATGAGTAACATTTAAAGATGACATATTTGAATAAATCTTTCAAAAATCAGAATTCTATAAATGCCAAACTCACTTGTAACAATTCCCCACAAAACACAAACTTAATTGCTTAATTGAGGAATAATAAGATCTTGTAATTGGCAAGAGCATTTTCTGATGTTAACATTTTTTTGTTCGATACATTCTAACTATAAAGAGTTATATGAGTCCATTGTAGTTGCTTTAGCAGCCCTGAGCTCTATAACCGCAACAGTATTCTGTTTGAGAGGAAAATGAAGAACTCAGTTGCTTCTTTGACTCAGCGATATAACTATGCTTTGGGCTACAGTGTTAATTTTTAAGTTGAAATTAAGGTAGCAAAAATGGAAGTTAGAATCTAAGAGAACCAGAAAATGCTTTAGAGAAATAAACTAGGAGAGGAACTTTTCTAGGAGCTTGTCTGATGGGATAGGAAAGATTGCAACACAGGCCATCCGCTGCTGTGACTGTATATTGTCATTGTTTTTGTCCGTTTCTTTCAACTGGTAGAAATATTGATTCTGATAATGCTGCTTCCCCCAAAAGATGCCAATTAGAGGATGAACAACTCCTTTAGAATAGTAATAAAGGAGCAAACTATTCCTTTGCTCCTGATTTTAATCTACTTGAATATTTCCCTCTTCAAAAGCCCCATACATGAGCACCTGCAAAATAGTATGTATCTCTACTGGCTCAGCAATGAACTCATCCAGGAGAGTCCTTCAGTGGTTGGAGGTGGTCAGGGAAGAAACAAAAACCCAAAAACTTTTCCCTCCAAGTGTAAACATGAAGCTTTAGCCAATCTTAGGAGCACTGTGGTCACAGGTTTCAGCTTTCCTCAAAGTTCCTTTTTGGAAATTCTGGATGGAGCTGAGTAAGGCCCCTCGGCTCACGCCATTCACAGCCTGGGGCTGGAGCTGTGTGGGCACCTCTGTGCTCGAAGGAGGCAAGGGAGCTGCTGGTGGCGGAGGCGGAGGTGGAGGAGGTGGAGGTAATGTGGAAATCCCTGTAGAGGAGAAAGGGGACAGTCAGCATCACCTCCCAACAGCCAGGATGCACGCTACCGCTCAGTCCTGGGCAGGACAGACTGGGAAGGCTGCAACTGGTTTCCCTCAAAACGACCAAGACGTTCAGTACTGTGTGATTTTTAAAATACTGAACAAGAAAGCTAGACGCATCAAAGGGGAATTTCAAGTTTGCCATTTCTCCCATATAACAGTCATGTGAGAAAAGACTGAACAAATATCACAGATTACATGAAACTATACATAGTGACATTCTTTCGACATAGATGAGTGAGGCTTTAACACCATTTCCAAATTTTAGTAATGGTCCCCAAAGGAAAGTTCCATCAGCTACTTTAGCCAGGTCCCGGGTAGCTCCACCTACTCCTGAGCTAGCAATTAAAGACAGACATCTGGATGCAGAGTTGGGCTACCTGAATATCAACTAATAATAAATAATAAAGGATGAACAGTTCTTAGCTGCTGCAACACACACACATATTTGGAGGATGTGATTTAATATAAACTGAAAAATCAGTATTCTTGGCAAGGAACCAGTGCCTGACAGGTTATGAGTTCCCCAGGGGCATCTGTCTCAAAAAATCATCTTCCATTAGAGTGCATTAAAGAAATATAAAAAGCTAATAATTTTTGCATTGCAAAGTATGGGGCAAAGGGCTTTCTCTACCCAGCAATAGTATTCTCACGGAGTTTTCCTCAAGCACCCTTCTTTCCACTGTGGCCCAATCCAGGGACAGAATGCAATTGCCCTAACCCTACATCTTTGCTGAAGCACCAGGAGAGACTGAAATTCCGAGCTCCACCTTAGTGGGCAAGGAGAAGGGAACTGGACAGGTGCCTACAACTACCCGTAGCTTCCAGGCACACAAACATTTGGCATTTTATAGTTGTGAATGAATGAGCGAAAATAAACACCGAGTACAGAAAAAGCCCTACCTTAAGGAACCTGACTGCCTCAGAGTTAGCTGCCCCACTTCCCATGAACCGTGCAGCTCTTGGTGACCCCCCATCTGTTCGTAGCCTTACCCTCTACCCCTTCCTAGGGCTACACAAAAGAGAGATTCTGCTCGAGGAACTGCCACTGAGCTGCGGTGTTAATGGGTAAACATGCCAATCACCCTTGTGTTTATTTGGACGAGCAGTTCAGGACCTTCAATAAAACACTTAGTTAAGTGCATGACAGGCGATTGTTAAAATCACGTGTTTCGCAGAAAACCACTTACCTTTCTTTTATCTTTACCCAAACCTAAGGCAGCTGAAAATAAAGAATGACAGATACACACACTCATGCTGTGCAATCTTGGAATTCTCAAATGATGATATATCAATAAAACATGAAAGAGACAAATGAACAAAATGTAATTTCTATTATTTCTATACAACAACAGCTAATGGATGCAGTTCGACTATGTTCTATGCCAAGGTGGAGTGTGGAAAAATGTTCCCGGCTTTATGGCACGGGATTACAAAGATAGAAGGACTTTAAACCCGAGTGAGTGTTGAGGTGAGAAGAGCAGTGTGTGACTCCTCTGAAGGGGGTTTTCAGAGAGAGACCAGTGAATACCAGGGGAGGGGGACTGCCTCTGAAGGCTGCTGGAGCTCAGCTGCAGCACAGAGAGCCTGGAGGAGTGAGCAGGCACCAATGTCCCCCACCCTCCATCCAATGACCAAAACAGGGCAGCAGAATCTGGACCTGACATGCAGGGCCCCACATGTACAGATGAGCATCAGCGTTTCTGCCTTCCAGCTTTGCGCTTGAGCCCGGCAGGAGAGTCCCTATGAGTTACAGAGGAGAGGGAGACAGGCTCCAGGCTGCAACAGCACTTGCGTCCTCAAGACAAGGAGCTGGCCGTCCAGAGACAGGCACCCCTCCGGCCCAGGATTCTGGGAGGCTAGAAATGAGCCTCGGGGGCTGGATTTGAGCACAGGCTGCCATCTTGAATAAAACTGCTCGGCCATCACAAGGAACCAACCCTTGACTTTGGCCTCATTACCAGGAACTCAAAATTAGAATTGCAAATTTACTATCACAGCATTTGGGAATTGGGACTGGTGTTCAGTAAATGGATCTTCATTTTCCAAGTAAAGACTGGATTGTTACCACTTTCAATGAAACTCTTTGAATACATAGGTCGTATAAATAAATGCACTGTCCCAAGTGCCACAGGGTAACCTGTGTCTGTAAAGCACACAGGATGTGAGGGCTGTGCGAAAGGAGAGGCTGTCATCCGGGGCATAGAGCAAGGTCACAAGGTCACCCTGATGTACATTCACAGAGGGCCGGACCAATCCCAAAGGGCCTGATGTCCCATGATGTCCACTCTTCCTCACTGGGCCTGCGATAACAAGGGCAGATCTTGGTGTGTATGTTTAAGACACGGGAACTCAGCTAACTGGCTCAGAGCACTTGGGGGGGCAGGGTGCAGGGAGGACCAGGAGCCAGAAGGTCAGCAGTGGGGGAGGCAAGAGCACAGACTCCAGGACTCACAGTCTCTGACGACAGGTCCATTCAATTTTGTTTTGCCTTTATTTGTTTGTTTGTTTGTTTGTTTGTTTATTGTCTTTTCTATGGTCCCCAAGCTTGTTTAAAGGTTCACTGGGGCTTCAGCTACAACACACTGGTAACAGTGTGGGGAGGGGAGGAATGGGACAAGGGCCAAACTCAGAGTTGGCCCCTTGGCCCGTGACAAACCTGAGAACAAACACTGGATGCTCGAGTTCCCCCGTTCCTCACACTCCTCACTAGTGAATCTGTCCCTCCCCAACAAGAGGCTTCCGCTCACCATTATCCCCAGGCCACAGACAAAACTGGACCGCTTCCACGTCAGAGTGATTACTAACCAGATTCACACAGCTCCGAAAAACATTGTTCTGCAACAAATGAGGATGAGGGCTGCCCCCAAACAGCTTGTCTACAGTTACCACGTGGTCAGTCCTGATCTCTCTGATCTCACTTTCTCTTAGACAAAACCCCCTAGAGCCAACTATTCTACCCTTCCCCAAATCCCGTCCTCCAAACCAAACGGAAACCTGGCAATCCAGCCGAGGCCCTGCAACAGGCCACCGGCTGCAGCGAGCACGCGGGTTAGACCCAGGGAGGGAGCCTTGCAGAAGCATCCTCGCCAGCCTTGTGGAAAGGACGTCTCAGGGTCCCCTCTCCTGAGCCAACTTATCAATCTACAGGAGGCTGTAATGTGAGGTCCTCTGTGGTCCACACCGAGAGGTGGGGAGGCCACAGGGCCCAGACCAGCAGCAGGCGCTGCCTTCATTTTTCGCCTCAGACAGATGAGGAGGCTGCGCTCATGTCCCAATTCAAGAATTACTAAGGATGCTTAAAAAAGAACTGTTCTTCCCTGTCATCGGTAATAAAAGACAGTGAGTTGAAGAACCAACATTTCTGCAGCAACAGGACTCTGAAAGCTTAGTTTCCAAATTTAAAATATACCGAAATTCCACACAGTTGGTTTTTAGGTTTTAGAGTTGTATTTCACAACTAAAATCAGAGTGAAGATGAAGATTTGAAGGTCATGATGAAAGTGAAATGAATGTAAATGAAGTCACTTGGGTGCTTTTTAAAGATGCTGCGTTTCATTTAAAAGTTCAGATAAGGAAATCCTGTCAAATGTGCTTTCCCGTTTGCCGTTCACTTCAGTGACTAGATGTGCTAGGTCCGTTTCACATTCAGAAACAGAGCATCTTTAAGGTGAGAGAAATCAGCGTAGCTTACTTTACCGAAAATTCACGTTCAAAACGGTGCATGCTCTACTGAAAACAGCAAAGAGAGGGAGAGAGGAAACAAGTCATTATTTGAGTTTTAGTATCATTGAATCAAATAGTAAGGACAGTCAAATATTAGTCTGAATCACATGCTGATTGTTCTCACAGCCAAACTAGGAGACACTTAAGCACGAAATGCACTGGTTTGTAAGCACAGCTGAGGCACTTTCAGAACATGGCTCGCACACTAAACACCAATGTGGCACCCAGTCACTTTCTTCCTCAAGTTATTTGTTTTTCTTTTTCTGAGCCAGTTAGGTGTCATTTGTACTTATTTACAAGCACAACATTCACTTTAAAGACCCATGAAGGTTTTACCTCCCCTGAAAAGTAGAATGGGTACAGGAATATTACTAAATAGGACAGTGTATCAAGAGAGGAGAAAAATTAGACCGCATCACTTTTTCCCCAGCAAGTCTTCTACAGTCTAAAACAGCGGCGTGTCTTTTCAAAGCGGGGAGGAGCACGAGCACCAGGCAGGTCTAAGGCGGAGCTCCTGGGCCGGAGTGTGTGCCAGCCCCTCCGCTGGAGACTGCTGGGGCTAGAGCTGAACTGGGCAGTGAATGGCATCACCTTACTTAAGGCTACAAAACCATTAAAAAAAAAAAAAGGCAGATATGTTTCCTGTGTAGATATTCCAGGTACAATCTGAAGTATAACACTTTCCCTGACAGGGAATCCGAGTCCCTACTGAACCAATCTGCCCACTGCCCAGAGGAAGTGAGGCTGGCCCGCGTGGGACAGGTCCCACAGTGCAGCTGGGAGGATGCTGGGGACACTGCCCCGCCCCACCCCCCACCCACACCAGCTGAGGGCTCTGGGGCATAGCTGCACATCTGGGCTTGGAAGGGGGTGGGGAAGGCTGTGAGAGGGCTGGAGGCAGAAAGCGCTCCCTGTTCAGAGAGGCACTACAGGGCACACCTGCCCGTTCATCCCACACAGGGTGACTGCTTTGTGTCTGTGTAGGTTTTGATAAAAATTCTCATGTCTAGAGACATAGGTTTTGAGCCTAAAGTGGGCTTCAGACTTTGACTTGGCACACAAATTCTGGAAACTCCAACATTCTAAATAATGTCATCTATTATTTTGTGCCTTGTTGATTCCTAAACCTCGGTCCTGGTACTCACATTTTCAGTCACTCTGTGTTCTCCCGCCTCCAGCTCCTGTCCAGTCAGGAAACTCCCCTCTCCAGGCATTCTTACGGACTGGGTTTCCTACAAAATGTCAGCTCTCTCTCTTCAAAACTATTGCTTAAAATTAAAAACTGCAAGCAAGAAGGCTAGAATTCTCTTGTGGGGTATTATTAGCTTATACTTGACAGTACGTTAGTGCTTATAAAGCCTCGTCATGTTCATTACCTACCCAATGAACACCAGGATCTTTTACAGGACATCTTTAAAGAATGGAAATTACTTGTCCAAGGTCCCAGCTGGAAAGTGGTGGAGCTATAAACTAGGCCTGAGGTTTCTGACTCTGCTTTCGGGGTTCTTTTCCAGCCGAGCAAACACAGTGTTTGCCAGCACAGGCCGCGCAGTGCACCCGAGAGCGCTGGCACTCCAGCAGCAGCGGTGGGGTAAATGAGCAAAGACAGGTCTGGTTTAGTCCTGGCTCTAGCATCCCCCACTTGTGTGACCTTGGCCAAAGTCCCTTAACCCCACTAGAGCCTCAGTTTCTTTGTCTGTAAAGTGAAGCTCTGGTAGAATCCATCCTTATTCATGAGGATCAAATGAAACAATGACAATGCGTCACTTAGTGTTCAAAATGTGTTAAATATGATTGTTAAAAACAGGAATCTAAGACCTCCTGCTTACTTAGCTTTCCCTAAATACTCTTTTTGCAAAACCTGTTTAAAAAAACAAAACAAAACACAATAGCAAGGGCTGCCTGCTCCCAAAGGGAGGGTGGGAGGGAATATTTGCGTGTGTGTAAACCGGGAGCTTCTAGACTACTCACTCACCTCTATGAATTCAGAGTGTAAACACTAGTTGGTGACATCTACCATGAAAAAGTTAGTATAAAGAATTTTAAAGTTCTTGAAAGAGTGACCTTCCAGAGGCAGGAAACATAGCCTTTAGCAGAAAACCAAGTGCTACGAATGTCCTCACTGAAAGAGTTTAAGAGAATCCCACCCCACCTGACGGAAACGTCAGCAGACTTAGGGAAATGATATTCCTCCCTTCAAATTGGTAAGGACATCAAGACGATGTCCCAGGGCAGGGACGTGCAATAAAACAAGAGAGGCCCCAGAACGTATACAAATGCTGGGACGGGCTCACGAGAGTAAGACCACTTCCCTTACAAAGCTCTGCCGCACCTGCCCCACCCTCAAAGTGACTGAGCTTAAGGCCACGTCAACCACCACGAATGTGCTTAAAACTGACCCTTTCAGGAAGAAAGGCGATGTTATGGAAATGAACTTGCCTACGTTGGTCTATTGCTGAGCAGACTGCCAAAGGCAGGGGCCAGAGTATGCTTGACTAGAAGGAACTGTGAGAGCCTCCCCTAACTCCCACCCCTCCCCCTTTACAGAGGCGGTAAGGAAGGCCCAGACACGGATAGTGACTCATTCAAGGTCTCCCGCTAACTCACTGTGCTGAGGGCTTCCTGTGGGCATGTACGCACTGGATCCTCTTAATAACCTCATTAGGCAAGCACTGTTATTATCCTCATTTACACACAGGAAACCTGAAACACAGGGAGGGTTAATGTCTTGTCCAAGGCCCAGAACTAGCAAGTGGTGGCTCTCAAGTTTAGGTTCCCGGGCCCAAGATGGAATTCCCAAGAGCACCCAGACTGAGATGTGTTTGGGATGTTACCTTCAGCGGGAATTCCTTTTTAATACCAGACCTTGAAAATGAAGATTTTTTCTTCATTTCTTTTGAAAATTACATTTCATCATAAAGCCAAAAGATACTCTCTTTGATTTAGTTCCCAGATAGACCATAAAGTCGGCCTAGAAGTTAAGACATAATCGGCGTAAATGTGATTCTAACAGCAAGATGGGCAGCACGCAGAGAGGCAGCGAGAAAGATGAGCCCAGTGAGAAGCCCGACCTCCAATCCTGGTGGGAAGGACCTATCGAAGCAAGGGCTAGTGGGCCAGAAGTTGCCACCCCTGGGCTGAGTCTGCTCTCACCAAGCAGAGGCCTTGAAGGCAGAGCAAGCGCAAGCAAATCCACCCACAGGATGCGCCGAACACCTCCCATGGTGCAGTAGCAAGAGCGTGACCACCTGATGCCTTTCACAGAACAGAAGCTCGAGATGTTACTTGTCGGTGGAGTAGTTTTTCAGGTGGACTCTCTGTTTAAAAAGGGGAACTATTGGGAGAAAAACTTGCCCTGGCTGGACCCCCAAAAAATCATTTGCTTGAATTGTGTCTATCATTTTGGTGCTTCCAATGGGCACTGGAAATGTGACTCCAGTGCAGCAGTGGCCTTGTCTGTGCATCTCCGTAACCCAGGGCCAAGCACAGTGCGTGGCACACTGCAGGCTCTCAATAAATGCATCTTGAATAACTGAATGAATAAACTCACTGTGGGTGCCCCATACAGGGCCTCAAATGGTAGGTTGACAGGCACGCACTACTCACATTTTTATAATATGCATTACAATAAATGCCCAGCAGAGGTCAGAGTAGATTCTTTGGGGGCTGAGTTGATAACTTCATCGATAAAACATTGAAGGAGATAAAGGAAAGAAGGAAGCCAGTTTTGCTGGGAACATCTCATCTCTGCCAGGTATTGTGCTTGAGGCCTCACATATGTTTTCCCTCTGAGTGCTTATGCCTCTCCTTTAAGACAGACAGTATCACGTTCACAGTGACGCCTCCCACTGCTCCCACTCACTCAGACGGTCTTTCCAACATGACTCTAACTACGAGATTTCTCTTTTCCTTCTCCTCTCACTCTAAAAGTCACCTCATCTAGCGCTACCCTGCTATTGATGAGATAGCTCCCATTCAAATCACAGGTAATTAGAAGATTAACAACAACAACAAAAATCCAAATAGATTGTGAATTCCTCAAGGCATTTAAAAATAAGAACTGGCATTAGCTTCCCAGGACCACATATAATGCATGTGATGAGTGCCCTATACTACTGAACAGACACCTCACTTACTAAAGCGGGTTTATGAAGTCTCACTACTATTTCTCTCTAATTTCCTTAATGTGTCTAAGTGGTGAGAAATTAATAACCTGTCTACCAGAAAACTGGTCAACATGACCTGGGCAGTAGATCTCCAGAAATTTCTGATAAGCCCACACAGGTGACCTCTACAAAAGACAAAGAAGTCTATTTTTTGTCTTGATCAATATTTGGGGGCTTTCTTGTGCTGACAAAGCCAGACAGGGAAAAGAACACCATCCCCATGAGCCGGGTACTTTGCTACTGAAAATAGGTGCTGGCTCCAGCATGCTCTGCAGCAAGCCACCAGGAGCCACCCTCGGCCACCAGGAGCCACCCTCAGCCACCAGGAGCCACCCTCGGCAAGCAGCAAGGAGACACCCACCAGCCAGAAATAAGTTGTTCAGACTAGTCTCTTTTACATTGCTTGTCATTTTTGCGTGTGTGTCTTTTTTTTTCTTTTAGGAAGGTCAGTTGGAAGCATTCGAGAGATGTCAGGCTGTGACGTACTTGATGGCTCCCGGGTGCCGTCTTAAACCTTAACGCTTGTGATACTGTCAACTCATACATCAGCCCCAGCCAGTGACTGTCCTTCAGACAGCTGCAACACCTTCCAAGCACAGTGACAAGCTCTGAGTGGCAGAATATCTGGTTCATTTAATAGCACAGGAGATACTGGTAGTCCAGTGTTTTTACGGGACTTACAATGGTAGGAGATATTAGTTCAAAACAGAAGGAGGAATGACAGAATTATGAGGTTACACCACAGAATCAGAGATTATTTTATAAGTTTTCCCTGAGATAAATTTTTTCTACATTTCTCAAACAGAACTCGTAGTACCTGACTTAATTCACAAAGGTAAAACAAAGGCTAGTCACAGAAGAATATTCAGATGATTAAATGCACTGCAGAGCAGAACAGAACACAAAGAGCTATCGGGAAATCAGAAACTCGGGGGTCAGTTCACTCCCACACGTGGGCATCTCACCAGTTTTGCTCTGTGACAAAACCGACATGACAACTGGGTTCCCTGAGGAGGGAGCTCGAGCAGGACAGGGTCCCCGGGCAGCAGTGCGATTGCTGTGTTCGCCAGAGCCTGTACCCACACAAGCTCTGATCTGAGGAGCCCGGTGCGAGGCTCTTTGGCAGAGAGAACAAGCCAAGGGTAGAGGGTAGTTAGTGACCCTGAAACCAACCATTCTCTTCCCGTGAAACCCGAGTTTGTAAATCTTGGGTGAAGGTGAGAAGAGAAAGCCCTGCTCCTCCTCCTGTTGGTGGAGAGCAGGAGGAGGCAGGCTACTTGCCTCCATCACTCACCTGCCGTAGAGGGTGGAGTCGGCGATGACGGGGATGTGAGAGGTGAGCTGGCCCCAGATCCTGCTAAGAGAAAACACAGAAATGCTCATGGGGACCAAAGGAAGACATCGGAATTTGTCCCGAGCTGGGCCCCACCACTGGCTTGGTATGTGGGCCTTGTGGTAAAAGTTCAGGAGGAACAAAAAATTTGGGGACTGGACCAGTGGTCACAGGCTTCCACTCCAGGACAGGGTAAGGGGTTAGGGTTTGCTCCCCACAGCTTATTTGATACCGGCTTTGAGAAATCAATCACTTATGCAACTGGCTACAGTATCTCTTCCTGACACAAACACTGTCCCTGGGTGATGCATTCATGTGCATCATGTCACAGCCGTACTCTGTCCCCTGTAGGGCTGTGACAAATGACAGTGTCACAGCCCTACAGGGGACAGAGAGGAGCAGAGCAGTCCAAAGGAAGTGAGAATTCCCTGCACCATCTACCTAGCGATGCTCCATGTAGAAGTTCCATTTTATCAGCAGGTACATTCAACAAGATAGGGGCAGCCTATTCAGTTTGTGGATTTCCTAGGCCTTTTCTTACCTAAAATTCAATACATACCCTTATTTACATGAAAAGAATGTACACATTCCCATATGTTGACTTGTACTTTCTAGACCTTGTTATAATCACCTTGTTATAGTTCAAATATTTCCAAGTTCTTAGCATCTCCCCAGTGCTCAGAAATCCCCAGAATATATCCTGCTGGCCTAACATGGAAGTAGCCCAATGGGTAGACAGAGGTTCCTACATAAGCCCCCTGCCCCACACAGAGGCCCTCTCGAGGGGTTAGCCACAGCCCCAGGGATGGCTGTGATCTTGCCCCTGAGAAACCACTGTCTGTTCTGGGGGGGCCTCCAACTGCCTCCTCTCCCACTGCCCACAGGACATGCGGACGTGGACACGGCACGAGGAGAAATGCCTAATTCAACCACCCTGCCTTCCAGTTGAATGAATACCTTCCCACTGTTTGCAATATCCTCTCACCTCCCTATATGAGGCATTTTACTGGTAATGGAGGTAAAACTCAACCCCATCCTGTTTTTATACTGCTTGACAGTGCTAACATAGATTTTAATGGGAAGAAGACTGAACTTGTGATTCCAGTGGAATCTGGAGATGACCAACCGCTACTTTGTTTTCCTAAACTCCACGAGGGCACAGCGGTGCCCTGGAGTCCCCAGAATCCCATCTGGCTGCATCTGGCACAGAGCGTCAGGAAGGTGGAAAACACAGAGGCAGGCTTTCTCTGCTTTATAAAGAATTAGCTGCTGGACAGAATGACTGCTAGTCAGACATGCTGGTTGGAGACAGGAGTCTCAGCCTAATGACAATGATTGGCCCTTGTCCATCCCATCAACCACAGAGAAAAGAGGCCTCCAGCATCCTCCAGCTCTCCCCTCTTAGCCTCCACATCCGTGGAGCCTGCCTGGGTCCTCACTGGGACCTCCAGGGCCTGGCCTCCCCTCCTTCTCTTCCCTTCTAGCTCCCTCTGAGCCCTTTTCTGGCCTAGACTCTGCAGGCAGCGGTGTCAGCTGACTCTCACCAGCTTTGCAGCGTCTACAACCCTCTCCCAAACCTTCCAGCTCCCAGCTCCGCCCATACCATCTACATTCTTCCTTAGTCTGCCTCGTGCGCTGTGCCGTTTCTCCTCCTGCCCCCAGCAGAGGTCCTCCTACCTGACTTCACAGAAAAGACCCAGAGAAGGCGTGAACTGTGAACGCCCTCAATATCCTCCCTTCCTTTGGCTTTTAAACACCTCTAACTCTCACCTGCCCTCTGGGCTCCCGCCTCCAGGGAGAGATAGTCGGGCTTCCTCCATGGCTGAGACTGACAGCTAGGCTCTTGATGCTGAGCCCTTGGCCTTCTCTCTGGGCCCCTCACCCCATCTCTCTCTCTTTTGCATCTTCAGCTTCTTCCTCTCTGCGAGGTCCTTTTCCTGCCTAAAGGTATATGCAGCTGCTCCTGAACCTAAAAAAACCTCCCCATCTCTTGCCTTCCAGGGCTAAGCCGAAGCTGCCTGGGTTAGAATGAACCCTCCCCTCCTCCATGTGGAACTCTCCACATGACTCATATCGGATAAGAACTAGAAGGTCTCAAGAGGTCATTCAATCTGGCCCTAATTTCCAAAGATGGGAACATTAAGGCCCAAAGCCAGCTGGGTGAGGGGCAGCCAGGAGTGGCAGCAGTGACTGCCAACTCGGGACAGTGCTCTCTGTCCCATCTCGGCCCTTCTGCAACGATGCTTTTTGCCATCCCCACACACTATCGAGTCCTTTCCTTTACACAGATGGGCACATTCTCCTACCACATGGTGACTGGAGCAGAGGACAGGATTTAGGGTCACTTCTGTCCATGCAGGCTCCACTGAAAGACAGGACACCTTGAATTTTAAGTTGGGTTGGTTTTGCTGCGTAGATAATGCTCATCTTTGGCTGACGGAGCCCTGCCGTTAGTGAAGAGGCTGCCTCACCCAATAACCTCTAAGGCCCCTTCCAGCTCCTGCGTCCTGTGAGCCGTGAATGCTGTCGTAATCCTTCATTAGGGACCAAATTCTTCTGTTTTCCACACTGGTTACTTTTAAAAGTAACCACTCCACACTCTGGCTACCAGAATCCAAGGCCTCTTGACCAACTACCGCCTCCTGGTCCTGGTCTTTGGATGCTGGGCTCCACTAAAGTCTATAACCAGTTACCTGAATTATTGGAGTTGCTATATTTTGCTGGATGTTCTTCATTATTTTCAATAGCAGACCGTTTTGACTTCTTTAAAAATAAGAAGAGAGAGGGGACAAAGGAAGGAGTAAATACACTGATGCTGAGAGTTAGAATAAAAATATTTTCTAGGCTTGCGGTTAAACTATCCACACACGAGGTCATATCTGGCCTCATAACTTAATACAGTGAAGAAGTCACAAGCCAAAACCAAAGGGGAAAATAAAACCAACCATGCCAACTATTATCCCAGGCCAATCACTCCCCCAGTTACATCAGGCCATAATCAGCCCAGCAAGCCAGGAAACTGTATGGTCCATTTGTTTCCTGGTATTATGTAGCTCCCTTTTAAAAGCTGCAAACCAGTCATCTGCAAATAGTTTCAGCTTTCAAGGAGACATAGCACAAAATCCGTCATTAACGAAATGTGCACCGTTAACCGAGAACTCTCTACGTGAACTTGTTTTCACACACAGAGAATTCAGACAGACAGCAGTCTTACCTTTCGAGCTAAAATCTTTCTCTTTTTTCTTTCTTCTTCAGATCCATGGTGAGACTGAGCTCTTGTCAGTCTTCGATGCTGGTGAATCTGTAAGAGAACACGATTCATCACAAATGTGAGCATATCCTACACTAATGAAAATATAACATGTTTTGCCAAATCAAATTATTTAGATGTAAAATATTTCCTTGCTCAGCCTGTGTGCCTTCAAGGCCAAGGTTTGGATGTCTGGGAGAAGAGTATGCCCAAGGGTAAAGACCTTTCTAGCCTCCCCCAGTTCCTTCCTGCCTCTTTCTCTCACCGAAGGTGAGTGTGGTCCCAGCACCTTTGGAGCACGGACCACGTGTGCCCACCATGACCCAGCCTCCCCCATCATAAAGGATCACCACCCTTCGTAAACCTGGTTTTCTCCCCAACAGGCTGAGCTCCTTAAGAGAAAGACAGGGAAGGATTCAGCAGCCTCATGGCATTGAGCCCGGAGCCTGGTTCAGAACAAGTATGCAAAAAATGTTTGTGGAATGAACAATCAGTTAAAAGTAAATCACCATGAATTCCAGGCAGAGGACGGCAGCAACACTAACAGATGAAAGGGCAATGAGGAACTACAAGCAATTTACCTGTTTCTGTTCTTCAATTAGTCTCTTTTCTATACATTCTTTGGCAATTCTCAATGCTTCTTTTAACTTTGTGGGGATCTGAAAGAGGAGAAAGTACATCATCTGTTGAGGAAAATGGCTGGAGCTTCTCCCAAATCCCAAATCTGGTTTTAATGAAGGAGCAATAGGTTATCAAGAAGGAGGGCACCTGGAATGAAATCAGTTACAAACTGTCCACTTGAATCCTGTGCTGGCCACCTTTGGTATCCCCACCACATGCAGCTCATTAGCATTTATCATCAATAAATATGTAAAATAATCACAAAAATAGATATGATGTATGTTTCAAGTATTTCAACTAATTCTCAAGGGACTATGAATTACCAAAACAATCTTGAAAAAAGATAAAAATTTAAGGCCTCATACTTCCTGATTTCACAACATATTACAAAGCTACAGTAATCAAAACAATGTGATATTGGCATAAAGAAAGACATACAGGGCCCAAACCAGTGTGGCTCAGTTGGTTGGGCATCGTCCTCAAAGCAAAATGTCACTGGTTTGATTCCCAGTCAGGGCACATGCCTGGATTACAGATTTGGTTCCTGAACCAGGGATACATGAGAGCCAACCAATGGATGTTTCTCTCACATCAATGTTTCTCTCCCTCTTTTTCTCCCTCCCTTCCCCTCTCTCTAAAAGTAAATAAATAAATTTTTTTTAAAAAGACATATAGACCAGTGGAACAGAATAGAGAGCCTAGAAACAAACCTTCATGTATATGTTCAAATGATCTTTGACAAGGGTGCCAAAAGCACACAACAGGGGAAGGATACTTTCTTCAATAAATGATGCTGGGAAAATTGTATGTTTACATGGGAAAGAATGAACCTTACACAAAATAAACTCAAAGCTGGATTGAAGACCTAAAACTAAGACCTACAACTACAAAACTAGAAGAAAGCATAAGGGAAAAGCTTTATGATATTGGATTTGGCAGTGATTTCTTAGATTGGACATGAAGAGCACAGCAACAAAAGCTACAATAGACAAATGAGACCATATCACACACTTAAACTTCTGTACATCAAAGGAAGCAATGAACAGAGTGAAAAGGCAACCCCCGGAATGGGAGAAAATGATTGGAAATCATATATCTGATAAGAGATTAATATCCAGAATATATAAAGAACTCCTACAACTCAACAATAAAAACATAAGTAACCAAATTTTAAAAATGGACTTGTCATCAAAAAAGTGGATTATACCACAATAAAGCTGGGGAAAAACCCCCCAGAAAATCAAAGAAAAACAATGGGCAAAGGACCTGAGTTGATATATCTCCAAAGAAGACATACACATGGCCAACAGGCATATGAAAAGATGGTCAACATCTCTAATCGTTACAGAAATGCAAGTAGAAACCACAATGAAATATCACCTCATACACATTACAACGGTCACTATTGAAAAAACAGAAAATAACAAGTGTTGATGAGAATGTAGAAAAACTGGAATATTTGTACACTAATGGTTGAAACATAAAATGGTACAGCTACTACGGAAAACAGTATGGAAGTTCCTCTAAAAATCAAATTAGCATATGATCCAGCAACTTCTAGGTATATAATCAAAAGGACTGAAAGCAGGATCGAAACACACCCTGCGTTCACTTCAGCATTGTTCACAATAGCCAAGAGGTGAGATGTCCGTCAACAAATAAATGGATTAGCAAAATGTGGTACATACACATAAGGGACTATCACTCAGCCTTGAAAAAACAAATCCTGACACACGCTATAACATGGATAAAACTTAAGGACATTTATGCTGAGTGAAACAAGCCAGTTACGAAAGGTCAAATACTGTGTGCTTCAACTTTATGACATCAAGAGTTGTCGAAATCACAGAAGCAGACAGTAGAACTGTGTTTGTCGGGGCTGGGGCTTGGGAAATGGGCAGTTGTCGGTCAGCTGGTCTAGAGGTTGAGTCTGCAAGATGAAAAAGCTCCAGAGATCTTGTTCAATACAACAGTGGGAATATACTGAACACTACTGAACTGTACACTTGAAAACAGCTAACAGAAAAAATGGTTAAGAGAATAAATTTTACATTGTTTTTTATCAAGAGTAAAATTTTTAAATATACACTACCGCCACCACCACCACCACCACCAAAAATAAGAAGAAAAAAATTTTTAAATATATAAAGCTTACTGGAACACACAAATTCAAGTAATTATAATATTTTGTAACTCCAGAGGGATTTTTTTCTGTCAAAGACTTACTTTCTGAATTTCACAAGATTAAGCTTTTTTCCTGCTGAAAGATACTCTTAATACCCTGGTATGCTTCTGAGCTTTCATTTCCTAATTTATTAGTGTTTTTAAATGATGATGAAAGCTCAGGCCTGGAAAAAAGACACCCAGATCATGTGGAACTTTTGATCTCCAGTATTCTTTTAAAAATACAAACTTAAGTTTTGAGTATGGAATACGGTCAAAGTCAGAAGGTGTAAAAGGGTCCCTACACAGTAAAAAGTCCCCCACATAGCTCCGCTTTGCGGACACAACCCGTGTCCCCAGTCTCTTGTGCATCTGCCCAGAAAGATAATGTATACAGAAGGAATTGACGCTGGCTTCTAAAACCACACTGTCTTGGCTGCAGACTCCCCTGGCTTAGGGCAAGAGTAAGGTCTGATGATAGTCCTGGGGCGGACGGTCAGGGCTTGGGGAGAGCATAGTTATTTACAAGGCTGAACATATTTTCTGAGGAGATTCGGTAAAGAGATTAATTTAAATGTTTTTATTCCCTATTTCAGATCCAAATAAGCTATTATTGTCAGAACTCCTCTAACTGGTGAAAAGGACAGAGGAAAGCATCTGTCACCTATATAATGTTCTGACCCCAAGTTGTTTTGGTTTTTTTCCTTTTTTCTCTAAATTTAATATCTTAAGAGCATTACATGTTCTTTGGGAATATAAAGAGGAGAAAGAGAATTACCCTTTATTCTACCACCTAAAACCACACTAACAGTGAGCACCGACGAGAGCCAGGCCCCAGGTGAGGCGCTCACGTAGATCATGTCCATTGTCCAACGACAGTGACAGTAGACAGGTATTACTCACCAGCTCCTCACACTAAGTACACGGACCCAAAGACTGGGGACTTGCCCATAGATTGGTAGCTCTCAAATGGGGGTGATTTTGTTTCCTCCCCTTTCTAGGGGACACCTGGCAGTGTTGGAGGCATTTTTGATAGTCACAATGTATGGGGCGTAGGGGGCGTGCTATTCACATCCATTGGGTACAAGCCAGGGATGCTGCTTAACATCCTACAAAGCCCCACAAAACAAAGAACTACCTGGCCGAAATGTTAAATGCTGTGGCTGAGAAACCCTGTTTAAATAACCAGCTGGTATTAAAAAAGCAAAGTAAGGCATCAGCCTGGTGTTTGGGGGTTTCAAAGCCCCTGCTCTTTCCATACCACACAACACCGCTATTTCCCAGGACATTTTCTTCCAGTCTTTCTGCTAGATATGGGTATTTCTTACACACTGTATTTACATCCTGCTTTTTCCATCCATTAGCCCAAATGATAATCATTTTCCATGTGACTTCAATGTCTTAATACATTTTACTTGTATTAGATAAAAACATTTTATCAACCAGATATACTATGAATTATTAAATTATTCCGTAATTATAGGACATTTAGATTGTTATAAATTCTCTTTTTTAATTAAAAAAAGCACTAACTTTCAAAGTCAACTTATTTATGTCACAACCAAAAAATGGTATGATTTACTTTACCTTAAACTGTGGCTTTTCAGAAGTGGTTAGTGAAACATCACTGAATAATCTGTAAAGAGAAGGAAAAAAGCAAAAAAAAAAGTCTTTCTTAAAACAGGTGCACTCTCAGAAGACGATCGAAGCAGAATGAGACATCTTGAGCCCAGGAAGTTCCCATGTCCCCCAGGACTGACCCAACCCTCCATTTCTTGTTTATTGACACACTCAAAAAAGTTTCCGGGCCACCCAGTGTGACCTTGGGAAGACCCCACTCCAGTTACCGGAGCACACGGTCGGTTGTGGACTGGGGGCTTTTTCCCCATGGAAGGGCAAGAGTCCTTTCACACTATGTAGTGAATTAAATTACACTTAAAAAGTATTTTTGCAAACTGTTATTTATTATATTATTATTTCCGTTTACTGCAAATAATATATACAGTAGATACTTCTAAACAGAATAACTAGTTTTCCTTTTTTTTTTTTGTCCCAGAGGAGGATAAAATTTATTCTGGAGCTCAATAAAATAAAAACATGTGGTGGAAAGAATTGTTTTGATTAGAATCTAACAAGAAAGTGATTTTCTTCTAAGAAAAGTACTGTTTCTCATGCTCTCTTAAAAAGAAATAGCAGCTTTCAGAGTATATCTATTCTCTCTTCAAAACTATGTTATTGAAAATAGCATGAGGAATTCTGAACTATTTTGACTAAAACAGGTTGGAGAGTTTATTTATTTATAATATTTTATTTTTTATTTTAGAGAGAGGGGAAGGGAGGGAGAAAAAAAGAGTGAGAAACATTGATGGGAGAGAGAAACAATGGTTGCATTTCAAACGCACCCCAGGAAACAGAACCTGCAACCCAGGCATGTGCCCTTGACCAGGATTCGCATTAGTGGTGAAACTGAGCCAGTGAACTTTTGGTTCATAGAACAATGCCCAACCAACGGAGTCGCACTGGCTGGGGCTAGACGGAGAGTGTAAATGGCCATTTGGATGGTGACCAAATGTCTGTGAGTCTTTCCTTGAACAGTCCCCCTTCTTAAAAATTAGGAACTATGTGACAAGGAGGAAGGACAGGGTTAACCTTTTCCCACTGAGCTCCCTGGGCAGTTCTGGAGGTGGGGACATAATTCTGCCTTCCAAGGCCACAGGTGTGTTTACTTCCAGACAGCACATCTGAACTGGACACGGTTCACACCTCTCCAAGTGCTCTTCTCAAGGCTGAAGCCCACGGTGTAGAAAGACTTAAGTAAGGAAATGATATTTGGATTCACTTCAGAACTGGAAGATTGGGAGAAAATGGGAGGGCTTGGGGCAGAAATACAAACCCAAGTAAATCAATGCGGGTACAGGCTGTTCCCTAACTACAAATGCATTCTGTTCTAGAAGTCTGTGAAAATTGTGTTGTTTCCCTAACTGAGCCTATTTCCCCATGTCCGCAATGTTATTAACAGTGGCTGGTTTGGCGAGGGACTGGCCAGTGTCAGTCACACCGTAGAATGCCACATCCATGGGCAGAGGCTTGGGCTGCTCCTCCCGTCACGGCTACAGCAAACCCTCTACAACAAACCTGAACTTCCTGCTATCTGCTCTGCTCTCCAGCCATCTGTACTTCAAGCTGTTCCCTCCTGTTTCCCCTGTTATTGTTCCCTCAGTACACCCGATCTGGTTACAACAAGCCGGTACAGACACAGCACTGGGTGTGTCACATGGAATGGAATGTTCACAAAATAAAAGCCAAATCATATTAATCATAACTAATATTTAATGAGCATTTATTAAGTGCTAGGCACTGTACTAGGAGTCATCTCTTTAAACCCTCCCAAGAACCCTCTGAGATGAGGCCTATTATATCCCCGCTTTACAAATGAGAAAACTCAGCTCCCAGAGGTTAGGAAACTTGCCCGAGGTTACCCAAGTAGAAGTGGTGAAGCTGGGAAGCGGGGCTGGGAGAGGGGCAAAGGGGAAGAAAATGGGGGACATCTGCAATAGTGTCAACAACAAAAATAAAAAAAAAGAAGTGGTGAGGCTGGACCCACGCCCAGGTCCCTCTAACCTCAGACACACCCTTCTTAACCACCCTGCTGCCTTCCATGAAGGGTCGGAAAATGCACCTGAAGGAAAGGCCCCAAAGCACTATTTCAACCACCTTAATTACCTACTCATAATCCTGTTTATGAGTGAATGTCTCCTGAGCTGTAAGCCTCTAGCGCAGTGCCAGTACATGTCAGGCATTTGGTAAACGTCACCCAGTGCGTAAACGAACAAACAAGTGCAGGGGAGGCCAGAAACACACTGCCCGCCTCAGAGACGGCGGACTCTCCAAGGCAAGTGGCTTGTGAACTAGCCACAGCTGTGGCCCAGCGGTGCCCAAAACAGGGTCATGAAGGACAGCTGCTTGACAGGGCCCGCCTGCGGTACTTCCTAAGCAGGGGGCCGCCACATGGACACATACAATGCTCACGTCAACAGGAAGAGACGCACGTGAAAATGAGGCTGAGGTCAAAGAAGAGCAATCAGACTAAGGTAGCAGAGAGGTCCCAAGGAAAGGTCGTGATATCATGCTGCAAGTGAGTGTCAGCAAAGAGGTCTCTTGGACTCTGCAAGTTACGAAGATAACAACCAAGGTGTATGATTGACTTACGGCATCTGTAAGAGCCGGGAGACGGTAGGCATGCCATTTTTACAGGCTTCACAAGACAGCGTAGACTCCAACACGGCCACTTGAAATGAACAGATACACAGTTTAGTTCCACAGAACATGTTGGCAAATCCACTTGGTGATAAAGAGTTTGACAGCGCTTTGCAACAACTGTCTGTAGGCTGATCAGGACAGTGTCAAAACTTCACGCGCACACAGACGGCGAACGTGGGAAGGGCGAACGCTGGCAACACCGATGTTACCGAGGACTCAAACTAAGCGGGTTAGAAGCCACACGCTGACAGACAGCTAAGTATACTTCAAAGATAAATGGAGGACGGATTCGAGATATCATTCATAAAAGTGTTTGCTCTCGAAAAGAGAAGTAAACACTAAATGGAAGTAAAAATTTTGAACTCAAAAGACATTTTGCTGTTTGCCTGCTTTTCATCAAAACCAGCACGCAAAATGCCAATTGTTGATGCCTCATCACCCAACACCTTGGCTGAGATAAACACAAGCAGCCAGACTTTCCTACCCACTGGTCACTGCTCAGTTTCAGCTGTTCAAACTCCACACAAGGCAGTCTCAGGGCCTGTTCTCTTGAACCAACTCACTTAACACGAAACTAGCACTTGGTGGAGGGCTACACATCTTGATGGCACACTGGTCCGAGAGTTACCCTGCCCTCCCCTCTCTGTGCTCTGGCAGTGAGTTCTGAGCTGGCTATTTGGGGATGAGTCTGTAGGAGTTCCTCCATCTCTCCTTCCTTGCGATGCCTCCCGCCAGTCCCCCAGCTCTCCTCAGACCCTCAGGGATTGCTGGAAGAGCTCCTGGATCCGATTTGCCAGTGTCTGCTTTCCTACCTGCCTTCCCCAGCTCTAGGCCTGCTAGGCTCCTATCTCCCAGGCATCTGCCCATGGCTCCCTTGTTCCTTGCCTTGGTCTGACTCCTGACACCTGCCAGAGTCCTCAAGATTGGCTTCAAATTGTCTGATCCTGGCTTCTGTTTCTAGATCCGATTCAGTCTGGCCATACTGCTCTACATGCTCCTGCTTTTAAAATTCTAATGTCTGTTACAAAAATTCCCCTGTTTCAGAGAGCCTGACAGGTGGACACACCATCTGAATTTTCAGTGAAGTGCATTTAAGCAAATTACTTAGATCTGCTTAGCTTTTAAATTGGATAAGAATTTCCGGCTGTAGAGCATGACAACTTCCCCTGGGTCTTTCCTGGATTCTAGAAAGGGGGTAAGTAGGGCCCGGAAGACCCCTCCAAACCCCATACTGACCCACAGCCAAAGACGGGGCAGGAGGGAAAGAGTCTACAGGCACCGAGTCTGGAGGTCGTCCGTAGGTCATTTCATACAGTAAGTGGCCAAAGCAGTGGACGTCCACGCTTTCCAACGTCTGTAGAAGAAGAGAGAGCAGTGGCACATTGCTCTTTCAGTTTGGCTTTGTGAATCCCAATGCCCCTGTCCTCAGCTTCCACTGAGAAACAAGGCCCGGGGTGACCCCACTCATTGGTAGTGGAAACGCAACTCCAAAGCCTTTTGTAAAAGTTCACAAGGCATTGCCTGACCAGAGGGCTTGGTCCTGCCCTCCACGGTCTTCCAATAAGTGACTCTATGCCCTTCTTTTTCCCATCTACCATTTCAGCTTAGCCTCTTGGAAATTCAGCAATGCTCTGTAGGAGAAACAGGCCAACAGGTACGGCCTCCCCCAACCGTACCTTTCACTGCTTCGTGTATATTTCTTACATGGGCAGATCAGGGGGTCTGGCCATAGGGATAATTTATACCTCAGGATGAACCTGCTGTTTCATTACTGTTAGCAACTTACATTGATTTTCCTGAATTGTGAGAAATAAGATCGGTAGAAGGAAGGAAGGCCCAATAAGGAATTCTCAAGGTCTAGCAGCCGGCAAGTGTCCCCATCCAGCATCACGTTGGAGGCGTGAAGATGCCCGTAAGGGAATCCCTTGTCATGTAGAAACTTTAGTACCTATTTAAAAATATGTACAGGTTACATTTCCCCCCCAACTCATTCAGATATAAGACAGGTTAAACTTTCTTTTTTGAGTCAATGTATTTTCAAACAAAATCAAAACAGTTCAAAGAAAACTGCCACCTCCATCCATTTTTCTGGAAAAAGATGTGATGCTGAATGCTTCCCACCTGTGAGCTGCAAGGCAATCCAGCTCCCTCATTTCCACAGAATAGAGAAGCAGCCTACATCTGTTCAGGGTTAACAGCTTTACGCCAAAAGCCTCTACTGGAATCACTTCCTCACCCCCACAGGCCAAGCCCTCTTCGTGGCAAAGTCCAATCCTCCAGCATAGAGGAGTAAAGCTGTCATGTCCATGCTTGATAGGGGCTGAGTTGAAAACATCACCTTAGAATATATTTGGCTGTTTATTAACAGAAACATATGACAGGCTCCCACAAAAAGAAGCAGACATTTAATAAAAGTGGCTCACCCAGTAATAGAGGCGGCCAGAACATTCCATTGAGGACTGGAAAAAATGTTTCAACTTCTCTTTTTATTTTTGTTTTGTTTTTTAAGATTTTATTTATTTAATTTTAGAGAGAGGGTAAGGGAGGGAGAAAAACATTGATATGTGAGAGAAACATCGATCGGATGCCTCTTGCACACCCCCAACTGAGGACCTGGCCCCCAACCCAGGCGTGTGCCCCGAGAGGGAATCAAACTGGTGACTTTTTGGTTTGCAGGATGATGCCCAGCCCACTGAGCCACACCAGTCAGGGCTCTATTTGTTTTGTTTTTAATCTCATTCTGAACTTACAATGTACAAAATATGTTAGTAGCAGTACAGGTATATAATAGTTAAATATATACATCATTGGGGAAGGGTAACCCTGAAATTGTTTTCACTGATAGGGTTGCACAATCCAAGAAGATTGGAGAATACTGCTCTAGAGAGTGATGTGGGAAAAGCTTTTCATGCTAATTATACTTCAGTAAGGGAGCCCTATGGTTATGTGTATAATAAAATCAGGAATTTTGGCACAAAGATAAAGATTGACCAAAAATAACACAGTACCCACATAGTTAAGTTTTTAACAATCAGACACTAAAGTCCAGGAGCTAAGCATTCTGGAATTTTGTATTTCTAAATTAGTCTTAGTCTCAAACATTTACTTTTTGGGGTCAAATATGACAATGTCATCAGTTTATAAACAATCAGACAACTTAAAGTATTGTGGGTCTTGCTTAATAACTTTCCCAAGAGTACTGGAATGCTGGGTGAAATTCCAATGCAACTTAAAAATTAAATACCTCTTACCTCTAATATTTGCCGCCCATATGTTTTTATTTGCTGGAGTTCAAGGCCCTGAATCTTCTTAGGGTTGCAGTACTTCTTTAAGAATGGGTCTTTTGGTTTTGACTTTGGAAAAGAACAAAGAGCACGTAAGAGAGAAGCAGAAGGGTCAACATCCGCACGCAGGCTGCCTGACAGGCAGGACTCCACGGAGCCTGGGGACACCAGACTGCAGGGGGGGGGTATTTAAAGGGCAAAGCTGTGCAGCTGATAGACAGAGGCCAGCCTGGGTTTTGTCCCATGTCTAGTCCAGTGAAGATGTGCCTGGTCTTGGCCTCAGCCAACCCCAAAGTCGTATACACTGTTAGAATTTTTCGTTATTTAAAAAAATTTCCCCCCAACTTTGAAATACTTTAGTGTATCTTTGTTAAACTGACCACAAACTACAATGCGGTGGATATAATCATTAAATGTTCAACCTTCCCTCATGTGGGGAAAGTAATGCTTTTTAACTACACTGCGTAGTTTTTATTACTAAAATCAAAATAAATTCCAAATCAAATTAAAACAATATCCTCAGGGCCTAGCTTCTGGAACCTCAGGGATCAAGTGTCCATAATAGGTTTTAAAGGGACTTGTGAATTTCTTTATGACCATTAACTTGTACCAAAAGTACCTTGTAGATCAGGTCCTTCAAAGTTCCCTTTTCATTAAACATCCTAATAAGCAATGCTGAGGATTCGTTAGCTGTGGCGAACGTAACCCGATAGATGTAAGGGTGCTGGCAAAACAGAAAAGAAATGCACGTTCATTTGCATCCAAATCTGGGTACGCAGAGTCAAGTACCATCTCAGTAGCTCAGCTGCATACAAATGTAAGCATATTCTCCGACCACACAGCCTCTTCCAGTTGTTAGTGAGCAACTCCTACATCGTTCTTTAGATGAGAGAAGGAACGTAAACCATACTGACAAAAGGGAGTGAGTAACTGATGTGGCCAGCTTCGCATGGAAGGCCTCTATTTTGGTATGCATGTTACACATAGTTCAGGCAAAACGGTGATGGAAGAAAGGGAAAGTCCGAATTTCTGGAATAGTGATTTCAATATTCTGCCTATGTAAATCAGTAAAGAATAAGCTGAATCCTAGAACAGCCAAGTGGGGACCGGGAAAAATGTATCTTCATTCACAGCTTTGCCTAACGTCCCACACTGCTGCACTGCGCCAAGCCAGGGGGCATGACAGCCAGAAAACAAGCAAAAGTCGCATTTTGGGGGATGGGGGCCCTTTTCCAAAGCAGCCAGCATGACTCTTCCTGCCCTTCTCCTGGAGTATGCAGTGTGATGACTCACAGCATCCTCCTGAGACGGGGACTGACGTCAACCAAGTGGGGCGGGGAGTAAGACAAATTATTAAGGACTGAAAGGAAAGCATTCATATGACCCGAAATTTTGGTTACATCAACCAACTGGCTCTGGACAGGTATTACAATGTCCATTAGCTCAACGAAGTACCATGAAAATGTAAACACAAGGGAGCTGATCTACGCAAAGATTTGGGGGACAAGGGTTGAGTGGGTTGAGGGGTGAAAGGGTGTGCCCAGGGAAATGCAGTAATTGATCATGAAGTTTCTCTTACCATCACATCAAAATGATTGCTGGTGACATTTCAATAACTTTACTGAAATATAACTCACATAACATTATGATCTGCTTATTTAAAGTGTACAATTCCATGGTTTTCAGTATATTCAGAGTTGTGCAACTATCGAGCAATTTAATTTTTTAATATTTCATCACCCTCAAATAAACCCAAGGAATAAAATTAAAATCCTTGAGTTCTACACATATAAATAAAGAAGGAAGGATAGGAAGCTATTCCTTATAGTAGAACGCCAACTAATAAATACAAGAGAAATGATGGGGTTAGAAAAGCTTGACGAATGCTAAACTAGTGGGCTTGACAACGAATGGGGTGTTTATATAGTCTCAAGATATCTCCCTATAACTACTTACTGATTAATTCTAGTTCTTTCCTAGAAAATAATTAAGGACGAATACAAACATCCAGCTAAAATTGTTCACTATGGCTTTTTTTAATCCTTACCTGAAGACATGCCCATTGATTTTAGAGAGAGGGGAAGGGAGAGAAAGAGAGAGGAAGAGAAAAATCCGCGTGAGAAACATTGATCGGTCACCTCCTGCACACGCCTTGATTGGGAACCAAACCCACAACCCAGGCATGTGCCCTGACCGGAAATCGAGCCCATGACCCTTTGGCTCACAGGATGATGCTCCAACTGAGCCACATCGGCCAGGGCTATGGCTCTTTTTTTTTTTTCAATAGACAAAGACTGGAGGTGATCCAAATATCCAGACTAGTTAACTAAGGTATAGCCAATGGTAATTCTATGCAGCCAGTAACAGTGATGTTGTTGACAGTAAAAGAGGCTCACGGGAGCCTTCGGGACCAGCCGGATAAGGACACCACCACCTTCTCCACGAGTGTCAGGTAAAGTGCAGGGGTAACCCTTGAGAATGGGATCCAGGACCTGTGGTTTAGCTAACTTTGAATCCTGGGATGAGGACTGGCTCCTGTGGAGAGAGCGGTGTGGGGTGGGGCTGGGCCACCTGGCACTAGCCGCAGGCCGCGTTCTGACACTGACTGTACGGAAAGAAGAGGCAGTGTGAGCCCACGCCACACACACCTCAGCCCAGGCTCTTTGCCTGGTCTGTATTGTGAATGGGGGGACATGGAGAAAAAAGAAAAGATGTTCACAGTACACTACTAACAAAAAACATCAGGTTTTAAAATAATATATGTATTTTCAAATCATATGAAATTCTAGAACAGTAACAACTGAACATTTTTACTTCTGATTAGTTGAATCTACAGGTGAGTTTTCTTTTCCGTATCTCTATTTTCTGACTCTTCTGCAATTAAATATATATCACTTGTCCACACCACCTTCTTTTCAGAAAGCATACCCATTAAAAGAAATTTAGAGTTGAGTGCTGACAGCCTGCGTCACACAATTAATCCAATTCAAAGACCACAGCATTTTCTTGGCTACACACCACACCTCATTAAAAGCTTGCTTTTGCTAGTTTGACAAGGCACATTTTCTTCAAAAACAAACTTGCCAACCCAACTGGACAGGTCAGCGTAACTGCTGCGTCCATGAGTGACTCACTCCAGGGTTGTACATCATCACGCAGACCACAGATAAAGAACATCAACACTAACTCAATTTTCTAGAGAGATTGGTCTTTTCCTAAAGACATTCTGCATCTGTTTTGAAATTTGTTGATGTAGTTCTTCCACCAAAGGCCTCGGATTAGAACTGTGTTTTAGCATAAGTAATGACAGGCTTTCCTAAAGACCGCTTGGCTAGCCTGTGGGAATCATAACTCAGACAGGAGAAGGGTTATTTTGCCTTTCCCTCATCCCGCTTACCTAAACCCTTATTCGTTCTGTTCTCTCAGGCTAGAACAGATCTTTTAATTCCATTGATAAGCATCTTCATCAACAACAAAGTGGCTAGTTCCTACTCTGATATTTGCTTAAAATACGAAGTCTATGTTTAAAGTACCACATTTCCTGGGTTGTGTATTATAAATGCCATTTAAATGGCCTGCAGTCTATGGGACTAGTCACGGCTGTTCTATGGAACAGCCCCCATCTGAACTGAAGTCTCGTATGCCTCTCCATGCTTTTGAGCATGTCCAGCTCTTTCTGTCCACAGAAAACACTGTGAATCTGTCATCAACACCAAGCATAGCGGGAACTGTACTCACCAAACAGGAAGGCAGAAGTTTGATTAGACACTGAAAGTCTTTATCTGACAGATACTTGTCAGGGCCAAGGTCAGCCTAAAAACATGGAAGGAAATGTCAAGATGCTGCCTTTAGTCATTAAAAAAAAAAAAAGATATAGAATTTTACACCTGAAAGCTATATCATTTCATTAACCAATATCACCTCAATAAATTTAAAATATTCTTATGTCTTTCTGTTTTTTTTATTTGTCCAAATATATGAATGTAAACCAAAGACAAAAACCACCTACATCTTGCTGCCTCACGGTCTTTCTGGAGGGAGAGAATATAAACATATAAAAAGCAGGACTTAACTGTAATCTTATCGAGTTCAATCAGCCCCATGTATCACGAGAACTCCCAAAGTGAGAGAGAACAAGGTAACGCCCAGGCACTTTCTTTAAAACGAATGGCAATGCTGCCAGCCCTAAAGAGGTCCCAGAGAACTATTTTAAGCTGTTCCTATTTCTTTCCCAAGGTTTATTAGTTGATCAAATATAATCATACTGAAATGACAAATGCACAAGCCAAGTGACTTAAAATGACTGTCTTTTGATGTGGGACTGAGAAGAACTTTATAACATCACTCAGGAGCACAATATAATTACTTAATTCTCTTGTCAATTTCTGCTCTCATAAACCCATCGAAAGTCCCTGAAATGAGACCGAAACAAAAAACCAGCTTACCCAGCTTAACACCAGCCGTTCCTTTGGCTGATTTTTAATCTTCATCAAGAAGTACTTCTTCCTTATCCTCCAGCCTGCCATAAAAGCAGAAATATGTTTATAGCTACATAATTTTTATGCCAATTGATGTTTCATTGACTGAGTGATAAAAATTAACTTTGGCAATATTTCCATAGCTATATAGGTGCAAGGAAAACAAGCATTTGGTAATGTTTACATGGTAAAGATTGAACTTAAAAATAAGAAAAGGCAAAGAAATTACTCCAGTCACAGGGATAATAGGAAAACAGCACTTCAGTTAAGATTTAGTGAATAGAAAGATGAAAAATGAATGACGAAACCAGGTTGAAAGTATGTTACTACCACTGAAATCCTCAGATGGGACTTCAGCCAAGATTCACTAAGTATTAAAAGTTAAGGATTGCATCCTCAAGCAGTAAGAAGGCAAAAAGACAAAGAAATCACCTGCATTTAAGAGCTTTCTTGGGATACATAAAGGGAAGCATGACAAAGAATCCAGCTCTGAGATCTGTCTTTTTAACAGACTGGGCTTGCCAGTTTCTCACCTATGTCTTTCAATGGTTCTACCACCTCCCACTTTGGTTCCGATCGGAAGAACATGGAGACCTGCTGTAAGGCGATCTCTGCAAAGACAGTTTAGAAACTCATTAGTCAAGCATGTCAGGAAAGTACCACAGGCTTAAGATATTTTTCTTACAAATGACATTCTTACAGTCTATGACCTTAAAAAACTGAATTATAAAAACAAACACACAGACTAAATGCAATATGGGATTCTAGATTGGATCTTAGAACAGAAGAAGGACACTAGTGAAAAATTAGTGAAATCTAAATAAAATCTACAGTCAACAGTAATGTACCAATGTTAATTTCTTAGTTTTGGTGAATGTACCATGGTTATGTAAGAGGTTAACATCAGGGGAAATTGGGTGAGGGGTATATGGAAATTCTCTGTACTATAACTATCATTTTTCTGTAAATCTATAATTATCTCAAATCAAAAAGTTTATTACAGAAAAATGTAATTAATTACTAATGTTGTGGGTATATATGTTCATGTACTGGAAGATCTAAAATATTCAGATGGTATAAGCCAAGAATTCAATATATGCGCTAGGCCATAACCCAACCACAAAACTCAAAATGTTTTCTAAGGTCAGCTTGGAACAGTATTCAATGTTGCTCCAAGTGATATTTATCCCATCTTCATTCCTCGAGGAATTATAGCTTTCAGCAACAAAGAAGCGATTAGCCTTAAATATATACTGAAAATAAAAGCCAGTGTTTTAGAAAAACATCTATGTACAGCAACAACATGGTTCTGTTGTGGGAAGTGAGTGTTTACTGGAAAAAATTCATGCTTCTTTTTGTGTTCATTTATCATGAGAATGTTTTCCCCTTTTAAGAAGACAATGGGAAGAGGAAGTTCTTTAAAGTTTGCCGTATTAAAAAATTACCAGAATAACCGTGCTTTTGCATTTCCTACAAAAAGCAACCTCTGTAACTTGCTATTCCTCAACGCAGTGAGTAAATGAAGCCACCCCTGATTCCTGAATGCAAACAGAAGTCCTGCGGATTCACGGGGGTGCTGCACTGCTGCGCAGCATCGATTCATTTCAGGCAGGCTGGGGAGGCATAAGGGACTGGGCAGAAATGCTCTCCATATGTCGAAAGTACCTAGTCTGGGATTGCCATGCTGGGCACACAGTATCGTTTTGATGTACTTTGCAGTACATTATGAGTTCAGAGATTCAGGGAAGAGGACCTGCTAGCTGTTTGTTTACTGATTCAATATGTAAAGTGTCAGTCCATCCATAAAGAAGAAAAGATGTGAGAACCAAATACAAAACTGACTTCATTTACATTTGTTCTAACTACTCTAATGTGAATAACCATTTGGAGGGATTGGGTGTGACAGAAGCGTATAAATTTTCATTATCAACACTGAGAACTCTGTTCTTCCTCCATAAATAATGTTGACACAAAATGTTTTCAGTATTTACAAAATAACTTGAATGTAAATAAATTTAAAGGAAACTCTTTTTTTGTTGTTGTTTTGATTTTGAGAGAGAGAGAGAGTGAGAGAGAGAGAGAGAAACAGACATCAACCTGTTGTTCCACTTATTTCTGCATCAGTGGTTGCTTCTTGTAGGTGCCCTGACAGGGAGCAAACCTTCAACCTTGGGGTGTCGGGATGGCGCTCTAACCAGCTGCCTGTCCTATCCAGCCAGGGCACAAGGAAATTCTTTTAAGTGAAAATCATTCATATCAACTTTGAGGGGGATCATGAAGAGTAACTTTCTGAATGCAGTACGATGTCGTTCTAAGAGACTGTGAAGGACAGTTTGTTCAAAACTAGCAGTGACTCACAAGTCCCCACAAAAGCGTCCCTCAGCAACATTCCCCACCGGCCACCATGCGCTGTGCGTTGTCGCAGACACGGGGAAACAGCTGTGAACACGTGGAACAAATGGAACGTGAACAAAATGGAAGGCAAACCGAGGGCTGGGAAAGAGCTTTTTATACCTTAGGGGGCAGGGAATTATGGAAAGGACATTTTCTTTCCACTAAACTATGATTTATTGTCAAAAATCACATGACTACTATGTTCCCAATATTAAGCCCCCTTCCCCAGGCAACACACTTAAATGGTAAGCATCTATTCCTCTGCTTGGAAGCTTTTATTGGTGTCCCATCTCCTCACCAAGCCAAGACGAAGCTTCTAAACCTAACGTTCAACCTAGTTCTGGCTTTGTCTCCTCCAGCGGTCGTGCCCCACTCTCCCTCCACTCTGAGATTTGCCTCCCTTGGTCCCTGAAGACTGGCCTGTCCCCACCGCTCAGCATTTTCCATTCTTGCCCACCTATCCTTTGAGGCTTGGCCCAAATTCACTGCTCCCCTAGCCAGGACCCCTCCCTCCCTCCCCCCGGTGCCCTCTCAGTGCTGTATCTGTCCCTCTCCTTTGGGATTCACTAACACACCGTCCTGCATTAGGGCTACTCTCTTCCCCTAGACCAGACACTCTGGCTGGAAATACCTCTCTCCCCTGGAGCACTGCCCCTGCCTCTCAGCCTCGCTAACTTCTACTCACCCCTCAGATCTCCATGTATGTGGCACCTCTTCTGGGAAGCCTTCCATCTTCAGATCTAAATCATCTGCAACCCTAGAAACTGCACCCCCCACCCAAGGTACTGCCCTATGTTTACCCTGCCACAGTCTTCTCCCTGCAGAAGTGCCCGGGATAGGGGGGAGGGAGACTTCCTTCTGTGTTGCTGTATTCCTAGCATCTGGCACATAGTAGGTGTTCAATAAATATTTCATGCAGCGAGAACTAAGGGTTCAATAGACGTTCAATGGGTATAGATGCTCTCTCCTGTTAGAACATGGAAACCATAAAAAGGAAGGCACCTGCCTCATTTTCTTTAGTGCTGACAGACACATGGGCGGGGGGGTGGGGGGGGATACAGGCTCATACATGCAGATAAACAAGCCCCAGACTGGAGGTGCAGAGCGAAGCCTTCAAGTCCATCCTGCTCTTCTCACAGGGCTCAGACTTCTGAGCTCAGAAGACACCAGCTGCCCCCATTATGTGCAGCCTTTGAGCTCCTAGATCCCAGCCCCCTGGGATGAGTCCAGGGAACAAACACTGACCCTTTCAGCCCTGCAGCTGAGCTCCAGGTCCCTAATCTACTACAGGAAGTGGCGTAGCAGAAGCCTGCACAGCAAACAGCTGGATGTGGGCCTCCACCTTCTGCAAAGCATCCTTCTCTTGTTCTGAACAACATCCCCCACCCCCAATCTCTCCTTCGATACTTTTATTCTGGAGCCCACTATTATCAACCTATTCATGGGATTCATGGGGCTTTAAGACCAAAGGGAACTTCAACACTCCCCAATCCACCGCCCCCTCCCCCAACTCCTGTTTTATAGACCTGGACCCTGAAGCCCACAGAGGGGAAATACTGCCGATGACAGAGCTGGGACTCCAATCCAGGCCTACTGACGTCTGGGCCAACTGACTGCCGTGTAGACATTAAAACCCCCCTTCCTCTGAGGGGGTGTGAGGTTGGGCTGGGAAGATGGCTACAGAGCAGTGAGGCTTTTACATGATAGCAGTACCTTGCTGACGAAGTGAATAAGGTGGTGGTGGTCACGGTGTGTGTGTCTCAACACCAACCCCTTATGACCCCGAGACATCTGTTTTCCCGGTACAATAGCTGGTCCTCAATTAGACTTTCTAATTCAGGTGGACACCTCACAGTTCCCGCACAGAGGACAACGAGCCACACTGGGTTTTAGAAAGCCTGAGCAAGTCTGCCTGGCTTTCTGGGGAATGGCTCAATCAAGCTGACGCAGAGGGGAGGCCCGGGCTTCCCTTTCCTGACACTGCTGGTGAGTCAGCCTAGGGCCAAGACAAGTTCTGACATTTCATTCAACGGGGGAAATAAGTCAGCATCTCTGCGAAAACAGCAACCGTTCGCTACTGTCCCGTTATAGGACTGTAAGTCCACCCAGACGGCCCACCCTCTGACGGTTTGGGGAACAATGAGGTGCGGCAGGAGAAATGGAACGAGCGACGCTGCTGTGAAAGACTGCGAGCTGTGCTGGGGGCCCAGCCCTGGGACGCTTTTCCTCCCAGGTGAACCAAAAACAAGCAGGGGATGAATGGACGCCTTGTTAACAACGCAGTGTTCACCTTGTACCTGTAGTTAATGTGAATTTGAAACAAACTTTCCTTCATTCCACGGCATTCTGAAAAGGCATTTTTCTTACTCCTACTTCTGTTAGAAGACAGCAGGTACATTCAGGGGTGTCCAACCTTTTGGCATCTCTGGGCCACAATGGAAGAAGTGTTGTCTTGGGCCACACGTTAAATACATTGTGACACGTAATCACAAAAAAATCTCACAGTGTTTTAAGTAAATTCACGATTTTGTGTTGGGCCGCATTCACAGCCATCCTGGGCCACATGCGGCCCGCGGGCAGCCGGGGGGACACCCCTGTAACAGTGCGGCTTCTTAAACTTCACTGAGCATGCGAATCCCCTGGGGACCTTGCTAAACTCGGATCCTGATTACTAGGTCTGAGATGGAGCCTGAATCCTGCATTTCTGACAAGCTTCCACAAATGTAGTGCTGCGGCTGGCCAGCGGGCCGTACGTGAATTGTGAGGTCCAAAGGCTGTGGTTTTCAAACTCAGCTGCATATTGGAATCGCTTGGGGAGCTTTAGAAACCAACAACCTGCCCGAGCCCAGTATTTCAGTTGGTCCGAGCATAGGCCCGATACCCCAAGGTTGTGGGTTCTATCCCTGGTTAGAACACATACAAGAAGCAACCAATGAATGCATAAATAAGTGGAACAAGAAACCAATGCCTCTCTCTCACCCCCTTCCCTCCCATCCTCTCTCTCTAAAATCAATTAAAAACAAACATACAAACAAACAAGCAAAGAAAAGAAAAAGAAAGAAAGAAAACCATGAGCCACACACGCAGAGACTCTGATTTAACTGGCATGAGTGCAGCCTGAGCTTCAGGATTTTATAAAGCTCCCCAGAGGATTCGATTGCACAGAAAAGTCTGGTGCCTGACAAGCAAGCCTCTACTTCCCTCTCTCTGAAAGAGGAATGAAATTTCCTCCAATTGCTTTAAAAGCAGTTTTTTTTAACCCCCACCTGAGGACATGCTTATTGATTTTACAGAGAGGGGAAGGGAGGGAGAACGAGACAGAGAGAA
The DNA here is from genome assembly GCF_022682495.2 of Desmodus rotundus. Lineage (NCBI taxonomy): Eukaryota > Metazoa > Chordata > Mammalia > Chiroptera > Phyllostomidae > Desmodus > Desmodus rotundus. The sequence goes on from NC_071394.1 coordinate 85,024,078, forward strand.
ACATCGATGTGACAGAGAAACATCAATCGATTGCCCTTCATATGCACCCCAGCCTGGAACCGAACCCACAACCTAGGCATGTGCCCTGACCAGGGACTAAACCCACAACCTTTTGGTTTGCAGAATGCCACCCAACCACCTGGGCCACACTGGCCAGGACCCAAAAAATAGCATGCAAACAATTTATTTTCTTAGTGAGGAAATCAGCTTATTAATAATACCCAGAATTCCATTTAGAAAGAATCTAAGCACAGTTTAGCTTTAACAAGCCATTTGAATTCTAGTAATTAGTTCAGTCCTACAATGGTTTCCATTGGTGTCTTCAAGGCCACACCAGAATGTATTCAATATTTAATCACCCATCTGCTGACACTAGGCTTAGGTACTCGGTGCCAGCTTTGTGTGGGACTGGAATCCTTTCCACCTCAGTCCCTTGGCTGCCGCCCTTTTCCAGGGAAGGTTTGAAAGACAGCTACCTCCTCCTTATGTTTTGCACTGAGTGGGTCTCAGTGAACCGCTGGGAACCCAGAGAGGACCCTTCTGAATCACTGTTGTGGTGAAGTAATTCTGAGAAAAGCCAGACACACTGTATAACTGTCAGTACAAAAAGGAGCCAAATACAAATCAATTGCGATTACTGTATAGGTTGTCACGGATTATTTACTCTCTATTCTGTCAGGGAAGTTACTGAAGACAAGAATGTAAGTACACAGACACAATAACTTCTCTTCCAGATCTTTCTGGGCAGGCATTACAAACATGTTAGAACTGATTATTTTCTTTTTATACACCTACAGTAAACTACAATCAGGTAAGAATTAGTAACCGAATAATACCCTGTAACAAATACACACGTCTTCCCACTTGGAAATAGTTTCTCCCACATATTTCATCTCCCGCAAAGCACAGAGCCTTTAGCCATGCGACCAAGCTCACAGACCCCTCTGCTTACCAGTGTAGTTTGCGGAGTAGTTGTTTGGATCTAAAAACTTCTTAACCAGCTCACAATTAGACAAGATATGATTTGTGGTGATAACGTTGAGATAGTTCTGAAGACCTTTCTGTCTCTCGGCTATGAATTCACGATCCATGTTACCAATCAGTTTTTTGGGAGGAAGAGGTAGACATAGGCCTGCAATCTTTAAGAAAAAAAGTATTATATTATACTCATGTCGTTCCTAAATAAGACACAATATCAGACTCCTGAGCCATCATATTTCATTAAGTCTGAGACAGCACAGATTTAACATGCATCCGAATTTCAGTGACGTGAAAATGCGGAAAAACTGTGCATCTTAGAATTCATAAAATACTGCATTAAGCATAACAACTACAAAACTTAATTTGTAAAAAGTGTTATTTTTATGAAACTTATACATGAACATAATTTCGAGGGTCAGTTTTTTATTTCTATGCACAGTCTCATGACATCCCTCCCCCCCACCCCCCCAATGACATATCCATTCCGGACACACCCACCTCCCCCGCTCCTCAGACACAGCCATATTCAATTCCCTCAGCCAATCTTATGGCGCTGAGGGATGTTGATGTTATACCTTGATTTTTCATTTTTAGGAATTATCTATAAATCTTCTATCATGGAAGAGGAGGATTAAGTTCTCCTTCACTATCCTGACCTTACCCCCCACACACCCTGTTCCTAATCCTTCCAATATAGTTATATTATCATTTTTTTAAATTTATTTACTTTTAGAGAGAGGGGAAGGGAGGGAGAGAGAGAGAGAGAAACATCAATGTGTGAGAGATACAATGATTGCCTCTCGCATGTCCTCAACTGGGGACCTGGCCCACAACCCAGGCATGTGCCCTGACCGGGAATTGAACTGGCAACATTCCAGGTCGCAGGCCGTGCTCAATCCAATGAGCCCCACTAATCAGGGTGCTGTAATTTTATTTAGTGTAGTACTCGTGTTTACCTTAGGTTAACAGTATTTACAGCCAAAAGGTCATGCTTACTATGCTTAACATGGTTACTTTCTGTCAACTGGCAGTTTACTTTTTTTAGTTTTCTATTCAACTCCGAACTCTCTGGCTAAGCCTTTTTTCAATGCATTCACATACAGAGATGCATTAATTTCACCTTCTTGAGGAATATCTTCCAGAACCCACCAACCTGCTTTAAGCCGGACTGACGGTCCCTACACCTCCTGCCAAGCTGGCATCCTGGGACCTCCCTTTACCATCTCACTGGAGATGCTTTTGTCTTTCTCCTGCTGATCCTCATTTCTGTGTCGATCCTTTCTCTTAGATATTCCCCCTGTTTTTGGGAGAGATATCCTCTGTCAAGTTCCCAAAAGAGGAGCAAGTTCTGGAAAGCTTGCATGTGTAAGTTTGTCTTTGTTCTACCCTCACACTTGATTGATAGCAAGTCTTGATGTGGAATTCTAAGTTGAAAATATTTTTTTCTTCAGAATTTTTAAGAACTACTTTATTGTCTTCTAGTTTCCAGTGCTGTTGTTAAAGGTTCAAGATTCTTGATTCTTCCCCCCCTCCCCCGTATGAGCTTTTAGGATTGTCTCGTTGACCTCAGTTTGTGAACTCCATGTGCCTTATGTGGGTCTACCTTCATTCTCTGTGCTGAGTACTGGGCCCTTTCGACCTAGAAACTAGTAATATCCTTACGTTCTTTGGTATTTTCTTCTATTAGGTCATTGCTTCTTCCCTTCATGCCCTTTGCTTTCTTTTGCTGGAACTCCTATTATCCAATATGAGACCTTCTGGACTGAGCCTCTATTCTTATCTTTTCTCTCCTATTTTCCACCTTTGTTAAACTTTTTTTTCTACTGAAAAAGTTTTCTGGGATATTTCTTTTATCTTTCAACCCTTCTAAAGAGTTTTAAGTTCTACTATTATATTTTATAAATTAGATTTTATTGATTATACTATTATAGCTATCCTAATTTTTCCCCCTTTGCCCCCCTCCACCCAACACCCCACACACACACACCTTCGGGCAATCCCCCCATCATTGTTCATGGCCACGGGACATGTGTATAAGTTCTTCAGCTACTCCTTTTCCTATACTGTACTTTACATCCCCATGGCTATTCTGTAACTACCAATTTGTACTTCTTATCCCCTCACCTCTTCACCCATTCCCCTACACCCCCTCCCATCTGGCAACAATCAAAACACCCTCCATCCCATGATTCTGTCTCTGTCCTTCTTGTTTGCTTAGTTTGTATTTTTGACTCAATTGTTGATAGGTATGTATGTATTGCCATTTTATTGTTCATAGTTTTGATCTTTTTCTTAAATAAGTCCCTTTAATATTTCATATAATAATGGTTCGGTGGTGAACTCCTTTAGTTTTCTACTATTATCTTTTTTATTTCTCAGCACTTCCCTCCCCCCCCCCCCCCCCCCGCTTAGTAGCATCCTGAATGTAATACAATTTCTTATCTCTCTGAGATTATAAAAGAATTTTTCTGAAGTACCCTGAAATGTTCTTTTTACGGCACATATTACGCTTCTTGAAGGTTTTTTCTTTCCTGTTTGTTTTAGTTGTTATCATTCATATTAAAATGTTCCTTAGAAATCTGGTGATCCTGGCGTGTCTGTCCATAGTTAAGAGCGGAGCGCCAAAAGCCGATGAGAAGCTCTAGGTGGGTGAGTGCCTGCGGCGTGTCTGTTGCGGGCTTTACTGCAGCACACGACCTCCCTCAGGGCTTCATTGGGAGAACCTGTGACCTCAGTCTTCACTCTGAGAGTCTTTAGCTCTTTTCTCTCAGTCTGGGCAGATATCCCCCCTAAATCTTCCGGTCTCCTGCCTGGAAGGTCTGGGCCTAACAGCCAGTGATCCGGGAGCTGAGGGGAAGAGGGCAGAGGCTGGGGGCTGAGGTCCACGCTCCTATTTATTATGTAAATATTTTCTACTGTGCCTGCATTCCCCAGTCCACAGACTGTTCTTATCTCCCCAGGGAATAAACTTTCAGTTTTCTGCTAGAGGGGGAAGGGCAGGCATAACTTGCTCGGACTGGTAAGATTTGGAGACCTCACTGCTACTTAAACATACTTTCAACTCCTGATTTTATTTTATTTTTACAGATTATTTATTTATTTATTTATTTATTTATTTATTTATGGAGTTGGGGGGAGAAAGAAACATCGATGCGAGAGAGAAATAGTGATTGGTTGCCTCTCATACGTTCCCTGACTGGGACCAAACCCACAACTCAGGCATGTGCCCATGACTTTTCACTTTGCAGGACAACACCCAACCAACTGAACCATACTGGTCAGGGCTCAATTCCTGATTTTAGCTTGACCTGGCCCCTCTCTGGAGGCAGCACCTATGACGTCAATTGCCAAAACTTCTGGAAGTTCTGTGGTGTAAATTGGACACAGTGGGGTTATCCATCCCCCATGCCAGAATTCTGACTTCCCACACTGGCTTCATTAGTATGGATTTTCAGCTTCAAATGTTCTGCGGTGGTTTCCTCCTATCCTGCTGGTCCTCGAGTGTGTGTGCGTGTACACTCACATGTAAGATCGAATCACTGTCTAACAGTGGCTTCCGGAGGGAGGAGAAACAAATGCAGATGCTCAAGGTACTGTCACTGTCCAGATCATGTAAAACTTTGAAGTCTATATTTCAAACTTAAAAGACAAAGGCTCAGGGTGGTATCTTAATTTAATGAGCAAAGTCACTTTCACAGGCCACGCTATTCGTCACCCGGGCTTAGGGCAGTCCGAGCGGCGTGTGTACCCACCGAGAGCAGCGTCAGAAGAGAAGGCCGCTTGCGTTCAGACCGGGCTGTGGTCTGAACCCCCCATGTGGGCAAGCCTAAGTTAACCTGCTCCGCTCCGCACTTTTCAAAAGACGGCGAAGACCCCGAACTTGACATTAGATAAGATGAAGAGTTTGGATGACAACTCTAAGTTGCCTATTCTCCAACTATGAAAGAATGTCAGAGCACATTTAGAGAGAATTTTGTACCACGGTACTGCCAGATAAGACACAAATTTCAGGATGTTTTCCTCATGTGCCTGTGTGCATGCGTGTGCACACCTCAGGATGTGGTTACACACACACATTAAATGTCTGAAAGGACTCACACCATCTGCTTGAGAATGGCTACCTCTGGGAGTGAGTTCATCAATTAATTTTTTACTATACTATAAAATGTTCTCATTACTCGATTACTACTTTTTTCGATTAAAAAAGGAAAAGGAAAAAAAAACTTTTTGCTTATCACATTGTCTACTCAGCAAAGATTTTTTAAACACCACTGACCAACACTGACACATCTGCCTACACCCCCTGCCCACCAGCTGACGCTACCACATTGTGCAGAATGGACAGTCACATCTGATACCACCGGACTCAAACCCCAGCAGGGATACTTTTCATTCACTGTGGGGACGTGAGAATGAATTTGATAAGGTACCTGTTTCAAACTTTGTGGCCTCCAAGCTTCGACCAATGTTTTCAAGCTTCATTTCACTTTAGGAAAATGTACTGATCTGTCCAGACATACCATCAGCTTTTCCAATCACCGGGTGCAAGAGAGAGTTCTCTGCCAACAGCTGCAGTCCTCCCCGCGTCCCTGCTACATCAGTCTGCGGACACAGTGGCGGTGTCTTCCTGACCTAGTTCAGTATCTTACAATAAATATTCCTAAAAGTACTAAAACTAGGCAGTGTGGGTGTTATTTTTAAATCCTGTCTTTTAAAAAAAGATTAGCATTCAAGATACACTAATTTTCTCTTTCAGTTTTTTCTCCTAGCATTTCTAAAATGCTTACCAATCGCAGAATATAAAATTTAGCAAGTCAGCTGACTAGGTAGAAGGGAGGGAAAGAGAACACTAGCACCTGGAGTGATCCAGTCGCTAAGCCAGTGATTCTCTAGAAACCTCCACATCGATGGCTTGGAGCCCTGACACCACATCATCCCACCTTCCACAGCTTTCTTCTCCAGCACGCCCCGTGGACTCCCTTCTTGAGTTCCTTGTATAAGGGCCACAGGCCCCCGAAGTTCCACTCATAACACCTGCAGAGTGACGATGCAAATGGGAGATGATCACCCAAATGGGGCCTGAAGCCCACAATCTATCCCACGCTGGGCTAGTAGAAGCCTCTAAATTATATGACAAACTACATCACAGTTTCAAGAAAACTAGCTTTTGTCTGGAGGACAAAAACCTACAGACTCTGAATCTGTTAGTCTCTCACTGTGGTATCAGATCGTAATAGTCTACACACTGCCTTCAACCATATTCCAGTGAATATTCTAGGGAGTTCTACACTCTCAACAGAGCCTTAATTTGTCCCAATTTCCCTTCAGTGTATAGTACAGTCTCTCCTATGTCAACAATGGGCAGTAAAATTCAAGTAACAAAGCTTCTGTGCTACAACAAACCTGAGAAGTCGTCTGGCTCAACCCTCCGGTTCACATGGGGAAAGTGGGCCCGAGAGAGGAAATAACTGAGACAAGGTGGTGAGGCGCAGAGCCTGGGTTCCTTCCCAAGTCTGCGGGCTCCCACCCAGGTCCTCTCATTCCACCTCCGGCTTCCCTCTCGTTCCTTGTCATATGTTCTCTCCCTAGATCAGCAATTTCCAAACTTTTTCATCTCACGGCACACATAAACTAATTACTAAAATTCCGTAGCACACCAAAAATATATATTTTTTACCAATCTGACAAAAAAGTAAATATGATTTAGATTCAATCACACTGGTCAGCTACTATTGTGTTGGTTGTTGTCCTTTCTTTAAATCTGACACTCTAAGGGAAAAGAGGTCAGTGCCCATGACTAAATAGTCTGGCATTGCATGTTTAAAAAATTCTTGTGGCGCACCAGTTTAAAATCGCTGCCCTAGACGATCACTACTTTGATGGTGCCTTTAAAATAAGGTGGGATTTTTCTTCTCTATTACCACAAAATATGTTCACTATAAAGAGTGGGGAAAGTGCAGCTTTTTTCTATTTTTCTTTTCATACAGCTTACGTGTGCTTATTTGCAGAGAACTTGGAAACTACAGAACAGTATAAAGAATCAGAAAAATGCCCTGGCTGGTGTGGCTCAGTGGACTGAGTGCCGGCCTTTGAACCAAAGGGTTGCAGGTTGGATTCCCAGTCTGGGCACATGCCTGGGTCACAGGCCAGGTCCCCAGTAGCGGGTGTGCGAGAGGCAACCACACATTAATGTTTCTCTCCCTCTCTCCTTCCCTTCCCCTCTCTAAAAAATAAAATAAATAAAATCTTTAAAAAAAAAAAGAATCAGAAAAACACATAACTCATAATCCTACCACCTGGGTTCGCCACTGTTAACGTTATGGCATATGTCTCCCAATCTTTCTTTCTAAACATTTCATGTAATTATATTATATTGCATGTATAATTTTACATCCTGCTTTGTTTTTCACTCAGGCATTTTTCCTATTGAACTCAAGACAAGTCTGCATACATGTATTATATTTCTCTTTCTTCATCAGGAACTCATTATCTGTCAAGAAGGGTAATCTGACACTGAAAATCATCGTCACAGTTTTATTCTGTGGTTTTAGAATATTTTGGGCCTGTTTTATAGAAGATATTTTGCAATATTTTGTTGCCAAAAAGCTGTATGTACTTTATTCTGTTTGTTTACTTGGATCCAGAAAAACCTCCCACTTGAAATGATGTCTGGCCATATCCTGCCCAGCACAAGCCAACATCAATACACATGAATATTTGCATTTGAAATAAGATGCACATTGAAAGTACCCATTTTAAAAGGGAAAATTACACTGAAGCAAAAAGTAAAATTCTATTATATTAAAAAGTCCATAATTAGTCACAGAGATCCAACCTTACATCCCCAAAGCAAGAACAAAGAACAAACAGGAGATAAAACCCTCCTCCCCACCGTCATTCTTAGGGGCTGAGCATAGGCAATTTAATTTTGAGAAATATTTCTCCCACAATTCTTACTCAGCCCTGGCTGAATAACATTGTACAAAGATGACTCCAACCTTCTTTAAAACTGGGCAAAGGTTCACTTATGCATAAAGGTAAAAACTCATAGTAAGTTTAATGCTAACTCTCCAACGCTTGCTCCACTGTGGACATGTCATGTGGCAGGTCTGCAGGGATCTGTGGGGAATACCCACAGCTGGAATGAAGTGCACATTTGTGCCTTATCTGCAAGGTCATCCCAGGCCAACTTTTGTCTTAGAGTAAAGAATATGTTATGAAACTCCATATATGAAACTAACTAAACCCATCTATGAGAATTCAGTCTCTGCCAATGTTCCATCTAGAGACTTAAACTGGTCATATTAAAATTAAACTTTCAAAAGACAACATGTGTCAAATGCATGGTCATATGGCAATTACATAAAGGTTCGCAGATACTCGGGACGACTCTACTGTACGTGAAATTAGACAATCCTGCTTTGAGCAGTGCTGTACATAATTTAAAGTGTGGGCTCTACAAATGTTCTTTTTCAAAGTCTGATCAATAAGACATGGCCTCTTGGTGAAAAGGAATCCTTCCCAGCCAGCAGTCTTCCTGTCCTCTTTGGATGGGATCAGAGGTCACTCAGACTAAGTGACAATGGCTAGCTCACCAGTGAAGGGAGCCATCCTTCCCCTCCTTGCTGAGCTGGTAAGAAGCCAAGTGCTCCGGCTCAGGGATTAAGGGTTTTGTGTAACCAGTCAAATCTGAGCTGCGACACAGGCCCAGCGGTGTTCGGTAACCCAGAGCACTCGACCAACCTGCCAAGACAAGACACGGGTGGCACTGCCAGTATTTCCTAGAGCACTAAAGCCCCTCCAGGACCCTTCAATCGTTACCAGCACTGGCTGTGTTTCCACAGAGAGACTTTGCAGCTCATCCCTCTTTCCATTATGGACTCCAATTAGGAACACTTAAATGGATTTAGAAATATGTATTTAAGGGGAAAAGTTAGACCAAAAAAGTCTCTAGTTAGTGCTGAACCCTGATCTACAATGCCGACCACGCAGCCAGTTCCAGCTCCGTCTCAGTGACCAACCCCAGCACTCCATTTCCTCACCGCTAACCTGGGAAAAGAGAACACGCATCTCAAGACTGCGGGAAAGACGCAGCATGGCACAAAGGTACACAGTCTCAGGGTCACTATCACAGAGCACATTTGTTCCCAAAGGTTTATTTTGAGAGCCACACATCATCTGTTTCCTTTGCCAGGAAAAGTTGTTAATTTCTTGTTCTCATTATTGCCATTTCCAACTGGTTTCTAAGACACCCCAAGCAAGTAATGTGCCATTAGTGTTTTAAAATATTTACCTGCAAGCTGTTGTTCAGCAAATCAAAGTCACTGTACCTCCTAACAACCTATAAGAGATAAGACAGTGGTATTTTAATTCAGCAAAGACCATCTGTTTTCATTTCCTTATTTAATACTTACTGGCATTCTAGAGCCGAGGCCTCTGCGCCAAGGATAGTAAGTCTTACGCTTAGTCCTTAACTTGCTTAACTTGACAGGCCCAGAGAACAGACCCAGGAGTGTGCCGGAGCTGGCCGGGCCATGGGAAACCGGCTAATGCCAGCCAAACTCGCAAGATGCCAACAGGTAAGAGAGAATAATGATGTATTATTTATTTTCCATGTAAATCGTCATTTAAATATCTTTCTTATTAACCAGGCACCTGGAAAGAGGACTTAATGATTTACCAAACATGATTTACTGAACATGAAATCAAAGAAAAAGGAGGTGGACAGTTTTGAGGCCATTTCATCCTTGACTGGATAAAACTTCCCCCAGCCGAGACCCCATCACCCCAGAGACCGGTTCACACCTGCAGGCAGAGAGCCAACCCTTCTCCCCGATTCCTGGTTCCCCTTGTGGCAGACAGTCTACCTCCCATTGTCGATACATTCTTCCTTACTTATGTTGATGCCATTGACTAGGCCATTGCCAAATTCTACCACCTCTTCAGGGTCTGGGCAAGGAAATTATTTTGCTTTTGAATAGTTTGACTTCAACCATTACTGATGATTCTCAAACGTTAACATGAAAGAATTACCTGGAGATCATCCAGGACCCCACCACAGAGAATCTAACTCAGTAGCTCTAGGGTGGGGCCCAAGAGTCTTCATTTCTGTTACTTATCTCCTGGGCTGCTAACGAATCTAGAAAACTGCATCGGGTTGATTTTTCTGGAAGGATACTTCAGTTATCCCTGCTTGTCAAATATACACCCAAAGTTAAATATAAGGCTACCCCTGCTGAGTGCAGGGGAGCAAATACAGCACAGTGGCTAATCACGGAAAATACACGAATTCCAACCCTGTTCTCTCACTGATTTGAGTGTAACCTTGGACCAGTTACTTACCTCTTGAATGTAAAATGGGGCCAATAGTACCACATAGAAGTGCTCTTTAAGGGGGAAATAAATTAATGTGCTTAAGCCAGTGCCCGGCAATAAATGCTCAATAGATGTTAAATATTATAATTATTCAAACAGAATATAGGTTGAAATATCAGGCAAAGGAAAAAACAAATATGGGCCACTGTGGTCAAAGACTGCTTAAGAAAAGAAAAAGCCCTGGCTGGTGTGGCTCAGTGGGCAGAGTGCCAGCCTGAGAACCAAAAGGTCACCAGTTCTATGTCCAGTCAGGGCACACGCCTGGGTTGCCAGGTCCCCATCTGGGGGCATGCCAGAGGCAACTGATTGATGTTTCTCTCCCTTTCTTTCTCCCTCCTTTCCCCTCTCTCTAAAAATAAACAAATAAAAATCTTAAAAAAGAGAAAGAGAGTGAAAGAAAGAAATAGGCCAAAATTGAGTCACTTTTGCTAGGACAGGTCACCAAACCAAAATCCTAATTGCAATTTTAGCCTCTCCCAGGAATGGAATTTTAAACCAATCAGTCTGGAACTGCTTGATCAACAATAGTGTGGTAATCTGCTGGATAAAACCCAGCCTTCTCCTAAAGAAAGCTGTCCTTGCCTGAAATAATTCATGCTTTTAACTTCTTAGTCCCACCCTCTTTCTGCCTATAAAAACCTTCCTTTTTGCACAACCCAATGGAGCACCTCTCTAGCTGCTAGATGAGATGCTTCTGGTTCATAAATAGCTTCATAAAGCCAATTAGGTCTTGGAATTGACTCAGGTGAATTGTGTTCTTTACCAAAAGTAAGGCTCAAACTGGGCTGTGAAGGACAAGATAATATGAGAGAGGAGGAATTATAATTTAGTAATTGTAATTACTAAAACAGGACAGAAATGGCCCCTATATAGAATTTGGCCACCCTCTGCAAGTCCACTGGAAGGACCTGTAGATCTATGCAGGAGGTTTTTTCTCTCTGAGGCCACCGCTGAGGAAAGCAGAGCCCCATCTAAGTCTATGAGGAAACCAGCACTAGAATTGCCCATGAATGAACTTGGAAGTCCATAAGAGCAGTGTCCAAGCTCTATAATGTCCAGGGCACTGTCTCACCTTTCTACCTGGTAGACTCAACTCTAACTTCCCCCACACAAACCATTGTTGCGGGGGAGGAGGTTTGAATTACTAGGAACAAAATAAGTAATTTGCCAATCCTACTTACTCTGGGTGTAGTTAGAGAACAAAGTCCTAGACAATCTCACTGGTAGCAAACTGGGAATAGAAAACCTCTTATAATGTACATGTTAAAGCTAAAGATTTGTAGATCTAAAAGAAACACAATTTATATTTATGCATGTTCTCATTTTTCTAGATTTTTAGATGCCACAAATCAGAATTTTGTTTAAAAATTTAATATACTTGTCTAGTGAAAAAAATGCTTACCTGCCAACTGTTTTCTACAGAAATTCCTCTTTGCACCCGAATGATATATTCCTAAAAAAGAAAAAAAGAGGGGTTAAAGAGCCTTAATTATAAAACACCCAAATCAGAAGATCAAAATAAATGGAAAAATCAGATAGACTTCAGAACAAAGAAAATTACTAGAGAGAAGGACATTACATAAAGATAAAAGGATAATCTACCAGCGAAACATAGCAATCGTTAGTGTGTACGCACCAAACACCAGAGATGCACAATACGTGAGCAAAAACTAATAGAACTGAAAGAAGAAATTGACCAAAATCCATGATTACAGCTGGAAACTTCAACACCCATCTCTCAGCAGTTAAAAGAACAACTAAACAACAACAACAAAAAAAAACAGTAAAAATATAGAGGAACTCAACAATACCATCAACTGACAGATTTACAGAGCATTTTAGAACACTCCATCCAATAACAGAATACACATTCTTTTCGAGAGGACAAACGGATGGCAAAGAAGCACACGAAAAGATGTTAAGTATTACTAGTCATCAAGCAAATGCAAATTAAGACCACAATAAGGTACCACTATACATCTATCAGAAGTGCTGAAACAAAAAATATGGGAACACCAAATGCTGGCTAGGACACAGGGAAACCGTTCACACACGGTCTGTAGAGATGTGAAATAGTGCCACCATTCTCAAACAGTTTGGCTGTTTCCTAAAAAATTAAACACACAACTCAGCAATTGCACCCCCGGGCGTTTATCCCAGAGAAATGAAAACTTGTGCTCATACAACAACTTGTACACAAATGTTCATAGCAGCCTTATTGTAAGAGCCCAAAAGTAGAAACAAACCAGATGTTCTTTAACAGCTAAATAGTTAAGCTTTGCTACATCCATAGCATGGAATACTACACAGCAACAAAAAGGAATAAATTATTAATACATGCAACATCTTGACAAGTCTCCAGAGAATTATGCTGAGTGAAAAAGCGAATGTCAAAAGATAATAAACTACACACGTCTCCAATTTATTATTTTTCTTTCAACTTTACAATGGTGTGAAAGCGATAAACATTCAGTAGAAACCCTACTTCAAACTTTAAATTTGTATCTTTCCCCAAGCTAACGATACGCAGTGTGATACTCTACCACGATGCTGGCTGGCGGCGGCGAGCCCCCAGTCAGCCCCAGGATTACCAGGGTAAGTAACGGGTGCTCCGCAGTGTACTGTGTGGCCAGAGGTACTGGATACTGTGTTCCGAGCACCTTTAAGGAAGGCTAGGCTAAGCTGTGTTGTTTGTTAGGTTAGGTGTGTTAGATGCATTTTCAACTAACGATATTTCCAACTTAGGATAAGTTTATTGGGATGAAACCCCATCATAAGTTGAGAAGCATCTGTATATGATTCCATTTATATAACATTCATGAAATGACAAAATTATAGATAAGAACAGATTAGTGGTTGCCAAGAGTGAAGGCTGTGAGGTACTAGAGTACATGTGGGAGGGAAATGGGTGTGGCTATAGAAGTATGACCACAAAGAAACTTTTCTTTAATACGACATTTTCTCCTTACTTTCCTCTTGATTTAGGCTGGCCTCAGCCCGCACCCTGACTTACCCCCCTCCTTCTCCCAAGTGTGTCCACTCCCTTAATCATGAAGCCCTCAGGACAATGAGGTTCTGGTCAGCATCAAATAATCTCAAGAACAAAGTCATATGGCTGTTGACCCCAGAGACAGAGTGTCAGTCAAACTAGATGTAACATCTAGGCCTCAATTGTGTTCCAGTTCCGGGCCCAGATGAAGGGCCAGATGCACTGATCAATGATGCCCTGACCCCTACCCTAGCACCCACCAATCAGTGGACACCATGACCCTGACCCTGACCCTAACTCCCTTGGTCACCATGACTAACGATTTTCCCCTGTATAACCCACCCCCTGGAAGCCATGGGGAGCCAGGTCTTTGAGCATGAGCTCACCTGTGACTCGGGGTGTGGGCCACTTCCTAAAAATAAACCATTGCTTTCTTTGCTGCAAACTCCTGCTTGTATCTTATTGGGCTTTGATGTACACAGGCAAATGGACCCCTTCATTCCAGTAACAGAATGGCAAAATGAGGTGCTATGGTTTGAATATTTATGTCCCCCAAAATTTATATGTTGAAATACCAATTGCCAAATATGACGGTATTAGGAGGTGGGGCCTTTGGAAGGTACTTAGGTCACAAGGGTGAAATCCTCACAATGGGATCAGCACCACATTAAAGGGGCTCCAGGGGATCCCCTGCCCCTTCCACCCTGTGAGGAAACTCTGAGAAGGTGCCAGCTATGAACCAGAAAAAGGACCCTCACTACAAGTTGATTGTGCTGGAACCTTGATCTTGGACTCCCAGCACCCAGACCGTAAGAAATAACTTTCTGTTGTGTATAAGCCACCCGGTTTACGGCACTGTTAGGGCAGACTGACGGGGCTAAAACATGAGGGATGCTTGGACTGATGGTGAAGGGGAGCAGAGTTTGCCACCCTAAAATATGCCTCTTTGGGGATATTGATTATTTTAGGCTGGTTAGTTTTAAGAAACCAGCAGCCAAGGGAGAAGCTCTGAATAAGGAGAAGTTACCCTTTGTGAAGCATATTCACATCTGTAAGGGAAATCTCCGTTTGTACGGGTGTTTCCCCCCACACAGCCAGCCTTCGCTATCGGTGGAGAAGGAAAGGCTTCAGTGTGCATAACAACCTTACCCTCGTGCACTGAGCTTTCCCTGTAACTTCCCACAATCTCCTGCCACCTTCAACACCTTCTGTCTTTAGTTGAAGGTGATATTTAAGGTGATGGCTTCTGCCATTTCGGTGAGTTGCTCAGCCTTCCTGGTATTCCAGGAAGTGTATGTGCTAATAAACTTCAATTTGCTTTTCTCCTGCTAACCTGTCTCACGTCAATTGGATTGTTAGGCTAGCCAAAAGTACTTTGCAGGGTACAGGGAAGTGTTTCTTCCCTGACAATGGAAACGCTCTGTGATATAGTACAATATCACAAACGACCTGGTTGTGATACTGCACGATAGTTTTATAAGATATTGCTTACCATTGAAAGAAATTGGGCAGTGGATACACGTGGCAGCAGTGAGAAGACTAAAAGATCCGTGACTGTCAGTGTTCAAATTTTGCATTTTATGTGCACAGTCAGCTAGATAAGGCCATGATAAAGAAACCAAGTAAAAAGGAGGAAAAGATATTCAGTGACAACCTTCCGCAAGGAAACTACCGTATTTTTTTGGACTATAAGACGCTCTCCCCCACAAAAATTTGGGAGGAAAATGGGGGTGCGTCTTATAGTCCGAATGTGGCTTACCTGGCTCACTGGGGGGGTGGGTGGCAGTGGAGTAGGGTTTTTTCCCATTTTCCTCCTCTAAAACGTAGGTGCGTCTTATGGTCCCATGTGTCTTATAGTCCGAAAAAATACAGTATATCCTGTGAGCCCCCAAACCTGCCTGATCATTAAAATCTCCCTGTTCCCCAGAGAGAGGTGTTAAAAATACACATTTGCAGGCCCTGCATTATCAGACTTGCATCATCAGAATCTCTAGGATAAAAACCTAGGAGTTACAAGTTTTAATAGCCTCCCCAGGTAATTCTTCTTCTTTTTTTAATCCTTACCTAAGGATGGTTTTTATTGATTTTAGAGAGAAAGGAGGGGAGAGAGAAGCATCTATGTGAGAAACATCAATCAGTTGCCTCCCATACATGCCCCGCCTGGGGACTGAACCAGCAACCCAGGTATGTGCCCTGACTGGGAATTGAACCGGCAACCTTCTGGTGCACAGGATGATGCTCCAACCAATTGAGCCACCCAGACAGGGCACCCCAGGTAATTCTTAACTAAGTAAGCAGGTTACAATGAAGGTGTGGTAGGCAGTTAGACAGACATGAGCAGAGCAAGGATGACGGGCCAGGTACAGGTCACCAGGGCAAAAAGCCCCAGGTGCCTAGCAATGGGCAAAACTGGGAAATAAGGACCTCGTCCCCAGGGTAACCTTTCCTTCCCTAGTGTTGGTTTAGACCCCCTGACCTTTCATATTGCTGGTCCTGTGGTCCCGACCCTCCTGTGACCTTTCCGCCCCTGGCATGTTGCTAGTCATGTGGGTTAGACCCTCTTAGAGCAGGACGGAACGAGGGGGCCAGAGAACAGCCCTTAAGCATTAAGCCCCTTGGACACTGAGGTTCTGACCCCCATCAAATACATCCAGGCCTCAGCTGTGTTTCAGCTCTAGGCCCAGAAAAGCAGCAGACCAGACAAGCAGTGCCAACGGCTGACATCAGGGCCAGCTGCGTTGACTAATGACCCCTGCCCCGGTGCTGACCAATCAGTGGAGACCACAACCCTGAAAGGACACACCTGGAAAGTTGATAAATAGTCTGCTGGGAACCTCCCCTGAGACCTCCAGATAAATACCCTGAAGACAAGGACTCTAAGCATCAAGGACCCTTCTTTTGCCTCTGTGACTTGTTTCCTGAGCCATTTCTTCTACCTCTGACTTTCTAAGTAAACTCGCTCATAGTTTGAATCTTGGCTCTGAATTCTTTCTTAGCTAGAACTCAAGTACTGAGGCTGCTGAACCAGGTCCGGCCTGACGCCACTGGTCTAACAGCTGGTGTCGTTTCACTGCCAACAGAGGTATAAATTAAACCGTATAAAGTATATTAACATTTTCTCCTCAAATGCTCGGAACTGTTTCACTATCATTAGATGGTATGATTTAGCCACTATTCATAGTCACTATTTAATAAATGCTTATCAACACAGTACTCAACAAATCCTTTCAACTAAATTAATTCTAATTTAAATAGGTTATTTAGAAAATAAAGCCAAGCAAGCATTGTTAACCTGGTAATTGGATTTAAAAATAGATTTTATTACACAGTCATTTCATTCTGTTGATTTAGCAAAGGATGATAAAGTCCATATAAGCAAGAATTTCTGCCTCCTCCGGAATATTCAACAGTATCCACTCAATTATGAGTGAAGTGAGTAAGCCTGGCACCAGGCTTAGCTGGTTTCCTGTGGGGTTATAAAGTAAGTATTTCAAAACTGATTTGTGTAATGGGGCAAATATCTTAAGCAATATGCTAATGTAATTATTTCTGAGTAGTAAAGCCAAATGCTAAAAACATCTGACATTCTTATATTTTTGGATCAGTCCTTTAGCTTTGAAATTCTCTCAGAATTGTATTACTGGCAAATTTTCTGGGTTTTTATATTCTAACAGTGGAGCTGAAATTAGCACACATAATGGAGTAATTCCAAGCAACTGCACATAGACAAGTGTTTTGAAGTCTAAAGTGGGGGGAAATGTTAATTCTCAAAAATCACTTGAAGTATCCATTTCCTCACTATGATTTACCAGAAGAATATTAATTTTTTAAATTCCAGCTCAATGTTAGACACTCGGTAGATGCTAAGTAAACACCTGCTGACTTGCTTTATATACTTTTTAAGAGTTTAAAGTTTGGACATGTGTTTTACAAAGATGTTACTGCCAATTGCAAACATCTGCTAAGCACCTATTATGTTCGAATCCCTGTGCTTAGTTCATGCTGAGGATTAAACTCTGAATAAGAAAGGAATAGTCTGACTCCATTCCTTCCCTGTGGAGACTCCTAGTTTAGATTTTTCTTTTTGACTTGGCTATAAACCGGCACACGGTAATGTTTTGGAAAAGCCTTTGGCAAAGGGAAGATGTAGCTACAAGATAGGGCTGGGTGCTGATATAAGACTGTAATATCCCCAAACGACACATTAACTAATGCTTCTGCCAAGACACTCTATGTTTAGGCAGTGTCCTCTAAAAAGCGTGATCCTTCCCCCAGAGGACAACTGGCAGCCTCTGGAGACTTCTTTGATTGTCACAGCGAAGGGGCGGGGGTGCTACTGGCATCTAATAGAGGCCAGAAACACTTCTAATACCTACAAAGCACAGGACAGCCCCCACAGCAAAGAGCCATCCGGCCACAAACATCAATAGAGCAGAGGCTGGGAAACCCAGGTTCGGGTGCATTGGGTACACAGGTCATCCCAGTCCATGGAGGCTCAGGGCGCGAAGTGCTGGCGGACGTCACTCCTGTGTCATAATCTACCCCTGGCCGCAACCTGCTGGCACTCCACACACAAACGCATTTGTAACATATGCACGTCCACGTAGAGCACGTCCATGTAAACTCATGTTCACCAGGGGCCGCATCAGCCTCGGGGGTGCCTTCAAAGGGCCGAATGTAATTTCAACTCCTTAACAGTTAAGGAGTAGTTACATTTACACAGTCCTAAAATTATTTCAGCCCTTTGAAGAAAACCATGAGGCTGAAGTGGCCCCCGGTGAAAATGAGTTTGACGCCCCTGACTTAGAAGGTGCCCTCAGTGACCAGCAGCCTCAAAGCACCACCCACTGTGTTTTGCCTTCAAAGACACATTAAGAATGAGGCTCCCATGTATCCCCGCAGCCCCCACTCTGCATCATCCACCATGTGGTTACAAACACAGAAAGACAATGGGAAATGAGATAAGAGGATGTTCAGAAATATTTTTATTCAACTCCAATGGAGCAAGTTGTTCCCTAACTATAAAAAATTTGAATTATTTTTGGTTGCTTGACACCACCATCCAGCCTGACCAAAAAAAAAAAAAAAAAAAAAAAAAAGCACTTCCACCTCAAATCTCCAATGCTGCAAACTAAAAAACAGTATGGCTGTTTAGTGCTGAACACTGGGCTGCAGCTCCAGTTAACACACAGGAGAGAGTGCCCTGTCGAGGGGCAGAAACCCCACACTGGCAGTCAGCTCCACCTCCTGAGCTGCAGTCAGCAGCCCGGAATCCTCCAGCAACTCATTCCCAACCTTGCCACCCTCTCTGATGTGGAGCAGGACCTGCGTATGTATAAACCACGAGGCCCTGCGGGCTGAGAGCCCTGAAGGGCAACCCTAAGTCACACAGGTCTATGCCTGCCCCCACACTGTGCCATCTGTCACCACTTCCCCAAAAGGCCTTCTTCCTGCTCCTCCTCGGGACACCACACCCCTTATCTTGGAGGGGCAGGGTTGCTGCTTGTCAAGCCCTAGCATGTGGGCATTTTGGCAAGACGGTGTGGTCTGGTGCTGAAGTTCTTCAAACTGGAAAGCTGCCAAGACCATGTGATTTCTTACATAAGTGAAAGAATTAATGGAAAATGAGCTTGGATTTTGTGCCAGGAATTTTGCTAAGCTATTTTACTCAATACTTCTCATTCAATTCTCACAGCTGCCTAGAGGGTAGGTGATCTCAGCTCAGCGAGATGAAGTGAGCTCTCCAAGGTCACACAGCTAGCAAGCAGCTGACTGAGGACTAGAGCCCAAGTCACTGACTCTAAGACCTTACAGCCTGCCCGGTCGTGGCTGGCAACCCCCAGTGCCCTGGGGGAGCCCTTCTGCAGCCATGAGGAATGAGGGTCCTCACTAGGTTGTGGAACTTGGGTGGTCCACCCCTAACCTATGGACTCTTCACCTGAGTTGTGCAGCTAGGGTGTCACTGCCACCCCACCGATGAACACAGGCCATTCTCCAGGACACATCGTCACTGGCATTTTGTGTCTCCTGAGTTTCCCAAAAGATATTTAAGATCTCACTGCACAGTGGGCTGGTGTCCAAAGATGCCTCAGATTGGTGAGATTTTAGGAAAAACAAGAATTTATTTTGAATCTGTCTGGCTTCAAATTACTTTCTTTAGTAAGGCTACGAACACAGACCACTTTGAAAGGAATGTGTTAAAAGAGCTAAAGCCAAAACTTAAGCAAACCTTTAAACCAGCCTAACCCGCATAATTCTCTCCGCACTTTTGGCACGAAGATCAGATTTACTCTGAGACTCAAAGTACAGAAAGACGGGGCAGCTCTTCAGAGGTATTTTCTAGGTAACCTTCAGTGCTCCCACATCTCTACCTCTAAAGCAGAGGGTCCCAGCTCCGCTACATCCTGGAATCACCTAGAGAACTTTCTACAAAGATACCTACTTAGACCCTACTGTCCTGACATTCTGATTTAACTTGTCTGGGCTGAGGCACAGGCATTAGTAGGTCTTAAAACTTCCCAGGTGATGCTAACAGCGCTGCCAGGGGTAAGAACCATGATTCTAAAACCTCTTAAATAGGAAGCAGCTTCACACTACAGAAATAAAAACCTTCTCATGAGAGGAAGAAAACAAATTAGCCACACAGCCACCAAACCTCAGTCTCTTCTACCCCCATACCTCCCTGCCTCTTCATGGGGACTCCGCCCTCCTGTCTTCTTGGGCACACTAGGTGTCTACCCCAAGCCCTCAAGGGATCCCCCACACTGGGCCTGTAGCCGCTGCTTCCACAGACACCACTCACACGATCTGCCAATGGCCCTTCGAGGTGAGGATGGAGGAACCATTACTGTCATTCACAGCTGGGGAAATGGTACGTGAGAGGACAGATGCCTGGACTAGAGAGTGGTGGATCTGGGCAACAAGGGCAGGTCCATCTACTCACTAACTGCACCAGTCCTCTGAGTTCATTCCCAAACCTGCTTCCTCCTCCAAAAGAATCCCTGCAAAGAACGCTGAGCACACGTGACCTGGCTGAACATCCAACACACGCTACTGCCCTGCTCAGGAACCTTCCAGCGATCCCACTGGCCCAGGATAAAACCCAGACTCCTGTGCCTAGAGTCCATGTTCTTCTACCACCTGACCAAACTGTCCTAACCCTTTCTTCCTACTCAAACCCTCCTGTTACTGTTTGTATTTAACAACCTCTTACTCTCCTTGCTTTGCTGTTCTTTCTCCCTATGAAAAACCTAGTTCAGCCTTCTAATCATGTTACTACTATTTCTGCCCCATGTCTGTCTCTGTTGGAGGATCTATCTCCAACTGGATTAAGTCCTTCGTGGGCTGGAATCACACATTTCTTTGTATTCCAAATAGCAACCAGCACAAGGCCAGCTCAAGAGCAGAAGCATGACAGACATTCATTGACGAGTATTTGTTGATCGATGGCTTGCCCCTTTGGCAAAGAGGAAGCACACTGCTCTTTTCCATGTGCACCTCTATCCAGGTAAGTCCGACAGCACTCTCTAGAAAATCTCCATGTGATCTCCCAAGCCCTCAGACTAAAGTCAGTATCCACACCCACAGCACCGCGCAGCACAACAGCTGAGCTCACAGGCAGTGGGCAGCATCACCCTGAAGGACAGCAAGATTTTGGAGGAAATTCTGAGTCGCAGGACTTGCGCTCTGCTCACTGGCGACCTGCCTGGTGGCTTATGGTCCTTAAAATCTCATTTAGAATTAATAATTACTCCTTGTTCTGCTAAATATTTATTATTTATCATTGTCTCATCTGCAGATTTTCAGTGCTGAAATGTACCTTTGTTTTATTTTAATTGCTGTGCAGTCCAATAATGTGTAAAACCTCCCCCCAAACCAATGAAAACATTAAGGGTTTTAAAAGCACCTAAAGAATCACCATTACCTTGGCCTATATTGTAGCCAGTGAGGGAAGCCAAGTGTATCTCCTTTTCAACTGAAATAAATTTCATTTAAAGTCTAACTGATGGAATCATAGAACCGTGTGCTTTAACTTTATGCAAAACAAATTCTTCAGTTTCTACTGTGTTCACAGAAGGAACAAGGAACACAGCACGAGCAGGCTTTGATCTCTGCAGGGCGGCGCAGGGCCCTGTCCTCTATGGCTCAGGCTTCTACCCTCTCCCCGCCTTTTGAAGTTAACTCTCTTCTCTGTGGGACAGGCTCCTGCCCTGCCAGGGAGCTAGTCTCCACACGACTGCAAAACAGCCAATGTTCCAGCTAGAAGAAATACTGCAAGGCAGTGCTCAGAAATTCTTCTGACCTCAGACATGATTACAGAAGGGATACAGCATTTTATTTTACTTTATTTCATTCATTTATGTAATAAGTAAAATTTATTTATGTCCTCACCTGAGGACATGTTTTCATTGCCTTCAGAGAGAAAGGAAAGGAGAGAGGAAGGGAGAGAGAGAAACATCAATGCGAGAGAGAAGCATCAATGGGTTGCCTCCCATATGTGCTCCAACCAGGGAAACTCGCCAGCGTGGGGGCAGGGGATGAACCCACAACCCAGGCAAGTGCCCTGACAGGGAATCAAACCACAACCCCTCGGGTTCAGGAGGATGCTCAACCAACTGAGCCACACCCGCCATGGCTGGTTACAGCATTTTAAAGCAGCGGTCCCCAACCTTTTTGGCACCAGGGACCGGTTTCGTGGAAGACAATTTTTCCACTGACCGGGTGGGGTGGGGGGAAGGGGGAGGAGACTGGAGGCGGAGCTCCGGCAGTAATGCTAAGCTTCGCTCACCTCCTGCTGTGAGGCCTGGTTCCTAAGAGGCCAGGGACCAAACCAGTCCGCAGCGGCGGGATTTGAGGACCGCTGTTTCCAAGAGCAGCTCCTGTAGCATTCTGCAGTACAATGACCCTTAAATAGTGCCAAAGCAAACTATATAATTTGTAAGATGGGAACCCAGTATTC
Organism: Desmodus rotundus; assembly: GCF_022682495.2. Lineage (NCBI taxonomy): Eukaryota > Metazoa > Chordata > Mammalia > Chiroptera > Phyllostomidae > Desmodus > Desmodus rotundus. The sequence continues at coordinate 85,046,382 of NC_071394.1, forward strand.
TGTCTTACATGAAAACAATAAAAAAAATACCCTAAAAAATCTTGAGGTAATTAAATAGTAATTACAAATGAAATATAACCTTCATTTATTAATCCTCACATCCCTTGGGTCAACACCCTAATAGTGTAGAAACAGACGCAGTGAACATAATCTCAGAGACCCGCCCACCACACATTCACTGGCTAGGAAAGACAGTTAAACACACAAACGGCAATCTGGTTGGAAATTAGGATTTTTACATGGGCTCTGGGAGCTAAGGTGGCCAACACACCACCCCTCATGCCCTCAGCTGGCACCAACCCCAGTACCTGCTAGAACTGAAGTGCTCCTTCCCAGGTGGCCATTTCTCTACCTACCTCCACTTGCCACTGCCCCAAAGACAACAGGCCACCAGGAGTCCTTCTGGGGCCTGAAGGAGGGGCTGGTCACTGTGTGAGGATCACTCACAACGTGCACCCCTCTCCCATACCATCTGCACAAGTCCCCAGGGGCAAAGGGCACCAGCTTTCCATTTAAAGAGTCCTGATTTTTGGATTGAATGCTGGCCTGTGAACTAAAGGGTCACCAGTTCGATTCCCGTTCAGGGCACATGCCTGGGCTGTGGGCCAGGTCCCTAGTTGGGGGCATGTGAGAGGCAACCACACATTGATGTTCCTCTCCCGCTCTTTCTCCCTCCCTTCCCCTCTCTCTAAAATTAAATAAGTAAAATCTTAAAAAAAACAAAACAAAACATAAAGAGACCTGATTTTAAGCCCAACTGCCACTTACTAGTTTTTGTAACCAAACATCTCTGAGCCTCAGTTTATTCACCTGCAAAATCACACCTTTCCGACAGGGTTGTGGTGAATGCTAAATTAGACCATATATTTAGAGCATCTGGCACAAAACCCAGCTTTATAACTTTTCTGCTAAGAAAACAGCAAATACAAGGTGTCTGCTGGAGACTATATCAGGGCATTAATCAGCAAGCACAAGAGACAGCAGCAGGACTATGAAGAACACCAAAGAAATAACAAAAAGCAGCCATTCTCTTTGAACGTGGGAAACAATTTTATCAGTCTCTGCTTCCTAACAGGGAGTACCGTTACTCCAGCATCTATTGTCCCAGCTTCTACACCACTTTCAAAGGGGGCTAATTAAAAAGCCTGCCCCTAAAATAACCAGGATATCAACAATAAGAGAAAGGATAAGTTATTTATGGTTTATCCATTTAGTGGAAGAATATGCAAGACTTTAAACGGATGTATTAGCCCTGACTGGTGTGGCTCCGTGGGTTGGACATTGTCCTATTAACTGAAAGGTCACAGATTCAATTTCTGGTCAGGGCACATGCCTGGGTGGGCCTGGTCCCCAGTGAGGGGTGTGCAAGAGGCAAACAATCAATCTTTCTCTCCTTCTCTTTCTCCCTTCCCCTCTCTCTAAAAATAAATAAATAAAAAAATTTTTAAAAAATAAATGAAAGGATCGATTATTAAAGTAATTTTTATTACATGGGTAGAGGTGTATGCTATAATGTTAAATTTGAAAAAAGGGTAAAAAAATTCTGTGATAACTGTGACAGGAAGAAGGGACTACACCAAATGGCAACAGCAATTGTCCCCGGAGGTAAAATTATGCGTGGTTTAAATTCTCTTAGCTATTTTTTCTATATTTTTCAGGATATCCTCAAAGGACATATATTACTTTTCTTTTTTTTCTTTTAAAGTAATATGTTTTATTACTTCTGAAGTCATATATATTCATTATAGAATGAGTAGAGGTTTTTCTTTATTTTTATTGTTAAGAGCACAGTTACTTTTCGAATCAGGAAAAACTATTTTTTAAAAAGTTCTTTGGTTTGCTACACAAGTAATTGAAAACATGCTGCTTTAACATAAGGGATCCTGAGTGATAAGATAAGCATTGCAATGATCTGAGCTTGGATAAGAGTACAGTACATTGTCAATGGTAAATGTAAACTATCATCTTTTTTCCTTTGACAAAGGACCTTTTGGTCATTTTACGACTCATCAGCACTTTCACCGAGCTGGGGAGAGTGGGAAACCAAAAAATGAAAGTCAAATAAATTAACCCTTCCACTTGCTTCAGGGGCGGTACAACATTTGGTGTTACAAGGGTGCGCCACCCTGATGCACGGGTGGTACAGCGCCAAAGGGGTTTCCCTTGCTTGACTTCAACTCATAGTTTCAAACTTGAAAAGGTGGCTCAGTTGATTGGAGCGTCAGTGCTGGTCACCAAAATGTTTTGGTTCGATTTCCCGTCAGGGTACATGCCTAGGTTTCAGGTTTGATCCCCAGTTGAGGCGCATTGTGGTGGCAGCTGATCAATGTTTCTCTCACATCAATGTTTCTCTCTCTCCTATTCCCTTCCTCTCTCTCTAAAATCAATAAACATATCCTTGGGCGAGGATTAACAACAACAACAAAAAAAGTGCAATCGGCTAAGTGATAAGGATGGACTTCACTACAGGCCTGTGTGACCCTGGGCACAGCAGTTCCCATGTTCTACAGTGTTGGGCATAATGTCTTCACATCACATACCCTCTCATTTTGATGAACTGAGGTCAGCTGAACCGGCAGAACAGGCCATCAAGTCAGGAAGAAGCTGGAGAGAGTGAGGGGCAGAGTGCAGACAAGAACCCAGGCAGGGGATAATGTGAGTTAATGTGCAGGGTCTGGCACAAATAACACCCTTTTTTTATTTCAAAATCATAAGCATGTAATTCTATAACATAACAATATCACACTCAAGCATACCATACAGCATTTTAGGTGAAATGTCCAAGTGACTGTCCATCTCGTGCAAGACAATCACACACCCTCCCACCACACTCAAACTGACGTTACTTCTGCTGGACTCTGTAACTAGCTGCAGAGTTCCCAGAACACCGCCTGGCCCACAGCCTCCTGACCGTAACATCCCTGCACTTTGTACCCCACCTCCTGCTACATGCACACAATCTGCTGTCTACACGTCTGGGTTGAATGTAACCTGGGCACAGCATAGCAACCATGTACAGGCAAGAAGACGATTTTCTCTTCACCATGTTAAATAAGCCCCACGATGAACACTAGGCAGGTTCTGAAGAAGCAGAAAGGAGCATTTTCACATGAGCATGCCTAAAGCAGGCATCACCTTTACGGAGTACTCAGCAATTTGAATGGTAGTTGATTTCAGTTGTACCAAAATGGAACAAGGTCTTTGAGTAGGTTGTTTTCTGTCCACACTATGCTCCTGTTAAAATCTAACAATAGCGGAGAACCAAGATGGCGGCGTAGGTAGACACCCCGTGCCTCCTCGCACAACCAGAACTGACAGAAAATCGAACGGCAAGGAAGTCCGACACCAAGAAAATAAAAAATAAACATTCATCCAGACCGGTAGGAGGGGCGGAGACGGGCAGCCGGGGCAAAGAGGACTCGCGTGGGCCGTGGCAGGACCGAGACTGGCAGAGTGTGGGACGAATGGGTCAGGCAGTCTGACCACTGGCAGACCCTGCGGCCCCACATTCGCGCAGATAGGTTGAGAGGGCCAGACTCAGAATGGCGGAGAGCCGGGCAGGCAGAGCAGTGGGTAGTACCCCGTGGCCCCACATTCGAGCACAGATAAACCGGACAAATGGCAGGGAGCAAAGCAGACCACGCAACCCAGGGCTCCAGCGCGGGAAAATAAAGCCTCAAACCTCTGATTGAAAACGCCCATGGGGGTTGGGGCGGCAGCAGGAGAGACTCCCAGCCTCACGGGAGAGGTCGTTGGAGGGACCCACAGGGGCCTGGGGCGTGCACAAGCCCACCCACTCGGGAACCAGCACCAGAGGGGCCCAGTTTGATTGTGGGTAGCAGAGTGAAAGTTTGGAGTCCGGTGGAGAGTAGAACGGGTGCCATTGCTCCCTCTTGGCCCCTCCCCCACGTACAGCGTCAGAGCGCAGAGACCAGAGTTACCCCGCCCCGGTGAACACCTAAGGCTCCGCCCCTTTAAGTAACAGATGTGCCAAGACAAAAAAAAAAATGGCCCAAATGACAGAACACTTCAAAGCTCCAGAAAAAATACAACTAAGCGAGGAAGAGATAGCCAACCTATCGGATGCACAGTTCAAAACGCTGGTTATCAAGACGCTCACAGAATTGGTTGAATTTGTTTGAAAACTAGATGAAAAAATGAAGCCTATGCTAAGAGAAACAAAGGAAAATGTACAGGGAACCAATAGTGATGCGAAGGAAACTGGGACTCAAATCAATGGTGTGGACCAGAAGGAAGAAAGAAACATCCAACTAGAAAAGAATGAAGAAACAAGAATTCGGAAAAATGAGGAGAGGCTTAGGAACCTCCAGGACATCTTTAATGTTCCAACATCCGAATCATAGGGGTGCCAGAAGGAGAAGAGGAAGAACAAAAAATTGAAAACTTATTTGACCAAATAATGAAGGAGAACCTAATCTGGCAAAGGAAATAGACTTCCAGGAAGTCCAGGAAGCTCAGAGAGTTCCAAAGAAGCTGGACCCAAGGAGGAACACACCAAGGCACATCATAATTCCATTAGCCAAGATGAAACAGAAGGAGAGAATCTTAGAAGCAGCAAAAGAAAAGGACACAGTTACCTACAAAGGACTTCCCATAAGACTGTCAGCTGATTTCTCCAAAGAGACCTTACAGGCAAGAAGGGGCTGGCAAGAAGTATTCCGAGTCATGAAAGGCAAGGACCTACATCCAAGATTACTCTATCCAGCAAAGCTATCATTTAGAATGGAAGGGCAGATAAAGTGCTTCTCAGATAAGGTCAAGTTAAAGAAGTTCATCATCACCAAGCCCTTATTATATGAAATGTTAGAGGGACTTATCTAAGAAAAAGAAGATCAAAAATAGGAACAGTAAAAATGACAGCAAACTCACAGTTATTAACGACCACACCTAAAACAAAAACAAGAGCAAACTAGGCAAACAACTAGAACAGGAACAGAACCATAGAGATGGAGATCACATGGAGGGTTGTCAATAGGGGAGTGGGAGGGGGAGAGGGCGGGGAAAGGTACAGAGAATAAGTAGCATAGATGATAGGTGAAAAATAGACAGGGGGAGGGTAAGAATAGTGTAGGAAATGTAGAAGCCAAAGAACTTATAAGTATGAGTCATGGACATGAACTATAGGGGGGGGAATGTGGGAGGGAAGGGGTGGGCAGGATGGAGTGGAGTGAGGGGGGCGGAAATGGGACAACTGTAATAGCATAATCAATAAATATATTTTTAAAAATCTAACAATAGCAGCACAATAAATGAACCTCTTTCCTGTGTCTTACTGTTAAAAACTATGGAGACTCTGGGTCTCAATGGACCTAGAGCCCCACTGGCTGCAGGGCCAGCAGGTCCTCACTCTAGCTCAGCCTTTCTCAGTTAGCTCAGGGGGCTGAAGAAAGTAATGACCTAAGGCTGTGATGTCCAACATGGCAGCCAGTATGCACACGTGGCTAATGCCACTAAGGGAGTGAATTTTAAATGTTATTAAGTTAACGTAGTCTAGTGGCTACAGTACTGTACATTTATAGACTTATTTATAGATACGAACATAGATATTTATAAAAATGTAAGAATATTAAACACAATGTTGTGATTTGCTTTGTTTCTACTTAATATAACGTGAATCTCTTTCGACATTACTAACCATACATCTGGGTATTATTTTTAATGTCTGTATCTGTGTGTCCAAGACAGTAGCCACAAGCTATTGAGCTCTAGTCCAAATTGAGATATGTTGGAACTGTAAAATATATATGATTTCCAAAATTGTGTATGACTAACACAAATTATTATTAATAATTTTTAGACTGACTACCTATTGATATTTTGGATATAGGTTAAGTAGATGATGTTATTTAAATTAACTTTGCCTGTTTCTTTTTACTTTTTTAATGTGGCTACTAGAAAACTTAAAATTATATACATGGTTTGCATTGTACGAGATATTTCCCTGGACAGCGCTGCCCTAGGCCCTCCACTGCATATAATAAATTAACTCCGCTCCTACCCAGCCAGGATGGGAGAACTGAGAAAAAGGCCACCCAAATCAGTGTCTGACCAGTTAGTAACAGTTTAGAACAAGATAAACAACAGGGGACTCTGGAAGGTGTTTTAGGATTAATATGTTAAAAGCTATAAGGCTTCTGTTTTAGTTCTACTTTTTAACAAAAATCTGTCAATAAAATAATTATTTAAATATTTTCTCCCTTTAACTCAGTAGACTGAGGAGCCTCTGAGCGTGCACTCAGGAAGCATGGTGCGGGGGGAGGTCACGAGATCAGATGAGTGTATGCGGGATTTAGTTGGTGCATCAAGGTTTGCCCAGTACACAGCTCTTTAATTGATTCTGCTCTTTGTCATATATGATTTCATTTACACCCATAATGGACCGTGACTAAAGGCAGGCTCAAGGAATGCCAATGGCAAAATATGAGTTAGCAAGAAGTTAGAAATACAAGAAGTAGGATCATCATAAACATGGTAACTCTGGGCCTGGCCAGGTGGCTCAGTTGGTTGGAGCATTGTCCTGTGCACAAAAAGGCTGTGGTTCGATTCCCAGGCAGAGCACGTACCTAGGTTATGTACCTAGGTTGCAGGTTGAATCTCCAGTTGGGGTGCGTACAGGAGGCAACCGGTAGATGTTTCTCTCTCACAGAGGATGTTTCTCTCTTCCTTCCTCTCTCTCTAAAATCAATAAATATATCCTTGGGCGAGGACTAAAAGTACGGTAATTCTGCAAACTGTTTAAAGATGCTCTTTATCAGTGCCTTAAGTTGTAGTCATCACAATTCTTACTGTCTCTAATATTGCAAAAACCAGTATAATTCAGATCCCTCAAATTAATATAATTTTTAGTAATTCACTGATCGGAATAAAGTACTTTTTAGATTTAAAATCACTTCGGGGGGGGGGGTTACAATTCAATATTACTAGGGAAGGAGTCTGTAAGTTAAAGAGAAACCTAGGGAGTGGGGATTTAGAACATGTCCCACGCAAGTCGCCCTTAAGCATTTCCTGACAGAGCCACTCCCACAGCGACCTCACTGCTCCCAGGCACGGGTTGGCAGTCCTTCATCTTTGGATTAGGTGTCTGCTACCTCTACAAGAATATAAGCTCCCTGTTTCATTTGTCTTTCTATCTTAATACCCAGCACAGTGCCGGGCACACAGGGGACGCTTTGTAAGCGCTTGCTAACGTTCCCAGTACCTTAGAGGCTTTCTGACACAGACACAGAGAAAACTATGTCCAACCCCAGGGTACACATCCCCTTAGGGGAAAGGAAGTCAGCTGGGCTACAGAGAACACAGTGCCTTTCTCAGGAAGCAGCATTCTGAAGATGTCAGCCACTCCCCACCCCTTCCCAAGTGTCAGCATGGTCACGTGGCAGGGGAAGAGGCAGGGAAAGAACAAGCAGTGGGCTTTCTATTTTATTTTCCACTCTGCAGCCAGAGGTCAAATGTGTATGCCCTGATGCTGGGGTTCCTCCTCAATGGCCAAAAGCTGGGAAGTGAAGAGCTGAAATGGGCACTTGCCAGGGGCCTCCTTCCTTCAGGCCTCGCCTCTGAGAGCTCATCTGCCAGGTCAGTGGCAGAGCCTACAGGGGCCTGCCTGCCTCTTCTGCTGCCTGTGACACCAACAACCAACTCTGAAGCCAGGCAGGCTGAGAAGGACACCCTGCCCTGCCTCCCTCTGAGCCTGGATGTCCAAAAGTGTCCTCAGGGTAAAAAAGAAAGAAGAGGGTCGGGGGTTACTCTTTGAGATATAAATGATTTCTTTCTTTCTGTTTGTTATCAAAAGTACTCACAGTTGATGGTGAGGCAAACTTTTAAGTAAATAATTTTCCTTTTTCCATTCAACATACCTGAATGACTAAAAAGCTGCCAGAGCTCCGGCAAATACAAAGGTGATCAACAAGAAAACAGCTGATACTTATGTGCTGAGCTTTATTCAGAACGCTCCACGTACGTGAGTTCAGTTCATCCTCACGGCAGCCCGTACTATCCCCATTTTACAGATGAAGAAACTGAGGCTGGAGAGATTAAGCAACTTGTCCGAGGTCATTATGGCATTGTCCCTCTCCTCAAGTTATTTACAGCTTCACCTGTGCTGGAGGGGAGGACATAAATAGAAAACAGGGTAGTAAGAAAAAAAACAGATGTGTAAAATGCTTGCAACATTCAGCCAAAGCTGAATGGGATCCTCAGAGGAAAGAAAACAATATCCAGCTTGTAGGTAAGACAGCAAGTAGCAGTCTATAGGAAGCACCTCAAATAACTGCATTTATCCAGCAAATTCACTTATTCAACAAATATTTACTGAATGCTAACTATTTATATGCTGAGGACTGTTCTAATTTGAAATTGAATCAAGAGAGCAATCAAGACATAGACATGAAAGGCCGGATTTAGAGTAAAAAAAAAATCTCGAAGAGAAAGACATTTGCAGGTGTGAACAAGCTGCGCACAGGGCCCTAACCACCTCCGACTGGGAAGGGGCAGAGGCGAGCCCTCCTTGCACAGACCCCCCTCTCCACCTTTAGCAGCCCTGCTGCTCACCACTGTCCCCTAGAGCCGACCACAGTGCCCGTCAGAGGGCCAGGGCTCAAGAAGTCCTCGTGGAATAAATGAGCACAATGCTGTGAGTGAATGTGGAGATCTCCAGGGACAAATGCAGAGATGCCTAGAGCATGGCGATGCGCCACTCAGCCATCCCCTGTGCTCTGGTGGGTCAGTCGGTGCTCCAAGCTGGCCAGCCCTGGCCTGACACCAGAGGTCTAGTGTGAACAGGCCCAATTCAGGCTTCATCTCCCTCTGCTTCTGAAGCCAGGAAAATGTGTGTGGTGAACGTATGCGTGGGTGTGGGACTAAAGTGCAATGAGTCCCTGCCCAGGAATCACTTGTTACCTGGGGGAAGGGCAGGCTCAAAGGAAGGTCCTAGAGCACAGGTGGCAAACACAAGACCCTCGGGCCAAATCCGGTCCTCCACCTTGTTTTATGTGGCCCAGCACCTTGTTTCTACCCAGCGGCAGCTCAAGCTCCTTGCCCCTAGTTAAGGAGTAGTTACATTTATACAGTCCTAAAATTACATTCGGCCCTTTGAAAGCAACCGCGAGGCTGATGTGGCCCCTAGTGAAAATGAGTTTGACACCCCTGCCCTGGATGAACACTGCTTTCCCTTTTCATCTCTACAAGTGGTTCTTGGATATTTTTGCATCCAGGATTCTGCCATACCAACACTCCATTCATCCCCTCTTTCCATTACTGTAAAAAGCCTCAACTGAATTAATGAGGAGAGAAATTACCTGTTTTTGATGAGCCATGTCAAAGAAATGTGGGCAGCCTTGTTTAGATCTCATAGACAAAGATGCTGCGATAACCAGGCGGAACCCTGGCTGGGGCTCAGTCACCCTGCCGTCCGGCACTGGCTAGTAAGTCAGCTGAACATGCGCACTAAATGCGCTAGGCAAGCTGCAACTTGCAGCAATTTTTCTCACACCAACAGAACATAATTTATCCATTGTTCTAAGTATAGAATTTTCATAGTGTATCTTTGATTGTGTATTGCATTTTTTAGATGCACATATCTGACCAACTAAAATAAGTAATTCTCCAAGTTTACAGTTCTTAGTAATTTTTCCAACAGTGATCCACAGCCTAAGAGCAGGTTTTAGGTCAGTGAGGTTCTGGGAGCTTATACAAACATGTGTATGAACGTTCATGGAAAATTTGTTCCTCTGATGAGATTCCTAAAGGAGCTGGGTCTGAAGAGCTAAAGAGCTTGTGCTTAGACTATACCCTGAGTTTAGCAACCTGCAATGTTATAAGACTTTCCAGGGTAAAGGCTAAGGGGTTTCATTTTAGGGTGCTGAAACTGCTATAAAATGAAAATGCTATAAAATTGATTGTGGTAATAGACACACAACTCTGTAAATATACTAAAAGCCATGAGTTGTATACCTTAAATGATTAAAATGAATGGCATGTACATTTTACAAAGCTATTAAAAAAAAAAAAAAACTTCCCAGGAAGACTCCTATTACTCTGCAATGATTCCCCAAACTCACATGTTAATAGATAGAAGAGTACTCACCCGCTTGGCCATCAGAAAATAACTACCTGATTATCTGAAGACAACAACGGCAGTGGAATTCCCTTTCCACTGTACTCTCGGTGAGCAGGAAGCTACAACATGTCTTGGTCTTCAGCCAGAAGCAGCCAGACTTAACGCAAACCTGCTAGTCAGCAAGATCAGCAGGAGAGTAAATGGTCAATCTGCACACACTCTTCCCTTCCTGAAGACCAAGGATTTATGCAAGATAAGTTTTTGTCCCCGCAGTCCCTGGTTAAAAGTTGCAAAGTGTAAACATGGGCCTCACCATCTCCTCTGAAAAAGTCACACCTTCATTTCCCCTTTCCACGTGCACGTTAATCATGAAGAAGTCACTGACAAGCAAGTCTTCCAGTTTAAGGGGCGAAAAAGAATGAAAAATCCTATTATTCTCCCTGCCACAACACCCCCAAACATTTAAGCACTTCTGAGTTCTAAAACAGTGTTTGGGTCAGGTGACCCATTTTCAGGATGTCCAAAGCTGGAAGATGAAGGAACTTCATTTCATAAGCGGCCACCAGAGTCCTCCAGCAGCTAGAAAAGGAGCCACTCCCTGCCTGCAGTGGACTTGTATTACTTGCCCCAAATGAATAGATTTAGACTCTCAATCAAAACTCTGTATTCTGAACACTCTCACCATCACAATCCATACGGAAACTGTGTACACCAGGTGGCTGCTTCCGTGATTCCCCTAGGGAGTGAAGCATATAACTATCTTTTCAATAAAATAAACTTCAGCCCCAGAATCCTACATTTCCTCCTAGTAACCAGAGACAGCTTCTTATTTGCATTCCTATCACAAGAAACCTTTCTAGTGTGATAACCCCCTCAAAAGAGATGATATATGAGGATTAAGAATCAGGTTGCAAAAAATTATCTTCATCAATAGGAAAAGATTACTTACAATCTCTAAATTACCAGTCTCTAAAAGCTTCCAACTCAGTTTTCTGACTGCATCCGTCACAGGCTTCAAGGACAAGTGAGGAAAAATACATGACCAAGTAGGATATGATGAATTAGATAGCCAGAAAATAACCATTAGTATTTTATTATAATATGTGGACGTGCTACAAGTTAATTACCATACTCTGCGTTTGTCTACGCAAACATCTTTAAAAAAACCACAAAACTTTATGTATTCAGTATAACTTGGAATTCTAAAAACTTCCAAACAGCATCCCCCAAAACGACCAGATAGATTCTGGTGCTGAGCACTGGATCGCCTTAAAATGTCCGGATCTGAAGACAATGATGTCTCCTAATTTGGCAGCACATTTGAATAGGTACTCTGATAATATATGGATTAAGTTTTAAAGACTATTTTAAAAAGGTCACTGATTAAGAAGCTGAAGCGCAACATACCAAGCCACAAGGGGAACTTCAAAACCAGCCCTGTTGTGATGGGTAGATATTCCGGCTGACTCACATACACTGTGTATATGGAAGACCTCAGAGTCTGATGCGACAAAAGCTCCCTGAAAGCAGGAGCTGTCTAGTTCACCACCACGGCTCCGGCACGTGCCAAGCACCTAATAGGTAAGCACTCAATACCCTTTCATTAAATGGAGTGTTGTTGAATAAACAAACTCTAGGAATACAGTTTCTAAAAGTCAAAGGTTCAAGATGAGATCCGTTCTCAGTAAAGATCTTGACATGTAATATTAGTTTTGCACAGATTTTAAATTTTTGTTATGCCTTAAACATCACTAAAATTATCTTTTGTTTATCAAGAACAAAATGCATCAAATGGAGAGAAAATGGGCCTTGTTTCAGCTGAACCTCAGAGAAGAATATTTCGAAAGGAGGAAATTGATATTAAGAGCCATCACACCGCAGCATGCTGAGCGGCAAAAACCGGATGTGCGTATTTGATAACGATGCTCTCGGAAACTGTCGGTGTCCTCTGGTTCCCATTTCAACTAAGTAAGCATTTTTTCAGTCTACTGAAAGTTTAAAAGTTTTCCTTTTCATATAGCCAAGAACTCAGAGATTTCTCTTGTCTTCTTTCTTAATCCTCCCAAACTTTCCCACAACCTGCCTGTGTGGCTTTTTACCAGAATTCATTTTATTTGGAAAATTCTTCCCTTTCTTCCCATCCCTAAATACTAACTAGAAGTATCTTCTTCCTAAATACTGTCCTTTCTGATTTTATAGAAGTTTCATTTCCTTGTAGCAGAGGCCTGGTCTATATCCTGAAGCTAAATGCACTGTGTTCCATAAAAGTGAAAATAAAATCATTCAAACCAGTCAAGCACAAAATCACCTACCGACTTGTACCCTTTCTGCCAGTTGTTCATCCCAACATGCCTTTCTGGTGGTGATCTTCTGTTCCTTTCATCCTCTGACATCTCTGTTTTCCAACTGAAAAAAAAATTTCCTCTCCAGTCCATAAATCCTAAATCACATGTAACCTGAAATTTTCTGCTATAAATTCTGTTTCCCAAGGCTAAACAATCTTGATAAATGAAAGAAACTGTGCTTACTTGCAATACTAATATTTTAATGTGCTTAACCTTTTGCATATATGTTGCCAGGAAGTGAATAGCCGGAAGGAAGGAAGGCACTTCACAAATACTCCATAAAGATTATTTCATGCCCTGGCTGGTGTGGCTCAGTGGATTGCGCGTGCTGGCCGGCCAGCCTAAAGGTCTTGCTGGTTCGATTCCCAGTCAGGAAACATGCCCGGGTTGCAAGCCAGGTCCACATTTGGAGGTGTGCAAGAGGCAACCAGTTGATGTTTCATTCCCTCTCTTTCTCCCTCCCTCCGTTCTCTCTATAAATAAATAAATAAATAAATATTATTTCATTTGTGCATCACAACAACCTTGAGAGGCAGGCAAGGCAGGCATTTATCAATCCATTCACATATGACAAAACTAAACATCAAAAAGGTTAAGCGACTCCCACAACCAATGTCACATGACCAGCAAGTGTCAGCCAAAACCCTTACCTATTAAGGTCTTGCCTCTTCCAACCCAAAGGCTGTCTACTATATACTCTCTGTACGTCTCTTTCACACTAGCCAAGGAGAAACTTCCTAGAGATTCAGCATTACAAAGGGAAGATGCCCCTCTGACTTCTGGGATACCATCTCCCTTTGGCTAACAAGCCAGAAAGCCATCTTCAACCTTCCTACAGAAAACAATGTCTTTTTCTTCTATATACCACCCTCAAAACTACTTCTTTCCAGAATAATTTCCAACAGTTCCTGTTTTAAAGGGACTTACTCAGAAGGCCCTTTAGGACTTACTCAGAACTAATAGTCCAAAAACTTGGCATCAGCATATGATTCTCTCAATAAAGTTCGGGGCTGATGCAACATTTCTGTCTCAGATTTTACAGTTAAAATGACAAGAACACAGAAGAGTCAAAAATTATGCAAGACAAGGTTACATTTTTTTTTTACTCCAACACATCTGCCTCTATGGGTCTCCTGTGAGTCACTGTCTTTTGCATTCAGTCATCATTATGGGAACTGCCATTCTCTCTACCCTCAAGTATTTTACTTTTTTCCTTAGAGAAAAGCTCTGCAATTGAAAAAGGAATTCTATTATCTCTTTCTCCTCCTTGCTGAAGCACTGACCCCTTACTTTAGTACCTCAGCTACCACATTGTCCCAATTTTCATCACTACCATTTTACATAGAGAGGCAAAGTAAGGATGTAATTTATTTATCCATTCATTCAACAAGCACACATGAAGTCCTATCAGATGCCAGGGACTAGGACTGAAAAATGAGCAAGAAGTATCCCTCCTCTCACAGGCTGACGGGGAGGAAAACTAAAGAAATAATTACAGAATAAATTGGTCAATGTTAAGGAGGAGGTGAGCACATGGCTTGGGGCAGTGGCCTTCATGGAATGATTCCTGCAGGAAGTGGTCTGTGAGCATTTATATGCATCTCTCTCTTTATTCTCATTACAAAAAAAACCCTAAAGACTCAACCCCACATGTTAAAAAGTTATTAGATTTACTTGCCAACAGTCAAGTAAAAAATCTAATTTAATAGTAAAATTTATTCTTGACTCCCTGCCCCAAATTTCAACCCTTAACTCATAGTCCCTTAGCACAAATTACAGAGGGTTTAACATCCTGTCCTATATACTGCCTTCTTACAAGTCCATAGAACAGGATTAAAGATGTACACAATGAAATAAAATGTACTTTTAAAAAATACGATCATTTTCCTAACTGGAAATAAACACCGAACAATTCAAGCCCTACAAAGCATGGCTGTCGAAGAGGAAACTGAGGTTCAAAAAGTCCCACTTCAAGACAACAGAATAAAAGGTCTCTTTGAAGTCACCAGAACAGCTTGAACAAAAAGAGAAACAGAAGGCTATTGTGGGTACTTAGCCTCCAGATGATGTACCCCAAACACCCTGCAATGGTAAACAAACAAGCCTCTGAGCGGGAATCTATTTGGTGACCTAACAAAACATTACAATTTAAGGAATCTCTTCCCATTCATTATTTCCCAGAGTCCCACTGCTGGCAGCTCCTGTTTTCTTTCCTGGTTCCTGGGTTTATTACTTGCAAATTATAATGTATGGCATGCTTTTCCTAAAAAGGTACGGGCAAATGAAAACAACCATGGTTTTAAAGCCACATAAAAGACAGTATATGTAACATAAATGAATTCTGCCTGTGTTTACTATGAGGACCTATTAGTTCTTTATACTACTCCAGTGAATTTTAAACTCAAATGAATGCTACCACTGCCCACTAAATAGCAGGTTAGAGTCAGGAAGGAGCACATTCGTACACCTGCCTCAGCAGGATCCAGACTGCCTCCCCTAAGGTTTCCCCGTGCCTCCGCCAAGCACCTGACCTGGAAATGGGGCTGCGGACCCCAGCCTCTTTCGTTCAGCTCACATAACAAGTAGGCTCTGAAGTCCCATTTCAATTCGGCCCGGCACACCCTCATCCCCACCACTTAGATCCCCAGGGGAAAGGAGGCAAACTCAGCGGCCCCAAAGAGGAGAAGGCTGGCGGCGGGCATAAGGGGATGAGAGGGTCCTGAAACGTCTGTTTAATCGGCCGGCCTTAGGAGGGCCCGGGAGCCCAACACCCCCGCCCCCAACTCGCAGTGCCCTCCAGGGCACGGTCGAGTCCCTCCCGCTCTTTGGCCCCGGGGGCTGCTATCCCCCACCGTCTAGCCTTCCGGACGATAGCGAGAGCATGGGCCCCAGGGGCCCAGACCAAGAGCCACTGCCACCCAAAAGCCCCTCCCAGTCTGAGCCGCCGACCCCTGCCGGGGTCCCCACCCGGGTTTCCCTGCCCCGCCGCCCGCAGCCTCTCGCGGCCCCGGGCCGTCCCCCTGCTGTCCGCCCGACCGGCGGGCCGCGCACCGTGTGGGACTGCAGGCTCTGGCTCGCCTCGATTGCTGCTGTCAGCGGCACCGTGTCGTCCAGGAGCACCTTGCCGGCCGGCGGCTTCTCCATGAAGGCCATCCCGGGACGCCAGTCCACCACCGCCTCGGGACCAGGGGCAGGAACCACTGGCGCCGACTCCCGCCGCCCGCCCGGCACCGCCGCCGCCGCCGCTGTCAACACGCGCCGCCCCACGCGCCGCCGCCACCCGCCGGGCCCGCTGGGTCCTAACGCCGACCGTCCCACTGCCGTCACTGTCATCACTGGCCGCCCTTTACGCCGCTGCCTCCCGCGGGGTCCTAGCGCCAACCATCCACAGTCGGCCCTGCCCTGGACCCTCCCCTCTGAGGTCCTCGCAGCAGCAACTTAATACCGGGTACCCTTAACACCGGCCCTCTGACCTGAGGACACTTCATCCTAAGTCATCACGTCCAGAGACCCTCAGGTCGGAATACACAGTGTCCTCAGCCCTGTGACTCAGGTACCCTTAGGCCCAAAGATCCCCAGGGTTGGGCTTTTCATATTAGGCCCTCAAGAGCTGACTGTCAGACTTGAAACCTTTACAATTGGACCTTTCCCACTCAATCCTTTCAGATCCAACGTCCCAAAGATCCAGAAAACAAAAAAAGCCCTTCAGTATGAGACCCTTAGGCTGCACCTTGCAGATCCAGAAACTTTCTAAAACAAGTCCTTCAAATTCAGGTTTTACTTGAACTTTTGCATCTCACTCTTCAAACCCAAGAACCTAAGAGCTGGGCCTTCAGAATTAGACTTCACAGTTGGAGCCCTTGGACTCCAGAACCCTCCGCCCACTCATATGGACTTAATTGACTTAACCGGGAATCCTAAAAAATAGGCACTGGTCCAAGGACTCCCAGCCTCTACCCTTACCCCAGCTCTAAGATCAGTCTACAAGGCCTTCAACCCTGAGAACCCTCGAACTGACCCCTCAGACTTGAGGCCTTCAGTCTCACTGTACCAGCTCCAAGAACCTCAAACCCAGAGTCAAAGAACTTTTCACCCAACTTCTTGGCCCCAAATTTGTCCCACAGGCAGCCTGAACCCAAGGCCACAATTGTGGCACTCCTTACAACCCCAACCCTACACGCCCCCCCATCCCCCTGCCACACACACAGAGTTCCCACCCACACTGCTCTCTCCCAGGGCAGCATCCCGGGATGAGTTAGCCTTGGAATTAGACAACCAGGACCTCCAGGGCTTCGGCATTTACCAGCTGAGACACCTTGAATGACTTACTCAACCTCTCTCAGCCTAGCTCCCCATCTGTAAAATAAGTATACTCATATGGAAAGTTTGGTATGAAGAATGCAGTAGGTTGGGAAGGGGCTTGGCACATAATAAAACTCAGACGATATTACTTTGTTCCTTCCCTTCAGTTCACATGATGGAGGGATTCTAACTCTTAAATTTGTATCCCCTAAATTTCTACATTACAGACAAGAGAACAGTTTCTTGGTAACACTACCCCCTCCCCCCAAAATTTGACATCACAGCAAATGCCTAGACAGTATCTGAAGGGTACCCTCTCCAGATCTCAAACTTAATGGGATTGTTGGACAACCCCAAATGGCTATGGAGCCTTGACAGAGTGACGTAGGGGCTAAGACCCAGTGGTTAAAGATGTGAAAAGGAAAACATGGAACTTCTTGATTCAGTCCTAAAATAATCAGAGCTCTTCCTGCATTCTGTTTTTGTCCCGGTGTGTTTAAAAGCATCAGTCTATTAAAACAAAATAATTTATCATTTAGAGAGGATTCACTTAAAGAAATTTCATTTCTTTAAGGCAAATGGATTATTTCATTGCCAGAATCACAAACACCCAAATTCTGCTTTAGTCATTTCTTCTTCCATGTGAACTGACCATGACAAGGCTCTTCTTGCATGGTGCTGGTAGGAGTATAAATTGTCTAACTTTTCTGAAAGGCATTTATTCATTCAACAATTATTTACTAACTACTTACATATAATAGGCCTGGTGCTGGGGTTTGACAATATATATTAAGGGCTTTGAAAATGTTCTCACCCAGTAATTCTGCCTCTAGGAAGGTATCCTAAGGAAATAATCAGAGATTATTGGAAATACAGAACATGTGAAGGTAAGTATCTAACACTAGGGAATTGGACAACTTGTAGTCAATCATAATTAGAATATTTTGCAATGGTTAAAAATCAGATTATCAAAATAATCAGATTATCAAAGAATATTTAATGACATTGAGAAATGCTCTTGATATAATAGTTAAAAAAAAACAATACATTTAACTTTTGAACAACACAGGTTTGAACTGCGAAGTTCCACTTATCCATGGATCTTTTTTTCAATAAATATACAGTCAGCCTTCAGTATCATACCCAGGTTTACCTTCACAGACTGAACCAACCATGGACCAAAAACAGTATTTTTTTTTAACATTTTATTTTTAGACAGAGAGGGAGGGAGAGAAACATCAATGTGTGGTTGCTTCTCGAGCACCCCCTACTGGGGACCTGGCCTGCAACCCAGGCATGTGCCCTGACTGAGAATCCAACCAGTGACCCTTTGGTTCGCAGGCCAGCACTCAATCCACTGAACCACACCAGCCAGGGCCAAAAACAGTATCTTTAATCCGTGGTTAGGAATCTGCAGATACAGGGGGCCGACTGTATGCACTGTTCCACACCATTTTATATAAGGGACTTGAGCATCTGAAAATTTGGGTGTCCATGGGGGTCCTGGAACCAATCCCCTTTGGATACCAAGAGTTGACTATAGTTAAGCTTTAGGGGAGTCAAAGTTATATGTGGATTTTCAACTCCATGAGTCACTGTCCCTAACCCATGTTGTTCAAGAGTCAACTGTACATGCATTTGAATGATCCCAAGTTTTAAAAATATATTTATAGGAAAACAACAAAAGAAAATACACCAAAATATTAACTTAGAGTGTCTAGGAAGTGGGATCATGATGCTTGCCATTTTTATGTTCTGTGTTTTTCTAAAATATCTACAATGAAGATATTTTACTTGTATGACTAAGGAAAAAAATATCATACGAATTGCAAAGGTCATAAAATAACCTTTGTCTAGTCTTCCTTACTAGGAAAAGGAAACTGAAAGTGAGAAACCAGATACTTGATGGAATGAAGCCAGAAACTAAAAACTCTCAATTTAGACTTTCCTTTTCCCTGGAAATTCTTGCCTAAAGCACACCCCTCGGAGTAAATACAGTGGTGAACCTTATAATTTCATTTCCGAAAGCAGTGCCTTTTCAGTAATCCTCTGAGGACACTGGACTTAACTGGATCCCTAGATTCATTGGAGACAAGGCTCCAAACCCTGAGTGCCTCGACATCTGTTTGACTTTCAAATTTGCTCACACAGCATCTGCAGAAACCCTCCCCACATAGAGCTGAGCTGAATCAAATCAGCTTTAGCTTCCAGTCCCCCAGCCTGGGCAAAACTAATGAGGCAGGCAGTACCTTGGTTTTTGCCATGTACACTACCACTAAGGGCTATCAGGGAAAAAAGATTTACATTCTTCTATGTTGCCAAGGTTAGATGGCCCACAGGTTATGTAACAACTTGATGTTTGGCCAGATTGGCTGAAGGTGAGTTTTAGTGATAAAGCTGCTGTACCTGGCAACTGCTCCACAAATCAAATCATAGAAATTTGTGGAAAACTCGGTGCTTCCTAAGCAGCACTACCTCCCAACTCAAAATAATTTTATTTCTTTAAATATTTATGATCTGGATAGAAAAATAAAAAAAATTCAACTCAAATTTGATCATTTTTATTTCCCTTATGTGTGGGTATTGCCCATCCCATCACAGAGGAATGTTCCCAGGGTTTATAAAGTCATATGAACTGTGTTATGGCTAAGAGTCACCTAGAAATTGACTATTGGACTTCCTATTTATCCAGTTGTATTTACGTAGTGTCAATATTAGTCTTGGGTTTTCTTGAGATTTTGAACTTAAAAGGTTTTTTCTAGTTGATTTTGCTCCAGCCTGAAATTTCACTGAAGATGGGAATTCTTGTCTCTGTTGTTTGTAATTCAAATGAAGACAAGCCAAGAACAAAGGAAGTAAAACATCTGGGACCCTGGAGATACTCATTTGTACCCCAAAAGTAATTCCACAGTGCTCCCATTCTGCTGAGATACAGCCAGTTAATAACTTATGCGAACACGAGGTAGTCAGAGCGGCAGAGCTGCTCAGAGTGACAGTCAACCCTTGGTAGAGTATGTTTTAATATGAAAATTTAATAAATGTAACTTAATAGCAATTTTCTTTGGGAGTAAATTGGTCTCTGAATCATACTCTAAGAACATAAAAGAAAATGGCTAATAATTTAGTGCAAAATGAAAACCTGTGGTTACCTAAGAGGTACCGGCGTGCACTTAGCACTCCGTTTTTCTAGACGAACGTGTAAGTCCACAAGGCAAACGCGGGCTGTGGTGGGGCTTTCTCCCCATTGTTACTGAACATCTGCTGCCCAGAAAAAGAAACAAGTGGCATTTTACCAATCTAAAAATGTTTCTAATAGAATATAAAAACCCGTTAAGCAATTTTCCAGTACATTAGGCTGAAATTGCTTAAGATGAGTGTATCTTCCTGTGATAACCAAACATGGCATAAATTGCAGTCTCATAACGCCCCTATGCGGAAATCGCTAGTACAGCTTGGCCTGCAATTTTCGTCAGTCGTTTGTACTCCCTTCCATGTGAGTACAAATGTGACCTCATACAGTCAAGGCCACCTGTTACCTGGGAGTGGATTTCCTAATTTGAGGGTCATCCATGTTTTCATGAGAAGTCATTCTTTCTGGCAGATCATATGTAAAGTTCAAAATGGAAAAGCCAACCCGCCAGCTCTCCATATAGCCACTTTTAAGAGAGCTGGTTTGAGAACCTTGGCTCCAGGTAAAGATAAGTCATTTACAGGAAAGCATCCCTAACTTCTTGCCTACTTGTCCCTTCCAACTTTTTACTAATTTACAGAGATCAAAGACCATGACACCTAGGGAGCATTAAAAAAAAAAATGGAAATGACCTTGAGAAACTATTTGAGTTTCACAGTATAAATCAGCTAAGAGCCAGTTCTGACACCCCACCCGACCCTACCATACTTGGCCTACACATTTTTCATCTTTAGAATAACCCATTCAACAATTTTGCTCTGAAGACAAATAATCCCTGAGTGTCAACTTAGAGAAAGGGTAGGAATAGGTATGGCTGGAAGCCATAAAGTAATAGTATATAGGAAAACACTACTGCTGTAACAGGGAATAAGATCTAGAACATTCTGAATACAAAAAAAATTCTATAGAATCATGTTCCCAAATACATAATGCCACATGAGATGACACTATTACGGAAACTGATGGTGCCCCAGTAATGAGAACATGATGAGACACACAGGGCGGTGGAAAAAAAGAAACGCTCTGGAGCCAGGGAGGCCCATTGGGGTGTCAGCTCTACTGCACACTAACTGTACGACCTTGGGCCAGCCACACGGCGTTAGTCTGCTTCCTCACCTATAAAATGGAACAACATAAGATTAACTTTACAAAGTTGTTCAAAGAATTAATGTCGAAAATCGGCTCATTAGGTATTGAAAAAATGGTAGCTATTACTAATGATCATTTCACACTCCATTTATGAATCCATACTTCAAGACTGCTTCTAAATCACAGAGAATGAGTTCTGTAGAATTTGAATATGGCTTCAAGTCCATATTTTGTGCAAGTTCCCATTTTTTCAGTGTTATAACAAATGTTCAACATGTGTAATGTTTTACCTATTAGCAAACCTTCAGGTGGATCTGAGCCTGTGAAATCTCAGAAATCTGTGGATCTCTGCCCATTCTGAAACTCATGAGAATGGCATCCTTGCCTCTCAAGTTGGTTTGGTTGCTTTCATCTTGGTCACAGACTAGAGTATGGTACAGTATTAAATGGGTTTAAAATACTCACTTTATATACGTCACTGCCCTCTAGTGACTAGAATCATCCTTTCAAGTAATCTATTTAATTGTTCCCTTAATGTGAACAAATATAATAAAAAATATAGTTACTGACCTACTAGCAGGAGGAAAAAACTTTCTCCAGATGTGGGTTGATCCAATTACACTTGGTCTTAAATTCCTGATCAAAGCATCTAGCTGTGGAAAGAGCCACCATCTAAAGCCAGACAGCTCAGGTGGACCACATGTATGTTCCATTACAGATTTTTGTCTTAAAAAAAGGGTTAGCTGTGGTGGGGATGACTACTGAATACCAACATATTAGGCACATTTTCTCTGCAATGTCCCTCAGCTCTTAAGAACTCAGCTTCCACAGTGTTCCTTATACTTATTTATAATTTTATTTTTACAATAAGCATATATTATTTATGTAAAGGGGCAACCCACAATATTTTCAAGAAGGGAGATAATCATCTGGATTACTAAAACAGAAACTTTGCACTCAAGATCTATTCCAGGTTTAGAATGCCAAGAGACTGGTTGATATCCTAAAAGCCTGGGCTGTTTACCTGTGGGCCCGCTGGCTTTACAGTCAGGAAAGTCTCTAACCTCCTACACAGTAGACTGAACAGTAGCAGCGACCTTCCACGGGCTAGCCTTGTGCTCTGCTGTTTGTGTCTATCATCTTCAACAATCCTGTGTGGTGTCACTACCCCCATTAGACCGAGAGTTTACAAATCTGCACACAAACCTTTCTCTGATAGCAGGAAAACCATCTGAAAGGCAAGTCCCACTTGAAGGTTAAGCAAGATGCCATCTTGGTGTAAACAGTGACAAATTACAAAAACTCTGACCCAGAAACTGCTGAAAACAGTATTGACGAATATTTACTGGTAAAAGATAGGTGTTCAAAGATGACCCAACTTCTATTGTTGCCTTCAATAAAAATGCTAGCTAGCTATAAATTCAGTGAGAAATTTATTCTATATAGATATAGTAAGTTTGTGTCATCCAAATGAAAATGTACAAGTAGATTTGAAATCCTAAAAGTAGAACAGTTAGCTAAATGATAACATTCCCAGTGTTTTTTCAATTTTACAAACCCAGACATGATAAATATCCTTAAGTTTGTGGGAATCACAAGGCCAAATTATAAAGTGGGCATGTGAACACCTTGCTGCCTGCTCCCCTCCCCCGCATATGAGGCGCTGGATCTGCTGGCCATTCCTCGTCGAAGAACAGCAATCCATTTCCTCAGAGACTCTTCAGCAACAGTAACACTGATGCCTGAACTTGCATCTTTAAACACATATTTCAGGATTTGGGAGCTTCTGGAACCGTAACTTTAACCCAGCCTTCCATAACAGTCTTTTCACTTTCTCTTACAACACACGACACAGCAATAACGGCCATGAACCGCTTCAGCCTTTTCACTTCTGCAGAAGCTAAAACAACTTCTCCAACATATAAAGGGGCTGGAAAGTTAATTTCCTGGGAAAGAAATACACAGCCTGGTCCTGGCATTTTGGTACCCAGGAGAGCTGAGATAAGTCCATTGATCAAAACTCCATGTACAATTGTCTTTCCAAACTTGGTGTGTTTTGCAAAATCTTCATTTAAATGCAAAGGATTGATATCCCCTGTTAATTCTGAGAAGGCAACCACATCCCTCTGTGTGAAGGCCCTGCTGAGTTCAGCCCGGTCTCCAACTCTGATGTGTCTATGCTGAAAGTGCTGCCTGCTTAGCGCTGGCTGGTTCAGGCAGATTCTCCTCTGAAGCCTAACCCAACAAAGATGATGGCTGGAAATCACTGGCAACATCTTCAGCACCCTCAAATTCCATCAACAGGAGCTCTTGGCCTGCTTCAGTCTTCAAACATTACGCTGGGACCAAAAAGTACTTTTGAGAGCAGAGGAGTGTTTCTGAAATTGAGGACTATTCAATCCAACACTAGTTCCCTACTATTACCAGATAATGCAAGGAGAAAGGGAGAAACCTGTAAGACAAAGAAAAATATTAACACAGTATCAGGAGAAAATTGTGGTGAAACACAGGGTAAGGCAGAAGCATGCCCAGTGCTACAGGATAAGCCAAGCTGAGGCAGTAGTATCTTAATGAGCATCCTGAGAGGTAGCCTTAGATAAACAAGTGGTCATGATAAGCTCAGACAGAGCATTCCAATACATAAGGCACTGGTCATTATGCAATAAAGGAAGAGTTAAGATTCTTCCACAAGCTTGCAAGTTTTATCCCAAAACTCCTCCCAGGTAACCTGAAGTGCTTTGTCTAGCGTTGCCAGAAGCAATGAAATTCTGCATTCCTCTCCCGGCCCCGCCTTAGCTGGGTGATGTTAACCAAACTAGAGTTATACAAGCACAAAATAATAAAAAGCAGTTTGATCAACTACTCAGCCTTGTTTGGAATACATGAAGGAATAGTCTTTACCTGAATCACTTTGAAAGCACATTTCTTGCCTTTATAGGATCCTAAAAGGGTCAAAGAGCTCCACAATTTGACAAGACCACTGCGGAAAAATCAGGAAAGCATTAAGGAAGACTTGTCCCTGCAACATCTCCCTAGTACTTTTCTTTGCAATGGTCCAGAAAACCTAATTTAAATGAGAAAAGTGTAAAGCATAGTGTATCACAGGTACAGAATTAAATGAACCCCAATTAGGAATGCTTCTAAAATATTTCTGAGTTTACAACCATCATTTGGGAAACACTGAAGTTATAAGTAAGTCACAAGTTTTGCTCTCTAGGGTGTAATCTCCCGCTAAGTGAATGTTCACATTCTCCCCAGTTGAAACTTCCAAAAGCTGCTCGGAGTTCACAATGACGAAGCTCTTCTTATTCACAGAAGAGAGCATTTCTGCTCTACTTCCCCATCTGTCTCTCGTCCGTGTTACACTAGAAATGCTTTAGTGTCTGTCGTACCTGCTACATATTCTCAAGATGGCTGACAAGGTCTTCTCTTCATAAGTTATGACATCCAAGGGTAAGGCAGCATCAACCTAAGTATAGAATAATGCTAGTATCACCATCAATCTTAAACTCTAACAACTATTCCTGTTAATTGCTTTTCTCCTCCAAAAACACAGTATTTTATTTAATAGTGCTGGAGTACTGGGCATGCTTATTTATAACTCCCTCCTGCCACAATGTTCTTCCTGTAATGCTTCATATTGCTAATGCTTCTTTTTAAAAAAAATCTTTATTCATTTATTTATTTAGAGAGAGAAACATCAAGTTGTTGTTCCACTTATTTATGCATTCATTGGCTGATTCTCACATGTATCCCGACCAGGGACTGAACCTGTAATTCTGGCACATCAGGATGGTGCTCTAACCAACTGAGCTATGTGGCCAGGTCTGCTAATGCCTCTTCACCCTTTAAATCTTCATTTAAATTGTTCCTTCCCAGATCCCCAAGATTAAGCTCAATCACGTGCTATTGTCTCTCACATACAGGACCCACATATTTCCTCTTCCATAATATTCATCATTCTTGCCATTAACTGTTCGACATGGTTGCCTACTAAACCTAACCGAGACCATTAACCCATGAGACAGAGGCCACATCTGTTTGCTTAGAGGAAGCAGGTTTTACACATGAAATAGGAGGAGGCACACATTTTTTTAAATTTATTTATAATTATCTTATTTTATTTAATTTATTGGGGTGACACTGTTAATAAAATTATATAGTTTTCAGGTGTACGATTCTATAATACATTCTCTGTATATTGTATTGTGTGTTAACCACCCCAAGCTTTTACTTAAACTTCTGATTTTTTCTTTTTAAATATTTATTTATTTATTTATTTTTAGAAAGAAGAGAGGGAGAAAGAGAGGAAGAGAAACATCAATGTTTGGTTGCCTCTCATGCATCCCCTACTGGGGACCTGGTCCGCAACCCAGGCATGTGCCCTGACTGGGAATGAAAGCGGTGACCCTTTGGTTTACAGGTTGGCACTCAATCCACTGAGCCACACCAGCCAGGGCATGATTTTCAAAAATTAGAGTCACAGGAGATTACAAAGAAATGTACAGGAAGGTCCCCTGAACCTTCTACCCAGCCTCCCTCAAAAGTTAACATCTTGTATAACTATAGTATGATATCAAAACCAGGAAACCGAAATTGATAAACCCGAGTCGATTCAGATTTTACCAGTCACACACGCGCTCATACTTGTTTACGTGTGTGTGTGTATGTATAGTGCTGTGCAATTTTACCACATAGGCGGTTTCATGCAACCGCCACAATCACGATGAAGAACTATGCCACCACCAGCTCCCTCCTTCTGCCCCTTTACAGCCATACCTACTCCTCCTGACATCCCAACCCCAGGCGGCCACTAATCTTCCTCCAGATTATATCATCACGTTATTTCAAGAAAATTATATAAATAAAATCATCCAGTATGTTACTGTTTGGGATTGGCTTCTTCACTTAGCATAATTCTCTGGGAATTTAGTCAAGTTGTTGCATTTATCAACAGTGTGCTCATCTTTATTACTGGGTATTATGTTCCATGGTATGAATGTATTATAGTTTATTCACCCACTGAAGGACATCTTACTTATTTCTACTGTTGGGCTCTTGCTAGTAAGTTTCTATGAACATGCATATACATATTTTTGTGTGAACGTTAAGTTTTTGTTTCTCAAAGATACACGCTCAGGTATGCAACTGCTGGGTTGTATGATAGGTACATATTTAGTCTGTTAAAGAAACTGCCAAACTGTGTTCCAAAGAGGAACATTTACATATACCATTTTACATTGCCGACACCAATGTATGAGTAATTCAGTTTCTCCATATCCTCATCAGCATTTAGTATTATCACAATTTTTTATTTTAGTCATTCTGTTAGGTATATAGTGATATCTTACTGTGTTTTTAATGTGCATTTCCCTAATGGCTAATGACACTGAACAGCTTTTCACTCATGTACATCTTTGCCAACAGTATATCCTTTTGAATAAAATGTCTTATTCATGTCTCTTAATTGTATCATTTGGTCTTTTCTTAATTGTACTGTTTGGGTTTTGAGATTTCTTTATACATTCTAGACATTAGTCCTCTGTCAGATATGTGGTTTGCAAATATTTTCCCTCAGTCTGTAACTTGTCTTTTCATCCTCTTGACTGAGTCTTTTGTGGAATAAAAGTTTTTAATTTTGACGAGACGCTTAGCAGATTTTGATTTGATAGAATATATGAATAAAGAAATATCCCTCAGTGGTGTGGCTCAGTGGATTGAGTGCTGGCCTGTGAACCAAAAGGTCTCCAGTTCAATTCCCAGTCAGGGCATATGCCTGGGTTGCAGGCCAGGTCCCTGGTAGGAAGTGTGTGAGAGGGAACCACACATTGATGTTTCTCTCGCCCTTCCCCACTCTCTAAAAATGACAAATAAATCTTTAAAAATAAAAAAATAAGAAACATTTCCTGAAAATCACTTTGGTTCTCTCTCAAAACTCCGTTTTCGTGAATGCTGGAACAAGACTGCTCAGAGTGCTGGTGTGTGATAAGAAGCTGCATCAGAATGTAAATCAACAATATCGGTAAGTGTACGGTTTGGTTCAGCTCAGTTTTGTTCATAAGGAGACTTTCTCAGTGAAGAAAGTGATGTGCTGATTTACATTCTGCTGTGAGCCACCGATCTTCAAAATGGGCAAAAAGACAGTCTGCAGGCTGTCAGCCTGAACCCCACTTTGAGTAGCACTGCACTGAAATAAATATTTGTCCAACGAATTCCTTATTAAAAAGAAGGTATATTGAACACACCTACTGAAATTTTGCCATTTCTGAAAGTCTGCTTCTGAAATTTCAAATGTGGTTTTAAAATATTTAGAAAAAAGTGTTCTTTCAGTTTTTATTACAAAGATCTCAGGAGTGTTCAATCTACCAAGTGATTCCGTACCTCCCCAAACAGGTCTTTCAGGGCTGAAAGCAGCAGCTGCTTGAACTGTGCAGCATTCAGTCCAACTGCATGATCTTGAAATTCTCTGTAAAAAACATTAAAAAGAAAAATACACTGCATTAAATTTTATGCTATTTAGATTCATAAAAAATAATAATAAACGACAGAAATGAGGAGACTGAACTTACAGGCAGACTTTCATATAGTGGTGCTCAGAAGGACTTTTGTAAACTACTCTTTCGTATGTGGCAGCCTGGGCTGGCATCTTCTCCGATGCTGATTACACCTACATTAAAAGTCAAGGGGGCTAGAAATTAATTAGCAAGGTACACGCTATTTTTCACTTTTTAAATGAGAATTTTACCTATGTGATTTTTTAAAGAACTCCTAAGCACAGTAACATCCAATTTTGGTCAAACTAAGGTTACTCATGAGACACAAAGGAAGTCTTTATATTTTATATGTCAACCTACTACATTCTCATTTAAATTCTAATACTATAATCCCACCAAATACTTTTCCTTACCGAGTACCCAGGTCTGTGCTAAATGCTTCATATGCCTTAAGTCATGTCTTCAAAATGATCATGTGAGGTAAAAGCTATTGTTATTCCTGTTTTTGAGAAGAGGATAATGAGGCTTGGCCAAAACAGGTAAGAACTGCCCAAGGGCATACAGAAATTCTAACCACTCCTGAGCACTCAAGACCACCCTGGTATGCCTCTTAATTAAAAAAGGTAAACGCAAAAAGAGTAAAGTCTGGGATCTGAAGGCCCTCTTGTTTACTGTCAGTCAACACAAAACATGAACAGGACAATGAGAGGCGGTAGGTAGTTCTGCTGTCCCAACCCATGCTAGATTTGCAAATTTTCTTGGTTCGGGGGCTAGGTCAGCTCAGGTCTATCTGGCAGCCCTAGGAAAGATGGAGCTTGAACAGCAAGGGGTTTGAGAGGAGGAATTCCTGGAATGGGCACTCAATGCCATTTCTCACAGATCTGAAACTCTCAAGAACCCAGAACATGCTGATCTCCATGTAGAGAATCCCTGTCCGTGGTTCCACTCCTACCTCACTCTCCCTCTGGATAGAACCTACTCAGCCTTCACATTTTAGCTTAGAGTTCACCTCTTCCAGGAGGTTCACCTCTTCAGGGAGGCCTTCTTTGACACCCTATTCTAAATTAGGTTCCCTTGTTATACAATTTCTTAACACTGTCCATTTGTTTAATATCTGGTTCTCCAACTAAAGGGACCAGGAACCTGAGGCCCAACCAAGGAAAAGGACTTATCAAAAGTCACAAAGCTATAGACCAGAATTTGCAAAAACCTCTGTGGACCAGGCCCAGTTCCAATCACTCCATGATGGCCACCAGAGAACATCGGGCTCAAGGAGTTACATCCACCTATCCAGTGGACAAACATGAACATTTACCGTGTCTACAACAGAGGAGATATTCAACACTTATTGAATATGACTGACTGAATGGTAGAAGTGTTAGGCCTATATGTTCAAGAGTATCTTTGGTTTAAGGACCACGATAATGGTTACCTGGTGCTTCTTTCCCAATCACTAATCTCCCCTGACTACAAGGGCAGGGAGAACAAAACCCTCAATTACTTAACTCATTGCCTGGAGCATGATGGGTATTTTTTAGGTGTTACTGACTGCCTTGATGGCATTAGCTGCTTGAGGCAGGGGGAATGAGATTGGTCCTATGGCTTAGGGTGCCAATAACAGTGAAGACTAATGGAATATTCTGGAAATGGATAGCGGTGATAGTTGCACAACAATGTGAGTGTACTTAATACCAATGAACTGTACATTAAAAAAAAAAAAAAGAGGACTTCCAGCCAAGATAGAGGCATAGGTAGATACATTTTGCCTCCTCATACAACCAAAAGAAGGACAACAAATTTAAAAACAAAAAATAACTGGAACTGCCACAAAATTGAACTGTCTGGAAGTCTGACAACCAAGGAGTTAAAGAAGAAACATTTAGACTGGTAGGAGGGGCAGAGACAGGCAGCCCAGGCAGAGAGGAGGTGGAGCAAGGCAGCAGTTGGAGGACTAGGCAGGCAAGATGGTGGCTGGTGGACAGGCTGTCCTAGCATTTGCATGTGGATAAACCGGGAGGAACTGAACAGCAAGACAGACTGCACAACCCAGGGTTCCAGCACGGGAGAAAAAAGCCTCAAAACCTCTAGCTGTAAAAACTTGGGGGGGGGGGGTTGTGGTAGTGGCAAAAACTCCCAACCTCACAGGAGAGTTTGCTGGAGAGACCCACAGGGTACTGGAATGTACCCAAAACCACCCACCCGGGAATCAACACCAGAAGGGCCCAATTTGCTTATACCAAGCAGGGGATGTGACTGAAAGCCAGCCCAGAGCTGAGTAAGCAGCACAGTTCCCTCTCTGATCCCTCCCCGACATTCAGCACCACAACACAGTGAAGTGGGCTGCCCCACCCTGGTGAATACCTAAGGCTCCGCCCCTTACTACATAACAGGCACACTGAGACAAAAAAATGTGGCCCAAGTGAAAGAACAGATCAAAGCTCCAAAAACAGAACTAAGTGAGGAGGAGGTAGTCACCCTATCAGATGCAGAGTTCAAAACACTGGGAATCAGGATGTTCACAGAAATGGTTGAATCTGGTCACAAAACACATGAAAAAGTAAAGGCTATGCAAAGTGAAATAAAGCAAAATATACAAGGAACCAACAGGGAAGGGAAGGAAACTGGGACTCAAATAAACGATTTGGACCAGAAGGAAGAAAGAAACATTCAACCAGAACAGAATAAAGAAACAAGAATTCAAAAAAATGAAGAGAGGCTTAGGAACCTCCGGGACAACTTTAAACATTCCAACGTCCAAATCATATGCCAGAAGGGGAAGAGGAAGAGCAAGAAATTGAACTTACTTGAAAAAATAATGAAGGAGAACTTCCCTAATCTGGCAAAGGAAATAGACTTCCAGGAAGTCCAGGAAGCTCAGAGAGTCCCAAAGAAGTTGCACCCAAGGAGGAACACACCAAGGCACATCATAATTCCATTAGCCAAGATGAAACAGAAGGAGAGACTCTGAGAAGCAGCAAGAGAAAAGGACACAATTACCTACAAAGGAGTTCCCATAAGACTGTCAGCTGATTTCTCGAAAGAAACCTTGCAGGCAAGAAGGGGCTGGAAAGAAGTATTGCAAGTCATGAAAGGCAAGGATCTACATCCAAGATTGCTCTATCCAGCAAAGCTATCATTTAGAATGGAAGGGCAGATAAAGTGCTTCACAGACAAGGTCAAGTTCAAGGAGTTCATCATCACCAAGCCCTTATTATATGAAATGTTAAAGGGACTTATCTAAGAAAAAGAAGATCAAAACTATGAACAGTAAAATGATGACAAACTCACAACTACCAACAACTGACCCTAAAAAACAAAAACAGAAACGAACTAAGCAAACAACTGGAACAGGAACAGAATTACAGAAATGGAGATCATATCGAGGGTTATCAGTGGGGAGGAGGTGGGAGGATGGAGGAAAAGGTACAGGGAGTAAGAAGCATAAATGGTAGGTACAAAATAAACAGGGGGAGGTTAAGAATAGTATAGGAAATGGAGAAGCCAAAGAACTTATATATGCACGACCCACGGACATGAACTAAGGTGGGGGAATGCTGTTGGGAGGTTGTGGTGAAGGGTTGAGGGGAATAAAGAGGAGGGGAAAAATGGAACAACTGTAATAGCATAATCAATCAAATATATTTTCAAAAAACACTCGAAGAGCAAGTGCTGGGCTGTCACCTCTGGCTACACAGGCCTGAGCTTCAGGGTCAACGACAACACTGCCCTCTACAGGCTGCCCTGACTAAAAAGGTTGATGCCAGGGGAAGCCCATATTCACCAGGCTCACCACAAAAAGGTATGCTCTTCTACAGTCACTGCCATAAACATCTTTGAAGTTAGCCTTTTTAATGGATATTCCTTTGCTCAAAATCTTGCAATCGTTCCTGATTCACTCCGAGTAAGCGAAAGTCCCTCATGTCCTGCCATTTTCCCTTACTCAATCCTTTCCACCACACAGGCCTCCTAGCTCTTCACACACCAGTTTCCCTCCCGCCCCTGAGCCTCGCTCCTAGCGTCTCCACATGCTGGGAATACTCTTCCTCCAGGTAGCCACATGGCTCACTCCCTAGCCCCCTTCATGGCTTCGCTCAAATCTCACCCTGGATTTGGCCCAGTGGCTATCAAATTCCCCCACCCCATGCACCTGCTCTACTCTTTTCTTACAGCACTTCACCCCTCCCTTGGAACATAATTATGCAATTCTTATTGTGTTCCCCTCTCCGTCCCCACAGAATGTACACTTCACAAGAAACAGGAATCAGTCTTATTCGCTGTTTCCCAAGACCCTGAAACAGGGCATCACACACGGTAAGGATTCTACACACACACACACACACACACACACACACAATGTGTGAACTTAACTTTTTTAAAGCACTTAGGTCCTGCACAACTTTGTGCGGCTCAATGTCAGCTACGAATTTAAGGCCCACCTGACGCTCGAGGCACGCGCTCTGCATACGTGGTCCCGCTCAGCCCACGCAACCGCTACCCTCCGCCTCCCCGACCGCTTTGTGCAGAGGCCCAAGCAGCTTCGCGGCGGGGCCTAGCCTACCGCCTGCCGCGACCTCGGCCGGGGCGGTGAGGTACTTCGGCTCGCCCGGCGCCGCACACAGCACCCGCCTTGCGCATGCGTCCTGAGTTGCGCGTCCAGCGTCCCCTGCGCGGCCGACTGAGCCGGCTCAAGGGAAACTGGAGCTTTGCTGTGGTCTTCCACCTACCAGCTCTGCGCCGCACTACGCTGACGCCTCCCTGACTCCTGTTCACGGCAAGAATCCCCCAAGGCTTGGAGCTTCCCTATAGAGGCCCGAGCCTGGGCCCAAGAAACTCGCGGGGTGTTTAGTTTTGGCTTCCGCCTGCCCCGCCTCCCGGAAGCGGGACTGTTAGTCGCGGATATAACGTCATCGCGCGGCGTCCCAAGGCTTGGGGCGGGAATTCTGGTCTGGAGCTGAGGCCCGCCGACCTCGGTGCACTGTGGCGCCCAATTCAGAGAAAGCCGAGTGTGTAAATACCTGCATGGGTACCGGACTCAGGGCATGTTTATTCGGTCTTCACAGCCATTCATGTATCCATGCATGCATTCAGTCAGCAAGTTTATGTCTAGCATCTCTTTTGCTGAGTACATCTTATGTCAAGCCCTCCTAAGGACAAGACTCGCTCCAGGTGCCTCTGTGGCTCTCAACACAGTAGGTGTTCGGTTTGGGTTGACATAAAAAGACCCAGATGGTTCCATTTCCAAATGTAAGCCAAGTTTTGTCTATGCATTTATTTAGTAAGTACTGTTATGTGCTAGGTACTGGCGACTCATTGAAACACAAGAAGATACAGCTTCTGTTCTCATGAAACATAGTGCTTGTATTTAAAAGTAACAACTAATACGCCTTGGCTGGTGTGGCTCGGTGGATTGAGTGCTGACCTGCGAACCAGCAGGCTGCGGGTTCGATTCCTAGTCAGCACATGCCTGGGTTGTGGGCCAGGTCCCCAGTGGGAGTGTGTGAGGGGCAACTGATGGATATATCTCTGGCACATAGATGTATCTCTCCTCTTTTTCCCTCCCTTTTCCTCTCTTAAAATAAGTAAATAAAATCTTTTTAAAAATAAAAGTAACAGCTAACATTTATCAAGTGTGGGTTGAGTCAATTAAGGCACTATGCAAAAAAAATTTACATGTGTTATCTCATGGAACTCTGACACAATCCTAAGGTAGTTATGATCATCCCCATTTTACAGAGGTGGAAACTGAGGCCCAGAAAGCTAAGTTACTTGCCCAGAAATTACATAGTTATAAGTGGTGGAGTAGGCTGTCTGACTAGATGGTGCCCTCCACACTGTACCTTATTACCACCAATTGTGTGGTATTGTTAGGCAGGATAAACAGCAAACCAAGGCAGAGAGGGGGAGGGAGACATGTCTCATTAGTTCAGCAGTCCTGAGCCTGGTGAGCGAAGGTTGCCAAGATGTTCAAAAATCACAAGAAAAACCATGCTAGCACAGGAGCTGGGGGGGGGGGGGCGGGGGGATGAAATTCTGTATGTATCATTTCCACTATCTGGGAAAGAAAGCCTTTGAAGCTGTATATTAATCCCAAAGTCTAGAGAGGGGAGGTGGAAGGGGAACCTAGAAGCTGGCTACAAGCATAAAATCCCAGTAGTCGGAGCACTCAGATTAGCTGGGTGCCCACTTGCAGCTTCATGCTGAAGTGTATTTCACAAATAAACTTACTACCTCCACTATGCGTGTTGTCTCTTGCCTGAATTCTCTTGTGAGCAAGACAAGAGCCAAGGACAGGGAGCCCCGTTACTGGATTCTCCCTGGTAACGGTATGAGTGAGGGTGTATGTAGGAAGATACTGGGGCTGCCAAATATTGTGTGTAAGACCCATGAGACGGAGCCTTGTCTGTGTTGGCTTGCCACTGCATTCCAGTGCTTGGCACTCAACACATATTTACTGAAAGCAGTAGTTCATAAGTGGTTGTGCTAATTTTGCCCGGGTTGGGGGCAAAAGGTTGCCTTGCACAGCCGAGCCTGGGCCCGCTGTCACCTTCTGTCTATTTCTTTTCTCAAAATCCCACTGTTTGCTGTTTCCCGAAGCTTCCATCCTTGGCTGTGGCCATGTTCTCCAGTCCTACAGCTTCTGCTCCCCTTCCTTCATCCCTCAGAGGAGACAGGACTTGTTCCAGATCTAAGGAGAGGTAGAAGGAATCAACAAAGACCCAGAGACTGGCATTTTCTTTCTCAAAAGAATGGCAGCTTCCTTTTGGCAGCTTTTTGGGTTTTAGAAGCTGCCAAAATTTGCTCCAAGTCCATCCTTTGCCACTTACTCAGCTCCCTCATCTGTCACACACAGAATAGTAGCATCTCCCTGAGTGAGGAAAAAATAGGAAAGTACCTGGCGCCCAGGAAACACTCTGGAATGGGAGAGTTCCCTAAGCCAGTTGCCTGGCAAACCCAAATGGATTTTGCTAAAGTTAAGGAGCATTCACGACTTTGAGGGGGAAAAAAGGCAAGACAAAGGCCCAAGGAGAATGGCAGTCCCTTAATATCCACAGGCACAATTCTCCATGGAAATCATATTCACTTATGTCAGTGGACTGTGAAGACAGGAGGAAGGAAATGAAAATGATCAGAAGTTAAAACTTCTGGAGCTGTTGTTTCCATTTAGGGAGACCCACCAAGTGCTAGACAGTTTACTCACATTATTTTCCTACTGGGTTGGCCAGAAGGATCATTTGTTTTGTTCTGTAAGCTGGCTCTAGTAGTGCATAGTTGTCTTTAACTTCATTCAAAACAATTTTGTGAGATTGTATTATGACAGCTGTCATATCAGTATGCATTTAAAAAAAAACAAAATGGTGAATTTTTGTGTAGCCATTTTTATATTGAAGATGGAAGAAAATACACTACATTTTTGGCATATAATACTTTATTATTTCAAGAAAAATAAAACAACTGAAGTGCAAAAAAAAGATTTGTGCAGTGTATGGAGCAGGTGCTGTGACTGATCCAAGTGTCAAAGTGATTTTTGAAGTTTCATGCTGGAGATTTCTCACTGGACAATGATGCTCCAGGGTTGGGCAGACCAGTTGAAGTTGACAGCGATCAAATTAAGACATTGAGAACAGTCAACATTATACCACACAGGAGACAGCCAACGTAGTCAAATATCCAAGTCAACAAAATTTTTGATGAAAATGAAAAATGTGACTTTTATTGTATGGAAAAAACTAAGCAGACATTTTGGCCAACCCAATATCTACCCTGCAGTGTCACTATTGTCTTTCACAGATAAGGAAAAAGTAACTCAAAGAGGATGTCATTTGTCTAAGGTGGTGAGAGGCACCAGAGCCTAAAATGCTGCATTCCATCCCTCCCATGTGAATGCAAGGCTGGGACCTCCTGTTTAAGGAGATACTAAGTTGTTTTTCAAAGACAATAGACCAAGACCCCAAGCCATGCAGATGGGGCATGCACAAAAGAGAGAAATTTGACCTCCCTCTATACCTGGAACCAAAGTACCCGCCCCCCCACTGATGCACACAGAACCAAAGGACCTGGACATAACCGGAACTTAAACACTGGAACTCTTTCAGAAGCCAAGGGTCCATTGTCCAGCAAGATCCAGCGTTCATGTCCCTTTACAATAAATGGCCAAGTTCCAAGTTTCTTCAGTTAAAACTTGCCCCACCAGTACTTCAGCATACCTATTCCTCCCAACCCCTTAACTTAGTCCAGCGAGCAAGATGGATTTGAGGCACTATTAGGTCTCCCATTTTCTAGGTTGGTATATTCTTGATCAACAAAACTTTCCTTACTCCCAACCCTGACATTTTGATTTTGGCCTTTCAAAGCATGAGGTACAAGAATTTTGGTCCAGTAACACTTCGAGACAACCTTGAACATTATTACCAAACAGGAAGCTTTAAAAAACAGGCAGTGCTTTGGAGTTCCTGGAAGCCAAGCCTGAGACAGCGTTCTTTGTGGACATTATTTTTGGCGGGCAGGGGCGGGGAGGGACAGACAGCTCTCAAGTGAAACACAAAAGGGAGAAGGGCCCAAGATCCTTTCTTAAAATTCAGAGATCCTCGCCTAGGGAATAGGTGGTCCACACCCTAACACCCCCACTTTCTTTGGAGGACTCCGTAACCCCGTTATAGGAATCTCAGTTATCCCTGGTACAGGAATCTGGGTTATCTGCTCTGGCCTATAAGAGCCCCCAAGTATAGAGGTAGGGAAAAAGGTAAGCAAGGAGTGGAGTGGGAAACAGTAATGTCCAGTACGATCCAATTTATGTTAAAAAAACAAACCCCAAAACCAACCATTTATTCGTATGCATGTATGTATGTGTGCGCTAGAAGGTGTCCCCGTGGACTGCTGGGGGAAGGGTGGGGTTGTTTGGAGTGGAGAGGAGATGCTCACATTTTTCAGCATTCATTCTAATTTATTTTAAAGGGACAGGGCCTCATTTTTTATCATAGTTAAATAAAAAGCAGGACTTGTCCAGTATGGTCACAAGAGGGAGCTGTTTATCACACCCATCTGCGTACCTCTTCTACATTGGGAGACCAGACTCTTCCTCAAGATGTCACCTCGGTGGACGGAAAGGGGAAAGTAACCTCACAGAGTGATCTGATCATAAAGTCCTAACTGGGCAAGTCATGCCCCAAGCCTATCACTTCTTTAGTGAAAGGGTATGCATCTGGGTTAACACATCTTTGAAATGCCAGAAGTAATACCCCTCCAAGACAAAACCACCCTCAAGAGAGCACATAATCTTGTTAACTATCCTGTAACTGGATCCCCCCACCCTTTCTCCCAGCTTCACATTATTTTCTTATGTTCCCTCCTTAATTCCAAATGCGTAAAATAAACTGCAAACTGCCATTCTGGGGAGCATTTGACCTCTTGCTTCCCAGCAATTGTCATCACGTTTGGCTCAGATAAACTTTATAAAAATTCTCTACAGATTTGGGTGTTTCTTACATCAACATCTCCAAGGCAGAAGAGAGGAAGCAGGGAGAACAAGTTTCCCCTCCTTTATCTGCACACCTGAAATCCAAGACAAATCTGGAAACCAAATTTTTCTTTATCTGGTGCCAGTGCTTAATCTGAACTGAGGAAAGGGTTTTTGTAGCTTTTGTCCCATTTACTGTGGATATTCATACAGAGCACAGAGGAAATATGAATACTGTTAAAAAAAAAAAAAAAAGAACAGGCCAAAATGGAGTCACTTTTGCTAAGCCAGGTCACCAAACTAAAACTTAGTAACTAACCAAATTGCAGTTGCCGCTTCTCTCCCAGGAGTGGGATATTAAACAAATTAGTCTGTGATTCCCTGAGCGATACTACTAAGGTAATCTGCCTGATAACTCTCCCCGCAACCCTGCGCCTTTCCCTAAGGAAAGCTGTCCTTCATTGAAATAATCCACTCTTTTACCTTCTTAGTCCCACCCTCTTTCTGCCCATAAAAACTTTCCATTCTGTACAACTCTTTACAGCACCTCTCTAGTTCCTAGACGGGGTGCTGCCCAGTTCATGAGTTGCTTAATAAAGCCGATTAGATCCTCATATTTACTTGGTTGAATTTTTGTTCTTTAACAATACATTTGATCACGTAAGGTGGCCCCAGACCCTACTGGTGGTCTTATGTTAATATATGATGTACATACCATAATGCCTTTCTAAAGTCAGAAAATTCCTGCATTGGGACTCACATCTGGCTCTGTGAGATGTGGTAAGAGGTTGTAGACCTATACTCCCGTTTAACAGTTGCCCTTCTGCAAGTTACCCGCCCCCCACAGCCAGCTTTGACCTTGGGCATTGGGATTGTCACCTTAGTGCCACTTTCTGCCCCTAAGAACCCTTTCTTCTCCTGTCCCCCGCAGAGCTTGGCAGACTCCTAGGTGTGCCTTCACTTTCCTAGTCATTGCTTTGAGGGGTTAGGGATCAAAGATCCAGAAGCTAACGAAGGAAAGGTTCCTCTAGGGGCCAAGGGACAGGGGCTGTCCTGTTGCTGAAAGGAGCCACCAGATGTCCTCTCCCTCCATGGTCACGCAAGGTCCTCATCCCGTCACCGACACAGGCAACCCCAGGCCTACATCTGGTCATTTCCAGCCCGGAGAGCAGCATCCCTAGGTTGCACGGCACTGGTGGTACCTGGACAGCAGCCTCAGCACTTGCTCCTCCTGGCTCTGACCACGGCCAGCAGTTTGAGGACATCTCCACAGCCCCACACGTGATCACTCCCACTCCTCCTAAACGCTTCTACTCTTTTCCTCCTTTCCGGGAATGGAGGGGTCATGGGAACATAAACCAACTTGGGGGGGGAAGTGGGAGGGGGAGAGAGAAGTGGATGTGAGAAAAACCAGGCTGTAGGGTTAAAGGAGTGATGTTGGAAAATTTAAAAGATAAAGGATCACAAGAGACACACTGTTAGGGGCCAGTGTGTCTGTGTGCCTGTGTGCATCAGTGATAAACACAGGCGGATGGATATGAGGCAGATATGGGTGATGAAACAGATGGGGGGGAGGTGGAGGAGAGCAGAGAGACAAAGGCAGAGACACGGGGAGACAGACTAAGAGAGTTAAAAAGAAATGCACTCAAACCTGGCCAAACAGTATTTCAGCAAACATTTCTGAAACAGACTCGATGAATTGCTACTTTTAATGAAAGACTTTTCCAACTAGTATAGGAAATCCCCTAAAGCAGAAGGCTTGTACCTGTGGATGTTAAAATCTGCACCCACCATTTTCTTTCTTTTTTATTTTATATTCTTAAATATATTTTATTGATTATACTATTACAGTTGTCTCAATCTCTCCCCCTTTGTCCCCTTCCACCTGGCACCCCTCATTTCTTCTGGCAATCCCCCCTTAGTTCATGTCCATGGGTCATGCATCTAAGTTCTTTGGCTTGTCCATTTCCCGTACTGTTCTCAACATCCCCGTCTATTCTGTACCTACCAATTTGTGCTTCTAAATCCCTGTGCTTCCCCCCCATTCTACCTTTTCCCCCTCCCAACTGATAACCCTCCAAATAATCTCCATATCTATGATTCTGTTTCTGTTCTGCTTGTTTGCTTAGTTTTTTATTTTTTTTTAATTTTTAAAAAAGATTTTATTTATTTTTTTAGAGAGGAGAAGGGAGGTAGAAAGAAGAGAGAAACAACAATGTGTGGTTGCCTCTTGTGCACCCCTACTGGGGACCTGGCCTGCAATCCAGACATGTGCCCTGAGTGGGAATTGAACCAGTGACCCTTTGAGATTTGTAGGCCGGCACTCAACCAATGAGCCACACCAGCCAGCGTTCTTAGTTTGTTTTTTAGATTCAGTTGTTGATAGT
Source organism: Desmodus rotundus (assembly GCF_022682495.2). Classification (NCBI taxonomy): domain Eukaryota; kingdom Metazoa; phylum Chordata; class Mammalia; order Chiroptera; family Phyllostomidae; genus Desmodus; species Desmodus rotundus. Next base: position 85,085,718 of record NC_071394.1, read on the forward strand.
CGTGAATTTATTGCCACTTTTTTGTTCATAGTTTTGATCTCCTTTTTCTTAAATAAGTCCCTTTAACATTTTATATAACAATGACTTGGTGATGATGAACTCCTTTACTTTTACCTTGTCTGGAAAGCACTTTATCTGCTTTTTAATTTTCAATGATAGTTTTGCTGGATAGAGTAATTTAGGTTGTAGGTCCTTGCTTTTCATCACTTTGAATACTTCTTGCCAGTCCCTTCTAGCCTGCAAAGTTTCTTTTAAGAAATCAGCTGTCAGTCTTATGGGAAATCCTTTGTAGGTAACTAAATGCTTTTCTCTTGCTGCTTTTAAGGTTCGCTCTTTACCTTTAACCTTTGGCACTTTAATTATGATGTGTCTTGGTGTGGTCCTGTTTGTGCTCCTGTGTTTGGGACTGTCCATGCTTTCTGGACTTGAATGTCTATTTCCTTCACCAAATTAGGGAAGTTTTCTTCCACTATTGTTTCAAATAAGTTTTCATTTTCTTGCTCTTTCTCTTCTCCTTCTGCCACCTGTGTGATTTGGATGTTTGCACATTTGAAGTTGTCCCAGAGGCTCCTTAGCCTGTCCTTGCTTTTTGGATTCTTTTTTTCTTCTTGCTGTTTTGATCGAATGTTTTTTTCTTCCTTATGTTCTAAATCATTGATTTGATTCTCAGCTACATCAACTCCACTGTTGACTCCCTGTAAATTTTTATTTCACTTAGTGTAATCTTCATTTGTGCCCGGGTCCTTTTTATACTGTTGAAGTACCCAGTGAGTTCCTTGAACATCCTGCTAACCAGTGTCTTGAACTCTGTCTGCACCTGATAGGTTGCTTATCTCCATTTTGGTTAGTTCTTTATTTTTGGAGTTTTGTTCTATTCTTTCATTTGGGCCATATTTCTTTGTCTCCTCACTTTGGCAGCCTCCCTGTGTTTGTTTCTATGTACCAGGTAGAGTTGCCTTGACTCCCTGTCATAGTGGCATGGCCTATTGATGAAAAGCACATGGGTAACTTGGATGGGGCGGAGCCTTAGGTAATCACCAGGGTGGGACAACCTGTGTGAACCAGGTTGATGGAGTTTCCAATATGGTGTAGCCACTCTGTGGCTCTGTATGGGGAGGGCTCAGAAAGGGGACAATGCCACTGCCTGGCCTCTGGAGTTTTGTCTGGGAGGAAGCTGTCCCCCAGCACTCACTCTGATGCCAGACCCTCTAGTTCCTTCCTGTATGCCACTGGTGCCCTTCCAGCTGCTGCCCTGGTGCTACAGCCCAGCGAGAGTGACTCTGTGTAGGTCTGTTGTGGGCCCTTTAGAGGAGACTCCTGAGAATCCCATAGTTTCTTCTGATGCCCCAACCCCAGTTGGTTTTTTATAGCCAGAAGTTATGGGGACTTATCTTCCTGGCACTGGAACCCTGGTCTGGGATTTGTGGTGTGGGGCTGGGATCCTTTGCTCCCAAGGTATCCTTTCTGCTTTTTATCTACCACACGTGGGTGTGGGACTGCCATTCTGTCTCCATGTCTCTACCCCTCCTACCCGTCTGGATGAATGTTTCCTCTTTAACTCCTTGGTTGTTGGACTTCCATACAGCTCGATTTTATGACAATTCTGGGTGACAGTTGTTTTGCAGTTTAGTTGTAATTTTTGCTGTGGTTGTGGGAGGAGGTGAGCTGTATTCACCTACACCTCCATCTTGACCAGAAGTGCACCCATCATTTTAGAACAATGTTAATTAACTAACCAACCTGAGATTGTCCTGAGATCAACACCCGGGACTTGGAAAATACATAAGGGAGCCTAATTCAGCATTTATGTTTAATTAAAATCTAGTTTGTCTGAAGGCAGTGGGAAAGCCCCTGACTGGTAAGTGCAGTGCCGTGACCTTCCCCTTCAAAGGCGCCTGCACTGATCCCAGGCAGCTATGAGCAGAGCCACATCTCCTGACTGCTTTTCAATTTTGACCCCTGAGACAACCAGAACTGCAGAGGAGACTTCTCCTCTACAGAAAACCAGTTTGGACAAACACTGAATATCATTTCCAGAGAATGGGAGAGGGATGAGGGTACTGGCAAGGTGAATGAGCCCTTCCAGGGAGGGCGTGACACCCATCCTGGTTGTTATAGAGGCCGGACTGAGGAGGGCATGCTGATCCTTGCAGCATCCTTAGAAGGATGGATGATGCTGGAATCCAGCTGAGCTTGTTTCTTGTCAACAGGAGGCTGGGCAATGGGAAGGCCTTAGCTACTTGCTGAATGAACAACTGAGTCACTGTCCTTAGCAAGGGCCTAAGGCGTGGCCTCAGTGACCAGTGGCTGAAGCTGCCACACACTGGCCTCATCTACATGAGCCAAAAGGGACCCAGACTCCAGTTGGAAGAGCTCCCGTGTGAACCAGTGAAAGCACTGCTTTTGAAAGTCATGTTCAATCCTAAACCAAGAGGCTTCACTCTACTTGTTATCTGTGACCTTGGGCAAGGCGCTTCATCGCTCCATGCCTCGGTTTCCTTGGCATAGGTCATATGAACCTCTTAGGTCTGTGTGAGAGCTCAATAAGGTGCTACATGGAAAACACTTAGACTAGCGCCTCCAAGCCTGGCCCTGATGTACATTACAATCTCCCAGTACTTTCTGGGAGTCTCCTTTGGACAAAGCAGAAAGGTTCCCTGGGGTGAATAGCAGCTCAGGATCACTGGCAAACAAACCACAGGGAAGGACGAGGAAGGACTGGGTCTGCAGCAGGACATCGCCCCCACCCCCTCTTCTGTCACCAGAAAGCATTGCCTGGAAATCATGAGCAGACCACATAAGAGTCATTTGTGACAAACCCATGAAGTGGGTTTTCAAGGTTCTCTCTTGGCCCTTGCAATTCTGGCCCCACTGTTCTAGGAAGAACCCAAAGCAGAAAAGCACAGCTCCCCTTTGTGCCCCACTCTCCCCTTCTGTGTTTATGAAGAGCCTGCTGGTACAGCCAGCTGGCTGCCCCCAAGCCACACCATGCTGGACCCTGTGGTGTGTGCCTTTCATGACAGTCTTGGAAAGGAGAGAGGGGTCATTCATCACCAGAAGCTTCTGAAATAACAATGGAAAGCCCCAGGAATGGCAAGTGGGCTCCAGCCCCGACTGCCTGGAGTCAGCCTACAGGTGCTAAGGATGGATCCTCCGGGCAGGTGTTGAAGAGGCAGAGGGGCAGGCAGTGGTTGGGACTCAATTTGCCATTAGTCTGGGCTGCTTGTCCAGGGCAGAGGTAACACCAGGAATGACTGATGCAGGAGACACAGCAGTTTGATGGCGCTGTCCTTGTGTGTAAGTCTGTCTTCTATTTGAGCCCTTGACTATTCCCACCTCGCAGGGCTTCTGATCTGAGGTTCTGATCCGAGGTTCTGATCCAGGTCTGGGCCTCTTCGGTGACCCTGAGGAAACCATCTCTCACCACCTAGACCCATCAGGACTCACCCCCTCTCCCGGGACCTTCCTCTGCTCAGAACTTTGGTGAAGGTGGGAGATCGGAACAAGTAGCATGTCTATCTACTTTCTTTTCTAGTTCACTGATTCTCTCTCTCTCTATTATTTCCTTCTATTTTTTCTAGGTTTTGATTTACTATTTCTTTTCTGACTTCCTAAAATGGAAGCTTGAATTACTGATTTTTCAGCCTTTCTTCTTTTCTAATATATAGAGGCCTGTAAAACTCCCTCTGCACACTGCATTAGATGCGTCCCACAAGTCTGATACATCATATTTTCATAACTTGTTTGTAAGATATTTCACTGTTTTAAAATTATTTTTAGAGAGAGGAAGGGGGTGGGGGGGGGAGAGAGAGAGAGAAAATAGATTTGTTGGTCCACTTATTTATACATTCATTGGGTGATTCTTGTATAAATACGTGCCCTGACAGGGAGCTGAACCCACAACCTTAATGTATCAGGACAACACTCTAACCACTAAGATACCCAGCCAGGGCCTCACTCTTTTCTGATAAATTAAAATATTCAGACCAAGTCCTGAATTCCAATTTAAACTTAAGTTCATCTCGTTTTATTTCCAGAATTACTTGGTTGGAGAGATTCTCTATAAAATGATTTGAAAGAGTCAAGCTCCTGGGGATTTTTGGATTCCTAAATGCAACACAAGAGGGTCATAAAGAAAATTTTGATGACTCTTGCCTTTGTTTTTGATATACCATTTCAATTACATAAAAATTTTAAACATTATTTCTTAAAATGAACCTAGTAAATCATCCAAGCAAGGCCTTCCAATGCCTACAGAGGAAGCCTTACTTTAAAACACACTTAGTTCACAGAAAACCTGCCAATGTTGCACAAAATTAAGAGCTTAGAAATAGCAACTGTCCGCATGTTGCTGATCTAGGCTTTGGACACTTATTTCATGTCACTGAGGTCATTTACAGTTGTTTAGACTTATTTTCAATCACATAGTTTCCGCAGAATTCACAGAATTCATTAACAAACCAGTATGTTACATCCCAGGGTTTTCAGTAGCACAGCAACATGGAAAAGAGGCCCACGAGGTGCTTGTGTGTCTGATTACTTAGATACCTAGAACATTATTGCTTCACTAGTCCTATTCATAAAAACACACTATTCAGGCTTCCGGCCAAGATGGAGGCATAGGTAGACACACTGCACCTCCTCACACAACCAAAAGATGGACAACAACAATTTAAAAACAAAAAACAACCAGAACTGACAGAAAATCAAACTGTATAGAAGTCTGACAACCAAGGAGATAAAGAAGAAACATTCATCCAGACTGGTAGGAGGGGTGGAGACAGGCAGCCGGGGCAGAGAGGACTGGAGGCAAGGCGGCTGGCGGACCCAGCGAGGTGGCGGATTGTTGTGGAACGGGGACAGCAGTGCGGCCCCACATTCGCACAAGATAAACCAGGAGGAATGGCGGGGGAGCGAAACAGACTGCGCAACCCAGGGCTCCAGCTCGGAGAAATAAAGCCTTAAACCTCTGATTGAAAATACCCGTGGGGGTTCAGGCGGCAGCAGGAGAAACTCCCAGCCTCACAGGAGAGTTCGTTGGAGAGACCCACTGGGGCCTAGAGCGTGTACAAGCCCACCCACTCGGGAACCAGCACCAGAGGGGCCCAATTTGACTGTGGGTAGTGGAGGGAGTGACTGCTTTCCGGCAGAGAGTGGAGCAAGCACCACTGTTCCCTCTCGGCCCCTCCCCCACTTACAGCATCATAGTACAGAGACCAGTGTTACCCCGCCCCCATGAAAACCTAAGGCTCCGCCCCTTTATGTAACAGGCACGCTGAGACAAAAAAAAAAAAAAAAATGGCCCAAATGAAGGATCAGATTAAAGCTCCAGAAACAATACAACTAAGCAGCGAAGAGATAGCCAACCTATCAGATGCACAGTTCAAAACACTGGTAATCAGGATGCTCACAGAAATGGTTGAATTTGGTTGCAAATTAGATGAAAAAATGAAGGCTATGCTAAGAGAAACAACGGAAAATGTACAGGGAACCAATAGTGATGGGAAGGAAACTGGGACTCAAATCAATGGTGTGGACCAGAAGGAAGAAACATTCAACCAGAACAGAATGAATAAACAAGAATTCAAAAAAAATGAGGAGAGGCTTAGGAACCTCCAGGACATCTTGAAACATTCCAACATCCGAATTATAGGGGTGCCAGAAGGAGAAGAGGAAGAACAAAAAATTGAAAACTTATTTGAACAAATAATGAAGGAGAACTTCCCTAATCTGGCAAAGGAAATAGACTTCCAGGAAGTCCAGGAAGCTCAGAGAGTCCCAAAGAAGCTGGATCCAAGGAGGAACACACCAAGGCACATCATAATTCCATTAGCCAAGATGAAACAGAAGGAGAGACTCTGAGAAGCAGCAAGAGAAAAGGACACAATTACCTACAAAGGAGTTCCCATAATACTGTCAGCTGATTTCTCCAAAGAGACCTTACAGGCAAGAAGGGGCTGGAAAGAAGTATTCCAAGTCATGAAAGGCAAGGGCCTACATCCAAGATTATTGTATCCAGCAAAGCTATCATTTAGAATGGAAGGGCAGATAAAGTGCTTCTCAGGTAAGGTCAAGTTCAAGGAGTTCATCATCACCAAGCCCTTATTATATGAAATGTTAAAGGGATTTATCTAAGAAAAAGAAGATAAAAAATAGGAATAGTAAAAAGGACAGCAAACTCACAGTTATTAACAACCACACCTAAAACAAAAAGAACAGCAAACTAAGCAAACAACTAGAACAGGAACAGAACCACAGAAATGGAGATCACATGGAGGGTTATCAAAAGGGGAGTGGGAGGGGGAGAGAGGGGGGAAAGGTACAGAGAATAAGTAGCATAAATGATAGGTAGAAAATAGACAGGGGGAGGGTAAGAATAATATAGGAAATATAGAAGCCAAAGAACTTATAAGTATGACCCATGGACATGAACTATAGGGGGGGAATGTGGGAGGGAGGGGGTGGGCAGGATGGAGTAGAGTGAAGGCAGGGAAGTGGGACAACTGTAATAGCATAATCAATAAATATATTGAAAAATAAAATAAAATAAAATTTATTCAGCAATAAAAAACCACACACACACACACACTATTCCCAGGAAACCCACCCTGCCAGGTGTCCTTCACACGGTGAATGTCTGACCCCCTCATGGTATTCCTGGCATGTGGGCACTGATCAAAGCCCCCACATGTCAGTATGCGTGTGTAAATACTTTCAGCAGCTTGCCATTTTCCAACCTGGTCTTGCAGCTGACGGACTGGGTCTCTATGTAAAACCTAAGATATAAACAAGAGAGCCTCGGCAAATAGGGACTAAGGTTCCTACAACAGCCACTGACCATGCAGGGAAGAACATCTGAAGCAACAGAAATACCTCACGTCTCAGTCTGTTAGAAATGTTTTAAAGAAAATGATGTCCTGGGTGATTATGGTTTAAGGTGGCTGCTTTGTGATGTGAACTTGAAGTCTTCTTGGTGGATCTGAAGGTTGTCTTTTCTTATTTTGTCCCATATGAGTTCCTATGTTGTGAAAAACATCTTGGAGATTTTTTTTGTGGCCCCCAAAGCTCTGTGGATCTGACTGGAGACAGGGGACTGGCTTCCTCAGGGATGCCGGCGCTCTGAACACTTTTGGGGCAGGATCCCTGAGAAGTGGTGGCTGCATCAGATTTGGGAGGTGGGAGCAGATGCGGTGTGCGGATTGCAGGCTGCAGTCCAGGCCTCAGTCCAGCTTCTTGTTGTTTTCTAGATTGTGCACAGAAGTTAAAAAGTCGACGATGAGCTTGGCTGTCTTCCTGGGTTTCTCCATCACAACTGAGTGCCCACAGTTTTCCAGAAGTTCTACCTGGCAGTTGGCAATCGACTTGGCCAAGATGTCTGCCCCGGACACACTGATCACCTGCAAGACAAGAGAGGGAACCACATGGAAAAGATTCAGATACTGGGTGCACTCAGTGGACAGAACTACTGAGACCTGGTTTGGGGGACCAAGTCACTTAAGTGTTAGGGCTTATGGCTCTCTGAGAGAAGTGACTACATGTCGCATGTTTTATACTGCAACTCAGTGCCAGGCGTTGTGACGCTGCCAGCATTACTGAGGTAGAAAACTACAGGCCCTGCCTGTGAGGAGGTTCTGGTCTGGTAGGGAAGACAGAGAGGCCAGCAGACAAATGCAGTGTGATGTCACAAGGGTTCTGATGGGGAAGGGTCTGGGAAGCTGAGGGAGCACAGAGCAGGCAACTCATATCCTGCCTGTCCTGGTCCCTCCTGCATCCCCAGGGTCTAATACAGTGTCAGGCACATACTAGGTGCTCAGTAAATATCTTGTCTGTTGACTTAAATGTATAGGTAGTCATCTGGCCGGTTCATCCTTGCTAGTTTGTTCATGCACTTTCTTGCCCACTCATTCTCTGTGAACTCTGGGTAGAATTCATGGAAGAAGGTGGGAGCCCATGGCAAGTATAAGGGATAGCAAGTATCTAGGGGCTGAGACACAGCACAGAGGGAGTGGGGAGGACAGGGAGGTGGGGGAGATGGGAGGGGAGGAGGGGGCCCACTCCTCCAACCACATTGGGTGTCGGGCCTTAATCTGAGGGCAGCGGGGAGCCATGGGGCTGTGTGAAGGACAGTAACATGATCAGGCTGGGCCAGGAGAATGCACCCGATGGCTGGATTGGGGTGGCCAGTTTTGGGAAGGACACAGGGAAGATACAAGTGGTGAACACTAATTACTAATGATCACACACTAGAAAGTTCTCTTCTAAGGTTCTCTGGGGTCTCCAGAGCTGTGTGACCCCGCTCTGAGGTTTGTGCATAACGAGGAATGCTTTTCCAATGTGAAAGCCACCATTTTCCGGGGTGGACACTTTATAAACAACTCATTTCCTATCAGTTTCATGTGGGTTGCCTCACTGTTATGCCAGTCCAACTCACTTTTTCTCCCTAACACCCTTGCTTGGCGTTGGACTTGCATTCGCACCCCTTTTCTTAATCACCTTCTCCTTCAACTCATCCCAGACAAGGCCCCTTTGCTCATTCTTAATGGTGAAAGCAAAGCCCCAACAAACTTGAGTACCATCTGTTTTTGATCTTCATTCTCATCATCCCACATCATTAACATCAAGATTTCCCACCCATTTGGAAAAGGGGTGAGTAGAATGCAGAGCACCCCTGGGCCCAAAAAGAAACAGCTAACAGGGAGCTTGGTGAGAGGGAAGCACCCTGTAGAGAAATCGACCCCCTCTGTCACTCACTCACAGATAAGGCTGCCATGGCAACTGTCTGAGCATAAGTCAAGCCCAGTTACTATGGAAACAGACGCAGAGGAGACGCAGGTGGAGTCAACAGGCCAAAGCATGAAAAAGTAGAAACCCCCAATGGAATGCCTGTCCTACAGAGATCAGAAACCGTAACTCACAGGTAGAAGCACCCACCTGGGCATCTAGCTCTGACACTGTTACACTGTCAGATCCAGCATTCCCATGGTGACCCACGTGAAACTGCTGGATGGGTCCTTATGAGCTATGTATGCACATCTGTGGGAACTGTATCAGCTACTAATTGGCAGTACATTCAGACAAATGGTGAATTTTCCTTTATCCTCACAAGGGTGAGCAAATGAGGCACTTGCCTCTGGCACAAAATTTAAGCAGGTGCCAAAAAACTCAGTCATCAAGATAAATACTATTTTGATGCCATACATTAAAAAAAATGTTAACACCAAAAGATCCATAATAAACAAAATATTGAACCTGCATTACATGACACAACTCCCCCGAGTTCCAGCCCTGGTGTGCGTTACAGCGGCAGGTGCGCTGTAAGATGCTGGAGGCAGATCCTGCCTGTCCCAGTCCCTGCTGCATCCCCAGGGTCTGACACAGTGCCAGGCACATACTAGATGCTCAGTAAATATCTGTTAGTGGACTTAAGTGTATAGGTAGTCGGCTGGCGGTTCGTCCTCACTAGTTTGTTCCTTCACTTTCTTGCCCACTCATTCTCTGTGAACTCTGGGTATCTTGTAGCAGGTACTGTGCTGGCAGGGAGAGGGGACATAAAGAGAATACACCTTGTTTATCTCCCCAAGGTTATCCCCCTCTGGTGGACTGGACGTAGAGGAGAAATATTTGAGCGCGTGTGCAGAAATCCTCTCAGGAAGGTCCATCAGTTCAGTCGTGCGGCTGTGTACTGCCCAAGCCGGGGGCATCGTACACGAAGACAACAGTGCACACAGCGGCCCTGCAGGTGTGCAGTACAGCGGCCACCTACGGGGGTCCAAAGAAGAGGGAGCTTGAATTCCGCCTGGCTGGAGGTGGGCCCGTGACACCAAATGTTGATGACAGAGTAGGAAAAAGCCAGCTTCAGTAGCAAAAGGTCATGAGATAAAGGGCCCTGAAGCCTCTGCCCTGGGGATGGTCCGTAGAACACGTAAGGACCTGGTCATATTTACAGCAAGCCCATGGAACGTTGGGCTCTTTTCCCAGAGTCCTGGAGGCAATTCTGGACCTTGGGTGGAAGCCAGCTCTCAGAGGCAAAGGCTGTAAATAATAAGTAACTCCTTTTTATTTTCGATAACTAGAGAAAGATCACCTGCATATACAAGGTAAGGCAAAACTAGGTTTATAGCTGTGAATACATGAAACAGTTTATTCTTGATTATTAATTACTGTATTACTTTCCATACGAACAACTGTAAACCTACTTTTGCCCCACCCTGCATGTTGTCTCACTTCAGCCTCACGATCACCCCAGCGGCAGAAGAGACACCTAGGATTTAGAGCGGCTGAGGGACTTGCTCAAGGGCACAGGCTGATAAAGGGCAAAGGCAGGGCTGGACTCCAGACTTCCAGACTCCAAGGCCAGTGATCTAGTTTCTGCGGTGTCTCTGCAGGGTGACGGGTTCTCAGCTCTCTGTGCTTGTTGGTGCCTGAGAAACCAAAATTATCTTCGGGATTTTTAGAATGAAGAAAAGGCTTCATTGTTCTGCCTCTGATTTCTGACTGAATGACTCCCGCTGGCCTAGCCTGAGTCCCACTTTTCAGGGGCACACAAAGCTTCTTTGAGCATCTTGGCTGCTGCATCAAGGAGCACATGAGCCCTCCGCCCCCACCCCCTCATTCTGCACTGTGCATCCGGGGCCACACCTGGCTGATTTGGGGCAGCTGCACTCTACGGATGCCGTCACCGTTCATGCTCCCGCTCCCTCACACAAGGTGGGCGGTGGGCAAGGGCCTGGCTTCTCCTCCCGGCCCCCTCTCCTGAGCCATCCCCCCCAGTTGTGAGCCTTGACGGCTACCGCCTCGCATCTTGCCTGTGCTTTCACCAGCACACACGGTTGGTATGTGCCGCCACCCTGGCAGGGCTCACAATGGTGGCTTTCACCTTGGGGTCCTTAGAGAAACTGTCTCAATGGGGACAGCTTTTCTGTAATATCCTTTCCTCATAATATTCAACAGCAAAGACTCCAGGATATTCTTTAACATACACCGTAATTCTGTCTGCCTGTGGGCCATTTCTCACTGCCTCTTCTTGCATTAAACTTTAGAAGAACTTTATAAACACACCAAACAGGAGCTTCTGGCCCTGGCTGGGTGGCTCTTTTGGTTAGAGCGTCATCCTGATATGCCAAGGTTGCAGGTTCAGTCCCTGGGTAGGGCACATACAAGAAACAACCAGTAAATACACAAGTAAATGGAACAACAAATCGATGTTTCCCGCTCTCTAAAATAAATCAATAAAACTTTTTTAAAAGAAGGAAAACAGGAGCTTCTGGATATAAACGTGTATTTCTTTGGAGGGTTTCTTATGGATTGATTGTGTCTTCCCCAAATTCATATGTTGCAGTTCTAACCACTGGTACTTCAAAATGTGACTCTGTTTGGAAGCAGGATCATTGAAGATGCAATTAGTTAAGATAATCCAATAAAACTGGCATCCTCACAAAAAGGGGACGTTTAAACACAGAGACACAGAGGAACGGCGGAATGCTGTGTGAAGATGAAGGCACAACACCCAGGGTAAGGCACCTGTTAGCCAAAGAACAACAAAGATTGCCAGCAAACCATCAGGAGCTAGGGGAGAGGCATGGAATAGACTCCCCGTCCCAGCTCCCAGGAGGACCAACCTGCTCATACCTTCATTTCAGACTTCTAGCCCCAGAACTGAGAGACAATCAATTTCTGTTGTTCAAGCCACCCAGTTTGTGATACTTTGTTACACAGCCTTCGCCAAAGAAAATAAAGACATCTGATAAAACCTACTAAAACTTAAAAAGGCACATACACGCTCTTTGACCCAGTGATTCCACATCTAGGAACTTGCCCTTCAGGTACGCTCTCACACTCCACGAACACACGTATCGTTACACATGTGCTCACTGAGCTACTGTTTAAGAGCAAAACGCTGTGCTCGCTTCGGCAGCACATACACTAAAACTCAGAACAATACAGAGAAGATTAGCATGGCCCCTGCGCAAAGATGACAGACATGCAAATTTGTGAAGTGTTCCAAATTTAAAAAAAAAAATAGCAAAAAGCTGGAAATGACCTGAATGATTGTCAGAAGAGCACTAATTAAAACATGATGGCAGAACCACACAGTGCAATACTATGCAGCTCTTAAAAGAAAGAACGTAAAACATTGTTTTGGGCAAGACTCACTCATGGGTGGTAAACTGAGAGGGAATGTTTGATGAGGAGCAGTCCATCTGCACGGTCTCAGTGTCTTCCCACAGACGCTGATTGGTTGCCAGGGGAGAAACCGTAAACCTCCAATGAAGAAATCAGGCAACGCCCTGCTGTGTGTCTGAGGGTCTGACATTTGTAACTCCCAAGATATTTTAGCCAGGGAATATAATGTACCCTGAATTTAATCATGAGGTAGGAGCAAGCAAACTCAAATTGAGGAACGTTTCATAAAATAACTGGCCTTTAATCCTAAATACCTCAGCATCATGAGTGACAGGCAGACTAAGGGATCGTTTCATATTAAAGGAGACTAAAAAGACATGACCTGTGGTATGTGACCCTGGATTAAATCCCGGTTCAGGGGCCAGGAGGAGGAGGATTCTATGTAGGGTATTACTGAAATGACTGATGATTTGGAACATGGATCACAGATTAGATAAAAGTACTTCATCAATGCTAACCTTCCTGACTGCGATAATGTACTGTGGTTATGTGAGAGAATATTCCTGTTCTTAGTAAATACACCCTGGAGTATTGGGGATAAAGGGACAGAATGTAAGCAACCTACTCCAAATGGTCCAAAAATACATGATTCTAGAGAGATGAGAATGATGAAGCCAGTGTGGCAAATGTTAACGCTAATAATCAACAAAGTGGGGTAACGGATTCCATGGAATGACATTCAGCAATAAAAACGAACTACTGCAACCACACAGGTGAACCTCGAAAACATGCTTGAGTAAAAGAGCCAGATGCAAAAGATTACATGTTATATGACAGTATTCATATGAAAATTCTAAAAATGTCAAAACTATTGAAACAAAACCGATGAGTGGTTGCAGGGTCTGGGGTGAGAGCAGAGAGGACTGACAATGACGGGGGGAGCTTTTGGGAGTGACAGAGTACCCTACAACTGGGTTCTGGTGGGGTGCACAGTGAGGTGACATTTGTGTCATCCTGCCTCAATAAAGCAGTTAAAAACAGGTGAATTTAGGTAAAGCATATGCAGGAATACTCCGTACTATTCTTATAATTTTTCTGTAAATTAGAAATTATTTCCAGGGGGGAGTGGGGAGGGGACAGTGGGGAAAGGGGATTATAGGAACTACTATAAAGGACACATGGACAAAATCAAGGGGGAGGGTGGAGGTGGGGGAGGGAGGGGGGTTCGGCTGGGGTGGGGTGGAGGGATGGGGACAAAAGGCATACAACTGTAATTGAATAACAATAAAAATTTAAAAAAATGAAAATAAAATGAGACTAAATATAACCTTTAAAAAAAAGAAATTATTTCAAAATATTAAAAAACATAGAATGAGTGGATCTGTATGGGCTGATATGAAATGATTTCCAAGATATATATTTCTTACAAATATGAAGGGACAAAACTGAATAAAGAATGTTTGAAAAACTTACAGATAAAACTTCTTTATGCATATGTGTGCATGCTTAGAACAGGAATAGGCAGATGCTGACTGCGGGGTTTTTTGTTTTTTGTTTTTAACAGATCAGTTTAAGTTTTTCAAAAGAAATTTAGAACTTCATTTTGTGAGGATAAAGCCCGTTTGTGAGCGCAAACACAGAGCAGAGGCAGCCCTGGAGCTGGGGAACAGCTTTGATTTTTGGCAGAATTTGCGAGTCCATGGCTTCTGATCAACCTTGCGTTGCTCTGTAATCTCGTATTTCTCTTCCTGGGTGTCAAATATCTCCCCCTCCTGGTGTCTGGGTTTGCTCAGCTGCTTCTTCTCGAAGCTTAAAGCATCAGTGAGATTCTAGGGGATTTTCCCACCACTGACATCAATTTTGGTGGACATGGCGATGATAAATTTCTGGCGTGTTCTACACCAAGGAACTCGATTAAGGGCCACAGGTCCAGTCACAAGCAGCAGGCCACTGCTCAGCTGCTTCAGGAAAACCACCCTCTTGCCTCTGTGGCGCCCAGTGAGGATGATCGGAATGGTCCCGGGAGTGACGCTGGCCCGCAGTTTCTCACATGCTGACCGAAGGGTTTCTTGCCAGGGCTCAACAGCTTTTGAGGCCCATCTTCAGTAGGAGAGTATCTAGGCATTTTGCAAAGTTTAACCACTTGGGTACCACCATTCTTGTCACCAAAAACTGATTTAGTGACAGTAGCCATAACTTTCTCCTTCTTTTTCTTTTCAATCCTGGATATAGCTGCAGAATACTTCCTCTTATACACGGCCTTTCGGGAATACACTGCTGACCGGGAATACCTGCCCATTCTTCTGACAAGGACAGGGTTTCCGCTGCAGTGGGGCTTCCCCTTCTTAGGTGTCTTGGCCTTGAGGTTACCCTTCTTAACCTTGCTGCCAGCATCAGCCTTCTTGACTTCAGATTTCTTCTCCTTGGTATCTGGCTTCTTAGTTTTTTCACTCGCCATCTTGCAAGATGGGAAAAGAACTAAAGTGCTGGCTTCCGGTCCATAAGCAAACACGGAAAGCTGTGGGTTTTGTTAAAAAAGGTTCACTGGAACTCCACCATGCCATTGGTCTGCACGTTGTCCATGGCTGTGCCGGCACCACCACAGCAGAGTTGAGTAGTTGTGACAAACCATACGGCCCACAGTCAAAGATTTTACTATCTGAGCCTTTACAGAAAATGTTTGCAACCCCTGCCTTAGAAAATTTTAAAACCCCTATACAGAGGACAGTAAGTGTTGCCTCAAGGAAATGGAAATTGGGATGTGGGGTTTCCATTTGAAACCTTTTTGTAGTCTCTGAAGTTCTTTCTACCATGTGACTGTACGGCTTTGATAAAAGTAATTCGTAAAAATGATTTGCAATTACCTTTCATTCTAAAAGACCGATGTTGTTGCTCTCAAATCACAGAACGATGCTGCCACACACACTGGCACCTGACCTGGGTGTATCCCACCTCTTCCTGGTATCAGAAACCAGCCAGCCAGGCTGACTACACACACAGCCACCTGCTCGTCCTCAGACGCTGGAGTAACTGGCACAGGGGCCCCAGGGACACACTACATACCTGGTCTTGTTTCCCCCAGATGACCTGCGTGGGGACCTTGATCTTTTCCATGTTCTCGTGGAGGGAGTATCTCGACTTCTCACTGATGATTTCCAAAAACACTTTTTAGAAAAAGAAAACAAAGTAAGCAAATGCTGCGCGGTACCCGTGGGCGCCCTGTACAGTAGGGGACAGTCATCGCATCCAAGCCACCACTTCCTCTCTTCAGGGGCTCGAGAAAACAGACTCAGACCGTTAGAAATGAAAGCCAGCCACCCACAATGCCTCACTTGTCACAGCTCAAAGCTTAAGGCAGGGCTACTCACACTTTCGGTAGAAGCTGTTGTGAGGGATGCGGACGTCAACAAGGCCTTGCAGGATCTAAGGAGAAATAATCCAAAGTTAGAAGGCAAGAGAAGATTCATTTCTTCAGGTTTCTCATGGTTCTGGGACAATGAAGGAAATAAAAGTCTAGATATTCACGGTATTGTCAAAATTTTCAAGGCCTTGTACTGCAAATTCCCATGATATAGTATAACATTAAGTAATTGCTCAATAATATCCAAATGCAGAATAAGGTCTATAAAAAATTAAACTGTTGGGGATGATGAGCCTCTTAAACAAAAAAGAAATAAACTATTGGGAACATCTGGGAAGGATTCCAAAGTCCCCTGTTTATTATTTGACACTGTCTTTTCCTTCCCTGCTGAGGTCTATGGAGGCTGTAGCAATGGACGGGCCAGATCTCTTGGACCCAGACCCTGAGCCACAGCATGCTATGGCAGAAGGAACACAGCCCTCCTCTTCCTCCTGCTTCAGGGCTCTGGAGGTAGGGTCCGGGGTTCAAATCAGCAGCACTCCCCTCATCTCCCTGGGAATGGCTGGAACCTCTTGAAGGCACTCAGGAGTCCAGTGCATGGATTGAAGTGGGAAAATCAGCCATAACTGATGTGGACTAAACCAACCCGCTGGAGCAGGACTAGAATCTCACCAGTATTAGAAGTGGAAGTCCAGAGGTGAGACCAATGCAAGCTGCCCAACACACTCTGTGCTCAGCATCAGACATTTCCTTTGTTCTATCTATCCTGTGCCCATGCATCATATCCATCTCGCATCCATCCATCCTTCACCTCTGCTCCACCCACCTATCCATCCATCCTTCCCACGTCTCTGAATCACATATGCATATGTCTACCCATGTATCCATCTACCTGCATCCACCAACCCATCTAATCTCCACCCCTGCATTCTCCAGGCATCCTCCTATCCAGCCACCAAGCATTCAGACAACCATCTATCGTGCGTCCTGAATCACCTCTGCATGCAAATACATCAAATCACGCATCCACCTATCCTGCGTGTACCCACACATCTACTCCCCATCCCTGCATTATCCAGGCCTCCTCGCATCCACTGATCCATCCAGTCCATACCTAACACCTAGTACTCGTGCAAGTACTGTGCCAAAGGCTGGGGCTCGAACAGGCAATTAAGACAAAGTCCCTGATCTGACAGAGCTCAGAGTGGAAGATACAAACAGACAGACAGACAATCATAACACAACACAACACAGTGGGGTGGGTGCTTGGGTGCTCCTTCTCTTCCAGGACGGAAGACTTTGGAGCTGCCATTTATTTTCTCCTGGTATTTTCATATCCCTGACAACTCAAAACTTGGAATTTTTTAAAACACTGTCCACTCTACTCTGGGAAGAGATCAGTGCTGGGAGGGAAATCAGTGCAGCTTCACAACTAAAAAGGATTTCAAGGATAAAACATACCACAGAATCAGATTCTGAGAGCTTCTCAGAGACGGGATACACCTATTAACTGAGCTATGTTTGCAACCACTGAATAGAGCCCATTGTTTCGCCTCCAAGCAGGACCTACCCCACCCTGAGGCAGGGTCCAGCTCCCACAACAGAGAACGATGATTTGCTGTTAAGAAGCCTCAGCCATGATTATCCTCTCTTGGTTTTCCACTCTTGACCTCGTGCAGACCCAGGTCCTTTAATATAATCATTGGCTGGTGGCTCACAACATCTAGCTCCGGACCAGACTTCCCTCAGCAACACTTGTATATCCAACTGCCTACTTGACACCTGCACTTGGGAGGCCTCACAGGCAACTTGGCCTTAACACACCCAAAATGAAGCCTTCAGCTTGTCCCCCAAACTCACACTCCCTCTCCTTCTCCTATTCAGAAAATGCTGTTTATCCAACCCAAGTACCAGAAGTCGCCTGTGACTCCTCACCTTCCCTCATCCCCCACTTCCAATTTGCCAGTAAGTCCTCTCTGTTCTTCCCCCCAAAGCATTTCAGATCTCCTGTCTCCACCCTACCCCCCTACGAACATCATCTTTACATGCAGCCATCACCTTTAAGCCACAAGGACACCCTAATGGGTTTCCCTGCTTCTGTCTATACTCCCCTGCACTCCTTCAGGGGTTCTCCTATTGTACTTAGAAAACCCCCGACTCCTTCCCGTAACCTGTAAGGCCCTCCGTGATCTGGCCCAGTGGTTCTCAAAGTGGATCTTGGGAGTCTGTGAGGTCAAACTATTTTCATAATACTAAACGTTACTTGCCTTTTTCGCTTTCATTTGCTCAAAAGCATATTGTTTTTCAGAGCCTACATAACAAGGGATAATGTCACTCTGTTTTAAGTTTTTCTGAGTTTTAATTTCTAATATGATAAATGTATCCATAGTTATGACTGTCACAAACAAAAGCTCTTTGAGGTTCTCAAGAATTTTTGAGACTATAAAGCAGTCTTGAAATTAAAAAAAAATCAAGACTCTTTGATTTAGCCCGCACCTCCCTCCAACGTCGTCCACCCAGTTCTTTCCCGCGTACTCTGGACTCCAATTGCCCTGGGATCCGTCTAGTGTCTGAACATGCCTACGTTTTTTTCACTTCTGAACATGCTATTCCCTCAAAGAGGATTATTAAATCTTCCTCTGCCTCCCTGTTTTTATCCACTGCACCACCTTCATTTCCCCTAGAAAACGTATTATAATTTGTAATAATTTGCTTGTTAATTGTCCGCCTCCCACTAGCCTGTGTCCACCCAGGAACACTTCCGTGTTATTTATTCACCACTGTGGTCAGCACAGTGCCCGAGGTGTCACAGACACCGCACAGACACGCGGTGAATGAATAACGAGATAAGCACAGGGAGAAGGGGTGCGTGAAGGAAGCTGATCCTGGCCACATGAGCCTCCGGCAGAAGGCAGGCATTTTGCTGCTGAGATCACATTACCTGCTGGGGCACCTTGAAGCGGACATAGGAGCAGAGCTGGAGCAATTCACTCATCTCTTCAGGGGTGGTTGGGATCAGGGGAATCTTCTCTGCGGAGGCCAAGTCCTGCATTTCTTTGAGCTCTTGTGTGAACTGATTATCACTTGAGTACTTCAGGCCTGTGGGGTTCAAACATAAACAGCTTGGCAATTCATCCACCCTCTTAACAACCCCCATTTTGTAGAGGGAACTTCTAGTATCAGCCAAGAGCTAATATATTTCAGGTGTTTGTTTGTTTGTTTTATACCAGATTCCCTTTTAATTGGTAATGCCATTCTTGCTCAAAGTTCAAAACCACACTCTGAAGTGAAACACAGAAAAATCCTTCAAAATATTTTAGGGACTGGTGACTCACCTTATCTGTATGAGGGTTTAAGAAGCACTGGTCTAGAAGCACTTGCCTGAGCCCCTTTCACATCTGGGTTGTTGAGGGCAGATCTCACAAAATGCATAATGGTTAGAAAATACAGAATTGAAGGGACTGACTAGTCCTCCCCTTGGCCAGGACCCATTTAGTAATCTCTCTCTCTTTTAAAATATTTTATTTATTTATTTTTAGAAAGAGGGGAAGGGAGGGAGGAAGAGAGGGAGAGAAACATCAGTGTGAGAAACATTGATCTCGTACATGCCTGACTGGGGCCCAAACCTGCGACCCAGGCATGTGCCTTGACCAGGAATCGAACTGGCAACACTTCGTTTTAGAGAACAAAGCCCAACCAACTGAGCCACACAGGTCAGGGCAGTAATCTCTCATTTGAGGTCAATATGAAAAACATGGTGAGAGCAAGTCTGTCCGATCCTGAGCCACCCCCTGCAGTGGGACAGTGGCTTCCCTCCACACAGTCTCCCTTCCTCCAGGAGAGCATCAGGTGATCACTGAGACTGAAAAGCTTTGAGATGGACCATTATTTCCTGTACCCTGGAGTGTGCCGTGACAGAGTTCACACAAGCTGGTGCATACAGGAGGGCAAAACTAATTTTCACTTCCAACAATGAGAAAATTTCTAGGTGTATAATTTAGCTGAAGAACTAGATTTTAGAAAGGCAATGGTCTCAATTCTAGGCTACAGAAATCCACACATTATACATCTCCTGTATTCAGAAACTCCCTTATATCTAACATGGGCACATAATGTGGCTTTCACAATGCCATGGGGGCAGATTACATGATTTATTTCCTTCCACTTTAAAAATAATTCCCGATTACATTCATGCGATACCCTGCACTGGACCCTGGAACAGAAAAAGGACATTAGTGGAAAAACCAATGAAACCCAAAGAAAGCCTTGAGTTCAGTTCACGGTGATATACCAGTGTTGATTTCTTAGTTGTGACAAGTTTACTGTGGTCATGTGAGCTGCTAGCAATGGGGGAGCTGGACAAAGGGCAGGTGGAACTCTGTACTATCTTTGTAACATTTCTGCAAATGTAAAATTATTTCAAAGTAAAAAAAGTTTACCTTTCCATTTTCACATACAAACAATTTTAAATTTCCAGTTGAAACTCAGGTGTAAAACTCTTTGAGTCAATGAACATATACTCAAAAAAGCCAGTTAGATCTGACCTTCATTAAGTGATTTAAAATCTAATAACCGCCAGCCAAGATGGAGGCATAGGTAGATACCCTGTGTCTTCTTGAACAACCAAAAGAAGGACAACAACAATTTAAAAACAAAAAAACAACCAGAACAGACAGAAAATCAAACTGTGTGGAAGTCCGACAACCAAGGAGATAAAAGAAGAAACATTCCTCCAGACCGGTAGGAGGGGCGGAGAGGGGCAACCGGGGCAGACAGGGCTTGTTGCAAGGCAGCTGGCGGGGAACAGGGCAGGCAGTGCAGCAGCTGGCAGACCCTGCTGCCCCACATTCATGCATAGATAAACTGGGAGGAACAGTGGGGGGCAAAGCAGACTACACAACCCAGGGCTCCAGCGCGGGGAAATAAAGCCTCAAACCTCTGATTGAAAACACCTGTGGGGGTTGAGGCAGCAGCAGGAGAAATTCCCAGCCTCACAGGAGAGTTTGTTGGAGAGACCCACTGGGGCCTAGAGCATGCACAAGCCCACCCACTTGGGAATCAGCACCAGAGGGGCCCAATTTGATTGTGGGTAGTGGACGGAGAGACTGAAATCCAGCAGAGACTGGAGCAAGCACCATTGATCCCTCTCAGCCCCTCCCCCACATACAGCATCACAGCGCAGCAAACAGTGTTACCCCACCCTGGTGAACACCTAAGGCTCCGCCCCTTACTATGTAACAGGCACGCCAAGACAAAAAAAATGGCCCAAATGAAAGAACAGATCAAAGCTCCAGAAACAATACAACTGAGTAATGAAGAGATAGACAACCTATCAGATGCACAGTTCAAAACACTGGTAATCAGGAAGCTCACAGAATTGGCTGAATTTGGTCGCAAATTAGATGAAAAAATGAAGGCTATGCTAAGAGAAACAAAGGAAAATGTACAGGGACCAACAGTGATGGGAAGGAAACTGGGACTCAAATCAATGGTGTGGACCAGAAGGAAGAAACATCCAGCCAGAATAGAATGAATAAACAAGAATTCAGAAAAATAAGGAGAGGCTTAGGAACCTCCAGGACATCTTGAAACGTTCCAACATCCGAATTATAGGGGTGCCAGAAGGAGAAGAGGAAGAACAAAAAATTGAAAATTTATTTGAACAAATAATGAAGGAGAACT
Source organism: Desmodus rotundus (assembly GCF_022682495.2). Lineage (NCBI taxonomy): Eukaryota > Metazoa > Chordata > Mammalia > Chiroptera > Phyllostomidae > Desmodus > Desmodus rotundus. Next base: position 85,106,884 of record NC_071394.1, read on the forward strand.
TCCCTAATCTGGCAAAGGAAACAGACTTCCAGGAAGTCCAGGAAGCTCAGAGAGTCCCAAAGAAGCTGGATCCAAGGAGGAACACACCAAGGCACATCATAATTCCATTAGCCAAGATGAAACAGAAGGAGAGACTCTGAGAAGCAGCAAGAGAAAAGGAGACAGTTACCTACAAAGGACTTCCCATAAGACTGTCAGCTGATTTCTCCAAAGAGACCTTACAGGCAAGAAGGGGCTGGCAAGAAGTATTCCAAGTCATGAAAGGCAAGGACCTACATTCAAGATTACTGTATCCAGCAAAGCTATCATTTAGAATGGAAGGGCAGATAAAGTGCTTCTCAGATAAGTTCAAGGAGTTCATCATCACCAAGCACTTATTATATGAAATGTTAAAGGGATTTATCTAAGAAAAAGAAGATAAAAAAATAGGAACAGTAAAAAGGACAGCAAACTCACAGTTATTAACAACCACAACTAAAACAAAAACAAAAGCAAACTAAGCCAACAACTAGAACAGGAACAGAACCACAGAAATGGAGATCACATGGAGGGTTATCAACAGGGGAGTGGGAGGGGCAGAGAGGGGGAAAGATACGGAGAATAAGTATCATAAATGGTAGGTAGAAAATAGACAGGGGGAGGGTAAGAATAGTATAGGAAATGTAGAAGCCAAAGAACTTATAAGTATGACCCATGGACATGAACTAAAGGGGGGGAATGTGGGAGGGAGGGGGTGGGCAGGATGGAGTGGAGGGGGGGGGAATGGGACAACTGTAATAGCATAATCAATAAATATATTTAATAAAATAAAAATAAATGGGAGTGAGAAAAAATAAATAAACAAATAAAATCTAATAACCTTCCATAGGGGATGTTTCTCCAATTCTCAAGCTTTATTATTAAAAGACCAAATGATTTCAGACATGGTGCTTGGGAAGAGGAGAAGAGAAAATCCACTGGGAGCTTGACTTCAATTTCAATATCCTTAACAGACCTGAAAACTATTTACTTTCAGAGTAACCAAGAGATTTTAAAGGTCAGTTTAGCGATGTTTTAGTAGAAGGTATACATGTTCAACTTAAAACTGGGTTCTGGTAGGTAAGGCAGGTAGTGGACATGAATCACACAAAGGAGGTAGTAAACACAGAAGGGCTTCCAGAAAAGTCACAGCTTGGGTTCTAGAGCCAGACAGCCTAGAATCAGTACCTATTCTGGCTCAGGCACTAAAGTAATTTCTTTGTACCTCAATGTTCCTATTAATAATATGTTGATCTGGATACAATTACATATGTAGAAAGTCACTGAGATTGTACATTCAAAATTTATGTAAGTCAAACTCCAATGAGGTACCAGAGTGAAAAGGAAGCAAAAGAAGGAAAAAGAAAAAAAATAAGATTTTTTCTCTCTAATATATTATAAATCCAAGTTTAAAGACTTCTGTAGGAAAAATGAATTTTAAAAATCCAACTTCAGATCATGATTCCTGGGGACATGTTATAGTTCAAGTTGACATGTATACAAATAAGAACAGAGAAACTAAAGTTTGCTGATTTTTTAAAAAAGATCTTGTAATGAATAAAGGTCTCTGACTTTTCAGCAAAAAAGAGGAGAGGCATAATAATAGTCCCTTCACCTCGTACGGTTATGACTACGGAGAGAATTACCTCCATATAAAGAGCTTAGCTCAAAGGAGCTCAATAAATGTTGGATATTAATATTATCATTATATTTCAAAGTATTTTTGTGCTATAAAGTACTATACACATTTTAATTAACCACTAAACTCTTTGTGGAACAAGCCTGGCTCTATAGTTTAAAAGTCAGTGTGCTGGGATTATGGCCACAGAACTGCTGTTTGGTCAGTTATCACAAAAGCATTGCGTATCTCCAAAGGTCACAACAAAAGATGATGCTAAGAACCGGTCAGAGCAGACACTGCCACTTGTTCCTTCAGAGATTCAGGCTCTGTTGTGCTCAAGTCACTCATGGGGACATTGTAGCCTGGTAACTCACCAGCAGGGCACACGAGAGACAGGCTGCAGACATCTGATGGGTAGTAGGCAGCATACACCCCAGCCACGTTGCCGCCCATGGAGGAACCTATCAGGTGGAATGGCTTTCTGTTCAGCTTGAGACATTCCACAAACTGGGAAGGAAAATGAGAAGGGGGCTTGGTTATTGAGCTGTAGACAGTGACAACAGTGATTACAGAGCAAAAAGCCTCTGTTGCCTATGGACACCAGTGAAAGGAGGTCTGAAACTCTACCAGGTCCATTACCCAGAAGAACCCTGGGCAGGCGTGCACTTATCTTTATCTGGCACAAGTGATTGAGGGGTCATTTATGAGCATATACCCAACAAAGATTCTCCTAATTCGTGAGCAAATTTTTTTATAAACGTCCTGAGTATAAGTATTTTCTGTTCCATGGGCTGTATGATTTGAGTCGCAATTACTCAACTCTGCTGCTATAGCACAAGAGCAGCTGAAGACAATACATAAAGGAATGAGCGTGGCTGTTCCAATGAAACTTCGCTTACAAAAATAGGCAGCAGGCCTAATATAGCCCATGGGCCATGGTTTGCTGACTCCTGCCCTAATTTAAAGTCCTTCTCATCCACCCAACCATCCATTCATATAACTACCTACCTACCCATCCACCTGTCCATTCAACCATCCATCCAACCGACCACCCACTGATGTTTCAGATAAACATCAGTTATCTAAGAAATATTACCTGGATACCTGTTATGTGTAAGGAACTACAGTCAATTACAGAAGATACAACAAAGAGTCAAAGAGACAAGGTTCGTGACCTCATCAAAACATACAGTTTAATGGGGTAGGGGGCACATTAAACATATCCTTGTCTGGGGAAAATATCTAACGTCGATTTGAAGCTTGTGGACTACTGAATTCTGAAATGGTCCATGAGCCCCGTGACCATGAAGGCCCAGCCAGAGAGGGGCTACAGATTGGTACTGAAATAGAACAAAACGCAAAGTTCACCCTCCCCATCTTCCGCCACTAGGCAGCAGGGCTACTCCTGTCACCATGTCGTTGGTAAGCAGAAAAGCAGACTCTAGGCAAATGGTCCCGAGAGATACCAAACTCCATTTTCAAAGAGCTGAGAAAATGCTCAGACCGTCACAAACAACCCCAACAGGTTTATAGGAGAACAGGCTGCAATGAGTCCTGGCCCTCCGTAGCGGACCAAGGATACCACTAGGGTGCCACCTTGTTCTGTCAATGCAACTACTTGACAGAATGCATTGAAGACTTGTTATGAGTCAGTATGAAACTCTTCTACCTGCTCTCCAGGCTTGGGCATGCAAAGGTGGGCAACACCCACAATCTGGGCAATTTTTGGTGGAGCTCTGCTTACCTGGTGTATCCTCTTGACTTGCCCGTCTGTGGACAGGTCATCCAGGGGAGAGCGGGTGGTACCCTCGTGTCCTGGCATGTCCACGCAGACCAAGTGTAGGTTCTTCGGAAGGAACTGAGAACACACGGGCCCAGAGAGTCAGCATGTGGTGTGCAGAAAACGTCGGCCCACTTTCCTGGGAAGGCTGCACCTACTTACCAAGTAACCTGGATAGCCAGCCCTGGGGATAGATGGGCCTGGGCCACCCAGAGTTTTACCCTCGTAACATCTGATGGGAATGAGCATTGCCTTGTAGGAAGCAGAGGCACCCAAAGGTCAATAAATACAGGAGGATGACTGGAAAAGGGGGACAAAGGTCTGGGCAGCAGGTATGCAACTCTCACTTTTGACACCGGCTGGCAGGTGCTGGCCCCATCCCTTCCACACTTACTCCAGTCATTCAGCCACGGACTGGGAACTAGAAGGGCTAGTTCCCCTAGAGGCCTGGCCATTCCAGAGCCCACAGGAGCAAGGCTTTCTTTAAGAACCATGTCTGATCACCCTGATTCTGGTTTCAACTTTTTTTTGCATTAAGGTATAATTTCTGGGGTGATTATTATCTTAAGACACTGTAATTGACTGTAGTTCCTTACAAAAATAAACTTCTTCAGTTTACATGTGTGCCACTTTTAACCAGGAAAGTCAGAAACATCAGTTATCAATAAACGAATATAATTATATGAAAGATGCTTATCTGGCCTTGGCTGGTGTGGCTCAGTGGATTAAGCACCAGCCTACAGACTGAAATGTTGCCAGTTCAATTCCCAGTCAGGGCACGTGCCTGGGTTGCAGGCCAGGTCCCCAGTTGGGGCATGCGAGAGGCAACTGATCATTGTTTCTCTCCCTCTCCTTCTCCCTCTCTTCCCCTCTCTCTAAAAGGAAATAAATAAAATCTTTTTTAAAAGATTAAAAAACTATTTTAAAAATGGGGACAACTGTAATTGAACTACGATAAAAATTTTTTTTAAAAAGATGCTTATCTGAAGCGGGGAAGGGAGAGGTTCACTAAGGCACGAGGGTGGCTGTCCTCATGGTGGAATTTGGAAATGAGAACACAAGTAACTAGAGGGTGTGTGGGCCTTGTCCTTCTGGTGCAGATCACCCCTGAGATCATTCAGGTACGGTCCTGCTTGAGGTGGGAGCCTCGGGTTCTTCCCTCCCAAGACCTCTCCCAGCCCCCACCATCAAGTAAAGGACGTTGCCACACCCAAGTAAACCTGGGCGGAAAGTGAGTGATTTAGAAAGCTATCCCAGAAAGCTGCCAAATCAAGATCACTTCTCTAAATGGCTAATGAAGAATAAAAAAAGCAAAAACAGAAAAAGGAGGTAAGGATGAGGGAGGGGAGAAGAAGGAGCCAAAAGGGCCCTGGCTGGTGTGGCTCAGTGGACTGAGCACTGGCCTTCGAACCAAAAGGTCACCAAAGGGTCCCAGTCAGGGCACAGGCCTGGGCTGCAGGCCAGACCCCCGGTGTGGGGCGCGTGAGAGGCAACCACACATTGATGTTTCTCTCCCTCTATTTCTCACTCCCTCCACCTCTCTCTGAAAATAAATAAATAAAATCTGAAAATAAAAAATTAGGAGGTGGGAGAAGTAGGGGAAGGAAGAGGAGAAACTTGGAGCATAAAAGAACAAATGATTTTTTTTTAAAGCTTGACCCTGGTAATGACAGTTCTGAGATGAAGCCAAGTGTCAGAAACCTTTCCTAAGAAATACTTATAAGGTGAAATGATTTCTAAGGGACAGATTTTACAAATATCATTCAACTCAATAAATGCTGTCTGATAAAACTGAATCAAATATTACATTGGTTTAAGATAACCTGAGCCACAGTTCTGGTTTTCCTTTGCTTTCTACCATTGCTGATGACTGTACGTCCAAGTGGAAACCCTTTTCTCTACCGCACCTTGACCACGCTGAGCCACATGTCCTTGTGTGCAGAGAACCCGTGGAGCATGAGGATGGAGGGTTTGTGCCCAGGCCTGCCGCGGAAGGAATAGCAGAACTGATAGTCTTCGTGCTGAACGTAGCGGACCTGCATGCCCAGCGTCCGCCGCCAGTACCTGGGAAGGAAAAATAGACGCCAAGCCAAATCAGCAAGCTCTAGAGACGTGGGGCACAGGTCCTCCCTACAGTCTCACTTCAAGGTAAGACCGGGCTTTCCTCCTCCATGTCTGACTCTGGAGCCCCCCAGAGCTTCACCCTCAAGGAGCACTGAGAAAAAGAACTCCAATATTCACAGCACATGAATATTGTGGTATATATGTCACGAACATAATCACTGTAAACTAGGAAGGGGGTTAGGGTGTTTTCTTAAGAAGCATGACACATAATAACCTCTTGTTAATAGATATTTCTAGCAGTTGAATGGCAGTGCTAAGGAGGAGTCAGGGGTGGGGCCTCACTGGGTGTCTGACCAGCCCTTATATGCTTGGATTGGTTGAGCTTCTGCAGAATCGAAATGGCTGGCAGTAAGGCTGGGAAGGACCCCAGAAAGGCCAAGACAAAGATGGTTTCCTTTTGCAGAGAGCTGGTCTGCGGGCTGGTGGACCGTCTTCATCGACAGCTGAACCCTAGGGCGAGCAGCCAGGGAGCGTGGGCAGCACCTGGGCTGTGGGCAGCACCGGCATCCTGCAGTGAGACTTCCCTGCAGAGAAACTTCAATTGGCAGGAAAAGCATCAGAAGACTTAATGGCAGTGTGGCTTGCAATTTGCTATGGTGGAGATGAAGAACTGGACTTTCACCAAGGTTGCAGGCACTACACACACCCCCAAATCTCTGGGAAGAAAGAACACCAGAAGACAGTCTAAAGGAGCCTGCATTGCTTATGATCTCAGGACTCTTAATACTTTAACAGCTGTCCAGTGTCGACAATTTGTCCTATTTGTAAATCTACTTGAAAAAGGTGGAGGGCCTTTTCACGAAGATGGCGCCCAAAGTGAAGAAGGAAGCCCCTGCCCCTCCCAAAGCCAAAGGCAAAGGTTTTGAAGGCAAAGAAAGCAGTGCTAAAAGGCGTCCACCGCCACAAAAGAAGATCCGCACGCCACCCACCTTGCGGAGGCCTAAGACCCCGCGGCTCCGAAGGCAGCCTGAATCTCCTCGGAGGAGCACCCCAGGAGAAACAAGCTTGACCCTGCGCCATCATCAAGTTCCCCCGACTACTGAGTCAGCCATGAAGAAGACAGAAGACAAAAATATACTTGTGTTCATTGTGGATGTCAAGGCCAGCAAGCAGCAGACCAAACAGGCTGTGAAGAAGCTGTATGACATTGACGTGGCCAAGGTCAACACCCTGATCAGGCCTGATGGGGAGAAGAAGGCCTATGTTCGACTGGCTCCAGACTACGATGCTTTGGATGTGGCCCACAAAATTGGGATCATCTAAACTGAGGCCAGCTGGCTAATTCTAAATATAAAATTTTTATATTAATAAGAAAGAAAACCTGGAAGTTTAATTAAGTTTCCAACCAACCAAATACCATCATTTGAGTCTTAATCATATTAAAGTGTTACTATGGCTTTAAAGATATGGATTCTGAAGTAGTGAATTTTGATGGAGTTGATGGTTTTTAAAACATTCTTTTGATTTTAATTGTGGTGCAGAAGTTAATAGTAACAAACATGGTTTTGTACAGACATTATTTTCACTCCAGAGCTAAGCTCAATAAAGTTCATAATTCTATCTGTCCCCAGAAAATATGTATTTTTTTCCCAGAGATTTTGAGAGTGAGAACTTGTCTTTTATAGAACTATTTGTGGTGGTCTCATTTCATTCACTGCAACATATGGAGGCTGGTTGAAGGCTCAGCTTCTGTCGGTTACATAAGACTTGGCAGGGCTGGCGTTTGGCCTGAAATCGATTTCAGTACAAAATTACCATCTAAGCAAATTGAACTCTCTGCATGAAGAATCTCTCCAAGATGAAAGACAATTAATTAAATCCAAGATTCACTCTCTGGTATACTTTGTACCAAAGAGGTAGCCAGGTCTTGCAAAAGCAAACAGCCTGAACTGACTGGTTTTAACCCTGTATGCAACACAAGCGGAGGGGAGATAAGAATATAAATTCCTATCTACTTGGATCTGCATACAAAAAGCATGGGAGCATATACAGGACACTGTTAAGACGAGTATCTGGAATGGAGGTAGGGAAACCAGTGAGAAGTAGATGGAGACAACAGAGGTGGGAAGAAGACTTTCATCACTTTTACAATGAAAGTGTTGCCTACTTGAAACATTAAAAATCTAATGAAATTGACTAGCTTAAAGCTCTTCTTATGACAAAGAAAGCTTATTTCAAAACTCTAAATTGTGCACCCAACACAAATTTGTTCATTCACTCATATGCCAGACCCTTCATTTACCGACTGTATGATCTTGAATCTAATCTACAACAAGGGGAAACGCTGCACTCTACTGAGCATGCGGTGAAGACTGGATGACATAAGCCATATACGAAGCTTTGTTCAGTGCTTGGGACATGTAAGTATTCGATACCTGGTAGTTACTAGTATCATGTAAAGAAGATTCTATCCTTGTGAATAAACCACTTGCCAAAATTCAAGGGAAAAATCTGCAACAAATATGGCAGCCACAGATTGATACCTTTAATACATAAAAAGCTTAAAAACGGTAAGAACCATGCTGAGACCCCCAATTCAACGCGAGTAAAATAAATGAAAAGGTTACTCAGAGTAGAAGAGAATTAATGACTGAAAAACACAGGAAACATGTTCAAGTTCACAACCAATTAAAGAAATGAATATTACAACAAGAAATGCATTTTAATGGACTTCTAAATTAGAAGAATGTCTTTAAAAAAAACAATTATAATGTTCAACCTTTCTAGAAAGCAGTCTGGAATTAAGCATCAGGGGTCTTTAAAAGCCTCATGCCTTTTAACCCAGCAATTATACCCCCAGGAATAATCTGTTCCAAGAACATAAGCAGAAATCTTGAAAGTATTTCTAAACATGTCTGACAGTGTTATTTAAATTAAGAAAAAATTCTGCACTAACCTTAATGTCCATAAATAGAGAATTTATGACATAAATTACAATGTATCCAGACAATGTAATATTTTGCTATTAAAAATGAGGTCTGGTGGCTCAGCTGGTTGGAGCATCGTCCCACACACCAAAAGGTTGTGGGCTCGATCCCTGGTTGGGGTGGAAGGGGGACAACAAATCAATGTTTCTCACACTGATGCTTCTCTCTCTCTCTCTCTCTTTCTGTCTCTCTCTCTCTCTTTCTCTTTCTCTCCCCCTTCCTCTCTCTCTAAAGTCAATTTAAAAAACACCCTTGGGTGAGGATTTTTTTAAAAAATGAGATCTTCAAAGAATATCTAATAACAGGACAATGTTTATGGCATGATATCAAATGAAAACATAGGACCCAATTCTTTTATACTATTGATTCCAATTGTTAAAAAATATTTAACTAGATACAGATGAGGCAGGGGGAAAAGGTAGAGAGAACAAAAGAGGAATTGAAGAAAATGACTTTGGGGATTACAGATAATTTATATTTTCTCTGTTACCTTTTTATAATCTTCAAATTCTCTACAACTCTAACACAAAGAGCAGTACGAAATCAAGGAAGAGCTGGAAGGACCTTGGAGGAAAGGTGATGTTGCCTAAGCACCTGGATACTCAACACCTAATAGTGGGGGACAACTCGGAAAGCAGAGGCCAGGGAACGGGGATAAGGAAGCATGACTTGACCCGAGAGTGAAGGGAGATGGGGTTGGAAAGGCAGCCGGAGAGCAAGGCTCAGGAATGGAGGCCTTCCTCATTACCAGGCAGAGTTCTGGGATACTAATCCATGCATTTCATTTCATTGGTACATCTACTGGAAAACTTCACCTAGGCTTTGGAAACAGAAGTTGAAGAACCAATATTTTCAGTAATTTCAGATGATCCTGTCAACGAAAGAGTGGGGGAGACGACTCCTTAAGCTACAAGGTCAGTTAAAAATTATGAAAGACCAATGGCTCTGATGGAAAACAAACTGACCAACCCGACTTCTTTGGTTTAAGGATAATGGAGAATAAATTACCTCTAAGTCATAAACATCACAAAGGCAGAGAGTAGAAATAGCTGCAAGTGTACAGAACAGAAACAAAGAGAAGAATTAAATGGGGATAAACAAATGACTCAGGAACAAGATCTTTCACAGATGAACGACCTTGGTACAAAAGCCAAACTTTTCCCATTTCAGGGACAGACGTCACTGAAGCCCCCCAAAAGCAGCCTCCACAGGGCTCCTCTTTGAGAAAGGTTCCCAGCGCCCAGAGCCTTTATTTCACAAGTATTGCCTTATCCAGTTTACCGCGGCCCCCGGAGAAGAGTGCTTCCACCCTTCTTTTTGTTGCTGTTGCTACTCCGGTAAAATAGAGATAACATGAAATTTACCATTTTAACCAGTTTAGGGTACAATTCAGCGGCATTAAGTACATTCACAGTACTATACATCAGTCATCACAACTATCCATTTGCAGAACTTTTCATCATCCCAAATAGAAATTCTGTACCCATTAAACAAAAACCCACATTCCTTCGTGTCCCTCGGCCCCTGGTAATCTCTATTCTACTTTCTGTTTCTGAGTTGGGCCAGTCCCGGTACCTCACGTACGTAGAATCACACAGCATTTGTCATTCTGTGTCTGGCTTATGTCACTTAGCATGATGTTTTCAAGTGATCTGTACTATAAAATGCATCGGGACTTTATTCCTTTTTAAGACAATATTCCATTACGTGGCTGTGCCACACTTACTTACCCATTCATCAAGTGTTTCTACTTTTTGGCTACTGTGCATTATGCCACTGAAAATCTACATACAAGATTTTGTGTGGACATATGCACATGTTTTCAATTCTCTCAGGTAAATACCTTGGAGGGGAATCTCTGGGTCATTTAGTAGCTTTTTTTTTTTTTTTTTTTTAAATCTTTTCAGGAACTGCAAGACTTTTCCAAAGTGGCTGCACCATTTTGCATCCCTGCTAAGAATATAGGAGGGGTCCAATTTCTCCACATCCTTCATTGTTATTTTTCAGAGAAACGTTAAACTGAAGTGTAAGTCATATTACAGGAAAAAGCACAAACTGCAAGTGTCCCTGGAGCACGGCCAACCCGACTCCACAGGGATGTGGACTCTGCTCCTGCGGGAGGCACCAAACGCTTCACCGTGACTCCACAGAGCCTCAACCGGAGGTGCCCTGGCCACTGCACAGAGGGGCAGCTCTCACTCCAGAAGCCTCCTGACGCCCAAGCAACCTGGGGGCTGGGGACTGTGTAGCACGGAGGCCGCTTTCGGCATTGGTGCCTGGAATTAGGCTCTATATAATCACCTGCGCATGCAACCGGAGCTCCGGCAACAGGCCCCATCAACTAACTGCATTCTCCCTTCCAATTTAAGAAAAGTGGCATTTGCATGGGGAGGTCCGCAGAGCCTCTGCAGGGACACGCAGGGCACTCAACTCTGGCCTCTCCATGTCAGGCTACGTGGGAGCCCTGGCCCAAAGCACTCCTGCTGCTAGGGCGGCAAGGACAAGGGCATTTAAACACACCTGCGTCTGGGCTTTGTTAGTGCAGAGGTGGGTCCTGGGTGAGCCTCTGAAGGGGTCACCACCTCCCAAGAGAGTGAGGGAGTGAAAAGCTCCCTTGTGCTCAATTAGCTTCTTTTCAAGGATCACAGCCTGGCTGGCAGGTGGAAAATTCCACACTCTAATGAAACAAAAGGGAGCCAGAAAGGAGGGCAGATAAAGGGCACAAGCCAAACTCCCTGCATTCTTCTCCCTGTGCACAGGAGGCAGTTCTCCCTCCCAGAAGTCTGGGTGAAACCGCAGTGTGCTTCCCTATGGCACAAGGAGGAACCAGGTCTGTTTTGGTATTTCCTTCACCAGGGCCACGCACACGATGGGGGCGGGAAGGGTGATTTTATTTGGTGAGGGGACTGGGGCATGAAAAGTCCCAGAAGTACATCATGAGAAAGCTCCTCCCTTTTCAACTGTTAAGCTTCTGATCCCCTCAAGGAGAAAGGCACTGTTGGGGCTGCTGCACCTTTCACACCCCTCTTAGACTTTGTACCAAAGCAAAAGGAGACACAGAGTCTTTGGCAGGTGCCAATATCTAGGCTAGAACCTCAGAACACTTTCCTGGCATTCTGCTTATTTTTACTTTCATATTAATTTACTATTTATGGCAAGTATGGCAAACTTTTCACTTAAGGTAATGATATTTATATTGCTCTTAAAATAAATTGACTTAAGCTACAAAAAGTACTTATTCTGAAGATAACGTAACAGTAGAACTGGTATGCAGAGAGGGCAAGGGTCACAAAGGTGGTACCAGAACGACAGACCGTTTGGAAACGTCTTTTTCTTTCTGCCACTTTCCTAATGAACACTTTTAGAATAAATCGGAACCCATCTGTTCCACCCACACGCCTTCTCCAGGTCCCGCTCTAATTCATTTATCAGTACAAGTCACCGCACCTGTCAGACCATCGCCAGCTCAGAATCCAAGGACCATGAAACTACCAAAGGAATCCCCGTACATGCGCACAGTCCTTGCTGAAAAGACTCAGTGACTTTGGCAATGAGGGTGGCCTCCTGGGCAAAGATGCTGTCAGAAACCTGAAAGAAGTTACCTAGTGAGCAGCTGCCACCAATTCTTCAGGAACACTCTTAAAATTCAAAAAAGGATGTCTTTCGACTTTTCTGTATGTTTAAGATGTTTCATGATAAAATGTTGAGCCACCACCAGCAAAAGGACAAGCAGAGAAGATGACATTATGATACCCTTGAGCACTTCAATTATAAAGTTCACTCACCAGTAATAGATTTTTATCAGCGCTGAAGGCCACAGGAGAAACAAGGCCACAAATGCCAGGATCGGGACGGCCAGCGTCCCGCCCGCGATCACCAACATGTTAACCACGTCGAGGTCCATCCTGCTCTCCGAGGCTGGCTGGCACCTGCAGGCCTGCAGAGAGTGACAGCACTGAAACTCCGTCTCCAGAGCAAAGGGGAAGAAGTAAAGGGAAAAAGGAAAGTGAAGGACCCAGGATGTGTAAAGATAAGGAAGAGCGAAAGTGGGCAACTGCTTTAAAAAAAACTGAACAAGCACAACAGCCACACATAGTGAAGAGTTCCAGGGAGGACCCTGGGTTTTATTTTCAGCTATAAAGGAAACTGTTAGAACAACTGGGAAGATCTTAGTAAGGACTGCGTATTAGATAATGTTATTGTAATGGTGATACAATTCTTGACTGTGAGGATGAAAGGGTGGTTACCTTTGCACACGGAAGAATGTCCCTGCTCTTAGGAGATGCCTGCTGAAGTATTACGGGGTGAAGTGTAGTGACATTTACTACTCACTTTTAAAAGTTGAGGAGAGAAAAAATAGTGTGTGTGTGTGTGTGTGTGTGTGTGTGTGTGTTGGTGGGGGGAAAGGAGAGAGAAAGGAGAGGGACCACACAGGTCCCCCAGCAAACACACTGAGTTCAGGTCCTCACTTCTTGCTCCCCTTTGTGTAAAGGTTGCTCTTTCATGGCGCAGTTCTTCCACTACCAACAGCCACAGGAATCTTCACAATTCCCTCCAGGGATCTGGCTGCGCTGGGGAACTCCGACCACTCCGCAGGATCCCAACTCAACCTCCTGCTCTGGACTCCCACAGCTCCGCCTGCACTCCGCATAACCAACTCCTGTCCCCAGGCAAGCCCCGCACAGCTGCATGGTCTGTCTTTCCTCATGCTGTCCCCTCCCTGTGGAGCACACTCATGTCCACTCTGCCTCCACGGCTGATACGAGTATCACACTCCCCAGGAAAGCATCCTGGTCCCACAGGCCCAGGTCTTCTTGACTCCCTTCAAAGTCAGAGCGCATCTCCTGGCAAAGTCATTGAGACCTGCTTATGGGAGGCTTTTGGGTGCATATCTGAGCTTTGAAAACCTTCAGGGCCAAACCCCTCTCACCAGTCTTACTGAACCAGAGAAATCACCCACCACAGACGGTGGTTTCAAGGGAGCTTACAGAAGAGCCCAGGCTCATTACAAACTGTTTCTTTATCATTTTGTAATCTATAGTTTTAAAAATCCATACTCACTGTTCAAAGAGCACAGCCTTCTTTTCCAACTGCTACTGGCTCTGGCAGAAGGTGAAAATGAGACTCTGAAATCACAAAAAAGAAAATGACAAAGCATTAAATCATAATTGGAAATATGAATTAAATGTTAACAGCCAGGAAATCGCTGGCTTTGCCGGAGGTACAGAGCCCTCCTTTACGGCTCTCCCTAAAGCACAATACCCTGGGGCACAGTCCCCTCTGTTCAAGCCACTGCCCCTGCAAGTTAAGTAACCTGCACAAAGGGTAGGGCTTGTCAGGTAATAAAACGATAAGAAGGAGGTCAGAGCCTGGGACTGAGATGACGACCCAGGGCTGTGGAGGTAAGAAAGGCAACGTACGGCGCAGGGGTGCTGGGGTGGTCTCTGGGGATGCGGACTTAACTGAGACCCTCAAATATAGGCTGAAACGCTCCTCCATCTGGGATTAAGGTCTACCTAGAAGTTGTACTCAGAAAGAAGTGAGAGGAAGGTGGCAACCAACATGCAAACGAAACAGCATTGCTCCTAGAGCAACCAGGGACAGGGCCACACAGCTCCGACAGAGGGCTGGACAGAGTGGAGATGCTGACAGGGGCCCCACAGCAGGAGAATGGGGAGACAGGCGAGGGACGGGGGTCAATGCACAAACCCTAAATTATTTCAGAGGATCAAAGAGTTAAACGTAAAAAAATGAAACTATGAAAGTTCTAGAAGAAAACATGAGAACTTAAAATATCTTCATAGGCAAAGCCTTTCTAAGTAAGCTATAAAACCAGAGGCCATAACAAAAAGATTAGTAAGTTGACAGCATAAAAATGTTTTTAAATGTCCACATGGAAAAGAAACTATAAATAAAGCTAAAATCGATACATATCAGGGGCAACAGACTAATTTCCTTAATGCACAAAGGGTTCCTACAAATCGATATAAACATCCATAAAATCCAATAGAAAAATGGGCAAATGATCTGAATAACTTACCAGAAAGTAAATACCAATGACTCTTAAAAATATAAAAAGATGCTCGATTTCATTTATAGTAAGAGACATGCAAATTAAATCTATAAGATAATAGCAAAGTTCATTTATCTTGCTGACAAAGAAAAAGTTTGATAACAGACTGCTGTTGAGGCCGTGGGAAAATGAGGCTACGTATAATGTAGCAATTTACATTCCCATCAACAAACTCCACACGTGGCACTTTGGCGAAGTCTGCAGCAACCTGATGTGCCCATACCCTTGACCTAACAACCTCACTTCTAGGAATGTATGTTTATAACTAACTGAACAAATGTGAAAATATGCTTTTGCAAGGTTATTTGCTACAGTATCATTTATTATAGCAAGAGATTGGAAATAAACTCACGAGCCCACCTATAGGGAACTTGTTAAGTAAAGGATGGTATAACTTATTAAAAAGTACAATGTATAGCCATGAAATACAAAAAAAAATTAAATGTAAGCTATTAAAATAATGATGGAGTCCTATTTGTCTCTGTGGTTCATAACCTCCAAGGTACATTGGCTTCCTGCCTGTGTAACTGTCCAAAGGTCAGGTCAGCTTGTTAGGAGCTTCAGTCCTTAAGGGTCAAAGTCCAGCACAAGATAGAAGACAAAAATTTCTGTCCAGGAACCACACATGGTCCACAAACCAGAAATTCTTACCTTCTTGGCGGATCTGGGAGAGGTGCTAATCAGCGGATTCACTCTGGCCTGCTTTGTCCCAAAGCACCAGCAACTGGTTCCCCAGGGGGCTCCTGCTCAAGAACCAGCCAAGCCCACCACCCCTGCCCCTGCTTCTGCCACCTGAGGCAACACTGTGGGCAAGAAAATAGCCTAGCCAGGCAGGTCCTGTGAGAAAATCCTGTGGGAAATCCTGCCACTCAATCCTCTGGAAAGGCAGGAAGAGCAATCGGGTGCTCAGCTGGAGGGCAGGTGGCTCCTATCCTGCCATGTATCTTCTAAAAGAACCACACTGGCCAAGGCCTGGCCTGGTAGCTCAGTTGGTAAGAGCATTGTCCCTCTACACCAAGGTTACAGGTTTGGTTCCCAGACAGGGCACATACAAGAATCAACCAATGGGCCATGGCTGGTATAGCTCAGTGGATTGAGCCCAGGCCTTCTGGTTCGATTCTCAGTCATGGCACATGCCTGGGTTGCAGGCCAGGACCCCAGTAGGGGGCGCATGAGAGGCAAGCACATATTGATGTTTCTCTCCCTCTCTTTCTCCTTCCCTTCCTCTCTCTTTAAAAATAAATAAATAAAACATTAAAAAAAAAAAAGAATCAACCAACGAATGCTTAAATAAGTGGAACAACAAATTGATGCTTCTCTCTATCTCCCTCCCTCCATTCTTCCCTAGCTCCAACCTTTCCTCCCTTTCTCTCTCAAAAAGTCAATACTGTTGTTTTAAAGAATCATACTGGCAACACCTGCCCTGCCCTAGTCCAGCACCTTCAAAACATGAGCCTCTGGGTTCAAGATGTGGGCTGCAGTGACCATCTGAAACAACCACCTGCTTAAAGTCACATTTAAAACCAAGAAAACCCTACAGAAATACCAGCCTGTCTCCTGCTGGAGAAAAGAGGAGCCAAAAGCTGCTTGACCCTTTACCTCCAAGGACCCCAATGTCTTCGGGGTTTGGGGGAGCCTAGAACAAGCTTTTAGTATATGAATCAGTGTGAATAAATGCACGTGCTTCATCAGCTGAGGTCACCCCTCAAAGGTAAAATGCTAGAAAGAGCATCGCGTAAGTGAGAATTTTCCACATGGCTGAAAGGAGTTAAAACAGCCCTCTACGTGGGTGTGCGACAGCAGTGGGCCTAAAATAGAAGCTTGGCGTCCAAAAGCACTCTCCCCATGCCTGGATCTGCGCTCCTCAGTAAAGGATCAAAAGGGTTTGGTCATTTCTAAAGGAGGTGAAGTAGGCCTGCAGTATTTTCTAATTGCAGGAACAAAGTCGGTGTTTCACGAAAAGGAGCCCCGTTAGAAACCACCAGCAGCTTTCGCTCAGGACAAGATTTCTTCGGGGCCCTTGGTGAGCTGGCCCCCACCTTCTTTCGGGGAAGAACCTCCTTTCAGGAGATCTCTGTAACCCAGGAAAATCAGCACAGAACATGCCCCTTGCAAACTTTCATAGTTAAGAGTAAAACACAGTTTAGTTTAGAACTTTACCTAATAAACAAAAAATCAAAATGTCTATTTTACTTTTTTTAACACTTTATTTATATATTTTTAGAGAGAGGGGAGGGGAGAGAGAGAGGGAGAGAAACATCAATGTGTGGTTGCCTGTCACGTGCCCCCCCCCCCCCCCCCCCGGGACCTGGCCCACACCCCAGGTGCCCTGACTGGGAATCTAACTGGCGAACCTTTGGTTCACAGCCCGCGACCAATCCACTGAGCTACGCCAGCCAGGGCAAAATGTCTATTTTAAAGCAACAGTACTTATGAATAAAATTTTAGGTTATAACTGCAATCCTGTGCTAATTTTGAGAACAAAGAGCAAATCACAGGTAGATTGTCTCATAGTAAGATAAATCCTTCCTGTTAACATTTGGTTATCATAGTGCTATCAAAGAGGACATTTTTACCAAACTACCTTATTGATGCCCTGGCTGGTGTGGCTCAGTGGACTGAGCGCCAGCCAGTGAGCCTAAAGGTCTTCTTGCTGGTTCAATTCCCAGTCAAGGCACATACCTGGGTGCCAACCTGGGGATTGCGTTGTCACACATTGATGTTTCTCCCTCTCCTTCTCCCTCCCTTCCCCTCTCTCTAAAAGTAAATAAATAAAATATTTTTTAATTAAAAAAACCATATTGATTTCTCAAAGGCTTTTCAATTCTTTTATTTTCAAGTCTGTTTGCTCTTCTCTTTATCCGTTAACAGATCCTCATCTATCATTGCCTTGACAAGACATTCAAACAGTTCTTCCAATATCCTTGCTCTAATTTCATGAAGTCCCTCCTCTCTCACAAGAGCTACAATGTCACTTCCACAGTTTGTATGGCCTACGACCTGGAAGTGACTGAGGACCAAGACGTGGATGCTTCTGGAGTCTGGCTGGACACGAGGGGTGAAAAGAGAGAGAGAGAGATGGAGTGGGACCTCAGTTTGTAAGTGGCAAGTCCATTAATGAATATTTTCCTGTTACGATACCTTCTGCTTCCCTTCTACAACCTGGAAGCTCCAGGGAATGAGATATGATACACTGATAATCTGATCCTCTGGTGACTGTACCTGAATGGGCTGTTAATTTCCTCTATTTACCCCCACTCTGTCTACCTGGAAGGTACCCTCCACCGACCCCCATGTTCTCCTTTACAAATCTTTGTGGCAGAGCTAGGAAGTATCTCCTCCAGTTATTCTTACCCCCGCCCCTCCAGTCATCGGTTAGCGCCACCTCATCTTCCTGCTCTAAGACGGCGACTTCCAACCGGTGTGCTGGGGGAATTTTCACAACATGCATTACCTGACTATTTAGTCAGGGGCACTTTTCACTTAGACTGTCAAATAGAAAAATGACAACAGCCAAACACAACAGCCGTCCGGTGTGAGTAAGTCAAAATTATACCTAACATTTTTTGTCAGATCGGCAAAAAATATATTTTGGGGTGTGCCGCAGAATTTTAGCCATTTACGTGTGCCGTGAGATTGAAGAGGTTGGAAATCATTGCCCTACAGCATTTTGTAGGAGCACTTCTCTCTCTTGGCATTTATGATTTGTGCCCTTTGTCACAGTTCTCGTGAGAAAGCTGGCTGTACTCTACTTGGCTGCGAGCTTCTGGAAGACAAGTCTTTCAACATCTCTGCATTGGCCACGGCACTTGCGCACACACTGTGCAGGGCGGGCCCTTGGTAAATGCCAAGTAATAAGCTGGAATGTCGTGAATCAACAGGGCTGCTGCCTGGCTGCACCAGCGCAGGCCGTTCCTCCACTCTGTTCATTACGGCCACCAACAAAATGAACATTCCTCATCTGAGCCGGGTAGTTTGGGAGCCTTCAGATGGAAAGCTGGGACCCAGAGAGGTTAAGCAAGCTGTCCAGTGTCACACCGCTCTTCTCTTCCTCTGGCCCCAACCCACTGATTCCGCCAGGGGCTCCCAAGGGCCCTCTGCATTATGTGGAAGGCCAGAAAGGATTTGCTGCCTGCCCCCCCTCTCACTTCTCACGCCCCTCTATCACCCCCCACCCCCACTCCTTTCCCTGAATGACTATTACCCCTGACACGTTCAAGGCTTTTCTCCCCCTTACCTGGTGAGCTCCAGCTCGTCCTACAAGTCTTGGCTATGAAACTGGGAAGAATAATATAAAGGGAGCCACGTTACAGGGGCACCGGAGCTGCCACCCCAGAGGAACTGCCTTGCTTGTTACTCCTCAGAACTTTGGAATGTTAAACGGGGAAAGATAACCTTAGGTTATCTTTGGCCCAGTGCTTTTAGGACTGGGCCTGAAGCAGCCTTGCATTCCAAACAACTGTTTGTTACCGCTACAGGACCGAAAACTGGACTTTGTTCCCCCTCTCTCATTAACACCTCTGGCCTTCACCTCCTACTCAGAACTATGTGGGTTTCTGCCTGGACCATTGCTTCCTGAACAGCTATTCTTTTGGATCTCAAATAAAGGCTTGTTGCCTCTTACTTTGGCCATTTATTTTTAGGTTAACAACAGCATTACACATGTATGTAAATGTTCCTCCTCTTACTAATGTTGGGGTTCTTGGGTTCCTCAAGATAGAAATCAGGAGGAAACCCCATGGAAATTTCCACACAGATTTTATTAAGGTTATGGTCCTGCACCAGGGAGGCAGCACAGAGGAAAGGAAGGTCCTCTGAACGGACTCAGGCTGACTCTCCTTGACTGCTTTTATAAGCGAGAGACAAAGAGGGGTTGGAAAAGCAGGCTGTTAGATGGGAGATAAAACTCTGCGTTCTTTTGAGCAGGGAGCCGAGGGGTGGTGACATTCTTGTGGTTGGCTTACCAGTGTTTCCATCAGGCCAGGGGCAGTAGGGCGGTTCCAGCTGCGCAGTTTCTCCTATCTGGTGTCCCAGGTCCCTAGGCTGTCTCATTCTGAGGGTTCAGTTTTGCAGTTCCATACCTGGGTTCTAATCTCTGCTCTGCCACTGACCAGCTGTGTGACCTTGGGAAGTCATCCAAATTCTTAGAGCCTCAGTATGGGGAAAACATAAGATGATGCATGGAAACTGCTCAAAGCAGTGACTGAGATACTGAGCGCTCATCTTGCTGTCCCCCCATAGGGCAGCCCCGCCGCACCCCTGCCACCCTGCAGTGCCGCGTGTCTGGGTCTGTTCAGGGACTTGAGTCTGTGTGGCTATCTTTATATTTCCCGTGTCTAGCCCATAGCTCAGTTCCCAAACTTCATCACATATAAGGGTTAAATCCTATTCTGGGTATAAACAAGGCAAACACCCAATGCCAACAGCCAAAGAGCCACAGCTTCTGGAAAACTGCCGAAGAGCTGTGGACCTAGAGAAGAAAGTCATTTGATGTGAACTCCAAGAAGGAATCTATGTACTGAGAAGGTCTCCCCATGGTCAACAAAGGGCCCAAATTTTATAAATAACAGGAGCCTAGAGGGCATCTACCCCCAAGGGCTCCCCCTACTCTGTACACCAGGAAGAAACTCTGGAACTCTTGCCGTCCTGCTCCGTGCCCCAATTATTTACATCGTCTGAGTCAACAACGGTGGGAAACCCTGGTTTCTTCCTTCCACCAAAGGACTGAGACCTGCCGCATCCTACCAGAAGCCACACAATTTGGAAAACTTGCATAAAATTGGGAACTTGGGCGGGAACTTTCTCTCTAAAAGTCGGCCTCCCCTTTCGACAGACCTAGGTAGGCCTAGGAGGAATGGAAAATCACCAGGCGGGAAAACTGTACCGTGGGAAAATGCGTGCCTGGGAAACTGCCTGCCGACCCCACCCAGGACAAACAGATGCCTGGCTAAGATTGGGGTCTGGGGTCGGCCTATCTGGCAGAACAGGATGCAGCTTTAACTTGAGCCTGACAAGATGTATCAAGAACAACGGTCAGCAGAAACGGCACCCAGCAACCAGCTCCAGCCAATCAGACTCTGACGCCCCAACCAGTTACCCTTCACGGGTTTTTGCACTTAAAAACCCTGCCCTAAGAACAACCCAGAGAGTCTTAACCTCCCTTGCTTTGTTCCCCAACCTCCCTTGGTTGGCCCCACTTTCCCTCACAAGTTTTAACCTCCCTTGGTTGTCCCCCGAACCTCCCTTGGTTGGCTCCACTTTCTCTACTCACCCCCCACCTCATCCCGTGATTCCCAATTTCCCTTGGTTGGCTCCACGTTTCCCTCTTATTCCCCGCTAATAAACCCCTCTCCTTAGCTCGCTGCATCCACCTGGTTTCTTGAGTGACTCCAACCTAACATCTTTCTCTTGGTGGAACATAACTTAGGTTGCTACCTGAATCTGTGTCTCCCAAACTGCAGCTCCTTTTTGCTCAAATAAATGTTGTTTATTCTTTATTACAGTCTAAAATTAATTTTGGGTAACAGCTTGTTACTTCAGGTAATCACTTAACAAGAAGAGGGTCCCAACCTGCGGCAGTGTAAGAACCTCTGCTCACGTCTTCCAAGGCTGCCTGGTTCCCCTAAATCAGCGGTTTTCTGGTGTAGCCCTAAATGCATCCAACCACAGACAGCAACACCCTACATGACTTCCGGGATCGGGAAGCCTGGAATATGATGGAGAGGGTCTCTGAGGGTCTGGTTTAGGACAATACCTTCACTTTCTTTGAAGAGGCAATAGCACCCAAGGTCAGAGAGGACTTTGGTTTGCAAAAATAATGTCTAGATTAGGATTTCTCAACCATGGCACAATTGACATTTTGGGCCAAATAGTTCTTTGTTGTGGGGGGCTGTCCTATTCGTTGTAGGATATTTAATAGCATCTGGGGCCTCCCCACTGGATGCCATCCCCAAGTTGTGACAAGCAAAAATGTCTCCAGATGCTGCCAAATGTCCCTGGGAGGCCAAGTCGCCCTCAGCTGAGAGCCCTCCTGGCAGAAGTGAGCCTGCTCAGTTCCAGCCCTAGACTGACCACTGCAGTAAATTGAAGGAACTCATTCAGCCACTCCCTGTATCCACCTTCAAACACTGTCTTCTAATCCTCAGGGCTTATTTTTTTAAGTTCACAGTTTTTCACAGTTGAAGGCAGTTGTTTTAACCCCTGGCTACACATTAGAATCCCCGAGGGAGTTTTTTACTTTATTTTTTTAAATTATTTATTTATTTATTTTAGAAAGACAAAGGAAAGGAGAGAAAGAAGAGAAACATCAATTTGTTGTTCTACTTATTAATACACTCATTGATTGATTCTCGTATGTGCCCCAACTGGGGATCAAACCAGAACCCTCGGAGTATAGGGACAATACTAACCAACTAAGCAAGCAGGCCAGGGCCCCAGGAAGCTTTTTAAAAATAGAAATTCCTGGGCCTCACCTGGAGATTCAGATTAGTTGACCTGGGACAAGGCCAGGCAGGATCAGTTTTTTTAAAGTTACCTTGGCAATTTCAACATGCAGCAGGGGTGGAGAAGTACAGATATTTCCTTTGATTCTACCCTCTCCCCCATCCTTTGAACCCGGCAGTGTTGCAGCGCTGAGCCGGACAGCCCAAATGAGGCTCTGGGGACTTACTGACATCTCCATTCCTGCGCACACTCTATTTCTTGGCCTGCAGATGAATTGCCAGAAAGAACAGAACTTAACCCCATAATCAAGCAGCTTCCCACGGCCTTATTGATCTAAACAGTCTAGTCCCATAGAACTTCATGCGAAAGTAGAAATGTTCTCTATCTGTTTTGCCTAATACAGTAGCTGTTGGCCAAGTGGCTATCAGAGCCCTTAAGTGTGGCTAGCGTGACTGAAGAACAGAATTTTGAATTTTATTTAACTTAATTTTAATTGACATAGTCACATAGTGGCTAGTGGCTACCATACTGGATAATACACGTTATGTCCCTACAGGGTCACAGAAATAAGGAAAAGTCCAACCGCCTGCTACATGCCACAGAACTGCGACATTTACAACATGTGTGTCTTAAAGTATCTGAACTCAACAGTGCTTAAATTGTCAAATGGGATTCTAACATATTTTAATAAAGAATCAATTTAGGCGGGATTCTAAAATAAATTTTTATCAACCTTGCTGAATTTGTTTCCCAGCATATTCCAAATATCTCGACAAGGAAGCTGATTTCTAAGCTGCGTACTAGCCTACCAGGAAAGAACAGTCATGCCTGCATTCCTTCCCTCTAAATTCACAGATAACCTTTCAGTCAAACCTCTCGCCTCCGGAATTCAGGCCCGAAGCAACAACACACACTGCAAGCCAAGGTCGCCTCTAAGAACAAGAATTTTCCATGTCACTGAGTTTCATAATTACTTAAACTGCACAAACTGCATTCATGCATTCACTGTAGGTGTGTGGATCCTCACAGAACTCAAAGCGCATCGATTTTTAAAGCTTAAAAAATAGGCAATTCTAGTTTTTATTGCCAAGGCAATGGATGGTTTAGAGTTGAAGAAAGCCTCCTAGGCCTTTCTGAGCACAAAAAGTGCTGACCTCTTCTTGGCCAAACTCCCTGGGCTCACCTCTACACAGAGTCGGCATGAGTGTTTTAGTAATAATTCACCAATCTTCCCTGCATTCAAAGGGGGAGTCACTCTTTCTAATAGCTGGTGCTTATTAATGCGTACCACATGCAGGGCCCTATGCCTTATTTTGTCTGAATCTTCCCACTGTTTGTTTTGTTTTGTTTTTAATCCTCACCCAAGGACACATTTTCATTGCTTTTAGAGAGAGGGAGGGAGAAAGAAACATCGATGCAAAAGGGAAGCATCTATTGGTTGCCTCCCATATGTGCCCAAACCAGGGATCAAACCTGCAACCTAGGTATGTGACCTGACCAGGAATAGAACCCACCAACTTTCAGTTATGGGATGATGCTCCAACCAATTGAGCTGCCCAGCCAGGGCACTACTGCCTTCTGAAGCAAGTACTATTGCCAGAAGCTGAGGTTAGGTAACTGGCGCATGGCCACACTGCTAGCAAGTGGTGGAGGTGAGATGTGGACCCAACTCTGATTTTCTGGTGGGAATCCTTTGGGTTATGAACAAAGACAAGCACGTAATTATAATGTTAGGTACCACGCTGAGCCATTCTCCCTGTGCTGTGCCTGCAGCTCAGTGAGGGGTGTTTGGTGTTGCAGGATTCAGAAATCGTGAGCCTATCTTTACTTCAGAAACTACCCCTCTCCCCATGGACCACTCTCTCTCCTGAGGCTTCACCCAGCAGGGGAAAAGAGAGGTCTTGGGGAACACTTCGGATCCTGCCAGCACAACCACACCTAGGAGGACAAGGCAGACAAATGCAGAACTTTCCAAATGCTATCATGTGGGTGGAAGGTAGTCGGAGACCCCAGCTACGGGATCCCAAGGGAGAAAGGAACAGATTTCAGTTGGGGGCAGGGGAGAAATCAGGGAAGTATTTGTGGAGGGGACAGATAGGTAAGATTTAGACATCAGAGATTCCAGAGAGGGCATTCCCAGAGTTGGGAATAGACTAAGCAAAGACAGTAGGAGGAAGAATGTGTGTTCACTTGCCTGGGTTAGAGCAAAGGAAGCAGGGAGTGTGGGAAGCAGGGACTCCAGGGTCCTAGGCTAATGAGCTGGGGCAGCACGGGGAACCCAGAAAGTACCCATTAACTATCCCAAGACCTGTTGTACATCCCACTCCTGGTACTTTCTACCTGTGTGGCCTCGAGCAAGTCCCTTGTCCTCTCTGAGTATCAGTCTCCTTGAGTAAGGCACCAAGGACCCCTTGCTGATCTGAGAACCTAATTTAGAAAAATAAAGTGGTGCTAGGAACACCGGTTATTAATATCTCTTATTTCTAACTTCCCTTATTATAAAAATAATGTTCATAAGAATTTACTAGTTACAACTGGATAAAAATAAGTCTAGTGATTCCGAATGGGGGTGTTGAGTCCTGAGAAAGGACCATCTCTGGAAGTCTCACATTCCTTCTCTGAGAAATGGGCACAGCACTGGTACCTACTTCATGGGGCTGATGGGAGGAGTAAGGCAGGTTATTGATTAAGGGTGCTTAGAACAGGGCCTGGAACCCTACTTGCTTATTCTGTCAGCTATTATTAATAATGCATTATTTTTAAACCCCCAGCCAGGTGGAGTCAGTCGTGAGGGACTTCTGAGAGGTAAGGCAAATGCTGGCCTCGGGTCCCAGATGGCACCTCTTCATAACCATCCAGCCCCTGGGGCACAAAAATCGCTCACCATACACATCTGTGGATGCACGCTTTCTAGATCCCCTGGCATCTTCTTCCTCCCTTTCTACCTAACTCTGTCAACTTGGCCTCCCCCACTCTTCTGCGGGTTCAGGGGTGCAAATGTTCCTAGCGCTCCACTTGCAGCCCATTACACAATCCGCATTTGCAAGACTGGCAGGAAGCCGGCGTAGGCGTAGGCGACGGATGCTGGAGTTGCAGAGTGGGTATCCAGCCCTCAGGGTGGTAGGACCAGCATCCCCACTAGCGGACTGCGCGGGGGGGGGGGGGGGGGGGGGGGGGGGGGGGCCAAGGGCGAGGGAACCAGGGTAGTTTGAGGAAAGAGAAGCTGAAAGGCTGCTGGGGGGTAGGTATTGGCTGGGAGAAAGAGGTCTTGAGGGTTGCCGATGTCTGGGGCTGGACGGGAGGTGAGTTCATCTGGGAAGGCGAGCTGCAGCTCTTCCCCAGGAAGTGGGAGGAACGGAGGTGGGGTGTGCAGGAGCCTCCAAACCATCCAGGCAGTGGGAGGGGCGCACAAAAGCTGATGCCAGCTCGACGGCTGGGTAGGCGAAGTAGAAAGAGGGTGCAGCTCCGCAACCCGTGCTCACCCTTGTCCCAGGGCTTTGCGGGAGACCGGCAGCCTGGACCCGGGAAGTGAGGGGACCGGGATTCGGCAATGTCAGACCTATCCGGGTACCCGAAGGGAGCGCGCAGGGGCTGATGCCAGAGTAGGGGAACGGAGGAGAAAGGGACGTGCAGGTCCCCTACCCGTCTTCACCCCGCGTGCCGCCTGAGAGGAGGCCGGGAAGCCCGCACTCAGGAAGTGCAGGGTCGGTCACTGGATCATTAGGGGAGCTGCCGGACACCCCCATGTCCCAAGTGCGCACCCCTCACCCCACTCCACCCGCGCTCACCTAACAGGACCTCAGTAGCCTGGCTCCTGCCGCACCATCCCACGCCGGCCCTCCGCACAGTCGGCAGCTCGGTCGGGCTGCAGCGCTCGCGCCCGCGCGGCTCTCAGTTCCGGGCGCGGGGTTCTGCTGAACTTAAAGGCGCGGCGCGCGGGCCTGCGTCCTCTGACAGAGACGCCTGCGCCGCCCCCAGCGCCACTCCCCGCCTTCCGTGCTTTCTCCTGGGGTTCCGGGCGAGAACATTCAGCTCTTCCACGCCCCTGGCTCAGAGCGTTGAACTCTAAGGGAGAAGTATCCCGCATGACCCAAACCCAGCAACCCGTGTCCAAGAGCCAAGGCCGGAGCACGAGCCCTTACCGCGCTCCCGGCAAGACGCCAGTTGCAGAGGGCAGAATCCAGTCACCCGACCCTGCCCGTAATGAGCTCACGTGGGGTGTCACAGTTCCACGATGTGACGCCAGAATTTGTGGGGGCATTGTTACATTTACTGAGCGCCTACTGTGTACTATCTGCCGCAGTGACTCTGCCCTGTAAGGTCTCAGAGAGAAAAGGCGAGGGACAGGTAGGTCCACAGGCAAGCAAAGCAACACTACCTTACACGTCTCATTTAATCCAAGAGGTGGGCATTGTGGTTTACTTTCTTTCTCGGACTGCGAGGAGAGGGCCTTGCTCAGTGCTTCAGCCTGTCAAGGACAGAACTGGGAATTCCAACTGGGGATCGTCTGACTCCGAAGCTCTGGGGGCAAAATGGCCATTTTGAAAGGCCTTTCACCCACCACTAGTTAAATCCCCACTAAGGTTATTTCTTCCGTTTAAGGCCAATTAAGCCCCACTAGGCAAAAAAAGTAGGGAGGGGAGCATAAAATGTATCACCCATTAAAAGTGGTGTTTTCTGACTACTTCATGTGCCTCAGAGCCGGGTTTGCGAGCATCTGGCCTCAGTTTACCACTTCAGCCTCATCTCCTAGTATTCCAAGGGCACCCAGGCTGAACTAGACCATTTGGGCTTTTGCCTGGGCTGTTCCTTCCCCCAAGAACTCTCTTCCTTTCCTGCCTGGCCTGGCTACTCCTTCCTCTTTTCTATGCTTAATTTACATGTCACTTGTCCAGAAAGCTTTTCTTAAATCCCCTGTGTGTGGGCCCATACTGCAGTGGGGACTCCTTCCACCAAAGTGTTTATGCATTCATTTAACACATAGTCACCGAGCATGACTGTGTTCTGAGCCCTGTGTGTGAGGGGGTCTTCCTGCTGGGCTGAGAGTTGAGCCTGTGGCTGTTGTCTACCTCTCACTCCAGACCTAGATGTGACTAGTGCCCAGCAGGACTCTTGGTCATTTAAATCCACCACAAAGGCAGCTTCCCAGCCTGTACTAACAAGTCCTCCAGGCTGGCAGAGCCTGGTCTCTCAGGTTCTAGGTTTTAAGAATTGGGCATGGACAAGCCCCAGTGATATAGCAAAGGGGCATCTCTTTTTTTTTAAATATATTTATTGATTATGCTATTACAGTTGTTCCATTCCCCCCCCACTCCACTCCATCCTGCCCACACCCTCCCTCCCACATTCCCCCCCTATAGTTCATGTCCATGGGTCATACTTATAAGTTCTTTGGATTCTACATTTCCTACACTATTCTTACCCTCCCCCTGTCTATTTTCCACCTATCATCTATGCTACTTATTCTCTGTACCTTCCCCCCCCTCCCCCTCCCACTCCCCTGTTGATAACCCTCCATGTGATCTCCATTTCTGTGGTTCTGTTCCTGTTCTAGTTGTTTGCTTAGTTTTCTTTTGTTTTTGTATTAGGTGTGGTCGTTAATAACTGTGAGTTTGCTGTCATTTTTACTGTTCCTATTTTTGATCTTCTTTTTCTTAGGTAACTCACTTTAACATTTCATATAATAAGGGCTTGGTGATGATGAACTTCTTTAACTTGACCTTATCTGAGAAGCACTTTATCTGCCCTTCCATTCTAAATGATAGCTTTGCTGGATAGAGTAATCTTGGATGTAGGTCCTTGCCTTTCATGACTTGGAATACTTCTTGCCAGCCCCTTCTTGCCTATAAGGTCTCTTTGGAGAAATCAGCTGACAGTCTTATGGGAACTCCTTTGTAGGTAACTGTGTTCTTTTCTCTTGCTGCTTCTAAGATTCTCTCCCTCTGTTTGATCTTGGGTAATGTAATTATGATGTGCCTTGGTGTTTTCCTCCTTCTTTGGGTCCAGCTTCTTTGGGACTCTCTGAGCTTCTGGACTTCCTGGAAGTCTATTTCCTTTGCCAGTCTGGGGAAGTTCGCCTTCATTATTTGTTCAAATAAGTTTTCAATTTTTTGTTCTTCCTCTTCTCCTTCTGGCACCCCTATAATTCGGATGTTGGAACGTTTCGAGATGTCCTGGAGGTTCCTAAGCCTCTCCTCATTTTTCCGGATTCTTGTTTCTTCATTCTTTTCTAGTTGGATGTTTCTTTCTTCCTTCTGGTCCACACCATTGATTTGAGTCCCAGTTTCCTTCGCATCACTATTGGTTCCCTATACATTTTCCTTTGTTTCTCTTAGCATAGCCTTCATTTTTTCATCTGGTTTTCAAACAGATTCAACCAATTCTGTGAGCGTCTTGATAACCAGTGTTTTGAACTGTGCATCCGATAGGTTGGCTATCTCTTCCTTGCTTAGTTATATTTTTTCTGGAGCTTTGAAGTGTTCTGTCATTTGGGCCATTTTCTTTTTGTCTTGGCGCATCTGTTACTTAAAGGGGCGGAGCCTTAGGTGTTCACTGGGGGCGGGGTAACGCTGGTTGCTGTGCTGTGATGCTGTATGTGGGGGAGGGGCCGAGAGGGAGCAATGGCGCCCCCTCCACTCTCCACGGGACTCCAATCTTTCACTCTGCTACCCACAATCAAACTGGGCCCCTCTGGTGCTGGTTCCCGAGTGGGTGGGCTTGTGCATGCCCCAGGCCCCTGTGGGTCCCTCCAACGACCTCTCCTGTGAGGCTGGGAGTCTCTCCTGCTGCCCCCCGAACCCCCACAGGCGTTTTCAATCAGAGGTTTGAGGCTTTATTTCCCCGCACTGGAGCCCTGGGTTGCGCAGTCTGCTTCGCTCCCTGCCATTTGTCTAGTTTATCTGTGGGCGAATGTCGGGCCGCAGGGTGCTACCCGCCGCTCTGCCTGCCCCGTTCTCCGCCACTCTGAGTCCGGCCCTCTCGGCCTATGTGCGTGAATGTGAGGCCGCAGGGTCTTCTAGTGGTCAGACTGCCTGCCCCGTTCATCCCACACTCCGCCAGTCTCGGTCTCACCATGGCCACTCGAGTCCTCTCCACCCCAGTGCCTGTCTCCGCCCCTCCTACCAGTCTGGATGAATGTTTATTTTTTATTTCCTTGGTGTCGGACTTCCTTGCCGTTGGATTTTCTGTCAGTTCTGGTTGCGCGAGGAGGCGCAGTGTGTCTACCTACGCCGCGATCTTGGTTCTCGCAAAGGGGCATCTCTAAGACCACTGATGAACACACTCTAAAATATGCCTTTGTCAGGGCTGCTAGAATCCAGCCAGGGTTTGAGATAACCTCTCTGGCTTGGGCTGGAGCATCTTCTTCTAAGACGGTGGCCACCTTATCACTCAGACTTCAAGAGCTGCATTTGACTCACTTCATGGACTTGTTCTCAGAGTTTCGGTGAATTTAAATTTACTCATTAAAAGGCATGTTGCTCATCCTTGGCTGGTGTGGCTCAGTTGGTTGGAATATAATCCTATAACCAAAAGGTTGCGGGTTTGATTCCCAGTCAGGGCACATACCTAGGTTGTGGGTTTGGTCCCCAGTCCTGGCATGTATAGGAGGCAACCAATACATGCTTCTCTCTTGCATTATTGTTTCTCTCTCTCTCTCTCCCTCTGTCCTTCCTCTCTGTAAAAGCAATGAAAAAAAAAAGGTCCTCGGGTGAGAATAGAAAAAAATGGAAAGGCATGTTGCTCAGTTCCACCTCTCAGGCCTTATTTCCCCTCACTGCCAAACTTGAACCTTTCCAAACCAGCCGTTTTCCCTGCACCCCCAGAGCAGGCCCAGAGCAGCAGCAGGAACAGGACTGACTAGCCTTGTGATCCCCACAGGCCACTCACTAGCAATCGTAGGCTCAGGGCACTCACCTAACAGGTGCTGAGTGGGTGAATAAATAAGTGAATGAAACACATGAATGACTTCCAAGGAGTTCTACCCAGAAGCCATCAATAAACTTTACCTGGTCTATTAGAAACTTGAAAACAATTTTATTTTATTTTATTTTATTTTATTTTATTTTATTTTATTTTATTTTATTTTATTTTATTTTATTTTTTATTGAATTTATACAGGTCTCAAGTGTACAACTCAACAAAACATCATCTGCACACTGCATGGTGCACCCATTGCCCCAAGCAAAGTCTCTTTCCATCCCCATTTCACACAACCCTACCCGCTTTTGCCCACCTCTACCTACCCACAAGCCCCCTTTTTCTCTGGCTATCACCACACTGTTGTCTGTGTCTATCTATGATATATATGTTGTTTTGCTGAATCCCTTCATCCAGCTCCCCAACCCCCCTCCTGAAACTTAAAAACAATTTTTAAATAAAATTTCCTCTCCAAGACCTTAAAAATGGGCAATTCTCTGTGTTTTTTTAAAAAAACTAAAAGCCTATGGCCTCAGGGTCTTCCTAGGTACTGGAGTTCCAAAATCTAGAGCATTTCCCCCTAGTGCTATATTTGGGTGCACTGGGTTGAGCCCAGGTGGGAGTCACATTCTCTCTGACTCTTCTCCACCCCGTGCCTGACAGGAGAGAAGCCTTAATCAGCCCCTATTTCACAGTGAAGCCAAGGAGGCAGGAGGAGATGAGGGGACTTATCTGCAGTCCCTCCCTGAATTAGCAATGCCCTAAGCTAGGTCACTAAAGAATGGGGCGGGGGGGGGGGGGTAGGAAGCCAGGGAGCAGTCCCGGGACCACCCACATTCATAATGGCACCTTCAGTCATCCCAGATAGACTCCTTATTATCTGACAGGTCTCACCCCAGCATTAGAAAGGTGTTCTGGAACCTCTCCTGTGCCAGTAGGTGCAGCAGAGCACTATAGGGAACTGTTCCATGCGTGGGAAATGTAGCCCAGCTCCCACTTAGAAAAGCCAGTGGGTGTGAGGGTCGGCAGGCAGGACCCATGCCCATGGACAGGTTCTCCCATGGAAAATTAGGCCTGCATTGTACCTAGGCTGCTATGAGACTTGCTTTTGCTAAAACTCCCTCACCCTGGATTGAGGCAGCAAATGTTTACTGAGTATCTTTAACTTCCTAAAGTCTGTGCTAAACTACCCAAGTATGGAGTGTAACCAGTTCAGCCACTTTCCCCCTTGAGCTGTAACATCCTTCTCTTTGAAGTAATTAGCAGCATTCTTTCCTTTGCTGTCTGTAAAAGGTAATCACCTACAGTGAACCTATGCATAGTAAATGAGGACCATCCTGATGTAATGTGCCCAGAAAAGCAATAAAAGCCTGTCCAGGCAGGGGTCAGCTCTCTCTCTCTTGGGCTCTCGCTAGCCCTCTCTCCCTCTCTCACTTAGAGACTGCCATGCCATCCCTTTTTCTCCACAAGATTTCTGTAGTCCGTGTGCATTTGTCTATTGCTGCCACTACACAGGATCCTGCTGGCCAGGATCCACATTGGAGCACCCGAGCCTTCGCCCTGCCACATCTGTGAACATCTCCAGGACAGCAGCATACCAGTCAGAGCTGAGTGGTGCCAATGGTCACCACTGTTTAAGGTATACTTATTACCTGGTGGACGCTGCGCATCATCTCACTTAGTTCTCATAGCCCACCCCCTACCCCATGAGATGAGCTAACCCACTTTACAGGTGGGAGCACTGAGGCACAGAGAGGTTAACTGACTCACTTAGGTAACTGACTTAGCTAAGATCCCATAGACAGTACATGGTGGGGCCAGCAGTTTAAGGAGTTGATTAATTCATTTGACATTTCTGAGAACTCGCTACATGCCAGGTACTCCTTGGGGGAACAACAACATATTTATTACCTTCAAAAACTAGCCTATTAATAAGAAAATATTAGAAACTATTACATCAGGGATCACACACAAGTTATGACAGAATCATGAGTAACAACTACAAAGGCATGTCAGCACATGGAAATGTGTGTAGGATAAAAATGAGTAACACAAGTTACCATGTGTATTCAGATGTCACCTGGCAGCACCCCGGGGCCTGTGAGCCACTTGCATGATTCATTCTCCAAACATTCACCCCAAGGCAACTGCAAGCCAGCCACGGAGCCCCCTGGCCAATGTGCACTCTGCACCACCTTGCCCCGGCCTTCCCTGATTACCTGAAAAAGTCATTGTTCCATCAACCATGCCCTGTAGCACACTGTGTGTGATGATTTATCCATTCATTTTGGTGACTCTTGACCCCACTTAGTTGTGAATTCCTTTTCCACCTCCACATTCCTAGGGACCAGCATGTGAGTGGCACAGGGTAAGCAAATATTAATTATTGTGTTGATAACTTTCCGGTGTGCCTCACCTTGTGTTCAATGCTCTACGTGCATTATCTCATTGAATCCTTCCAATGACTCTATGAGGTGGGTATTATTATTATCCCCATTTTATAGATGAGGAAGCTGAAACCCAGACAGGTTAAATAACCTACCCAAGGTCACATGACTAGTAAGTGATACTGTCAGAATCCAAACCAAGTTGTATTGTCTGGATACAAAGTTTATGCTCTAACCACTAAAATGCCTGCTGCTATAACAAGTAATGGAATTAAATATGAAAGATGTGTCAAAGTATGACCTTAAAAGAGCCTGTATCTGGAAATCTGTGAAATATTAACACTTTTAGGCAGAAAAGCCTCTATTCTCTAAACAATTTAAAATATTGCTTTTTCATTTCTTTCTTTCTTTGGACAGGAAGTAGGATTTGTTGGTAAGCTTAAGGGGGCAGCCCCGAGACTCTCATGAGTACCAGGTCTGCCCTTTGTCCCAGGGACCACAATTAGGGATGTATTTGACTCCACAGCCATCTAGGATGAGCTGCTTTTCAGCCACCATGTCTTCAAACTTGTCCACATTACATTTAGTAAAGGCCCACTTCTTGGACACGTGGAGCTTCTGGTGGCCAGGGAACTTGAACTTGGCTCTACACAGGGCCTCAATCACATGCTGCGTGTTCTGCAGCGTGGTGCGGATGGACATGATGACTTGCAGACCCTGGCCACCGTGTCCTAAAGCTTTCCAAAGGAACGTCAAATACTTGTCTGGAGCCTGTCATCCCAAGCACAGGACAACATCTTGTTGATGCAGATGACATGGAAGAGTAAAGTCGCAATTGGATGTGAAAGCCATCTTTGCCACAGCTTTTCACCATGTACTTGTTGGCACAAATACCGGCAGCCTCCAGGGCTTCAGAGGAGAGCTGCTCATATTCATCTGACACCATGTGGCCACAGAGTGGGAACTCGCCCAATTTTGCCTTCTGCCTGAGGTCAAAGATGCAGATCTTAGCATCAGGGACTCCTTGGCAGAAGTGGGACTTTGGGTACAGCTTTTTCTTACAATACACGTAACACTAGGTTGGGGTAGCATGCCTAAGGCAACACCAGGATCTTCAGTGACACCCCAAAGGGAAAGAGAGTTATTTATTTCTGAACTGTTTATCAAGCATCCACTTATGCATAGAACCCAAGCTATGGAAGATACATAAGATACATCCTTCCTTCAAGGAGTATAGTCTAAATTACAGGATGAGCTATATACATCTTTAAAAAATAACATCAATGCAAGAGTTAAGTAATACAAGTATATCATAAAACAAGTCAGCATGTGTCAAAATGCGGCATATGATCATGGAAAGAAGGATTTAATAATAAGGAGGCTCTAAAACTACAGTGCTCACCGTAGTGATTAATTTACTGAAAATGCCGACCACGCACAGCACTGGGCCAGAGAGGATGGGAAGGAAAGCGAAGGCTTAGGGATAGAAGTCTGACTGCATAAGTAGCACTGTGGGCCAGATTTTCCAAGGACCTGTATGTAAGTTGGAAGGTGATAGAAAATTTCCAAAAGATTAACCTTTAACAAGAGGCAAGGGAAAATAATACTCAGAAAAGTTGAGAGTGAAATGCTAATGACAAGAAAAGTTAATTTATTAAATTCATATTTGGATCAAGAAGACGAATTTTTAAAATGTGCATATGTAATGGTAACAGATGGCAGAGGGAAATAAAACCTACTAGTTTCCTATTTTACTTCATCTTCATCATGAAGAAAGAACTTCCATTTGGTCAGGTTAGAATATCACAAAGAGAGAAACCAAGCCCAGTGTAGGAAGTAAAGGTAGAGAAAGAACACCCAACAGTTTGAATTAGTTCAGTTTATCAGATCAAGAGGGTACCAAAAGGGTATTTAGAAATGATCTCAGAAACATATTCAGTAATCTTCAATAAATCATTTCAGGAGTCTCTAATTAGAGAGAGGGTCCCATTTCAAAGAGGGAGAAAGATTCATATAGAAATCTAGAGACCAAGCTGTATGGTGATGATTTCTAGTAAAGTTCTGCACATGATTATTAAACCAGAAAAAAATATATAACAACAGCTTGTATGGGTTCACTGTGCATAATGACACCAAAGGAATGATTTTTCAGTTACTAGCATAAGTAGATTTGGAGACTGTTGTACTAATTGCACACAGAACCTTGACTGCAGTAGGCTTTGGACAAAACATTTTATTATCTGTTTATGGGCAAGATGAAGCAATCCAGAATGTATAACATCACAGCCTGGTGGATTCAGAGAAGATTAAACAGTGGTTCAACTTTCTTTAATCTGACAGTATTAGACTGGAAGCAATTTTCTTTTTATTGAATTTATTGGGGGTGACTTTGGTTAATAAAACCATACAGGTTTCAAGTGTACAACTCAATAAAACATCTGCTTACTGCATAGTGCACTCACCACCCCAAATCAAGTCTCTTCCCATGCCTGTTTCTCCCCTCTTTGCCCACTTCTGCCTCCTCCCACCCACCTTCCCTCTGGCTATCACCATACTGTTGTCTGTATAGGTCAGGGGTATCAAACTCATTTTCACCTGGGGCCACATCAGCCTCACAGTTGCTTTCAAAGGGCTGAATGTAATTTCAACTCCTTAGCAGTTAAGGAGTAGTTACATTTATACAGTCCTAAAATTATTTCGGCCCTTTGAAGGCGGAAATGCGAGGCTGACGTGGCCCCAGGTGAAAATGAGTTTAACACCCCTGGTTTACGTATATAAATCCTTTTACCTTTTTTCACACAGCCTGCTACCCCCTCCAACCTCCCATTCCCTCTGACAGATGTCAGTCTGTACTATGTGTCTATGTGGAAGTAGTTTTCTAATACTCTAATTCTCTGTCTGTGACATTAAAAAAAAAAAAAAAAGAATTTAGATAAACAAAAATCCAGACTTGCCATCAAATTTTAAATCAAAGAAATCTGGCAAGAAAATTAGGGTTCAAAATTGTTTCAATAATTTGGAATATGCCAAAAACATGGTGAAACTTAACAGTCCTACTTTTTGCCTTGTAAAATTCAAATTGCATCTCAACATATGATACACCAGATATTTTAAAGCACCCTTCTTCTTAAAACACCTCTATCCTGGATATAATAGACCTTGCCATGTGTTGCTGGACTAAATGTCAAAATAAGGGTAGGGAACACTAAGAAGCAAATAAATGTGAAATGCAGGGTTGTCGCAAGACCAAATGTGTTAATTAAACCCATAAGCAATACTGGGAGAGCTTGGCCAGCTCTAAGTTGGAGTAGCTGAACCTAGAGTCCCATAATTATTAGGACCCTCTAAAGAGCTAGAGTGGTCTCAGGTGGGTAGCATTCTTTCAAACTACTCCAAGCATAAACAAAACAAGAATGTATTCTGTAGGAAAGCATCTCATAGATATGATTAATCAAGCAGACATTTGGAAAACATGTCTGAAGAGATTACAGAGTGATATGACATGAAAAATATTTTTAAAGATTATGGAATACGCAGGATAGACTAAAATTATAATCCATTTAATCAGCATAAAAAAAAAGAGACCCTGTTTGAGGTAGTAGTAGCTAAGAATTTCTAGGGCAGAAAAAAAAGACATGAATCCACAGATACAGGAGGCATAACATATCTAACGCAGGATAAATAATACCAAGAAACATTGTAGTGAGACTGCAGAGCACTAAAAACAAAGATCTTAAAGCAGCTAGAGGTTTTTAAAAAAGACATTACTCTCGAAAGAAGGAATTAGATTGGGAGCAGATTATTCAATGGCAACACTGGAAGCTAAAAGATAGTAGAAAATATCTTCAAAGACTGAAATTTTGATAGTCAGCATTTCAATAAAATATTGATAAAAACAAAATGAATTTACAACCAGAATACTTGACTAAATGAACTTCTGAGGTGCACTTCAGAAAGAAGAAAAATGATCCAACTTAGAATTGAAATGAAAGGAGGAATAACAAATGAAGAAATGGTAAGTATAGTGGATCTAAACAAAATTCTCAGAGAAAATAATAATGACAAAAATAATAATATAAAATTATAGATTTAAACAAGTCAGAACTAAAATACTGGACAACAATAAATTAAGAAAGAGGTAATTGGAGTTAAAGTGTTATAATACCTTTGCATTTGTGTGGGAAGGGAATTAAGATATTAACTCTAGCCTTTGCTAAATAGGTGTGGTAAAATGTCAATGGTATTCACAAATATAATACAAATAAGATATATACTTTCAAACCAGTGGTGAGGGAATTACATAAGCCAATAAAAAAAAAAAAATCCCTCAGGAGAACCAAGATGGCGGCATAGGTAGACAAACTGCACCTCCACGCACAACCAGAACTGACAGAAAATCGAACGGCAAGGAAGTCCGACACCAAGGAAATAAAAATAAACATTCATCCAGACTGGTAAGAGGGGCGGAGACGGGCAACCGGGGCGGAGAGGACTTGCGTGGCCGTGGTGGGACCGAGACTGGCAGAGTGTGGGATGAACGGGGCAGGCAGTCTGACCACTAGCAGACCCTGCGACCCCACATTCGCACAGATAAACCGAGAGGGCTGGACTCAGAGTGGCGGAGAACAAGGCAGGCACAGCGGCCCCATATTCGTCCACAGTTAAACCAGATAAACGGCGGGCAGCGAAGCAGACCGCGTGACCCAGGGCTACAGAGTGGGGAAATAAAGCCTCAAACCTCTGATTGAAAATACCCGTGGGGGTTGGGCAGCAGCAGGAGAGACTCCCAGCCTCA
The DNA here is from genome assembly GCF_022682495.2 of Desmodus rotundus. NCBI lineage: Eukaryota > Metazoa > Chordata > Mammalia > Chiroptera > Phyllostomidae > Desmodus > Desmodus rotundus. The sequence continues at coordinate 85,143,969 of NC_071394.1, forward strand.
CAGGAGAGGTCGTTGGAGAGACCCACAGGGGCCTAGGGCGTGCACAAGCCCACCCACTTGGGAACCAGCACCAGAGGGGCCCAGTTTGAATGTGGGAGCGGAGTGAAAGACTGAAATCCGGTGGAGAGGGGAGCGGACGCCATTGCTCCCTCTCAGCCTCTCCCCCATGTATAGCATCAAAGCACAGCGACCAGCATTACCCCGCCCCGGTGAACACCTAAGGCTCCGCCCCTTAGAGTAACAGACACACCAAGACAAAAAGAAAAAAAAAAATGGCCCAAATGACAGAACACTTCAAAGCTCCAGAGAAAATACAACTAAGCGAGGAAGAGATAGCCAACCTATCAGATGCACAGTTCAAAACACTGGTTATCAAGATGCTCACAGAATTGGTTGAATCTGTTCAAAAACTAGATGAAAAAATGAAGCCTATGCTAAGAGAAATAAAGGAAAATGTACAGGGAATCAATAGTGATGTGAAGGAAATTGGAACTCAAATCAATAGTGTGGGCCAGAGGGAAGAAAGAAACATCCAACCAGAAAAGAATGAAGAAACAAGAATTCAGAAAAATGAGGAGAGGCTTAGGAATCTCCAGGACATCTCGAAATGTTCCAACATCCGAATTATAGGGGTGCCAGAAGGAGAAGAGGAAGAACAAAAAATTGAGAACTTATTTGAACAAATAATGAAGGAAAACTTCCCTAATCTGGCAAAGGAAATAGACTTCCAGGAAGTCCAGAAGCTCAGAGAGTCCCAAAGAAGCTGGACCCAGGGAGGAACACAGCAAGGCACATCATAATTACATTAGCCAAGATTACACAGAAGGAGAGACTCTTAGAAGCAGCAAGAGAAAAGGAGACAGTTACCTACAAAGGTCTTCCCATAAGACTGTCAGCTGATTTCTCCAAAGAGACCTTACAGGCAAGAAGGGGCTGGCAAGAAGTATTCCAAGTCATGAAAGGCAAGGACCTACATCCAGGATTACTGTATCCAGCAAAGCTATCATTTAGAATGGAAGGGCAGATAAAGTGCTTCTCAGATAAGGTCAAGTTAAAGAAGTTCATCATCACCAAGCCCTTATTATATGAAATGTTAAAGGGAGTTACCTAAGAAAAAGAAGATCAAAAATAGGAACAGTAAAAATGACAGCAAACTCACAGTTATTAACAACCACACCCAAAACAAAAACAAAAACAAAAAAGAACTAAGCAAACAACTAGAACAGGAACAGAAGCACAGAAATGGAGATCACATGGAGGGTTTTCTGCGGGGGAGTAGATGGGGAGAGAGGGGAAAAACATACAGAGCATAAGTAGCATAAATGGTAGGTAGAAGATAGACAGGGGGAGGTTAAGAATAATACAGGAAATATAGAAGCCAAAGAACTTATATAATGACCCATGGACATGAACTAAAGGGGGGAAATGTGGGTGGGACAGGGTGTGCAGGGTGGAAGGGAATAAAGGGAGGAAAATGGGACAACTGTAATAGCATAATCAATAAAATATATTTTTTAAAAAGCTATCACACTCAAATATACCATATGACATTTTAAGTGAAATGTTCTAATTAAAACTATAAATTATTACACCCATATTATCACCATACCAACCACACTCAAGCAGGCATTGCTTCTGCTGGACCTTGTGTATTCCTGTAGTTACCACATCAATATATTAAAGGAGAACTATAAGATCATGTCAATAGTTGCAGAATTTTAAAATAACATTTGATGGTCCCTCATGGTAATAACTTATAGGAAAGTAAGAAGAGAACTTCCTTACTCAGTTACAAGGTATCTACCAAAAATCTACAGTAAATTTCACCACAAATAATGAAGTTGAGAAATGCTTCCTTAAAAATCAGAAACAATTTTAATCAAAATCTCAACATGACTTTTCAAGATGATGAGCTGATTCAAAGCTTCATATGGAAAAGCAAAGTTCCAAGAAAAAAACAAATATTCCCAATGAAGAAGAAAAAGTAGATCTCAAGACTTATTATAAAAGTATAGTTATTCGGGTAGAATGTATTCATATACAGATAGATAAAAACACTGATGAGCCCCTGGCTGGTGTGGTTCAGTGGAATGAGCACTGGACTGTGAATCAAAGGGTCACTGGTTTGATTCCCAGTCAGGGCACAGGCCTGGGTTGTAGGCCAGGTCCCCAGTAGGGGGTGAGTGAGGGGCAACCACACATTAATGTTTCTATCCCTCTCTTTTTCCTTCCCTTTCCCTCGCTCTAAAAATAAATAAACAAAATTTTTAAGAAAAAAACACTGATGATACAGAATAGAAACACAGAAATGGGGACATAGGGAAACTTGATCTGTTATAAAATATGTAAAAGTGACATTTCATATCAGTGGGGAAAGGAGAAACAATTCAGTAAAAAGTGCTAGGACAATTGATTATTCATGTAGAAAAATAGGGAATTGAACAACTTTCTCACTGCTCCCCCCATCCCCCCATCCCCCCGTTCATTCAAGATAGATTAAAGACTTTAATATAAAAGGCAAAAGTTTAACATCTTAGAAGACAACATAGAAAAATATCTTCAGGATCTTGGCAATAGTTGGCACAATCCGACTTTTCCTAACCTAGTGGGTGTGGAATGGTATCTCTTTGTGATCTTAGTCTTCATGTCGACTGATGGGCTTGAGTAATTCTTTATTTACTTAATTGCCATTCACGCATCCACATCTGTGAAATCCCTGTTCATGTCATTTCCCCATTTTTCTAATTGTTCATGCCTTAATGGTTTATAGGTACATGTGTTGCAAATTTCTTCTCCCAGTTTGTGGTTTTTCACTTTATTTAGCATTTTTGGGTAAACAAGCATTAACTTTAATTTAGTTAAATTATCTTTTATGTTTAGTGCTTTTTGTGTCATGTTTATGAAATCCTTTCCTACCTCACTCCTGAAGCACATGGACTGAGATTAGGGGAGGAGATACAGCACCCTGAGGAAACTGGGTGTGCAGGTCCTGGCCTGGGCTAGTGGTGGCCGGGCCGGCAGAAACCCACAGATGGCAGCACAGATGAGGAAACACAAGCTCCAAGTGTCTGAGCAACTGGAACACGTCTCAGGTGAAGACAGTTTCATAAAGTCCAGCTCCACCACTTAGTAGCTAGCTGTCTATATAAAGCTGAGTTTCTTCATGTGTGAACAGGAGTTGCAGATGAAGAACTGATGATGGTACCAACCTCAAAGGGCTGCAGAGAACATCACACTGAACAATGTGTTTCAGGGTTAGCACTGCATCTGGCACAGAGGAAGTGCGCAGAATATTAGCTACCGGCATCATTGCTCTTCATCTGCCAAGCATTTATTGGGCTTGCGTGGTCCTTAGAGGGGCCTGAAAACTCTGAATAGTCAAACATCAGCTGTGAAAAATAGATTAGGAACATCCCAAATGTAGGCCGAGAACCAATGGGTAAAGGTTACCAGCAGGAGTGTGTGTTAGTGTGAATGTAGGACAGAATTCTTCTTACTAAGAAAACACATTTCTCCAAGGCTTCTTGCTGGGTGCCTCACAGGCTTCATATCAGCATCCACATCACCTATGTCACTATACCAAGACTGCTCCCTCCTAGCTGTCCATGGTGTCTCTCCTGGGGCCTTTAAGCACCGCACCAACCATAGCCACTTAAACATGAACATTATAATGAATCTTTCAAAGATGTGCATCACATTATGCCATCTAAATCATGATGCTGCCTGATCTAACTTATCAGAAGGATAAAGCATCCCATTGTTCCCATCCTGTCTCTTCTTCTCTGACCTACTTTGGTCCTTCAGGGAGGCAGGACACACATCTACGTGGATGGGTCACAGGCTGGTCTCCCTTTAGGCAATGGTCCTGGTGCCCAGGTTGGCGTTCTGGGAACTGGGAGTAGGGGTACCCAATGGGGCCAGGAGCAGGGGGAACCAAGTTTGGTCACAAACAAGCCAAAGGATCAGAAGCAGGATGGACATTGGGACAGAGCAGAGACAGATGGGACAGGCAGATGGCAATTAGTAGCTAGTGTACATTTCTTCATTGCTTACTCTGTACCGGGCATTGTGGTTTTCATGCATTATCCCATTCATTTTCATCTTCACAGCAACCACAGCATGCGGGTGTTTATTACTTCCACAGTTTAACAGATGAGGAAGCTAGGCTCAGAGGCTAGGTAACTTGCCCCAGGTCAGCGAGCACTGGTGCAGTAGATTTGTCTCCTGGATCCAAGCTCTTAACCTCTGTTCCCCAAGGTGCTTTATGGACACCTTTAGGGCTGATGCAAGACTGACATTTTGCAGACTGCTATGGAGACTCCACCGAAGTCCCACATAATAGAGTGGGCTTTGGGAGATGTTCGGGAAATTGCTACTGAGGTTTTTTTCCTTAAGAAATGTACTTCTTTTTAGTGAAGGCAGCTCCTCTCTTTGTGGCTGCATGTGAACACAGTCTGGTTGGATATGATTGGTCTCCATGGAAACATAGCTACCACTGACTTCTGCTTCCAGAGGAATCTACTTCCAATCTCTGAGAATTAATCTCAAAGACAGTTTGGAGACTTCATCTCACCACATGTACACATGTGATCTCTGAGGCAGCAGAGTCGTGGCTGGGAACACAGGGTTTGCTTTCTGGGAGGCTGACTGCTGTTTACCAAAGGTACACTGTGACAAGTTGTTGATTCTCTCTGGGTCCCTTTTTACACCTCTATAACCAGATACTATAGTAATGATTGCGTAAACTTGTTCTACGTATTACCAAATTTGTAAACAAAAAATAGTGTTGGCTGTTAGTAGTCCTCTCCCACCTACCTATTCCCGTGCTGCACCCCTGTTCCCAATGCTATCGAGACACACTCATTCGGATCTGCTCAGGACTCTCTTATTTGCCCTTCAGTCTTGGGGGAATAAATCAGTTGGTCACCCTCCCTGACTCTGCAGACGGAGAAGTCATAATAGTGCAGATAAAATGGTGGCCAGTGAGGCCCCAGAAGTTTTGAGCCCAAGATTTACGCTGGTGATTCCAGTCATGACAGTTCTGTGGCCAGGGGATGTGGAATGACAGCTCAGGAACACAGACACTCACAAATCCAAAGGTATGTCCTATTAACTACTCACTGTTGAGTCCTCAAGGCAGGACTAGTGCTTATCTTTGTACTCCCTCCGCACTTAGTAAGGTGAATTGTTAAACAATGAATATTACAATCCCCTAAAACAACCGCAGTGCCGAGTGATCCCCAGTCCCGGGCAGGGGGCTGTCTGTCAAGTCTCCAGCGCTGATTTCTTTAGGTCATGTGCTGTGAATGTCACAGGCCTGCATCTGCATCTGGTTCTGAGATGAGTTTGGAGTGGAGTTCCTGCCTTGAGACTCATTCGTGAGTCACTGTTTGGTTAAGGATTAACATCTTCTGCTCATAGTTGCTCTTCTCACCCTGTCTTTGGGATTGATGTAAATAGTTTTTAATGGATTTGGAAATAATTGCCCAATGCATGATGACTCGATAGGTTACTACTAAAGAACATCACACAGCATGCTGAGGTCTCCTACTCACAGGCTGGGGTGTCTCCCAAGTTCTCATGCCCCTTAACTGTTAGGTAAGCAGGGGTTTCACAGAATATGGGGAGAAAACATCCCCATTTCTGGGAGTCTGGAAGGGGGATAGGGACATGGATTATCTCAGTGTTCTGGGATGGAATACTGGTGGGTCCTCTGCACTAGTAAGTGCCAGAGAAGTCATGTTGTAGGAGATCGACCAGGTGCTTGTACTCTGGTGTCAAACAGTCCTAGCTGTGCCGCTTCCTAGCTGTGAGACCTGAGGCAAGTGACTGAAGTTTTCGGAGGCTTCATTTCCTTATCTATAAGATGAGGATAGTAGTAGTACTCAGCTGGTAGTGAGGTTTAAAGACCTAGTACATGAGCCCTGGCTGATGTGGCTCAGTGCATTGAGCGCCAGCCAGTAAACCAAAGGGTCACCAGTTCAATTCCCAGTCTAGGGCACATGCCAGGATTGTGGGCCAGGTACCCAGTAGGGGGCGCGCAAGAGGCAACCACACACTGATGTTTCTCTCTTTCTCCCTCCCTTCCCCTCTCTAAAAATAAATAAATAAAATCTTTTTTGAAAAATACCTAGTGCATGAAAAGAAGATATGCAATACAGGGCGCAATACAACTCAATACCTGTAGTCACTATTACTGTTTTATTATTGTTGTGATCCAACATTAACACCTCACACGTTACAAGGGGAGAATACCCTCCAAATCAACAAATGCAGTCTCAAACAGCAAGCACTTAATGAAATATTAGCTGCTGTGATGAAGAGCTTTTAAATCATACTCTGCTTCATGGGTCTCAGAGACATCAGCTCAGAGAACAGCAGGAAAAGCTCATTTAAGAAATTCCATGACTGGAGAACCAAGATGGAGGCATAGGTAGACACACTGCGCCTCATTGCACAACCAGAACTGACAGAAGATCTAACGGCAAGGAAGTCCGACACCAAGGAGATAAAAAAAAGAAACATTCATCCAGACCAGTAGGAGGGGCGGAGACGGGCAGCCGGGGCAGAGAGGACTCGCATTGCCGAGGTGGGACCCAGAGACTGGCGGAGTGTGGGAGGAACGGGGCAGTCAGTCTGACCACTAGCAGACCCCAAGGCCCCACGTTCGTGCACAGATAAACCGGACAAACGGTGGGGGAGCGAAGCAGACCATGCAACCCAGGGCTCCAGTGAGGGAAAATAAAACCTCAAACCTCTGATTGAAAACACCCATAGGGGTTGAGGCGGCAGCAGGAGAAACTCCCAGCCTCACAGGAGAGGTCGTTGGAGAGACCCACAGAGGCCTAGAGCGTGCACAAGCGCACCCACTCGGGAATCAGCACCAGAGGGGCCCAATTTGATTGTGGGTAGCGGATGGAGTGACTGAAATCCAGCAGAGTGGAGCAAGCACCATTGATCCCTCTCGGCCCGTCCCCCATGTACAGTGTCACAGTGCAGAGACCAGCATTACCCCACCCCAGTGAACACCTAAGGCTCCGCCGCTTTACGTAACAGACGCGCCAAGACAAAAAAAAAAAAAAAAAAAAAAAAAAAAAGGGCCCAAATGAAAGAACAGATCAAAGCCCCAGAAATAACTCAACTAAGCAGCGAACAGATAGCCAACCTATCAGATGCACAGTGCAAAACACTGGTAATTAGGACGCTCACAGAATTGGTTGAATTTGGTCGAAAATTAGATGAAAAAAATGAAAGATATCCAAAGTGAAATAAAACAAAATATTCAGGGAACTAACAGTGACAGGAAAGAAACCAAGACTCAGATCAACGATTTGGAGCAGAACAAAGAAATAAACATTCAACCGGAACAGAATGAAGAAACAAGAATTCAAAAAAATGAAGAGAGGCTGAGGAACCTCTGGGATAACTTTAAATGTTCCAATATCCGAATTATAGGAGTTCCAGAAGAAGAGGAAGGGCAAGAAATGGAAAACTTAATTGAACAAATAATGAAGGAGAACTTCCCTAATCTGGCAAAGGAAATAGACTTCCAGGAAGTCCAGGAAGCTCAGAGAGTCCCAGAGAAGCTGGACCCAAGGAGGAACACACCAAGGCACATCATAATTACATTACTCAAGATTAAGCAGAAGGAGAGACTCTGAGAAGCAGCAAGAGAAAAGGACACAATTACCTACAAAGGAGTTCCCATAAGACTGTCAGCTGATTTCTCAAAAGAAACCTTACAGGCAAGAAGGGGCTGGAAAGAAGTATTCCAAGTCATGAAAGGCAAGGGCCTACATCCAAGATTACTGTATCCAGCAAAGCTATCATTTAGAATGGAAGGGCAAATAAAGTGCTTCTCAGATAAGGTCAAGTTAAAGGAGTTCATCATCACCAAGCCCTTATTATATGAAATGTTAAAGGGACTTATCTAAGAAAAAGAAGATAAAAAATAGGAATAGTAAAAAGGACAGCAAACTCACAGTTATTAACAACACCTAAAACAAAAACAAAAGAAAACTAAGCAAACAACTAGAACAGGAACAGAACCACAGAAATGGAGATCACATGGAGGGTTATCAATAGGGGAGTAGGAGGGGGAGAGAGGGGGGAAAGGTACAGAGAACAAATAGCATAAATGATAGGTAGAAAATAGACAGGGGGAGGGTAAGAATAGTGTAGGAAATGTAGAAGCCAAAGAACTTATAAGTATGACCCATGGACATGAACTATAGGGGGGAATGTGGGAGGGAGAGGGTGGGCAGGTTGCAGTTGAGTGAAGCAGGGGAAACGGGACAACTGTAATAGCATAATCAATAAATATATTAAAAAGAAAAAAGAAAGAAATTCTATGAGACCTGGCTGGTGTGGCTCAGTTGGTTGGAGCATTGTTGCAGAAACGAAGGGTTGTGGGTTCGATTTCTTGTCACGACACATACCTAGGTTGAAGGTTCGATCCCCAGTCCGAGCACCTACAGGAAGCAACTGATCCATTCCTCTCTCTCTCACCCTTCCCCTCTCTATAAAAGCAATAAAAAAATGTCCTTGGGCAAGGGTTAGAAACATAAATAAATAAATAAATAAATAAATAAATAAATAAATAAAATTTTAAATCTGTGAATTCTGTGAGACAGATAAATGGTATTCCTGCCCAAAATATATCACCTGAATCTAATCATGAGGAAATTTCAGTCAAACCCAGACTGAGGGAGAGGCAACAAAGTAACTGGCCCATACAGGTCAAAAACGTCAAGGATATGGAAAACAAAGAAGAGTTGAGGACCTGCTCAGGTTGAGGAGGCAAGAAGACAGGGTTGCTGAGTGCAGTGCATAGTCTTGGATTGAATCCTGGACCAGAAAGAAAAAAAATTTCTGTAAAAGATATTGTTAGTGTAATTGGGAAGATTTATGAGTTATGTAAATTAGGTGGTAATATCTCGTGATTGGCAGTGCGAGTGGAGCAAGCAAGTTGAGTGGTTTTGTGGTTGGGTCTAGGGAACGGGTAGCACTTGCACCATGGTTGACCAGCTGACTGAACAGCACACTGCAAAATTCAAAGAAGTTTTTTCACTATTTGACAAGGGCAGTGATGGGACTATTACAACAAAGAAATTGGGAGCTGTAGTGAGGTCTCTTGGGCAGAATCCCACAGAAGCAGAGTTACAGGACATGATTAATGAAGTAGACGCTGATGGTAATGGGACAATGGACTTCCTGGAATTTCTGGCAGCGATGGCAAGAACGATGAGAGGCAGAGGCAGGGCAGAAGAAACTAGAGAAGCATTCCGTGTGTTTGGTGAGGACGGCCATGGCTTCATCAGGGCGGCAGAGCTTCGCCATGTGAAGACAGACCTCGGAGAGAAGTTAACAGATGAAGAGGTTGATGAAATGACCAGCGAAGCAGATGTTGATGGTGGGGGTCAAGGAAACTATGAAGAGTTTGTGCGAATGATGACAGCTAAGAGAAGACATTGTACAGAGTGTGTTACATTTCTTGTACAAAATTGTTTATTTGCCTTTTCTTTGTAACTTATCTGTAAAAGGTTTCCCCTACTGTCAAAAAAATGCATGTATGTAGTAATTCGGACTTCATTCCTCCACATTTTCTTTCCTTATTGTCATTCTCCTGAAACCTTATTTTAGAAAATCAAGTACCATGTTGCGTGTGGCTTACTCTGGATATGTCTAAGCCCTTCTGCACATGTGAACTTAGGTGGAGTTGGTCCAATGAGGAAGCGTCTGTGCTGTGCCTTTTTAAAGCAGTTTTCTTTAGGAACTGTCAGTGTGATGTTGCTGAACTGTGGGGCTGTAACTCTGTGTGGACTACAGACAGTCAACATGTACTTAAAAGTTGTACTATTGCAAAACGGGTGTATTATCCGGGTACTCGGACACTATTTTTTTGCACTGCTGGTCCTGTATCAGAAACATCTTCTTTTATTGTTACTTGCTTTTTCAACTTTGTTTAGCCACTTAAAGAAAATCTGCTTACGGCACAATTTGCCTCAAATCCCTTCCAAGTTGTATGTTTGTTTTGCAATAAAAAAATTGTACCTCCTCCAAAACAATATCTTATGTTGGTATAAACCTTCTGCTTTTCATATGGTCTTGTGGTTATATAAAAAAATGTACTTGTCCTTGAGAAATCACCCTTAAGTGTTTAGGGACAAAGGATCAGAATGTCTCCAACAACTCTAACATTTCAGAAAGTAAATCCTTATATACAGAAAACTAATGAAAAAGCAAAAGGGGCTAAATATTCTTTGATGAATCTGGGTAAAGAGTGTACAAGAGTTTGGGGCTATATTAGCAAATTTTATGCACATTTGAAATCATTGCAAAACAGAAAATAAAGCATAAATAAAATGAAGCTGAGAAACTACCAAAGCTTTAAAAGAAGAATAAGACACTGTGCAGTGAGGCACCAGCCAGCTCCCTGCTCAAGGCCCTCTGGTCAGCAACTATGAGAAGCCCTCCTCCTCTTGGTCCTGTTTCTTCACTGCCCGCCTCTCATGGTCGCCCAGAAAGGCCTACTCTATATTAATAGGAAGCTTTAGAATCTGCCAAAGAGGCAAGGACAAGCCCTTGGGCATGTTTTCACAGGTGGAAAGGGGAGAAAGGCAATGGCCCCAGTGCGGTGCTGGGCCAAGGGGAAAAGGCCAGCCTGCGGCTTCAATGGTATCATTTGACTGGCCTGCAACCTCTTAACCTAGATGTCTCATGAAGAGGCCAGGGTGAAAAGCATTGTGGTGCCTAAAGAGTCTGTTCTAGCCCTGAGATACTACTGCCTTAAGGGGCAAAGAAGGTGAACGCGGCTCCCCAGGAGAGTAACAGTGCTCAGTACCGGCCAGAAGAGGGCGCTGTTTTCTCCGGAGTCATCCTTGGACCAACAGGCTTTCCACTCCAGGAGTGCCCAGAATGGTGTCAGATCTGCAGATCCCAGGGGCAGGATTGAGGTGAGGTGAGTGAGACAGGGTCATGAAAGTTCAGGGTTGGGTCCTGACTTTATTTAAGATTTTGATATTTTGTTCATCATGAATGTTTCTGCATTAAAACATTTATCTTGATTACTGAGTTGTTTGGCACTCCCTTAAATTCTGCACCAGAGCCAGAGTATCATTCACGTCACCCTAGTCCACCCTGGAAGAGCTAAACCATTAGCTGCAACAAAACCAGCACAGTAGGCCAGATAAGGCCTGGAGTGAATGGGCCATTTTGTACCTATTTAAAAAGCTCTGGCAAAGGAATCAATCCTGAGAAACTGAATTCCTGCCTTGGGTATCACTTCACAGTCAGTGACTGGGGCCTGACTTCTTTACCTCTGTCTCAATTTTCTCATGTGTAAAATGGAGCTATGGAGCTAGCCACCTATTCTGTACACAGTTTATTCTAAAGACAGAACATCACCCTGACTGAGAAGCTGAGTCTGCCCTTTAGTTATAAACTCAACAAATTGTCACAGCTCTACCATGTAAGAGCTATTATTATCCCCATTTTTGAAGGTGAGGAAATGGGTACAGAGAGGTTTAGTTACTTGTCCAAGGTTGATCAGCTAGTCAGTAAGTGGAACTGCATATACTTTATCCTCCACACCAGCATTTTCAACAGGGGGTGGTCTTTCCACCCCTTGGGGACATTTGTCATTGTCTGGACACATTTTTTGTTGTCACAACTGGGGGGTACAATGACATCTAGTGGTTAGAGGCCAGGGATGCTGCTAAACACCCTGCAGTACACAGGACAGCCCACTGCAACAGAATTAGCCGGCCCAAAATCAGTGCCAAGGTTGAGCATCCTACTCCATCCTTTGCTCCTGAGTTAGGAAATTATGTGGGAATTTAGCACTCAGCGTTCCACAAAAGGCAGATGTTGTGTAGTGGTTGTAAAGGTGTTGTAATGAGGTTGTTGCTTCTTTTTGTCTCAGTGGCCTGGGGTTTCGTTAGATTATCCAGGGACCTGAATTCCACTGGCTCAGCCCTCTCACAGGGTGGTCGAGAAGCTAGGCTCTGGAGTCAGCCAGAGTATCATCTCAGGAATTCAATGGTGATTTATTGAGCACCCACTGCCTGCCAGACCTGCCCCAAGCAGTGTGGGCACACAGAGGTGTCCCTGCCCCGCAGAGCTGTCTGGGAGGGAGACACACATCAGACAACATACGAGCTCATAGGTAATAATACATTGTGGCACTGCCACAAGACAAGGAACTAGGCACCATGACAGACACAACAGGGGAGAGCCTGGTGGGCTGAGGGCGGCGGCAAGGCTTCTCTGAGAATAGCATTTTAGCTGAGACCTGGAGGTGGGAGCACACAACAGAACTGCAGGTGGAAGAAACAGCTGAGCAAAGGCCCTGGGGTAGGAACTGAAAGCTAGGTAGTGTGAGGGGAACCCAGTGGGGGAAGAAGTGGAGAGTAGAGCAATGTGACCTTGAAGAGATGGGCAGGTAAAGGCCACAGTAAGGAGTTTGGTCTTCATGTCAAATAAAGATCCTTTGAAGGGTTCTAATCAGAGTAGTGAAACAAATAAGGCCTGTCCTTCAGAAAGCGACCCGCTTGAGATCCAGGTACAGGCCTGTGTGGACGATGCTGTGAAAGGTCAAAGCCCATAACTGAAGTCAGTCTCAGTTATGCAACCTTACGTGATGTGCCTTCCCTGCCCCAAACCCCAAGTTGGTTGTGAAATGTGATGAGTGGAGCAATGGTCATACATTACCAGATTATTGCCAGGGCTCATTCCATGTCAGACAAAGAGTAGCATCACTCACTGGAAACACCTGTTTGGGCCACGAGGCTGATCCCCTGTGAGCACGGGGACTTTCCCACAGGCCCCTTGTTTCCTGTTGGTGCTTTTGGATGACTCAGCTTGTGGCACTTTTACTCGCCCTGAAATCTGCATCTTGCCTTCCTCAAATTCCGAGGTGTCCTGAATCCCAATGTGCTGGCCCCCACCGACTCCTTTCCCACAGGGGCCCGTGGTGGATGGCCGGGGCTGCCAGTGATGTTTGGGGCCATGTGTCTGAACTCCTGATCCGCACTTCCGCCCATTCATAGGACTTGCATGGGACTCTTTGATAGGGACTTATTGACAAGAACTTGAGCTTACGGCTTGGAAGGGATCTGTCTGTTTTTGCTCAGTCTTGTAATTTCTAAAGTGGACATTGCTCAAGATATTAAATGGGATTACATGAAGAAAAGGGTTCTACTGACAATAAATTCAGGACACCCTGTCTCAACACATTTTAGCAACTTTTTTATTACAGGACTTTTCAAAGCATTTAACGTTTTAATGTGGATTATAAATTTCCAAAAAGGAGTGATATTTATTTATCCTTCTTTTCAGGAGCATCCCGCAGACTGGTGTTGGGAAGTGCGTGCCTCAGGAAATGCCATCCATAGGCAGTAGATGGTAGGAAAAAGGACACCTCAGAGAGTTCGTGAGAGTCAGGCCAGTGGCTGCCTTTCCTTCCCGGCTCCCGGCTCCTGCAGGGGACTGTCTCAGACTCTTCAGTTCTCAACACCAGAGCCCAGCGGAAGGATGAGGGAGGGTTCGGCTTTCCCGGGCTGGCCAGCACGGCCTTGGCCCTCCGATGGCCCCGTTATCGATGACTCCCGGAGCTGGGTGAGAGCTGCCTGTGGCTCCGCTGCACACAAAGACACACTGGCACGGACATTGTCTAACCTGCTTAAAAAAATAAAAACCTTTTAGCACTTTTATATTTCTTTAAAATCACGAAACAAGTACAGGTTTTTGTGGGGGGTTTTTTAATAATCAAATACCAAAGTATATACAGTAAAAAGTGGAGGTCTTCCTTTCAACCCCTCCCCGCCCCCACCCATAGAGTTCCTTATTAAGGCTTTGCCTGGTTTGGTGCGGAGAAGGCTGTTCTGGAGTCACAGCGACTGGGTTTGAATCCCAGCTCTGCCACATGTTAGCCGTGTGTCCTTGGGCATAAACTGCGGTTTGCTTCTCTGTAAAATGGAGGCACCGCAGTAAGGGCTCCAGGGAGCATTGTGTGAGACGAAGTACAGAAAGCCCTCCACCAGGCCCCTGCACCTACTTGGATTCAGTTAAATTTGACTCTTAGAATTTTCCTACCAGAATCCAGCTACTTTTTTTCTTAAGTCCAATTCCATGCAACAAATGTGCTAATTACAGAATGGGGCCAATCTCTTCAGTCTGTTCATGCGATTTTTTTTAAGTCCTCAAGGGCCGTTTCTATATGCAGAAACCACTCTTCAGAGATTTACTTCATTTTTCAAATTAACATTTAACTTATCGAAGTTAATACTTCAAAAACAGATCAGTTTGCTCTCCTATCTTATAGGTTAGCTTGTTTCTGATGCTGGGAACTAAACTAAAACCTTCCCCATGACCCCAACAAGGTGGTCATTGCCTTACAAAATGTCATGCTTTTAAATTCAGCTTATTCTTTTTATAAGTCCAGCGAGGATTGCCAGATAAGATGTAAGATGCCCAGTTAGATTAAAATGATCTAAAAGTCCAATGTACCTAGTGCTGTGTCTTTATTTGCTAGATCTGCCAATCTTACATCCCGCAAACCTAAATAATTACTTTTAAGAGGTTATGGACCCATTTACAAACATTTTTAACTTTTTTTAAAGTTTAAATTATACCCTATTTCCTTGTAAAGGTTTGTTAACTGTCTGAACTAACAAAAAGCCACCCTTTTTGATAGTAAATAATTCTAATTCTAAATAATTCTAACTAATAAATTAAACATATAAAACAATGTTAACCCCCAAATTTTATAAACGTCCCAGAAGTGTATGTGACGTAGATTTCAGGAAAGGCCACAAATCGAAATCGATGTGGCCCCTCGATGGCACATGTTGTCGGCGCTACAAGACTGTCAGCTTAATAGGCCCAAATTTCTTATGTGTTACAAGTTTATGAAATACCACGTATGTACAAATCCTTATTAAAAGATACAATGTGTGCCTCGTTCAATTTTTTCTCTGGTTGGAAGTCACTGTTCACCGAGGGAGATAGTCATCACCCGCTGACCAGAGCTGCCCTCACCAGAGACTCGGCCCAGCCCTAGGTCTGGGCTGTAGACAATGGGAGGCTCGTCTCACCAGGAGCTCAGGAAGCCATTATTTCATTCCATGTACTAACTGGGGTTTGTCTCCTTGGAATTTCTGGGCGTACTTGGTCAGAGATTTTGCTCAGGATGCTGGCTGGATGTACGTTGGCAATATACATACGTTCCCTGGGGCCACAGCCGTGTGCCCATCACTTCCTGAGGAGGTGGTCCAGCGATGCTAACACTAGTTTCAGGTTATGCTCATTATCTACTCCCTTTTTGTTCCCTTGTCTGAGTCGAGATTGTATTTTATTTTTTAATTGTTTATTTTTTGTTGTGTTTTTTTCCATGACCATTTACCCCCCTTGCCCCTCCTCCCCCCAGTACCCTCTTCACAGAAGAATTTTCTTTGCCAAAGTCTGCGAATCTTACCTGGATTTTTAACTCAATTGAACTTCATATTTCTTTTGCTTTTCTGATCTTCATATCTTCCTGCCCAGATCTCTAAAAGTCATTTTACTTGGGCTAAAATCCTACAATTATTGCAAAACCTTCCTTTCTCCAGCCCACAGGACTCTCACAAGCACTAAAATAATACTCAGTTGAATCATGGATCCCTCCAGGGGCTTTAACTGGCCCTTTGTCCTTAAAGTCCAAGGGCATTTCGTTGACCTATTCTAGCAGACCAGCACTTGTTCTCCCTGGCAACACACTGCTGGCATTTGGTGTGTTAAATCATACACAGTAAAATGGCCTTAAAAACCATGTTCTTCAAATTAGATTTGACCTTAATTACGCCCATCAGGGTGGTTACAGAATCAGAACCTGGGTGTGTCAAGGAGCAGCTGGCTGCCAAATCCCAGAGATGGCAGAAAACATAGCAGAATTTCCCACTGTCCCCGCCTCCCGGTCCCCCCCAAAGAAGACTCCTTCACCCCAGATACCCTCTGGGACCACTTCCAAGTTCATCAGTTTTCAGGAAAAGTTTCATTGCCTTTTACGACCACAGGAGAGAGGACCAGATGTCACAGCTGGCTCCTGATTGGGATAGGGATGACTTTGCAGGGGACGGTGCCTAAATTAGGCAGGCCAGTTTCCTCAGCAGAGTGACAGAAACAGGGGCTCCTAAAAGTCTGGCCCATTTCCTTAGGGAATGAAACCCATGTTCTTCAGTTCCTCAGAGAAGTGAAAGTAGCAGCAGGGAATCCAGTAATTCCTGTTATCTGTGGGCCTAATATATAAGTCAGCCGAGTGTGAGGAAGTGGCCTGAGGAGGCGGCTGGGAGCCCGCACTGCAAACAGTGCTGTCCTCACGCTGTGCACTGAATCCAGCAGCAGTGCCAGGATGTCTCGACTGCTGGCCGCCCTGCTCCTCCTCTTCTGCATCAACAGCGCCCTGGCCCTCAGGATCTGCTCCTTCAACGTGCGGTCCTTTGGGGAAACCAAGATGGAAAACCAGAAGGCCATGGATGTCGTTGTGAAGGTGAGTCCTTCCCCTGTCTGAAGGTTGGATGGACACCCCCTGCACCCTCTCTACTGCTTTCACACTTGAAGAGACTCAGGAGGAGCTGACCTAAAGTTAGTTCCTTGGGTGAAGGTGGCTTGGAATTTTGTAACAATTAGGGTAGCAATAATTATAATAGCCATTTCACCTCTCTGTCATCATCTTAAATAGGGACAATAACAGTAGCTCCTTGTAGAGCTGTTTCAAGGAACACATGAGCGGATATATGTAAAACTCATAAAATATAGTAGTACCTGGCTCACAGTAAGCGCAGGTAAGCATTGGCTACTACTATAATTTGGGGTTTTTTTATCCTCACCTGAGGGCATGCTCATTGATTTTAGAGAGACGGGGAAGGAGAGAGAGGGAGAGAAACATCCATCCGTTGCCCTCATACGTGCAGCAACCAGGGACCGAACCTGCAACCTAGGAATATACCGTAATTGAGAATCGAACCCACGACCTTACTCCAACCAACTGAGCCACACTGGCCAGAGCCTACTATAATTCTTATTACAACTTATTGAATCTGTGTCAGGCACCGTAAATACAGGATTTTATTTAATAACCCTTAGGAAAGAGGATACTAATCCCCATGAAGAGATGACGAGCCATGAAAGGTGAAGTAACATTGTATAGCTTGTGCGCGGGTGGGTGGGTGGGAGGCCCGCTCAGCCTGATCTCCTAACCTTCAATGAAGCGCAGATTTTTACTTGCTTTCCACCTTCCTTTCCTCCTTCTTGTCTTTCTTCCTCCTTCCTTCCTCCCTCCCTTCCTTCCTTTTTTCTTTCTCTCTCTTACTTTCTTTCCTTCCCTCATTCTTCTTTCTTCCTTTCTTTCTTGTGCTTTCTTTCTCGCTTCCTTTTTTCTCTCCCCTCCTCCTTCTTCCTCTCTTCCACCTTCCCTTCCCCCACCCCACCAACCTTTTCCCCAATCTTTTTCACCATTTAGATACTTTGGATAACATAACCAATACCTGGGAACTCTGCCCACACTCTTTACCCTACAGCAGCAATTTTCAACTGGTGTGCTGCGAGAATTTTAATTTATTTTTTAAAGATTTTGTTTATTTTAGAGAGAGGAGAAGGGAGGGAGACAGAGAGGGAGAGAAACATCAATGTGTGCTTGTTGAGGACCTGGTATGTGCCCTGACCAGGAATCGAACTGGTGACCTTCTGCTTTGCGGGATGACACCCAATCCACTGAGCCATGCTGGTCAGGGCTGCTGCAAGAATTTTTACAACATGTGATACCTGACAATTTAGTCAGGGGCACTGGCCTCTTTCCCCTTAGATTGTCAGATTAAAAAAAATGACAACAGCCAACACAACAATAGCCATCTGGTGTGAATGAATCAAAATTATACCTATTTTTTTTTTTGTCAGATTGGCAAAAAAATTTTTTTTGGTACGTTGCAGTATTTTAGTAATTAGTTTATCTGTGCCACGAGATGAAGAAGGTTGAAATTGCTGCCCTACAGGTTAATTTATTTTTGATGTTGGTTACTGAAACCTTTCCCAGGACTCTGATTGGATGTCACTTCCTTAGAAAACCCGGGAGGCACCATGGCACAGTGAGAATGCCGGGAGCCTGGGTTCAGATCCCACCTGGCAGCCGGGTGAGTGAGCTTGAGAAGTCCCTTCTGCTCCCTGAGCCTCTCATTAACATGGACCTGACACAACCTGTAGCACAGGTTGGCTGGGTGAAGTCAAGGTGAGTAAGGCAACAGGGCAGGTGATCACAAACACAGAGCTGCCGCTGCTGTTATTAGGCAAAATGGATTAGAGCGAGAGCTGGCATGTTCTGTGCCTCCTCAGATGCTCCTTTCAGACCTGCCTTGGGATGGTACCCAAGGCCTTCCGGATGTTATTTTTTAGCCAAGACAGCCATGCCAAGCTGTGAGAACCATGACTCCCTGGCTCAGCTGGAAACTCTGACATGCAAGGAAACTATTTTCCCCACCCCCTCATACAAAGGCACATGAAGCCTGGTTCCTGCTGAATTCCTCTCACCCTCCTCGCTTATTCCACCCAAGTAGTGTCACCACAGCGTTAGGGGGTTGACATTGTGTTCCTTGGTGATTCTACTGTGGGGGGCATACCACTGGCACCTTCCTTAAGCCGCTGTGTTTTAGAGGGCTGAGAGCCCATCACACCAACACTGAGCATGTCTGAGGCCTCTGACCTTCCCCGTCATTGCAAAACCACCCTGTAAACAGAGGCCATTGGAAAACAGAGCCACCCAGAGCACTCCAGTGAAACTCAAACCCAGGCACTCGGGTTAGTAGTATTTACAGGGTGCCTTGTCTGAGCACCTACCATAGGCCAGGAACTGTACACACCTATCTAATGCTGTGACGTAGGTGGTATTGACCTCACTTTATAACTGAGAAGACTGACCCTCAGAATGGTGAAGTGACTCATTCAGGCTTCCATAGCGTCCAACCATATACTCAACTGTACAAGTGCAAATGCCTCTTCCACTCTCTGCTACTGGGTTTACACGTCAGAGATGAGCCCAGCATCATCGTGCTTTTGTAGGGGAGGTTGGGGAGTGAGAGAGGCCTGCCTTCTCCATCTTGGGTTTGCGGGTAGCACCAAGGGCAATCCTACAGATGCCGAATCCTGCCTGGGAGAGGTTCCTTCTGTCTGTGACTTCTTCAGTTTGTGTCCTTTAGAGTAGAGCTTGTTCATCCAACCACCACTCTTTGACGGTAGCCACGTGCCAGACACCCCACGGCCCGGGAGTGAGATGGTGGATGTGGGAGGCACTGTCCACCCTTTCGCAAAGCTTACAGCACATGGTAACGTCACTTAGCAGTGCTGACTGTGTCCACAGCCTTTAATATGCTGTATCCAAGTGCAGCCTGACAACCCCTCCGATTAGCAGGCCCATTTTACAGATGAGGCAACTGGAGATCGGAGAGATGAAGTAAATTGCCCACGGTCATGGAGCAAGTATGGGAAAGAGTGAGGGTCATAATGGAAGCCTGACTGACCCTGTCTGGGCTCTTCCCCCGCATGCTGTGCTGCTTCCTGCTTAGAGGCATGAAAGAGGCTTTCACAGACTGCTCTTTGCCCCAGATTTTTCTAGACTTCTCTAGACTGGCCCTTCCCCTCTCCCCAGGCGCACTCACGAAATCCTCTGTTGGGATTCTCCCCGCTGGCCATGCAGTGCCCCTAATCACGCCCCCCGCCCCGAACACAGTCAGGAAAATCTCACTGAGCCTCAGATCTGGGAGGGCCTTTGGGGACCCTCCTCCTTGGGTCCTTCTCCTAGGGAAATGAAACCAGGGGAAACATTTTCCCCTGTCCTTTGGCCTGAAATTGGGGCAGAAAACAATGTGTCATGAATGAATTTGAAAACTGGATATTGGATATTTAACGTCTGTGGGGGAAACACAATGTAATATTAGGTTAAAAAAAACAAGACGAGAACTGTGCGATGAATATTGCCATTGTTTGCTGAGCATCTGCGCTGTGCGGTGGACTGGGCGGAGAATTTTATGTTCATTTTGTCATTTAATCCCCATGAGGGGCAATTGTCCCCGTTCACAGAAAAAGAATCTAGCAGTTCAGGGAGCTTAAGTGACTTGCTCAAGGTCACACCGCTGGTGAGTGATAGAGTCAAGACATGAAGCCAAGGCCATTTGACTCCAAGTCCATCCTTGGAACCAATGGGCAACTCATTTTGGTGATGCCAATTTTGTAAATATATATAAATATAGAAATCATATGGAAAAGGAGCTTCTCCTGAATTCTTACCTACTGAGCTCCTTCCCACCTTTCAGAGCCTTCGAATGCTCCCTCCTCCCTGGAGCTTTCCCTGATGTATGGGCAGAGGTAGTTAATTATGCCTCAACATTCCTGTAGCTGTGACTTTGTTTAGCACAAATTTCATTTCCCTCTCATTGTAGCTAGTTCTTTCCACTTGTTTCTCTCACTGGACTATGAGTCTTTCAGGGCAGGGGTTGTATTTTAATAGTTTAGCATGGTGGACTTTACAGTTACACAGACCTGAGTTCAAATCCTGCTCTACCACCTGTACTGGCTGAGTGCCTTTCAGCTAGTCACTCAGTCACTCTGATACTGTTTTTCTCCTGTTCTTAATAAGCTGGTAATCATAGTCATCTCATAGGGCTGGTGAGGCACAGCTCAGGCTCACAGTAAATGTCAACTCTTATAATTATTGTCATGGTAATTATACCTCAGTATCCAGCCTGGTACTTTTCATTTACTAAGGGCTTAATAAACATTTATTATTGTTGTCGTTTTGTCGTTGTTGTTGTTATTATTATCTGTATTCCAGCAAAGCCAAGAGGTAGGAAGTTCTGAGCGTGATCGTGGGCTCTAGATTGGATTGCGTAGGTTCACATCACTGCCTCAGCCATTTGCTAGCTGGGTGATTTTAGGTAATTTACTCGCCTTTCTGGAACCTCAGGCTCTTTGTCTTTAAAACGGACGTACTAATAGTATCTACCTCATGGAACCCTTCACTTATTTTAGGCAAGAAATTAATTAGTTTAGCAAAGCACCCAATTTGATAGTTAAAAAATAGTAAGTGCACCAAGAAAGGTTTTTTGTTATTTGTAGTAAATGCCTCCAGACACCTGGGAATTCTTTCTTGCAGGTCATCAAACGCTGTGACATCATACTCGTGATGGAAATCAAGGACAGCTACAACTCAATCTGTCCCAGCCTGATGGAGAAGCTGAACGGGTAAAGATGGGGCCCCATAACCTCTGTGGGTTCAAGGTCAAGGTCAAGGACACCTGAAAAGCCCCAGGGAACTGAACTTAGTGTGAGAGGAGGCACTCACCCTGACCGCCAGTTCACGTGGCCAACACTGCCTGGGCTTCCAACTCCATTAGCCACAGTCCTGAGAACTTCTCAACCAGCTAGCTTTAATATAATAAAGCAAAATAAGGGAAACAGGTAAGGAGCCAGGACAGAGAGAGAAATGAAAGAAAGAAACAAAAGGCTGAGGTGAGAAGTACTGTTACAATGAAAGACTGAGTGCCAGTAGGAAATCATGCTATGCCCACAAGCTGGAATTTTATGCAGCCAATATATATCATTTACATCAATATACATCATCAACAGATGTACAGTGTATATCTGTTTACTACAGAATAGGCTAAATCTAAATAGTCCAGCTTGGAAAGATGGCTGCAAGTGAAAAAAAGTTCGGAACTGTAGGTAGAGTAATCCACTTTAGTAACACATCACATTATACAGGAATAAGAGTGTGTTTGAGTTCGCATGGTCATAGAAGAAAGACTGGGAGGACATGCTCCAAACTGTTAATAGTGGTTACTTTTGGGGGCTGAGGAGCTGTGCTTGGAGGACTATTGTGTAGGGTGTCAGTGAAGGAATGGGGAACATTTGCATTTTATTTATATACTTCTGCATGATTTGAATATTTTACAAAAGTCTGAATTGATTTAACAAGTTAAAAATTATTAAAAAAATAGTGTCCTCAAGTAGTTTTAAACAACATTGAATTATATTTATGATTCAATTCTTTCTCAAGGAATAATCATGTCTGACTCCACAGCCAGCGCTCCATTCTGAGCCCCCTAGGTTGTCCTTGGAGTGCTCTGGGCAGTTTTCAGAGGTTTGGGGGCTGAGAGGTCGGGTGTCTCAGGCATCTCCCCCCGAGGTCCGGAACGAGTCTCCCCACCTCCAGTGGTCTCAATTTCCCCCCAACCTCCCTAGACTGTCCTATGGACCCAGGGCAGAGCCAGGCCGCTTTGTCCCCTTATCCGCCATTAGCCAGGAGGGACCTTAGTCACTTCACAGCTAAGCTGTTGCTAACAGACTGCAAACCAGGACTTGGAAAGCCAGAATTAGGAAAGGGCCAGCCTTCCCAAACTGGAAGCCCAGAGGAATCCATTGTCCACACTCTTGGGACCCAGTGGCCCATCTGCCTTAGAATATGCAGCTAAAGCCCCAGGAATCTAAATTGGCCCCTAAAGAGTCCTGCTTTTTCCAGCTGAACCTGAGACTACGCTTTGCCTTAGACGTGCCCTAGATTTCTCTGTGAGCAGGTGGAGTAAAACCAGGTCAGGCTCTGCCCAGGGTGAAGTTATCAGCTGGTTTGGCAAACACACTGAGAATCAAGTTCCTCTGGGATAGGGGAGGGTTAGAGTCCATGGGACTTCACGGCTGTATCCCCAGAGCATAAACAATAGCTGATTTGAGATTATAGTTCTGGGCTTGTAAGAAAATGCCTGGGGGGTTTCAGAGCAGGAGAGAACGTCCAATAAAAATGTTACTAGGAGTGATGTGCTTAGGAGTGCTGCATGGATGGGGTGACCTCATAAGGATGCTCCACCAGGAAGTGTGAGCTGCAGCCCCAGCCATGGGCCAGAGTGGGGTTTCGGACTGATTCTGGCCTGAAGCTTCTCTGGTCTCAGTGGTGTCCCACAGGTACAGGCCAAAATATGTGGCATGTAGCAATGTGGATTTGGAGGTGTGTGGGATCTGGATTCAAATCCCAGCTTTGTACTTGCAAACGATGAAAATGGGATAACGATAGTACCCACGTCTAAGGACAAAAAATAATGGCTGTGAAGATCCTGGCAGATGTCACATTTCCAATCATTGGTGGCCCTGTTTATTAGACCCAAAGGTTATTAAAAAATGGTAGCCCTTTTTAGTGATGCCATTGGAGATAGGGAGGCAGCTTGGAGAGAGGGGAACCTCTGCAGTAGGGTAATGCTCTTCTTTTAAGAGGCAATGTCAAATCTTTATGTTCTCTAGAAATTCAAGAGGCACAACATACAACTATGTGATTAGCTCTCGGCTTGGAAGAAAGACGTATAAAGAACAGTATGCCTTTCTCTACAAGTAAGTATAATCTGTGCTTCCTAGAACATGGTTCACTTAAAAACGATAGCTATGAATTGAATCGAAATGCATATCTTTTCTTCAAAACCAAATTTCGATCTCTAACTAGTTCTCAATATTGAACAAAATAATTGCTGTTGAAACTGAGACTGGGGCAAAGTATCAACTCTTCACAACGGAAAACACGAGCAGCTTCCTAATACCTAATTTGTTGGTTGACTTAGTGGCTGCCTGGTCAAGGGGTCCAGGACTTCTTTATTCTTTGTAGTCAAGTCCTGGTCCAGGGATGGAAACCTGAGTTGCCCAGCACAGGTCACTCCAGAACTTCATGTTCTCTTCTTCCTACTAGTCATTTGTTTTAAGAGTGAATATTAACTTGTGGGTACCTCAGATAACTAGTGCTGCTCAGACCCTCGGCTCCCAAAGGGCCCTGGCCATTGAGGAGGGTTAACTGAACCTTGTTCTCGGGCAAAAGATGCATCCAAGCTCTTGAGCTGGGTTGGAAGGCAAATGAGGCCATGGGAACCTATGTCATTGGTTCTTGAAAGAAGAAGAAAGCTGACTCAGCTGGGAGGGCTCCCTTTTTTCTCTTCTAGGGAAAAGTTGGTTTCTGTGAAGAAAAGCTACCTCTACCATGACTATCAGGCTGGAGATGCAGATGTATTTTCCAGGGAGCCCTTTGTGGTCTGGTTCCAGTCACCCCACACTGGTGAGACCCACATGCCCCTCTTGTCCACGATCTCCCCAGTGAGCCCACGAATGGGCAGCAGCCCTGAGTGTGAGCTGCGATCCAGGGTTTATGCAGTATCTTTAGGGAGGCCTGAGGCTTGATGGAGAAGGCCACTGAGAACTTCTAATACCAGAATGTAGAGGATGCAGTATGGCCTGATGGCACCAGGCTGGCTTCTCAGAAAGCCATGACTCAAGACCTCCCCAGCCTGGCACCTACCTTCTGGAATCAATGGTAATTCTGTTATCTTTGGAGCATATAGTCTGAGAGAAATTATTTACCACAATTCTTCAGTCCCAATCAAATATAACTATTTCTTCATTTTAAAAAACCCCAGTGATGGTCAGCAAAGGTGAACCCCCCAACATAGGGTCTCATTCTCCCTCCAGTAACTTACATATAAGTCTCCTCCACAGACTGGGGTTAGAGAGGAAATCCAAACGATTGAACCTGGAACTCTAATAACAATTGTACTTGTATTAGCCACCAACAGTTATTGATTACTGAGTAGTGCCAGGCTTCTATATTCCTCGCCATGACCCTACAACACAAGAATTATGATTATCTATCCCCACTTTACAGTTTAGGAAACTGAGGTTCAAAAAGGTGGCGTCACTGGTCCAAGTTCACCCAGCAGCTATTGAAGTGGACAAGCCAGAGTTGGTACCCAAGCCACCACCTCAGGAGCTCATGTTCTTAACCACTATGCGACACTCAGTGGGAAGTCAAGAGTAAATTTGGTTTGCCGTCTGGGGCTGTGTAGAATCAAATCTATTTTCAGTTCCCACTGCATGTCGGGCTCTGTTCTGGGCACTGGACAAGACAGACACGGCTGCTGTCCTCATGAAGCTATGATTTAGTAGGGGAGGCAGATAATGACCAAATACGTGCAAAGCTATACACGTGTACATCTGTAACTACAAGTATGAACACCCTCAGCTAGTTCTGCCCTGGGTTAATTACCTCAGAGACAGAGTGCTGATGAACATAGGAGAATAGGACAATTACCAGTAGGAAAAGAGAGGGAGGTGGGGGCTATTGAGGGCAAGATATGCCCTTCAGAGAGCACGGGCAATAATCCTCTTTGTCACGCACGCAATTCACACCTGGCTGACCAGGGCAGCGTTCAGAGTGCCCCCGCACTCCCTTAATGATTGTTTCTTCTCCAAGAGAGTCCTCAGCTTATGTGAATTGCTACCAAACCTATTCGTATTGAGCTTCCACACTTCCACTCTTCTCTACCCCTCCCTCTCTCCTTTGGGATGATACCTCAGCCACGTCCTGTTTACTTTTCTCTCTTGTTTGAGGAAAGCTCCTTATGTCCTCTGTATCTAGGATTAAAGATGAAGGAGTTAGCTATTTATATATTTTTTGTTCATTCATTCATTCAGTCAGTCAGTCAACAAACATTTTTTAGCATCTCCAGTGTGTCAGGTACTGTGCTAGATACTGGAGCCAAGAGGGTGAATGGGACTGATAAGCCTGCCCTCACAATGCAGGGTTCTACTGGGCAAAACAAAGAAGTAAAACAATTTCAGAGCATGAAGGAAATAAGCAATATGCATTGACTAGCGGGGTGAGGGGCCCACATTAAATGGGGGTGGGGGGAGGCCAGGGATGGCTCCTGGGAGGTGACATGAGGCTGTGACCTGAAGAAACCAAGTCAGAAAGAACTGGGGAAAGGGCATTCTAGAGGGAGGGTACAGTAAGCACACAGATTCAGAGGTGGGAAGGGGTTGGGAGCGTAGAGGAACCAAAAAGAAGACCGGGGGTGGGGGGAGTGGAGTAGGGGCATGAGGAGGAGAGTGGAAAATGAGTTTTCTGGATCCGTGTCCTGGAGACAGACTGCCAGAAGCCTGAGTCCTGGCTCCCCACTGTGTGACACCCAACAGCACCCAGCTCCTGAGTGGGAGTGGGGAGCCAGGCACAGAGTGAGGGAAAACAGGAGGAGGAGGCGTGCAGAACGCCACAGCTGCTGCTATTAGCAAGTGGGCGAGGCCCGGTACTGTAGCTCGCCCACGTGGCCTGCTGGGCCTGCTGAGGGAGGCTTTTAAATTCCACAAAATCCACTTTATTTTTTTGAAATAACTTTTTGGGGGGTTTGCTTCCCTAATTACGAAAGGAGTATAAACTGACATGTTTCAATTTTTTTTTATTAGAAAAGTACTTTTTTCCTTAGTACAAAAACCAAACAGCTTTTTAAAAAAGAATAGAAAATAGTTTTTCAAAAAATGAGAAAATAGAAACGCCCACAATGCCAGCAAGGAACACCGTCTGCCAGCTTTTCCTTAGCCATGAACGGCGAATGGGAGGAAAGAGGCATTCAGGTACTGAAAATAGCTGCCTCGTGATCCTAAGATCATTCAAATCTCAGCCACTGGCTGGACCCTCTAGAAACAGGGGGGACCCAAATGACACAGTCCATGCCTTCTGGGAGGCCAGCCTGTTTGCTTCGAGCAGTGTTCCTGGAACACTGCCAGGGAAAGTGTGTGACCTCTGCCTCTTTCCTGTTCCTCAGTTGTCAAGGACTTCGTGATTATCCCCCTGCACACCACCCCCGAGACATCCGTTAAAGAGATTGATGAGCTGGCCGATGTCTACATGGATGTGAAACATCGTTGGAAGGCAGAGGTGATGACCCTCTGTGTCCGTTGAATTCCCCTCCAGCCGGGGCAGAACCTGGCCCTTGAGAGGGGTGAAGGACTTCCCGGGAGGGTGAGGGGGACAGAGCATGTGCAGACACCACCACTTTTGAGCCTCATTTTAGGCCCTCCCTCATCCCTAAATATCCTTCTCGTTAAATCTGCCTGGGCACCATCCACGTGGGTCTTGGGAATTCACACCCCACTGCACTAACGATCGCTGCCAGCATTCACGGAGGGGAGAGCTGGTGCCAGGCACTGGGCTGAGGCTGGACTGGACAAGTTTATTACATCCTCCCGACAACCCACGAGGCAGCTACTTTTATCACCCTCACTTTGCAGTTGAGAACAGTGACACACGAGGAGGTCAGAAGTCTTTCAGAGACAAGTGACAGAATCTCACACTGGCTTCAAAAAGGAGAAGTTTATTGGTTCTTGTAACTGAAATGTCCAGGAGCAGTTCGGGCACAGCTGGTCCAGGGCTCAGAGTTATCTGGGCCACCTCTTGGCCCTCCTTTCCTTTGAGTGGGCTCCATTTTCAGGCTGGCTCTACCCTTGGGGTGGGAAGATGGCCACCAGCAGCTTCTAGACCAAATGACCAATTTTCTTTCCACAACGCAACAAATACCCTGGGGTTGAGTTTTACTAGCGCTGATTGGAGCACTTGTCCATCCTGAAATAACCGCTGTGATCACGAGGTTGAGATGCTCCGATTGGCTAAAGCTATGTCTGATCCCCTCCCCCAGCCCCCCTGGACTGAGGGGAGGAGGGTGTTGGTTTCCCAAACTAAACTTGCTCTTCCCACAGAAGGGGGTACATCTACCATCCCTTCCGCTTCAACTATTTCCTCATCTGGAAAACAGGGATGCCCCCGCCCGTGGCTGCGCAGGTCTGTGGCAGTGCTTGGCTGGTATTTCCGTGCTCGGGAGCAGCGGCCCCAACCCTTCTGGCACCAGGGACTGGTTTTGTGGGAGACAGTTTTCCACCGTTTGGGGAATGGGGGTTGGACAGGAAGCAGAGCTCAGGCGGTAATGCCAACCTTCGCTGCTTGCCAGTGCTCACCTCCTGCTGTGCGGCCCTGTTCCTAAACAGGCCTCAGACAAGTACCTGTCCACAGGCCCCCCGGGTTGGGGACCCCTGCTCTAGAGGGCTCCTCTGCATTCTCCTTTTCTCCTTTCGGGGTGTTACTCCAGTGATTCCTCCGTCCTCCTTCTCAGTTCCACTGCTGAAAGCGCAAAACGAGTCAAGTGAAGTGTGGACTGAGAGCCGGGGTGTGGAGAGCACAGGGGGTGTGTTTCACTGCTTATTTGGAAAGATCAGATCAAGAGAAAGGCTCATTCGTTCATTCCTTATATTGTGAATTAATTCATTTATTCAACAAGAATTCATTTAGAATCTGTTAAGTGTTGGATACTGGGAAGGCATCAGTGGCACAAAAATGAACAAGAGTGGAAATTCGTGCTAAGAGGCCTTCGGTGAGGCAGATCAGGGTTCCATGCTTGACCCGACCACTTGAACCTCCCAGCTGGGTGGTGCAGGGCAGACCCTCCCGCCACTGTTTCTACAGGGGCTAAGTGTCCTTCTACCTCCTACTGTTCGTGATACTGAAACTATAAAACACTTAATGCTGGACTTGGCACACAATGAATGCTCAGCAAATCATGCTTTATAAAAAGATTTTATTTATTCATATTTAGAGAGAGAGGAAGGGAGGGAGAAAGAAAGGAAGAGAAACATTGATCAACATCAATCAGCTGCTTCTCGTGTGGCCCCAACTGGGGGCCAAACCCACAACCCAGGCATGTGCCCTGATCGGGAATCACACCAGCCACCTTTCACTCTGTGGGATGATGCCCGGCCAACTGAGGCACACCAGTCAGGGCTAAATTGTGCCTATATTCACAGAAGCTGGTAGTCTCTAGGGTTAAGGATGACATCCTGTCCTCTACTACGCCCATCAATGTCAGGGAAAACCATGATCACTGAGGTCAAAATAAAATGTTTTCAAAGAAAACTCCAAAGTCAGCAACAGCCCCAAACAAGAGCACAAACAAGGAAATCTGGCACTTCCTCTGGGTTGAGGAATATTAAAGTTCTGTTCCAAGAGCCCTGCAGAGAAAAACACTTCCAAGATAAAATGGTTCTGTTGGTGACCTAAGGTTTTTCCTACTTCCTCAACAGACAATTTCTACAGGAATAAATCCCCAACTTCAAGATAATAGGAGGGAGAGAGAGAGAGCTGTGCCAAAGCTGTGAGATACACCACCCAAGTTCATTTTTCCTGCTTGGAAACAAAAGGTGTTGATTCATTCATATGTTTGAGCCAGAGACAAAAGATGCGAGGGAATAAATTAGCTGGCTTCTTTCATCCCCATCTGCCTCTGCATGCTGATTATAGAGACAGGGTGACTAAAAACAGGAGGGGACAGCTACAGCAAACACCCCCCTTCCCATTAGATACACCCTCCTTTGTACACACTCACCCGTCAAATACTCATCAGAACTGTGACTCAATTTTAAACCATGGCTGTTTCTTTTAAAAAGCAAAAAGAAATTAAGAAAGACCTTATGTTAGTTTGCTAGGGCTGCCATAGCAAAATGCCAAAGACTAGGTGGCTGAAGCAACACAAACTTATTTCCTCACATTTCTGGGGGCTGCATGTTCCAGAGTAAGGTGTCAGCAGGGTTGGTTTCTCCTGAGGTCTCTCCCCTTCCTTGGTCTTCCCCCTGTCTCTCTCTGTATCCTAATCTCTTCTTTTTGAGGACACCAAGTTATATTGGATTAGGGCCCACCCACAACATCTCATTTTTATCTTAATTACCTCTTTAAAGGTCCTCTTTCCAAATTCAGTCACATTCTAAGGTACTGGGTTTAGGACTTCAAAATGTGAATTTGGGGAAGAAACACAGTTTAGCCCATAACAGAACCTATCATTTACTGGGCATGGGAGATGCAGTCATTGCCAGCAGTTATGAGCGCAAGACTTTGGCAACAATGCCCACCAGGCGACTGATGCTCCAAATCATGTCTTTCAGAATTTCATTTTCATGGGTGACTTCAACGCAGGCTGCAACTATGTCTCCAAGAAGGCCTGGAATAACATCCGCCTGAGGACCGACCCCAAGTTCATTTGGCTGATCGGGGACCAAGAGGACACCACTGTCAAGATGAGCACCAACTGTGCATATGACAGGTGGGAGGCATCTGCCTGACGCTGGTAGCCCATGCCATGCTTAGTCTGCATCAGAAAAGGCACCCCTCTGGTCAAATGAGAAAGTTGGGCTGGAGAACAGTCGGAGTTCAGACCTCTCCGCCTAGTGCTTTGTGCAGGACAACACTGCATGGACCGGGCTCTGTAGTGCAGCAGCGCAATCGTGGCCTTCGGTGTCAGACACGCCGGGTCCAAATCCTGGCTCTAACCCTTAATGTCTGTGACCAAGAGACATGTGCCTCTGTTTTCTCACTTATAAAATGGGGATTATAGTAGGGCTTCACTCATGAACATATGATGAGAATTAAATGGAGTATGTAAATCTTATAACACAATGCCTGCCATGTAAGAGCTCAGTACATTCATTGCTGTTAATTATTCCATCACAAAGACATGCCGTAGTTTACTCACTCATTCCCCTGTCATTGGGCATTAGGGTTGGGCACTGAGATACTACGTTACTGAGGGTTAGTTATTTAAACATTTCTGGTTCTATATGTGCATTGTATGCATATTCTTATGATTTCCTAAGGTTAAACTCTAAAAATGAGACCAGTTAAAGCAAGGGTTGTTTACATTTCTAAAGCATTTGCTGCACTTTCTTAAATGCAAATACATACATTTAAATAATAGCATGCTCTTGTATTTGTAAAATCTCTTGAGGATTTTCAATCAGCTTTCATTTTTGCTTCTTAAGTCGGGAGGGAGGTGGGGAGAGCGCCTGAAGCCTGTGAATGCTCGTGACCTGGCCATTCATAGCAGAGACCACAGGCAGGGAATCCCCTCGGAGCTCCCGTTCCCAGGGCTCAGCCTGCCGCAGAGGAGGCACGAGAAGGCCATCTGCAAGACGACAGTTCTTACTTCTCTAGTTTGTGGTCTGGCCTCCATTTTCATCCCATGACCTCCTTTGTTCCTCTTGGCGCTTTCAGGGCTCGTATGTCCATTGCGGAAATCACCAGCCCAGCTCTAGAAAGTGGAAACAGCCCCAGCATTGGGGAAGGCAGAGTCAAGGTGGGAAGTTCCAGGAGCCTGAGTTCCCTGCCACCTCCCTCCATTTCGAGGGGCTGCTAGGAAAGCACTTGCCAGTTGTATTGCCTTGGGCAGGTCAAGTCCCTTCTGGGGC
This sequence comes from Desmodus rotundus, assembly GCF_022682495.2. NCBI lineage: Eukaryota > Metazoa > Chordata > Mammalia > Chiroptera > Phyllostomidae > Desmodus > Desmodus rotundus. The sequence goes on from NC_071394.1 coordinate 85,175,073, forward strand.
CCCACTCTTCTCCCCTGGCCAACAAGAGGGAACTGCTTGCAAATACTGAAGCAGAAGCCCAGTGAATCCCAAGGGTAGGTGTTCACATAGGTTAGGTGGGGTAGGCAGACAGGTTTAAAAAAGGTGTTTACTAGAACCCCAGTGTTATACACATGTATGCCAAAGGATGGCAGGATGACCTGTGGTTTTTTTAAAGCTTAATTTATTATTTTGCTACTCTCAATTTTCTATGTTTTCCTTAATAGCATATATCTTTTGTGGTTTTTAAAAAGGCATATAAATATTTAATGAAGGGAGTAAGATGAAATGGACTCAATGCCAGTCTTTGTTCTGTATTCAAATATCTCTTGAACACTGCCCATGCGCTGAGCTGGGGGGGAGAGATTAGAACCATCAGCTGGCCTGCCCACGCACACACCTGGCAGTCAGAAAAGGGGGAGCCTTAACTCTGTCCTTCTTGACTCTCTGGATCTGAAAGGATGGCTTTAAGAAATCTCCGATCGCACGTGAAGAGTATACTTGTGGAGCGAATTCAGAGTTAACCATGTGATGTTGTTAACCAGCCCAGGAAGCCTGCCAGCCAGGCAGAGCAGGGAAAGCTCAGTGGATGGTCATGACCTGGCAGTCTGCCTCAGCCTGTCGTTCTTCAGTCAGTCGTGGGGGCCACATAGACCCCAACTACATCACCCCACTTGGTGTCCATTAAAGTATGTACCCATGTTTCTGAAACTCAGCAAACTACCACACACCCATTTTTTGTCATCGCTGCAAAGCAACTGTGCTATGGTTTTTCTCCATATTAGTCATTACTTTCATTCATTTCTTGCTGAAATTAATTTTAAAGGAAACTTCATAGTACTATAATAAGAAAACAGCATCATTTACCACTAATTGAAAATAACTGTAAAAATAACCCCAGTGAAAACCAAACAATGTAAATTCTGCCTTAATTCTCTTGCTTCTAGAATGTTTGGCAGTTGCAACCTGCTCTCTCTCTCTCGGTCAGAATGGGAGCCTAGGGAGTTTTAAAGATAAGCCAGCACCTTCCTCCACAGTTGAATCAGGAAAAGTGAAAATAACTGCACAGGAAATAGTAATCTTAGGACACAAGATATTGCTCTGTGGTGCGATGTCCATGTGTCACACAAAGGCTTCTCTTCCGCCACCAGGGACACCTGCCCACACAGGGACTCACTGTCCTGGTGCCCACAGGGCCACAGCAGGAGCTGATCCGATTTCCCAGTCTTAGGCAGTGTCCTAAGGGTCACAAGCTAAACCAGGTCTGGGCCTTGAGCACCACATGAAAGGTCCAGGCTGCTCAGTCAATTTCAGATGTCAAACACGGACCTTGGTTCGATCTCAGAAACCAACAGAGAGGCTTAACATGACTATCTTCCCTCCTCTTCTGTAGGATTGTGCTGAGAGGACAAGAGATCGTCAGCTCTGTTGTTCCCAAATCAAATGGCATCTTTGACTTCCAGAAAGCTTATAAGTTAACTGAAGAGGAGGTATGGCTGCCATCTTGTCTTTCTGTGCCACTATCCTGGGACGATGGGTAGTGTTACCCTTTAAGCCCACTACTGGAGACGCAACATTGGACCATTGGGTCTTGAGTCTCAATGGCTATGATTCTGTGATTTGAGGACCTGCTTACATTTCTAACTGAGCTGGTTCAAGGACGTTGCTCACCAGTGTGTGTTCTTTTGTGACTGTGGGCATTTCATCTTCTCTTCTGGAACCTGAATTTGCTCATCACTAAAATGAGAGTGTTTTCTAATTCTCAAATTTATCTCTTTTATCCTTACAGGCCCTGGCAGTCAGTGACCACTTTCCAGTTGAATTTAAACTACAATCTTCAAAAGTCTTCACCAACAGCAAAAAATCTGTCTCTTCAAGGAAGAAAAGCAAGGCCCGCCGCTCCTAGATACAAGGGCACCATTTTATTAACCATTCTTGCCTCTAAATAAAATAGCTCTAACAGGTTTGAACTGCTCCCTGCAACCAGGAAACAAGAGTGGTTCCACCGCTTTCATTTTTCAACTTGAGCCAAATTGGGAGAGCCTTCTATTATCCCACCCAGGCTTGTACCTCCCCTGAGACTCCCAAAAGGAAACTGGGGGCTTTTGCAGTCCAAAAAGAGGGTCTTCACATCCTGAGCTAGAGGCCCATCCGCTGTCACAGCCAAAGCTCAGCGACCGTGGAGAAGCTGCGGGAGAAGGAAGAACATCAGTTTTCAGTCTTCACGAGGGATCGTGTTCCATGGGAAATGACCAGAAATGCCAAGGCCCCAACAGAACCCCATAATTTGGGCCATTTACTGTTTGGGGACCCTGGCCCTGTTGTCTGAGGTCATGCCACCGTCACGTCTCACAGGGAGGAAGGATGAAGGCCTCTCCCACCTGGTCTCCTGCCTCTGAATTGTCCTTCAACTCAGCCAGCCCAGGAACCCTCCAGTGCCATTCTTTGAAATTTAATTATGACCACAGGCCACCCTCATTCCTACCCCTGCTTATAAATCCCATCACCATGTGGAGAGAGCCCAGAGATTTTGCATACCGGCCAAGGTCTCTATATGAGGCATATCATGTTAGACTCACCCTCATCCCACCTTGCCCTTTATGCCCAGCAGGACTGCCTCTTACCTGCACCCACATGCCCTGGCCCATCCACGAGCCTGGGCTAGGTGCCCCAGCCCCCGTGTATGCCATACCTCTATTGTAATATTCACCACATTGCATTTGACAGCAAGGCCATTGTCAGGGCTCCTGGGGGGACATTGTGGATCAAAGACCCAGTTGGCTGGCAAGGAACCGAGGATTTTATTGTATTTCTGCAACCAAAGAGAGGCAGAGGGGTCTAGCAGCGTGGCAACATGTTACCTGTGTCCTGTATGGTGACCACTTCTGTTTGGTTTTCCTTAGATTATTTCTTTGTTCAAGCAGTACGTGAACACGGCTAACTACGCGAGCAGCACCAGAGAATAAGCAGGGACAAGGAACTCCGCACCCCGACCCCAGCCCTTCTCTCTTGTCTCAGAAGCAACCCTTCTTCCCAGCTTACACGTTCTTCCCGATTCTGTACATAAATAAGCACCATATGTAACCTTGAAAAATATAGAAAATAGCATACTATGAGCATGTTTCCGCTCTTTGCTTATTTCCTTTAATATGTAAGGGACAACATGGCTTTTTAAATAAAAATATTGACCATAAGCTTGATTTTTTGAAATTTGGTAACATCTGAGGGAATAAAATCAACAGGCCCAGCCTAAGTGGGGAAAACCATTTTGCCCAGGCATCCAATTAACCTCAGAGGTCTTGTTGGCCCAGGCTGGGGAGGTGGCAAAGCTGTAAAGCTTCTGTCACCCCCTCTTCAGAGAAGGGCTGTCCCAGAAAACGTCCAACTTCCAAGGTCCAAAACAGCAAGCAGGCAGTTCACACATGAACTTCTTTTGGAGGAGAGGTCATCCTCGTGCCCCAAAGGCCAGCAGCATGGTTGGGACAAGAGTCCTGTGCTGGGTGGTAGGGGACGGGGCGGGGGCAAGGGAAGTAGACTGGGCACTAAGTGAGCTTGTCCATGACTCTGACCTGGTCCTGCCACCCTACGGCCTCCTCGCTGACAAGACATCCCTCTGTCCTTGCACAGAGGAGGTCACCTGAGCCGTGGGCATTTGCTGGGCAAGAGGCAACAGAGTGGGGCTTCTTCTCACTGGCAACAGCTAAAGAAGCAGCAAACACCCTCCGGTCGCCCGGGACCACCTGGCCTGGATGGAGCTCCCATGGCCCTTTGGGGAGTGCACGCTGGTCGTATGCACTCTTTCAACTTTGGCTTTGTTCAGAGGGTTTGAAACCTGTGTGCACCAGATCTCAGGGCACCTGTTGCCATGCTGGAGCTCGGGCCCCAGCTCCCTCCCCCGCCCTGCACACACAGTCTGTCTCAGGAGGTCTGGGTCACAGCCCAGGAACCTGCATATTTAACAAGGTCCCAGGTAACTGGGGCCAGATTTTTCTTTCATTAATTATTTATTGTGGACCAGATTTTAAACTCTCTCTCCTGGTCCTCCTTAGTGAGAAGAGGTACAGAGCATGGTGTAGGGGAGAGGCTCACTTTGGAGCCATACTCTGCACCACCCACTAGCTGTGGGACATGGAGCAGGTCACTTACCTTCAGTTTCCTTATGTGTAAAATGGGGATAATAAGAGAATCAACCTCATAGGTGAAGTTTTACTAAGATAATACATGTGAAATGCCACGTGCTTGTCACCTAGTAAGCCACCCACAAATAGAGACTGTATTTCTATTCATAGGAATTGCTCCATTACAGGGTAAGACACCTGGCTGGTGTGGTTCAGTGGATTGAGCATGGGCCTGCAAACAAAAGGGTCACCGGTTTGATTCCCAGTCAGGGCACGTGCCTAGGTTGCGTGCCAAATCCCCAGTGGGGGGCACACAAGAGGCAACCACATGTTGATATTTCTCTCCCTCTCTTTCTCCCTTCCCCTCTCTAAAAATAAATAAAATCTTTTTTTTAAAGGGTAGGCTACTTTAAGTGTTTGGATATGTATGGCTCTCATTTAATTACTTAGAATGAATTTTTGCCTTCTACTTCTTTATCATTCATCACAGCAAGTATTTTGGCAACTGAGCTCTGAGAAATAAAGATGCCCCTTCTTCCAGTCCTTGTTATTTTCTCTTCCTCATCAACAGCCATTTCCTGCCTCAAACACAGAAATACCCTGCCCTTACCCTTCATCCTGTCCCTATGGAGTTGGGGGTGAAGGGAGCATCTCCAAGGCAGCAGCCCTGGCTCCTGTCTCTCCCTTGGGTTGGAGAAGGAAGTATAAAGGGCAGTTCCAAACCTGGAAAGCAGAGAGAAACAAACTAGAGGCCACACTCCTCTACTCAGCCTGACGGGTATGAGGAAGAGCAGAGCCACTGTGAGGATTCACCCCTGCATCGGCTGCCACGTGTCCCCATCAGAGCTCCCGCCCAGATGGTCCTGACCGCAGAGGTTATAACGAGCCAGCACTCGCATGTCTGATACCCACAGGTCACGTCCTGAAGGAGGAATGGGTGACCTCATGCCACAAGACACTGGCTCCAGTAGCTCCAAGCTTTAGAATTCAGAGAAGCTACTGAAATTAAGGGAATTTCCAGGACACAGGGAGTGTGTAAACATCCCCCCAAACACACACTCAATTCTTCAGAGAAAATGCGTTGGGAAACGGTGAGCGCTTTGAATGGAACACCAGCTGACTGATTGCTTGGTTTCCCAAGTCCGCACGTAGGTGAGACAAAGCTGCAGACAGACGCCAGGCCTCCCAGGTCAAGGGCAAAGGGGGCTGCCCTAGCCCCAGTCACCGATTCTTGCTCAGTGGTATCAGTAGCTTCCTCAGTAGTCTCACCACCTCCACGGTTGCCCCTATAATCTGTTTTCCCAACAACCAGGGTGTGCTGCCTAAAATTTCATCTTATTTTCCCCCTGCCTAAGACCCTCAACGCCTCCCCATTTATCTCTTGATAAAGGCCCCAGTCGTTACTATGAACTCAAAGCCCTGTATGTTTTGGCTTTCGCTTACCTTTCCAACTCCATTTTCAACCATCTGCAGATTGTAGCCACGCTGTTCAGTTCCTCCATTCTTCAAATAATGTAATGTCAAAGAACTATTTTGACATTCTTCGTTCTCTCCCCAGCCTTGGGGCCTTTTCACGCGCTGCTCCCCCATCCTGGATCGCTCTTCTCCCCCATTCACTTAGCGAACTTCTCGTTCCTCAAAACTCAGCTTAAACATCGCTCACTCAGTCAGGGAGGCCTTCCCTGATCCGTTCCCCCCAATCTATTTTAGGACCCTCAGGTACATCTTTCCATGGTGCCCTGTATGGCTCCTTCTTAACCCTCATTACATGTGTGATTACTTGTCCAGTGTCTGTCCCCCATTCCCAACATGCAGCCCCTGTGAGGGCAGAGCTGTGTCTTCTTAGGCATTATTCAATAAACTTTTGTGGAATTAATTAAACTCAGGGGCACTACTGTGCCATGTTGGAGTAAAAGACCACAGCCTTTACCAAGAACCAAATGTTGGCAAAAGGCTAACACCTGATTTACAAAAGGAAATGAATTGAGGACAAAAAGGGAAGGTCTCTTGAAGTCGGGTCACTTAAATTATCTTGCCATCGTGTGTAAGTTTGTTTTATTAGTGTGAAATCTCTTACCGTGCACTGTTAGTTGTTTATCCACCACACGGGGTATTGTGTGGGAAACTAAAATGTTAAAAACATACAGCCAGTGGTGTGAAGTTCTCATGTTAAAAAAAGAGAACAATGAGAACTAAATGTGGTCTCATGCATATTTTGGCGGCTGAAATTCGTTAAGTCTACTGATGGGTGACCCCTTAAATCATTCTTGTCCTTGATTCTGCATACAGGGAAAGCTTTCTTTTTCACCATTGCTTTTTTGGGGGTGGGGGGAGGTTTGTTTGCAAAAATATTCATTTTGACATTATCAGAATCCTTCTAGAGCTCCTCTGCCACAGACATGAGGAGCTGAGCACAGCCAAGCGACTCACTCACCATCGGCGATGACATTGAACATGGCAGCTTATTTCCGTCCCTGGGTTTTTTAGCTGCTCTATGTGGTAAGAGGGGTAGAGGTACATTTTTTCACTGAAATCTAAACATGTTTTAAAAAACACTTCACAAATACAGTTCTTTGACATTACATTATTTACTCATGTGTTTGTATATTTTGTATGTTTATTTTTGAATTTTTTTCAGTTAAAAAACACATATCCAAGAACCAAAAATAATTAAAGAGTCAATAGCCTTTAGAAAGTTATCTTTTTTAAAAAAAAAGTACAAAGAGAATATTTGAGCAAAAAGTAACAGACATTGGGTAGTAAATTGTTTGGTTGTTTTTAGAAATCCTGATGGAAATACCTAATTTAAAAAGAGAGCGCCCTGGCTGGTGTGGCTCAGTTAGTTGGAGCACTGTCCCATAAACTGACAGGTCATGGATTCTATTTCCGATCAGGGCACATGCCTAGGTTGTGGGTTCGGTCCCCGGTTGGGGCATACGGGGCATATGAGAAGGTCCCCAGGTGGGGCGCATATGAGAAGGGTCCGCCTGAGAGGCAACTGATGGAAGTTTCTCTCTCACATCAATGTTTCTCTTTCTCTCCCTCTCCTTCCCTTCCCCTCTCTCTAAAATCAACAAGGATGTCCTTGGGTGAGGATTAAAAAAAAAGTTAGGGAGTGATTTTTGCTGGCATAAATTAGGGATTAAAAAATTAACAGTGCCCTTTGTTGTATTAAAGTTTCTCAAAGAATATTTGAAGGACATAAAATGGGATGGCAACAGGACACAAGAACTAAAACCTTAAAGTCCACCTGAAGGTAAACTGCACTGTGGTTTCTTGAACTTGCTCTTTCCCCTCTTGCTTCAGGCCTTTATGCATCCTGTTCCCTCTTCTTAAAGCACCCCTTCCCTCTTTGCCTCTCTTCCCTGCAAGAACAATGTTCTTCTCCGTAGGTCTAAGGATTCCATGGCCTTCAAAACGCCAGGCAAATCTCCCTCCTGGAGCACAAACGCTGCACACACCCCCCTTTCTCAAGGGCCTGCCCAGCTGGCACATACTCCGCAAGTGACCCAGGTTCCAGCTGATTGGAGCAAGCCCAGGTTGTACCTTCATGAGCTCGCTGATGACAGCAGAAAATGTGTGTTCGTCATTTGCAAAATCTCATAACTTCTGGTTTTTGCAGCCAGAAGTTATGGGGACTTATCTTTTTGGGACTAGAACCCTGGGTTGGGGGGTCTGGTGTGGGGCTGGGACTCCTCGCTTCTGAAATATCCCTCCTGAATTTTTATCTACCTCATGTGGATTTTGGACCAGCCGGTTCTGTGTCTCTGCTCCTATTACCAGTCTGGATGAATGTGGTTTCTTTAATTTCATAGTTGTCAGACTTCTATTCAACAAGATTTCTGATGGTTCTGAGTTACAGTTGTTCTGTATTTTAATTGTAATGTTGATGTGGTTGTACAAGGAGGTGAGCTGTGTTTGCCTATGCTGCCATCTTGACTGGAAGGCAATCCCAGGGTGACTTCTCTATGATTATTGCAGGCATAGGGCCTCAGGCCCACAGTGTTTTATTTTCTCTCAGAATAAGAATGGAGTCCTGGCTGGTGTGGCTCAGTGGATTATGTGCTGGCCTATGAACCAAAGGGTTGCCGGTTAGATTCCCAGTCAGGGCACATGTCTGGGTTGCGGGCCACGTCCCCAGTAGGGGGCGCACAAGAGGCAACCACATATTGATGTTTCTATCCCTCTCTTTCTACCTCCCTCCCCTTCTCTAAAAATAAATAAAATCTTTTAAAAAAGAATAAGAAAGGGAAAAAACGAAATCTTAGGTTGAAGAAAATTTTAGTGTACAGTATTAATATATTTTTCTTTACACCAGTGTAGTTGTAAAATACAATTTTTAATTTTTTTTAATGGAAGAAGAGACTCATGAAAGCACAAGTGCCTAGCGCCCATAACAATCACAATGTGGCCTTGGTGGAGTCAGAATCATATCAGGTTATTCTGCCTCTCAAGTTCATGTTTTCACTAGTCTAGTATAACGCCTCTCTACAGCTGAAGAAATTGGAAGTCCAAGGCTACACAGCGAATGGATGACAGGACCCAAGGGAGAATGCAGATTTCCATCAGTCAAACTACCATATCCAGCAGTCCGACAGCACCACCTAGTGGTATTTTGGGTAACTTCCTTTAGTCAAAGGATGAACCTAGAGCGGGTGCAGGTTCACATAACCCCAGGAAGCTGCTGTGAACCAGTCTGCCCTTAGCCTCCATACCCAGCAGTGGGGAAGCCAAGTGAAGGAGCCAGTGTCACATGTTCTGCTTAGGTTGTCATCGGACTTCACACATCACCCCTACACACAAACACACACACCTCTCCCAGAGTAATGAAGTTATCTTTCAGAGTTAGTATTTGCAAGTGTTTAGATCCAATAAAGACAGCATGTGAACCAATTTTTACGGTAATTTGAAATTTCCTAGTAGCCACATTAAAAAAAAGAAACAAGTAAAATTAATTTTAATAATATGTTTTATTTAACCTAGGGTTCAGCAAACCATAGCCTATAGGTCAAACCTAGCCCACCACCTGTTTTTTTTTAAATGAAATTTTATTAGAACACAGCCATGCTCACATGTTTATGTTCTGTCCACGGCTGCTCTTACACTGTAGCAGCAGAGCCGACTAGTTTTGTAGTTGAGACCACACGGCCCACAAAGCTGGAAATATTTACTAGCTAGTCCTTTACAGAGAAAGTTTGTCAGTCTTTGATTTAAGTCAATGTACACCAATATGGTCATTTTTACATGTAATTCAATATACAAATTATTGATGAAATATTTTAAGTTTTTATCATATAAAACCTCCAAAATCCAGTTGCCTCTTATTCTTCATTTGGATGAGACATTGGAAAGGCTCAGTGGACAGGTGAGGCTCACGACCGCTGAATGGGACAGTGCAGGCTTAGACAAAGGCCTGTGTAGGGCAATTATCTTACAGGTGCTCATTAAGTACATAATGAGTAGATCTGTAGTTAATAAATGAATACATAAATAAATAAATTCCCCAGAAGAATTAAGCCCTAACGTCTGGGGAAACCCACTGCTTGTCATGAATCAAGCCCTCTCCCACGCCTCCAGACCGACGCTAGCTACCTAGTACCGTCTTTGGGAGAACTGAGAAAATTGTCACCCGAGTCATTCTCAGTACGGCTTAATTTACTTAATTAAAGTCCCAACTGAGAAAGGCTGCCCTAGTGGTAGCCTGTCCTCTTTAAAGCAGCTTGCAGACTTGCTGATAGAGAGTATCATAATACCAATATATAATTCACACATATAGAGCCACACTTGCTAGACACTGCTGAGCATTGTTTCATTAAATGACAGAAATAATGGTGACCTCCCTCAGGAAGTCTCCCACACTGGCTTCGGTGCCCTCTGTGCTCCAAAGGTGCCCACTTTCCCCATCCCAGCCCTTCTCACTCCTGGCTGTGAGCTCCAAGTTCTCTCTCCTTTATGCCCCAGAGGCCCAGCCTGGCCTGGCCCACTGGAGCTGCTATGTCAGCGTGTGTTGCTTTCAATCAAATGGCCCCAGAGTAACCCAAGGGGCTGTGTGATATTTGATTAAATTTGGCAGGTACCAGTATGTGTCAAGCACCCCTGGTGTGCATGGTTGCAGGGAGACTTCCGGCAGAATCCCATGCACTCATTGGCCCTGTTCACACTCTCTGCCTCTTGCTCTTTCCCACTCAATAACTCTCCCGAAGTCTCTAAGGCAAACCCAGGCAAGTCAGTTCCATTTGCAGTGGCCTAGCTCTTCTGTGACATTTCCAGCTAAAAGGCAGACTGGGAGAGACCTCTGGAAAATTCTCTGGAGGTGGCTCTCACAAGAGCAGTTAGTTTGTCCAGTTCTTCCTTTGGCCAGCCCTGGGGGCGGCTCTTCGGTGGGTGCGATGGAGGGGCGCCACAGTGCCCTGATTAAGCCTGGTGTGCCCACGAGCATTTCAGCTCCACAAAAAGCTGTGTGCAGGATGACTCTCTGGGCTCCCTACATGCCCGAGGCCTTGGAAGCAATGAGATGTTCTGTGCACCAGTACTGGGCGCAGCATCCCAAGGAAAGGAGGAAGGCCTGTCAAGATGGTTTGTCAAAGTACCAAGGTTTGTGGTACTTTGTTGTGGCAGCCCTGGCAAACTAATACAGGAGGGGACTTCTGAGTTTAGGGTGGTGGCTGAGCCCGAATCCACCCCAGTTCAGCCACAGGACAAGTAAGGCCCCAGGGACCTTAGCTATCAGACAGAGATATTATGGGACAAATTATGTCCCCCTCAAAAGAGATACATTGAAGTCCTAAACTCCAGAATGTGACCTTATTTGGAAATAGGATCCCAACAGATGTAATTAGGTAAGGTGAGGTAACTAGAGTAAATCCAGCTCCTACTCCAGTAAGACTGGTGTCCTTATAAGAAGATGGCTATGTGACAACTGACACACAGGGGCAACACCATGTGATGACAAAGGCAGGACCGGGTTAGACAGCTGCAGGCCAAGGAAGGCCAAGGGCTGCCTGCACTCCACAGAAACCAGGGGGAGGAGAGAAAGGACGCCCTGCAGGTTTCAGAGAGAGCTCGGCTTTTAGACTTCCAGAACTTGAGACAATACATTTCTGTGGTTGTGGCCCTTCCTTCCTTCCTTTTTTTTTTTTTTTTTTTTTTTTTTTTTTTTTTAATCTACTGATTTTAGAGAGAAAGGAAGGGAGGGAGAGAGAGAAACATCCACCCATTGCTCTACTCACTCGTGCATTTACTGGTTGATTCCTGTCCTGGAGCATCACGTCAATGCTCCGACCAGCTGAGCTGCCTGGCCAGGGAGGTTTGTGGTACTTTGTTATGGCAGCCCTGGCAAACTAATACAGGAGGGGACTTCTGAGTTTAGGGTGGTGGCTGAGCCCGAATCCACCCCAGATCAGCCACAGGACAAGTCAGGCCCAGTGGCAGAAATGGGCTAGTGTCAGGAACCCTCTCTCCTCCTCTTCCTGGGCACCTGGTTGCACAGCATTCCCGGCTTTCTCACACCTAGAAGTCACGTGACCAATAGGCTATGCTAGGAAGTGACGTTTGTCAGCTCCATGCCAAGGTGGTTAAGAGTGGGCACAACCTCTCCAGGCTCTTTGTCTCTCTGCCCCTGTCCCCCAGTTGGGTGTAAGGGACTCAGGGCAGGAACCTGAGGTCCTAGGAGATGGCAGAGCCATCAGATGGGAGAAGCCTGGATCCCCAGATCAGTATGTGGCAGGTGGCCCATGAACATCAGATTGTGCTGTGCTTGAAAAAATACATTTTTGTTGGTTTAAGCAACTGGGATTTAGGGCCTGTTTGTTATAGCAGTGAGGCAAGCCTGAGCCATGCAAGCCTAGGGATGAGAGAAGCAGTGAGTAAACATGGAAACTGGGATACGCTGGGACCAAGCACTTCTGCCGTGGGTCCCTTCGACAGAGTGCAGAGAGAGGAAGGGCAGGGACATAGTCCCCACCCTCTTAACCCCTTAAAGACATAGCGAGGCTTCCCTGCCTCAGGTCTGTAGCTGGAGCACTTGGAGCTTCCACTCTTTCCCCCCTGGAGAGTGACACAGGCTGGGGATGGTGCGGGGTGGTGGGCAGATGCTCTGTGAAGAGCAAGGTCACTGAGGTCAGTCAAGGGGCAGCAAGTGGGCCACTCTGAATCCCGGTGGTAGCACTCGTGCCCGTCTGTGCTCAGCAGAGGTGGGGCCACACCCGACAGGGAGGTGGCACCGGCAGCATCGCCCCTCTACAGGATCCGGACAGACCAAGGGAAAAGGAAGGAGCCGCTTCTCAATCCCTTGGGAGTTCACATTAGCTGGTCTGTTCGCCGTGGAAAATGGAAGACACCACTTTTAATGTAAAATGCTTGTGTAATGAGCTGGGACCTGGCGTACACTGAAGGCCTGGTGTCTTTCATGGTGTCCCCTGGAACAGAACGAAGGTCTGAGTCAGCGGGGGCCACCATGCCTCCCGCCAGCCCTCGCCCAAGGCAAAGGGCTGAGGGTGGTCAGGGGGCAGGTGCTGCTGCAGCTGCTCCCGTTAAACAGTGAGATCCTCTGTACAGTTAGAGATGGCCACTGTCCCCTTAGCCCCTTGACCTCTACTGTAGTACCCCCATTATTCCCTAGGATCCAATAACTAAGGGGTGCGCCTGGCATAGCATGAAAACCTTGACACTCTGCTTTGGCTCAAGGGCCAGGATGTGCCGGGACGGGCGGCACACAGGCCATTCCACTTGTTAACCACTTTAACCCCATTCCTTCCCCAAGGTCACTTACCCCTCATCACTTTGCTCCCCCTGTCTGGTGACACCTTACCCCTCATCACTTTGCTCCCCCTGTCTGGTGACACCCCACCCACCCCAGTGCTCCATGGTGACCACCTCCAGGGTCCTACCCAAGGCTGAGCTGTCCCTGCAAATGCCCATGGGCTGCAAATCCTGCCTGTTGGAAACAGTAATAATAATACCAGTCACCATTTGTGGAGCACGTACTATGTTCCAGGCACAGACTGATGATTTCTCTGTGTAAAAGGGCATTTGGGATGGACCCTGCTGGGGCCCAGACAATGCCTTCAACCCCTCTTTCCTGTAGCTCATTGCTTCCTCCAGAAAAACACAGCTTCTGTCTGTAGCTGTTGGGGAGGTTGGAGAAGTGGTCAACAAAAGGTCCATCACCTGTTCCCCGCCTGTCCCCTGAACTGGCTGGGTTAGGGGCATGAGGCTGGAAGCTTACAGGATGTCTGTGAGCTTAAGCAGAACCACCATGGAAGTTCTTTGCCCTGAATGCCCTAGTACCCAGGGGAACATCCAGAATCAGCTTCCCCAGATGCCCAGTGACATTTGAATTCCAGATAAACAATGAATAATTTGGGGCAGTGCACTATTTGGCACAAACATATGCTAAAAAAATTGTTTACCTGAAACTCGAAGGTAACTGGGCATTCTTTATTTTAACTTGCTCGATCTGGTGGCCCCACGCCTGGCAGTGGCCCCACGCCAGGCAGTGGGCATGGGCTGCGGGCCGGGCAGGAGGGAAGAACAGGGGACACCCACGTGGTGCCCAAACTGAGACTCCGTCGGTGGGCACAGGGTGTCAGGCCCCTCTCAGAAGAAGCCAATGGAGTAGATACAACTCAGGACTCTGATCAACATCCCCTCCCCTGACCACCCTATTACCATCGCAGCCCCTCAGGCTCCCTCTCCTTCTCCCGGTTTCTCTTTGTATAGATTGACGCTCCAGTGTCCACTAACCAGCAGCATCAGCCCTTAGAGAGCTTGTTGGAAATGCAGATCTCGCCCCATCCTAACCTCACCAGCTGCACGGGAACCTACATTTTAACAAGATTCGCAGGCGGTTCCCGTGCACGGCAGAGACTGAAAAAGCACTGCTGTGTAGCACGGACCCGACGTCACACATCCGTTGTCCACCATCTGTGAGCAGCTGTGTCTGTCTTGTTCTCTGCGGTACCCCAGGGACAAAAGCGCCTGACACATATCAGGTGCTCAATAAGTATTTGTTGAAAGAATGAATGAACAAACCAGAATTCAGACCCTGGCCTCCTAATTTCAAACTGAGTCACTCTTTTGGGCCTGTTCATTCACGGACTCATTTGGGGCAGAGCTAGGATTCAGTGACTCCAGACCGCCCTCTGTCCTACCCATGAGGCTTTTGTGAGGATAATTCCTCCTCAGGGTGACTTCCTACCTGATTTCCCCAAAACCCTGTGACATAGGAAGGCAGATACTAACTTAACTGATAAATTCCCATTTATCAGATGTGGAAACTGAGACCTAGAGAAGTTAAGGTCCTTGCTTGAGCTCACACAACTTGGAAGTGGTGTAGCCAGGATTTGAACTCACACTCCCTGATTCCAAATGGGGGCTTCATTCCCTAGTCCATGTTCATTCATTTATTCATTCATTCCACAGTACCAGCACATCCAAAAGGAGGCCGCTTCAGGCTGGAAGCTACTAGGACATCAATAAAGTTCACTAAGACTCCCTGGAACCGAGACGGCTCACCAGGCCAGATGGATACTCAAGGGATGGTGGCGCAATGGGCCTAGGGCTCTTGCAGACTCAAAAAGTGGTGGAAGCACAGAGGGACTTGAATCTGCCTGGAGGACTCTTGAAAGACTTCCTGGAAGTGGTGACATGTGAAAGGCAGCAGAGGGAGGGCAGGGGGCACATTCTGGGCAGAGATACCAGAACGTGTGAAGGCCGGAAGTGTGCCGATGCTGGCCCACTCAGAGGGCGGTGAGTCGGGGGATGGGCTGGTAAGTGAGGGGCAATGAAGCATGAGGCTGGGGAGGGGCCAGGCCTGCCTGCAAACGTTGGGAATGGCAAGATGGTGGTGGCCCTTACCCACGTGCCAGCCGTACTCCCAGGATGACAATACCGGGTACTGGAACTTCTCCTCTGACTTCTGCCAATGCCGCTCCCGGAGGTACAGGGCCCGGCCCTGGCCGTCATGGGAGATGCCTTGGAAGAGCAGCTGCAGGGTGCTTGGGGACACCTGTCTCATTCTTAAGTCCTTTGGTGTGGTCTGGCCTGCTGACGCTGAGTTGCTCTTTGGGCCTCCCAGCCTCTGTCTCCCCTGGGCCAGGGGCCCTGGACACCTACTTTCCTGGAGAGCTGATCCTGGACCTCCTTGGTCTCTGGCAGTCTGGTCCTTGCTTGTCAGTGGAGCTGGTGGCAGGCAAGGACCCCACTGCCGGGGATAAGCTGAAGGGTGCCCGCTGGAGCCGCTTCTTGGGCAGGGGCCCCTTGAGGTACTTGTGGCCATAGTTGATCTTCCAGGAGACTCGAGCAGCGGCCTCCTTCCAGATGCGCTCCTGCCAGCAGGCTTGGTTCTGGGAAGTGAACAGATCCTTCATGGCAGGGAAGGGAAGGTGGAGGAGGTTGGAAACATTTTGCCCACAGTTCTCAGGCCTGTGTTTGCACTGCTGGTCTCTTGTCTCCAAGGACACATGCAGCCAATGAAAGCTGGGTTGCCAAGGCCCTGCTGGAGAGGAGGGGCCAGGGACACTGAGGACTTGGGGCCATTAGTAGGCCGTAGGAGAGAGAGCCCAGGCAGAAAAGGGAGCAGAGCCACTACAACCCACCTAGGGTGCTTGGCAGGAGGCAGTGTTCTGCCCCAGAGAGACTCAGGGCCCAGGCCTCATACCCAGAGGGTGCACCTACTGTGCCCCAGCCACCCAAGGGAGTCCAAAGAAAGGCCTAGTCTTCTCCCTCAGGAAGCTTTGGACACATGGCTGGGGGGTGGGTTGCCATGGCAACTTTGGACACCAACTCCTTAGACACAGCTCTGCCACTGCATACCTGCACGGCCTCATTGGCACAGCAGGATGATCATGGGGAGAACCCTTAGTATGGAGAGAGTGACGTTAGGCCAGTGCGTCACAACTCGGGGCAGTGCCTGGCATGGAGGAAGCCCTCCGTGCGTATCAGTGGCTGTTGAACAAGCACCTGCTCAGTACCCACTACTGTGCTGCACTCCACATACCTTAGATCACCCCTTTTGAACACGGGGTCTCTCATAGCCTCCTTTTTCGATGAGGAAATGGAAGCTTAGGAAAATGACGTGCCTGCTCCAGGGCACACGGCTGGTGTGTGGTGGCACCTCTGTGCAAGGCCCTGAGCTGGGGTTTTACTGAGGGATTTCACTTAATCCTCACAGTGACTTATTAACAGGCTTCTAACCAGGTGAGAAAACTGAGCTCAGCAACGTCAAATGGTCACACCAGGATTGACTCCCAAACCCACGTCATGTGTTACAAACACAAAACTCTACCATGGGGTGTGACAAGCACCATGAGAGAGGCACCGGCAGGGTGGGACAGAGCAGGACCCTCCAGTACTGCAGCAGCTCCCCCTGCCTCGCTGACCAGGGCCCTGCAGGGTTAAGTACCAGTGAGAAAGAGGTTACCCACAATGCTGTGTGGTCACTCACCTTTTCACTCTCTGCCGGGTGTGTCCTCATTTATGCATTCAACAAACATCCATTTGCTTCGACCCTAAGCCAGGCACAAGGCCAGGTACTAAAGGTAGGTGAGGAAGGACAGAGTCCGCATGCTTCCTGCCCTCCAGGTTTCACAGACAGACTCATGACTGGGTGGGCAGAAGGGGAGGCAGAGAATGGGGGGTGTTCAGGGAAGGCTGCCTAGAGGAGGTCCTCTTTGATTGAGACCAGAACTATAAACACGATGGGCCAGGCAGAGTGGGGCAAGACTGTTACAGAGGGAGACCCCAAGTCTGAAAGGCAAGAAGGCACGTAGACTGCCCTCCGGGCCTCAGTCTTCCCGCCTGTCACATGAGGGCTGTGAGGAAGTTTGTGAAGTTTGGGAAGATGAAGAGCCGGCTGGCTGAGTGGGACAACCTAGACCTGCACGTTTCCTTGGGAGCACTCACAGTGGCCACTGATTAATTGTGCAAACACCTTTTTGTTCCAGGTTCTAAAAACTGGCTGTAAGCACCATTCTTTCCATACTGAGGGCCTTCTTATGGGCCCGGAGCTTCAAGTGAACAAAACCGACAAAATATCTCACCCTTGGGGAGCTTGCCTTTGCCCAACACATACCTGTATCTCCAGTGTACCTCTAGGGGTATTGCCTGGCATACAGTAGGCGCTCAGGAGAAGGCTCACGATGAGGAGAGTACTTCACATCAGCTCTGTCACAGCTGGGCGGGCCAGGAAGGATGGAGGGAAGAAAGTCTCTAATAGCAGGGCTGAGGGGTGGAAGGTCCCTGGGGCGGGGACTGATCTCAGAACTCGAGAAAGCCTCCCTGACCCAGACCGCCCCCCACCCCAGGCTGGTAAGTCAGTCTGGGTGCCAAGCACGCAAGAAGGTAAAGGTGAGTGTTCCCCTCCTCGGGGCTTCGGAGACCCTGTGCCTTCCACCCCAAGGGGCTGCCCTCAGTGTCCCAGTTTGTGTCCAAAGCGACCCCTGGTGGTCACCACGGTGATGACAGCTGGCCGGCCATCCTCCCACCCAGGAGGAGACAGACCAACTGGCGGAGCCACTGCAAGGTGGACAGGCTCCCCAAGGGAGGGAGTGCGGGAGGGTGCAGAGAGGCACCCCCAAAGTGCTGCCTTCCAATGGGTCCAAGAACAGCCAACAATCCACAGGGAGAGCCGCCTTCAGATTCCCAGCACCCACCCTGTGCCAGACCCCTGTGTGTAGTGCTTGGCTTTGGCCCATTCCTAAATTTAGGCTCTCGGTGGGGAGACTCATCTTAGGCATCTTACACCCATAGTAGTGATTCTGTGAACTCTGGCCACACGCGGCACATTGTGACATGCTCTTCACATGCATCTGTCCATTCATCCGGAGAACACTCAGTGGCACGGGTCCCATTACCCCAGTCCACTGGAGAGAGAACAGAAGCACTGTTTTCTGTGGGGGGAGATGATCTTCTGGAGGCTGTGGCAGGGCCAGGAGTTTTACCCACTGACCCATGCTTTTAACCACCATGCTAAATGGCTTCCCCAAAGCCCTCCCCCCACACTGAGGTACCCCTTCCACTCTGCATTGGAGAGCTGTCTCCCCAACACTCAGGCAGCCCCTCTCTCAGCAGCTTTGGATGGGGAATGGTTTGCCCAGGCAGCTGGAGGTTGGTTGTATTGTAAGAACTTTCTAGAGGTTAATCTTAGACTGTAAGTTTCCCATTATTTCTCCATTTTATGGATGAGGGCACTGAGGCCCCGAGAAGGTAATTGTCTGGGGGGTTCCAGCTGGTAGCAGAGCTGGGACTAGGATCCAGACCTGAACCTGCAGCATCTGACCCACTGTTTTCCGAGTGTTTCCCACACAATGGGCTATTCTGCTGCTGCTTGTGCTGGCTGCCTGTGGCTGGGACTGAAGCTGACATTTCCGGGGCTTGATGCCTCTGCCAAGGTCTTCTCTGAGATCACCTGCCAGGGTTCAGCAACAGCTTTGCCCTAAAATATCCACGCCGACAGGGAGAGGCACCCTGGTGCCTTGGGAAGGCGGTGGTCAAGGCCAAGGGAGTAATGTGGGCAATACAAGGCTCACAGGCTCTTTCATCTTTGAGCTTTGTCCTGGGGAGATAAGCAAGTCCCAAATTCGAAACAGCCTTGGATGTGAGTCACAAGTCAGGCTTGTAAATTCCCTGTCTCCTGCCTGCCTGCTAGAACTCTGGAGGAAGAGAGAAGGGGTGAGGGGTAGGCCACCCTAAATTCCTTGCACATGAGCTGGTCTCCTGTGGGTTCAGGGGCCCAGACAAAAAGCCTTATCACAAAGCAAAAAGGATCCCTTTGTTTAAAAAGATTCCTCCCACCATGTGTTTGGGCAGCATCCTTAGGACAAAGCCAGAGGGGGAAAAAAATCAAATTCAAGCTTGCCTTGAGCAATGTGACATTTTCACTCCCTTTTCCAGTTGCGACTTGCTATTGTGAGGAGGGAAAACAATGAGCTGAACAAGATGTATTCTGGGAGAGATTCACCAGTGGACTCCTCTGATCACAAAGCCCCTTCCCCTGCAGGCTTGGAGAGACTCCACTCCTTCCCAGACTCTGCTTCCATCCGGCCCAGCACAAAGGGCAGAGGGCACTTACATTAACCATCCTGTTCCCCATTTTAAAATACAGACTTGGGGGGTTGACAGGAATCAAGCCCTCATTTTACCATTAACCTTTATTCTGCTAATTTTTCAGGCTGTGCAATTTTCAAGGGAAATTAAATCCCTATGTGCCTGATTCATTTTACACCAAACTCATCAAACTGTGGCTTTCGAGACCCCTTTGAAGTCTTAAGACCAGACATGTGGTCAGGGGCCCAAGTGTTTACAAGTGCATTGGAAACAGAGACACGTTGATTAAATGTTTCCTCCTTGGCAGCACTGCTGATGAGTGCTTTCCTGGGTTTCAGAAGGAAATTTGATGAGGAAGAGGCTTGAAGGGAGCAGGGCCTCCCCAGTTGAGGCTCTCTACAGGGCAGCTGGCAGCTGGAGTCTGCCTAACCTCCTTCGGCCTCTGCAGAGTGACGGTCCAGTCAGCTCCTAGCCCGAAAGGGCAAAGTCAACCAGTCAGAGTCAGAGAGAGTCTGGCACCTGGCCGTCCAGGGTTAAGTTTCAGTTTTCAAGGTGTTTGTACAAACAAGAGCCGGTTCCCATAGCAGCTAGTCCAGGGGCAGATAAGAGCTGCCCCATGGCTCTGGCCTTTGACCAGTAGAGGCGCACAGATTTCACCCTGAGATGTCTTTGAAGTAACTGGCAGGGGACCTCCAGGCGCAGCCCCAGGTGCTAACAAGCAGCTGGCAGTGGCTGAGACGCACAGCTCCCAGTGGGAACCCATGTGATCCCCGCCACCACCGAGGGCAGCACATGGGGGTGGCACTGAGAGGTGACGCAACCTCCTGAGGCCACAAAGCCAGTGAATGGCTGAGCCAATGTTTAAGCCCTAAGGTACCGGATGCCGAAGTCCACTCTGTTAACTGTCAAATGCTGCCTCTGCAGAAACCAGCCAGGCTTCAACAAGGTAGAGAAACCAATGGCTGTAGCCCTATGCTCCTCTGGGGACAAACCAGGCATGTTAGGAGTCCAGGTCCACAGACAAGGGCGCTTGCTCCTTCCAGAAGGGGCAGGGGAACCTCCTTTCCTCCAACACCCCTCCTCCCGCAGACATAAACAAATCGCCACCCAGATTAACAAAGGGGTTTCAGGAAGAGACACAGAGCAGCATCCCTGTGTTGTTTTTTTTATAAAAGTCTTTTTTCCCCCTGCCTTTCGTTCTACCCTGCAACCCCAGTGGATGATGGGGAGCAGGGGGAGAGGCAGCTGGGACTTCCCGTCACTACTGCAACTGCCAGGGGCTTATCAGCGGCTCCTGGGTTCCCCTCCTCCTGAGTACCAGCTCTGGCAGAGGTATAACCAGGCAGGTAGAGCTCCCTCCCGGGAGGACAAACAGGCAGGACCCAGGGACTGCCCCATGGAAACTTTGAGATCGCGAACATGTCATTGCAGCCCAAGTTAGTGTGGTCGCCTTAGAATGCCGTCACAGAAATGCTGTATGGGTGAGGCGGCGAGGGGCTAGGGACATCCTACACAGGCAGCAAGCAGCTCTCCGCAGGAGGAAGGAGCAGCAGAGGAAGAGAGGAGAAAGGGGATGCCCTGCTGTCCAAGGGTAGTGGGATGACAGGTGACAGCTTTTTGTTTGAATGAATTCCCTAAAATGAGGGTCTGTCATGTAATTAGGAAAAAGGCTTTCTCTCTTTAAACCATAGCATTCACCTAGGTGGTTTCATCACGTGGGACTCTTACCCAGGGCAAGCCCCAGCAAACCTCCCCACACGCCCCCTTCCCAGTGCGCGCACCCTCAGGCCGGCCCTGTCTGGATAAATTGCCACTGAGGCTGGGGGAGAAGCTACACCTCCCCCTGCAAAAAGAGGCCGGGATCACGTCAGAACAGGTTACTAATTGGTGTCCTTTTGGCCAGGGGTTGAAGAGTGGGTCAGGTTCAAACCATTTATTCAGAAATGACAACACCCAGGAACACCAGGGGAGCTTTAAGGAGCAAACATTTTATTTAATAAGTTATAAGATACAATTTACAGTCGGCATTTGATTCCAGTTTCGCTTCCATGTCCCAGTTTACAAGGCCTGTGGTCCTTTCACATGAGGCTTGGGGCCGGTCCAGTTTCTAATATTGGGCTCTTGCCAACACCAGTCCCCAGCTGCTGACCCTCGGTGAAGGTCACCCACCTCGGCCCCCTGTCCCATGCACAGAGGCACCTTCAACCGCGGTGCCCCTTCCTCAGGACTGAGCAGCAAATCAGAAGGGTCTGCCTGCCTAGACCACACTCCGCACCTGGGCCCCGCAGCCAGCCAGTGTCCCTGAACGCTTCCACTTTACTCCAAAGCGGGTCTGCAGGAGGGCATGCGCAATGCCTTCCACCCCATTTTCGGAATCTTCTGGATGACATGTGGTCAGAGCCAAACACACAGCCACCATCAGCTACGTAGCTTTTACTATTTCTGCCGAACAGTAAAGAAGAGCCCCTGAGCTGCCGCCCTTCCCACCCCTCAGACCAAAGGTCAGCAGGAGTTTTGTCCCTTCCTATCTATAATTAGTTCCCAGAAAAAGTGACCCCGAGTGGGGCGGGGTGGGTGAGGAGTGTCACGCTCGGAAGACTTCCCCCGCCGCATGCACTCCCGGGCTCATCACACTGAGTGGCTGCAGCATGTGTTAAGCACAAGGGCTAGTGTTGGTTAAAAAGGGATCTTTGGCAAGTGGGGGGCTGCTTATCACTGCAGAATTTCCTCAGACCCAGCAGCTAAAACAGACTTTAAGAGCAAGAACAGAAACATGGCTGCCAAGACGGCCACAAGTTCTGACTTGGCAGGGAAATCGGCAAACCGAGGGCAGAGGCGGCAGGAAGGCAGCCGGGCCAGTCTGCCCCCCTGTGGTAAAAAGGCCGCGGGGCAGCGTGGGGTGGTAACGAGCTGTTTCAACAATGCTGTCCACCTAATGGCCTTTTTCTTACATAATGTGGGCACTGGAAGAGACGAAGCTGGTTTTAAGCCACCTACTTTTCTAAATGACAACCTAAACTAGGTCTCCTGTTCTTCCTGCCTCTCCCGCAGTCTGGTTTCACAGACTGGTGCCCAGTTCCTTTTTTAACATCAGCCTTGCCCGTGTTCTCGGTCTGTCTGCAGGGAACGATCTGCGCCACAAGGGGTCAGATCTGCTCAGTCCATCGAGTCCCCAGTCCGACCCTAAAGAGTCAAGTGTAGGATTTCTCTCTGAAGGCACTTTAAAATGGCAATGTTTTCAGGATGAGGTTTCAGACCCACAAACAGGCCAGAGGACTTTGTATAAAACGAGTTACAAATAAGCAACAAAAGCGACCACCAGAAACTCCTCCCAGGATTTGACAAGAATGTTTTAGGGCACCGTGACGTGGAAGGGGCTGCCGGGAATGTGTTCCTCTCCCCACTTCACGGCCAGAACATAATCCCCCTTCTCCTTGACGACATATGTGACGTTGTATTGTTGGTTACCCACATGCTTCATGGAGACCTCTTCGCAGGGAGTGGTGGGCCCATGGACCCCAATCAGCAGCATGTTGGAACCTGGGAGGCAGAGGAAGGTGGTTATTCCCTGAGGATGCAACCCAGAAGGCAGAGGAAGAGGAGGGGATATGGGAACCAAAGGAATAATACCAGTTACTGCCTGTTGAGCATCTGTGATGCTGGGGACCTGAGAAGTGGGAGAAATGGTGATTATGAGCAGGACCCATAGATCTTGACACTGTGGGTTCAAATCCCTGCATTGCCACTTCCAAGCTGGGTAACCTTGGACGTGGAACTTTACCTCTCCTTGTCTTAGCTTCCCCATCTGTAAATAGGGGATGATGCCAGCACCCACCTCACGAGCTCATTGCAAGGTTTCGAGGAGTATTATATGTGAAGCCCTTGGCATTGTAGTAAGGGCTCTCTGTGTAGGTGTTACTGTTCTGATCTCAGTTATTCCCATAAGGACTTCATCTAAGGTACTATTATCACCTCAATTTTAGAGAAGAGGAAACTGACTCTCAGAAAGAGATTTAGTAATTTTCCAAAGGTCAGACTATTAAGGAAGGAAGGGAGGGAGGGAGGAAGGGAGGCAGGGAGAGAGAGAGAGGAAGGAAAGGAAGGAGGAAGGGATAAGTGAGTGGTGAAGCTCCCCAGGTTTCCAGCGCAGATGGGCTAGATGCCAGAACCCAGGCAACTGACCACTGACACCCAAACAAATACCCAAATGCAAATTGCAATGAAATTTGAAGCAATTAGTGGCAGAAAAGGTTATTCATTCAGATGGCTCATCTGTAATGGGGATAATGCCACCTTTCCTATCTACTTTGACATCACTTAAAAAAAATCAAGAGGCTAAAGAAAGTCATTTAAAAATACTAAGTGCAGAGAACGAAGATGGCGGCGTAGGTAGACACACTGCGCCTCCTCACACAACCAGAACTGACAGAAAATCTAATGGCAAGGAAGTCCGACACCAAGGAAATAAAAAATAAACAGTCATCCAGACCGGTAGGAGGGGCGGAGAGGACTCGAGTTGCCGTGGCGGGACCGAGACTGGCAGAGTGTGGGATGAACGGGGCAGGCAGTCGGACCACTGGCAGACCCTGCAGCCCCACACTCGCGCACAGATAAACCAGGATGAACGGTGGGGAGCAAAGCAGACCTTGTAACCCAGGGCTCCAGCACGGGGAAATAAAGCCTCAGACCTCTGATTGAAAACACCCGTGGGGGTTGGGGCAGCAGCAGGAGAGACTCCCAGCCTCATGGGAGAAGTCATTGGAGAGACCCACAGGGGCCTAGAGTGTGCACAAGCCCACCCACTCGGGAACCAGCACTAGAGGGACCCAATTTGATTGTGGGTAGCAAAGGGGGTGACGAGGTCCGGTGGAGAGGGGAGCAGGAGCCATTGCTCCCTCTCGGCCCCTCCCCCACGTACAGAGTCACAGCACAGCAACCAGCGTTACCCCGCCCCTGGGAACACCTAAGGCTCCACCCCTTTAAGTAACAGAAGCACCAAGACCAAAAAAAAAAAAAAAGGCCCAAATGACAGAACACTTCAAAGCTCCAGAAAAAATACAACTAAGCGAGGAAGAGATAGCCAACCTATCAGATGCACAGTTGAAAACACTGGTTATTAAGATGCTCACAGAATTGGTTGAATTTGTTCAAAAACTAGATGAAAAAATGAAGTCTATGCCAAGAGAAACAAAGGAAAATGTACAGGGAACCAATAGTGATGGGAAGGAAACTGGGACTCAAATCAATGGTGTGGACCAGAAGGAAGAAAGAAACATCCAACCAGAAAAGAATGAAGAAACAAGAATTTGGAAAAATGAGGTGAGGCTTAGGAACCTCCAGGACATCTTTAATGTTCCAACATCCGAATCATAGGGGTGCCAGAAGGACAAGAGGAAGAGCAATAAATTGAAAACTTATTTGAACAAATAATGAAGGAGAACTTCCCCAGTCTGGCAAAGGAAATAGAATTCCAGGAAGTCTGGGAAGCTCAGAGAGTCCCAAAGAAGCTGGACCCAAGGAGGAACACACCAAGGCACGTCATAATTACATTAGCCAAGATTACACAGAAGGAGAGAATCTTAGAAGCAGCAAGAGAAAAGGACACAGTTACCTACAAAGGACTTCCCATAAGACTGTCAGCTGATTTCTCCAAAGAGACCTTACAGGCAAGAGGGGGCTAGAAAGAAGTATTCCAAGTCATGAAAGGCAAGGACCTACATCCAAGATTACTGTATCCAGCAAAGCTATCATTTAGAATGGAAGGGCAGCTAAAGTCCTTCTCAGATAAGGTCAAGTTAAAGGAGTTCATTATCACCAAGCCATTATTATATGAAATGTTAAAGGGACTTATCTAAGAAAAAGAAGATAAAAAATAGGAACAGTAAAAATGACAGCAAACTCACAGTTATTAACAACCACACCGAAAACCAGAACAAAAGCAAACTAAGCAAACAACTAGAACAGAAACAGAACCACAGAAATGGAGATCACATGGAGGGTTATCAATAGGGGAGTGGGAAGGGGAGAGAAGGGGGAAAGGTACAGAGAACAAATAGCATAAATGATAGGTGGAAAATAGACAGGGGGAGGGTAAGAATAGTGTAGGAAATGCAGAAGCCAAAGAACTTATAACTATGACCCATGGACATGAACTATAGGTGGGGAATGTGGGAGGGAGGAGGTGGGCAGGATGGAGTTGTGTGAAGGGGCGGAAATGGGACAACTGTAATAGCATAATCAATAAATATATTAAATAAAAAAGACAATTCAAAAAAAAAGAAATACTAAGTGCAAAAGAACGGGGTAATAACACAGTTACGTGCAAATGGCTGAGTTACATGGGAGAGTGGGCACTCAGCTGCCGCCACCCCACCCCCCCAGTAGGACGGGGCCGCCTACCGGCTTTGCTGCAGTCCACCAGGAAGGAGCTCTTCTGGCCCACAAATGCCTTTGAGAGCCCTGCACCCTTGGAGGTGACCTTACTGGCGTCTGAGGATGCCTTGGGGATGGCGCTATAGCAGGTCTCTGTTGAGGACCTGGTCACCGACTCCACCAGGATGGATGAGGTCTCGTTGGCCAAGCCAGGGCTGACCAGACGCTGGCCTAGGACATGGAAGGGAGGGAGGAGGGCATGAATGGCCAGACCGAGTGTATCTCTAAGCCAGAGGAAGCAAGTGCCCCCACACCCCAACACCTGATCCAAAAGCTACCACTTCCCTGTCTCACACTTATAATGTCTTCTAAAACCCTTGGGGTCTCACCCCACACAATTAGGTTCCAGCTTTCTGGGCAAATGGATGAGTCAGCCCTTGGCTGCCTAGGCTAGGAAATCCTCCCACGTAACCCTGTGCCCCCAGCAGCACCCACACTTTCCACTCCCACAAAGCACTCCTGTACAAGCCGTGTCCAAGTCTAGAAGGACATATAATGTCAAAAATGATTCTCTCTGCATGTGAGATGATTTTCCTACCCAAATTTCTAAGTTTTCTGCAATGAACCTGTACTACCTATACAACGGTGAACAATACGGAGAGAGCCATGCGGGAGGAATTCACCACGAGGCTTACAGTGGCGGCCTCGACGGGGGCTGTGGGGTGGTTTTACTGTTTGGTATTTTCTCCAGTGTTCTGAAGGAGGCACATTTTTATAAATTTAGTAAAAACTTTTGATTATTTTTAGAGTGAAGGGAAACTAGGGCATTTTTTTCAGGCCCCGACCTAAACAACTACATGAGATTTCGAATATGTAAACATTTTTTTTTCTGTTACAGACAGAAACCATCTAATAACACACTTCCTCAACTTCTGCCCTCCTGTTCTGCCTCCTTATTTTGCAAGTTTCAAACATGTACCACCCCCCTTCTACATGCCCTACCATTTCTTTACAATCAGGATTCAAAATAGACTCAACATATCTAAAATCATCCAGTTTCTACCATCAAACAGCTCTGTTGATATTCTGATTGGGGGGGGGGGGGCAGGAATCATTTCAAGGGTGTTTGGTTACCTGTCACCTTGGCCTTGAAAGGACTGCCCACGATGTGGTTGGGCCCACCATATTTGACACCGATCAGGTAGTTTCCAGGGGCCATGGGGGTGTACATGACTTTGTACCCTTCTGGGGTTTCCTGGCAATCCATTTTAACCTTGGATGGGCCTTCAATGGTGACAGATAATGTCCCTGGCCCTGCTCGGGTGGTGTTGATGAAAAATTCAGACTGGATACCTGGGAGAAAGGAAGAGGGAATAAATACCATGTTGATGTTTTGGATGAATCATGGGAGTAGGGTTTGGGGAGTCCTCCAGGGGCACTGCAGCAGTCACAGGGGTACACGCAGGATCCCTCAAACAGGGACCACCTTGGTGGCCTGGGAATCTATGAGCACTAGCTCTGAACTCCTGGCAGAGAGAACCTCAGGCCCTGGGCGGGGGCGGGGGGCCAGGTGCCTTTCCAAGGCCCAGGCAGGAGTGTGGCTGACATTTCACCCACCAGCACCAACCGCCTGGACACTCTGTTCTGTCCTCTGGGCATGAGCGGTGGCCAAGGGTGAGAAGCCCGAGGGTCACTGTGAGGCTGGGGTGGCTTCAGCTGCCAGGGCCCAGCTCTGCCTCCAGGGTGGGTGGGGAAGTGTAGGCCCTTTTGACCTTTCCTTTCTCCTCTGGGTGGACTTGGAGAACCCAAGGAGTCTGAGCATCTTTTCCTTCCTCTACATTCAGCAGGGGTGTCCAACCCGCGGCCTGAGGCCCTGGATGGCTATGAATGAGGCCCAATGCAGCCGCTCGCCAGTCAGAGCTACAAAGTGGCAGGTAGAACAGGGATCTGAACACGTCTGCGTGGCTCCAGAGCCCAGGCCCATCTCTCGGCCACTGGATGGATGGTGTGGCTGCCTCAGATGCCCTAACTGCAACCCCAAGACACCCTACTTCTTGCCCAGCCCATGAGGACCTCCTGCACAGACATCTGTATCACAACAGCAGGAAACTGCAGGAGTGCTTACCGATGACCACGACAGTATTCCTGCCTGAGCCCAAGTCCCTGCAAAAGCCCCCTCCCTTTAGGCTCTTTCCAGTCCATAGGGGGGTAGAGCTGGTCTGTGGCAGCCACTGCAGGGTGGGCCCAGACACCAGCCGTATGCTTGCTACAGTGCCCTCTATGGGGCACCCCTGGCATAACAGCCCTATGCAGGCTGTGCTTTTTCCAGAGCCCTGGAAGGGCCCCAGCTGGGAACTATTCTGGTTTAATTATAGTTCCTAGACCAGAGAAAGAATTATTGTTCTGGTTATCAATAAAACAAAGGAGCTGCTATCATGCAACTCCCAAACACAACCCAGCTGTTTCTGCAAGCTCGTCTCAGCTCCCCCAACCTGGCCCCATTTCAACCCTGCATCTAAACTGCTGCCTAGAAGCCCCCCTGCAGCAGCAGCTGCTGCAGTGGGTGTGTGGGAAGGGTGGGTGGCAGAGCGCACAGGACAGCGTTTTCTGGAGGTAGATGCAACACGATGATGTGAAAGGTATTTTTATTTTATTTTTAGATTTTATTTATTTTTAGAGAGAGGGGAATGAACTGAGGGAGAAAGAGAGAGAACCAACAACGTGTGATTGCCTCTCACGCTCCTCCTACCGGGGACCTGGCCCACAACCCAGGCATGTGCCCAACTGGGAATTGAACCACTGACCCTTTGGTTCGCAGGCCAGCGCTCAAGCCACTGAGTCACACCAGCTGGGGTGAAAGGTATTTTTAAAGGAAAGATGAGAAGACCTGGCTGCTGTGGAAGGAAGCCCTGCCCTTTTTAACAAGCTGCTCCACTCCTGAGAAAAATCAGTTCTTCCTGGGAGGAACAAAAGGCAGGGAAGGTACTGCGGGAAAAGGGAAATAAGGAATTAAAGAGGATGAGAGCTACCTGGAACAACCTGCCAGGTGGGCTCCCTCACTATTCCCATTTAACAGGAAGGAAGTCCCACAGCTAGAGAATGGCAGAACGGGATTTAAACATGAGGTCTGCCCAATGTGGAGCTGACACACTTGCCGGAGAGGACAGGGGAAAGAATGCACACACAGGAGCCCCCCTCACCACTGCCTCCAGCTGGAATCACTGACACCCCAAACATCTCGGGGCACCCTGAGTGTGCAGCTGAGTTCCTATGGGTGGAATGCACATGTAAGGCAGCCCTCCTCCATCTTTAAGGTGGGTGAAGAAGGAAGGAGGCTCTTCCGTTCATGCATGTTGGGGTTCCCGAACCATTCCGTCAAGAAAACTGCTCTTCCCTCCCAGAGTCTTGAACTCCTTGGTCTAACTCCAGACCTCTCTACCCCTCTGCAGCAGAGTCCCACCCCAAATTCTCCACATGCTCCTGCTCCCAAAACTGCAGAAGAGACCATTTAAAGCTCGAGCCAAGAGATACAACAGGTCCACCCATGAAAACACAGGGAAGTTTGCTTTGTTGCGAAGGTCAGGATGCCAGGCCCTGCGGCAGCCGAGCACAGACACCTTTTCATTCCATGCACACTGCAGCTGTGTAATCTTGGGATGGGTATTTGGGAAAAGGCTTGGGAGCAGGAGGGCTAGAAAAACAAGAGGCCTTCCCCTTGACAAGAGCAATATTTACACAGGGTTTGAAACAGGCATGCTCTGTACTTCTCCCTCCTGGTTGGGAGTCTCCCTGCAAGACCAGCTCCTCGCAGCAGAATCCAGTGCTTGCAAAGTACAGCCTGAAACCCGAGCTCCCAAGAAGGCCTGTGAACAGCCAAGAGGAAGCACAGAGGCCCCTGCCACAGCAGGTGTGACCCAGCAGGAGGGTGTTGGCTGCTGGCAGCTTCAGGAGACCTCAGTGGCTGCTGTGGGGCCTGGACCAAAGCCTGCTGTGACTCCAAGCGCCAGGAGGACCCCATCTGGGCTTCAGTGGTGGGTGGCTTGCCCGGGGCCAAATGCTTACACTACTGCCTGGGAAACATTCCAGGGCAGCTGGGGCGAGAGGGGTCCCGGTTTATGACCCCACCACCACCACAAAGTGGGCCGGGGAGCAGGCACAGGCTGGGAGGTTATGGGCCTGGGCTGATTCCTGGCTCTGCCCTCTCTCAGTTCATTAAGCTTTGGGGAGTGACTCAACCTTTCTGAGTGTCGCTTTCCTCATCTGTAAAACGGACCGAGTTCACTGTGAAGCCAGATGGGCTGGGAGAGTCCAGAAGCACTCGCGGCAACCCCCACCCCCCCCCGGGCAGTTTTGCAGAGGGCCAGAGTCCCAGATGGCACATCAGTGGGTCAAGTCACTCCTGCACCTGGGGAGGGCACCTCAGCCACTCAGGACACTCACTCCCCAAGTAACCACGGCCACTCCTCCCCCAGCCATGGGAGATGGTTCTGCCTTGTCACATTCACTGCATCGGGGAAACACACACAAGGACCTCCAGGTCAAAACCAGGACCGGGTGGCCTTCCTGAAAGCTGCCCAAAGTGACACCCATATGCAAACCGTGTCCCAATAAGCCTGCGCCTGTGGACTCTGCCTGCAGAGAAGCTTAAGTGGATAAGCTCCTCACCCTGGCGCTCTCCGTAATGGTGATACACTGGACACCACCTGATGTCCACCTCTAGGTTCATGGTCTGAACATGACCCGCAGCCACCACAGCGGTCGGGTCTGTATGCTTTGACATGGGAAATTCTTCAAGATGTCAAGTGCGAATAGCAAGCTGCACAACAATATGTCTTAGAATTATATCTGTGAAAGAAAAGCAAACCCATAGTATATATCTATGTTTCTAGTGAACCAACTGGCTAAGCAACCAAGCGACCAAGAAGGAACACTCACAAAGAGACAGTCCCAAGGGCCTCCCTGACTGGTTAGCCATTTCTTCCTGGACCAGACAGAGGGAGGGAGGAAGGAGCCTCAAAGAGATGGAGTGAGTTTCACTTCCTCGCTGCCTACATTTTCCACAATCGAATGTGTCCCATCTGTAGCAAAGGTTAAAAATAAACTGTAATGAGTCCAAAACCTTACTAATTCTTCAACTGTTTCAGTCTTTTCGCCTCCTCCATTAGGATCGGAGAATAAAAAGGGGAGATGGACCGTGACAGGTCTTGTTGCCAATTCAATGTGTTTCTGGGAGTCTGGGGGCCACTGAGGCCCTGACAGGCAGGGCTCTCCCAGGAGGCCCGTTACAAGCATCATGAATTCTGTGCAGGCAAAGAAACCCTCAAAATGAACGATGCTGTGCCGTGTTCCCTCACGGTAACGTAAGCATTCCGGCGCAAAGTCAAAGAAAGACAGCTCCAACACAACGAACAGAAATGAGGTCCGAGAGCCTCCAAAGTGTACCTTATCCTAGCTCCCTGGGGACAGCACAGACACGGCTTGGAGACTGCCACCTGGCTCTGTCCCTGGAGCCAGCTCAGTTAAAGATGAGAGGTGGAGGTAGTTTGTTACCTGTGGTGCCCCCCTCAAGTCCTGCACCGTAGGCGGACACCAGGGCCGGGTTCCCCGCTTGTCCAGGCTCCCCAACGCGCACTTTGAAAGGGCTTCCAACCACATGGCTGCCGTTGAACTTGACGTCGATTGTGTGGACACCATTCTCATGGGGGATGAAGCGAACAGCGTACTTATCTGGGAGAGTGAGCAAAGCACAGAGTAAAAAGCGGGCAAATGGACACCACTGAGTGAGGTGAGGACAAAAGACAGGAAGCCAACCTAACACGGCCAATTTTAAATCTTTAATAAGACAACAGCTCTCCTGGAAGCCTGGCACCTGACGGGTTGGATTTCAAAACCAGATGGGCCTATTTGTGTGTCCTCAGTCAGCCCTTTGGGAAATGCGTCCAAATCTCAGGTTCTATTTAATCCTCTGCGGCCTCTGCCTCAGAAGAACATGTCCTTTATGAAAAGCTCACTCCTCACAAAGTTTCTCCACTTGGCCACTTGAAGGGGAAGAAGGTGGTCCCAGCTGGGGTTAACGTTGGAACGTCCTTAGTTTAGCTCCAAGCAAGCAACTGCCCCCAGAGGCACAGCCAGGTTTCTCACCTGTGAGTTTGGGTCACAGCATGTGGCAGGGTAACAGGTGAACTGAAACGGGCACCTCGAATATCCACGCAGCGTGCACCACCTGACCACCCCTTCCTCCTTGAAGCTCTCACCCGGGATGCAGGTAGTCTGTTCTTCTCCCTCCCTACTTACCATTCACCCGTTCAGAATTTTTGTCCCCCAAAGCTCCACCCAAACCCTCTTCTCTTCTCCTCTGGTACTCTCTCCAGAGGTGAGCACCTACACGCAGCTGCCCGCCCCACACCTGTCAACGCAGCACTTCCCCCAACTGTCCCAAGCTAGGTACCTACCTCGCCTCCCTTAAAGCCAATGTATTTCAAAGGAAGGTGATCCCATCCCCACATCAGGCATGACACTTGACTGGATCAACCTAATAGGGTAGGGGGAGAGCCCTCTTTCCCCAAGTCATCAATTAGGACACGGCATCTGGCCACAGGAAGTGACTCAGAAACAGGCACGTGTGTTCAGTGTTTGGTGAGACAGGGGACCTCTGAGAAAGGAGCATCTCAGACTTCTGAGAAAGATTCTTGTGGACAGGATGTCTCTCTTGCTCAGTGTGGCACGAAGATGGGAAATCTGGGGTTGCTGCAGCCATCTTGTCACCAAGAGGAAGGCCAGTTTCAGAGTGAGGTTCACAAAGCAGAAGAAGGAGCAGAGGCATTTAGGGCTCTGCCTAAATTGTGGCTGAAGCCCACCTGAGGCCCTGAATTTTCCAGTCATGTAAATTAACAGACTCCTTTATTGTGTGAATTGGCTTCAGTTGGGTATACTATAATTTGTAACCAATAGCATGCTGGCGGTCTGATACCAAATTTCACTTGTTGGCTAAACCCCAATGGCTCTAGAATTCTATTAAACATCCTTATTTGGATGCCTGGGAAACACTTCACAACTCTCCAGAAGGGCTTACAAGACCCTTGTAAAGCCTTGACCAGGCCTCATCCCCCCACGGCTGGCCGGCCCTAGTTTTGCTAACTGCATCGTCATCTTTCTCCAAACTACTTGCGAACTTCCTGAACTCACTAGCATTCCCTGTGGCCAGTTGGTCACCAGGTGTTTCAGTTCTCTGGCCTCAAGTTCCCCTCTCCATTTCTAAAGCCGCTGGCTCGTGTTACTTCCTCAAACGGACCGCTCTGGGATCAGCTCGCCCCTCTGCCTTTCAGTTATTTCAGCGCATTCTCTCTAATACAGTCAGACTCAAACCAAGACCTCGTCAGGGCCCCCATCCCTCACATTTGTGCCGTTTGAGGCTCCTTTCTGCCCTTTCCCCTTCTGTCCGATGGGAGAAAGACATCAAAATGCTAACCCAGCTCCTTGATCTCCACCCTCACTGTACACATAGTAGGACACAAGGCAAATGCCCAATAAGGGCAGAGATCAAAGGGCTCTTCCTCAAGCCTTAGGGCCCAAGGTCAGGACCCTTCCTCTTAGAAGCCCTCCTGACCTTGCCAAGGCAGAAACCATTTTCCTTTCCTGTTCTCACCATCTTCACCCTTTGGTTCTGAATCCTCCCATGGTATCATTGGTGATTCACAGAGGGTCCTCACCAGTGCCCTGCAGGTGTGTGGCCGGGGCCTTACTTGGCTCTGCACTGCTTTCTGAGGGCAGGAATCATGTCTTCCTCAGTCTTCCCTTCCTGCCAAGTCTCTGACACTTAATAAATGTTCACTGGTAAAATGTCTCATTAAAATTGATTGACATCGGAGAATTCCATATACCAAGGCAGCAGGTACGAAAGCCTTATGCTATTAAGCATCCTGGAGACCCCAGATTTAAAGATACCTACCTCTCCTACCTTGGAGAGACCTACCTATCTTTCAAATTTAAAGATAAACATCAACTGATCTTTCCCTGAGAGTGAAGTCAGGTCAGAGTGTAAGTCTTATTCACGTGATAAGTTCAACAATACAATAAAAATTGGTAAGATTTTGTTAAAATAGGAGAAAACCACAATGACTGTAATGTGAAAGGAATCTGAAAAACAACAGAAAATAAGCAGTGTTTGTAAAAAAGTAAAAAAGGAAAGGAGAAAGAAAAAGCATGGATATTAATTCCAAAGTGTCCCTGTCTGCCCCGGCAATGTTTATACCCTAATTCATGAAACACTGTCTGCCAACCACAGCAGAGGGAATTTGAAGTCTCGTTGGCCTCGGTGAAGCCGATTAGTCCTCCGTCAAGGTGCACGCTGGCAGAAACATCCCTGGGGGGGCTGGTGCGGGGAGAGCGCACACCCTGCCTCCTGCTTACCTGGCTCCAGCTCAGACACGTGGCATTCCTCCACGGCTCCAGAGGGGCTGTGCACCTTTGCATCAATCTTTCCTTTTGCCCCATTCAACCTTATAGCAAAGGAGGCTGGCTGGTTAACCTTTAGTCCCGATTCCTGAGAATTTAATATATTAGACAAGGTTACGGCCCTCGGGTCCCCGCTCCATGGCACACACTGCCCCGGGGACAGTGCTCATGCAGATAGGCCCGGCATGTCTACCCACATCCGACAACAGAATGGCAGTGGGCCATTCCCCATGTCTAGCATCAAATGTAAGAAAGCAGAGACGCGTGTCTGCATGGTGTTATACCCAAAGTGTCTTGATTCAAGGCTGGAAGAGGTTACTGGGTTTGGAGACTTGAGACATCTTGATCAAGAGGACTATTGTTTCAGCATCCCCCACAGGTCATCGAGGTAGACAGACAGACAAATAAATAAATATATAAACAAGCCCTTCGCCCTCCTCCTAAGGGAGCTGGCAAAACCATACACTCAAGTAATATGAACAAAGTTTTATAGCACAGCTATTTTTTTTTTAATCTGGAGAGTAGGAATGGAGAGAACTTTTAATAAACCTGTAAAGGGTTACACGTGCAAAGGAAGAGGTCGGTACTGCACAGCGGTTAAGTATCAGCAGGACGGGGGTTACTCTCATTTCCTAGCCAAATAACTAAGTTGTTTAACCTCATTCAGCCTCAGTCTCCTCATATATAAAATGGGCAGCTATGAGGACAAAATGACATTATGCAAAGTATTCAGCACAGTGCTGTGCCCATACACAGAACGGCTAAAAAATGTCAGCTTATTGTTAACTGTTGATGTACATTCTGAAGTTCTCTGTACCCCTAAGGAAAAAAAAAAAAGAGAGAGAGAGAGAAGTATAACTTCTGCTAGGCAGTGGATCAGTTTCACTCCATGCTTTGTCTTGGAAACTACAGCCTCTCCGGGAGGAAGGGATTAGAAGTTTAGGTGCTTAAGGTATTTTAAGATCAGCCAGTCCCCAACAGCAACATTTTCCAAGTCAGCAGTTTTGACATAAACTTGATTGGACAGCCACTCCTCGGATAACACTGACGCAGCAGGGTTCACACTTCTTGTGCAATCAAAGCACCCAGGGGGCTTGTTAAAATGCACATTCTGATTCAGCAGGTCTGGGAAGGGGCCTGGGATTCTAGTAAGTTCTCAGGCGATGCTGAGACCACTGGTCCAAGACCCACATCTTAGAAGCGAGGCACTGAAGTTGTGCTGCCCAGTTCAGTATTCACTGGCCGCATGTGGCTACATCCACTGTATATTTACATTTAAATCAATTAAAATTAAATACTTAAAATTCAGTTCCTCGGTTACACTAGCCACATTTCAAAGAGAAGATGTGGGGCATTTCCGTTGTTGCAGAACATTCTACTAGACTGTACAGCCCTAGAGGTCACAGACTGGGGTCACAGACCACATCCAAAATTAAGGAGTCTTTGATCACCAGATCGGCCCCATTCCACCACCCCCTCATCCTCCACAAATTGCCAGCCGACTCCAATTTTCTAAAAAAGCCTCAAGAGCAAGACAAAAAAATACATGCCTCTCTTTCCTAACCGGCACCAGATGTTGCCGTGCAGGGCTCCAGTAAATTGTCGATAAATAATTTACATATCACTCGGCATCAAGTGACCCGGGCAGAACGGGGGATGAAGCTGACACACTGGTCGCTCCTCCTTCACGGACACACAGTCTGCTGCACACTTATTTAAATATTTACGACCCAATGGTGAAGAGAGGACTCCACAGAATAGTTTGCTGGAGAGGATTTCTGCACATCAGCTCCATTTGGACAGAAGCAGCTACATTACCTGAATCCGCTGGCCGCTAAATCCTCAAGAGGGAGATAAACGCCTCGGAAGATCCGAAAGAGATCTTCGAGATGCCTGAAAGCAGCTCTGTGCCTTCAACAAATGCTGGGTTTATCTCCCTCCACAGGTTTTAGCTGAGTCGGCCACAAAAGGAAGTCCTGTTAAGAAGTCTTTAAATGAAACACAAGAAAAACATCTACACCACAGTGACCAGTCAGCCCGTGGTACTCTCCAGATGAGGCCTCTTCAATCTGTGGACCCTGGTCCTGGCGCGATCTCTGTTTGGGTTCCCGTGTTTGGAAGAACTAGCAGTACCAATTCCCCTCAAGGTGGGGTTAAAATCTCCAATGTAAACCAAGTGTAGGAACTAGATGCACTGAGGTCAGCCATCTGAGTCATGAGTCTGGGTTTCAAGCAATCCAGGATTTTCAAAAGCTGGGAGGCAGTGGAAGACTATTTAGAAACCCTTTTAACCAGAAATCGTATTTTGAGATTCTGGTTATTATTCCACAACTGAACTACTACTCCTGACTCAGACACCTAATTATTTTTCAGTGTCCTGAGCAAAGACCCAAAGGCATCCCCCAATGGTTCTTAGCTCGGCTGAAGGCTCCAATGCAACCTTGGATTCAGTGACCTGTTTAAGACAGGAGGTAGAGTTGCATTTCCTGACACTGCAATAGGCTGGACTATGTGACCACTTGCCACAAAGCCCAGGTGGGGACTAAGGAGACCACAGTTAAGAGCACGCGTTCTGGAGCACAAAGACCTCACTGTGCCTCATACTAGCAGGTTGCTGGTAGCCGCAACCTCTCTTACCTCAGATTTTCCATCTTTAAAATGGGATCAAGAGAAACCCACTCACCAGGTGGTTGCAAGGATTTAATGAGGTAACACTGATGACGTTTTTAGCCAAGTGCCTTGCACACTTATTACAAACAAATCATCATAATAAAATTAAACATAATTGACTTCCTTGAGGAAAAAGAAGCCAATAATTGAAGGCTAACATCACTGGACTATTAGTTTTGTGTTTGTTTTGTTCTGAAAGCTCTCCTTATCCCTTAACCAATTATTAACAGGCTTCCTTTGTTTCTCTTGAATAAATATTTAAAAAACAAACTTGTCCCCAAACACTGAGGTGTTTTATTGACTGTGGCTCTGTTTTGCTTTCCCAACTGTCTCCTGTCTTAACGTGTGGGGAGCTGACTGCGCCCAGGGAATGGCCCCCCTACAATGGGCAGCATCTGTGGTCAAAATGGGCTGGGACCCTCGGCACCACAGGGGATTGAAGTGGCCTCAAGAGTCCAGGGTCTCACTGGTTGGCCTGTGGCCAAGGAAATGGATGCTTCCTTGCGTCTCACCTGAAGGCTCATAACAGTGAGGCGGCGGGCGTCGTCGGAGGGTGCGATGACGGGCACCAGGTAGGGACTTTCGGGGATGTGCTCATCATTAAACTTGATAGATACCTCGTAGTTACCTGTGGGGACAAGAAAGCCCCATCATTTCAGAGATTCCAGGAAGGTGGCTACAGGGAGGCCTCCCGCTTCTTTTTATGTAGCGTGAAAATGCCTTCTGAGAGACCCTGCCCTCACCATGGCCACGGGTGGTTGGTTTAGGGCTGGTGGCCCGGCTCGGGATGGGCCAATATGATTTTCCTTGTTGGGCAAAGGCAGAGACTCTGAACTGGAGTCCACAGGGGCCCCAAAGGGCTGTATAGAACTCAGGAGATCCACAAAACTTGAATGGGGAAAAGATTACATCTTTGCATTCACTCAACCTCCACCTGAAATTTTGCATTTCTTTTCTTTAAAAATGTTGACAAGAAACCACAGCATATTAAAAGTACTTGTGGCTTTGTCACCAATAAAGTTCATATTGTTTTACAGTTTTACATACACCTTGACATATCATTTATACTCACCACTATTGAAATTAAGGCAGTTACCCGGCCACCACCGCATTTTAGACTTAACGTGTCAATGAACATGTGCACACCTTCTTATGTTACCCATTTGTCCCATAAGATTTTGATAATGACATTATAATATAATTGATTTCTTTTATAACCCAATGGAATTTGTATTATGTATTTCAGAACACTGTCCTGAGAAACAGGACAAAACATTGTCCCACGGGCTTTAGCTGGCAAAGGAGTCCAGGTACAAAGTGTTAAAGACTCCTGCTCGAGGGAGCGCAGGTGCTAAGCTAAGTAAGACCCCTCTTTGGGGCAGCAACACTAGCCAGTGGCCAAGGCTGGGCCCAGAGGCCGGCCGGAAAGAATGAACCAGCTGAATAAAAGTACAAGGCACACAGGCCAACAAAGACAAGAGACAATGATAACAAGAATTCTTGCCCCTCGGAGGCCTGGCTGCATTTCCTGCAACTGGACTTCTAGGAGGTGCTCCCACGTGACCATAGCGATAGATTTCTCTTTTACTTAAGCTAGCTCGATGGGCTTATGTTCCTTACAATCTAACCATCCCCAAACAAAAACAATGTCGAGTTGGTTCTTGAATACATACCAGGTTCTTGGGCAATATAAGACACACCGCATGATCCATTTTTATGGTCATCGAATGTAATCTCAGCCTTACTGGGGCCTTCCACAGCAATGGAGAGGCCCCCCGCGCCTGCCTCCCGGGTCCAGATGCTGAACTCAGCTGAGACAAAGAGACACCTGCTCAGTGACTGAGCCTGGTAGAGGTCCCTCATCTTGCCCAAACCTGCAGTGCTTGGTCACTTTTACAGACGGCCCTTTTCTCTTTCCCTGACCCCAGCAGAACCCAAGCAGGGGCATGGCTGATGTTCCTCGGTACCACCCATGGCTACAGTACATTGGGCATCTTTTTTTTTTTTTTTAGTGTTTTATTTATTTTTTAGAGAGAGGGGAAGGGAGGAAGAAAGAGGGAGAGAAACACTGATGTGAGAGAGAAACACCTATTGGCTGCCTCTCCTATGTGCCCTCACCAGGGACTGAACCCGCAACCTAGGCATGTACCCTGACTGGGAATCGAACCTGTGACCTTTCACTTTGTGGGATGACACCCAATCAACTTCAGCACATCAGTCAGGGCAATACTGGGCATCTTTTGAACATACCCAAATCAAGCCAGAGGAAGACGAGAATGTTTGGTTTTGTCCCCATAGGCCTCCCACTAGCAACCCCAGTCAATGGGTTTTGTGGAAATCTAGCATGTTCCATAGAACATCAGCCCTGCAAGATGCTCTGGAAACAGCTTCATGAGTCTGCTCCCCTCTTCTCCAAGGCTCACCACACAGTAAGTAATTAGAGGCTCCAAGGAGTCCCTCCGTAAGAAACTCATTTACTGTTGGGTAAATGGGCAATTCTAGAATGCATTTACCAGAGAAGCCTTATTATAAAGAATGCCCCTTAAACCATCCATCAGAATCCACACACGAAGTCTTCTCTTTAGAACAGGGCGAAGGGTGCAGGGTGCTCACACCACCAGGCTCAGCTGTTACTCTTTCCAAGTAAGGAGTCTGCTTGATCACTCACCTGGGACTCCTGCTTCTCCTCGCTCCAGGCCGGGGCCTCCTGCCCGGACCTTGTGGGCGCCCCCCTCGCCCAGCGGACCCACAGTGAACTGGAAGGGGCTGCCGGTCACGTGCTGGTTGCGGTATTTGACGCTGACTGTATGCACGCCCATCTCCTGGGGCACAAACCTAACACAGTGTGAGTTCTTCCCCATGGGCACAATCTCTGCCTCGGTCACGCGGCCGGAGGGGCTGGTGACTTGGGCCGACATGTCACTGCTGTCAATTTCTGAAAGGGATCAAGAGGTTGGGGGAAAGGAGAGGAGGGTTAAAGTGATGGTCAGAGGCTGAATGAACAGGACATGCAGAGGAAGCAGTGGAGGGCAAGGCAGGTGCAGCTTGGGAATGTGAGGTGCTCAGGTCGGACGCCTGCCCTCCTGTCTCCCTCAAACCCCTGGGTGGCTGTGGCCGGCATGGAGAGAGCCAGGCCCGTCCAGCCACCAGTGCAAAGGACATTCTCTAGGGGCAGTGACACTTCTTGCTCCATGGGGTACTTTCACAGCCTTCCTGGTTGGGGCTGAGTTAGTTCCACCCATCAGTTTCGAAACAGAGCCCGAGCTGATGGCACATAAATATAAAAACTATGGTCACTCAGATGGTTCTTAGCCAAAGGTGACACGCGGCCATCGTCATGCACACAGGGGCTCTTTTCCACAGGCAGGCAGGTAAAGGCAGAAAAACCTAAGAGACTACCTTACTGTCAAGAAGCCTTGGCATTTCTTTTAGGTAACAAGACAAAATGCATTTAGAGAAAAAGGGGAACATACATCAGTCCCAACGGCAAAGGGGAAACCATGCGTGAGCAAAGCTTCAAGCAAACTGAAGACCAGAGGCCACACTTTCAGAAAAGCGATGCTTTGGGTCACCCACACCAGAAGCAGACCACGTCTGCTCCATCCGAGGTGCTCGTGCCATGCCAAGGACTGTGCTCGCACCGACATGGTGGCGACAGGCAGGCCACATGCTGCGTGACCGAGTAATGCCATCACCTAGAGTCACATGAAACTGCACCCTCCAGCCCTACAGGGTCTGGGCTGAGCAGCACATGGCTTTGAGCCCTGAGGACAGAGGAAGGAAGGGAGATTGAGGACGGGGTCACTCCGCACGGCCTGGGTCCAAGGACATCGGAAGCTGGTGAGCTGTCCTCCATTCTAACTGACGAGAGAGTCATTTAGGTAACGAGGGGAAAAATGAGTCTCACTGAGTCATCGGGTACCAAGTAACTGAAAAGGGTAAAAAAAGGAGTCAAGAGCCAGAAAAGACTGAAGAGAAAGGGTCACTGTCCCCATCACACAAAGATAGGACACAAAGAGGCAAAGGGAAGAGAGCAGATCATTTGCAAAATGAGAAGTGTAAAGCAAATGAACACATTCCCTGTCACTAGTGACCAGAGAAATCAAATTGAAAACACACTTCCCATCAGACTGATCGAAGTGAGAGTGAAGACAGGGCCCAGGGCTGGGGAAGCAGGAGAGAGACGGGCGCCGGTTCACGTTCTGGAGGGCGGGCTGCCAAGGCCCAGCAGTCCCACTGCGATGTGACGACAGCCTGGGCAAACCGTGGCCGTTGTCACGGAGCACTGATTATAGGAGTGGAGGGACAGAAGTGAGTGCATGTGAAATGGGAAAAAACTGAATGAAAGGTGCTGCATCCAGGCATGAAATGCAATCCTCTGTACTCGTTAAAAAGAAACTTTTTATGGTTACCATCCATACAGCTCTTCGTAAGTGATTCTTTCTGGACACCACAGTAATGAGGCTTCCACCACATTCACATGCGACCAACGCTGTGTCCATCAAATACTGCTCAGTGGGCAGAGCAAATAGATACGTGACATATTAGGCAAGACGGGGAACCCAGTGTAGGGAAAGAGCCCCTCTCCAGACCAGAGCATGAGCGTCATCCGAAGGTTAGGTTTTCCGTCTCCTCAGCATTTTGGCGACTAACTGCAGAGCACACGCCAGGTTCTGGGCAGAGGAGCCTCAAAACCTTCCCTCACACAATGACCTCTCTTGGTGAGGACTCTTCATAGAAAGAACCTGGGCCACATCTCAGAAAGCCCACGGTGGGTTACTGACTAACTTGGCCCCATGGGGAACAGTTTATGGCCAAAGAGCGAGAGGCGCCCACCCACCAGCCCTGCAGCGCAACCCTTGTGCTACTTTAGGAAGGAGAGAGATGCACGGCAATTGGAAGGCTGCTGCTGGGCTGACATCACTGGAATACTCCCAGATACTGGCCTCAGCGGGGCCAGTTCCATCACTGAGATCGTTCTATTCGACAGACACTAAATTAAAATCTAAAAGCTTATTTACTACCCCCATGTGATACAACAAAGCTATTTTACTTTGGGGGGGAAAAAGGTAGCAGGTAAATAATTTACTTTTCCTGAATGAGCCTCTGTGAACACAAGTATTAAAATACTAATTAATTAATAATTAATTAATTAACTAAAAATTTAAAAATAAGTCACCCATGGTGGACTTGCACAGTACATTCCAGGCCACACCTGGACTTGGTTTCCAATGGCACCCCACTGCCCTGGGCCACAAGCCCCCTGTGCTCACCTGGGATTTTCAGGTTCAGGTCACAGATGCTTCCAACAGTAGCCACAGATGGGGCCCGGCTGGTACGGGTGATGCTCTCCTTGACTCTCCCCTCCCCACTGATCTTCACGGTAAATGGGCTCCCTGTAAGAACCAGGAAGGCCCACGTGAGCAGCCCAGAGCCCGAGGCAGCAAACCCAAGCACCAGCCAGAGAGGGCAGAGGGGACCACATGTACCAGGCACATGCTCGTCAGCGAATTTGGTGGAGACGATGTAAACCCCAGGCACGGTGGGGAAGTAGGAGACCTTGCAGGTGCCATCTTCCAGGTCCTCCGTCTGGATGTCGACTTTGCTGGGGCCTTCCACCGCCAGGGATATGCCACCGTAACCTGCAACACAGCAGCCGGGGGCTGTTTTGACAGCAACTCGTTTGAAAGGGGAAGCTTGGTGCATGCAGAAAGGACATTTGACCCTGGAAATTCACACTGCTGTTTCTGGAGATCAAAAAGAAAGTCTGTGTGTTCCCTGATGGAGAGCCCTAGGAACAGGGGCAGGTTAAAGGCTCCGAGAAATCCTGTAGGGAAATAAGCTGCTCCACAAGGCTGTGCCGACAGAACCCCTTCCTCAAGTATATCTACTATTTCTCCACGGGGCACCTGTCCTGCAGAACCCACTGGCGAAAACACTCTGCCCACACTCCTCCAGGAATGGCATGCACTGCCTTGCGGGTTCACTGCCAGCCACAGGTTTGAAAACTTGCATTTTTAAGCTGCTTCATATGTGTAGTGAGGGGACCACTAAGACCACAGATATGAAGGTTTGACAACATGAGGAATCAGCACGGAGTACCAGCCCACTGGGACCAGAAATTCTCTAGCCCCTTCTGCTGGGACTATGGCTTTGTCTAGAAGTCACCAATACACCGATCACTCAAGAAGGTGGAAGATGAAGACACGGGATATGGCATAGGTTGGAGAGGCCCAGAGTAATTCAAACCATCTCAAAGAGGAAACAGTAAGAGATTCCTCATTTCCACAAAAGCACTGTGAGCAGAACAAGGTCTTGGCCAGCTGGCCTAACACCCTTTGCTTGGGATGAGTCCAGGAGACCCTGGGAAGCTAAGGTGGGAGTAGAGACGACGACAGAGAGATCTGTGAGTTGTAGTGGCTCTGGGAAATGCCAGAAGCAGAGGGCTGTTAACTCCTGTGAGCCTGTGGTTCTTCACTGAGAAAACAAAGACAATACTGACTTTACCAGTGGTCATGGGAATTAAATGATAATGCATGTGTACGGACAGACAGCTTGAAGGACGCTTCGAGACAAAAGAGAGTTGGCAGGATAAAAACATGAAGCAGGCTGTTCCCTCACACGTTGGACCTTTCCCCTGGGACCACCCCTACAGACCTGCATCCCTCGTGTCCACGATGAACTCAGACATCTCGAAAGTCCTGCCTTCTGACAGGCCTCGGCCGTAGACTTTGGCTCTGCGGGCATCACCAATCTCGGACTGGACCACCATGATGGACACGGGGCTGTTGGCCACGTGGTTGCCATTCTTCTTGATGCTGACCAGATGTTCGCCCACCTCCCGGGGGATGAAGGAGATGCCTGGACCAGGGCACACATTGGGGTTTTAAGTGGGGTTGGTGGGGGGGAGAGTGAAGGAGAGGAACTGGGAGGGAGGCACACTCGCAGGAATGGAAATATGACTCATTGGCTTTCTAGCCACCCCAGAGTGTGCATGTGGGTGGGCAATCTTGCAACATGAAAATATACACGTGACCCAGCAGGTTTCTCCTATCACATTCCAAGGTGTTACCTATTTCCCAAGAAAGGACTGAAGGAATCCCCATCTCCAGCCCCAAATGTCCCAACTCCATCCAGGAAGGCAGCCTGGGCTCACCGATGTGATTGTTGGGGAGCCTCTTCAGGAGACAGGGCTCGTCACGGCCAGACGGGGCCTTAATGCTGGCAGTCAGGGTGCTGAGGTCTGTCTCGCTGATGTCGAGCAGGAAGTCGGCGGCAGAGCCCAACTTCACCTGAGAGCACCGTCTGCT
The DNA here is from genome assembly GCF_022682495.2 of Desmodus rotundus. NCBI lineage: Eukaryota > Metazoa > Chordata > Mammalia > Chiroptera > Phyllostomidae > Desmodus > Desmodus rotundus. The sequence continues at coordinate 85,219,060 of NC_071394.1, forward strand.
GTCGTCTGGGAGACACCCCCCCAAACACAGATCCTGTCACACGTGGGCACCCAGCTCTCCAGAGCCTTCACCACACATGCTGCTTACAGATGAACAGCCAGAATTAACTACCAAAAGTAAGTGAAAAAAAAACACGTCTTGTGGACCTACAGTGCATGTAGGTCCAACAATGTATGACTTCTACTTATGCCTGGTCAAGGGGAAGACTAGCTGCTGGCAGGAACTGCAGCCTTGAGTCCTCATGGACCACTTTTTAAAGGAGTCTTTGCCAGTGAAGGCACCTGCCCGCCATCCCCTTGGGCATTTCGCAGGGAAACACTCATCCTGGTCCACACAGGGCTACTGGCTGCTTCGCAGATGGGTCTAAACACTCAGGGGAAGAACTTCATCTTGGGCTTCTTCTTTATGACATACTGGGGCAGGATCCGATCCCAGCAAGCACAAAAGAGGTTAGAGAAGGGCTTTGAATCAGATAACCTCAATCCGAATCCTAGAATCCCACATGTAAACTTGGCTAAGCCACTATCTAAGCCTCAGTTTTCCCATCTGTAAAATGGGAGACAAAAGCCATCTGACAGTGATGCTGAAGGGCATCTTTGAGCTCAAGGATTTTTTTTTAAGATTTTATTTATTTACTTTTAGAGAGAAGGGAAGGGAGGGAGAAAGAGAGGGAGAGAAACATCAATTTGTGGTTGCCTCTTGCATGTCCCCCACTGGGGACCTGGCCTGCAACCCAGACATGTGCCCTGACTGGGAATCAAACCAGTGACCCTTTGGTTCGCAGGCCGGCGCTCAATCCACTGAGCCACACCAGCCAGGGCATCGTGGATTTGTACAATAAGTGTTATTTGAATGTCTCTAACTGGGGGCCTGCTCTTTGCATGCTGGAGTTAGACTGGAACAAAATAATAGCCCTCTAAATGGTGTGAGTGCTCTTCCCAGGAATACCAGCTAAGGCGGGAATTAGTCCAAAGTCGGTCTTGCACCCCCAGACCCACCCCAGTGAGTCTCTGTGACACCTACACTACCCCTAGCCTGCGGCCCCTGGTCTGATGCAAAGAGAGGCTGTCGGGGCAGCCATGCCTCCCACCAGGAAGCCCCCAGCAAGCCAGGCAACCCTACCTGTGATCTTGGCTGTGAAGGGGCTGCCAGGGATGTGCTTGTCATTGTACTTGACCAGAATGCTGTAGTCGCCTGGCAGGGTGGGTAGGTAAGTCACCGTGCATGTCCCATCTTTGTTGTCAATGCAGCTGATTTCGGCCTTTGAGGGGCCCTCAATAGCCAAGTCCAGCCCACCTGAAATGGGAGCAGGGAGGGAGGACCATCAGGGAGAGTGTTTCTTTATTTCCACAGGGACAACAACTCATACAGGGCAGCCCTGAGGCCGGGAACGCCAGACCGGCACAGGCCACGTGAGCTGCGGGCACGGGGCGGAGGCCAGCCACCCACAGCACAACACGCCACTGTCTGAATTCTTCATTACAAGTAACCTCGACGGTCTCGCTACTGTCTGGACAGGAATGGGGACGGAGCTCTGCACGTCAACCACACACACGGGAGAGTGTCACACACTATCGCTGTGGGCCAGGCCGTGGAGGCCGCTGTGGAAATCCCATTAGAATCACAGATTTTAAAATCTTTACGAAGGCAATGGGCATGCACACAGGGCTCCATCTAGAATGGGCCGCTAAATAACCCGTGTGGTCCTGTGGATACACACACGCGTGCAAAAAGACAAAAACAAAAATGTCATCAACCAAAACGGTTAAATTTCAGGCAAGTCACAGAAACCATTTCACAACACAAATCTGATTTCAATCAGAATCCAGGAAACTTTAGAAATTCCCGTTCTGGGTAAAAGAGCAGCTGTACAGAGAGGTTTACATGAAACAAAATGTAAGACAAACACTACCGTCCAACAGTCTAGTTTTTTACCAGTTACCCTGGAATCGTGTCCTCTTAACTCTCCGAATGGGAAGCTGAAAGTATATAACCACATAAATGGCACGGTACCTTCTCCTGCATCCTCGGTGACGATGGTGAAGGTGGCAGTTTTGTTGGCCACGCCATACACCAGGCCTGGGCCGTAAGCAGAAACGCTCCCGCTGTTGGGGTAGTTCACGTAGAACTGGAGTGGGCTCTCTAGGTTTGCAAAGAACAGAAACAAAACTGGGACTCAGTCGGGGGGAAAGCATACCTTGGATAGCCAGTGTCTTAACAACCCTCTAACATCAGGCAGGTGTGGCATCTCCGACGCAGGAGAAGGGCACAGACTGAGCACCTGGTGAAGCTCACCATCCTAGGACCCCCAAGGGGGTCTACTCACTGTCGTTCCTTCAAAGTCACACAAGAAGAACAATCCTGAGGCTGCTCCAAACTTGAGGGGGGTGAAAGCAGGGGAGACCAGTTCAACTTGACTAGTTAGGAGGAAAGAGCCGACCTTGTGAAGGAATGGCCCAATACGAGAGGGACCTAGCTGGAAGGCCATTGGCCTGTGCCCTTCAAAATGTAAGGCCCTATAAGCCCACCCCACACTGTGGGAATGTATCCCACTGTGGACTTCCCTACCCACTCCCACTATGCAAGCACTTCCACCTCTGCCGGGGTCAGATGCAAATGAGGAAAAGACCCCGGTGCCCAACAATAGGGGGTTGGATAAATAAACCATGTTCTGCTCTCAGGTCATTCAAAAGAATCAGGGAGTCTGTATGCACTAACTTGAGAGATTATCCATAATGCGCTTCATGAAAGAGAGAAAAAGGAAAGTTGTTATATAATATGAAAACCATTATCCCATTCCTTCAAACACAAAACAGAAGGAAATTATACGCATGTTTGTAGGTACAGAGTGAGACATCTGTGCACAGACCATCGGGGAAGTAGGAGGGAAATGGGAGAAAGACATTTTTTCACTTTCTCGACATCTGCATCTTTAGAATATTTAAAGAGCAGAAGCAGATAATACATTTTTGCTTTAAACAAATATTATGCACACATATACACAAACTAAAGCAGACATCAAACAAGCAAACTCCAACCGAAAAAATATCTGCAACTCCTAACACAAAGGGCTAATCTCTCCAGTATTTAAATTGCTCTCAGAAAGTGCTATGACAAAGGCCAATAACCAAACAGAAAAACCAGGCCGTGGATACAAACGTTCAGTTAACAGAAAAAGAAACACAAGTGGTACTTAAATATAGAGAGAGTTGCTCAATCTCATTCAAAAGAGAAATACAAATAAAGCAACACTGACATACTGTTTTTTCAACTATTTGGCAGAGATCCAAAAACCCGACAGCATAATCCACTGGCAAATCTATAGAAAAGCAGGTGGTCCCCTCCACTGCTGGCGAGTGGGAGAACTGGAAGGGCCCCGATTCAAAGCAATTTGGCAAGTTCTAGCAAAATGATAGATGCCCAGAAACTCCTGCCCTGGGGACTAAATCTCACAGACACGCCTTTGCAAGTGTGCCATGCCAACGTGAAAGGCTATTCACTGCGGCAAAAGGTGAGAAGAAGCGAATGTCCCTCAACAGGGGCCATGGTTGAGTGTGTCACAGTTCACTCAATGAATGGTGAGACACTCAGAAGATGCTCTATTATTCAGACGTGTGAAGCCCTCCTGCAGATACTGTCAGATAAAAAGGACAAGGACAGAACGAGTGAAGGGTATGCTACTGTTTGTGTACACAAAGAGGAGGGACTAGAAACCTATATTCCTCTTTGCTTATAGTCTTCAAAGTATTCTGAAATCCAACAGTCAGGTTTGTGGAGAGGACAGCCGGGGGCTATGAGTAGGAAGGAAACCTTTCTCCACATTATTTTTTAAACTGTGTGTATGCTGCCTACTGAAAATATTAAACTAAAAAATGGAGAAGTATTTAAACACTTTTTTAAAAAGAACAAGAGTAGCACTGTATGGGCGGTGGGCATGAAACTTGAGCTGGCTTTCCTCGTCCAGGGCAGCGTGACAGTGAGGCAGCGTCCTTACTGGCAGTGTCCTCTTCTCACCAGCGCTTCTCCTGCCCAGCCCCCCCCCCCCCCCCCCCCACCCGCGCCATGGAGGGTTCTGCAGGCCAGGATGGAAAGTCCCTCACATTTTTCTCCTTGCTCACCCTTTGGCCAGAGCCGGCGTAGTGACAAAGACAAACAATCACAGATCGAAGGGGCTGCACTGTGACCCAGGATACTTAGATGCATCACCCCTTCTGGAAATCAGCTGGATCTGCCAGGGTCACAGGCTGTTTGGTTTCACAGGGCCGTCAACACTGCATTCCCCAACCTGCTACCAAGAACTGCTTCCCACACAGCAGCTGGCCGTATGTCTGCAAACCTCCCAGACGTTCAGGCTCCTCCTGAGTCTTGGAGTCCCACAGGGCGAGCGCTGAGCCCAACTCACCGGGGATATGGCTGCCCATGTACTTGATGTGCATCTCATGGAGCCCGACCTCAGTGGGGGCGTATCTGACGGTGACTGTGCCGTCCTTGTTGTCCACAATCTCAGGTGTAGCCGTCTTCCCAGAAGGCATGTGGACCTCTCCTATTGGAGCACAGGGAGACAGGGCAATGAGCCCGCCAGCGGCTTACCCCGGAGAAGCTGAGCACAAAGCCACAGGTGACTTTCCAAGTAAAGGTTTTCAGACCCAAGACACTCACTGCTGCCTAAAACACCCCAGTCGTGGAACAGGAGGACAGACATGCATTTGCCTTTATTTTTTCCCTCTTTCCCCCCACAAAATACAGCAGCCAACTCCTAAGCAAAGGGTTTTCTACTTTGTAAAGACAAATTGGAACCTCCAGCAGGACTTGAGAAAACTACAAGAGGATCAGTAGAGCATAACCTCAAAGAGGAGCAGGCATTACAAGGGGGCAGGCAGAGGAGGTAACGCTTGCACAATGGACCTCAGTGTACTTATCTGGAAAAGTGGAAGACTAGGAGAAGGCAGGAAAAAAGGGAGAAAAGGAACCTGAGGATTGAGAGGTATCTAAATGCAGTAGTTTTTTTTTTTTTTAAAGATTTTATTTATTTATTTTTAGAGACAGGGGAAGGGAGGGAGAAATAGAGGGAGAGAAACATCCATGTGTGGTTGCCTCTTGCATGCCCCCTACTGGGGACCTGGCCTGCAACCCAGACATGTGCCCTGAGTGGGAATTGAACCAGTGACCCTTTGCTTCACAGGCCCACACTCAATCCACTGAGCCACACCAGCCAGGGCTAAATACAGTTGTTCTTAACCTGGAGAGAATCCCCAGCTCTCTCCAGCATGTAATGCAAATTATAAATGAACCACCTCTTTGGAGGCACACATAGATACACAGAAGATTCTGCAATCTCAGGGCTCAGGGACTGACCCTGCTAGAGCAAGAAGCAGGGAGTCTGGGGTCAGGAACGCAGGTCTGGGGGACAGGTGGAACCATCACACGGGCACCGTTCTGGAGAGGTAGTGAGAGGGAGTGAGAATGAGACAGCTTTCACGACAGTGCTTACCAGTGATTTCTCCTTTCCTCACTGCAAACGGAATGACCAAGTCAAAAGGTTTAAACCCCAGTCCATTCATGTCACTCACTGGGACGTATGCCTCTTCGGTGACCTAAAAACAGGAGGCAGCGGTCACTGGGTAAAGCGGACAACAGTGTGGACTAGTGAAGCTACAGGGAGCAGAGCAACTGGGAATTTTGCAAGCCAGTGCAGCTGGGATTTACAGATGTGGCTGCCCGTGTTGCCTGGGCTTTGTCTAACTGCCCCTGGGGCCAGAGCAGAGGCTGCGGGAGTGGAGAAGCCATGCTGACCAACTTGCTAACAAAACACCAGGCAACCCGCTTGTAAAATTCCCAGCAGCACCCATGGGCAAGTGAAAAAGTGAGAGACAGAAATGTCTGTGAGTCCCCAAAGGCTCCACCTGGAAAGGTTTAGTTGCCTGTGGCCTGGAAAAGAAGGTGTGTTTTAAGTGGCAGAAAGTAGCAGCAGGTGGCTTTCCCTCCGAACAGAAACCAAATGTGCAAGTGGTGGCTTTGAGAGTCAGCAGGAGGGCTGAAGCCAGCTGTCCATCTTTCCCTTTACACACAGAGACAAATGGCACCCAGCGTGATCACAGACATGACGGCTGGCAATTTGTGGAGTGCAGACGATGACATGGGTGGGTCCCCTTACAGAGAAAGCAGGGATCATCGTGATGGACTGATCAGTAGGGGAGAAACCAATGACTAGGACACCCAGAGGGCTTAAGCAATCCCCAGAAGCAGGCTGTAGCTTTTCTGAAATGATGGCTGAGTAAACACAGAAACACAAAAAACAAAAAAACGAAACAAAACCAAAATTGTACCCAGGGCCTGAATCCAGGGGGACATGCATTTACCGGAGCCTCCTCCTCGGCTGTGACTTCCCCATCGGTGGCCTGGTCGGTGGCAAATGGAGATTAGTAGGGAATCACATTGCAGGGACACTGCTACTCAGTAGATTCAACAACTCCCATCTGCTCGATGTTGCAGAGCAGGGAGCACTTGCTCTAGCTGCTCTAGCAGGAGCCTGCCTTCTCCCTACCCTTGCGAGAGCAAGTGGGCATCCTTTCTTCAGATGTCAAATCCCCATGCTCTCTGAACCCATGGCGCCACTCCTAGGAAGCAGGTCTATAGAAATACTAGCAGGAAAGTTCAAAGGTAAGTGATGCACGCAAGGGGTTGTACAGGAGCTTTGTGGTCATGCAAACCTGAAGCAACCTAAATGTCCATCTGTAAAGGAGCCAGCTAAATAGGTTACGTAAGTCTACGCAGTGAAACGCTGTGCTAATAGTCTGAGGAAGCGGCCAAGTCCTTTGAATTAATACGGAAAGGTATCTGCGGCACAGTGAGGGAGGAAAGCAAGTCGCAGAGCGATGTGCACGGTGTGGTCCAGGCGTTTGTTGTGCAAGCAGGGGAAAGCTACCAGGAGTCACCTCCGCAGCATGCAACTGGGCAAGTGGTCTCTTGTTCCTTGCTAAGTGTCTACAGTAATGTTTTAAAAGTCTTGATAAATTCATTTTTTAAAAGTCACAGACTTCATGTTCCCGATCCAACTGACCTGCTAAGGGATGGGTTCCCTCTTCTACCATAACAAACCAGAATTGGAAGGCCTCCCCCCAGAGGAAGGCCAACGTGCCCGCGTTTACTTCTTTCAAGTACTTTGTCATCTGCAGAAAGGGGCTTCACCTACAGAGGCAGCTTTGAGAGCTTCAGATTCAGAACAGCCCTACCTCCCCCTTCTAGGGCCCTCTCAGACTGGGGCTACTCAGGGACACATCACTCGGGGCGGGGGGGGGGAGACTTTTCAGTGGCTACGTGATGGCCTTTGATCCAGGACTTCTCCACAGTGATGAGCAGATAAACTACGAGACCCGTGCCTTCCTGAGCACGTCTTCTGCATGATACATTTAACTGAACTAGCCTGCTAGGTCTCCTTGAGACATGGGCTGCGAAGGCAGTACTGGGTGTTTGTGTTCTTTTGGCCACCAGACTGTAGAGAGGCGGGGAATCTACCCATAAGAATCCAACGAACAGGAGTCAGTCCATCGAGGTAAGGCTGGCGAAAGCTCAGAATGGGAGAATGTAGGCCCAAACTGGTACTGCGGGTAAGGCTCCCTTTCTGCCATCAGCAGTGGTCACGGGACAGTGTGTCTATGCAAAGTAGCCTTTGGGCATTCTAGGGTCAAGGGGACATTTATTCCTAATGAGTTTGGTGGCCCCCAATTCAGGTCTCTCATTTATCTGCCAAAATGATCCTTGACATTGTCACACGGCTTTTCGCGCTCAGACACCCCTAATGTGGTCCGTCATTTCTAGCTCACTGCGCCAGCAGGGCTGCGACCTTGGCCCAGATGCTGCTCTTCCGTCCTGCCCACTGCTAACCAACCAGATAAAACCTGCTAAGGGCTAAGCATAGACCCTTAAAACTACGGCTGGGACCCGTCTCTGTAGATAAAGACACCGACTTTCTAGCTGCATTTCTTTCGGCCCTGAAGAGAAAACCATTCCCAAATGAGCAGCATCAAAAGTTGACAAGTGTTTACATCCCTGAGACATAAGAGTCTCCAGAGCTCCAGCACATCTACAGATAAAAAATGTCTATGGAAAGGGAAGAAAAGCTACAACAGATTAGAGACTATTCAGAAGACAGACTCGGGCTTCTGTTTGAAAAGGAGTCTTCACGTTCTTCTCCGTTGCTGCATAAAGTGTAACCCTTAGAAGGGGCTTCGAAGGCTGTGCGTGGGGCCAGGTCAGTGAGGCCTATGAACTTTGTAGCCACTGTGGCCGCTGCCCATGGCATCAAAGGACACTGGGTGAGGGGACCACACAGTGCTTGGTAGCTGTCCAGAGTGGACACTTCGGGCTCAGTGGACTTGCGTCTGGTCCTTCCTACCATACCTCATTCGTAAAAGAGCCAACAATGTTTGTTTTGAGGGTTAAATGAGGGAATGCTTCTAAAGTTCTGACCCCTCTCCTGGTTGAAGGATATTAATAATCAGAGAAAGATCTAAAAGTCACTCCGATTGAAAATTCAAGAGCTGAGTCATTCTTTGGCCCAGTGGTGTGCATAATGGTTTCTTCCCTGCTGCCCCCCCGCCCCATGTTCCTAGCTTCAAAAGACAAGCTATTTCCCTTCAGAGGCAAAGTCTGAGTCTTTCAAAAACACAACTGGAGGTATTCTGAGTCCTGAGATACCAGAGCCTAGTCTCCAGACAAAGCTCCGTCCTCCAGACCATGGAGAAAGGGGAGCAAGAAGGAGGAAGAACAGCAGAATAAAAAATTGTACTGTTTTAGTTATAACAGTTTTTGTCAAAATGCATCTTTCTGAACTGTGCTTAGGCCAGGACCCTGCCTAAGGGCCTTAGCATGATGGACACTTCGGTAGCCAGTAGACTCTTAGAGCCAAAGGGCCTCTGGAATTCTCGCATGCCCTCTCAGGCCCTAAAAGGTCGTGACCGCTTAAGAAAAAAAACTTTAAGAAGAGAAAGAAAAGTGGAAGCGGAGGGCCTCACCAGGGCTTAACAAGCGACAGCTGTTGCTGTCTCTGCCGACGCAGCATGCTCTGCAGCGGGGTCCCCTTACCATGACAGTGAACGGGCTGTTGGGGATGTCCACGCCACCAAAGCGCACGTAGATCACATAGGTGCCTGGCTTGGCAGCCGTGTAGAAAATGTCATAGGTGCCATCCTCATTTTCGATGACATCGGCCTCAGCCTCAGTGCCATCTGGGGTCAGAACCGTGCAGGTCACTTTCCCCTTCCCAGCAGTCTTGGCGTCAACCACAAAGCCCACCTCCTCGCTGGTCTTCACAGTGGAGGCGATTCCGGGACCTGGAGGAAAAGTTCAGGAGAAGAGAGTGGAAGCTGCAGCTGTGGGCAGTTACCCTGGAGACCTAAACACAAACCACACACTTGCATGTTGGCTCTACCAACTGCCACCACATACAGCGATGTCCCAGAGACCACCTGGGGAAGGTACTGCTCAAGGGTGCATTTTACTCATCGTTTACTATGTAAGGAGTATCTCAGGCTCTGAGCGGCAACCAAACGTTGGCTCTGGCGCGCCAGCATTCAAGGGCACGGGGATGCAAGTCAACTTTCTTCATCAAACACAGCGCAGGCATTTTCTTAAGTGCCAGGTACACAAAAGGTGAGCAAACAATTGTTCTTCAGAGAGGTGCCCTGTAAAAGCTCTAAGATATTTTCCAGGGTGGCTACATTAACAGAGGGCTTCCTGAGAAAAGGGGCAATGGCTGAATTCTGAAGGATGGGGCATCTGTCTAGGGTAGGCTTTCAGCCTATGTCCCCAAATAATAACCAGTCTCTCCCCTCCACTGCCCACTCTCTCCATGGATCCCTTTTCACAGGGTCCACACAATATCAGGGAGTGCAGAGAAGTGTAAATTAAAGGCACACTAGTGCAAAAAAAAAAAAAAAAAGAAAAGAAAAGAAAGAAAGAAGCAAATCATAAAGAAGCAAAAGGAATAAGAACACGCTGTTCAGACATGAGTAGAAGGAAAGACTGGGGCAGACTGTGGAAGCCCTGACGTGACAGGCCTATAGGAGCCCGCAGGCTGAGCAGGACTCTGCCTGAGCGAAGGAAGGGAAAGGGCTACGGAGGAAGTCACTGCCCAATATTAACATGTCCTCAGGTTAGCAAAGACACTCCAGTTGTATATGGCATAGTACAGACCTGGCAGGTGGCAGATGGGCTAGTATTTTAAAATTTCTCAAATTTTGCTGGTGGTGAGCTATTTACAAACTTGCCCTGAAAGCCAGATCTTCTCCATTCAAAACAAGATGAGATATGAGAAAAGTGGAATACAGCCTGTGTGGACCTATGTTTAATTCTATTGAAAGAGAAGCAAATGTTTCATTTCAGACATGAGGATTCATGTTTTACAGATACTTGACGCAGCATCAGAGTGGAAGGGCGCTCGGTTTTCACACAGTCGCCTGTCAGAAATGGAAGTGACCGCGAAGCTCAAATGTGCCTGGGGAATTCCTGAGACTCAGACATAAGTCTCGTCTCAAATGTTGAGGAGAAAACCTAGATCCTTGAATGTGTTTCTCTCACAGTGGCCTGTAGTATTCTTGAATAAACCTTGAATAAAGATCTAGCTACTCACGAAAGGTATAAATTTGCTGCTTTTTATGGGAGCAGCCATCACAGTTGCTATCTCAACAAATGCTCCCCCTTCAAAGTGATACAGTAATAATAGCTTCCACGTGCCTGGCACTGGGCTAAGCATTTTTTCAAGCCTGACCTCATCTAATCTTTGCAATAACCCTATAAAACAGTCTCTGATTCTAAGAAGTTCTTGAATTGAAATGTTGTCAAAAAGATCTTCACTCTAAATCTGACCGAAGCTCAGAGTGGGTGAGCACCCTGCCCTGATCACACAGCTATGAAGCGGCAGGGAAGGGCGGATCCTGGCTTTCAGACTCTAGAGCCCGCACTCCGGACCTGGGCCCGCACTCACCCGTGGCCAGGCACTTGCTGGCATCGCCCGTCTGTGTGGCCCGGATACGGTAGGGAGAGAAAGGGATGTCGTCCCCCCCGTAGGTGACCCCAATCATATAGCGTCCAGTCTTGTCAGGGATGTAGGTGACAGAGTACGTGCCATCTTTATTGTCCTGGACAATGGCTCTTTTGGGTTTTCCCTCTTGGTCCTGTGGATCACAGAGAAATGCTATTTAAGATGTTGTCATCAAGACGTAGAAACAATTCATTGAAAACATTGACACATTTGCTCGTTAATTAGTGCCTCCAGTGGGAGGAGACAGAATTACTGGCATGATACAATTTGGTTATTTGGTAGGGAGAAAAGGTTGCAGATCCCTTTAACAACACAATGGACACAATCAAATTTTAATACGCATTTTGTCAAGTGAACAATAGCGTTTTAGCCCCAAATCCACTGATATGCAGGGAGGCAAGAGGGCAGAGGCTCCAGCTTGCACACCACCCCATTCACTCTCCCTTCTCTCTTAAGCAACAGCACCCTAATTCTTAGCTAGGTGCACTGCGCGCCTCTGCTTCCTAGCATATTTGCCACTAGGGATGGCCATGTGACCTGTGACAAATTTCTGGCAATTGAGAAGGGAGTGGAAGTCTTGTGAGGGACTTATGAGAGGGCCGTTCAAGGGAGCTGATTTGAGTTGGAAGGCCCTGCTTTTCCCATCTGCCGCTCTTCCTCCTTTTGGCCTGCCATGCAGATCAGATGGCCGGGGCCCCAGCAGCCTCATGGTCCACGAGGAGACCTTAAGGACAGATGCCACGTGCAAGGACAGAAGGGCAGAGACGGAGCCTCCTTCACTGACAAACCATGCGGCACCCTGGTGCCTTGCCCTGGACTTCTTAAACAAGAGCAAATGATTCCATGTGTTTAAGCCATTCTTATTTTGGGGTTTACTGTGATATGCAGCTGAACTTTGTCCTAACTAACCCAATGAATAGTTTAAGACATTTTCACATAAAAACACAGGAACAGATGTAATAGAGAGACCACATGTAATTCACCAAAACGCGGGACTTGGAGCTGTACCCTCAGGTGTCTCAGGCAAACACACGTGTTCTCTTGCATAATTACCGAGGCCGTGGTGGGAAAATCTCTCAACCAATGGCACCAGGTCAGAAACTGGTTATTAAAAAAACTGGTTATTAAAAAATCCTTGTTCTTACCCCTGGCCAGAAAATTAGGTTTTATCAATGAAGTCTGACTCCAGAAAATAACTAAAAGATACCGTTATCTGAACAGCAAGCAGGCCTTCCCCAGCATCTCTGGCATCGATCGCAAACTCCACAGGAAGACTGGCGGGCACACCATAGGAACTGAGGCCAGGGCCGCTGGCGGTCACTTTGCTGGCATCGTATGTGGGAAGGACCTTGACCTTAAAGGGACTTGATAGACACATACATACCCCTGGTCAGTATGGACAGACATCAACCCTGCTAAATCTGACTTCTGTTACACAAAGAAACTGGGATAGCAAAGAGGATTCCTACAGCAGATAAAATAGTGAGTCTAGCCAACATCGTACATCAGCAGAAATGTACAGTCATGTAGTGGTAGCCATCATGCCCAGACCAGCTCTCCCTGACTGCATGCCAGGGGCATAAGTGAACTCCAAAACCAGTTTGGAGAACATGGGGTTAAACACATTTCACTACTTGTATTATGCTGAAACAATGGTCACCAAAATAGAAAGGGAATTTTGAAAATTCAGTCTTAATATTTTATCTCATCTTCTTATTTTCTATTTTTAATATGCCTTAGTGATATGCTATTAGTAAAGTAATACATAAATATAATTTATAAATCATATTTCTATATAGCTAGAAATATATATATATATCTTTATGTAAAATACGTATATTGGGGTATGGGTAACACTTTTTAATCTTAAATACAATTTTTAAAAAAACACCTTAAAGGCTGTTCTCAGAGGTGAAGAGTTTATGGAATATTTTTTGTATTAATATGAACGAGGAACAAGGTTTCTACCCAAGCCCTTATGGGAATGCCCTTGTCAACTAAACCGTCAAGTAAAGAAGTAAAAATCTTTGCCCTAATCAGAAAATTACTTGCAGGGTCAGCAGAAAGAAGACTTTGATAAACTAATGCATTACTTGTATTTTTTCAAAAATTCCCCACTCCTTAATTTCAGCTTGTCTTTAAGTTAATAATGGTGGAAAGGAAGAAGGGGGTGAGGGGCAAGAGGGCGGGACACACAGACGTCGAGGCTAGGATGTGCTGACACCTGCACAGAGCACGCTGCTCTCGATGAGAGCCGGATGGATGCCTGGGCCGCCAGAGCCATGCTGGTGAGCCCTGCAGAGGGGTGGGTTTGTGTCTGGTTTGGACCCCTCCCCCGAGTGTCAGGAGCTTACCTACGGGGGATCTCTTCATCGGCATATTTAACGGAGACCATGTAAGGCCCTTCCTGGGATGGGGTGTAGGTCACCGTGTGTGTGCCGTCCCCATTGTCCACCACATTCACCGGCTCCACTAGGCCTGAGGGCAGAGATGAGAGGTCTGAAGGAATGGCTGGCCTCCCCTGAACTCCACCCTGGGTTGAGTTCAAAAAGGATCACATTCATCCCCAAGAGCTATTAGTTTCCACTGATGAGTAACATAAATGCAAGCAGGCTATAATCAGAGGCCTAAGAAATCACAGGAGACAGGATCCTCAATTCACAGTTGCAGAAATGACCCCAAGAGACACCTTCAGCTTGTTACTGGTTGAAGTACACTCAGTCAGACCTAGAGTATAATTAAGGAGACTGCCCGCATTTGTTCCTGGAGGGCGTGTGGTAAAGATGCATGTTGCAGACATGCTGTAATATCCGTTCAAGCTGGTTAGGCATGCTTGAGATGTGGCAAACTTTACTCTAGAGCTGAGAAAGGGCCAAAGAATCCAGAACTCAGAACAGCAAAAATTAACCAATGGGATGGCGAGTTAAGACTCGTAGCCACCTTTGAGCACATGGGTGTAGGTGCAGGGCAGGTGAGGGTGCCCTTCTCATGGGCTGAGACCATTGATGTGACGCATGTGGGAGACAGCTGGAGATTATGTTAAAGCATAATCAAGGCATGCACTGGGTTGCTAGATTTTAGATTCCAGTTCTAAATATAAGTGTCACGGACAGATCAACTGCAGGGCGGGCTAATCAAAGCATAGCACACTCATTAAGCAAAGCAGAGGAGGAGGGTACAAGGCAATTTCAGGGATGAGGCCAACAAGAGGCATTCAGGTTACATAAATTAGAGCAGCAGCCAATAGGAAAATGCAAACCTGTCTCCATAAAGTCACCCTTCAGGTCACCTTTAAAGAACTCTGAAATGGCTTTCAAGGGGCTGCGCCATGCCTGGGAATCTGTCTCATCAGCTAAAATTGAAAGGCTGTTACTTAAGAATCTCCATGACACAGGTACATCACTAAGTGCGCGCTCTCTCTCTCTCTCTCTCTCTCTCTCTCTCTCTCTCTCTGTCTCTCCATGCACACACATGCACAGGTCTTGAGGCTCAGTAACTCTACAATCAGGATCTAGCCCCATGATCTCATTTCCCCAAAACACTTCTACCCCGAGTTTAAAGGGGCATAACCTCCTGAACTAACTCCATCAAGGAGAAAGTTCCTCTTCAAATAAGGAAGCCCCCTTATTGATGACAGAAACACATCATTGGGGATAACCCCAGATAATTTAAGAAATTAGGCAGAAAATGACACATTTTAAATTCTAGAAGAGGAAATGGGGTTACACCAAAAAGGTGAATTTTAGCATGCTTAAGTGCTTTGTCCAAAGTGGTCTACCTGCCTTACTAAACCCCATATCCAGGATGCCAAAAGGGCAGACCAAATTGCCAACAAAGGCCATCCCTTGAAAAGATCCCCTTGCTCCAGGGAGTAGGGACGATGACAAAGCTGTGTGCCATGTGGGCTGAGGAGCTGTCATTTCCAGAAATTTGGAGCAGCAAGCCATTTTAAACAGAGGTATCACCTCTGAACCCACCACCCATCCGAATCCAGACTAACTTCCATCACCTCACAAACGCCGAAACACAAAAGCAGCAGCTACACAACCATTACCCATGTGTGAACCCAAACACTACCTGCTTCATCTCTCTACTCTAAAAAACTGAAATTAGAAAGACATTTACAGCTGGATCATAAATTGGGTGGCAACTACTTCCTTAAATAAACAGAAAAGACAGGCCAATAGAGGAATAACAGGCCTGTCTACTTTTAGAACACGAACTTCTATTCTTTAGCTAGAATATGGAGCAATAAAGCAATTTAAGAAATTTAAATTCATGACCAAACTCAAAAGCCAAGTGCTTGCTCTGGGTCATGTTTGCCTCTGCCCGGGGCAGGTGAGTGTCAGCGGGAAGGCAGGATGCATACTTACCTCGTGGGCCCAGGACCCTCACTTCCAGTGGGGCCAGGCCGGCCTTGCTGCTGTCCACTGTAAAGGACTGTAGGACGCGGGCGCGGACACCTGAGCCCACCCCGGGGCCGGCGATCTTGACCTTGCTGGGGTCCACGACATCCTTCACAGGAACCCTGAAAGGACTGCCTGGAAAAGAGGTCATCGGGTTCTGAGCCTCCACTGAAGTTGTCTGAACGTAGCACGAAAGCAGCCAAGAACCAGCAAGAGAACATCAAGTCCCGGACAGCAGAAGTCAAGCATTCTGCACCACTGCCTGCACAGACTCCAGGCAGACATCACCAATCAATCACGCAGACCCTCTTCCTGATGTGCGCATCCCAGTCGATCCAGTGGCCTGCACAGCCACCACAGACAGACCACCAGAGGAAACCAACATGCCACTGCAGCTAAGACAGGATACCTTATTAAAAATAATCCCACTATGGGTTTGTTCCAGGCCAGGAAAAACTGGGCTGATGTTTAGCCAACCCAAATTTCCATGAAGGAAATTTAGAAGCTAGCAGGTTGCTGAAAGTTTCACAGCAGCACTTCCCAAGTTACCTTAGCTATGAGCCTGACACTAAGAAAACCAACCAACATTTTACTAAATGACTCTGCCTGGGAAAATTCTGGGGTCCAGGAAAAGCTGGCATTTGGCTCTGGGAGGCAACAGAATATCTGAAACTCTCTGCTGATGGAAAAACTGCAAAAGGGCCTCTTCCTGTCATTATGCTCAAGGATGGCCAAGCTTTCAAATGCTTCAAGCTCAAGAGTCAGCCACAGGAGCCAAACTCTCAGCCTCTTCTGCAAGGCGGATCTCAAAGCTGATAGCATTCTCTAGACTTTCCAATAAAGTCAAAATGTGTCCACTACCAGGAGATGCCCATCTCCACTGCCACCTGCCGGGTTGGAGCCACCAGGTCCCCTCTGGTGACCTCTGAGCTCTACTTTCCTATCTCATGAACTACAGAACCATGAAACTCCAAAAGGTGCCCATGGCTCCGTGTTCTGTAACTGAGCCCCTCTTTTCCTTCAGAGCAGTCAAACCATCGTTTTAGTGCTAGAAACCCTAGACAAGCAGCTTCCAGGGGGCAGGAGCTTTGAGTGTCGGGCCCATGGCTGAATTCCTCTTGATAAGTAATTATAGGAATTTAGAAATCTACATTGAAAGAGCTGCAAAAGTAAGTTTGAGAATATTACTTTAAATGAATTAAGGTTTAAATGAACACCTGAGTAGAACTACTTTGAACAGAAGTCAGTGCTTTCTGATCAATGTGACAGACAGTGAATGTGACTGTGTGTGTGGCTGCATGTGACCGGGGCAGGGGAGGGGGGGCAGGCAGAGTTGGGAAAGAGTGTGGTCAGGGGACACTCCAGCTTCCTGGGAGCTAATCCAGAACCCTGAAAGCTCAACCTTCAGCCTGCCCCTTCCGGTCAGTCTCATTGTGGCTTACGGCTTCCAGGGTAAGAATAACACTCACCCATCCGAGGCTGCTCCTGACCTGGGGCTCTCAGGGTGGGACTCTGCCCTCTTTCTCACCACACCTGAGATGAGGCCTCAGCTGACTCAGGAGTAGCACTAGAGTCCTTGGACTTGCGTCCGCACCATGCCACACACTCACCTCCATTTCTGATGTGTGTTGGGTGGCAAATGTTTCATTAAAGAAACAGAACTAAACCTATGAAAATGCCCCTGCTGGAATATGGAAGTTAGAGAGCCCTTCATTACTGAAGTTATGTTTTTTTTACTGTTTGAATCATTTATAGCAGTGGTTCTCAAGTGGGGATCGTTTTGTCCCCTACTGGAAATGTGACAATATCTGGAGACATTTTTGGTTGCCACAAAATGGGCCACTAAATACCCTGCAATGAATAGGGCAGCCCCCACAACAAGAATTATCCCACCCAAAATATCAACAGTTCTGAGGATGACAAACCCTGTTTTTCAGGAAGTATATATACTATATCATCCCATAGAAAATAAATTAATAAATAAGAATGTGAAGTTGTGTATCTTTATCAGCTGCCAGGACTGCAATTGAAAAACAAAAACCAAGATGCATATATAAGACAAATAAGAACCAACCACAAAATAAAGTGAAGATTTTCAACTCTGTAAAGAAACAGGTCTTCTTTAAATTAAGAACTAGGTCCTCCAACACATGAACATTTTTAGTCAAAACTCCAAGTCAATGCTTTTTTCCCATATTACTGGTCCTACTGGGAGTTAAGTTATTCCTGGAGATGCAGCTCTAAGGAATATTCTCCCTTTGCAGCAACTACAAATGTCAGACTATTTTTCTTATTCAGGGAGGTATGCAAAATCAACTGTTCTTTGGGTTCCTTTCTGAGGGAGAGCTTACCAGGGATGTGGTCTCCTCCATATGTGATATTCACGTCGTAATCCCCTGGAGCAAAGGGGATGTACTCGGCGCTGCAGCTGCCATCTTTGTTGTCTCTGCAGTTTATCTTCGACTCTGATGGTCCCTCGACAGTTATGCCGAGCCCACCAATTCCTGCCCCTCTGGAAAGTGTGGAAAGAAAGTAAAGCAGTACTACTGGCTCATACCAATGTGCTACTGACAAAATTCATTTCAAATCCCTCTATAAACTTCCCATTTAGCCAACCCAACTCAACTACTGTGACACTTCTCACACAGGGAATTTCTCAATGATGTAATATAAATAGACAGCTTTGACCTCTCCTTTCCAATGTTTATCCTTCATTTGTTTTTCTTATCTAATTGCATTGGTTAGGACTACAAGTACAATTCAGGCATGTGCCTTGTGACTCATTTTAATAGGAATTCTTCTCACATTTCACTTAAATATGAGATTGGCTATATATTTCTGCATTGTCGAGTTAAGGAGCTTGCATCTAGTCCTGGTTTGCTCAGCAGTTTTATGGCAGTTATTATCAGTGTTTTCTGGTACCTTTCCAGTGTACTTGGTCTTTCTCTGTAATATAAGTCTCTACAGGACAAAATGCTTCTTTTATTATGAAAAAAATGCCTCTCAAAATTTGCGAGACTTTACACATATGTAGGAAACACCCATAAAACTTCTTTAAAGCAGTTAAAACTGCTTAGGGCTATTCCTCTTTAGAGAGTCAACACACAAACCCCAGGGCCTTGCTTACCTGGTAACCACAGTGAAGACATTGGGTTTGTTGGTAAAGGCCTCTTTCAATCCAGGTCCTTGGGCTTGAACCCGAGATGGCTGGCAGCCTTCAGTTACAGCCACTTTGAAGGGACTATTTGGGACGGGCACATCATCATACGTTACTTCCACTACATGGAGACCTGTTCAAAACAAAAAACCAAAAATGTATTGTACAGAAGTCACCTTTTTATGGGAAAAGCCTCTACTCCAGGCTTTTATCTAGCATTCGTATCTGCGTGCTTTACCATGTTATTTGAAAAGGGCAGGTTAAAAAAACAGTAATATTGATGTAATTTAATTTTTAAAAAATATAAAATGTCCATTGATGCTTTCTGTTCAGTTGGCATATATACAACCCTCACCACCACACACTCACAAACCAGCACACACACACACACACACACACACACACAAGGTCTCTTCTCCAAACAAGTACCACTAAGTCTACATTGAAGTCAGTCATCTTAAATATACTACCCTATTTTGGGAAAACTCCATCCAGTCACTTACCAAAAGACAAAAAATAATCTATAAAATACAATATACAGGCATCTATAAAAAAAAAAGAGTTTACATTTCTACACCAGAATATCTATAGATTTTGTAATGAGGATATGATACTTTGATTTTGTTTCTTCATGCCTTCATCATTTCTGAAAATGTTTTACAATTCTGAATATTCTGGAAAGAAATCAATGTGTTAAAAAAAAATTGCGCAAATGATCAATACCCATTATGCCGCCCCATATCCTGCTGCTCAGATGAGGCTTAGGTTAAACCCCGCCCAACCGCCACACAGCAGGGCCAGCATGCCAGGTCCCGAGTCTGGGTGGCTCTGTTGGGGAGGAAGGTTTTCGTATTTCCCTGTCACTTTTCAAGGGCCTCTGCTGAGAGGATGGGCTGAGTACAGGGGGCAGAAATCATCATCAGCCACCAGGAAGAAATGGCCAGGCACAGTTTTGAACGGTGTCATGTCTAAGAAGTCAACTCACCTTTTTCGAAGGGTGTGTACTCCACCTGGTAGGTGCCATCGGCGTTGTCCGTGACGAAGCACTCGGTGGAGGCCCCTGAGGGGTTGGCAATGTGGGCTTTGATGTGGTTGCCTCCCACCTTTGTCAGGGGTCGGGAGTCGACCGTGAAGTCCGTGGTGGCTTCTCGAAACACATCTGCAGAGCAATCACACAGATAAGAACGTCACCAACACCTCAGACCCAGGAGCAAACCCAAGAACCAAGGTTGTTGGCACTGAAGGCATAAGTAAGTGATAGCAGACAACTGGTCTAACTCTCAAAATCAGGAAACTAATATGCACTCCCTGCCCCCACCAAAAAGAAGCCCCTTCCAGGGTAGCCTCAGCCAGGTGACAACATAAGCACTGTACACATTTTGGGACAAAGGTGGGGGGTTGCAGCCTCTCTCTTTTTTAATGGAACCCACCTTTTCCTTCTATTCCTGGCCCAAAGACTTTGACCCTGCTGGTGTCCACGGCAGGCTCCACCTTGATGCGGGCAGGGAAGTGGGGCACAAGCTCACCGCCATACTTCATGGTCAGCGTGTACATGCCCGCGGTCAGGGGCATGTAGGTCACTGCATAGGTGCCATCTTTGTTGTTCTCGATACAGACTTCAGCTTTTGCTCCGGAGTCTGAGACAGCTTCCAGGTCCAGGGTCCCAGGCCCTGCTTCTGAGCAGTCAACACTAAGCAGCCCAACTTCACCCACTTTCCCATGCTCCAGGCCAGGTCCTGAGGCCACGACTTTAGAGGCATCAAATGGCATTTCAATGTCGGCTTTGAAGGGGGAACCAGGTATGTGGACTTCCTCAAAAAGAATGTTGACGAAGTACTCCCCAGGCTTTGTGGGTAGGTAAGAGACGGAGCAGGTCCCGTCGCCATTGTCGGAGCATTCAATTTTCGCCTCGCACGGACCTTCCACAGTTAGGCCCAAACCGCCAGTTCCAGCTCCTTTGGTGTCAATGGTGAACTCGGCGGGCTTGCCCACAAGACCACCCTTCAGGCCAGCGCCATGGGCCTTCACCTATTTGAAGAAAGAATGAAAATCCAACTTTGCCTGATGCTAATATTGCTGCTCGGCCAGTGCTGCTTTCAACACCCAAGACTATAATCAACACTGAACAGCATTTCAATTAGGTGGGCCTTTTCCCTGGGGCCCAACGTGTGACAGACTCACCACACCACTGAGTTACAGCCACCATGCAGTCGCTGCTGCTGCAAATGGCCAAGGGAGATGTGGCTGTGAACTAATCAACCTGAAAGGGAGGGGCGTGGGCCTCTGAAGCACAGAGCAGGACGTCACCCACTCCTGCGGTGCCCAGCTCCTGTACACCTGCGGGGCAGAGCCAGAGACCTAACGTCCAGTCCCACAAACTCACGCAGGCTTCCCGGGTTGAGTGCTCACAGAACAGTTTGCATGGACCTTACTGTTGCTTTGGCTACTACACCTCCCTTGACAAAGTCCGCATAAAAAGAAAATAACGGTAATGGTAGATATGTCATTACGTATTTGTCCAAACCCACAGGCTGTTCAACACCAAGAGTAAACTCGAATGTACACTGTGGACTTTGGGTGATTATGATGTCAATGTAGGTTCATCAGTTATAACTAAGGGACCGCTCTGTGGGGAGGGATGATAGCAGGAGGCCATGCAGGTAGGGGGTGGGGGCAGGGATAATATGGGAAATCTCTGTACCTTTCTCTCCTACTATAGTTTTAGGTTATCCTACTATAACCTAAAACTGCTCTAAAAATAGAAGTCTAATAAAAATTAAAAACAAACAAACTGATTTTAAAAAGAGGCAAAAGAGAGAGTAAAGCTTTCACCTCCGATTCAACAAAGAAGAGAGTTTTATAGGATTCACGCCATTCAACCACTGGAAATACTCTTAACACCCTTGATTCAGGACGATTAGGATGAAATGACAATGAGAGTAACCCGTTTTTTTTAAAATTGTTATTCAATTACAGTTGTTTGCCTTTTCTCCCCATCCCTCCACCCCACCCCAGAATAACCCATTTTTATATTTAATTATTATAACATCTGTGGGTGAGCTCCTTCTGTGCCAGACACCAGCTGAGGCCTCCCCATTCACCAATCTCCCCCACCCTGACAGGCTCACTTTGAAGCGAGTGCCATTGTTACACCTACACTCGAAGGAAGAGAACTCAGGGCGGGGCCCCGCACTGCCGCATAGTGAGAGGATGGGCAGCGGTGAGACCCAGCTGCCCACAGAACGCTCCATGCTCCACTGGAGGAAAGAGAACACTGTCAGCCACTGAAAACTGACTTTCAACACAACACGATTTTGTAAAGGTGTTTGCCAGCATTAGAGAAGAACTGTGTGTGGTGTTACATTAGACCACAGGGGATGCGTTCTCGAACAAAAACATAAGCTGACCTTGGTGGGGTCAGGCGGTAGTGAGGCCTCCACCGTGTAGGGGCTCCCAGGCACGGGGTGTCCATCGTAGGTCACGTCAACAGCATAGAGCCCTTCCTCCCGAGGGATGAACTTGGCTGTGCTGCTCTCCCGGCCTGGCACAGGTGCCACCAGACATGGCACTACCTTCCTCGAGGGGCTCAGGATTGTCACGTCAAGCTTCCCTTGGCCTCCTGCCCCTTTGGTGTCAATGGCAAACTCCTGATCCTTCCCAACTTCAACTCCTGGAAAAGATAAGCCAATTAATTAATTTACTTATTATTATTTAATGGTGATTAATATTAATAATGATAGTTACCATTTACTGAATGTATTGTGTTCACCAGGCCTCAGTATAGCATACCATCTCCTTTAATTTTCATCACAACCCCAGGGGGGTTATTAGTAACCAACCACTTTTAACAGGAGACTGAGACTCAGAAAGATTGAGTAACTTGTCCAGGGTTCCGTATCTAGCAGATCACAAACCTGGGACTCAGACCTAAATTTACTTGACTCCACAATCTGCTTTGCTGACCAGTAAGTTATAATCTGACACCGTCTTCTCTCCTTTACTTACTTTTGGTGTTATATCAAAACATTTCCATAAGCCAGTGTTTTATTTACTAATTCTTGGCAGCAAATTTAATTCTACAGCCAAGAAGGCAAAAGTCAGAACTGGCATTTGAAAGGTCTTTGCAAAGCAGTCCACAGAAAATCCTGTGTTGTATTTGACAAAAACAGGGAAAGGACTTTGAACCAAAACAAAAGCCCTGGGAAAGTAGCCCTCCCACCCCTACCCGGGAAGATCCTGACTCCAGGCCAGCACGAGGCCTGCCCAGATGAACACTGTGGAGCCACACCAAGGAGGCCTCAGGGCTCCCCGTCCCAAAGGATCTTCCTAATGGGCGTTGTGGTTTACCTGGTATGGAGTCAAAACCCTTGGTGTCTTGGAAAAGGAGTGATGAGGGAACGGGTGAAGGGTTAGACAGGGACCATTCATATGCTCAGAGCTGGCTGCCCCCAGGGACAAAAGCCTCATCAAGCTCCTGTTTCAGAGCCCCAGAGCAGGGAGCTGGCCTCATTCACAACTTGTACATTTGGGTCACAGGTCAATTAAGGCGCTCACCAATGGTCCCACTGATACCCGAGAGACCCTCGTGGGTGGAACAAGAGGCCTTCCCTGGGGGTATGCACAAGCCCCTGTGAGCTTGAAAGGAGGTGAACATGTGCCACCACAGTGTGGCCAGGCGGCAGCCACTTGGTGAGAATGTTCTCTAAGAAGCGCTGCTGATGTGAAAGACAGGCTGAAGACACTGGGGAGAGCAGGAGAACTTTAATGCAAAATAAACACTGCCGACTGGTTTCTGCTGGCGGAATCATACACGCAGATGCAGAGGAGAGGTCTGGAAAGACAGGCGATGAACTGATAACTTCGGTTAACTATAGGGAGGGGCGGTAATGGCTAAAGTGGAATCCACTCTTACCTGTGTTGTTTTTTAGATGAAAAATTGGTGTATGTGATTTTTGGGTAAAAAAATAATTTTATAATCATATCCTGAACTTCTGAAGCTGAGTGGTAAGTACATCAGTGTTCATATTACACCATTTTTTTCTGTATGTTTGAAATTTTCCCTAATAAAGTTTTTCTTAATTTAAACTAAATAAAATGAGCTTGCAGTAATAAGATACCTAACAAGCTAAAGGAATATTCGGATGGGGGTAGGGGGTGCTCTGTATCTGTGGTTTCTGGATGCCAGAGGCTGACTTCTATGCTTGACTCTCTACCCCAGTGTGGATTCAGTGGCCTAGGAGAGTGGGCCCAGCAGAAGCTTGCCAGAAAGCAAAGTGCCCAACTTCTGTGTAATGAAAACATTCCACTGTGATGCCAGCAGTTGCCGAGGGCTATTACTGAGGTACTGTGCCAGGGTCTGAATTATTAGCTCATTTAATTTTCTAAATATTCCTTTGAGTATTCTTGACGGCCTCCTTCCTCATCCCCACCGCACAAACAATGAGAACTGATGCTCGGACAAGTTATGCGGCCGGTAGTTTCCCACTGCATGGCCCTCATTCAAAATCAAGTCTGTTCTGCTACAAAGTCTGTTAAGTCAGAAATTGATTCTCTGCAAACTGTCCTTTTGAGGGACCCTGATAGCCCCTAATGGTGGTCTGCGATGACCCGTCTCCCCTCCATTCACATACTTACTGTTTTCCAGCCCATTAATTTTTATCTTGCTCAGATCCAGCGGAGCCGCCACGCCCACCGTGAAAGGGCTTTTAGGGATGGGATCGCCGCCATATGTAACCAGAACCTGCATGCTGCCCTGCAACGAGAGAAAACCAAGTACACCTCTGGGGGCCAACGTTCTAACCCGGGGCCTAAACCTGCCTTCTGGATCTTTCACCCCACCCAGAGACACGGGCTATTTGACTCTAGCGGATACAGAAAACATCTCAGACATCTCTCTCTAAACTTCTGGGCCCCTGGTAAGATTGTTGGAGAAATCAGATAAAATAAAAGCAACTAATAACCACGGGGACAATTAAGTGAGCATTGTACTCTGTGCCTTTAAGCATTTCTTGGATTCAATCTCCAAACAGTCATAAGGGGTAGTTCCCTATCATCCTAATTTTTCCAGAGAAGTAACGTCACTTCCCCTAAGTCACCATCTGGTAAGTGTGAGCTGGACCTCACACCCACGCCACCCAAACCTGTATCCTAGGTCAAGGAAACAAAAGCTGCCGGTGTGAAGGCAGGCTGGGTCTGCGGGCTCAGCAGGCCCCGCACTAGCAGCCCGCATAGCGGCGGAGCGGCAGCATGGCCCTGTGTGCTGCTTTCTCTCCGGGCCAGTCCCGGCCCCTCCCTCCAAACCAAGGCTCCATGAAAGACCACGGTTGTCTCAGGCAATTAAGATCCCCCTCAACCCAAAGGGCCGGGCATACAGAAGAGGACCACGTGGGAGGGAAAGAGGCAAGGCAGGAATCCAGGAATCCAGAGCTGGCTGGAGTTCAGCCCTGCTGAAGGCTGTCACTGATCAAGTGTTAAGAGGGTGTCGCTTTTGGCCTATGTATATTTTCTCACATTCCTTTTGTAATAACAAAGGCGGGGAAAGCCAAGAAAAAAAGTTGGGTGTATCAATGAAGAAGAGAGGACTGATTTTCCAGGATTTATTTGTACTGCACACAAAACAAACTGGCTCCCCGCCTCCAGGGTGTAACATTTCACAGTAACATGTCCACGGGTCAGATCCAGCAGAGCAGGGACTAACTTGACACTTCGGCCACCATGGCTTTCCCGACATGCCAGCTCATCCCGAGCTCGTAACCCCTCACTCCCAACCCCTAACTTCTTCAGGGCTGGGCCACACAGCTAAGCCGGTGTCCTGGAAAAAACTTCTCCACCCCCCACTGTACATTCTGACCGCCTCTCTGGAGTGGCCAAGGACAGAGGGAAAATCCTCTTCCAGTTAAGCTTCCCCATCCCATAAAAGAAAGTATGTTCTCATTACCAGTCATAAAAAACCAAAAACTCAGATAGGAAATTAACTCCACCTTAAATAATCTAACGAGAGGGAGGGAGAAAGCTGAGAGATTTACACCTGCAGTGGTCTGTGGCATTTTAAGGTCTGCCCGGAGGCCCCATCCTAGGAATGGCCTGTGCTTTTCCTCAGGGATAGAAGGGGCCACCAGGCATCCCAAAGACTTCTCAGACTGCAGGACAGTTTTACTTTTCCCCCACCGGCTTCCGAGACCTTAATCTTATTCTGTAAAACACGCACACCCAAGACCATGACCCGAGAGCTCAGATGACGATAGGACGGGCAGCCAACCCACTGCCCCATCTTCCAGAAACCTCTGTGACACCACAGCTATCAAGAGCAATAATGCTTCAAGGGAGGGACTGCTATCCCATAAGACTCAGTGAGTTGTGGGGTTTCCTAAAGGTGCCAGAGTAGCACGGGGAGTTTTCAATGCCCAGAGGCTCCTGACTTGGCATGCCATGTGCTGCTGCCACCAGCTTCTCTAACTGCTAACGAAGGTTCGGGGAGGCCTGGAGAGAGAAACTGAGGTCGCTTGAGGCCACAGACAAACAAAAGCACAGAAGGCGAAATCCTTGGGAGAGACCATCATTGTGTGATTTCCTTCTATAAAATCAAGACTTTGACCTTCGGGAGGCCGTCAAGCCCCAGCCCAACAAGTCCACTCCTCCAAGGCAGAAAGAGCTCTGACCACTACCTTCTGCCAATGCCAAGAGTTCAGAGGATTGACCAGTGACAACCATCCCTGGTCCACGGCAGGCAGGTGAACATGTGCAAGTTGTGGCCCAGGGACCCTGCCGAAGGGGGCAACAGCCTGCAGGTACTTGCGAGCAAAGAGCCAGCAGTTTACGAAGTTTTAAATTGTCTCTGATTTGAGGCTTCACTTATTCAGCCATTTGGCCATAAGTCCACACAGAGCACCCCAGAGCACCCACGGTCAGGCCCTGTGCTCAGGGCTGGGGGTGCATATACATGTATATCATAATATTCCCTCCTCGGGGAACTCACAATACAAGGAGCGATTTAACCCTGTTTTCTATGCCATAGAGAGAGATCTGCAGAATTTCAAGTTGCCCAAATAATGAAACAGTAAACCTCACTATTAACAACAAAGGGCCAGAGGGGCACTGTGGCGCTTTTCACACTCGAGACAGTGACTGACACCGAGACCTCACCAGGCTCCTCAGACATATGATGGGCTACGTTTGGACAAACAGCCTCAAGCGGCCACTGAGGATGCAGAGAGCCTTCAAAACTGCGGCTCTCAGAGAACTGGATGAACTTGACCTTGGCATGACTCTGGAGTACGGACCCTCCCACTCCAGCTTCATATCAAATGCAACAAAACAGGACCTGGGCTCCCGACCTCCACCTCTACCTCAACGGGCAGCAGGGGTCATCCGGGGCAATGGGTTCTAAAGTCCTTTCTGGGGATGCAGGTCGAAACCTGAATGTGTCCTGACATCGGCAACTTACTTTTTAGCAGTGCAGCTGAAACACAAGAAGATACACAGCTCTAGGGTAAAGCAAGAGTCTCAAACTGTTTTTACAAGAGTCTATGACCTTGTGATCTCGACCAGTGTGCACATTCCTGGTACCTTGTCGGAAGAAACGCAGAGTGCTGGCAAGAAAGGTGACATCGGGCCAGTGCTCCCAGAGGTAGGGCTCCCTCCCACCAGCCCTCAGAAGCATCCGCAGGAAGATAATTACCTACTCAGCATTGAACAGCCTGATGACAAAGGGGCATTCTGTCTACAAAAGCATTAATTTTACCACTACTGATAATGAATCCCTCATTAAAGTAAAAGTAAAATAAAACAAACAAAAAACCCCAGGAAGCAGCATATGTGGAAGTAACAGGCACACAAACCTGCCCCAGGGAAACCCCTTAGTGTCAGGTTAGTTCTCGTAGCAAGGATTCCATCTGCAAAGACGCGGAGCGCCCAGGAAGGGGGGACGCCTGCCCCTTTTCTCATCCCCACTGTGCCCCTCGTTCTGCCCCACTGAACGCTGGCCGGCTCCTCACTGAGGGGCGCTTCCTGAGCAGCGTTTCTACAGAAAGCACCACCTCGCCGCTCCTGCCAACGGCATTTCTCACGTGATGGGCTCTGTTCTTCAACAAGGGGGGAAGCTCAGAGGTTGGAATGACTGTTCTGAACACTCTGTGACAGCAGTAAATTCCAGGCTTTTCTGCAGGAATATCTGCTCCCCAGACCCTAGAGGTGTGGGCATGAGGAAAAACAACTTTAAACAAATAAACATGACTTTGTACAGAGGGGTTGCTTTTTTTGGTTTGTTTTATCCTCATATGAGGACATGCTCATTGATTTCAGAGAGAGGGGATGGGAGGCAGAGAGAGGGAAAGAAACATCGCTGTGAGAGAGACACATCGATTGGTTGCCTCTCGCATGCACCCCGACTGGGGGGTCGAACTTGCAGCCTAGGTATGTGCCCTGACCAAGAATTGGGTCAAAAAGCCCTGGATGAAAAAACCCTGTCTGTATTCTTGTCTTTTCTAAGAGGGGACCATTTGGGGTTCTAAGTAAGTATTTCAGACCTGAGGGCCTAAAGGCTGAACATTGTCTCTTTGAGGAAAGTCTTTGAGAAAGATCCCCGTAATACCTTGCGAAGAGGGTAAATTAAGCTAAAAGGGCCATGAAGGAATAGCAAAGGCACGACTCTTCCTCTCTGAGTAATTCATCAAAGACCACCAGGCAGCTGGTAAGGACGGGAAGCATGTGTATAAGAAAGGTAGATACTAGGTCCTGAATTTCAAGAGCATTTCTCTGCTAAGACCCAAAACGGAGCAGGGAGTTTGGGGTGAGGAGAGAGGGGCTAGCGTTCTGCTTGTTCTTGAGAATCCTTCAGGCCCTCCTGATAGAACCCGTCAGGATTCTGTGAGTGCTCCATAGAAGTTCAGAACAAAAGGCGCGAAGAGCCGCCTCCCACAGGGGAGCAGAGATCACACTGTTGGCCTCCAAAGTGACCCAGCACCCAGCACAGCCCTGAGGGGAACGGGGCCTGGCCGGGCCGTTGGTCAAGGGGATGGGAAGCCCCTACCTGCTGGGTGGGTGTGTATTTAACAGTGTGGGAGTAGTCATAATTATCGATGACGTCCAAGTCCTTCACTGCGTCTCCAGGGAGGGGGCTGCTAAACTGCACGTTCAGTGGGGCTTTTCCGGCCCCTTTCGTGTAGACAGTGAAGTGCGTTGGTTTTCCATTTTCCACACCTGGAAAGATAAACCATGAAGTGAGGAGACAGGCCTGGTTGGAGCGGTTTCACTTTTAGAACCGGTCTGACAGGTTCATCTGCACCTGCTCTACTGATGCAGCCGGAGACAGGGGCAGAGGGGCTCGGCACAGCGCTCTGCCACTCAACTGGAGCCCCCACAGAACACCTGCCTTGGGTGGAGGTAAGACTCTCCAGGCCTCAGACCAAGCACGCACATGGCACTGGCCTGCAGAGCCTCCGGGATGGCCTGGCACACATACAATCACACACACCAGCTTACCTGCTTTGCTGAGGCCGGGGCCTTCTGCCTTCACCTTGCTGGCATCGTGGGAAGGGTCGACTTTGACTCTGAAAGGGCTGGCGGGGATTTCCTGTAGCAGAGACACTGTCTCAGTAGGAAAGCCCCTAACACAACTGCCAGAGCTCAGCGTTCTGCCCAACTTTCACTTAAGCGGGTGGTGAGCAACTTTCTGCTACCACATGTCAGGCCTTCACACTCTGACATCAGGGAAGGGCCATGATGGGTCACTTATGAATTCCTTGGTCCCCTACATCACAGGCTTCCCCCCATTTTCTTCACAGCCAAAGAAAGTTTTCCCACAAGAAAATCTGAAAACTCTGAGCCTTTACCACCAAAAGTGACAGTGATGTATGGGGTCAGAGGGACAGAAATGTCCTCTAGGGGCAGCTGAGAGCTGTGGTTTGGAGAGTATAAGAAATCAATCAGAAATATAATGGTTATAATTCTTCAAAAAGAATGTCACAGACCATCAGAATACGGGCAGAACAGGTTACCTGGATGAGACCAACTCCAGAACCACATCTCTAGAAACAGAACTTCCTTCTAAGGCCCGTTTTTATGTAAGGTTAATTTGAATCTCCCGGTTTCCACTACTTCTTGTTTTAGGTACTGCTCATCCTATTGGTCTTTCCAGAGGCCTGCTTTGAACCAGTGAATAATATGCACTGCTCACTTCTGTTAAAAAGTGGTAAAAATTTTAGTTGTTTTTTTTCCCTTCTTGGTTTTAATGAGCCAGAGAGAAAAACTGGGGAGCAGAGTTCTGAAGATACTTTCCCCATTGCTAAAAAACAGAAAGGAAATACTGTGTACAGGTGGCCAGAAAGAACTTAGACCCCCCACACACACACCTGAGATGCAAAGAGAACTTTGATAGTGTATCGCCCGGTGGCAGGAGGCACATATTTGACGGTAAACGTGTCGTTTGCATTGTGAATAATGTCAAAATCCACATCTTCCTCATCCTCACTCAACACCCGGGCATCACATTTAATGCCAACACTGACATCACCTGGAACAGACCAGCTCATTAGCACAAGTTTACAAGACACAGCATGTCCCAAGCAATCACTTCTAGTTCAGGTGAACACCCCAAAATAAGTACCTGGGAATTTTCCAGCGAGAAACACGAGAAAGGGATGGTGGTAAGCCAGGGTTTTGGAAAAAGAATGGAGGATGAAAGGATGGCAGATATTACCACAGAACTGATGTAGAGGCTCATTAGATTACTCATTCAGGTGGACTACTTCCTGGTTCAAAGTTCACTGCCCTTGAAATGTTATAAAAATAACTTAATTCCCCAAAGAGCAGCAATCAGTGTGTTGGGTGAAGCTCCCTCTCACCTTCCCCAGCCTCGGTACAGTCCACTGTGAAGTGAGTAGGCTCATTTGCCTTCAATCCACTTCTCTCCACGCCTGGCCCAAACACTTTGACCTTCTGGGGATGGCTACCCTGGCCAATGTTGACCTACAAAGGACATGGAGAAAAAGATGCAACCAAGTTTTCCTTCACCTGGACCCAGTAAAACACTGTTAGTTAACATTGTTGGAAACAGTCTTTCTGGGCAATCCAGAGCACTCTGCCCTTCAGGGCGCCCATCACTCAAGGCCCACCAAGGATGATGGTTCTTCCCATGCACCTGCCCTGGCTGTCAGACTGGGCAGGACCCACACCTGCAGCAGGACAGGGCTTTCTCATACCACGGCCAGGATTCCGCCTCACAACCTACCCGGTAGGGGCTGTGTGGGACGTTCACTCCACCCCAGACCACGGCGATGGTGTGCTTGATGGGTTTAACTGGGGTGTAGGAGCAGGCGTACGTGCCGTCCATCCGACTCTTCACCTGGATGTCAATGGGCTGGCCTTCCCCATCCTGCAAAAGAGCAGGGGCTAAGAACAGAACTGTCCCTCACCTGTCCTCATTAAACAGGGCCACCATGCCTCCCGAGACAGCCAAGTCACCATGCATCCAATCAATAAAACCACACGGAAAGACTATGGCATGCCATGTTCTCGCAGTACAATGACCATAACCCAGGGGAGGAAATACTACATGCATTTACTTATTTTTAGTCATTAAGAGCAAATGGCCCAAAAAGAAAACCATGACCATTCAACGCTTAATAATTTCAATGCCTACAGTTGAATCCTTTGGCCAAATTCAATTAAGTTAACATATTTAACAAATCCTTGTTCACCAACCTCTCATGATGGCCTAGGTAGCTTCGGCCACACCAAAACATTTACAGGGAAATCTGAAACAATGAGGCCTTGTTTCCACAGAACACAGTCATAAAAATAAGAAAAGTACCCTGCTTTACATGCAGAATCTCATTTACTCCTCACATAACCCATGAGATAAATATTCTTACTGTTCCCAATGTGTAAGAAAGGCAACTGAAGAGCAGATGAACCAAGCGATTTGCCATTACACTGTAGGACCTTGTCACTTGACAGTTATCTGCGGAGGTGGCCCCTGGAAACCCACCTGAGCAAATATCTTTAAGGGAGCTTTTCCAGCATCCTTAGGATCCACCGTGAACTCAGCCAGGTTGTTGACGATGCACCCAGATTTCTCCAGACCTGGCCCATATGCTTGGACCTGGAGCAAAGGGGCAATAATGATTCTCTTTCTGTGTAATGCACCAACTAAACCCCCATGTGAAGACTGGCGCCCAGGGGACGGGGGAAGGACAAACAACTGTGCCTAACTTTCCAGCACCTACGGTTATGGGAAGGAAAATGCTAAAGTAGGCTCCAACTTAAAAAGAAAAAAAAAACAGTATTATTAACCTCTCATGAAAGAGAAAACTCTCTAAAACCTGGCCCCAAACTAGACTGGGCTCCCTGCCTTATTCTGAGCTGACATAGAGAACTTCTAGTAACCAGGGCAGGGTCTTCCGGCCATGCCCAATTTCAATGTCACCCTTGAAGGGGCTAAGAACCTTTGTCACCAACAACATTGTGTTTACAGCCCCCAGAGAGCCTATGTACAGCTGCCCACGTGCGCCAACGCAGCACATGTGGGGGCTGGGGGCCTCCTCCTGTTGGCCAGGCTGGCTCAGACTTGATGCTAGACCAGCCTTCAAAGGGTTTGAGAGAAGCTCTTGGAAACAGTGAAAACATTGCTCCAACTTAAGAATAGGGAGCTGAGGAGAAAAAAAAAACATTATCCATGGAATATCTTAAAATATTAACTACAGAAAGTGGCAATACTGAATATGATGCTCCAGGTTGCAAGAAAACAGCTTCTTATGGAGCCCCCTCCGTGGGCCGGCCCTGGGCTAAGGGCTGCCTGTATGAATGTTAGTTGCCTCCTTGAATCATTCCAGAAACTCTAGGAAGCAGACACTACTACCATTCCCATTTTATAGAGGAAGATACCAAGAGCCAGTGCTGACTGGTGGCTCAGTGGGTTGGGCGTCATGTCATAAAGGGAAAGATGGCCGGTTCAATTCCCAGTCAGGGCACAAGCCTGGGTTGTGGGTTCAGTCCCCGTTTGGGGCATGTATGAGAGGCAACCAATCAATGTTCCTCACATCGATGTTTCTCTCCCTCTCTTTCTTTCTCCCTCCCTCTCTCTGTAAAAATTAATAAAGTCTTTTAAAAACAAAGGAGTCAGAGATAAGTTACTTGCCCAACATTAGAAAAGGACTCAGTGGTACTACCAGGATTCCAACTCAGACCTGTTTCTTCCCTAAGCTCTAAAGCCATCTCTCAACAAGGCCACTCTCCGGTGCCAGGGATAGTGCCAGGAGCCAGAAAAGAGAAGCCAGAAACATAACAAGGTGATTCACCAGATCCGGGTTATAGTCTCCTGTGGCCGGGTGGATGAAGGCCATGTATGGACTGTCCTTGATGTCCTCGTCATCACACATGATGTGAATGGCATATTCGCCAGGCTCCTTGGGCCAGTACTTCACGTCACACGATCCATCATTCTGGTCGTCATACTCAATCTTCGCCTGGGAGGGGCCTTCAATGGCAAACCCTGCAGGGTGGGGTGAGAGGGGCCCCTGGTTACATGGTGAAAAGTTACCTATTCTGGGTTACTACCAACTCACTCCCTCGGCCTTCCTAAAAGCCAAGTATTGCCCACAAGATTGAAATCTGTGTGTGTCCCTTTCCCACAAAACCAAGCCTACTGAGTCTTCAATAGAGATGGAAGGACTGTATTTCATACCTTTTTTTTTTAAACATCATCTAGCAATAAAGATCAACCAGCAAACCTTTCTGTTGGCAATATGGCAACACACACCAAAGTCTTAAACCAATGCCCAGTCTTTCCCCCACCAAACCCACTCATGGGCTTTTATCTGAAGGAAATAACCAAGGATATGTGTAAACAGTTAGATATGTATTCAGCATTGTTGTTATAGTAAAAAACCCTGGAAATCACTGGAAAGCCCAATAAGGAATATCCATGCAATGGAATACCATGGAAACCATGGAAAATCAAGACATGTTCTATATTTATCTGAGGCAGAAAAATATTAAGATTTCCCCAGATGTTTTTGTGGCAGATAAATATTTGTATGTATATGGCCAAAAACAAGTCTGAAACAATATGTCAAAAGGTTTAATATTATCTCTAATTTACAGAATATACCAAAATATTTATTATCTCTCTAGAAGAACAATTTAATGTGGTTTCTTATTTACCCCTTTTTGTTTATTTCTATTACCTGAAATAGAGGACACCAAATTATGGCTGGTGGGCCGTATCTGACCACTGTCTGTTTTTGTAATAAGGTTTTACGGAAACATAGCTATACTCCTTTGCTTACGTACCTTCTACTTCTGCTTTCATGCTACAACGGCAGAGTCGACGAGTTGTGAGAGAATATGACCCACGATACTAAAATACTTGCTATGCGATCCTTTTGAAGAGAGATCAGTGCTGACCACTGATCTAAAATGATCGCATATACATCAGATGTGTATTTAAAATATATTGTTAGGCTCCAAAGAATATTTACTCCCAAAATTTCTGATTTCAGAAAAATTCATTCATTCATCTAAACTATGGATAACTCAATAATATTTGTTGAGTGTCTACGTGTGCCAGGCACAACATCCACAGAAAGCCTCTGCCCTTGAGGTCTAGTGGATGATGAATGAATGAATGGGGGAGAGGGCAACCTGAAGGGCGGCAGGAAAGGAGAACTGCAATTCCCCAGCAGTATGCAGAGGCGGCCTCGGGTGGTGAGGAGGCCAGGAGGTAAAGGGTAGTGAGGCTCAGCAGGCCCCAATGCTTCGTGTAAGGCCCCAATGCTTCGATTACTGGGCCCAAGCCCTCTGTAATCTCAGCCCTCCAGAAGCTGTAGGTCACCTACTTCCACTTACCTAGAGACCCCACCTCAGAGCCAATGGACTCCACCACGAAGTCTGCTGACCGCCCAGCAATCCCACCATGGAGGCCAGGCCCCCATGCACGGACTTTCTGCATGCCTGCTTCAGGGCCAACTTGAACTTCAAAGGGGCTAAAAGAAAAGGAAAAATAGAAGCACTAAAGAAGAGAAAAGAAGGGGCTAAATACAGGGATAAGCTGTTTGCACACACCCTTTGCACTTGCTGGCCCCTTTTACCTGCAGCCCCAACCTCCAGCCAAGCCCTTCCTCCACGCAAGTTCCCCCTCGGCCATTGTTAGGTCAACAATATAAAGTAATATGCTATTTCAGGGCATTCAGGTGGCCACTGGGTTGGCACTCAAGGCACACTGCCTTACACTATCTTTCTGGTCATTTACTTTTGGGGTGGAGGGCTCACAACACCGTGGGCCCTGGAAGGTAAGAGAGTGTGTGCACTTTTCCACACCCTGCCTATGCTGTAACAAGAAAACTAGGTTGAAGAGGCATGAGCTCATACATGAATGAATGTGCTTTAACTTATGTGCAGGAGATTAAAAATAGTTTGCTCAGATTCTCAGAACCCTATAATATGCCCAGGTATTTCTCAAGGTAAACTTAATTTATTCAGAGTTTAAAGCTGCCCCCAGGAAAGCTGGAAAACACATAAACACCAGGTGGGCAAACTGCAACGCCCACACAGCAAAGCTGTAGACTGGTCCCTTGGTTCCCGAGCGCGCTCACGTAGAGGATTTAATGTAAACCATAGCAGATTTTACCCCCATGGCATTCCTGAACAGAGGCACACATTGAAAGAAAGAGAATCTCAGTTTATTGTATAGACACACAGCCCACTTGCTCTCTATTACTGCTCCTCTGGGCTTCCCCACCTCCCGCCAGTCCCAAACCACCAACATTTGATGTAAAGCAAGGCAGCCGAAACCACAGTGACTTTCTGCTGCTTTTGAGAACAGGCCAAATGCCTGTAAGCTGCTCTGAAAAAAAAAAACATGTTTTCAACAAAGCAGATCTCTTTCCCTCCTACAGCCCAGGAAGCAACCACAGTGAGCCTGCCCGGGGCCGGGCACACCTCCAGAGAAGACGCAGCTCCAGCTGGAGACTCACCTCTTTGGAATGTGGTGTCCCCCCCAAGTAATGGCGATGCTGTATTTCCCTGGGGTGCTGGGGTAATACTCGAATGCATAGACTCCTTCCAGAAAGCCTTTTTGCTTCACCAGCTCCTCCAGACCCTCTGTAGGAAGGAAACACACCATCCTTCCAAAGCCATCCTAGGCTCAGAAGGA
This sequence comes from Desmodus rotundus, assembly GCF_022682495.2. NCBI lineage: Eukaryota > Metazoa > Chordata > Mammalia > Chiroptera > Phyllostomidae > Desmodus > Desmodus rotundus. The sequence goes on from NC_071394.1 coordinate 85,254,813, forward strand.
GAAACCAAAAGACAAGAACTGAAAGGCAGCAATATCCACAAAATATAACCAACAGAGGAGAACTAAGTGGGCCGCCTAAGAGGGTGGGATCACTGAAACCTGCAAGATTAGTCCAAAGTCAAATATGGACCCATCTCTGCTTCAAATTATGGGGAAACTGAAGGTTTTCAGCTAACTGGCTTTATCAGGCTCTCTCAGTTTTGAGGGGCTATGAGGTCCTGAACCTCCTGGGTCTGTGGAAAGACCAACCTACTCACATCTCAATTTTTCAAGAAGCCTACCCATCTTTGCTCTGCCCCTCCTCCCCAAAAATAAAGTGGGGAGGGAATGGATCTTTATGAGTATTTGGCATGAGTTTCGGGTTAGTGTCCTGGCGTATCTTTTTCAGTTAAAGCTGGAGAGTGAAAGTGAGAAAGCTCCTGTGTGCTATCTACAAGGAGACAGGCGTAGATGCTACGCCACTAACTCCAGAGCAAGCTATCAGGCAGGGACTTGTTTAATGTTGAGCCTTGTGATTTGGCTGGGAAAGCCATTTACTCAAGCGAGAATCCAAGGTCAGGAAAAAAACGCCTCCTTGGCTCCTGAAGGAACAAACCAGAGGGGAAGGCAGCCCCAGAGCAGCGTGGGTCCAGGTCTGAGCAGTCTAGAACTGTGGCTGCCCTCGGGGCTCGCGCCTGCCCCAAAGCTTGATGCTCCTACATCAAACATTAACTTTCTAGAGCTCAGAACACCCCTGCCCCAGCCTACTGGGGACATGGAGGCTAAGAGCAGTACCGGCATAGGAAGCACAAGGTTCCACAGGCCCAGGGCTGCTCCCCTGCAACTAGCAGTGCCAAGCTGCTCATCTGAACCAGGGGGAAGACTTGAGGGCGGTGTGGACACCCATCCTTGTACCTACTCACTCTCTCCTTTCCTAAAGGGGGGCAAGAATGAGTTGTGGGGTACAATCCATCTGTCCACGAATGGCATTTATTAACAAAGGAAACTTAAGGTGAGGCAATTTGATTCCCCTTCTATAAGCACCGATCATAGTAATCGGGCACTTGACATAATATCATAGTCTATGAAACGTAACCTGTAGTGGGAAAATCACTGGCTTTGGAGACTGCTTGACTTCCAGCTCAGATGCTTACAAGCTGTGGGACCTTGGGCAGGACCCTCCCTCTTGGAGCCTAGGTTTCCTCAAATAAAAAACAGGCCACTTCAGGTTGTTGTTTCAAGGACAACTTCATCGTATCCCTGCTTTTTCTACTCCCAGAAGCCTTAATAAATGTGAGTCTGTTGAGCCACCACTGTCCCCACCTGCGACCAGGGCAGAGATTACTAATCAATCACTGCTTCCTTCCATATGGAGCCCAGATAGCCTCAAATCTTTGACACAGGTCTCTGGGGTAAACTGGTCAGAAAGGGCATGGGGTGAAGGCCATTTGCCACGGCTACCAACTTAGCCAAAATCACCCCTGAGATGAGGGAACAAAGGAGCACTTACTAGGACCCTTCACGGTTATGCTGAGCTCCCCGCTGCCAGCAGCTTTGGTGTCAACCTTGAAGTCTGCAGTCTCCCGGATGCGGACGCCTTTCGGCTGCAGGCCTCGGCCACTGGCCCGGCAGGCGTTTGGATTGCAGGCTGCAAGCATAGTTTTGACATCAATTCAACCTTTCATTCCTTAGTCAGAGTCGAGCAAGCCAAGGCAACTTGGAGCCACCCGCCAAGAAAACATTTGCTCTGCAGAGTAAGCCACAGTTCCTGAGACCAGGGGTCCCGTTTAGAGAGCACACCAGGCAGCAAATAAAGACTCAACATAACTCTGTCCAGCCACACCGCAGAAGGACTGAGGAAAGTTACATTGGCAAAGAAAGCCCGAGAGCACAGCGTGGATTCCCTGGGCTCCTGGTACTGGCTGAGTCCTGGCATTTATCCTCTCAGTGGTGAAGGAGAGTGAAGACCTAGGGCTGGACACTGTTCAAACCTCACTGCTGTACTCGAGGGCCCACTAATGGGGAAGACTGGACTTTCTCAAGTCAGCTTGAGAAATGTAGAGCTTGAAAACATCTGACTGGGTTCCAAACTTCAGGTCAGTCATTTCTAAAAGTCTAAACATTGTTGTCTTCCATATGAAGAGCTCGACAATAGCTCACAAGGGGAGCCCATTCAACCCTGCGCCGCCCAAGGCAGACTAACACTTCAGTCCTGGGAATGCGGGAGGCTATAAATGCAACTATTAGCAATAAACACCGCTCCCAATTTGATTTCTAGATCAGGTTAAAAAAGCTAAAGTTGTAAGTCTAAAAATTAAGGACAAAGGTAGTTTCTAACGGTCCTTACATGAGGTCCACAAAACTCGTGTTCCCTGGGGCTCATCAGAAGGTTGATAAAAGACATCCTTGTCCCCTATGAATTCTTTGTCAACATGGGCAACCTTCTCATTAAGTATAGGAATGGGACATGAATAGGTGAAAGGTCATGCTGTTTATTAAGTGGCTTTTCCTTTCCAAATCTGACACTGCATATCTGACAGCTCTCTCTCTACACATGATGGGTCACAAACTCCAGAGAAGGAGACTCTAGTTTACTCCATGAAGGAAGGTCATTCCTCCGCTGGTCTCTCCTCCTCACAGCATCCTCGGCTGGCTATTTGGCAAACAATTGCTTCCCAAAGACACACACACATCCTTGGAATTAGAGATGGTTTTCAGGATGAATATAAGTTTATGGTGGCACTTTATGGTAGGTAACATTGGTTTTCCATTGTGAAAACGATATGCAACCTTTTTTTTATATAAAGTCATTTAATTGGAAGAAGGATTAGTACATCAAAAACAAAAACAAAAACAAACCCAACACCCTCTATTAATTAAATACTATACAGTAAAGCGATGGAGAGACAGGCCAGGAATGAAAAGGGCAATACATCAGGGAGAGGAAGTCAGACTAGGAAAGCCTTTTGAATTCTTTCTTGCATTATGTCAAAAAGAGCTTTATATACAAACATGTTGGGTTTACTTTTTCTTTGTTAAGAGGAGAAAAGTTGGTTATACCAGGAATAAGTAACTACAGGGTGACAGGACTTCCCTGGAAGGTTTAAATATTCACGGAGATTCTGAACATGGGCCGTGATCTCCACACCCAAAGGGTCACCGCTCAGTTCAATAAGCACTAAACAGAGCTGAAGAGTGGGAGGAAACCGCCAGATTCGCCACCATTTTGAAATGTGGGAACTACTCAGAGTGGGCTTGGGGTATGGTTGGACATGCTGTGACAGCACGGGCTGTCATTTCCAGAGGCCGCAAACAGCACAAGCTCAGCTGACATCTGCAGGCAGCACACAGAACTGGCCCAGAAGCCCCACCCACCCAGCCCTTACCAAGTAAGGTGCCTCTGGCCCAGTGCTCTCAACTAGGAAGCCAACAGCTTCGGGGTCCGGGCTGGCCCAGAGGCAGGATTCAGAAGAGGAGGCCAGGTCTGCAGACGCAGATGCAGGACAGAATGGAAAAAGGCAAGTATTGATTAGAGAAGGCAGCAGAGGGTGGGGGAGGAAGAGCAACAGGGAAAAAGGAAAGGAGTCTAACAGGAAAATACCAGCTTCTGGCTGCGAAGGGTGTTTAGCAGGGTGATCAAGGGGTCGATAGAGACCTGGGTTCTACTTCTACTGATGCCTAGCCCCTACTCCCCTATACCTTATGTTATTTAAGCCTTAGTGTCTCCGCCTGAAAACTGGGAATAATAATAGCACCTGGAACACACAGGCTGGTGTGACGATTAGAAGCGTTTCTGCTAAGTGCCTGGCAGCCAGTAAAGACCAGGCAGTGGAGGCCAGGGGGCGCCAGCAATGCTACTTCTGCTAACCTTGGCCACAGACGCCAACTCCTCAACGACCTCGGCCCTGCACTTCTCAGTGAGGATAATGACTCTCCTGGACAAGTGTTTTGGGGAGGATTAAAGCAGTTAATACAAGTAAAGCACTGGGGTCGCTCCACAGCTCACAAAAAGGTATTACATTCTCCTGGTCTGGGACCCAGGCATGGGCACGGTTGGCCTGGATGCCAGAAGCACCCGTGCGTGGTTGGTCACCCCAGCACTCACCTTCCCCAACCTGTACAATGAAAGGACTCTTGGGAATGGTGTCCCCAGCGAACGTGACCTTGACCACATGAGGGCCAGGATGCATTGGTTTGTACACACATCGATACACCTGGTTTCCTTTGTCTTCCACAAGCAGCTCCACGGTGTTCTTCCCCTGGGGGTCTTCCACCTCAACACCAATGTCACCCACGCCGGCACCTATGACAGAGTAAACATTCCATGAGACCACGTCAACCTCTCAGAAAGCTCACTGCTGAGGAGCGTAAACGCAGGTACAAAATGCAAACAAAGGAGACAGCGGCACTTAGAAGGGCCACGCCAAGACATCAACAACTTGTCTGACTGCACAGAAGGGCGGTCATGGCCGAACTTGCCTTTCTCTATTTTGTAAATTTTCTACACTGGAAAGAAAGCTGACATTTCAAGAATCGTGTCTTATTCATTCCTCCCCGCCCAACCCACACAGGATCTTGCATGGAATTTGGCTGAGGAGATGACTCTTAAAACTTAGTTTCATTGGAATATTTATTTAGTCAGATAAAAAGTGAGTACAGAAATTGACCGTTTATTAATCATTACAGTCAAGCTTGAATGTAAGATTTTAGAGAAGAAAAACTGAGGTTGAAAAACCTAAAAATATAACCAACACATTCGAAACAGAGAACAGACTGGTGGGTGTCAGAGGGGTGTGGCTGAAAAGGTGGAGGATTAAGAAGGACAAATCAGTAGTTACACAGCGGCCCCAGGGGTGTAAATCACCGCCCAGAATGTCGTCAACAACACTGTAATGACTACGTACGGGCCAGCGAGTGCTTGAAATATTGGGGTGACCACTTGTGTAAAGCATATAATTGTCTAATTACTATGCTGTACAACTGAAACTAATAGAAAGTAATACTGAATGTGAACTGTAATTGAAAAATTAAAAAATAAATTAAAAAAAATAAATGTATAAGGACAGGGGGGTGGAGTGGAGAACTGAAAAAAGCTATTTTTGCTGTTGGCTGTTTGTTTTAAAGACAAAGGTCCGGCATCTGAAGACTTCAGGTTCCTGAGGATTATCTCTGGCTTTCCGACAAAGCCTGATCCCTGGAGGAGTGGGCGCTTACCTGCCGTGTAGATGTCAAAATAGGTGGGCTTATTGGCGATGTTCCCCGCAGCTTCCAAGCCCGGGCCTTTGGCAGTGACTTTACTCGCATCGCCCTGGGCCTTGTCGACGTTCACTTCAAACGGGCTCTTGGAGATGTGCTGTCCTGCAAAGAGTACTGTGACCTACAAGTGACAGAGATGACATATAATCACTTCTTCCTGCCCAGTGAGACTACCAGATCAAGTCACATGCTTTGTGATCTTCTTGTCCGTCCTCCTGATTTCGCACACAAAGGTGGCTGGAACCAGAGTCCTGTGAGTGGCCTGAATGGGACTCCCACCTGGCTCCGTCAGCTATTCAGCTGGGCCTGGGACATCCGGCCTTCAGCAAATTAAAAATGTGTACATCTGGTATGTTTAGCATCTCTAGTAGGATATGAACAAATACTTATACTTGAATCTCTAGAGCACAGGAGGCAAACACAAGACCCGAGCACTGAATCCGGCCCTCCACCTTATTTTATATGCCCCAGCACACCTCGTTTCTACAGGCGGCAGCGCCGAGCTCCTTGCCCCTAGTTAAGGAGTAGTTACATTTATACAGTCCTAAAATTGTATTTGGTCCTTTGAAGGCAACCGTGAGGCTGATGTGGCCCCAGTGAAAATGAGTTTGACACCCCATCTAGAGTCTAGACATTGGGTCCTTTAAGGAAACTGCAGAAGAGGCCATTGTTCCCTAGAATACAATGCAAGGTTCTAGGATTTCACACCTAGAGTCAAAGTATTTCTTAAGGGATCAAGATCAATCCCAGACACATGGATTTGAGAAAAAAGTACATATTTCCATCTAAAACTTGAGCCAGAGTTCTTATGTTTTAAATTTTTCAGGGGCACTGTATTAGGTTTTCATATGAATTAAATAAATTAATTACATCATAAATGCTCTCAAGACCCCCCCTCCCCAAACTCATGATGTTCTTTCTAAGGGCACAAACCTATGGCCATGATCCAGTGAATTTCACCGAAGCCCAAGGTGGAGAGTACGGTCTAAGTGTCAAAGTCTTGGCATGGTGCACAGGGACTGGCCCGTGTGCTTTTGAAGGCTTTCTTCCAACTAAAGGCAGACTCCTAGGTCTCCCGCAAGACTCCCTTGGCCCCCATCCCACAGGCCAACGGCACACTGACACAAACAGAACTCAAACTGTTGCCGAGACAAAGGGCCTGGGGACAGGATCCCTGTTAAATTCTCCAGGTACATGAGTGGCCCATTGGCCTGCACTGCAGTCGACCAGCGTTCTCCACACTCGGCCTTCAGTGCTGCCAGGAGCTCCAGAACACCTGGAAGGGAATTACTTAGGCAGCATCAATGACAAAGCCCACGGCTTAGCATCTACACTCCAGGCACCAAGCTACAACCCTTCATTACCTAGAAAGAGTTAGAAAAATCTTATGACATCACAAAAAACCTAATGGAATTCAACTAATCTAGATATATTAGCTAATGCCTCAAGTCTGATTCATGAGAATCCCAAATTTTCTATAATAAGCATGGATGCTTTTATAATCAGGAGGGAAAATCAGAAGTTAACTTAAGAAAGCCACTCTTTTTTCTAAGCTATCCTTTCTTCCACACATATCAAAGCAAACCCAGAAGACAGTCCGAGCAATAGCCATGACACCTCATCTTACTTTGTGCGGCCCGGTGACCTTGGGCAGGTACTCCACAGAGTATGTCTTGTTCTTGTCATTAGCAGGGGTCACTTGTGCCTAGGGTGGAAGATAAGTGACAGTTAGAGAAGGCACCAGGTGTGAGTAAAAGCATGCTGTGCCAGCCAACGTCCTGCAGTGAGCTGGCTGGCAGGTCGGGCCCCTGTCCCGGCTGTGGCTACTTCCCACTCCATCACCCCTGCAGAGCACCTCACGAGAGGAAGAGCCTGAAGTCACAGAAACAAATCATGTGACACGAAGACTACCAAGTCAGGACTCTCCATTGTCTCAAGGCTGAAACTCTCTAGACAAGAGAGACTATAAAGCAAGTAACTTAAGCCTTTAAGGCTATGAACTGATTAAGCATTTATGAAATGCTGGGTCCTGTGAGAGTTACCCGGAATAAAACACATCAGGTTGAACTCCTGCCCCAGTGGGAGAAATGGACAATAGGCCCGTAAACTTAGAATTTCAGATGGTGCGAAGAACTAGGAATAAAATATAGTCTTAAGGAGATGAGTAGACAAAAGGAACAGTGCATGCAAAGGCCCTGGGGGAGGAAGCACAGGATGGTCAGGAGGGGGGGCAAGCAGGACATCAGCACTGTTACTGTATCGTACTGTGTCAGTGCGGTATTGTTATTGCTATTCTGGCCCTCAGTACCTACGACCTGGACTAAGGGGCCTTTGCTCAATTAAAAGTATCCTTTCTTTTATTAAACATTGTTTCCTTGGGTATCAATTTATATTAATTTTCAAGGCACAGTCCTTGAACAAATTAACTTTAACCACTGTAAGCCTGGGGATGCTTCTCGTAAAAAACAATGTTTGCTGTGAGGTTTAATGAGGAACATGGAAGCAGAGTCCCTGGCCCTGTGACAAGCCCCATGGGATGCTGACAGGGGACGCAGCATCCTCCAACATACCTCCTCTTTGTTCCCTTCTGGGTCCTCCACAAACACCATTAAGTCTCCTTGCCCAGCACTGATGGTGTCCACGGTGAACTTGGCCGGCTGCTTCACCATGTTTCCAGTAGGCTCGATTCCTGCCACGGGTTTGCACAAGCACATTACAAGCTGGGCCAGGCCCTGCCACAGGCCCTCGCCCACTGTGTCTCCTTCAGGAAACAGGGAGGTGGGACGTGGCCCTGCAGCCACCACAGGGGAGCCATGGACAAACTGCGGTGACAAAGGTACTCCAATAGGTTCCAACCCCTAATGTTGTCCCTGTTATTTAAGCAACAATCAATTCTGAACTCTTCAGAGCAAGGCAGCCAGAAGTCTATACAATTACGAAGAATGATGTGTGACCAGCAGTGGAGCTGGCACTGAGAGGTGGTGTGGGGGCAGGAGGGATGAGGGAGGGAGAATGGCTCGTTTTTCATCAAAGACCACTTTGTATTACTCGAAATGTTTAAAATGGCATTCAATTATTTTTCTTTAATTAAACTTTATTTTGAGATGATTAAGCAAATTAGAGATAGATTCCCAGGGAGGTATAAGAATAATACCCTTCAACCAGTTCCTCAAATGGTTACATAGTACAAAACTCTATTCCAGCACCACGACCAAGGACGCTGACCCTGACACAGTTAAAATACAGAACATTTCCACCCCCGTGGGGATCCCCCATGTTGCCTTTCTATAGCCGCATCCACCTTCTCCCACCTCATCCTCTTCCTATCCCACGATCCACTAATCTGTTCTCCATCTCTAGTTTTATCATTTCCAGAAGGTTATAGAAATGAAATCATACATTATGTAACATTTTAAAATTATCTTTTTCCTCTAGCACAATTCTCTGTAGATTCATCCAGGTTGTTGACTGTAGCAATTGTTTGTTCTTTTTATTGCTGAGTAATATTCCGTGATATGAATGGACCACAGTTTGTTTAACCATTTACCAACAGAATGGTACCTGAGTCGTTTCCAGCTGTCTGTTACTGGTGGAGCTGCTAATGCGCATTCGGGTCCCGGTTAGTGCGGGGACATGTTTTCACTTCCCCGGGATAAATGTCAAGGAGTGCAATTGCTGGGTTATATGCTAGTTGCATGTTTACTTGGTTGTTTTTTTTAACTGATTTTAGAGGAGGGAAAGAGAGAGGGAGGGAGGGAGAGACATTGATTTATTTTCCACTTATTTATGCAGTACTTGGTTGATTTTTGCATGTGCCCTGATCCGGGGATCGAACCCACAACCTTGGTGTATCAGGACAACACTCTAACCAGCAGAGCTGCCTGGCTGGGGCCTACATGTTAGTTCTTTTTAGGAAACTGCCAAACTGTGTTCTAGAGTGGCTGTCTCATTTTACACTCCTACCAGCAATGCATGAGTGATCTGGATCCAGTTTCTCTGCATCCTTGCCAGCATTCGGTGTTAACACCACTTTCTGCTTCAGCCATTCTGATAGGTCCATAGTGGTTTTAATTTGTGTTTCTCTATGGCTGCAACTTTCAACTGATGTGCCACAAGACACAATGCAATACCTGACTGTTTAGCTAGGGGCACTGACCTCTTTTCCCTTAGATTGTCAAATGAAAAATGACAACGGCCAACACAATAGCCATCTGGAGTGAATAAATCAAAATTACGTGAATTTTTTGTCAGATTGGCAAAAAATATATTTTTTGATGTGCCGCGGAATTTTAATAATTAGTTTATGTGTGCTACAAGGTGAAAAAGGTTGAAAAAGGTTGCTGCTCTATGGGAATGACATTGAACATTCATATGTTTCTGTACCACCTGTACATCCTTTTTGGTGAAATGACTGTTCCTATCTTTTTACCGTTTTCTAATTGGGTTGTTTGTTTATTTTGTTTTAACTATTGAGTTTTTGAGGGTTTTTATTATTCTAGATAATGCTGCTTCATTGAATAGGTGGTTCCCAAATATTTTCTCCCAGTCTTTAGCTTGTCTTTCCACCCCTTAACTGCAGTTTTAAAAGCCTTCTCAGGCCCTTCGTCTCAACATTTTGAGTTCTTCTGGAGATGCAATCCAGGTGTCCTGGAGGGCGGAGCTAAAGGAGCCTGTCCTGCGGGCACATGGGGGGGCCCAGGAACACACCCTCCACTGAGAGAAATCCCCCAACAGCACACACAGCCCAACCCTAGGGTGCCTTGTGTCAAGACTTTGATACACAGGCAATGCTTTTTTACACTTTTAAAAATTTATTTACTGACTTTTAGAGAGAGACAGAAGAAGGGAGGAAAAAAGAGAGAAAGACATTGATTTGCTCTTCCACTTATTAATCCACTCACTGGTTGCCTCCTGCATGTGCCCTGACCGGAGGATGAACCCGCAAGCATTGCACACCGGGATGACGTTCCAAAAACAGCTACCCGGAGAGGGCCTTTTATACATTTTTAAATATTAAAAAAGCTTCAACCTATCACTTTTTTCTTTTATGTATCATGCTTTTGGCGTCAAGTCTAAGAACTGTAACTTGTCCTGGATCCCAAAGTTTCTCTTATGTTTTTCTAGAAAGTTTTACAGTTAGAGACTCTTACATCGAAGTCTGTCATCAATTTTGACTTAATTTTTATATAAAGTGTAAGACTTAAGACTCAGGGGGTTTTTTTTGTTTTGTTTTGATTTTTTGCCAATGGATGTTCAGTTACTCTGGCAGTGTAAAAAAGGCTCTTTCCTCCACTGAATTGTTTCTGCACCTTCATCAAGAATCAGTTCTGAATATTTGAGACTTCTGGTCAAGATGGCAGCACAGGTAAACACGGCTCGCTTCCTAACAAAACCACATCAAAATTACAACTAAACTATAGAACAACCATCAGTCAGAACTGTCAGAAATTGAGTTAAATGAATGTCTGAAAACTACAGAATTAAAGAAACCACATCCATCCCGACCAGTAGGAGGAGCGGAAATATGGAATGGGCTGGTCTCACACCCACCTGTGGTGAATAAAAGTTCGGGAGGGAGGCATATCTCAGCAGTGAGGAGTCCCCGACACACACCAGACCACCAGCCCAGAGTTCCAGGGTCAGGAAGATAATTCCCCATAACTTCTGGCTGCAAAAACCAGCAAGGATTGAGTCGGTGGAAGAAACTTATGGACTCCTGGCCAAGACACAGGCATAGGTAGATACGCTTTGCCTCCTCTCACACCAAAAGAAGGACAACAACAAATTTAAAGACAAAAGATAACCAGAAATGCCAGAAAATTCAACTGTATGGAAGCCTGACAACCAAGGAGTTAAAGAAGAAACATTCATCTATGCTGGTAGGAGGGGCAGAGATGGGCAGCCAGGACACAGAGGACTCATAGCAAGACAACAGCTACAGGACCTTGGTGGGCAAGGCACCAGCTGGGGGACCTGGCAGTCCCATACTTGTGTGCAGATAAACTGGGAGGAACAACTGGGGAGCGAGACTGCGCAACCCAGGGTTCCAGTGTGGGGAAATAAAGCCTCAAAACATCTGACTGAGAAAACCTATGGGGGTTGCGGAGGCAGAAGAAACTCCCAGCCTCACAAGAGAGTTCATTGGAGACACCCACAGGGTCCTAGAATGTACACAAACCCAACCACCTGGGAATCACCACCAGGAAGGCCCAATTTGCTTGTGGGTCGTGGAGGAAGTGACTGAAAGCTGGCCGAGAGCCTAGCAAGTGGCATTGTTCCCTCTCCTCTGACCTCGCCCCCACATACAGCACCACAACATAGCAATGTGGGTTGTCCCCCGCCCCACCACAGCTAAGGCTCCGCCCCCTACTATGTAACAGGTACTCCAAGACAAAAAAAAAAAAGCCTGAATGAAGAACAGATCAAAGCTCCAAAAACAGCACTAAGCAATGAAGAGATGGCCAATGTATCAGATGCAGAGTTCAAAACACTTGTAATAAGATTCTCACAGAAATGGTTAAGTATGGTTACAAAATGGAGGAAAAAGTGAAGGCTATGCAAAGTGAAATAAAGGAAAATGTACAGGGAACCAACAGTGACAGGATGCAAACAGGGTCTCAAATCAACGAATTGGACCAGAAGGAAAAAATAAACATTCAAGTGGAACAGAATGAAGAAACAAAAATTCAGAAAAGTGGAGAAAGGTTTAGGAACCTCGAGGACAACTTTAAACATTCCAACATCTGAATTATAGGGGTACCAGAAGGAGAAGAGGAAGAGCAAGAAATGGAAAACTTATTTGAAAAAATAATGAAGGAGAACTTCCCCAATCTGGAAAAGGAAATAGACTTCTAGGAAGTCTATGAAGCTCAGAGAGTCCCAAAGAAGCTGCACCCAAGGAGGAACACACCAAGACACATCATGATTACATTACCCAAGATGAAAGATAAGGAGAAAATCTGAAAAGCAGCAAGAGAAAAGGAGACAGTTACCTACAAAGGAGTTCCCATAAGTCTATCAGCTGATTTCTCAAAAGAAACCTTGCAGGCAAGGTGCTGGAAAGAAGTATTCCAAGTCATGAAAGGCAAGGACCTACATCCAAGATTAATTATGCAGCAAAGCTATCAATTAGAATAGAAGGGCGGATAAAGTGCTTCCCAGATAAGCTCAAGTTAAAAGAGTTCATCATCACCCAGCCCTTATTATAGGAAATGTTAAAGGGACTTATCTAAGAAAAAGAAGATCAAAAACTATGAACAGTAATATGACAACAAACTCACAACTATCAAAAACTGAAACTAAAAAAACAAAAACGAAAACAAACTCAGCAAACAACTAGAACAGGAAATGAATCACGGAAATGGAGAACACGCGGAGGGTTATCAGTAGGGAGTAGGAGGGGTGAGAATTGGGGGAAAGATACAGGGATTAAGAAGCATAAATATTAGGTACAAAATAGACAAGGGGAGGTTAAGAATAGTATGGGAAATGGAAAAGCCAAAGAATTTATATGCATGACCCATGGACATGAACTAAGTCAGGGGAATGCTGGTGGGATGGGGGGTACAGGGCAGAAGGGAATAAAGGGGAGAAAAAAAAATGGGATAACTGTAAGAGCATCATCCATAAAATATATTTTAAAAAGAAGAAAAAAAGAAACTTCTGAATTCCCAAGCAGTTCCACTTAAAGAACCCACACACAGACTTACTTAGACACACTCCCTCTGAGCTCCAGAAGTGGGGTAGTAGCTTAAAAGGCACCAGTGTCATACACGGAGAAACTGAGTGTCTGCCATCAAGGTGAGAGCTGTGGGACAGCTTTCTCCCAGAAAGAAAGGTGGGCAGATGCCATTGTCTGTTTTCTGAACCTTCCCACCACAGAGCAACAAAGCTGGCAGGTGGGTACCATATCTGAGATTCCATCAACCTGGCTAATACTGTTTGCCCCATCCTGGAGATCCCCTGAGATTCTGTCCCACCCAACTAATGGGCCCACCCAAGGTATTAAAAGTGACTTTTCCAAGTGAATGGCTGGCCTAGGAAGTTTCATAACTTCCTAAATCCTCTCAAACAAGCAACAGCTAGCCTCAATGAGCCCTAGGCCCTGTCCCTCTTGCTCAGTCACCCCAGGTCTGGCACAAGCAGCAGACAGCCTAGATTCACAGCTTGGCTTCACCTGGCAACCTCCAAGCCTAGTACAAGTAACAGCCATCTCAGAGTGCTTTATAGCTCATGTAGGGTGGCCTTGGGCAGAACACAGGTAGGGGCTGACCTTGGCCAGCACCACCCAGAAAACCCCAGAGACCACCAAGCCAGTGGACAGTTACAGACCATGTTGGGCAACATTACCCTACCACTGCACAGCTAGTCCACCATGGTGGGTGGAAGTTGGTGGTCAGTGCTCATAGCCAGTGCCTGCAGCTGACTGGCCTGGGCAAATCCCTCCTATTTACCTGCCAACAGCAAACAAAAAGAGGGTGTACTCAGCCCATACAAGGCATATCTGGAATACCCAGCTTCAGTGATAGGTGAGGCTGTGCCACTGGACCCTACAGGACACCTACTACATTAGGCCACACTACCAAGACAGGGAGTCATAGCAGCATTATGAAGAGAGAATCTCAAAAACAGCAAGATAAAAGAGAGAATCTGAATAACAGTTAGTTACTACAGGGGAATTCCCATAAGACGGTCAGCTGATTTCTCAAAAGAAACTTTGCAGGCTAGAAGGGACTGGAAAGAAATATTCAAAGTCATGAAAAGCAATAGCCAAGATTGCTCTACCCAGCAAAGCTGTCATGTAGAATCAAAGGGCAGATAAAGAGCTTCCTAAACAAGAAAAAGCTAAAGGAGTTCACTATCTCCAAATCAGTATTATATGAAATGTTAAAGGGACTTAAGAAGAAGGAGATCAAAACTATGAACAATAAAATGGCAATACATACATATCTATCAATAATTTAATCTAAAAAACAAACTAAGCAAACAAGAACAGAGACAGAATCATGGATACAGAGAGCATTTGATGGTTGCCAGATGGGTAGCGGGTGTGGGGAAATTGGGGAAGACATAAAGTGATTAAGAAGTACAAATGGGTGGTTACTGAATAGCCATGGGAATGTACAGTACAGTACAGTATGGGTGTAGCCAGAGAACTTATATACACATGATCTACTGACATGAACAATGGTGTGGGGACTGCCTGAGGGGAGGCTTGGTGGGGGGGGGGAGAAAATTGGGACAACTGTAATAGCAAAATCAATAAAATACAATTTAAAAAAAAGAATCAGTTCTGCATATACGTGTGGGCCGTTTCTGGGTCCTGTATGCCCTCCGCCAATATCAGTCTTGACTTTTGTAGCTTTATAGTAAGTCTTGAAATCACATACTCTACCTGACTCTTCCCCTATTTTTCTTCTTTTTCAAATTACTATAGTTCATTTGCTTTTTCACATACATTTTGAAATAATAATCTTTTCTATGTCTACAAAAAAAATCTTGCCGGGATTTTGATAGCAATTGTATGAAACCTATACAGCAATTTGGGGAGAACTGACATGTTTGCTGACTTTTTCCACCCAGGAAAACGCTATGTCCCTCCACTTCTTGTTTAATTTATGTGTTAGTGGGGGGGGTTGTAGTTTTCAGCATACACATCCTGTACATGTTTTATTATATTTACTCCTATCTCAATTTTTTGAGCAATTGTGAATGGCACAGTATTTTTAATTTTGGTGTGCTTTTGTTATTCCAATAGATACAAATACAACTGATGTTTGTATGTTGATCCTACATGCTGAGACCTTGCTGAACTTATTTGAGGGGTTTTCTTTTTAAAGATTTTTTATTATTTTCTCATGGACTATCATGTCATCTGCAAATAGGGACAATTAATTATATGTGTAACTTTTCAATGTGTATTTTTTATTTCCGTCTCTTCCTTATTGTGTGTATTAGCTAAAATTTGCCTCATGATGTTGAACAGCAGTGGTGAGAGGACATCCTTGCCTTATTCCCGATCTTAGGGAACGTACTCAGCATTTCACCATTAATCATATCGTTAGCTGTAGGTGTTTTGTGGTAGCTAATTTATATCAGATTAAGATCTCCTCTATTCCTCTTTCTCTGAATTCTTATCATGGTTGGCTGTTGAATTTTGTCAGATGCTTTTCCTGTATCAAGTGACATGATCATGTGATTTTTCTTCTTTTTTTTTAAACCATTTTTTATAGTTATTCTATTAGTTGTCCCAACTTTTCCCCTTTTACCTTCCTCTGCCCATCCCATTCCCCGCTCCCAGTCAATTTCCACACTGCTGTCCACGTCCATGGGTCATTCACACATGTTGTCCAGTCCCTTCCCCTTCTTTCCACCGTTATCTCCGCCCTCCCCTCTGATCACTTTCAGTCTGTTCCATGTTTCCATGCCTGTGGTTCTGTTTTGTTCATTAGACTCCTTTCATAGGGAGATCAAATGGTATTTGTTTTTCACCGCCTGACTTATTTCACTTAGCATAATACTCTCCAGTTCCATCCATGCTGTCACAAAGGGTAGGAGCTCCTTCTTTCTTTCTGCTGATAGTATTCCATTGTGTAAGTGTACCAGATTTTTCATCCACTCATTTACTGATGGGCAGTTTCCAGCATTTGACTATTGTTAATAGTGCTTCTATGAACATAGGGGTGCATAAGTTCTTTTGAATTGGTGGTTCAGGATTCTAAGGGTATATTTGCAGCAGCAGAATCGCCAAGTCAGAATGCACTTCTATTTTTCGTTTTTTTAAGGAAATTCCATACTGTTTTCCACAGGGGCTGCACCAGTCTGCAATCCCACCAACAGTGCACTAGGGTTCCCTTTTCTCCACATCCTCACCAGCACTTGCTGTTTGTTGATGTATTAATGATGGCCATTCTAACTGGTGTGAGGTGATATCTAATTGTGGTATTAATTTGCATCTCTCTGATGGCTAGTGATGCTGAGCATCTTTTCGTATGTCTATGGACCTTCTGTATGTTCTCCTTGGAGAAGTGTCTATTCAGGTCCTTTGTCCATTTTTTAATTAGATTGTTTCTTTTCCTGGTGTTGAGTCATATGAGTTCTTTATATATTTTGGAGATTAAGCCCTTGTCCGATGTATCATTGGCAAATATGTTCTCCCATATGATCGGTTCCCTTTTCATTTTGATGATGGTTTCTTTAGCTGTGCAGAAGCCTTTTAGTTTGATGTAGCACCATTTGTTTATTTTTTTTTTCCTTTATTTCCCTTGCCCTAGGAGGTATATCGGCAAAAATGTTAGTATGCAGGATATCTGAAATTTTCCTGTTTGTTTTCCTCTAGACCTTTTATGGTGTCACAACTTAGAAATCTTTTATCCATGGGTTTATTCTAATGAGTTTTCTTCGTTAGTCTGTTAATATAGAATTCTATGTTGACTGAGTTCCTAATGGCATGCCAGCCTTGCACCCCTTGAATAAACACCACTCGGTCATGATTAATAATTTTTATGTATTGCAAAATTCTATTTGCTAACTTTTTTTTGCTAGTATTTTGTTAAGAACTTTTACATCATTATTCATGAGGGATATTGGTCTGTAGTTTTCTTTTTTGGCATTGCCTTTGGTTACAACAATACTAGCTTCATAAAATTAATTGGGAGGTGTCCCTTTTCATATTTTCTGGAAGAGGTAGTGGAGAATTGGTGTTAATTCTTCCTCCAGCGAAATCATCTGAGCCTGCAGATTTCTTTTCTAAGGGCTTTTAAATTGCAAATTTGATTTCTTCAGTGGTTATAGAACCACTCAGGTTATTTACTTCATCTGGATTGAGTTTGGCAGTTTGTGGTTTTTGAGGGAAGTCTATTATTATTAGCCATGTGTTTGCTCACCATGTTCATTCTTCCTGTTATTCCAAGATTCCTTCTTTTATTGTTGCCTTCCTGTCCAGAGAATTCTCTTTAACCATCCTTTTAGCGTAGATGCACTCATGACAAATTCTTTTCGTTTTTCTTTTTCCGAGAATGTCTTGATTTCCTCTTCATTCCTAAAGGACATTAGCCCTGGATATAGGATTCTGGGTTGATAGTTCTTTTCTTTCAGCACATGAAAAATGTTGTGCCACTTCCTTTGGTAAGAAATCTGCCATTCTATTTTCCCCCGATAGGTACAGTGCCATTTCTCTTGCTGCTTTCAAGCCTTTACTGTTTAGTTTCTTGAAGTTTGTCTAAGATGTGGCTTGGTGTAGACTTCTTCTTCCTGGTGTTTGTCTTGTTTGGGTTTAGCTCAGTTTCTTCAGTCTGTACGTTGCCAAATTCGGGAAATTTTCAGCCATTATTTCTTTGAGCATTTTTTTAGCCTCTTTTTACTCTGCTTTTGGGTCTCCTAGGACATGAATGTTAGGTGTTTTGTTATCGTCCCAGGGGTCCCCAAGGGCGTGTTCATTTTTTTTCAGTCTACTTACTCTGTCATTCAGATTGGGTCATTTTTATTGTTCTCGTTTCCAGCTCAATGATTTTTTCTGTCTTTCCTTTCTGCTATTGAGCTCATCCAATGAATTAATTTTAGTTACTGCATTTTTCAGTTCTAAAATTCCATCTGGTTCTTCTCTATATGTGCTACTTCTTTGCTGAGATTTTCAATTTTTCATTTGTTTCTAGTATATTTGTAATTGTTTGTTGAAGTCTTTTTTTTTATAATAGCTACTTTAAAACCTTTATCAAATAATTCATTCTAACATCTTGATTACCTCAGTGTTGACATCAATTAATTGTCTCTTTTCATTCAGGTGGAGATTTTCCTGGTTCTTGGGATGAGAAATGGTTTTTGTTATCAAAACCTGGGTATTCTGAGTATTATGCTATGAGACTCTGGGTCTCATCTATACTTTGTGTTTTCACTGCCTTTGTATAATATCACTTCAGCAGGGGAAGAGAGGGCACCTGCCTTGTTACTGTCAGTGGGGGAGGAAGTTCAGCTTCCCCATTCCACATCCACCATACTCAAAGTGAGGGGGACTCCTCATTACTGGTGGGTGGAGGTGGGAGTCTCATCTTTTATTAGGCCTCCCCCACCAGTGGCTGAAGGGGTAGGAATGCCTCACTACTACTCAAATGGCCTCTACTAACATCACTGGGGTGGCTTCCTTATCTGTGGTGACAGTCCGGGCTCCCCATCTGGCCTTAGATGGTGTACAGGGGGGCGGGGACCCAAGTTCCTGCTGTAGTGTTCGGCTGGAGTGCAGCAATGACTGTCTAAAGTGTTTTCCTCCTCAGCTGCCCTTTCCTGATATTTGAGCCAAAAAGAACAGGCTTTTGTTGGGGCTTTTGGTGTTTGTGCCCACTGGCATTTCCAGCTTGTCAGCTTCTTCAGTTCCAAGTCTGGGATATACGAAGCAAAAGAAAAACCAAGGAATTCATTACTGTGTCAGTCCTTGGATGCCCAGGCCCCTAGCTGTTTTGCCTTATTCTCTTTCTGAGTCTTCTTAAGTTTCTTCTGTATAAAATGCTCAGAAATTTTAGATGTACTTAGTGGGAAGAACTGGACAAAGTACTTCAACTCAATCTTCCCAGAAGCAAAAGACCTATTATTTCTTTTTAAGTTTTCTGTTATGGAGAATTCCAAACCTACACAGACACTGAGAGCTGTACAACGAATCCCTGTGCAGCTACCCGCTAGTTTCAGCAACTCCCCGCTCACTGCCAGGCTTGCTTCACATCTGCACTCTCTTCTTGTGTTGTTTTGACACAAATCCTTGTCCTCATCTAGGAGGTCTGTCCAGGAAAAGTGCAGCCATTGTTAATATAATGAGAACGGTTTGCACAACATCCATGTAACCTGGCAGCCAAGAAGAGTGGACTGGAATGCACACGTGTGAACAATGATGCTTCACTGTACTAGTCAGTGGGGGTGGTAGGCACTGTTGAGTGAGCATGTGTACTGTGTGGCCACCGCATTCAAAATGACTGAGTGAGTAGAACAATGAGTCTGTAATATATTTTGCATTAAGCTTGAACATTCCTCTGTGGAAACTATTTGGATGATTCAGAAGGGTACAGCTATGGGCTACTGGTGATTGGCAGCTTCATCATGACAACACGCCCACTCATGCGTCACGTCTCATGTTGAGTTTTTTGGCAAAACATCAAATCACCCAGGTGACTCAGCCCCACTACAACTCAGATTTGGCGCCCTGTAAATTTTGGCTTTTCCGAAAACTAAAATCACCTTTGAATGGTAAGAGATTTCAGACCGTTGATGAAATTCAGGAAAATACGACGTGGCAGGTAATGGTGATTGGGAGAACTGTGTGAGGTCCCAAGGTGCCTTTGAATGGGACTGAGGAGTCACTGTCCTATGTACAATGTTTCTCGTATCTTGTATCTTCAGTAAATGTCTCTAGTTTTCATATGACGTGGCTGGATACCTTCTGGACAGACCTCATCTTTCACCCACACGCCTTCACTATGTGTCTCTAAAGGACATTTTTAGAATATACACATCAAAAACCATCCCATCAAAAAATTAACAAAAAATCTTTAATATGACTAAATATTCAGTCAGCATTCCAATTTCTAATTATAAATATTATTAATATCTTTTAACAGTTGAAATAGAATCCACATAAGGTGCGTATATTAAAATCGGTTGCTACGTTTCCTAAGCCACATTAAATCTCTAAGCTTCTCTCCATCTCTTCTTTTCCTGGTCATCAGTCTATTAAAAACACTAGGTCATTTGTTACTACACTCTGGATCCGTATCAGTTTTCCAATAAATAATTTAGTTTAAGAAAGTTATTGGTAGATTATTACCATATTTTTGGGACCATAAGACGCACCTAGGTTTTAGAGGAGGAAAATAGGGGAAACATTTTGAAGCAAAAAATGTGGTAAAATATTTAATAACATAAATAACGTAATATTCACCACCATCCCCAGCGAGCCAGGTAAGCTACATTCAGACTATAAGATGCACCCCCATTTTCCTCCCAAATTTGGGGGGAAAGTGCATCTTATAGTCTGAAAAATACGGTATATAATAAGATAATATTCACACATTGATAGGTAGGAAATACAAGTGGAGGAAAACACATAGTTTGAATTCATTTCCCACTCTAAACAGAATGGAAGAGAACACAACAAAAGCCTGGAAAGGAACACCTCAGAATGAAGGAATGGATGGGAATGGCAGCAGGGAAGTAAGCACTGGGTTTTTATTTTCTACATTTTTCTTCTGCTTCAAATTTACAGAGTGATCACAACATTTAACAAGAAGTTTAAACATGCACTTAATACATTCACAAATACCCACTCCATCTGACTCCAACAGCCCAAGAGAAATAACTAACTCTAGCTTATCCAAGACCCTGGCTAACCATGGTTGGCTAGGAGGCCGAACCACACCCCACACTCTGTAAACTCCCTGGAAGCCATGCTCACCGAGCAGACAGCTGTTCTCCATGGTTACTCAGAACGAAGAGGGTTTAAGTCTCTCTATGCGGTGAACGCTTCACACAGAACATGGGTTTCTGCTTAATTCACAGATGTATGCTTTCAGCCTGCCCAAACCCAGGAGGAAGCCCACCGCAAAGATCCATTTGTGGCTACAAGTTTACCTCAGCCCTGCCCCCTCCCCTGCGCCCACTGGAACTAAGCGAGTCAGGGCTCAGTGAACAGATAACCAGCAAGGGGTAACCAGCTGGAAACAAAATGCAATCTAGTCAACATCCAGGAGAGAATATAAAACAAACCCATGGACCCTTTAGAAACCAGAAGCTGAAACCCTCTCGATTCCTTGGTTCAGGTGGCAGAAATGGCGCTATGTGGCCACCCAGGAAAGACTGCAAACCGTCCCTGCCCTTAGTCTCACCATGGGACAAGCACTATCTTCAGGCCTCCCACCCACTGGGCCTCATGTGTGACCCTGTTGCCTAAAATGACCACATTTTGTTTTCCTACTTAAAAAGAAAAATCAGTTAAACACAGAATTACCATGTGATCTAGCAACTACACCTCTAGGCATTTACCCAGTAAACCGAAAGCTGCAACTGAACATATTGGGTACACCATGCTCACAGCGCGCTATCACAGTAACCAAAAGATGGAAACACCCCAAATGTCCACTGATAGAAGAGTAGAAAAATAAAATGTACTATGTACAAACTGAGTATTGTCCAGCTTTAAAAAGCAATGAAATTCTGATATACAACAACATAGATAAACCTGAAAACATGGTAAGGAAGCCAGACACAAAGGGACAAACACCATATAATTACATTTACATGAGGTACCTAGAACAGGCAAATTCAGAGACAAAAAAGTACACTGGTAGTTGCCAGGGGCTGAGGGGAGGGGGAATGGAGAAGTATTATTTAACATGTACTGAGTTTCAGTTTGGAAAGATGCGAAAGTTCTGGAGGTGAATATGGTGATGGCTACACAACCCAATGAATGTACTTAATACCACTGAATGGTACACTTAAAAATGTTTAGATTAGCCTTGGCTGGTGTGGCTCAGTGGATTGAGTGCTGGCCTTCGAAGTAAAAAGTCCCGGGTTCGATTCCCAGTCAGGGTGCATGCCTAGGTTGCAGGCCAGGTTCCCAGCAGGGGAGTGTGAGAGGCATCACACACTAATGTTTCTCTGCCTCTCTTTCTCCCTCCCTTCCCCTCTCTCTAAAGATAAATAAATAAAATCTTTTTAAAACAATGGTTAGATTAATGAATGTTATGTATATTTTACCACAAAAATGCAAAGAATATATACATATGCATATACACATATATGTATGTATGTACACACACATTTACATATATAAATATATGTCCACGCATTTTTAAAAGGTGTTTGCTCCCCAGGTACATAACAGAAGGGGGCAGATGAAGGAAATGGCAATACTAGCCACATTCCTGAACTATATAGTAAGTTGTCACTTTTTAGAAAACAGAAATAAGAGAAAACCATTTCACATTAACAATGAGGAAACTGGACAGCTAGTGATAAGATTACTGCAAACAAGCATTTTACGCCTTGATTACATTCAATCCACTTAACCAGTTTCGTTGACAACAGATTTATTTGGCTGTTTGAGCTTTTTTGCCACTTAACCTTTAAAATCAAAGGTTCCCATTCCAGCCACCGCCTTTGGTACGGCTTTCAGAAAGCACTCTCGGAGCAAGCGTGCACGTGCTGATCTTGGGGTGTCTGCACACGGAGGGAGGCCTTCGAACAATGTCCCAGACCCCACCTCATTGCCAAAGGGACCCCAAATACATGTGGGTTTGTTCCAAAGTAATCAGACTGTCTCTAGTCTAAATCATGCTGAAAAGACAGGTGAGCAGGGTGTTGAGAACCATGCCCAGCTCCACTACCCTGGCTGGAGGTCATCTTTAGACTAAGCTCACGCCAAATACAGCCACACTATCCGCAAAGGGAGTGAGCGTATGAGGCGTCCCACAAGAAACGTGCTCTGGCCTCTTCAGGAGGTCAATGTCATTTAAAAAAAAAAAGTTGGGAAAAATTATTCTAGATTAAAAGAATCTAAAGACAAATAACAAATGTAGCACAGTGAATCATAATCAGATCTTGGTTTGTAAAATAAAAAAAAACTATGGAAGAATTTTAGGACAAATTTGAAAACAAAACTGGGTATTAGTTGATATGAAATTATTGTACATTTTTCTTATGTGTGATGACGAATACTGTGGTTACTAAGAGGATGTCCTACTGATGCACTGCTGATGTGTTCAAGCGTGAAATGTCACCACGTCGGAAATTTATTTTCAAGTAATTCCAACAACCACACACATGTATCACACACGGCAACACACAAAGGGCAGGAGGAAATTACTACGTTAGGATGGCTGAGAACTGTCGATTCTAGGAGAGAATACGCAAGTTATTTCGCGTGTCTAAATATTTTCCCAATGGTCATTATGCAGATTAAGAAATACAATGCACTCCTACAGAAAACGGCGTAAGTCATAGTTGCTGTGCTGATCTTTATCAGAAATCACACTGGGCTGAAATATAATTGTTCTCCTTTTAAAAAATTAGTGTGCTTAATAACCACGTATGGGGCCAGGCGGGTACCGGAAATTCGGGGGGACCGCTGTGTAATGTACATGACTGTCCAACCACTGTGCTGCGCCGGAAACCGACACACAGCGCTACTGCATGTGCACAGAAGCTGCAAACGAACTCGCTCCCTCACAAGAAAACTACTGTGCCAACGTCAGGTGCCAACCAGAACACCTAATGCCTCAAAACGCCTCCAACCCAACAGAAAACTGCGCAGAACACTCTCGGCGGCTGCATAAACAGGATGTCTTAGCAAGGAAGTGTCTGCCAGGGGTTATCAATAGCTCCCACCCCAACTGGAAACCTGAGTAGCTTTAGCACAACCAAAGGAAAAATGAATCATCAGCCAGAAGACCCAGGTTCCTGTCTGCCACCCTCCCACCCCCAGGGGACCATGCCTCTGATTCCTCCTCTGAAAAATGGGAACAGTCCTTTCTTCACCCCGGAGTCAGTGCACTAAGATCATGAAGTGACAGACTATCAGCCTCTGTCACATTAAATCAGCAGGTTCATAAGGCAGAAAAAGATGCTCATAAACAAAAGGACCTTAAGGTTAAAAAACAAAAACCAACCACACTGACAAAGGAAGTGTCCAGTGTCTTCCAGGATTTAGCCTGCACATTCTTGATTATAAGAACGCTCCTCCTGAAGCCAATTATAATCTTTAAGACCAGAGGACAATCTTCGAATCCAACACGACCAGTGCTTACCTTTGCCATAGGCCCTGGCTTTCTTGGGGTTGAGCTTGGGTTTAAGAGGAGCCCCTGGCTTGAGCTTGGCTTTGGGGAACTGGGACAGGTAAGTCATCACCGAGTGCTCATCCACATCTGGGTGAATAATTTCTTCAGGAGTGATGACCTAGAAAAACGACACGGTAAGTGAATGCCAGAACACATCACTTCCCAGTAACTACTGAAGTTTTTGCAAAAGCCTCGTAAACACTACAAATAAAAAATTGAGTCCGTTTCTCAACTAAGTGAAATTACATTAAAGTGACATGCCAAGATCAGTGTTTTTTAACCTTTTAGAAGTGTCACCATTCCCTCTGGAAGCTGAAGACCCTCTCCAGACGATTCTGGATGTCATTTGCAGAAGTGCATGCTTCCCCTCCACCCCCAAAAATAGCCCCCTCACTCCCCTGATCAAACTTCCCAGTGCGATAAGCTATGTGACATGAGGAGGATGAAGAAAAAACTACGTATGAAATTAGAGCATGTTACCAAAAAACCACATAACCTGGCCTTTTCCCTTTGCTCATCTACCCATTGTCTGCATCTCTGCTAACGCAGCTACTAACAAAAAAATCAAAATAAAAACAACAAAAAAGAAGACAACACAGTGACATATCTGATGTGAGGTCTCCCAGACTGAGTCTTTGCGCCCCCCCACAGTTCACAGGTTGAAGCCCTCACCTCCATGCGATGGTGTTCGGAGGTAGGGCCTTTGGGACATGAGCAGGTACAGAGGAGGTCATGGGGGTGGAGCCCCCAGGACAGCATTAGTGTCCTTAAAAGAAGGGTAAGAAAGACCAGAAGGTACATTTGCCCACCCACCCTACACTCTCCTCTCTCTCTCTCTCTCTCTCTCTCTCTCTCTCTCTCTCTCTCTCTCTCACACACGCACACACACACACACACACACACACACACGGAAGAGGGCCCTCACCAAAACCCCAATCTGCTGGCACCTTGGTCTTGAACTTCCAGCTCCCAGAATTGAGAAGTAAATGTCTGCTGTTTACGCCGCCCAATCTATGGTATTTGTTTTGGCAGCCAGAGCTAAGACAAGTCTCTACGTTAGGAGCCATTAAAAACATGGGGAGGTGATAAATGTCTACAGATACTCATCTTTGGAGCAAGAATATTAGTCAAGTTATTTATAACCCATGCTGGACAGGCAGCCTCACTGAAGGCATCGTAGCTTCAGTTCCACCGCCTGACCCAGCCCCAAACAGCGCAGTAAACCCTCCTGCCCCAACAAGAGGCGAGCCGCTGAGAGGAACACGAGACTCTGTCTCATGACCCAGGTTAACCAATTGCTGATGAACAACATATGCACCCAGCTTCCCTCATCCCATGGTAACTCACACGCACGCACACACACACACACCCGACAACCCATTCTCATGATTTGCCTGCAGCAACAAAATAGCAGAATATTTGGGTTTGTACAGTATGTTCCATAATGTGGAGAAGTACGTTGATTTGGCATTCCTTCTGGGCAATTCCTTCACCAACTTTACGGTGCCAACATCACATGAACGTCAGAAGGAGATGGTTTTAGGTTTAAGAGCTGGAAAACATACCACACCACTTCCTGAGGATGGAAAAGCCAAGAAAAGGGCCACGAAGCAGAGCCAAGGTGCCAAAGCCAAACCAAAGAAATACGGGCAAGTTTTTCTACCTGCCAAGGGGTCCTGTTACAAAGGGCACCGGGCTGAGCTCTGAACACCAGCTTGGACCATAATGGAGCCTGTGGTGAGGCTGCTCATCCCATGCACTGGATATACCCACAGGTTTTCTTGACGAGGGCTTGGAACTCGGGAATCACAGTGGCCAACTTTCATGGGGAAGTTTTTTAGACTCCTTGGAAGGGCTACTGTAAATGGTATCTAAGGCTTATCATAATTTCCAAGTTCTCCTGTGATATTTCTGTGATAGGATTATGGTCAATACAAATTCTTCCCCAATTTTCATTAGTTGTAGGTTATCCTGATGTAAATTTTTTTTAAAAGTTCTAAGTGTGGATGAGAGGGACACACACCAAACCTGACAAGCTCAGGGGAGGCCTCTGTGGTAACCACACAGGATGATCTGATATCAAAAAAGCGTTCTCACGGAAAGCAGGCCAAGGTGGGAACACGCCCCTTTGCAGGCTAATGCCGAGGGGGTCAGACGGCCTGCCCGACCCAGAGGCACCCACACCGCTGCAGAGCAAGCGGGAGGGTGGAAACAGCCCTGCGGGACGGGCACGCTGGACGAATACCTGTGGGACTCCCAGCCAGTCGTCTGCCTGCTGCATGGCTTCTCGTGCATTGTCCACAGGCTTCTGTGGGTCCCAGGATTCCCAGTCTGGGCACAGACCTGTTAACAAAACCCAAAAGATGCTGTTAGCATTAGCTGACTAAAGAGATTTTTGGAATTTACGATGGTGCAAAAGCAGTCCATATTCAATAGAAACCATACTCAGTTTCGAATTTTGGTCTGTTCCCAGGCTAGTGGTATACAGTGCGGTACCCCTGCGACGGCTGGACAGTGGCAGAGATGATTTTGCCCAACCGTAGGGTAAGTGCTCTGAACATGTTTAAAGTAGGATAGGTTAGTATATGAAATGCATTTCTGAGTTACAATATTTTCAACTTACAATGTGTTTATCGAGACATAACCCTATATAAGTCAAAGAGCATCTGTATATATTTTACAGAAAAAAGTATCACAGATGTGAGCAGGCAAAGGTGGAACTATTCTGTCTCAGCTGAGACGTCTCCTTCAGGATGTTATCTTCTTGAATTAAAATGGGGGTTAGCCACTCCTTCCTCAGCGGTGTGAAATACACGAATGAATGAACGAACAAAGCCTGTAAACCCACTTGTGCCCCGTGACTTTCTGCAGGAGGGATTTTTCTGACCGTCCACACTTACACTTCTGTGCCCTGGTCACCAAATGTGTAGGGTTGACACCAGCTGGATATCCTACAACTGAACTCAGTGCTGACACTTTCTACCTGGGACAGCAACAGATCCCAAAAGTTAAGAGCTCAGTCCCACAAGACTCACCCCCTCCTTCCGCTTCGGACACCAATCCTAAGTCCAGGTTGACACCTGGGCTTCTGACTGACCAGGTACGAACCCACAACTCCTTCCTCAGCTTTAATCATTTACTGCAGTGGCTTGCAGAACTCAGGAAAACAGTTTGCTTACTAGATTACCAGTTTATTATAGAAGGATACAACTCAGAATAGGAAGGTGGAAGAGATGCATAGGGCAAGGTAGGAGACAGGGCGAGGAGCTCCCATGCCCTCTCTTAAGGGTACCACGCTCTCAGGACCTCCATGTGGTCACCAATCTGGAGACTCCCTAAACCCCACAGTTCAGGGATTTTTGTGGAAACCATTATACAAGCAGGACTGATCAAACCACTGGCCAGTGGGGATTACCTCAGCCTTAGAGCTGAAAGTTCCAATCCTCCGATTGGCGGCTTCCCCTCACAACCAGGCCCCACCCTCATACACAAACTCAGGTGTGGCTGGAAGACACCAACTGTCATGGCTCTTGTCACTTAGGAAATTCCATGAGTTTTAGGAGCTCAGTGCCAGGAAAGGGGACAAAGGACAAAAATATAGTTCTATTTTAAGTCTCAATAGTGATGCAGAGAGATCTGATCAGATCACTAGGGGGGATTAGGGAGGAGGTTGCCGGAGGCAATGATAAAAAGTTACGGGCAGGACTGGCTGAGAAGCTGAACACCTCTCCAACTATGAGCCAGAAGATTTAAACCAGGGGTGTCACACTCCTTTTCACCGGGGTCTACATCAGCCTCGCGGTTGCCTTCAAAGAGCCAAAATAATTTTAGGACTGGATAAATATAACTACTCCTCAACTGTTAAAGATAAGGAGTTGAAACTACATTCGGCCCTTTGAAGGCAACCGCGAGGCTGATGTGGCCCCTGGTTAAAAGGAGTGTGACACCCACAATTTAAACGCAGGGAAGGCAGAAATGGGCTCTCTTTCTCTTCCTTGAGGATGCCTGATTATCATTCTGTAGCTGCTTGCATCTCCCAAAGGACAGTATTTTAAATGGAAGAAGGAACTCTGGGTGCAGCCTAAAATTGGTCTGGCCTGGCAGAGGAGGGCAGGGTTATTCTTCTTTGGGTGTTCTAGAGGGGAAGGACTCTGAGACAGAAGAAGCCTGCCCTTCTTCCATAATTGTGTAGCTTTTGTATCTTATGAGGTCTTAGTTTTTTAATTAATCATACAGAAATAAGATAATTAAAAACTAACAGGGGGGCCCTGGTTGGTGTGGCTCAGTGGATTGAGCACTAGCCTGCAAACCAAAAGGTCACTGGTTCGATTACCAGTCAGGGCACATGTCTGGGTTGCAGGCCAGGTCCCCAGCTGAGGGTTTGTGAGAGGCAACCAATTGATGCCTCTCTCCTACATCAATGTTGCTCTTCCTCTCTTTCTCCTTTCCTTTCCCTCTCTCTAAAAATAAATAAATAAATAAACCTTTTTTAAAAAGCAAACAGGAGCAATGATAGGGGAAGAAGAGTTGAAGATTTGAGCCTTAACTGATAGACTAAGTGATTAAAGCTAGAACTCAAGAGTTAAAAGATTTCAGCTTTAGTTTATAGGCTTAAGTGAGCAATGCATGTGGAAAGCTTTTATTCTAAAATTGTGTAGCTTTTTTAAGATATTATTATTTATTTTTAGAGAGAGGGGAAGGGAGCAGAAAGAGAGGGAGAGAAACATCAGTGTTTCCTCCGATGTGTGGCTGTCTCTTGCATGCCCCCCTCTTACTGGGGACCTGGCCCACAATCCAGGCGTGTGCCCTGACTGGGACTCAAACCGGCAACCCTTTTCGCAGGCCAGCACTCAATCCACTGAGCCACCCCAGCCAGGGCTAAAATTGTGTAGCTTTTGAACAAAGACTCCTTTCCTTTTTCACCAAACCTCTGCCTCTGGAATTTCCCTAGACGGTGGCAGCGGGCGGCAGGACCTCACTTGCTGTTTGGTAACAATCTCACAGTGCCATTCCTGGATATATCGAAAAAGGCTGAGCTAGCATCCTGCATAATTAAAAAAATCCACTTGCTCAAAGGCCAAAGCTAGAATTATCTTAAAATCCTTTGTAAGCACAAGTACCAGAGTAAAAACCCCCAGGTTTAAACTGGAAAGAGGTCTCCTAAAATGTGTCTCTGGATGTAAGCAAGGCAGAGGGCACTGGGAAATGAACCACTGCTGAGCTCAGAGTTACTTCTGGATGCCACCAGCTTCAGGCTCTGAAGGAGGAATAAGGCTTCAAGTCAGTCCTCCTCCCCTACCCAACTGACACCAGATAATTCTGCTCTGAGCATGCTGGGAACCACTAGCTTATTAAGTGTTAATGTGCCCAACACATACATGGCACTCAGGAAATGGAAAATATGATTATGAGAGCTTTTTACTGAAAACAATTTGGGGAGGTACATATAAACACAGGCTCTGGTTTTCCTATTGAGTGTGTCCCAGCAAACTCTACCCATCAGTCTAATCCCTCTAGGAGGATAATCACTGCCTTGGGGCACGCTCGCCCCTCCGGGAAGGGCGGAAAGGGCTCCAAGTGGATCCTGACCAAGCCCTGCTTCACGGCAGCGAGAGAAAAGGGCAAAGAAAGCCATATATAGTCAAGCCAGTGGTGGATAAAAATGGGTACTTTCCACTCAATGAAAGTTTTCAAATTTTCATGCCAAGCCACTTAACAGGGCCACATGTTTTTGCCAGAGGCTACGGGAAACTAGGCACCAACTGTGGGAAGACGCAGGACTTTGGAGTGTAGAAGCTAACCCCAAGGCCTGCTCCAGCATTAAAGCCTTCATCGGGAGTTGGGATAAATAACTGAAATCAATACTCAAACAAGTCGGTGGAGACACCTTTAAGACCTGCCAATGGAAAAGTAAATGGAGACATTTTTAGTTCCTTTCACTATCTTACAATGGGCTAAAACCAGAAGTACACCAATCACAGCAAACCTAGCTTTCCCAGTGAAAACCAAGACCCCTGGGTCCCACATACCCCCATCCCAAAAAGATAGCTTAGGCAGCCACGGGCACTTACCTGGAGCACAGCTGTCCACCAGGGCACCCAGCGCTTTGCCGTCTTGCCAGTTCTGGTTGAAGTTGGTGATGGGCAGATAGGGGATCTTGTTCTGAATCCATCCCAGCAGCCTCTGCTTTGGCGTCTGCTTCTTGGCATCATCATCCCCTTCATCCTCCCACACGGGCATGGAGATGGAATAATGCAGGATCAGTGTCCACACCAGGCCCAAGATGAGCTTCAGGTTCCCATCCACAATGGCTTTGCTATCTGGGGAGAGAGGCACAGGCTTGGTCACTCTCCTAGGCTGCATGGGAGTGACTCACGCTCATATGAAAGAGTAAATGAAGTCCTCACCTCTTAGAGAACCATACTGAACTGTCTACGAGTGAAAGACGCAATGCTGGAATTTGCTTCAAAATGCTTGAGGATAGGAATCAGTAAAGTAAATTCCAAAATGTTGTAAACTGGTGGCACTGGTACATGGGAATGCATTATACTATCATTTCCACTTTTGTGTATGTTTGAAATTTTTCATAATAAGAACTTTTTCTAAATTTAAGTGTTCTGTAGTCCCTTTCAAGGAAAGACCCTTCATCCCATCCTCTTGCAGGACAAACCCTGACTCATTCAATGGCCAGTTCTGATGGTCGGTGGCCCTTCACTCGCAAGAGACAAGGACCATTCACTCCTCAGCCCACCATGTCCCACTCGCGACTGTGAGCACCTGCTGGGGAGAAAATGAACCTTCATCTTGGAGCTCCCTGTCCTGTCCCATCCTCCCAGCCACCCACCACAAGCCACCTGAACGTTGGTTAAACACACCAAACTGAACTTAAAATGAAACCCAACTACAACCACATGAAATATATACTCACATGCTGATAAGGAGTAAGTGGCATGCCACTCAAAATGAAAGGACTGGTTGTTTTTTCTAATTAACCTGTTTACTGTTATGTCCTCTTACAAGAAAAGACCCTCTTAAAAGGCTGCACCCAAAACCACAGAAACCAAAGGTAATTTCATGGCTGCAGATCCGGTCATAATAAAGCCGGATCATGTAAAACTGGATGAGTACAGACTATCATGAACTGGTTAGCAACACCAATTAAAGTCGAGCAATCCTCACTCAAAATTATGGTGCCCTGCATTATTCTATGTAATAAACCGTATAAATAATGGCTCGTAAGCAAATCTGTCTACATTAACTCACGAGCCCAGTGACAAATTAAAATGAAGGACCCCTTGTCCAAAAAGAATGGAGAATTTCACGACAGCACCGGCAGAGCACTAAGCAAGCACGGAGCCCTGTCAGCTGCACATGAAGCCAGCTCTGCTTCCCAGGGTCCGTGGTCAATAAAGCTGCAAGAGTCTGCATGAAACTCTGCGCAGGACTCGTCTCCAAGGACTTCATCCCACCAGACCATACATTTCTCCAGCAGGCAGTCCTTGGCCGTGACTGAATTTTTGAGATCACATGTCCTATTATGAGGTTGTCTTTGAAGTGCTACCAACCGATCCTAAGAAAGTCCCGGTCACGCATTTTTTTCCATGCCAGGTTTCTTTATTCAAGCTAAAGGGAAAAGAGGGGGAGTGGGGTTGGGGGGAGTGTATGCTTATTGACGTTATGGTAACAGCAGTGCCCAGGTGGGGCCTGGCCTTGCACCGGTCAGGAAGCAAACAGGCCGAAGTCTCACCCAGCCACAGGCATCAGTCTGCAAAGCTCAAACTTCCCTGAGTTGTGTGTTTAAATGTCTTTCCAATGCAAACTTGCAGATTTCTTTCATAAAGCAAAACGCGAAACTAGTTAGCTCTATCTTTACCCAGCTTTATAACATGCTGGTCTAAAGGAATGAGACATGAATCTTTTTCAAAAAGATTTTGGGGGAAATATGACCCAATAAAAGTCTGAGCCAAATCTATGTAAAATACAATGCCCAGAACTTCTGTTTCCAATGAATTCAAGGTGGGTGTCCAAACAGGAAAGCCCCCATTAAGGTCTCCCTGGGATAAATGATACTTTCGTTGTGCTATTCTAAGAAGCTGGAGGGATGGTAATCCTCATTCCAAAAATGATTTTGACAGGGAAAGGTTCAATGCTTCACCGAACTCTTGGAACAATAAAAAGATGGCGACTTGCCCAAAAGGCCTCCCCCATCCCCACCCACATGAAATAGGAGACTCCTGACACCCTGAAAATGAAATGCTACACAGCATCACGGTGCCGATGTCTGACCATCACAGCAGATCACAAAATTTCCGGACCCGAGTATGCTCCGCGCCGTTTCTGTGGAGTGTAAACGCAGAGCAGGTCAGCCAGAAGCTGCTCTGCCGGAGCGTCAGGGAGAGCCTCTTTCAGGAATACAATCAGCCAACACCGCCACGCCCACCCATCCTCCTAGATTCTGCTTAGATTGACAGTGGGTTGGAATCTGGCCACAAGTTTCTCCTCCCCAAATCACAACCAATCACAATCCCCACGTAACTAGTCCTGGCTCTGGACAACACTGACCCTCAAACCACATCCACCTTCTGGAAGTACTTAAAATCATCCAGCATTGCTTAGAAGTGAGGGCAGAGGCGCTTTTTTTTTTTTTTTTTTTTTTTAATAGCTAGAAGTTAACTTGAGCTACTGCAAATTCTAGGATGGAATGTTTTCACGTCATTCCAGCACATCAGTTCTTCAGGCTCTATTTAGCAAAATTCTGGACTGGGTGCATGTAGGGGGGTGGAAACCAGCTATTTTAAGGCCATCTTCAGAAGCCTCTTGAAACGTCGCCTTTGTGGACAAGTTCCCCCGAGGCAAGGGCATGGTGATCTTTCCCCTCTCTCTACTCATATCAGGAGGGTGGGATCCACACAACCATCGGTGTACCTACCGCAGGCACTGTGCTGACCTTCTCTCCCGGCTATTACCAGGGTGGTAGGGTTGGGGACCTAGGAGGATAAACCTGAGTAGACTCCAATCCACATTTTTGCTTTGCTGGGTAAGGAGAGCAGGCCATGCTTACACGAGGGCCACCGTGCAGCTGGTTATTGGGTCAGAAACGGCCACATGACTTTGCAGGAATCAAGGAGAGGTTTCAGAAAACCTTCTAGCATAGGAGTTTCCAAAAACCTCCTGCTAGTGTCCTTGGGGAAAATTCACCCACTGTATTCTACACTACGACACGGCCATCTGGAGAACGGCCATCTGGAGAACGGGCTGCTACAGGCTCTGCTCCCTGCCCTCTCATCTCCGTTACCCACTGAGAGGCGGTGAGGCAGGGTTGTTTTCAAGTATAGGTTCTGGAACCAGCAGCTCCACTAGATATCTCACTTTGAAGAATCTGTCCACCCTCTCTAAGCCTTATTTTTCCTCATCTACTAAATGGAAATGATCAGTCAACACTTCACAGGGCTGCTGTAAGAATAGGTGGGTTAGAGAATGCCTGGTACTCAGCAGGCACTTAATATTACCCACCACCCCCACCCCCCTCACCCCGCTTACATCCACCTCACTTCTAGGTAACTGCTATGTGCCAAGCACAGAAGCTATAATCCAGTGTTGTGTGCAAGCAAAAAACAAAAGGAAAGAATGACCTTGTGAATTAACAGGAGGGTGAAATGTTCAGTATGTCACTTCTCTGAGCCGAGCTATTCACAGGTCTTGAGACTTGGAAGTCCCTGCTCTCTGGTACCAAGAGGAGGCTGAGCCACAACACTAAACATGTAAGGACATGTGAACCCAGGACATGTAAGGTGCACAGGGGACACGTCTGGGCTGGGCAGTTCAAGAGACCAACATGGCCCAAGATCACCAAAGAGGAACCAAGAGTTGTCCAGGAACGGAACTACAGTAATTTACCAGACCTTCCTGAAAGAGAATCTGGTCCAAAGAGCCGCCCACAAAGGCAGGGTCTGGCTCCTCCTTGACCTCCTGGCTTCCCGCTGCCGCCGGGTGAGGGCTCACCCTGATTGTTGGCCCCAGCCTGCCTGGCCTGGAACTCTCTCCCCAGCCCCTCTGTTGACCTGGCCAATGCCTCTTCTATCTCCAACTCTGCAAAACTAGAAGGGGTCCCCTGTTAAACGCCCCCTCACTGCCATGTGACCTCCTCTTTCAGCGCACCTAAGATTGTGCTTAAATAATCACCTGTGTGGTGTGTGCCTCCTCTGCTCAGTGTCAGCTCCACAAAGGCAGGAATGAGTCCTTTCGCTCCCTGCTGATCCCACAGCCTGGACCCTTGGCTGTTGGGGGGACCAGTTGCCACACATACAGCTCCCTACCCTCTCACCTCCGGTGCTGCCTGAGAGGCAGTGCTGCCTGCTGTAGAGTGGATGCAAAAAGCACACAGAATTCTCAACGGCTCCAGACAGTGGCCACCTCTGAACTCCTAGCACACAACACAGCATGGGGCACACCGGGAAGACTGAGGACAGGCCCTTAAGGGTACAGCTGTGCAGGTGGAGGCTCAGTGCCACCATACAAGCCGTTGGACCCTGGCCAAGCAACCCACTGCCCATATGCCCCAGTTTCTTTATCTGTGAGCTGGGGATAATGTTGGAACATGAGCGCAGGGCCACTCAGAAGGCTAAACGTGATAACACACCTTCAGCACTCAGACCTCTGGTCGGTTTTTATTAAATGCTAGTATTCTTACTGCCACTGATTTTAGCATGCTTTTATCAAGCTTGAGACAAAAGGACAAAGGAAGGAGAAAAAAGTGAAAGCTTAGCTGTCAAAGGTGGTAACCTGTAAGTCTGCACTGGGGTTTCCTATCAGCCTTGACGGCCTGGGTGAGCTGACAGCAGCATTATCCTGTGAAAGGCCACCCCAAGGTCACCCCACAGTGCAGAGCTCAGTCACCTGGGCCCAGAACCCATTGGCAGACCCAGCACTCACTGACATCCCAGGTGGGCTTTTTTTTTTTTTCTTTTAAGATTGTATTGTTTTATTTCTAGAGAGAGGGGGAAAGAGGGAGAAAAAGAGGAAGAAAAACATCAATGTGTGGTTGCCTCTCGAGCACCCCCTACTGGGGACCTGGCCCGCAACCCAAGGATGTGCCCTGACTGGGAATTGAACTAGTGATCCTTTGGTTTGCAAGCCGGCACTCAATCCACTGAGCCATACCAGCCAGGGCCCAGGTGAGCTTTGCAGTTTTTCCCCATCCTGCCTTCTTTTCCAGCCTGAAAAAACCATGGCTGAATTATACGCCTCAGTTGTCCCAGCAAGAGAGCATACCCTGAACTAAAAATTGGCAGTTTACCACTTTCACTAGCTTCACAGTCAAAACCTAGCCCAGATGCCACTCATTCCTGAGGCCATGTTGAAGGGGTTCATCCCAGTCAGTTGCTTAAAATGGGGATCACATTTCTGGGGATACAGTAGTCCTTCTATCCATAAGGCAAAAGACGGACTGTGCACTTTGGCTCAGGTACCCAGAGGTCCCTGGGCAGGATGAAGGGGCCCAGCTGGCTTTTTCCCCCCTGGTCGGTGTCTCTCTCCAATGCCCTGAAGTAACAAAGGACAAGACTTACAACCAGGTGACTCACTCCTCTGATGACTGAAGGGTATCTGTGGCTAAGGCCACTCAGATCCTTCCTCCCCTCCTCCCAGGAAAGCGGCTTCCTACTAGATTACCCTTCCCCGCCTCCCTTGCAGTTTGGTGGTGTGGTTGCCTCCCCAATGAACAGTAAGCACCAGGACGTATGCCGTCACTGTGGGGCCCTGGGCAGTGGGTGTGCCTCATCCAAACACTCTCCCCACTAATGCCAGCCAGGGCCCCTGACATCAGTCCCTCAGCTGTGACTTGTCCTAGGAGAGGGCAGGTAAGGTGACGGAAGGAACCTGGGTCTCAGAATAGGGTGCCCCACCAACCTGAAGACTGAAAAAACCCACTGCTTCTTAAATCTCTTTGTCACAGAGTTTATAACAAGAGGATGTTCTGGGCCTTGAAGACCTGGAGTCACATGCGCCTATTTGCATGGGTAAGGCCAAATACAGGCCACAATAAAATAAGAGCAGATTGGAGCACTGGGGTCAATAGGATTTTCAATTCTTTTTCCTGCTCATGAACTACTACTCAACAGTAACAAAGAATATCTGAGTTAATGATTTTTACACATCACTATGTCAGGACTAGTTAATAAAAAGTCCATTCAGAAGGCCTTTTTATGTTAGTAATTTTTCAAGAGATGATACAATAGACCGGGAGGAGCAATTGGTTTGGGCACATGAGGTTAAAACTCAGTGTGTTGAGAAGGATTCTGAGGCCCTATCTGGATTCAGCAGGAAAGACTGTGAAAATGGGTCTCCAGTGTCTGCCATGGGCAAGGCATGGGCAAACGGAGACTGGGCGGGAAGATCACTGCGCAGATTAGCAATGTGTAGCCTGCGCGCGGCTTGGGAGTGGGAGTCGGGATCTCTCTGCGACAGAACTTGGTAGCGTTCCCAACCCCCTGCCCTGAGATTTCTACCGCAGGCTCCTACACATCCTTTATGCATGCCTAGCCTCAGACTTCAAGCTTCCTACTTTGCCAACTATGCCTTCTGTTCTCTCTCAATTTCTGCCTGGAATAACTGGAACAAATTATTTCCTAGATATTTTTATTTTGGTATAGGGTTTTTGGTGGACTTCAGCTCAAGGAGGCAACGGAGGTATACTGCTTCGTAATTTATCCCGAACACCTTATTTTCTGGTTAAGAGGCATCTTTTATTTAAAATTTGAATTTGCTTCATCACCCAGTGGACTTTCTTTGCAATATCACTTTGAAAAAATTGTTATCACTTTTTAGAATTACTTTATATCTTGCAACAAAGCCACACTTGGACTAAAGGAGAAGGGCATATTAAAGGGCCTAGTACTCAGTAAACCCCTTCTTACTTAGTATTACTGGGAAAGCCTTGAAAAGTTAGAATAAGGATTTCTAACCTTGTAAGAAAGTTTAAAAAGAAGGGGGGGGGGGGAAGACACCTCAAAATGGTTTAAGCATTCTAAACTAGGTTTTTGACCGCAAAGCCACAGGTCCCTGCATTCATTCTGTTGCTACCACACAGCTGTCCTGGGCAACTAGCAGGACAAAGGCCCCAGGGCCTGAGCATGGGGTGGAGCAGCCCAGAGTCCAGCCACTGGGCGACATGGGTAAACCCCAGCGTGAGCTCACACGGGGGCATCTGTCCTCCGCTCAGGGCTTCTGGCCATAGCTGCTCTGAGAACACATCCAGCTGAAATAATAAACCTCGGCTGTGGACCGAGGTCTTTGTCACCTTTTGACTCCGGCTCAGTCTGTCATATACCAAGTCCACCTCACCTGAAACACTGTTCACAGCCCACCCTGTGCACACATGCGCAGCCCACTGGGAAGCCCTGGGGGAAAGAGGCGAGGGCAGGAGGAATCAGGCGGGAAAGACTCCTAAGCGCCTCCTCTCTGCACATCAACAGCAATCAAAACGTGACGGCAGTTCAGTCATCCAGACCTCCCCTGCGGGCCGGCCCTGTGCCACAGGCCTCACCTCCCGTAACCCTCATGGCAACACTTTGATGTTGGCTTTTAAGGTTAATCCCACTTTACAGATGAGAACAAAGGCCCACTGAGGCACTTGCCAAAAAATTTAAACCCAGTTCTCTCATTGCCAGAGCCCAGACTCACCCACCCTACACCTCTGAATACACATCATGTCCCACGGCTCCGTGAGGCGAGTGCAGCGTGACTCTCATACCACAGATGAGGAGACTGAATACCAGGAAGGAACCCACCTCCAGGCCCCATGGCCAGGAAGTAGTCATGCTTGGGAGGGGACCCAGGCAGAGCCTCTGAACATCGGTGGGTGGCAGCCCAGAGCCTGGAAGACCCAAGCAGCAGCAGTCAGGGCTGGGTTATTTCAGTAGCACCTGTCCCACCCTGACTCTCTCAGCTTCCTCTGACCCAAGAACCAGGGGTTCTAACCCTGTCCCTGAGTCTGGGAGACATGCCATGC
Source organism: Desmodus rotundus (assembly GCF_022682495.2). Taxonomy (NCBI): domain Eukaryota; kingdom Metazoa; phylum Chordata; class Mammalia; order Chiroptera; family Phyllostomidae; genus Desmodus; species Desmodus rotundus. The sequence continues at coordinate 85,292,868 of NC_071394.1, forward strand.
AGGCCTCACTGCTGGGTACGGGAATCAGGAGACCCAGCTCTGCCCAAATCTATTAGCCTGTTTTCCCTGGAAAATAGAAATTAGGATACTCATAAGACTAAAAATTAAATTAGGAAAGCTCAATTTGTCCTATTCATCTGTTCTTCTTACATCCAAAATATAATTCCTAGCCACCTACTGAGTGCCAGGCCCTGCACTGAGTACAAATTATGCTTTTAAGTAAGAAAATAAGTTATTGGCTTTAAAACACTCCACAAAGAGATGACATTATTATAATGAAAACCAGCATCCCCCCCACCCAGGGTAAGACACTCGAGATCTTTTAAAGAAAACAAGAGGAGGGGGAACCTTTTTGCCTTTTGTCTCTTTCTCTCTCACGCTTAGGCCATGTTTCCAGTTCTTTTCTCCCTCTTTTATAATTAAGACTGAAAATTAAAAAATAATAATGATGATGAATAGGATAGGCATCCACACTTCCACTGCAAACTTGTAAAAGTTGAGCCTTGTTACAGAATCACATCAAGGCGACTACCTTGGTTTGAAAGGGGAGAGACCAGTTTGCATTCCCCCCAGCCCATACCCCGCCTTATGTTGTAACTCAGACACGCCTGTTACAGAAATGGCAGCCTGCCCAAAGACTGTGAAGTCATAAAAGGAGCAAAACTCTCAATTTAAAGTCTTGAAAAGGAACCAAGCTGAAGGAAATTCCAAATAATTTATAACTGCTGGCTCTCACCATTATCAACAGAAAGTGGATGAAGCTGGAGGAAAGGAAATTCTCAAAGGACAGATATGAGGGCATGATCCCCACTTTGCCTCTATTGACACTTTTTGGACAGTTCCTCCCTGTATCAGCTCAGCGGAAGGCTCGGATTTGTGCCCCCATGTTTGGACCTTTGCCCTACAATTACAGGAGGAGACCTCCAGATACACATGCACCCAAAGTAACGGAGCCCCTGCGGCCCAGGCGCGGTGCTCCTCCCTGTGGGTGGGATGCCACACGGATACCCACCCGTAAGGAGTATGAGCATGGGGGCAGACCTGAGCCCACTCAAACAAAGGGGAGCCCACTTGCTGAAATAATTGGTAGTCAAGTAACCCAGAGGTCAGGGACACTAAGTTAGTTAGTGATGGGGCAGGGCGAGTTGAGAGGCCCTGCCTCCTGGTCAAAGCCAGCTTCCCCTCCCAGGCACAGCTACCTACTGGCCCTGCACCTGGGTTGGGTCACTCCCTGCTGTGTTCGCCATCTCATCTGTGACATCAGTCATAACTGGACTCACCTCATCCAGCTGTTGTGAGGTAGGACAGCAGGTAGCATTCTGCCTGATTGTGGTTCTCCTGTATCAGTGGGGACTGCCACGACTACTGTCATAGTATATAGTACTACACACATACACAAGTTTGGGGACTAACGGTGCCCCACTAACATTGTGAACAATGTAGACTGCTCAGAGCCGAACACCCCAGAACTCACCCTTCCAACACAGACAAGCATTCCATCGGCTAACAACCACAAGAACCGGCCCATCAGGGACACGGGATTAAAGCTGATAGAATCAAGATGTTCTTTGCTCAGTGGGCTGCTAAATGAACTGGCAGTCTGCTAAAATCTGCAGGCCACCCCAACTCCTCCAGCAGATTCCTGAGCAGTCTGCAGGGGCCCGGCCCGGCCACTGCTGACAGAAAATTAAATGCAAGGTCAATACATTCAATTTGAAAAACAAAGTATTCAAGAAAGTTCCCTAACATGATTTCTTTTTCTAATGAGGGGAGGGAGAGGTTTGGGTACTCAAGTGATCTTTAACTGTGGAAGCAGTTCATTACTGTAACTTAATGGCGGGGGGTGGGGGGCGCTGAAAACAACTGAAATGCCTTCGAGTAAACAAATGCTCACGTAAACTTCACAGAACGTTCAGGGGAGACAATAACAGGCTGCTGTGAAAAGAATGAGAAAGATTTGTTTGTTTCAATAGGAACAGACAGGCTTCCGTGATATATTAAGGGAACAGGACAATTGTTAGAAAACTATAGATCATGGAACTCTGTGTTTGAAAAGGCGTAACTGCATCTGAACAAAGAGACCTGGAAGCCGGCACACAGGCTGTGCTCCCTGGCTCTCCGGGAAGGAGGCTTCAGGCGACAGAGAAGGACGGGCTTCTTTTGTTACTTCAGGCTCCCATGTTGTCGGGATTTTTTTAACTTAAAACTCCACACATTACTTTTACAATAAATCTTGATACACACCCCCAAAAAGAAACACAGTGATGTATATGTTAAGGAACTCTTCATTTGATCTAAATGGCTCATCAGGCTTTACAGGCCCGATGTGGGAAGACTGACGATTTTGATCAAATGATGAATGCCACGTGTGTGGTAAGTTTGCCTTTGAGTAAAGGGGTGGTTGGGAGAATTGCACAACTGGGCTCACATATGCACAGACAACCTCTCAAAGAGACAGCAACTGGTCACCAACCAGTGCACTTGCTCCTGGGCAGAGGAGCAAGGAATGGGGAGGAATGGGAGGGAGCCAGCCAGTCTCTCTTCTTTTCACTCTGCATATGATTTTTACCATGTGCGATGCTACTCTCAACAAACAGGTACATGGCGGCTTTGCAGGTCTGCAAGGCTGTCCTTCTGGAGATCCCCTTCGCTCAGCTTTCACACAGTGACGGTCCAAGGGCCTTCCCATTCCTCGGCCAGATGCGGCTGTCCTAGACAAGTATTCTCCGAAATTCCAAACCACTTGCCAGGATGGTGGAAGATGTTGGAGATTACATTGCAAGAAGATGGAGTCATCTCGTTTTGAGCATGTTTTTCAAGCCAACCAACCAAACCAACCAAACGGGAAAAAAATAAAAACCTTTGTGGCCCCTTCATCCCCCCTTCCCCGGCACCCTGAGAGTGTTCTTCCTATGATACGGAGACCTAGCCTCTTGGTTATACACAACAAATTCTCACAGCTGCTTTATAAGGTACCACTGTGAGCCGTATTCTCCAGGTTAGAAAACAGATAAGCAGATAAACGAAGCCCTAACTCACATAGCTCATAGGTGGTGAAGTGGGGACTGGAATTTAGGCCATCCAATTCCAGAACCTGCTGTTGAACATTCCGCCTGGAGGCCAGGATGGGGCTGCAAAGGAAGAGGCCCATACATAGACATAATGGTATTACAAAGGCTTTCCAAATGGCCAAAGCCCATGCGGAAATAAATGCTGAGGCTTACATCATCCTCCTAAAAGATTTATCACCGTGCCCCTGAACCCTGTCCTACCATAAACAGCCGTGACAGTAAGATAAACAGATAAGCACATAGCAGGTCAGCTTTGCTGCTAAAATGGGAACATATTCTAACATTCCTAAGGCCCGAGGTCTCAAGGGCAGGGCCAGAAAGTGACGCAGGCTACATATCCATCACCCCAGCCAGAGCCGCTGCTGTGACCGCACAGACAGCCCACTCAAATGTCTTCATGGCCAGTTCTTCATCTAATGAGTCTTGTGTTTGAGTCGGAAGCTGCTTGCTGGCTCAGCACGAACACCGGCTCCAACCAAACTTGGCTCTCAGGAGCGCACTGTGAAACCCGTCCCTGTCCCCCTGACACCTGGGCCACTTACTAGGATTTTCCCCCCTTAAATCAACTCAATTTTTCTTTTTTTCCTAAGACTAATTTTTTTCTCCAAACACAGATGAGCATCCCATCTGCTAATAACCACAAAAACTAGTCCATCAGGGACCCAGGATTAAAGCCGGAAAGGCGGAATTACATGTATAAAAAGCAACTAGTGCATCAAATACACACACACGTGTGTGAAAATACATAGCTGTTACAATTTTAAAATGTAGGTCATGTAACATCTCGCGTACCACATCTTAGAAAAGACTGCACTAAAATGCTAGCTGGTTTCCCAAAGTCTTGGGATTTCTGTGGTCACATAAGCTGGGGACATATGGAGTTGAACAATTTTAAACAGCTGCAGGACTTCTCAGAGCTTTTAAAATGCAAACGCACATTGACAATCTCCAAGAGAGCCCCAGGGTGCTACGCAGCATTTCCCAACTTTATTTTGGACTTAAGGAACTTGTTTTAATACTATCTCAAAGGACACTAATATTCTCCAGAAGATACTTCGGATAATTCGACCTTAAATCGCCCTTCTCCTAAATAATTCCTTAGGCTGGGGGATTACATTTTTTTAAAGAAAGCAGGTGTGGGGGTGAGAGAGACAGGCCAAAGACACAAAATGAGGATGACAGGAAGGAAATTACTGAGGCCTTCTCTAATCTACAGCTGTTTCAGTGGCAGCGATTAAGAAACTTTAACCTCTCGCTACTGGAATCAACAAGTTTTGCAGATAAAGGATGATAAAAGCAGGCTCTCAAAACATTGTTCCTAATTAAGGGTGCTAAGGGAAGCACACCACTTAACCACGTGTTTGTGAAATTCTGGTGATAACCAACTCACTTAAAGACCACACCAAGAAACATCTTATTGTTCCAGTGCAAACTATAATTCTTAAACACAAGCAATGATTTAGAGGAATCCAGATCAAAACCAGTCTCCTCCTTCCTGGGTTTGCTTCAGAGCTTCCAATGACAAAATCTTCATCCCCCGAGTACACATTGCCAAGTGGGACGAGTCAGAGATGGAAGCAATAATTTGGACCACCACTTATGATGGCAGAAAGGGGAGATCGTCCTGATGTGGGTAATTAGAACATCAAATGATGTGAACAGGGGAAACCGCCAGAACCTCCACCCAGCTGACCCTGAGCTCTTAACTTCCTGTGAGAGGTTGAGGGAGAACTTAGTTAAAGCTAGTAAAAATGATTTTTATGATAACAGAAACATCCAATTAGCATTCCTAGGGCTACTTAAGGATAAAATGCTGCGAAGCACAGCCATAACAGCAGTGAACCACACAGCCTGGGCGCTGAGGACACCCACTCTCTAAACTGCTGTGTAGTCAGTCCTGGACCAAATCTGAGATCTAGTCACCTGCCACGCGAGTGTCCTAGGGCCCGGGCCAGGCTCTGGCTTCAGCATCATCGTAATCCTAGTACCTAGTGTGATGCCTGTCACACAGTTGAAAAACAGGGGGAAGAGGACAGTGACTGCCATCTATTACTCAACCAACAACCAGCCACCATCAATAACCAACAGTCAACAGTCAACCCGCCAACCTAACCAGACGACCACTAATCAACAAACCTACCAAACAAGCACCCACCGCTCAACTGTCAAACCCGATTGGACTGATCCTTGACCACACTCTCCCCCCAGAATACACTCTCCCCATCCACTCTCCCCCCAATCCTGGCTGGTCCGCTCTAAACTGATCCCAGCCCAGCAGTCACCTATGAACGTCAGGCCCCCTTTACTGTCCACACCATCTGAGCCCACATGTCAAAACTCCTCCCAAATCTTCCCTCTGGCCGTGGCAGGGCCACCCCACGCCCCTCAGGCACAGCTCCTCCTCCGGGCAGAAACCAGTCTGAAAGCTGACTGGGGCAGGTGGGAGGACTGGTCCCAAAACATAAGAAAAGGGAAAGAAACTGAAGTTAATCAATGTTTTATTAAATGTCTGAATTTAAAATTTTATCTTTTCCACTAATTGCTACATTTAGTGTTCACAAACACCGTATTACATTAGAAAATGAGACACAGGTCAGTTTTTTCACATCGAGAATTCCCTCGTGTGCATTATGACTGCTGAGAAATCAATTATGAAATAAAGTAGGCATGACCAAATAATAAAACAAAGCACAAATACAGATAAAAGCAAAACTACTTTTTAAAAAACCTTTCAAATTATTTTATAGCAATATATACAAACACTCACCTTTTTTTTTTTTTAATGTAAGAGAGGGGTGTGTTTTATTGTATTTGATATGAAAGCTCAGGGCCTAAGGTCTTAAAACATTCCAGCATTCTGGACAAAGTGTGAACTGAGCAGGGTCACAGTGCCCCTCACAGCCGATCTCTGCCTGTCCCCCACCCTGCCCTCCATGACACCATGTCCTGCTGCTGGCAGGACATCCGAGCGTATGAGCCTCCAGGTCTCTGCACAAGCTGCTCCCTCTGCCTGGAATGCCCTCCTCTCCACCTTCCACTCTCTTTCCTAGTCCTCTTCCAAGATTCAGCCTCTTCCCTTTCCCTTTGGCACCATGCTTCATGATAACAGTGAAGAATTATCTCACAAAGTAGATAGAGTGGAACTTCCCACAAGATCACCTATGAAGCTAAATGTCCAGGACATTTAGCAACACAACTCACCATCTTCAATTGCCCCACATTGTCCTATGACTGATGGTCTAAGTCAGGGGCTCTGGCAAAGGAAGGTCTGTGTGTGTGTGTGGAGGGGGGGATGTCTATGAACTTGAATAAGAAAAATGTTAAATCTTTTTTTTAAAGAAAATAAAAATGGGACATTTATTCATAACTCAAAAAGAAAAAACGAACCCCAGACAAACAAACAAACAAACCACTAAGCAATAGGGTAAGAGATTAAACGTAAAACGTGAGTTCCACCCCAGTGCTATTCCTCCAAGGCTGCAGGGTCAAGTGGAATCTCTGGAGAGAACACCTGGGTGGCAGAGGACCCATCGGCGATGCCTCGGGTCTGTACTCCTGCTGCGCCTTCAGCCACCTCTGTCTCTCTGTCTCTCTCTCGCCTTTGGGTGGACCCTGAACATAACATCAGTCCATGCTGATTGGCTGTCCCACCAAATCCTGGCCACTGAGTCCCTCCATAGCAGCCTGGGCCTCCTTGTATGTTTCACACTCAGCCAGAGTATACGCCCCCTTCAGGTATTGTGTGCCTATCCAGGGTGAGGTCGATGTTTTTTTATTCGCCCATACTCTGCAAATTGGTCAGGAACATCTTCTTGGGTGGCTTCCTCATGGACTGCAGTGACAAAGAGAATCCAGCTTCAACAGAGTGTTGTGGTCCAGGTTCATCCCATGCTGCTCCACGCTGTCACAGTCCTCACACACCTGCCCGCACGACCCGCTGGAGCCATTGGAGCCAAAGCTGCGGCCCTTCCATTTCTTCACTTTTCCTTCAGTTTGTGGATGCTCTGGTCCCCACATTCTCATCCATGGCGAAATCTTTGCCTCTGGCCTCATGAAATCTAGCACACCTGCCGCCTTGCCTTGGTTGTCAAAAAAAAGTTAAATCTTTGCTTTTAGTAACTCCTAACTAAAATGTAGCATATCTTTCCATTATGAAGGTAGACCATAAAACACAGGTGTGTTATTAGCAACACCTGTGAGATTTTGTCACCAAAGAAATCAGATCTTTTCCCATCACATTACAGCGTTGGCCATGCATCACTACATCAAAATTATGACAGTATTAGACTTGCTCCTAGATCTTATCACTAAACATTTTAATACTAATGTGCATTTACTACTCTATCTCAAAAACGTATTCCTGAAAACTGTATTTCAATACAACAGCACATATATTATCTGGACCTCTGTTTACGATGATAGAAAGCGGGGCGTCATCCTGATGTGCGCAGTTGGAGTATCAGATTAGGTGGAGAGAGGAACTCTCTTTCACAAGAAAAGAACGTAGTCTTCAGGGAGCCGACGGGGTCCAAAACACACGAAGTAAAGAACTCTGGCTCCAATTCATAATTTTTAGAACCAAGGAGTGTAAAGACGTCAGTGATGGGATGGTTTTGTAAAATGGACCCCAGATTAGTGGGCTGTCCCTGGTGGGGCAAGCCTCAGTCACCCTTCATGGGGTCTTGGGCGGTCACTGCAAATGGATGCACCCCCTCCATCGGGCCCACCCATCACCTCCAAGTTATCCTCTCAGGCCGGAAATGCAGTCACCGCTGTGACTCCTGGCTTGCACACCTTCTATTGTTCCCTTTACTCTACAACAGGGGGTGGCGAAGTTTTTCTGTAAAGGGCCAGATAATAAATACTTTGGACTTTGTGGGCTATATAGTCTCTGTAGCAACTGTTCAAATATAGCATCATAGTGAAAAGGTGGCCACAGACACTATGCAAATGAACAGGTGTGGCCTGTGTTCCAATAAAGCTTTACTTACAAAAACAGGGCCGGACTGGGCCACAGGCCGTAGTTTGTACAACAGCACCGCTGTTCAACAGAACTTTCTGTGGGTGATGGAGATGTTTTATAGGTACGCTGTCCAGTACAGCGGCCACAAGCCACACATGGCGACCGAGTGCTCCAAATGTGGTTAGTGTGACTGAGGTGCTAAATGAGAAATTTTATTTTATTTTAATTAATTTAAACTTAACTAGCCACATGTGGCTAGTGGACAGCACAGTCAAACTGAAGCTCTTTGACGCCCCCCTTTTGAAGTTCTCCACACCCCTGTCAACAGTCAACAGCACAAAGGATGATCCCGACCTCACCAAGGCCTCAGCGGGGAGGCCAGCCAGTGGGTGGTCCCAGGCAGTCTGGAATTCCTGCCCTTCCCACTCTGGGCCCTTCTGTGCCCTGGCAGCTCCGCAGCCCAGAACATCCTTTGCCTCCTGAATCTGTCCCTTTAAACTGCACTCTTCACCCACCCCACCTCTGCTACCGCCTCCCCAGACAGCCCAGTGAAATGTGCTGCTCTTCACGCCTCTCTGGGAGGAGGTATAAGGAACCTTGTCCTATAAAACATGCCATGGCTTCCTGTGTACGCGTTCTGTCCGCTTTCCTTCACTCTAAGACATTTAAAGATAAGGCTACGCCTCTAGCACAGGGCTTTTTAAATTAACAAGAATGCACTTAATTTGTAAAATGAACACACTTTAATTACAGCTGAGTACCTAATACAAGCTGTCTAAAACTTATTTTTTTTAATGGCTGGAAACTAGATTAAGGTGGAAAGTCTAAAGTTCAGATGGATTTCAGATCTTAGTATAAACGGCTACAGCCCCTTGGGTTGACATCCCATAAGAGCTCACTGCCCGAAGCACGGGTGCTCCTCACCTGTAAAATCAGCTGAAATGTCTACACCTGGCAGGAATGGCGAGCACTCAGCACAGTGCCAAGAGATATAAATGGCAGCTTCCTGGTGAATACAAATGCCCCATGAAAGGGTAGAGGAGACATCCGCACTAGACTTGGCAGGGGCGGAAGTGCAGAAACACCGTGGTGACCGTGGGATTCCAGTACCAGCCTCTCGCATGGTCTCATTCAGGACCAGTGGGCATGACCTTGACACGACAGCCGTGCTCCCCGTCCTCTGACCGACTAGCACTGAAGTCACTTGGAGTGGTCAGTGCACACGGAAGGCATCGCCAGCCTGAGAGCCATAAAGCTGTGGGCTGCTGCGCTGACTGCTCAGATGACAAAGTGCCACCCCCGTAAATGTCAAGGCCACTGCACACAAAACAGTCAATAAACTGCAGTTTCTCCAGCTTCTGGGGATTCTCTGAACAGATAAGAAAATCTGGCCATTTGTTATCCCAGTTTTCTGACCCAAGGCACCGTTTCCCCTTTTATTCAGCTGTCTTACTCACCAGGCTGGGTGCCAAGTGACTGAGCCATTGTTAGCAATCAAACCCGCCCTCAGAGGGCGGGAGGGAGGGAGACACACCACAGTGGAGGGAACTCAAGCGTGGGCTGGGGCCATTTTAAACCTAACTAGGTTTAAAGGATGGCTTCGAACCGTGGCTGCCCTGTTGGAAGTTCTTAGTTGAAGGAATCCCAGTCACCTCGTAAGTTGCTACTGATATACGAGGGGGGACCACAAAATACCTGAATATATTTATAAAAAATTGTGTATTTATTTACATGTTTAAACTTCAGTCACCTTCAAAGTACTCTCCATTTGATGCAATACACCTATTAAGACTTTTTTCCCACTGCTCAAAATAGTTTTTGAACTTGTTGATTTTGATGCGTTTTAGTGCTTCTGCCATTTCTCGTTTCACCTCTTCCACATCAGCAGAACATTTCCCTTTGCGGGCTTTTTTCATTCGGGGAAACAAAAAAGAGTCACTCAGGGTTGGATGGGGTGAATCGGGAGGGTGGAGCACAGCGATCTTGTTGTTTTTGGTCACAAACTGCTGAACACAGCGCGGTGTGGCCAGGTGCACCCCCAAATCACCCATCATGGAATGGGCAAATGCACTGAGTCTTCAAAAAAAATCACTGAAGCTGAATGCAGCCTCTCACAACAACGCCATCTGGTCACTGATACAGATGGGTTCCTAGAACACTCCCCTAGTGGGGAAACCTGTACTACAAGGGGCCCTCCAGAAGATAATTCTGGCTTTTTGGGGGGGTCACCCCTCATATAGGAAATGTTTCTCCCTGATCATTACCCATTTCCCTAGTATAAAATGCCCTATTGCAATCAATTCTGAGTACTTCAAAGTGTGAGTAAAATAAAGTGAGTCTCTCCCCATCTCTCCCCATAACCCCATCCGTACAGGTCAGGGTTGGTCTGCTATTAATGCAGACTGTGACCTTGGGCCCGCCTCAGGCTTCGCTTGCCCAACATTCTCTCCAAGCCTCAACACTTCTGTAGCTCACAGAAGTCATTCGAGGCTCAACCCTGGCTACACACTGGAACCATCTGGAAATCTTTTTTTTAAAAAGGAGGAAGAAGAAGAGGAATAAGGAGAAGAAGAGGAAGAAGAAGAGGAAGAGAAAGAAGAGGAGGAAGAGGAGGAAGAGGAAGAAGAGGAAGAAGAAGAAGAAGAGGAAGAAGAGGAAGAGGAAGAAGAAGAAGCACTGCCCCTTTACCAAAAGAAAACAAAAATGAGTGTTTCCTGGGGGTCAGGCCAGGGTGTCAGTAATTTTTAAAGCTGTCTAGTTGGTTCTAAGGTGTAGCCATGCGGCCAGGGTTCGGAACCACTGTTGGCAGCCAGACCTCACATGAATTTGAGCACACCGAAATCCTTGCCCAAGAGGACAACCCTTTCTTCAATTGCAGATGGGCCTGAGGCAAACCCCAAGAGAGGTGAACAAGGGAAGAGAAAAGCAGATGTACCCAGGAACTCACTGCACCCAAGGCCATTGAGTCAAGCCTCCTTTCTCACAGACACAGATGAGATGAACCACTTTTCTCAAAGGAATGAAACCACATTCTAAGAAAAAGATGCTGCTATTCCCTTGGAATAAATATGGGGCAGTGGTAAGCAGAGGGCCAGAAGGGTCCTCCTGAGAACTGTGCTTCCATTTTTCTTTTTTAAAGAACACCCATTCATAATAAAATCTTACACAGAGGGTTCGAAGCTGCTGCAGACAAGAGGGGCCAGTCATTCATTGGAGAAGACTTGCCCTTGGTTGCTGGCCCCTCCCATGACAGGCCCATTCTACAGACAGATCAGAGAGATGAACGGTCAGGCACACTCAAAAGCAAAGGTGAGCCTTGGCCAGTGTGGCTCAGTTGGTTAGTGTAGTCCCATAAACTGAAAGGTCTTGAGTTCGATAATCTACAACGTGCCTGGGTTGCAGATTTGGTTCTGGTTGGGCGTGTGTGAGAGGCAACCAATCCAACTTCCTCTCGCATGATGTTTCTCTCCCTCCCTTCCCCTGTAAGCATGTCCTCAGGTGAAGAGATTATATAGTTTCTTTTTAAGCAGACATGTGATTAAGCCCAACTCTTTTGAGGACTTCCCCCAAATGCTCAGTTGACATCAGCCACTCACAGAGTAACAACCCATGTATCCAAGCACCCTGGCTGCAGTATTGCACAAGCAGTAGGCCCAAATATTATCCCATTTTACAGATGCCAAAATAGAGGCTTCCAGAGGCCAAGCTGGTTGCCCAGGGCCAATGTACAGGTGAGTGGTGGGGCCCCAGCGGGGTGATGTGGAAGAAAAGGGGGTGAGGGAGACTCTGTCTTAGCCTCCCCGTTACGTGAGCCAACCTGGAGACTCAGGGTCAATGCTTCCAAATTCTAATTTGACAAGAAAGCCGAGTGAGATGGAGGTCAGGCCTTCTGCAGCCAAGCTCTGAGCCTCTCACCTGCTCAGCAGGGAGTCTTTATACCTGGTAAAGCACGCAGGCCGTTAGCACTTCAGCCAGGCCAAAGTAACTTGGGTAACTGCTTAAGTGCGACCTCCACCAGGCCAGAGAAACCTGAGCTACAAAACCCAGCCCAGGACCAGAAAGCCCAGCCCTGGAACCCACGTTTTTCCAGAATGTTTTATGGGAGATTTCAAATAAAATTAAATGGCTACAGTTACCACACTCAACACTTGAGTAAAGTCAGGACCCCTTCTAGTCGATGGCCCACTCAGGCACAACAAATTCCCCTTTAAAAATAAAATTTAAAAAATTGTAAAGCTCAATCTATTTCTTCCAACTCACAAGGCAGAGAGGAGTTTGTTAAGTGCCCAGATCCAGAGGACTCTTCCTCCCTCTGCACCAGGGGCCTCCCACCGCAGCGGGCCAGACGAGTCAGATGGCGGGGGCCCGGCAGGGACCAAGCACGCGTTTTCTAGAACTACTCTGAACAGCCTAATGAACAATTTCCACATCAGCCTCCCTTCCTCCCCAATTTAAGGGCCCCACTCAGAGCTGCAAAACAGTCCCGACACCCCCTTTGCAGCTCCTGAAGTGTCCGTGGAGAACAAGCCAATTTTTCCACGGCACAGGGCCAACAGTGTGATCACATGCTGCGTCAGAAGCTTCGGATTGTTCATCAGAACGCGGAGACCTGGCTGCGGGTTGCATGCAGGCGGGAGGCTCCATCAGGCTTCCTGTTGTAATAAATTCCTCCACACCCCACCTGTGAAACTCCATTTCCATTTATTACCAAAACTGGAGCCCTGGCTTTCTAGCTTTTTCCTGAGGCCTGGAAGCTGGCTTTTCCAGCTGATGACATCACCGACAGGCTTCTGACAATGGCTCCGGAGAGGTTTAACTTTTCACTAATACCTAGCAAGAGCACATTCCACAGGGGTGAGGTCGTGTTTAGCTAATTCCTAATCTGACCGTACCCCAGCATACCCAAAGCCGCAGCATGATGAGATGCCCCCACAGCTCTCCCAGGACACTCGCAGAGCTGCAAACACCTCGCTCAGCAAACACGAACACCTGGGCACCGCTGAGCAGGCAGCGGGACCGAGGGCTGCCAGATTTTGCAAATAAAATACAGACCATCCAATTAAATAAGAGTTTAGACAAACAGTAAGTATTGAGTGTAAATATGTCCCACTCAGTGACTTGTAACATGAGAGAACTGCCTGCCGTATTTGGAACATATACTAAAAAGTTAAATCTGAATTTCAGATAACCAGCAAGTAACTTTTTAGTGTGAGTGTGTGCAAATGGCAAACACCATTTGAACCAAGAGATAGCACTTAGCATCCCTAATAGCTGGACAAATTGACGGACGTGCCTTACCTCTTGGTGTGATGCAGTTGGAAGCACTCCTGACCTTTGGAAGTGAACTGGCCAAAAACGTTTAACTCAAGTTTAATCACAAGCAAAGAGACGAATCTATTATAGCACATGGAACATTCTACGCCCTGCTACTCCAAGTGTAGTCTGCAGACAGCACAGCATTGGCGTTCTCTGGAGTTCTGCCAGGAGCACATTCTCAGGCCCACTGCTCTTCAGAATCAGAATGTGCATTTTACCAAAACCATTAAGAAATGCAGACTGTACAGGAAGGTTATAGGGGAGTGTCTACACTATTCCTTCATGCTACCTGTAGGATTAAAAGTTTCCAGTGAATTGGGGGAGGGGAAAAATACATTATTGCTAAAATTAAATTTTTTTAAAATAAGTCAACCATTGGGCCCTGGCCGGGTGGCCCCGTTGGTTGGAGCATCATCCCGCGCACCAGAAGGCTGTGGGTTCCACCCCCAGTTAAGGAACAACCTAGACTGCGGAATTGATCCCTGGTCGGGGAGTTACAGGAGGCAACCAATCCATGTTTCTCTCTCGTCAATGCTTCTCTCCCATGCTTCTCTCCCTCCCTCCCTCTCTCTCTCTCCCTCCCCCCTCTCCTCTCTAAAATCAATAAACATATTCTCGAGTGAGGATTAAAAAAATAATACATAAGTTGAACATAAGAAAATAAATATAAGAAAAAACTTCATCACAACTCTGGCTCTTGAGTGTTTGTGTTAATTAACATGTATTAATTTTCTTGGCAATACAAGAAAGAACACACTTTCTTCCAAGAAACCAACTTTTCTCCCAGGTGTGAAAACATTTAAGGAAAGTAGCAACTGCTCAGGTTCAGGGAGGCTGAGAAAATCCCTCATTTCATCTCCACGTGTACAGACTGGCTTTCCAGGAAAAAGCCTACCAAGCAAAGGAAAAATAAACCTGAAAACTCTCCAGCTTTATTTTCAAATTCAAGCCCTATACGTTCCATCAAGCCCTATACGTTTCATAAAAAGGAACGGAGTATATATACAACATAGGTGAACCTGAGAACATTCTGCTAAGTGAGAAAAGTCAGTCGCAACAGCCCACATTGTCTGATTCTACTATAGGAATGTCCAGCAGCAGCAAATCCATAGAGACCGAAATAAATTAGTGGTTGCCAGGGCCTGGGGGGAAGGGAGATTGGGGAGTGACTGCTATCCAGGACACCAGGGTTTCTTTGTGGGGATAAAAATGTTCTAAAGTGATATAGTGGTAATAGCTGTACAGCTCTGTGAACATACTAAAAAGTGCGCAGTTTAAAGAGGTGAATTTTACAGCGTGTGAATTAAATCTCAGTAAAGCTGGGCTTTTTTATTTTTTAAAAGCAAATTCTATATATTCCTCCAGGCTAGGAGGTCTGCCTTATTCTTCCCAGCAGAAGGCAGCTGCAGGCAGGATTACGACAGGCCGAACCCCCAGACCCGGGGCCAGGAGGCCTGGGTTCCGGTCCAGCCTCCTTTGCTCCCTGTGTGACCCTGACCACGTCCTGTCCCTCTCTCAGCTTTTATCTCCCAGCCTGTAAACTCAGGGCTGGACCAGGAAGCATTTCCAGTTTCTCCAAGACATTCTACAGGGACCAACTATGAGTCTTTTACCACTATTTTAAAATAGCAGAGTTATCGAACTTCCCTTAACTTCATGATAAAACTTCATTTGCTTCATCAAAGATCAAGTTTCAGGCTTACAAAGTTTTGTGATCCTTTAGTGGTCTTGGGGTTGGATAACATGGCACCTCTATTCATACTTAGCATTCTGACTCAATTCAAAAGACATAAAGATGGGGGAGAAAGGTCATTGTCAACATTGAGCAAGGATTTTTAGAGACATTATCCCCAAAACACTTCCAGGATTCCCTTTGAGCAAGCAGTATTATGACCCCCACTCCAATCCCAGTGTGAATGCCAGAGGAGAGGCCAGCCAGTGACCTACAGGTCTGGTAATTATGGTTTTTCACACCTAGTAAAGCTCAGGGTGGCAAAGGGACACATCCCTTTTACCCAGCCTCATCTCTACAAACTTATTTGTCATCTTTTGGGCAGCAGAAGCCAGACATTGCAGCCACAGTGGACAAAACTCTCTGCAGAGCCAAAGGCAACATGCTGGAAGTAATCAGTGCTGATTAGCATTTGGGGAAACCCTTGGCCTAAGTGCACTCTTTACTTGGTTTTTCCAGCTGAAGCCATGCAGACCTGGGCCTGAAAGAAGGAAATTCCCATTCATAGCTCTAGGACAGTGCCGTCTCCTCTGCAGGAAGAAGCGGAGAGGAGAGCTCAAGGGGTCCCAAGCTGCTAATCCTGGGCCTCGCTTCCACGCAGGAGGCAGGAATCCACATAGCTGGGCTGGAACTTTACCCAACATTTTCCTACCTTGGGAGAGAGGCCCTAGGTACTATTTATTATCAACAGCTACGTCCAAGCTGTTGGTAATAAGCAAGATAAGGAGAAACACCCATTTGTCCCTTCTGGACCATCAGCCTACATCACCTCTCCAAGAACAAGCTCCACCCCCTCCCCCCAGATATGTCTGTAAGGGCCCAGCCTCAGCCTCCACAGCTGAAAGGATCAGGGTGGAACCTCCAAAGGGAACTGAATCACTTGCTCCTTTGAGGTCCGAGCACATGGCTGGACTGAGTAAACTGTGGACAGCCAGGAGCCATGGGGCAGCCGTGCTGAGTGCCGTGCTAGCGGAGCCCATCTGTGCACAGAGAGAGGGGAACAAGACAGGCACCAGGGAAACCAGAGGCCATATCCTTGGCTTTCTGCTTCCTGGTCCCGTCTCCTGAGGCCCCGGTAGGATTGCCCTAGGTCTGTGAACCCATGATAAGGACTATTGGTTAGGTTCTTTGCAGGGATCATTGTTGTTTTCAATGCCCACCTGGTATAGTGGGGGGCAGGGG
This sequence comes from Desmodus rotundus, assembly GCF_022682495.2. NCBI lineage: Eukaryota > Metazoa > Chordata > Mammalia > Chiroptera > Phyllostomidae > Desmodus > Desmodus rotundus. The sequence goes on from NC_071394.1 coordinate 85,309,132, forward strand.
GTGCTTGAAGCAGGCCACCCCTAAGCACAGTGGTTGGTTGTGAGCTAGGTACATGATTCAAAGGGGCCTAATCAGCAAATCCTGGACTTTGTATGGGAGCGGCTGGAAAGAGTTTTATGCTTGTCACTCTCACTCAATCTCTCTCTTCTGGCTGGGCTTGCTCTGGGAGGCCTAAAGGGCCAGGGAGGCAGCAGCCTTTCTGCCACCATGTGGAGCCCAAGGGGACACAGTAGAGATGAAGAGAAAGATCAAACCCTGGTGACCCATTTGAGCCTCTGGACCCAACCACACTTGGGGGTAGCTCTACTATGGGATTTCTCAGCTACTGGGCCAGTGGCCCCTTCTTTTGTCTTTAAGTAGTTTCAAATAGGTTTCTACCACTTGCCACTGAAATGAAAAATCTTGATAAAACCATTCTAACAAAAACCTTTTTTTTCGTTTAAGTTAGCTCAACTAAGTTCCTCTGACTTGTACTTAAAAGAACGGTGCCTAATAAATTACCAAAATGTTTCATCCATTCTACACAGCTAGAGTTTAAGACCTATTTTTCCCAAATTACCCAATATCGCAAACAAAAGTCCATGAGTTTCCCCAGTTCCTACCCAGTCCCATCAGGAGAACTGAAGAGAAGTTTTATGACCTTGGACAAGAATAGGACATGGTCCTACCCTCGGCTCCCGGAGATTAATTCCCTCACAGCACCATGCTTCGGCTATAAACATTCCCAGCGCAAAACAGCCACCTGGGTAAGAATCTGAGAACTGCTTTGTGGCCTGAGATGAAAGGGGATAAATCTATAGACAATGAAGTGCCTGAAAGGTGAACAAACAACAACAAAAACTAATCAAATGGAGCTAAAGCAAATCTGAGGTTTTATACCTCAGATTTGCTTTACCCAGTGTGAAAGAGGAGGCCAAGTTCACTACAGCTGGTTGCCGGGCCATTTTGAAAACCAGACTGGTATGAATCAGGAATTGTTTGGGATTTTAGAAGACTTTTCAACCTAGGTTGCAGACAACCCACACAAACCAAACACAGGTGGCTTTGCCAAGAATGCAAAATTGGCCTGCACCTAAGACAGTCCCTTGAAGGGCAAGGGGAAGAATGGGGTCAATTGGGAAACTGAAGAAATGAAATGGTTTGCCAGACTGGCCACAGAAAGAATCTCAAGAATGCTAAAATCTCTAACCCCTCTAATGAGTCTCAGAACTCTCTAAAAAGCAAGCCGGGAAGACACTCAGGGCAACCAGCTGGATGAGCCCTGTCCAGGGGCTGCTCAACAGCTAAGTTGTACGGCTGGGACCACCCAGCCAGCCACAGTCAAGACAGGCTGCAGGCTCTTCGGGGAATCCACAAAGACAAGTCCAACAAGGATATGTGAGGCAGGTTTGAAAAGCACAGCCGGGATGACCCTGCGCAATCACACAACTGCTTTAATCTCGACTTGCTAAATCAAGGGTCTGCAGATCCCAAGGCTGTAGTTAAAGCTGTTTAGCTCAAGGCACATATTTAAGGCAGGTATGTCTGTTTTCCAGTGGCCGAGATACCAAAGCAATGGGGGTGGATAAATTACCTATTATTTAGAATCTAAGGAATGAAGAGGTTGGCTTAGAGATCATGGGCCTGTCCCACAGGTGGTGTGAGTTGTGGGAGAGGGTTGTTCAAGAAAAGCAAGGAGGCCCTGACCGGTGAGGCTCAGTGGGTTGGGCATTATACTGCACACCGAAAGGTCATGGGTTCAATTCCTAGTCAGGATACTTGCCTGGGTTGAGAGAGAAATCAATGTTTCTCTCCCTCCCTTCGCCCCTCTAAAAATAAATAAAATCTTTTTTAAAATGAAGGAAAGAAAGACAGACAGACAAGGAACCTCCCAGCCCAGCCCCAATCCCCTGAGACTTGCCACATCCTAGCCCGACAACTACCCTCTGGCTCAAAGACTAACCCTGCCTGCACTCTGCTGCCTCAGAGGGATGCGCACACCGGACAACTCATCTTTGGAAATCCCTGCTAACGTGCCTTCTTGTTTTATAAATGGGAATAATCCTATGGCTTTTCTTCACTGTAATATAAGTAAAATGATTCTAAATCAAGTTAAATACTCTGTCACCACACAGAACTTTGGTCTCCAGAGTTCCTCCAGCCCTAGCGCGAGGCTCAGCCACTTGCTTACAAGCTGGGTGACCTTGAATGGAGCCATGTTTTCTCATTTGTAACATGGGGATTAACAACATTCCTCAGACTTCCAGTGAGGATTAACTGAGACGAGGAATAAGAAAGTGCCTGGTACAGGGTAGGAACCCAATCACTATGTATGGTTAGCACTCAAATAATGTTCTAATTAAATTTCTATAGTTATCAAACTTAAATAAAACAAGGCCCTGGCTGGTATAGCTCAGTGGATTGAGCGCAGGCCTGTGAACCAAGGGGTCACTAGTTCAATCCCCAGTCAGGGCACTTGCCTGGGCTGCAGGCCAGGCTCCCAGTAGTGGGGAGTGCAAGAGGCAACCACACATTGATGTTTCCCTCCCTCTCTTTCTCTGTTTTACCCTCTCTCTCTCTCTCTCTCAATAAATAAATAAATAAATAAAATCTTTAAAAAAAAAATAGAACAAGTATGTGTCAATTTTGTGATCTTAAAAAAAACAATAAAGACTTAAGGCAAAATTTAGAGAGAAAAAAATAAGATATATGCAGTTCTCACGTATGAACGGGATGGAGGGGGAATGTTTTAAAGAAACCATGTCCTCAGATCTAACCGCCCCCCCTACAATCAGGTCTAGCAGGCATAGACTAGGAGGATGGCCACCCGCCTTAACAAGAAGGCCAATGGCTCCGTGAGTGAGACATAAACAGCCACCAGGTTGCTGGCCAGAGGCCAGCTCCACAGGGTAGAATGTAACTTTCTACTCACACTCCCCTGCAGTTTCAGTGGCTGTCCTATCTGCTTTTGCTCCCTGGGTCCAGGTGTACTATTATTCATCAAACACTCATCCTGCAGGAGAGCCGAACAGGTCAGACGCTTCAGCACAGCACCGGCGGCTTTCCTACCCAGCACCCCAAGGATCTGGCTTGCTTCTATGCAGTTCCTCACAATGTGAGATTTCACGTCCTTGCTGGGAGCAGGTACTGCTGTTGAACAGCTGAGGCCCAAACCTGACACTTTCCACCCACAAAAACAAACAAAAAAACAAAACAAAAACGGGGTACTGTTCTGAGCAGAAAGTAGAATAAAGTTACTGGCATCCTTCCAAGAGCAAATCAGAGCATTTCTGAATCCTCAGCGTGGAAAAGAACACTCGATAAGTTTCCATTTTCAGAGCCCAAGAAGGCTAGTCCTGTTCGGTGTAGGCACTGTGGTTTTTGTCACTCGGCAGCTTGAATTACAGTAGAAGTGAAGTCTGGTAGGAAGTGCACTAGCTGGGAAAACAAGGTGAGGGGGTGGTAGCCTAGTTTCACCCCAGTCAGACTAGCCCCGGGTCAATTGTTAACCTCTGGGCATCGGTTTTCCCACCTATGAAATGGGGTGTCTACATCACGGGCCCTGCCCTACATGGCAAAGAACAAAGGCCCAAGAGACCATTTTTCATGAGAATTTGCTCAAGGGTGGAATCAGTTTTCTATATGACTTTTCATCTGTCAAATCCTAATCCAGCAAAGCACAGACATGAGTCCTACCAACCAAAGCCACACGTGTCTGCTTGTCAACTCCATAGTTCTGATAATCCTCATGCAATTCTAACTTCAGGCAGTCAGCAAAGGCACTTACATGGGCCGCTGCTGTTAGTATCGAATTGGTCAACAACATCTGAGTTTCTCCCAGGTGCTGGGTCCTGCTGAGAGCCCAGCCTTGCCCAAGACGGGGCAGAACAGACAAAGCAGGTGACTGAGGAGCTGGAATCGCGGTGATTCACAAAGCATCAGACTCTGATTCCAAGCAGGCCTCGAACTCAGAGTCTCCAACAATAGTCTCAAGAATTTATTACCACTGCTGTTTTCACTGATATTTTTACAGTTACTTGTTCTTTATGGCAAGTGACAGTCGTTTTCTACCAATGATCCTGTTCTATAATTTCCTTTTGAAATAAATAAATGTAGGTATGCCGAGAAGCAAATTTTAAGAGCTTTTTCTCTTCAAATCATCTTTTTCCACACCAGCTGAGAAGCATCTGGAGTCACCACGGCGGCGGCAGCCGGGCTTGCACAGAAGAAGTCGCTATCGTGCAATGGGTGATATCAAACAGAACTATCTTGAAACATCTATTTGCAATTCACAATGGAGCTTTACATTGTGTTTGCCATAAATTCACAGATTCCTCTTCCAGATGACTGTAACTGCAGTGGGGCCTGTTCTGACATCCCATGGCAGGTCGACAGTTTGCCACCATCTCTCTGTGGACATTCCATAGGAACACACAAAACCCACCCCTCGGCCAGACCCCGTGTGTTATTATGAAGAAACACAGGATCAAGCACTGAAAAACAGATGAGAAGAAAAAGATGAACACTTGGTTTCAGAAGTGTTGCTAGAACAACCTAGAGAAACCTTCTTTACTACTAAACACCACTGGTATTCTCGTGGACAGTACAGACGGCGTAAGAAACTGAATCCTCCAAGAGACGGATGATGTTGAGGTTTGCAGTAATCAAACAGAAATGTTATCCTGGGTCTCATTTGCCATTTGAGAAAATGCAATCAAGTATACTCACTACTATGTTATACAGCAGAATAATAATAAAATGTCTTTTCATCTAAAAAAAGAAAAGAAAACCAAAGGGCTTAGCGGCTGCTATGGGAGCACTGTGGTCAGAGACGGTCTCATGGCCACTGTACCACCATTATATTGACCATCCATGTGGACAGCGCTGTGAGAACAACAGAGAGGAAATGACTAACTCTCTGAGGGGGATTTGAACAGGGCTTCTACAAGGGAAGAGGCACCCGAATTGGCTCCTGAGCTCCAGGGAAAATGAGTAGTCAAGCAGAGGGAAGATCAAGGCCAAGGCACAGGGGGTGAAGGAGAAAAGTGCCATCAGCATACGGGGTTCGGTGCAGCTGATGTGACTGAGACCAACACCAGCAGCCCACCGGACATCACGTACTCTGTAGGCTCTTCGCGGGGTAAAAAATCAAACCGTTACAAAGTTTCATGGAGGCCTTAAATGGATTTCATATCCAGCACTGTGTGGCCGCCATGTGGAGCACCATGGCCAGCAGTGGGAAAGAGCATCGGGACTGCCGTGGGGAGAAAAGAGGGCAGCACCACAGCCAGCTGTCTGCCGACCTTGATTCTGGATCAAGGCTCAAAGTTTACAGATAAGGAAACTGAGGCCCAAAGGCAGAGCTGATGAAGAGCACAGTCAGGATAAGAACCAGGTGTGCCTTCTCCATGTTCTTAGTCCACGTTCCAGGATCCATTTCCATCCAAGCCAGGAGCACTTGAGGCCACATATTCATTATTTTAAAAAGCACGTTTGCCCTCTAAGTCTTGAGTCAATTAATTAAGAAGCTTAAATGTATGGGTCCAAAACAATCAAGCTCTGTGGAATAGAGGCCCTGGTGACATCACCAGTGAGAAAAGGATGGCCTCATCCGGAAGTCCATCACTGTAGAAAGTTACTCCCAATAAAACTCTTTCCCATGCTGTTGCCCCACGCCGAGATGTCGCGCTGGGCCAAACTTCACACGTGGTCAGGTCAGCTCATTGGGGAATTGGGTGGCCTCCTCTAGCTGGGGCACTCTTAACTGTCCGACAAGGAATTCTCGAAGCTTCCCCTTTCCCCCTGACAGAATCTTCCAATCTGGAATAACACTCAAGACGACTAAGGCTGCTGGTTTGTCAGAAGTCCAAACCCCATAACCACGATCTTTTTTTAGTTTTTAATTGGGGAAAGTCACTGTGGCTGAGCAACATTTTCCTCTCCTTCACACGGATCCTGGAAGGCAATCAAACCCCCGATTTCTCACACATTCATTCTTTCTTCCAACTCTTTCTCATAAAAAAGGGGGGTGGGAGTACCTGGAGTTTTCATGAAACTGCCATTGTGCACCCTCTTTAGATGGAAATCCAACAAGTCTTCGAGACCAAGGATCACAAATTAAGGTGCCTGGTATTTTTATAAGGCATGGATGCCACTTAAATTTGAAGTCAGATTTTATTTTACATCTAAGGCTAACTAACACCTTGTAATTATATAGACAGCTTAAATGAAACCTCAAGCTTGCTAAAATTTACATGTTTTTTTTTTTCCATCTTTGATCTGCCTGTGAGGTGAAGAGGTAATGTTGCTTCAAGGAGGGGACAGAGGAGATAACCCTAAGTCACAGGCCATATAATACCATAGCCAGTGACACCAGAGTTTCATAAAATAAAGGGGGGTTTCTAAAGAACAAATAGCAACCTGGTGGAGCAGTGATCCGGTGTGAGAAGCCTCCCTGCGGGCCAATCTCCCCAGTGTCCCAGATTTGGGGGCTGGAGGGGAGGTAGGGCATATGATCTAGGTTAAGCCAATCCCAAGAAACACCCTGGCCAGTGATTGGTTGCGGAGAGGGCAGGGGACACACCCAGCCTGGTCAGAGTGAGCCTCTGGCTGGGACCAGAAGCTATTAACAGTGGAAATGAAAACCTTTGTGGTGGCGGACAGAGAAATTAAAGTGACTAAAACCACAGCTGCTTTTACCAACCAAGTTAAAAAGTACTGTTCTTTAAGAAAAAAACACTTCTTGTGGCTAGAATGCACAAGAAATGGAACTTTCATACCCTGTTGGTAGAAACAGAAAATGGAAAAATTGGAGAATGGTTTGGCAATTTGTTAAAAAGTTGAACATATACCGACCATAGGATCTATCCATTCCCTCAGAAAAAAAGGAACTATGTCCACACAGACTTGTACAATGAGGTTCATAACGGCGTTATTTGGAAACAACCCAAATGTCATCAGCAGAAGAATATATACACAAATTATGGTGAATCCACACAATGAAACAGGGCTCAACACTAAAAAAGGGAGGAAATGCTGATACGTGCAGTAAGAAGGGCGACTCCCACAATAGTCATGCTGAGTAAAGGGAGACAGACAACAACAGAAGAGTACGTACTGCATGGTTCCAACTGCATAGAGTTCTAATGAAAGCAAACGGACCTACAGCGACACAAAGCCGATCGGTGACTGGGGACAGGATGGGCCGGGAACAATGAGGGAGACATTACGGAGCACAAAGAAACTTTTGGGGCTGGACAATGTGTTCACTATCTTGGTTGCGGTAATGATTTCCCAATGTCTGCACACATGAATGAATGTGTGTATATACGTATATACAACGCACCTGTCAAATGTAGTTTCGTTTATCGTTCTGACAGACTCAGAGCAAAACGCGGAAACAAGGCGCGTCACTGATGCTGAGAACTTAAGATTTGCCTTCAGTTCAGTGGACACAATCAGTTTTATCCTTTTTAAAGTATTTTTATATATTGAAAAATGATCCCCACAATAAATGTCGTTAACGTGTCATCATATATAGTAACAATTTTTTTTTCTGGTTGTAACTTTCAGGATGCAATACAGCACTCTCTCAGCAACTTTTAAATGCTCAATGCAGTATTATTAACTAGTCACCATGTCGTAAGTTACCTCTCCATGACTTACCTACTTTATAACTGGAAGCTCGTGCCTTTTGATCTCTTCACCATTTTCTCCACCCTCCACCGCCTGCCCCTGACAACTACCAATCACATCCATCCATCAATGGATGGTCACTGTAAGTAACCCATGTGCTGGTTATTGTAAATAATGCTGCAGTGAACACGAGGGCGGTCCAGGTCGGTGTGGCTCAGTTGGTTGGGCGTCATCCCCACACACTGAAAGGTCGTGGGCTCAATTTCCGATTGGCGTTTCTCTCTCCCTCTTTCTCCCTCCCTTCCCTTCTCTGTGAAATCAATAAAAGAAAAAAAAGTAAAAAAAAAAAAGAGGCACAGGCTATTTTGAGTTAGTATTTTTACTAATACTAGTCCTCTTTTAATACCCCAAAGTGGAACTGCTGGATCGTATGGTAGTTCTAATATTAATTTATTTGAGGAGCCGCCATACTGTTTTCCACGTGGCTGCACCAACTTACGTTTCCGTGAACATTGCACAAGGGTTTTCTTTTCTGCACGTCCTTGCCAGCACGTGTTATTTCTTATCATTTTGATAGTAGCCATTCTAACTAGCAAGCGTGAGGCGGTCTCTCACTGTGGTTTTGATTTGCATTTCCCTGACAATTAGTGATGTCAGGCACATTTCATATCTGTATGGCTTCTTTGGGAAAATGTCTATTTAGATGAACTGCCCATTTTTTAGCCAGATTCTTTTTTTCCTTGATTTGTAAGAGTTCTTTCTATATTTTAGGTATTAGCCCCTTATCAGACATATGACTTGCAAATACTTTCTCCCATTTGTAGGTTGCCTTTTCATTTTGCTCCTGGTATCCTTTGCTGTGCAGAAGGTTTTGAGTTGGATGTCATCCCACTCATTTATTTTTACTTTTATGCCTTCGAACTGTACAGTCTTAATGTGTCATTTGCTGTATGTCAACCATACCTCAATAGAATGGTTTTTGAAAAAATAAAAATAAACACTTCTGAGCTCACACATCCTGGGACACCAAGACCACAGCCCCCTAGACAGGGACTGCCGAACCACAACGCGGACCGGCTTGCGTTCGGCATGACGCAAGGGCGTTCTCAGAGTCAACTCTCACAACATTCATTCCTCTGTTGACACACCCCTTACTAGGGCTTTTTACTACTTTGAAGGCCAATGCAATATTTCAGGAGTCTCTTGAGATATTTCCTTGAGAAATAACTCCTTTGCTTAGACAAAAAGCAACTGAGTAAAAGCTCCTGGATGCAAATATTTAAAGCTCTTTGCCTTTAAGAAACTCAAGCCTGCCATGTTCACAAGCTACCCATTGGGAGAGGCCTCACATTCTAAGGTAATTAGCTCAGGAGTTTCAACATATACTTGGAGGGTGGGAGGGAGTAGTCCTGCTAAGTGTGAATGTCTTTTGTCTTAATATCATCCTGACATCTTGAGGATGATCTGTTTCCTTTCATATAAGCTGGGCCCAAGCTTGTCTTTAAAACAAACAAACAAAAAAATAAAAGTAGGTACCTTTTTTTTCCCTTCCCCTGGTTAAGCTCAGTAATGCATTAATTTTGGATACACTTTTTATAAGGAAAATATTTCCAACAAAAACACACACAACAGGGAAGACAGGAAAAATAATGCAATAAATACAACCACTAAAGCAACTGAAGAAATAAAAGGGTATGAAGAGCTGCAAGCCCCAGCACACCCCACCCCTCCGTGAGGCGCACCCCTCTCGCCCTCCCCTAGGCGGCCACTACCCAAAGTTTGGTGATCATTCTCATGAACAAATCTGCATTTCTATTACATTTGTATAAGTTTGTAAAACAACGTCATATTGTTTGTATTTTCCTGCAATTTGCTTTTTCTGCTCAGCCTTGGAGATGCTGCCGGGGCCTGCAGCCACCCTCCCCTTGGCCCAAGTCTGATTTCGGCCTCAGTTACAGGGGCTGCTCTGTGCCAGCTCAGATCACTTCACGGGACAACTACAGACTCAGCACAGGTCTTTTCTTTTCCTCTTTGCCGCAGCACAGCTGACACGCATGGTCGCCCAGCCTGGAAATTCAAAAGAATTAATGCCTCCCTCACTGGGGCATAGGAGCTGGCGGATGTCCAGCCTGCCGTCCTTCCTTCTCCAGGGGGCAATTCCAGAGGCACTCTGCATACGAGAGGTACTTCTCAGGAGGTCCCAGCAGAACTGAGCCCCAGCAGAACCCTTAAAAATCCACCCTGACACTGGTGTCTCCTCCTTCCCTGCCCACTCACGGTTTTTCCCTCCTGCTTCCTGGGATCTCCTGCCCCACAGAAGGTACCACTACTTGGGTGCTGGTCCTTGTAGCCAGCCTACTCTCAGAACAAAAACTAAGCTGAGTCCCAGTTTATTCATTTTTATTGCTCTGCATTCCATTTTTACTGACATAATTTATTTTTAAAGGAAAAGCCCTTTGCAGTGTTGTAAGAAATCAAGTTTTTAAGTGATATTTGGTGACAGAAAAGTTATGGTTAATTGATAGAATATCAAACTACATACAGTCTATACATGTGTATAGAAAAAGGAAAGGTAATATTAACAATTCCTTTGTTATCTCTAGACAGTGAAACTACAAGTGAATTTTCCTCTTACTATTTTTATGTAATTTCCCCATTTCTATGCAAAAGCATATACGGTTGACCCTTGAACAATTCAGGGGGGTTAGGGGTACTGACCCCCAATATATAACTCCGCATATAACTTTACCTCCCCCAAAACTTAACTTGTCCCTTGGTATCCACAGGGGACTGGTTCCAAGACCCCCTGAGAATACCCAAATCCACAAGTGCTCAAGTTCTCTATATAAAATGACACAGACCAAGGCCTACAGTCAGCCCTCCACACCCATAGACTCCCAACCGTGGACAGAAAACAGTACAGATAGTTACTGAAAAAAATTGCGTATAAGTGGACCTGCTAACTAGGAAAACATAATAAATGCTACACAATGTACAACCGACGTCAGTAGCATTCCCACAACACATCAGCAAGGAGGAGGTCATGTGGAAGGAGGGGAGAAGTGCCACAGGACTCCAGGGACAAGCAGAGAGCGAGGGCGTGGGCTTGGCCCCTGTGTAGGGAACAGAGGGGCTGAGGGAGGTAGAGAGATGCAGGAATAAGCTCTGGAGCAAGACACACACCTTCCTCATCATACTCCTCCTCTCCCCAAGGACATCTGTCTCCTTTTCCGATACTACCACCTACAACAGGCCCACCCAGCATGTTCCTCAAAGAATCCTAAGCAGAGTCTGGATCTATCTTCCAAACAGGACCTGGGGGCCCCTCCCACCATGAAATGACTCCACCCCAGCTCTGGGGAAGGCCTCAGGGGTCTGAGGGTAATCCATCCCCCTTGCCAGGTTCTGGTTCAAAAATGCCTCGTGATCCAATTTGGGCTAATGGGACACAAGGAGAGGAAAGTTGCTCTTGGCTCATAAGGAATTCCAAAGAACAACCTCTCAACTTGCAGGAACTCTCTGCTGTGGGAAACCACAAGGAAATCAGCCTTAGGATTGCTGGAACTAAGAGAGCAGAGACCCAAGGACCCCGGGTCCTGGATGGCAGCCCTGAGCCGCTGGACCCAGAAGCCCACAGCCCACACTGTTCTCCTGCTGACATGAGCCCAGCAATTTCCTTCTGGTGAGCCAGTTTTGGGTCCTATTCTTTACAGCTGAAAGGATTCTGATTGCCACCCTCCCACCCCCGCCAAGGCTCACTCCTTTCTCGGTGCATCTCATCCTGATTCAACCCGTACACATTATCACAGGGGTCATAGCGGCATCATTTGTCCCGATTCCCACAGTTCTTCTGAATGTCCTAAGCCCCATCAGCGTAATGGACCCAAACCCCCAATTTTACATACCCCTTCAACTTCACTCCCCACCAGCCTGGAGTAGTAAAAACCTGACCCCTTCAATCAGAAAAAGTGTGGGTCTGATTACCCCTTAGCACTGCCTGAACAGCTCTCATGCGACAAGTACTTTATAGAGTTTAGCTCATTAATCTTCACACCCACTCTTTCAGGCAGAAACTGTGATTATCACCAGTTTACAGGAGAGCACTGAGGCTCCAGGGTAATCATGAAACTCAATCCTAGGTCACACGGTAAATCCCAGATTCAAACCCAGAGCTGCCTGACTCCCAAGTCCTCCCTCTTAACCACAACTTCCCTCCTCCCAGGAACCCCAGGGAAGCAGGTAGTGCCCGAGGCTAGCGAGGGACAGAAAAGTCAGGCTCAGCCTCATGCCCCACCACCTCGAATACCATTCATTCCTGGAGACTAGCCTGAGGCATTTCAGAGGTACATCTTGCTTTACAGAAACTGCAGGACATGCTAATCAGAGAAAAAAATTAGTGTTGTAAAGGGTCTACCAGGCATTGTTTTATCTTAACTATTTACAAGTGACATGGACTCCAAAACAGCTCCAAACTCAAACCAGACTTCAGGGAAAGAAGGCTGGTTACCATGATATGAAGGGTTAGGATGGACCATTGTCTTAACGCCATAAGAACGGCAATGATACAACTAAATATACTTAGTTTCTCTAGAATCACTCTAGACTGAAATAGGTTTATTATTCACTTCAAAAACTCAAATAAAAAAATTTATTTTCTAAACAACCTCTACACACACACACACACACAAACACACACCCCCCAGAACTTAGTTCTGTGGGTTTCTTACTGCAACCTCTGCGGCAGTCTGCTCCTATGGCCACGAGCTCCCCAAGGTCAGCGACCCAGGTCAGTGGCACTGGGTGAAGGCGTCACAAGTACTATGGGCCGAGCACCGACGCATCACTACTCTGAGCTATTGTTGATCCTCTGTCAGTCCCTTTGCATGACAGAAAGGACACAATTCTCTTCCCATGTCTTTCTCCATCCCTCTGTGTGGTGCTGGGTTACTCTGAACACCTCTCTATCTCTGGCTAATGTTCCTTTTTAACTAAAAGAGTGGGCCTCTCGCTGAGAACAGGCAACAAACAGTGCTAGCTGGGATTTAATAACACTGTTTTGGGTTTATTTATGGTTACACCTCCGATTTACCTAGTGACCGCTTTTTCCGTTACGATAGTGACACAAAGTCTCCTTTTCAAATACATTTGTTTTAAAAGTGAGTGGACTGCAAGGAGAAAATGTTAGGCAAAAATGAAATAGAGACAGCCATGGGATTGTGACAAAAATCTTAACAGTGGTTCCTTTACGATTGACTAAAGTTTAGGAAAAGACCTGGGCCCGTTCTCCCATTTCACAGATGGGGAAACAGGGGGGAGACAGAGGTGAGGCCTCTGCAAGGCGCCAGGGCCGGCAGAAGCTGGCCCAGGGGTAAGACCCAGCGTCTGGGTCCTACCTTCAGTCTGGGACCTGCAATCTTGCCAAATCCAGCTTGTTCTGGGTGGTCCTGGGACCCTCCGGAAGCAGAGCAAGTTAACGCCTGCTGATGACATAGATAACACCGTGCTGACGGTCAACTTTAATAGCCGGCAAAACAAAAGCTATTGTACAAATGTGTCAATTTTTGCCCTGTCACAGGGAAATGGCGCTCAGGCTGACTAATTTCCTATCCTGAAAACAGGAGTGTCTGCCTTAGTCACTCCTCAAGAGAAACCCTCACAGATTTCACCTCTGGGAAAGGTGCTGTGTGTTTCCTGCCCCCACAAGAGACAACTTAAAAAGGACACCCCTCTCCAAGGCTGCAGTATGCGACATGGCGCCCAACCAAGGGAAGCAGGCAGTTACACCAGACACAGACTAGGACTAGCGTACCCCTGAAAAGAACTGAGAATGACGCACACCCCCAATGTCCTGCACCCCTTCTGGTCTCAGGAGCCACGGACTTTCTGCTGCCAGCCTCCTCCAGTCACCCAGGCCCAGCCACCTCGGTGCTGCTGGTACAGGGTGTGACCCCAGGAGCCCAGTTTCCAAGCACTACTGTGAAAGCATTATCACTAGCTCTGAGACAGGAGGCTGGACAGGGCTGGGTTTAAGACCGCACCCAGGGCAACAAAAATCCTGGCAGATGGTACAGGCAGCCCCTGCAGGATGATCCCAAATGTCAAAGGGCCAGGACCAGAAGGGACAGAAAGCAGTGCCCTGGGCCAAGGCAGTGACAAGCCAGTGGGGGGTGGGGGCAGCAGCTGATACTCCCTTTGTTCCATACTGGAAGTACACACAGCAGTCAGCACAGCCTCACCTCTAGCCCAGCTGCTCCCTCTCCAACCTCCTCGATTAGACCTGAAAAGGTTCAGTGGGAGGCACGGGGCTCCAGTAATAACGCTGATGCTAACACCACAATAGCAGCATCTGTCTTTGCTGAGCACATGGCCAGGTGCTAAGGGGCTTTTCATGCACATTCTTTCTATACCGTAGAACTCAGTGAGGCAGAGAGCATTTATTACCATATTTTGCATATAGAACACAAGCTCCTAGAGGTGTACAGCTGGCTGGGGTCAGCCAGCTCTCTAGGGGTAGAGCCGAGACTCAGACCCACGAGCAAGCGAATCACCTGGAAGGCGGTACAGCCACCTCTGTGACAGAACAACCAGGAAAGAAAGAAATGGGGGGGGGGCATTCTAAGAGACAGAAAGAGGATTAAAGAAAGAAAGGAGAGGCAAAGGAGCTAGTAAAAAACCCAGACCCATTAGTCAAACAGGACAGAAGGGAAAGCGAGGGAAGACATCAGGAATAGTTAGCACCTGCCCTGGCGGGCTGCTCAGTGGTTTGGAGCACTGTCCCGTGCACCAAACCGCTGCGGATTCGATTCCCAGTCAGGGCACATACCTAGGCTGTGGGTTTGATTCCCAGTCACGGAGTGTACGGGAGGAACCGATCAATGTTTCTCTCTCATATAAATATTTCTCTCCCATCCTCTCCCTCTAAAATCAGTAATAAAAATTATCCTTGGTGAAGATTAAAAAGACGAAGAAGAACAGTTAGTACCTGTTTTCTATCCTCAAAGGAAGCATGGCCGGAAGACCAGGAAATGCCACTGGCCCCTGGTTCCTACCTGATGATTACTCGAAAACCCAGGTTACTTCTAAAAGCAGCCCCGTTAGGTATGAGGTATCTTTGACCAATTTCTGCATGGATTCCCACCCACCTCTTCCCTTCCGAGATACGTAGGTCGCTTTTCCTCCATCTGAGGGGAGCACCACAGATCCAGGGATGAGGAGGAGGTAGTGTGAGGAAGGCAGGTGACAACCAGCGTCATGAGGCACTTACTGTCTGCCGAGGGCTGGCCCAATGCTTCACAGCCCTGTACCATTTAATCTTCCGTGACACTGACAGTGGGGCACTGTTGTAGCCTGGGACACTGAACCTCAGAGACCTAACCCCTTACCCCAAACCCCCCAGCTGGTAAGTAGCAGGGCCTAACTAACCCATACTCTTAAGTGCATTCAGGAAGTGGCTCAATCCATCCAAAAGTGGTTTCTATTCCACCCCCTTTGCCTCAAACGAGGTCAAGGCAAGATGATTCCAAAAGTCTCCAAAAAAATCAATACCATAAAGACCTTGCAGGGGCGTCCGACCTGTGGCCCACGGTCCCCATGCAGCCCAGGGTGGCTATGAGTGCGGCCCAACACAAAATCATAGGTTTACTTACAACCTTTCTTGTTGCTCATCAGTTTTCATTAGTGTTTGTGTATTTAATGTGTGGCCCAAGACAACTCTTCTTCCAGTATGGCCCAGAGACGCAAAAGTTTGGACACCCCTGCTTCGGGTCTTTTCAAACTTCCCATTGCAGACAAGGGTGAACCAAGTGCCCAACTGCCACTACGTTAGGGGCAGATGGAGACATATTTAAGTTGCTGGTGGAGCTCAGAAACTGAAAGCTGAATGAGTTTCTGTGCTGGGGCAACCAAGAGGCAAGGTCACAATAGTTACCAAACACAGTAACTATCAGCAAGAGACCCTGGCGGTCCCAATAAAGGTTAGTCCTGAAAGGTTTTAAGACACTTAAAAACTTTCCAGTCATTGAAAGTGGCTGGAATACTCCCATTCTGTGGTCCAGCAAAACATATTTCTAGACCAAGGGTGACTTGCAAACCATAACGAGCCTCAGTTAAGACCTCCAATTTTATTGTTGGAGACAGCTCAGTAAAAACTCAAGAATGAATCTGGCTTGTTACAACCACAGGTGTGACCAAAATGGTATCACAAACATTTCTAATCCAGTCTTCTTCCTGAGAAAATACACCTCCCCCTTCCCAATCTGACAAAAGGCAGCTGTAAACCCTGGCTGGTGTGGCTCAGTGGGTTGAGCACTGGCCTGTGAAGCAAAGGGTCACCGGTTGGATTCCCAGTCAGGGCACATGCCTGGGTTGCAGGCCAGGTCCCTGGTAGGGGGTACATGAGAGGCAACCACACATTGATGTTTCTCTCCTTCTCTTTCTCCCTCCCTTCCCCTCTAAAAATAAATAAAATCTTAAAAAAAAAAAAAACCAAAAAACAAAAAACCAGCAGCTGTAAGCAAAACTCCCTAAAAGTAAAAAGAGATGTGTTAAAGCAAGATTATTCACAGGTGATGTGTTCTTAATTTGTATTACTTGACATTCTTACAATTATTTTTACAAGGAACTACAAATGCAACGTTTTAATGTCAAAAAAAAAACCTTGTTAGAAGTGACTTTTGAAGGCATGTGGAACTGACGGTTTCCTTCGGGGATTAAAATGTCAGACGAGGGTGTGAGTAATAGTCTGCCCCACACTCAGTGGCTGACGTGGGCGCCTCAGTTTCCTTGTCTGTGTAACGGGGATTACAACAACGAGGTGTAGTCACTCAGCTATTACTGAAGCACATTTACCACAATGTTTGGTACTGGTAGGTGCTCAGCATATATTATTAACTATTATTAACAAAACCATTACTGTGATTATAGTGAGTCTCAGTGGCTTCCTTTTACATTCATTTTCTGAGCCTCACACGGCAACTTGGAAAAGGCCTTGTTCACTAACAGTTGAAGCCAATCACAGATGTTCAGAAAATGACTATGAAGTATCCCAAGTTCTTTAAGTTCAGCAACACTGTTCCAAAAATGAGGTGTTTTACTGGGTCCCCAGACCCTGCTGTTCACTACACTGAATTCCCATTTCACACTATAGGCTGCAAAGGACCACTACTTTGCATTTTCTGGAAGCAAATATATTACAAACAAATCAATGTACCAGACTTATTATTCAACCCACCTATGCCAGGCTCGGAGGCACAGAGGTGCACAAGAGTTACACCTGTCCCTAAAGCAGTCGTGATCCAGGGGGAAAGCAAGACAGGTAAGTTAGGAGACCAATACTCGATGAGCTACGGGATGATGCGGGGGAGGGGCGGCGGGGAGGGGTGTTAAGGGAGGGCGAGGACTGTGGTTTCCAGAAGAGGGCCTCAAGCCTTCCAACCTCAGGTGTGACACCCCATGGATCTCAAACAGGAGTGCCAAGAAAAAAAGGGACAGGAGAGGGGATAATGGTAAGAGATACATGCCCCACAGGAAGTGTAACATGACACCTGGATCATTTCCTGTAAAGGACTCCCAACCAGAGAGGCATTCCCGAGGGGCAGCCAGCTGCCTCCTTTTGTGGAGATAAGGAATGTGACAAGCCACCTCCCAAGCCAAGATCCACCCAGGCTCCTCCTCTCTGCAGGGGGTGGGAGGGCGGGTAGCTGGCAGCTCCACTGAGGGCCCAGTCCCACAGGCAGCACATCCATGATCTTCCCACCTGAGCCTCATCTGACAAGAATCTCATAAACGGAACCCAGAACTCTGTTCACTTAACAAACCCAACAAGTCACAAAGGCCTTTTGGGGTCAGAGTCCAAGGCCTCCTCAGCACCTGAGGTCCCTTGGGGGTCAGGGCCTGCCCCAGAACTATACCCACCCTCCTTCAACACCCCCCCCACCCCCGGGGAACAATCACTTTGTTCTTGAGCAAGAAACACCAGGCTCCACCAGGCCCAGTCAAGTTCCCGACAGGCTATAGAATGCCAAGTAATTCTTGTTTCCCTGGAATATCTGATAAGTCACTTCAGTGAGACACAGGGGAAACGGGGTGATTCACACAAGCAGTGCAGTACCAGCACGGTGAGAACTTGGTTATTTTCTTGGGGGAGCAGGGGAGCTGGAGGATTCTGATCCTGGCCATGGAGAACCCTTTCACGCCCTGGCCTCCACGGGAGGCCGCCCCTCTGCCAGGGTCACAGGCAGCATGTGGCCGCCAGTAACACCATTCCTATTGGTCAGAATGAAAGCTGACTGCTGCCTGCCTTTTTTAATCTTAAAATCTGAATTTACGGGCCGCAGCAAATTTACATATCCCTGCCACAAATCCCCACCCATTTCCCTATAGCTCAAAAGCCAAAATTCCACACTGTGTTCCAAATAATTCCAACCTCTTTGGTTGCCTTTATATCTGAACGGAAATTCCAGAAAAGTTGTCTGGTGTAGCAAAAGCTGACCAGCCTTATGAAAATACTCAGAAAGGTGACCCATTTAGTCAAAAGAGCTTTCAGATCTCCATGAGAAAAGGAATTCACGCCAGCATAAAGGGCCTTCAGAGAGGGAGAACAGGAGTGTTGTGTTAACGCCCAGACCTTTCAACAAGCCAGCCCCGGGACTGCTGAGGAGCAGAGCACTGAGGCAACCGGCAGGCCAGACCGGCTTTCTCTCTCAGAAGAACTGCGGCAAGAGGAAGCCCCCTTGGGGACACAGGCTCAGCTCTGGAGCACACAGCGCAGCGCTGCGGTCCACAGCACCCGGCTGCCCACAAAGCTCCTTGAGGACGAGCAGGCAGTGGCTCACCGCCTTGCACTGGGAGCGGGCAGCTGCTCGTGCCAGAGCTGCTGGACTGGTAAAGGCCACGTGCCAGCCAGGAAAGAAGGGTTCTACTCACCAGCAAACACCACCCAACATGCTCTCCACCGGTTACTGTTAAAAGGTAGCAAGGGAAAGGACGTAGGGTGAGGTCATTTCTGACAGAGCACAGCTGTGCCAATGTCAACTGTCACCAAGGATCTCCGGGCAAAGCTGGGAGATCCTTGTCCCCTAAACAATATGTTCTGTGAATCCCACAGGACCTCAGCCAGCAGAAGGAACCCCAGGGGCACCTCCTCCTCACCTCTGGCTTCCAAGCCTCACAAACAAAACCCTGCCTGGCTCCCCAAAGCAGCCTTCAGCTTGTCCCTACTGCATAGACAGAACTTCAGTGAAAGCACTGCCCCTGGGAACCACACAAAGGCAGGGAAAAAGCCAGAGAGGTGTCTGCAGAACCAAAGAAGTGTCACTAGAATTGGAGAGAAGGCCCCATTAAAGCCCTAAGGAAAAGATAAGGCAAATGGGCAAAAAAAAGTTTTGTTTTATGGTAGGAAATTTCACATCAATCTAATTCAAATGAGTCAAGTTTCCAGCAAAATAAAAGCAAACAAAACTAAAGCAGTATAAAGTCTCTCACTACAATGTATCTATTTTACTTCACAAGTGTGGAACCTAACTTTGACATTAAAAAAATACAGCCTGACCCAAGCAAGCATCGTGCCTGGCCTGTGAAGTGAGGCAGATTTGAGCCTCAGTCTTCTCACTTGTCAAATGGAAATAGATATAAAGCCACTCACTTTGCAGGGTTCACAGTGGGGATGAGAACTAACGAAGGCAAGGCGCTCAGGACAATGCTTGGCAGGCAGCAGGCATGGGAAACGCAGGATGTGATGTTGGAGGTGGGCGTGCACCACAGTCAGTAAACAAATGGCATCATCAGTGGGGTTCGCTACCAAGAACAGTCAAGAAATATGCAGGAGGAAGACAGTGTCCTCCTTGCCAAGCTGTCTACCTGAGCCAGGTTTTGCCGGGGGGGGGGGGGGGAGGAAGTCAGAAGCTCTGTCAGAGTAATTCAGTCTTAAGGCTAGTCCTTGGACAAAGTGAAAAACCACACTGCTCCTTGGCTTACAGTTAGTACAATAGTGACCAAGGGCAGTCCACTGCGCGGGGGCTGGTCAAAGGGGACCAGGGAAGGCAAACGTTCTTTGGTAAATTTTGTAATCAGACTATGAGTATTAGTAGAATTTCATCAAACTGTTTTCATAACTGAACAGTTTGCAGAGGAGATGGCAACCATCTATCTATAACTTCTCAATGAATACATGTCCGGCAATCTCTGGAAAGCTCTTAGAAGAAGGGAAGCAACTTAATAAACAGCTCAGTATTTTTCTTGCAAAAAAGAATCATGATCTAAGGTGGACATAATTAAAACATCCAATAGTTCCCTCCTTCATAAAATGTAGACCTACTCTCACCTAGCGTTTTATCACTTGAGTCCTGAAGAGAACCGTTTGGTTCTCAAATCATCTTTCCCAAGAAGCTCTCTCCCTAACCAGGCACTCAACTTCCCAGGCAAAGTGAGTGAGGCACCTTAAAAACACAAGGTCACTTCCCAAGCCCCAGAAGAAGCAAGCGCTGGTGTTCACTACACAACAAGTGGAGCCGATCTGGTGGTCATTGAGCATGCTCAGTGAGTGACTAGATTTACCGCGGTAACTGAGGCGGCTGCCAGTAGAGTGAAAGGCAATTTTAACCATTAGAAGAGCAGGAGACGACACACATTTAGACTGAAATGGCCCATCCCGCTGGATTTATTTATTTCTTTGGCTCAACTTGCTGTTGGAGGAAAGGGTTATAATTATAGATCCAGCTCCTTCACTGAAGGTAAACTACAGGTGAAAACTAAATGCAGCATAGGAATATGGGGGGGGGGGGGCAAAAAGGAAACGTAGAAACACGGGCCCTCAGAGGCCTCCAAATAGGGTGCATGCACCCCAAAGGCGCACAAGTGAACCATGGAGCTCAGGAAAAGCCAGATCCTATATTTGAATTTGTCATCTAAAAAGAAACTAAGCTTTACTAGTATTTACTACACAGACTGACCGTGGTATACAGGTATGTAACTTACAAGTATATACACGGAAGGAAGGGGCACATTCACAAGTTTTTACTGAAAGAAATGACTGAAGCTACAGCTGATCCACTTCAGCTGGATTCACCTACCCTCCGCCAAGCTCCCTTAAGAAAGATGCTCTCAGGGCAGCTCCACAGCCTCAGGAGGCCCTTTGTGAGCCAGCCCCCCGCCCCCCAGCCCTCCACTACCCCTCTGACTTCCACCTGACACACAATCCTACTCCCGTGCCCACCTGGCTAATTGTTCCCCTGCTTCATTCTAGTCAGGCTTTAGGTCTCAGTTTACTTGGCCCTTCCTCCAAGGAGCCCTCCAGACTACCAACCCCACTCTAGCCCAAGGGAAGGTGCTCCTCCTGGTCTCTGCTCGATACTCACAGCTTGGTCTGCAGACAGCAGCAACTAGAAGCTGGCTGCAAGTGCTGAAGCTCAGCCTTTACCCTTGACCTCCTGAATTGGATCTACATTTTTAACAGTCTCCAGGTGATTTGTGTGTGCCTGAAAGCCTGAGGACACTCCCTGGTTATGTGTCTCCTCCAGGCTGGGCAGTGTGCAACGCAAGCCAGGGGCGTGACGCTCATTACTCCTGTGGCCTTAGCAGTCGGTCTTTCAAGTATTTGTTGAATAAAGAAAGGAAAGAAAAAAGGATCTCGGGAGGCATCTTCACCACAGGTTCTAAGCCACAGGTGGCAAACACAAGGCCCGCAGGCCAAATCCGGCCTCCTCCTTGTTTTATCCGGCCCCCCGGCAGCGCACTGAGCTCCTTGCCCGTAGTTCAGGAGTAGTTACATTTATACAGTCCTAACATCACATTCGGCCCTTTGAAGGCAACCTGGAGGCTGATGTGGTCGGTCCCTGGTGAAAATGAGTTTGACACCCCTGCTCTAAGCTGAAGGGAACAGCCAGTACACCACACGACAGCACAGTGGCAGGACTGGCCGGAGGGCAGATGGAAGACACCACCAAGTCCGGACTTCAGTTCAAAAGCACAGTAATGTTAATGATGATGCCTGCATCGTGCTATAACTTAACCTAATCAAACACTGGGTTGGCCAAAAAGGTCACTTGGTGTCTTCCACATGATGCCTCTGGTAGTGCTTAGTTGTCTTTAACTTCATTTGAAACAATTTTGATAAATTGTATTGGGACAGCTGTCATACCAGTGTGCACTTAAAAAAAACTTATCAAAATTGGTGAATCTTTGTGCAGTCATTTTCATATTGAAGATGGAAGAAAATAGGCAACATTTTCGGTGTATTATGCTTTATTATTTCAAGAAAGGTAAAAATGCAACTGAAACACAAAAAGATTTGTGCAGTGTATGGAGAAGGTGCTGTGACTGATCAAACGTGTCAGAAGTGGTTTGCAAAGTTCCATGCTGGAGATTTCTCTCCGGACGATGCTCCACGGTCGGACAGACCAGCTGAGGTTGAGATCGATCAAATCGAGACATTAAGAACAATCAACGTTACAGCACGCCGGAGACAGCTGACATACGCAAAATATCCAGATCAATAAAGTTATTGGTGAAAATAAAAACCATGTCTTTTATTTTACAGAAAAAACTAAACGGACTTTTTGGCCAACCCAATATAATGCTTCCCGCCAACTCTAAGGTAGGAACTATTATTCTCCTGGGTTTTACCGATGCGGAAACAGGCTCAGAAAGGTTGAGGCAGTGGACCAGAGTCGCACAGCTGAGGGAAGCAGAGAGGGGATTAGAATCCTGGCAGCCTAGCTTCAGGCCCGTAGCCTGAATTCCACTGTACCTGGTATAGCCCAGCATGTGCTGACCTGGAGGCCACTCTGAGAGGAAGCAGGATGACGGGTACCCTGACCACGCAGCCACTGCAGACAGAGCGCAAAGGCTCAGAGCCTGAGCCATCCTCAACTAAGCAGTGACACTGGCCTCACAGCACAGAACCAGGACCCTGGGCAGGGAGGGGGTGCTGCTGCCAGATGTAATTTGGCTCCAAATCAAAGCCCTCCTTTAGCATAGACTCTCCAAGAATGAAGGCGGCTGCTGACTGGCAAGCTGGCTCCGCCGTCGCTGGAGGAGTCCGCAGAGGCCCCGCGGCCATCTGGAAGTGATTTGGCGCAGAGATTCCTGAACGGGGTGGGAGGTTGGAATGACCAGCCACCCGGAGCTCCTGTCCAGCTCTCTGAAACAAAGCTGGTGTGAATGGGCCCCAGAGGCAGCCATAACATAACCAGGGGTCAACCCCTTCCAAGGAGGGGGCACCCTCTGGGCAGTCCATAACCCTACGATAGCAAACGGAATTAACACTAGCCAACCAAGCTGGTCTCCCCAGCGGCACAGATTTCAAATGTCCTTTCCATGTGCACACGCTCCAGTGTGACTTCTGCAAATATTACTGGACGGCACCTGACTTATTTAACAAACACTCACATAGCACTCACTGTGTGCCGAAAACTGTTCTGAGCACTTTTTAAAATGTTAACGAGTTTAATTTTTATCAGAGGTGATAGGTACTGTCCCCATTTTAGCGATAAGAAAAACAAGGCACGGAAGTGTGGGAAGTATCTTAACAGCTACTTGGTAGCTGAGTGGGCTTTCAACCAATCACTGCTCTTAACTACTACAAAAAGAGCCACCCGGGACACTAATGTGTTACTTTGTTGGAAATGGCCCCAAACTTGTTAATTCTGACAAAGCATGCTATTGTGCTTACTTTTTAAGCATTCTCTGGGTCTGAACTACATTGCCTAAAAGACACACTGGCATTTGCTAGGTAGCTCAGAAAGGAGTAGAATTTAGGATTATTTGTACATTACCTTGGTGGGGGTGGGACAAAAGGCCGGAAAAGGGGCTGAGTGACACAGTAACCCACCACCCTGGAAACTTTGCCCAGTGACCCAAGGTTTTGGGAACACACACCCAACCTGCTCTGGGGTGCTGGCTTGGCACCAGCACTTTAGGTAAACATTAGGGTAAGATCGCAACCTCTGAAGAGGAAAAAGTTCCTTTTTTCTAAAAGATCAAACCAAAACACAACACCCAAACTTTTAGGCAGCCTCAATGGTCACTCCTGGGCTGGGAGACCCCTTTTTCTCCAAGTTGGCTGGGCTGCCCAGCGTCAGAAAGTTTTTTGGAAAACTAAGTGACTAAAACTGCCGGTTCTGGCAGACAACTAGAATTAAATATGCTGAGGCCTCACTATGAACTGCCCAAGATATAACAAGAAGGTGAAGAAAGCCTTCAACTTTTGGATGCAGCCTGGGATGGGCCCACCTTACAATGAATCACAAATGTGAATCAACAGCCAAGGCCGTCTTTCAGGGAATGCTAAGCAGAAAGTCAGTCCTCTAGAGGCGTTTGACCTCCCCTTACCTCAGAACTGGGTGCCTGAACACAACCAGAGTGATTCCCACAATGCATACTGCCCAGTTATCCAAGCCATACAAAACTCTGTATCCACTCAAGGACGCCTTCCCAGATTATGGAGTGAAACACCATCCACTGGGTAGCAGAAGAGTTCCCACCGCCCCCGCTGCCACCCCCTAAAAATCAGTGAAGACAGGGCAGCCGTTCCCTAAACAAATTCACCTCGACACAAGATGGAAGATGCAAAGTGATTCTGCTCACCTCCCTGCTCCCTCGTCCCAGTTCAGAGGATTAATCCTGTCACTCACCCAAGGCCTTCCCTGAGATCCCTTCCGTGCTCAAGGCCAGAGGCTCAAGCACAGGCCTCCAGCCACTGGTCCCACAACCCACACTCCAACGGTGTTACTGGGACGCTCTGCTCGGGGGAGGGGGCTGCACTTCACTCGTTTCTGACACTGGAAGGCAGGTCAGTGAAGGCTCAATTTCAACAACTGGGAGGACCTGGGTTGTAGTCACCATTTACTAGCAGGGTGACCTTCGCTAGTTACCTCACTTCTGTTTCCTCATCTTTAAATGGAGATACTAACATAAATCACAGCTAGAACAGCAACCATTTCCTAAGCACTCGGTCATCAGGACCAGGGCCAGCCCTTAAGCCCCCGTGACTTGCTGAGGCAGATTATAGGCCAGGAAAGCACTCGGAGAGCTCACGGTGGTGATCAATGGGGTGATGGCCAGAACACACGGAACATGCCCCCAGATTGGAGCTGGGGTCACTGACAGCACGGCAGCAACACAGCAGAAGTGGTGAACACTTGAGCTGGATGTGACTTTTTCCTGAGGGCTCTTACCCAGAACAGTCCTGGAGCAAAAGGAAGAGGCCTCGGGCATTACCCGCACAGGAGTCCTGGCACTTGGCCCTCCCTCAGTCTCCGGAGGCTGGAAAACCTGTTTGCTTCTAGATCTTTCTGGGAGAGCTACCACGCAGCCAATGACAGGAATCATAAATGTGGTCCCACCCTTTGATACAGGAATGCCACTGTGGGGAATATGATCCAAGAAATAATTTAAAAAGAGAAAATAAAATAAAATAAAACAATGCAACTTGCGGGGGGAAGAGGTCCACATCCAGAAGCTGCAATGGCCCACAGGCCCACAACCAGGGAAGGGGAGGTTAAGGCTGGAATGTCAGGGCAACGGAAGGCACTGTGGCCTGGGTGGGTTCACAAACGAAAGCCATGAGGCTTAGGTAGAAAACTCTAAGGTGCTAGACAAAGTCTAGAATGAGACCCTCAAGTTCCGGGCCCTGGTGGGAAGCCACCCGGCAGCAGCTGCAACCTCTGTAAACAGCTGGTAAACTAAGCTGTCCAGGATTTTCTGCTGCTGTGGCTTGGGTTTTTCGTTTGTTTTTTTAAAAGCGATTTCATGTCATGTTTGGATACTCCTGGTTTACTTTAAGTTTCTTTGTTCAGTTAATTAAATAAATACACATTTTTAAAACAAAGAAGAATGGATCCAAATTGAGCCCAGCCAGGCCTTCAGATTCCTCAGAGGGGAAGCGTAGTTTCTGCAAATGAAAGAATTCTTGGAGAATTCTGAGGTTCTCTCCCCCAGCTATAGAAGATGGGCCCCCAAACGAAACCAAGAGCATGCCACCCGGCTTCCCTCAGCAGAGAAGCCGCCCTTCATGGGAAGGCTGACTGGGCGGTGGCAGCGGCCTGGACCCAGGAAGCAGCCCTACCTGCCAGGACAGGTGTGGGGGAGGGAGAAGGGGAGAAGGGAGGAGACTGGGCCTACAGGGAACCCCTTTCAGGCTGGAGAAAATCCCAGGGGCCACACCCACCACCCTTTCTTCCTGTCAGGAATCACAATGAGGCCTGGTTTCCTCAGGAAGAGACCCCAGACCCAGGTCTGGGCCCGCTCCTCTCTGGCAAGAGGCTCACCTGGCAGAACATGCACACACAACGTAGGTGCGCACACACAGTCTCCCTCTTTGCATACATGTTCCCTATACACACATGTTGTGTGACAGTCCACACCCTGAGCAGCCTTGTGACCTTCCTGGAAGCCCTCCTTTAGCCCAGGTCTTAGTGGAGACCTCACCTTCATTCTTCCTCCCCAGCTCAGGGGGAGAGAAACCCAACACTGACTCCCTCCCTCCTCTCAGGAAGACCCTGGTGTGGGGAGGGGAGGGAGAGGAAAACAGTGTCTCCTTTAATTGTCACCCACTTCCTTCAATTCTCAGCAGGACCCTCAATACTTCCATGGCTTGGGCAAGTCATTTAGGCCTCTGGACTCCCTGTCTGTAAAATGGGTCCAATGACACCCCAACTTGCGGGATGTGTAAGGGCTGGGATAACTAGGAGGCTGTTGGCACACAGCGCTCACTAGTTTGGGGTCCCTACAAAGCAGCAGTTCCCATTATCACCCCCGTGTCTAAACGGCAACTTCAGCAGCAACCGCGGGCTCACCCTGAGGCGCCCGGCCAGAGCCGAGTAGGGAGCGGAGTGAGCGAGGGCGACACACCCCCGAGGCTCCCCTGCCCACCTCCAGGCCCCCACCGGTTCCGGAGACGGCGCGGGAGGATACCAGGTCCGAATCTCCACCTGGGAGGGGAAGCGCCAGACTCAGAGAACGGTCCCTCCCCAGGTCTCCACCCCTGGCCTCTGAGCCAACGCCCTTTGGAGGTGGCCGAGCGCACCAGCCTGGGCGCAGCGGCGCGAGCGCTCCGGGGAGCAGCGGCCTAGGGCCCCACTCCGGGGGACAACGGGCCAGAAGTTCCAGTCCCCCAGCTCCGGCAGGGGCACTCCAGGTGTAGAGAAATGACACAGCCCCATTGCACCCCGTGCGGCCCCAACCCAAGTCCTCAACCACAGCTCTCCAGAGACGCACTGTCGGAACGCACGGTGGGAAGCACTGCGGAGAGCTAGCACACAAGGTCGCAGCCCAGGGGGTGGCACCATGGTGGGGGCCTAGGCCCCCTGTGCCCCCACAGTCCCAGAGGACGACGCCCCCCGGCCGCGGCACGCACACCCAGCCTGGGGCTGCTGGGCGTAGTGGGGGTGGGCGGCAGGGAGCCCAAGCCTTCCACAGGAGCGCACGCGCGGGGGAGGGATGGTACACCAGCCGGAGCCAAGCGGGCCGGGGCACTCACCAATGGACACGAGCTTGATGCTCTCACGGTCTAGGAACTCGAGCGCCACGGACACGTTCTCGAGCTGCATCTGGCGAAAGGTGGGCCGCTGGTGGTACTTGCGGTACATACGCTTCTGGCTGAGCACCTCGAGCAGCGCGATGAGCCGCAGCCCGTCGCTCAGGTCGGTCTGCAGGTTCCCGATGCGTTTGTTCACGCATTTGAGGTGCTCGTTGCACCAACGCGTGAACGTGTTCTGCTGGATCTTCTTCCACGGCGCGTCCTCGGCCAGGTCTTTCTCGGTTACCGGCATTGTGGCGGCGGGGAGAGCGCAATGAGCAGCGAGCTGCCGGGAACTAACGTCAGAAGGCCCAAAGGCCGAGGAAGCGAGGACCAAAGCACAGTGGGAGTGGGACTCGAACTCGCTGCTACCAGATCCGCGGCCCGGTCTGCTCTGCGGCCGTCTACCCTTGGCCGCGCGGGGCGTCTGGCCCCGCGCCTGCGCACTGAGTAGACCCGCCCCGAAGACCCGCCCCGTCCCAACCCTCTGATGGGAGTTCCCCGGCCACGGTCGCCCCCTGCCGTCCAAAGCGTGCACTGCGCTCCAAGGCGTCCTGGAACGCAGCGCTCTGAGCTCACCGCCTCCGGGAAAGGAAGCTAGGAGGGAGACACCCGCTACTTAAGGAGAAGGTCACCCGGTTATCCCAGAGTGAGGGGATGTGCAGAAGTGGAGAGCTGAAAAACAACCTTATTCCTTAACCTTGAGGAGTTCATAAACTAATGGGAGAGAAAAGTACAAATGGACTGTCATAAACAGTTTAGTAGCATTAGAAATGAAAAGTAATTTGCTATGTATATATCAGTTTCCTAATGTTGCTGCAACAAGTTACCGTTTGTTGCGGTAATTTCCATAATTTTTAAAAATTACAAATGTATTATCTTGCAGTTCTGTAACTTAGATGTCCCTTAACAGGTCTCACTGAGCTAAAATCACAGTACTGGCAGGATGCATTCTTTCCTGGAGGCTCTAGGGAAGAATCCATTTCCTTGCCTTTCCCAACTTCTACAAGCTTCCTGAATTCCCTGGCTGTGGCCTCTTCCTCCATTCTTCGAAGCCAGCAATGTCAGCTGAGTCTCTCACGCTGTCATCTCTCTAGTTCCCCAAAGTCACCTCTCTCTCTAACTCTCTTAAGAACCCTTGTGATTACATTGGGCCCAATTGCTTAATCCAGAATATTTTTAAGAATTCATATATTTATTTAGAGAGATGGGAAGGGATGGAGAAAGAGAGGGAGAGAAACATCAATCAGGGTTGCTTCTTCCACATGCCCCAGCGGGAGACCAGGCCTGCAACCCAGGCATGTGCCCTGACCAGGAATTGAACCAGCGAGCTTTAGCTTTGCCAGAAGACCCCCAACCAACTGAGCCACATCAGCTAGGGGCCAGAATATTTTTAAATCAGTGACTAGCGACCGTAATCCCATCTGCAATGGTAATTCCCCTCTGCCACATACGGTAATATTTACAGGTTCTGGGAAATAGGATGTAAACATCTTTGGGGACCACTATTCTGCTTACCAACACCATGTACTACTGAGCACCTGCTCTGTCTTCATCCAGGTTCTGTGCTAGGTGCTGGGACACAGCAGATAGCCAGGCCAGATCTCTGCTGTCAAGAACTGAGTAATTATAAGAGTAGCAGCTAGCATTTCATCAGTTACCTGCTCTGCCCCTGTGCCAAGCAGGAGCTGTACTGAGCAGTTTCTTTGCTATTGGCCCCCTTTGACAAGAGTTAACCGAGGTAAAGTGACTAGCTCAGGGCACACAGCACAAACAGGACTGGAATACAGGTCTGTAAGAGAAGCATGGGGTGCCCCTGCTCAAGAAGGGATACCTAACCCTCCACAAAGGTGGAGGGTGGTGATCAGGATTGGGGGAGGGGAGTAAGGGCAGGCAGGCTTCCTGGAGGAAGAAGGGTTTAGCAGAATGGAGGTTGAAGGCTTCCAGCCCAACAGTTTCCCAGGAGAAGGCAGCAGATTTGTGGTTGGACCATTCTGTAATAGGGCATTTGCATACACTGCTGAAGAGCTTCGTCCAGAGAAAATGTCTCACCCAGTGGAAACGCTCAGAACAGGCAGGGGGCAGGTGGAGAGAGAACCTCAGGTAGTATATTACCTCGCCCTAGCCCTGGCCCATTGTAGGAACACAATAACTATTTGAAGGTTCATCCCCCTTCTTAGTGATTAAGTGAAGAGAATTGCTAGAGGTCAACTGCTCAGAACTAGACAAAGCCGGATTTGAATTTGGGTGTGACTCCAAAGTCTGCGCTGTGCCTAAGGGCCTGTTTGGTGTTCCCAGCCCTTTGTCTTTACAACCTGAGCAGCAGATTCACTGGAGGCAGTGTTGTAACTTTCACCTCCCCTTTGCCCAAGGCTCCTGGCATCTCCTGCTTTTCTCCACCCAAACTCATCCATCAAAATTTATGGGACCAGTGTCTCACTCCCAAAGGACCCGCCACCTACTAGAGGAGACTGGAGCTAATGTGATCAACTCAGCTCAATCATCAGCTGCTAGTGTGCTAATGTTCCCCTTTCTTATAAAATATTTGTTTTCATCAGGTCTCAACACAAATAACTACATAAGTTCTGCATGTAAATAGTCCACTTCACTCCAAGCTGAGACATCCTTGTCTCAGGAACAGTCCCGTGATTGTCTGCCTTCAATCAGAACAACCTTAAGAGTTCTCTAGGGAGCAATTTAGCAGGGGGGAAAGAGACTCAGCACCTTGGTGGAGGGTGGTGATCAGGGGCTTCAGAGACTAGGAGAGGAAGCAGATAAGGTCTTCAGATGGCTCTTTATCAACATCTGATAAAATGATGAGGGCTGAACAACTCAAGGTAGCCATTTCTGCAGGGAGCATTTTAGCCAAAACATTCTACAGGTTTGCCTGATAAGGCCTTCACTTAACAAATACCCGATACCTGTTTTCCAAATTTTGTCCCAGGCATCTCTGATCTCTTGGTAGAACCGTCCAGAGTGGAAACGTGTAAAGAAGTGAGAAGAACCATCTTTGGGTGTGAATTCTGTCTGGCCTGGCTTTGTGGCCCTGCAAGCCTTAGCTTTCTCATCTAGGAAAGAGATAATGGAGATGACCCCACTCCCAGGGTTGGTTACTACATAATGCAAGCAAAACTCTTAGCATAGTGCCTGGCACACAGTACGTGCTCAGTAAATGCAGCTGGAAACCGGGCAAAGTTAACAGACTTTACAACCAGTCCCTGAAAAACCAGGAATTGACTGCATTTCCCCCAGACTCCAGTTATGCTCTGCAAGAAGCCAAGGCTCCTCTCCGTGTCTGTTACCCACAGATGTCGACACCAGTCTGCCCAGCCCTGAGAGATCCTGGTCAGAGCAAACTGACCAAGAAACCACAAGGAGAACAATAACCCCTACAGTCAGCACGTGTCAGACCTGGCAAGACAGAGCAGGTGTGCAGAGGTGTCCCAAGGTAGGGACTAGCTGAACTTGAAGAATAACAGTGGGTGGAAGGGTGAAGCACTGTAAGCCTACTTCTCAAAGGTGCACAAATTGCCAATCAGCCCAGCTGAGTAGGATTGGAAAGCGTTCTTCTAATCAAGCAAGTGTGAGCATATAATGATTCCCTTGATCCCATATCCATGCCTTTGCTCACAGCCTCCACCGAGAATGCTCTCATCTCTCCCCTCCAACCTGGGAAAATCATGCCCATCCTTTAAGTCCCCTCATTCTCACAGCTTGTCCAGTCCCAGTGCTTGTTTGGCGCTGAAGTATAGTTGCTGTTTCTGTAGTCAGTTGCTCAGGGAGGAAAACTGTTACCTCTGTCCCCTTGCAGGGTTTAGTCTGGGGTGCAAGACTTAGCAGAGCTGGCACTATCCAATACAAATATAATGAGCGCCACATTGTAATTTTAAACTTTCTAATAACACTTAATAGTTAAGTATTATTTAAAAAGTAAAAATAAACAGTTAAAATTAATTATAATATATTTTAACCAATAATAAGGTGACCAACTGTCCCAGTTTGCCCAGGACGAAGGAGTTTCCTGGGATGCAGGCATTTCATTTCAGCGCTCCGACCAGGAGTGTCTCTGGCAAATCAAAGTAAGTTGGAGTCAGACCAGACCTTGGTTCAGCAACCTCCGTACTTGAGTTCTAGCCAAGAAAAAAATCAGAGCCAAGACTCAAACTACAAGAGAAAGTTTATTTAGAAAGTCACAGAGGAAGAAGTGAGCCGCCACAGAGAAACGGGGGCAGGAAACAAGTCACAGAGGCAAAAGAAGGGTCCTTGTTGCTTAGAGTCCTTGTCTTCAGGGTATTTATCTGGAGGTCTCAGGGGAGGATCGCAGCAGACTATTTACCAGCTCTCCAGGTGTGTCCTTTCAGGGTCCTGGTCTCCACTGATTGGTCAGCACCCGGGCAGGGGGTCACTGCCCCCGAGTCAGTGCAGCTGGCCCGGATGTCAGCCATGGCACTGCCTGTCTGGTTTTGCTGCTTCTCTGTCCAGGAGCTGAAACACAACTGAGGCCTGGATTTATCCCTCGGGGTTAATGCTTGAGGGAGAGGTCACGCAAGGGCCCGCAGGAGTCTCATGAGGCCACTCTTCGGTGCCTTGTCCCTCCTCCACAGGGGTCTACCGCATGACTAGCAACACACCGGGAGGTGGGGGGGAGGGGAAAGGTATGCTCAGGGTCCGAACCACATGACCAACAATATGAAAGGTCAGGGGGGCTAAACCGCCTGACCAGCGATGTGCTAGGGGAGGAAAGGTTACCCTGGGGCGGCCAGGTCCTAGTTTTCCCAGTTTTGCCTGTTGCTCGGCAGCCAGCACTTCCTGGCCTGGTGACTATCTGTATCTGGCCCATCGTGCTGGCTCTGCTCTGTCTGTCTAACTGCCTACCACAGCCCTACCCAATACATTCAAAAGGTTACAAGTTTAATATTCAATCAATATTTTATATAGATTTCAGTTCAGACTCGGCACATTGCCAAGTGCCCAATAGCTGACTTCGACAACTGGTGCCTCTCAAACTAGACAGCTCCGCGTAGACACATGCAGGATACTGGAATAAGCCAGTTAATAAGCCAGAGACCCATAATGCTTTCGCCAGGGTGCTAAACTTGGGAACCCCTCCCCTATATGTGAAACCCACCAGCACACCTGGGAAACTCCAGCTCCATGGGGGTCCCAGGTGAACCTGCCTTCTGTGGTACGTTGGCATCCTGGGGTCCACTACTGTGGTAGCATGTCTGGATATTCATAATAGTAGAAATAATAATAATAGAAGCTGCCATTTCTTAAGTACCAACATGCAATCATCACGACAACCCCAGGAGGTGTGGTTGTATCCCCATTTAGCAGGTAGGAAACTGAGGCTGAGAGGTACAGTCACGTGCCTAAGTCACAGAGCTACAGAGACAGGATGCAAAGGAAGGGCTAAAACAGGCAATAGTCATGATGAAGAGCAGGGACCTGGGGCTGCCTCTGACTTTGTTTCCTTACCTAACCCACATTAACAATGTAACTCCCAGGGGCTTCTAGTAAATGAGAAACTGTGTGTCTAGCACTTAGCATATAAGTACCTGCTGAGAGATAATACTGCTATTACCATCACTATGCTGATAACATCTCGATAATATCTTGATTGTGCTGTGGGAGTTCCAAATTTAGAAGCCCACTTTCCAAAGGGAACAGAGATGGAGAATGAGGACTTGCAAAATGAATTTATGTCCTCTCCAGTTGCATCTTTCTCCCAGGGCGGGGCCTTCTCAGTTGTAATTTTACATCAAGTGCCAGAAAGCGTAGTACAAATGAAAATATTTGCTCTTTTTCCACCCGTTAGGGGAAGAGGAGCTGGTTCTGTCAGCAGCTCCCTGGAGAGCAGAGAGGGCCCACCCTTTCCCCCCAGCCCTGCTGCAGAGGTACCTGGACCTGTGGGTGCTGTGCTGGGAGGACAACCCCCCCACACACAAACACACACAGGAAAAGGGCTGGGGTAGCGGGCATCCCCGAGGGACAGTGTAAGGCAATGGCATTTTGAAGGCCCAGAGACCACCTGCCAGCCCTGCCCTGAAATGAGGTGGGGCTGGAGGGTAAGCAGGCTGCTGAGAAAAGGGACGGGCCTTGACCCCTACTCTCCCTACTCACCCACTGCTAAGGTGGAGCTCAGAATTAGCTTGTTTTGATTTTGACATATTATCTCCTTTGATCCTACAGTGACCACTTCCTAGGGCCAGGCACTGAGCTACACATCACGTGGCCATGAGTTATCTTTTTTAATCTTCTCAAGAACACTGTGAGCTTGGGGCTAATATTGTCATCCCCATTTTACAAGTAGGGAAACTGAGGCTGCCAAAAAAATCAAGTCACTGGCTCAGGGTCCCTTTGGTTAAAACCCTGTCTGACCAACTCCAGAGGCCACTTCAGAGTCTCTAAGCTCTTCAGTCCCTCAGAGCTCCCCCCCCCCCCCGCCGACACAGTAACATACTTTGCCTGGTGACAGTGAAGGAATGAAGGTGGCGGCCACCATTCAGGGACATGTGTGCAGTTCACTCAGCAGGGGGGGAGACAGGGCCAGCTGAGGGCCTTGACTTCCTCCCTGAGGCCCCTCCCAGCCCAAGGTGGAACTCCTGGCCAGAGCGTGCCCCACACCCTACCCACATCTTGGTGGAATCACACACACACACACACACACACACACTAATTTGCAAATGACTGGGCCCTCTTCCTCCATGCAGTCTGGCTTTGGCTTCTTTGGAAGATTTACCAGTGGGTCTGTTTTGGGTTTGTTTGTTTTTTTTTTAAGTGTAGACAAGTGCCACTTTTCTGCTGAAGAAAACCCCGTCTAGCTCACCTGCAAACCCCGTCTGCCTTCCAACTGCAACAGAGCCGCCCCTTTGTGGAGGGCTGTGCAGCTGACAAAGCCCTTTCCATCCTTATCTCATCTACTTCCTCCACCCACACCCCTCCCCCGACCCCACAGTGCTCTCCAAATCGGGATTACTATCACTATTGTCAGAGGCTCAAGGGCCGGGACTATTTGTCTTTCCCCCTAGGATCTAAAAGAGAGAAGGCATTTGTGGCTGCTCACTGAACTGCCAGGGAGGAGGGAGGAGGGACTCGCTGGCAGCTCAGAAAGGCTGAGTGACCTGCTCAGTCACATGGTGTCAGGGCCACAGCTCAATGTTCTGTCTTCTGACTCTAAAACCTACCTTCTAGTGCTCCTTTTGGGTGTTTGTGGCCGATTATAATGGCCCAGATGCCCCCTCTGGTGAGCCCCTCACATGCTCTCCAGCCTTGCTCCTCCAACTACGGTGCTGCCAGCAGCTTGGGCAGCACCTGGGAGTGTGCAGAACCTCAGGCATCACCCCAGACCTGCCGAATCTGAAGCTATAGTTTAACAGGACCCCAAGGCGGTGGTGTGCTCATTCAAGTTGGTAAGTTCTGACGACAGGACACCCATCAGGTGGACAGGCCTCCTTGCTGCTTTTTAAAAGAATGTGATGCATCTATACAGACTGATGTGGGAAGATCTCAGAATGTGTTACTAAGTGGGGAAAAGAAAAGCAAGTTACAGACCAACATGAATGTGCATGATCTGATTTGTATACACACTTTGTAAATACAAAGAACGCTAATATGTGTTAATACATGCACAGAGCTGATGAGCTAGGAAGCGTCCCAGGGTGCCAGTCTAGAAGGGAGCCAAAAAGTCCTGGCTGGACTGGACAGAGACCCGGGGCCAGTGCGCTCGGTTCCACACAGGACAGACCTGTCCTAACCAGTGATCAGAGGCAAATGGCACCCTCTGGGAGAAACTGGAATATTCGCTTCCCCAGCACTAAGGACAACGCTTGGCTGTGCCACCACGCCAGAGTCCAGCTGGGTGACAATTCTCTCAGGTCTCTGGTCACGTCAGCTCCGTCCCTGGTCAGAGCTGCGTGCTGCACCAAGACCTAGCAATTTGTTAGTGTGTCGCCCACATCGTTTGTCCTTTAATTCAGTCCCCCAAAAGCTTGGCCAGCTACGGTTTCGGGACCATTCCAAATAAATTGAAAGGACAGGTTTCATTCCATGCATGTAATAAACATCCTTTATTTTGAAAAGAAAGAGGAACAATATATTTTATTAATGGAAAATCAGTTTCTCTACATCCTGCCTAAGTAAATTTTGAACAACTGTTTTTAAAATATCAAGGTGGGGGCATGCTAAATTATTAGCCTGCCTGGGGCACCTCCATGTCTCAGTCTGGGTCTGTATGTGGGTAGGAAAACAAGGGAACCTTGGAAGGATTTATAGTAAACAGTTAAGCAGGCCAATCATTAGGAGGTAGAATTATAAGAACTTACTTTCTACCTTAAGGACTTTCTTTCTGACTTAAATGTTTAATGATTTTAAACATACACAGTTGGTGGGAATAGGAAATGGTATACCCACTACGAAAAGCAGTGTCTTAGAAAGTTAAACATATACCTACCATGTGATCCAGCCATTCCACTCCTAACTAATTTCCCAAGAAATAAAAGCATGTGTGTATAAAAAGCCTTGTACTTGGCTGTTCATACTAGCTTTGCTTGTTATTGTCAAAAACTGGTAATGAACCGAAGGTCCCTTAGCAGGTGAATGGATGAACGAGCTGGTACGTCCACACAATGGACTGGGTGGTGCACAGCAGTACAAAGCAAGGACCTGCTGGCGTTCACAACAACACAGCCAAAGCTCAAAATAATTTTGCTAAGTGAACGGAGCTAGGCAAAAAAAAAAAAAAGAATACATAGTGTACGGTTCCATTTTATACAATTCTAGGAATTGCAAACTAATTATACCGACAGAAAGCAGCAGGCCGGAGTGTGCCTCGGGGCGTGGGGGAGGGAGGGGAGGTCACAAGAAAGTATGAGGAAACTCTGGAGTGATTCACATGTTCTCCGTTTTGACTGCAGTAACGGTTTCATGAATACAAGTGTGTGCACATGGGTGGTACATCAAATTGTACCCTTTTGGGTGTACGTCTCTGGGTGGAAAAGGCAATAACGACCATTCAAAGGCACACCCACATAAAAATGTGTGCTCTTCCGCCGCATAGCATGTTTGCCTTCTAAATAGCCCAGTCCCCCCTGCCCACCACTGCAGAGAATAACTGCGTCAAATGTGTTCTCTCATTCAGCTTCAGATTCTAGGACTATCTGTTTCTCTCTCTCCCCTGTGTCCCCCACCCACAGAGAACTAAGTGGGATCCTGCTGAAATGGAGTCGGATAAAGTTTCCTCACCACCCTTCTTCCAGGACGGCCGGGGCTTCTCCCCATGGAGGTTACAGGCTGTGAGGAATGTGATGACATGTTTATTTTGGAGCAGACTTTGGCCAGTAAATACGCTCTCCGCTCAGACCAGAGTCAGCCTCTGATAGAAGATAGGCCCTTCCAAAGCAGCTGGAGGACAGTCCTTCCTCCAAGTGTTGGGTGTAGGTCTTTATTAGTGGGGGCGGAGGGGTGGGGGAGGGGGTCGTGCTAACGCAGAGTCTTTTTCCTTGCTATCCCTGCAGCCTGAACTGGGAGAGCAGTTGGCTATAGAAGCTCTAGAGAAGTAACTTGAGAACAATCAGAACGTGGTTGGCCAAACTTCATGGGGCCTGGGAGGGTCCCTGTTCTCCAAGTGTGAAAGGTTTGATTTTTTCCTCCGTACTTCTGTCGGCCTGGACAGTTGACCAGTCCTGTGATCCCTCGTTGGCTAGGACCAGAGGGAGTCTGCACCGGGTAGCTTTGCAGAACGCAGAACTTCTCTAGTACTAGCAATGGCAGTCATAACAACCACCACCCCGGGTACTGAGCCAGGGTTTGCATCTGCCGCCGCACTGAACCCTCACATCCCTCTGTGAGGCAGGACTGAGGCCCGGGGAGGTGCAGCAAGCAGCCCCAAAGCTCCCACCACAGGCCTGACTCTGCGGCCTGAACTCTGCGGTGCGGCACCGCAGGCACGACACGGGGTCCAGGCAGATCCAAGTTCAAATGCCCGTTCTGCCATTGATGGGTTGTGTAGGAGTTGTAACCCTCTCCCCGCTCCCTGGGTGACTCCCTATCCTCCTTTTCTGCCTTAGTTTCCTCCTTGGCACATCATCTAGATATATTACTTATCTCCTTTATATTGTCTTCCCAAGCAATTCATGAAGACTCCACTGCCTAGAGCCTGCCTGGCATACAGCAGGTGCTCAGTAAATATCTGATATTGAATGAATGAATGAACCCTTGCCTGAGGTTTTAGACTTCAGGCTCTGCTTCTCTTTCATCCATAACATTAAGCAATTCAACTTCCAGGAGCCTCCTTTTCCTCAGTGGTTGAAAAAGAGCAGTAGTGTCCATGCTCCCCGTGGCCCTGCTGAGCCTATGGGACAGGCACGGCCTGTATGAGCAAGAGTCACCTCCAAATACTCCAGGAACAGTTACTGAATGTCAGCTCCATGCCAGCAGGACGCCAGGCATTGGGATTGAGGTGCAAACAGGCATCAGAAGCCCCCCAGCCCTCCAGGAGCCTGTGACCTAGCTGAGCAGACAGACAAGTCAACAAATGCTCAGAACACACTTGGGTCACAAAATCTGACCTATAGTAATCGTTCATCAAGCTAAGCACTTCACATTGTTTCATACAATCCTATGTATTAGGTACTGCCACCACCTCCATTTTAGAGACAAAGAAACTATTGCAAAAAGTTGAAAAACAAGGGCTTAGTCCACACCTAAGTATAAGCCCAAGAGAAATGAAAACGTGCACACAGAAACTTGTATGCAAATGTTTAAACAACATTATTCATATTAGCCAAAGGCAGAAACAACTCAAATGTCCATCAGCGATGAGTGGATAAACAAAAGGTGGTACAGGAATGGAATATTATTCAGCCATGAAAAGGAGTGAAATACTGACACATGCTACAACTCGGATGAACTTTGGAAGCATGTTAAGTGAAAGAAGCCAGACACCAAATGCATGTACTGTATGCTTTATTCGATATGTTGCAGCCATAACAGGAAAACCCACAGAGGCTGAAAGTAGGTTAGAGGCTGCTAGGGGAGGGGTGGTGAGGACAGGGAGGGACAACGCAATGGATACAAGGTGTTCTGTGATGTGATGAAAACATTTTGAAACTAGGGAGAACTGGTGTTAGCACAACATTGCGAATATTTTACCACTGAACTCTACACTTTAAAATGGTTCATTGTATGTCTTGTGAATTTCCCCTCAATGAAGAAGAAGCAAGGACTGACGTTGTCCATCGTAAAGGCTGGGGCCGGGGCCGTGGCTTGGAGCCTGGGATCCTAACAACTGCAAATCTTAACCCCAGTATTGTGTTTTTCAGTTCTGGAACTTCCATTGGTTTCTTTTTTATGGTTTCCACTTTTCTGCTGAAATTCTTATGTAATTTCCTGAAAGTGTTAATCAGTCATTAGAGTCCCACCTCCAGCCTGCAGTTTTATCAAAAAGCCACCACCATGGTGGGTCCTGCACTCCAATTTCTGTCCCCCAGACCTCGAGACACCAAACTTCCGTCAGCTTCTCAGCCGCTCTGCTGTCACAGTCAGCACGTGCCTTGAGGGAAACATGAACTCTCAGTTTCAGGCTTTTCCTTCTGGGCAATTTCTAGGTGTTCTTGCGGGGAGGGTTGACCTGGTACTCACTCACAGAGTGACAGCGGGGAGAATCAGCCCTGCCACACACTCGCTGCCCCACCACCCCCTCCTGCTCTTCTGCCAACAAAGGTAAAGACTTCAAAGTTAAAATCCAAAAACTTTGCCTTGCCTGGGTGGCTCGGTTGATTGGAGCATCATTCACTTACCAAGGGGTTGCAGGTTCCATCCCTGGTCAGGGCACATACCTAGGTTGTGGGTTCAATCAGGGTGCATACTAGAGGAAACCAATCGACTTTTTTTCCTCTCTCTCCCTCTCCCTTCCTCTCTCTCCAGAAAAATCAATGAACAGATCCTTGTGTGAGGATTTTTAAAAAAGAAAAAAGAAAACCTTGGATGAAATTGTAGTTTCTAAAGTTTCCCGTTTATTTACTTATTTTTGGAAACATTTCCCTGTAGTTCATTGCAAGAAATACTATACAATAAATGCAATTTCTGAAGAAAATGCCATTTACTGAATGCTCCAACAGGGGCGTACTGTCTCAAGTGTTTTGTGCATATTACGTCACCTAGTCCTCAGAGAAAGCCTGAGAGCGGGTCTGGCCAGCCTCGCTGCCGCGGTTGAAGGAACCAAGGTCCGGAGAGGAACGACCTCGGACACACAGCTCATGCAGCACGGGGCAGAGTCACAGGCCCAGATGTAGCCAGACCTTCTTCTTTGTGACCCAAGAGCAAGGAATGAGTAATCATAAGGAATCTGAGTATCCAGACGTCAGAGGGCAAGACAGCCAGAAAAATATGCAGACACCAGACGGAAAGTGGCTAAGGTGGCGGAGGCAATGTTTGGGGGCAAGAAAAGAGTTCTGAGCTGTGTTTGGTGGGCCCCAGCTCTGAGGACAGGTAACAACCTCTCTGGCCCCAGTGTCTTCAACTGTAAAATGGGACTGATAAAAACACACTTACCCCTGGGCTGCTCCTAGGACTCTGGCCCTCAAGCCCTTTCCTAGTTCTGCTCTCCAAGCAGAACCCGAGACCTCCCCTGGTGGAAGACAGGAAAACGGGAATTCAGCTTCGGGGCAGGTGCACCCCTGCCCTGAGCAGAGCCTCACCCTACTTGGGAAAGGACCCAGACTCGGGTGTTAGGCCCTGCAGCGCGGAGAATGGAGAGAGGGTGCTTTCCTGGGCCACACGGACAATCCCTGCAAGTTCCTGTGATCCTACAGGGAAACCCGGCCCTGAGCACACAATCGCTCTAAAACTTAAAGGGCTCAGGAGAGCGCTGGAGACCCCAGTGCTCGCTCACTCACTCGACACACGGCCACTGTGTGCACACCTGTCAACCTGTGGGGCAGGGCCTCCAGTCGTTTCCATTTTACAGACACAGAAACTGGCTCAGAGCTAGGGCTTGACACCAAATGACTCCTCCCATGAGCCCACGTTCTAGCCAGCCCGAATAGCTTTTGGTTTCTCAAACTGCTGTGCTAGCTCACCTCCTGCCTTTTGCCCTCTGAGGCAGAGAGGTTAAATCATTTGGTCAGCAAGTTAGAGGGTGAATGAACAACCTGGTTCAAGAGCAGCTCTGCCAGCTGGAGCCTTTGCACATCACCCCTATTGCGGGCAGAACAGTGGCCCCTTAAGATGTCCACATCCGGAGCTTGTGACTGTCACCTTCTATGGCAAAAAGACTGTGTGGATGTGATTAACTTAAGGATCTTGAGATGGAGGGATTGTCTGGGTCATCCGAATGGGCCTGATCTAATCACAAAAGTCCTTTGAGAGGGTGTCCTCCTCCTGTCTCCTTGAGAAACGATGATGGTCACTGCCTCGCAGCACTGGCTGTCATGGGATTGAATGAGTCAAGACTCATGATGTGCTCAGCACGGCGCTTGGCACAGAGAAAGCGCTCGATAAAGGTTGGCAATTGGATACTGTCTTAGTCGGGGCTTCCTCACAAGCAGACTCCCAATCCAGGATTCAAATGCAAGACATTTATTGGGAAGTGGTCCCAGGAAGCACTAGCAAGGGAGGTGGGAGGTGAGACTGGCAAGGAAGGAAGCCCTCCATAAACGGTGTATTAATGAGGGGCTGCTGGCCTTGAGGGCAGGAAGGGGGGGTGGGGATCCATATTACCACAGGGCCTACTTGGGGAGGAGGGAGCCGCTCCTTAGAGGCCCTTCTGGCCCACTGAGTGTGCAGGCCGAGTGTGTAATTGTGATGACTAAACAAGTTACTTCACGACAAGCACTCAACCAGCAACCAGGTGACCAGAAAGTCATTGGGCAAAAGCGCCTGGATGCGGAAGTGAATGGCACAGCCTGAAGGGATGCGGGTAGGCACCCGGAATGTGTTGTAGACGTCACACAAGGCCATCCCCCCCGGGAGCCTTGATCCTTGGGGCCAGGATCTGGTGACTGTACACAAAGTGGCATCCCCAGGAGAGTGTGGCATCTTCACCTTGGGAATGGCCAGGCCCAGGACTGAGGCCTGAGCCTTCTGAGCCCCTCTGTGCAGTGAGGAGTGACTCTTGCCTAATTTCATTTACTTTCCACCAAATATAGGTGGTGTCCAGGATAGGCTGAAGTGGAAGCGTTAACAGATCCCCACAGGTCCTGCTGGGGTCTTGACTGCAGGTGGCTGAAAGGCTGGCTTGGCTGCCCAGGGCCCAGAGGCTGATCGGAAGGTGGTATCTATCGGTGAATTCCTGGTGAGAGCCAAGCAGCCAGAACACCAGTCATATCCTTGCTCCCTCCCCAGAAGCAGAGGAGAATGAAGGGCCTGGGAAGGAAGGGTGGGGGTGGGAGTGAATGGTGAGGGCAGGGAAGAAGATAGCCTTTTAAAAGATCATGAGCCATGAGGCTGTGGAGTTCTGGGTAAAGGGCAAGGCTGATGTAGCTTTCTGAGGTGGTTTGGGCATGAATAATGCTCAGACTGTAGGGGTGGACTCAGAAAGGAAAATGGGGAGAAGTCCTGAGGGACGGGGAAAGGCCAGCTACTCTGCGGCAGAGTTGAGGCCTACCACATCTCCCCCAGCTCAGAGGATGAAGGTCGGTTCCCATTGCTTTTGTTTTAATTATATTTTATTGATCATGCTATTTCATTTGTCCTGATTTTTCCTCCTTTGCCCCCCTCCACCCAGCGCTCCCCATTCCCTCAGGCAATCCCCCCCACCATTGTTCATGTCCATGGGTTCTCTGGCTACTCCATTTCCTATACTGTGCTTTACCCCCCTTGACTATTCTGTAAGTACCTACTTGTACTTCTTAATCCCCTCCCCTCTTCAACCCCTCCCCTCTTCCCCCTCCCATCTGGCAACCTTCCAGTAACCAACTTCTTTTCTCTTGCTTTTAAGAGTCTCTCTTTATTTTTAGCCTTTGACCTTTTAATAGTGATGTGTCTTGAAGAGGGTCTCTTTGCATCCATTATAATTGGGATTCTCTGTGCTTCCTGGACTTACATGTCTATTTCTTCACCAAATTAGGGAAGTTTTCTTTCATTATTTTTTCAGATGGATTTCCAATTTCTTGCTCTTTCTCTTCTCTTTCTGGAATCCCTTTGAAGTGAATGTTGGATCCCTTAAAGTTGTCCCAGAGGCTGCTTATACTTTCATATCTTTGGATTCTTTTTTCTTCTGTTCATTCTGATTGGTTGTTTTTTGCTTCCTCATGTTGCAAATCATTGATTTGATTCTCGGCTTCATTCATTCTATATCTGTTTCCCTGTAAATTGTTCTTTATTTCAACTAGTGTATTCTTCATTTCTGACTGGGTCTTTTTTATGCTGCTGAGGTCCTCACTAAGATCCTTGAGCATCCTTATAAACATTGTTTTGAACTCCACATCTGTTAGATTGCTTATCTCCTTTTCGTTTAGCTCTTTCTCTGGAGTTTTGATCTGTTCTTTCATTTGGGCCATGTTTCTTTGTCTCTTCATTTTGGCAGCCTCCCTGTGTCCATTTCTGTGTATTAGGTAGAGCTGCTTTGACACCTTGTCTTGGTAGTGTGGCCTACTGTAGTAGGTGTCCTATAGGGCCCAGTGACACAGCACCCCCCATTACCCAAGCTGGGTACCCAAGGTGCACCCTTTGTGTGGGCTGAGTACACCCTCTTCTTGTAGTTGAGCCCTGACTGCTGTTGGCAGATCAATAGGAGGGATTTACCCAGGCCAGTCAGCTGCAGGGACTGGCTGTGACCACTGACCACCAACCTCTGCCTGCTGTGGAGGATCAGCTGTGCAGGGGCAGAGTGGTGATGCTCTGACGTGGTCTGTAGCTGTCCACTGGCTTTGTTGGCCCTGGGGTTTCCAGGTGATGCACACCAAGCTCAACCCCCACCTGTATTTTGCCCAGGGCTCCCTGCCTGAGCTGTAAAGCAATCTGAGATGGCTGCTACTTGTGCTGGGCTTGGAGATTCCCAGGTGAAGCCAAGCTGTGACTCTCATCTGGCTGCCTCTACGGCTCACTGAAGCCAGCTGTTGCTTGTTTGATAGGATTTAGGAGCCAAAACCACCCATTCTTATGGAAAAGCAGCTTGGGTGGGCCTGTAACTTGGGTGGGGTAGACCATCTGTGGATCTCCAGGGTGGGTCACACAGTGTTAGCTAGGTTCATGGAATCTCAGATATGGCACCAGCCTACTGGCCCTGTGTGGGGAGGGCTCAGCAAAGGGACAACGGCCTCTGCTTGCCCTGGTGCCAGACACTTCAATCTCTCCCTGTATACCACTGGTGCCCTTCAAGCTGCCACCCCAGTTGCTGAAGCTCAGAGGGAGCGAGTCTGAGTAGCGGAGTCTGTGTGTGGGTTCCCCTAAAGGAACTGCTTAGGGCTCCAGCAGCCTCCTCTACCAATTCAATCCCTACTGGTTTTTACAGCCAGAAGTTGTGGGGACTTATCTTCCGGGCTCTGTAATCCTGGGCTGAGGGGCCTGGTGTGGGTCTGGGACTCCTCGCTCTGGAGATACCCCTCCTAAATTTTTATCCATGTGGGTGTGGAACCAGCCCATTCCACATCTGGGCTCCTCCTACCAGTCTGGATGGATGTGGTTTCTTCAGTTCCGTCAGACTCTCATTCAACTCGATTTCTGATGTTCCTGAGTGATGGTTGTTCT
This sequence comes from Desmodus rotundus, assembly GCF_022682495.2. Lineage (NCBI taxonomy): Eukaryota > Metazoa > Chordata > Mammalia > Chiroptera > Phyllostomidae > Desmodus > Desmodus rotundus. The sequence continues at coordinate 85,352,948 of NC_071394.1, forward strand.
AAATTGTAGTTGTAATTTTGATGTGGTTATGTGAAGAGGAGAGCCATGTCTGACTATGTCGCCTTCTTGACCAGAAGCCTGGTTGGTTCCCATTTCAGGACACCAGCAGGTAGCTCACAGTAGGGACAGGGGACCATGGGAAAGGGGTTGGTTTGAACATCCAGCCAGAGCTCTGGGATACTGCACCCCCAACATCTTCCCAGCTCTTTCTTTGCTCTAAACCCTGGAAGAGCCCAGCGGGCACTGTGGCCAGCTGCTTAGAGCCTGGGATTCGAGACAGGCCTTGACCTCATTTAAGATTTTTTAAAAAAGCCTTTTTTGAGGTGCTGTTCCAACATAGGGCCCCCCACCCTCAGCATCATGATCTGTAGATATGACCTCCTCTGTCCTCTGAGAGCAGAAGAGAATTCAGTTACCCATTAGTCTCCTCGATTCAGGAGAGCCTACAGTCAAGGCCAGGCAGCCTGGGTTCTGATTCCAGCTCTGCCACTCACTGGCCATGTGAAGAGGGCTGTACACATCTCAGCCACGGCTTTATCCCTGTACCTGGCACAGGGTCCACCAAACAATAAATGCTGAATGGATAAAGAAAACACGTGGATAGGTGGATGGACGGACGGATGATGGATGGGTGGGTAGATAAGTGATGGATGGACAAGTGGGTGAATGAATGAACGAACAGGTGCCAGGCTGAAGGTGCACTTTACCCTTCAGGCTATGGGTCGTGCAGGGCATCACAAATGTGTGACCTGGAAAATCTACATCCCGTCCCTGCCCTGGGTGGGATGTTTACTCTACTCTTATTTCCACTATACAATTAACTGCAAACACCCTCAATCCATGGAGACAGCTTCTAGAAAATACAAACAGCTCCCGACCAGGGAAGAGTGACAGGGTCTTGCCATCCACCCAGGCTGGCTTCGGGGTCCTCAAGACTGAGTTCCCCAAAGCCCATAGCCTCACCTTTTTATTTTCCTTTTGTACTATGCAGCAAAATGTCATACTCCAGTCTTCCATTTTATCTCAGGGATTTACAGTTTCCTGCGACCTCTTCTGAACTTTATCCTCCTGAAAAATAGTGTCCACCCAGTAGAAATCATATGTCCTCTGCAGTCAATTTTATTTTAATTTGACATATTTCTCTTCATGATACTATTTATCTGTGCAATTGCCGGTGGCTGTGGCCAGGCCCTTGTTAAACGGTAATGTAACTTACTTACCCATCCATCATGGTCAGACAGCTGAGTGGTTTACAAGGTCTCACTAGCCCTCGGCACCCTGTGGACGGGTACAGAACAGAGTGGCCAGCGTGCCACCATTGTGTAAAAAAGCTGGAGAAAAAAATATATGTATTTACCAGTCTGTGCATAAAACACCTCTGGAATGAGTCATAAGAAAATGGTAACATTGTTATTTTTAGAGACACAGATGGAGAGAGGCTTTTCACCTGTATCCATTGCATTTTAAACCAGGAGTATAGATTTTTTTTTAAGTTAATTATATTAAGATTTTAAACATAAAGTTTTCCTCCCAGAGGTGGATCCTCGTTCCTGCCCTCCCTAGCTGAAGGTGGCTCAGACTTACTGGCTTACTTCCAAAGAGTAGAGTTTGGCAAGTGAAAAATAGTAACTTCACAGCATAGCAGAGAAGCCAAAGAGAAACCACCTGAACCAGAAGTTCAAGGCAAACCTCACCAGTAGTGCCGTGTGGGTGGCGCAGATGCGATAAGAAGGGCGCTTCACACTGGGGCGTTTTCTCTAAAAACCTATAATCCAGTCTTATTAGGAGAAAATCACCCAAGGAACCAAGACTGGAGGACATTCTGCAGGATACCTTCCAGTCCTCCTCAAGACCGTCCGAGAGAAACTGTCAAAAGGACAGTCATGAAAACTAAATGCCGTGTGCTTCCCTGGACTGAGTCTCGGAACAGAAAAAGGACATTCGTGGCAAAACAGGTGAAACCAAATCAAGTCTGGAGATTGTTAACAGCAATATGCCACTGTCAGCTCCTTCGCCTGACAAATGCACTGTGGTAGTGTAACTGCTAACGGTAGATGAAGCTGGGCGAGGAGTCTCCATACTACCTTTGCAACTTTTCTGTAAATCTGAAGTGATTCCACAATGAAAGGTTCAGTTAAAAAAAAAAAAAAGTGCTTTCCCTCCCAGCAGCACACCCACACCTTCCTCTCCCCCCTGCTTCTTCCCCCATGGGTGTCTCTGAAATTCTAAGAAACCCCAGGAACTTGCCACCAGGGGAGCAGTGGACAGTAGCAGCTCGTCCCGAGCTAACCCCCTGAACCTGTCCCCAAGGCCCTTTTTTCTCAGACTCTCCAGTGAGCTGACAGCAGCCCGGCCTTGGCTCGCTTCTTTCCTATAACATGTCTAGAGAGCTAAAGTAGCCCTGCCTAGCCTCTTTCCTGTTGCTTCTTCTCTCCAAAGCCCTTCCTTTAATAAATGTACGTTCAAAATCACCTGGACATGTGCAATTTTTCCTGCATGAAATCAAGAACCTGTACTTCATGGGGCTGGGGGTGGGGCGGGCTGCATAGTGGTGGAGGGCTAGTGTAGCTAGTGGGTGCCTGCATTCAAAACCCCAGCTCCACCTGGCATTAACTGTGCTGAAGGGCAAAACGCTTACTAACTGTGGGTCTCTGTTTCCCCCTCTGTAAAATGGGGAAAATAATATTGGCCTCACAGGGTCACTCCTACATAAAGCACGCAGAGCACTGCCGGAACACAAGTCTGTGTCAGCCGCATTCTATAATCTTTGGGTCTGTCAGGGTTCCCCCATCCATACCCGGTCCTAACAACAACAATGATAACACCAGCAGCCGCTGTTGATCGTCCTCTCACTTGGACGTTCTCTCAGTGACCCCATGACACCATTCTCACCTTACAGGTGGAGAAACTGAGGCTCAGGAATTCTGGGTAAGGTGCTCAAGATCATACCGGTAGAGCCAGGATTTGAACTCAAGTCTCTGACTTCAGAGCCCACACTCTTGGCCATTTACTAAGTTGCACTTAAGGTCCATCACTGAACTTTTATGGGGACTGTGGGCGAGGTGGATGTAAACCCTTTCAAAACAAATGGACCTCAAGACAGTGGCCTGGCAAACACCGGAGTATCAGCCAGCACGCTGTGAGTATTTGGAGACAGGGATGGGCGGATTGCTGAGAAGCTGGAAAGGCCTTCAGGAGGGGGAGGTCTGGCCAGCCCTCAGGACTAGTCAGGGCTGGGATTGGTGCATTGAGAGGGGTGTAGCTTCAGGTGGGGGCAAAGGTGTGGAGGTGTGCCTGAGCCAGGGGCAGCGCCAGGGATAAAGTCAGGGCAGGTAAGGAGCTGGCCAGCCGCCAAGTGGGTCAGACACAAAGCAAAAGGCTGAGGCCCAGTCCAGGACCTGAGCTCTCTTCTTTTCCTGTCAGCCAGATTTCCCTTCCTCAAAGACCCAAAGGACTTGAGTTCTCAACTGGTAACTATTGCCCCTACCCCTCAAAGGCCGAAGTATGGAGACTCAAGGCAATAACAGACCCCCTACTTGGGCTCAGCCTAGCACAGGGATTAAGGAGAGTGAGTGGGGCCCTTTAGCCCTGCTTTACTGGTTTGTTCTCTCAGGGGGGAAACGCCCCACATGGCAGCTGCTATCCAGGGCACACCCAAAACAGGCTTCCAGCATTCCTCCCCAGCAGGGCGTGGAGCAGGAGTCAATCCTGACACTCTCTCCCTCAAAACCAAATCCAACCCATTGTCAAAAAACGAAAGTTTTACTGAAGGCTTCTTAGGAATTTAATAGACAAGTTTCTTAGTGTGGCAAGACTTCCTGAAAGTCCTACCTCCCAGTCTAGTTCCCTCCCTAGGAACTGTTTTCCTGAAGTCTCAGCTTCATGCCTCCTCGCTGCCCCTAGCCTCTCACGCGCAGGCACTGAGTGCCATCAGCAGGCCTGGCTCCACGACTTGCAGGTCCTGGTGTCCAATGACAATGGGGGCGCCTGCTTGGGAAATTATGAAGAATTTCAAGACTTTGACAGCAGGGCAAGAAATCAAGTGCTGGGCCCTCCTAAGCACAGAATGCTGTCCCCTGCAAGGGCGCATGCCCACAAAGCCGCCCCCGGCCCTTAGTGCGCACTCCTCAGGGACTAGAACATCAATTTTCAAGAATTTTAAAACGAAAGCCTGAGATTCACCCCCTCAAAAACACAAAGCATATTTGAGGACGGCTGCTTTGAGCTAGTCCCACCCCTGACCCTCAAACTCTCACTTTCCATCCTGCCCTTACGCCCACGATAGAAAAGTTTGAGTTCTCCTACCTGAGCTGATTATGCCTCTGCAAAGTGCCTTCACATGTTCTTTATGAGAGAGAAGTTGCCGTCCCATTTTACGGACAGGCAAACCGAGATCCCAAGACTCCCCGCCTGAGCTGTCACCTTCCTGTCAGTGGCATACATGGCACCAGCAGCATGGCCTCCAGACCCCCTGAGCTTGGAGCCATCTCCATCAAAAAAGAGCCCAGACACCAGAGTGAATGCACAAATGATGCAAACCACAACGCTGAGGCAATTTATATTATTTCTAGCGTAAGAGCATTTTCTCATGTTGAAGCAACTCCGCCCAAGCCCAGACAAACACCAGGCCCAAACAGACCTCCACCAAGGGAACTGCCGAGGGAAGTACGGGAACTGTCCCCGTCCTTCGCTGACTCATCACACCCAGTGCTCCTGAGACCATAGACCACAGAAGGAAAACTTTTATTCCAAAAGGTTTATAGTAGGGTTGTTTGCTTTATTTTATTCCTCATTAAAACTTAGAGCCCATTTTTTATTTTTATTTTGAGAATACATTTATTAAGGCTGGGAACAGTGAAACAAGGAAGGGCCTAGGAGAGAAGCAGCAACAGGAAAGAGACTAGGCCGGGCTGCTTTGGCTCTCTAGAAGCATTATGAGAAAGAAGTGAGCCACAGGAGGGGTGCCGTCAGCTCACTGGAGAGTCAGAGAAAAGGGGGCCTTGGAGACAGGTTCAAGGGCTTAGCCTGGGATGAGCTGCTGCTGCTCATTGCTCCCCTGGTTGCAAGTCTCGTGGGGTCCCTTTAGTTTAGGAGATGCTCGCCTGTGGGGGAAGAATGAGAAAGGAAAGGTGCAGGTGTGTTCCCAGGAGGGGTGCATGCACTGGGTCCTTTGTCTTGAGGGTTTAAAGGGTGGCTGTTTAGGGGAGGTCTTAGGAAAGCATCTCAATAGACTATTCATCAGCTTTTCCAGGTGTAGCCCTTCAGGGCCATGGTCCCCACTGATTGGTCAGTGCTAGGGCAGGAGCTCATTAGTCATGGCTACTAGTCCTGGTGTCTCCTGCCTGTTTTTGCTGCTTTTCTGGGCCTGGAGCTGAAATACAACTGAGGCCTAGATATTATCTCTAGGGAGGAAATGTCAGGGGGATCTAAACCATATGACCAATGATATGCCAAAGGAAGAAGGGCCATCCTGGGGGTGAGGTCTGATGCCAGTTTTGCCCATTGATAGATAGGTACCCAGGGCTTTTCACCCTCATGGCCTTCTGTATCTGGCTGTAAATTGCTCAGCCAATTTGTTGAGCTGTCTCAGATTCCCCATTCTACTTGTCAAGGAATTTTTCTCAGCTTCTTACTATCCTGCCTCATTTCCCCCTCAGAGACTTCCATCCCTGAAATGTTTTAGGGGCTATGAAAGAGGACTGTATATTTTCAGTAACTACTTCCTGCTGACAAGACCTGTGGTCCCTGCCTATATAGGGTATGAATTTCTCTCCCTGTCTGATCTAAGGAGGACAAAGGAATAGGAGTGAGACTGGAACAGAGAGGCTGTTAGCTGATTCTTCCAAAGTAGGGATAGGCTGGAATCCCTGAAGCATCATCATCTTGATATTGAATTGTTCTATCATTCCAGAGGCAACATTGCTAGAGTGCTTCATATTTTGTTGACTCAATTATGTAGTCCTGGTCAATATAGCTGCTGCCCAATTATGAGACCTCTAGTACCAGGATGTGGGGCACAGCACAAAGCATCAATTCAGTTATTCCTTGGAGTTCTATTTATCTTTGTCTAGTTTAAAGATATGATCTGAACATTTATTTTTCAAAATCTCAAGTATTGGATTGCCACTCAAATGTTGGCAAAGGGCTGGCAAATCCATCTACCCATTTTTGGAATGTTTCTTTCCATGGGTTTTTAAGATGAAACCTAACCCCACCACCCACGTTTCTCCTGGGGATGGTCGTGTGGGCAGCTGGCTCCATGTCCAGAGGACAGATTTACTTTCCATGTCAGCACGACCAGGCACCTTTTGACGAAGGATTCGCTCCACTGCTGACAGATAGTTTTCCCCGAGAAGAGCGATGAGGTGATCTGAGTCACAACACCATATGTTTGCTGCTGGCAATGTTGGCAGCCAGAAACAAGCTCCCATCTGGGTCAGCAGGGAATGCTACCAGACAGGGACTGCCCCGGAGCAGGTCTGCCTCTTCTGACCTGGTGCTGGGTGCCCCTACCACCTAAGGAAAAAGAGCTTTGTCTTCAAATATGTTAGCTTTCCAGGTAGCTAATATTTACTGAGCAAAACCCATGCCCCAGGAACTATGCAAAAGATTAAAGTATCTCATTTAGTCATCAAAGCAACCCTAAGATACCACCATTTCACAGATGAGAACTGAGCTCAGACAGTTTAAATAATTTGCTCAGGGTCACACAGTAGAACATGGCAGAGTAGGGACTTGAACCCAGGTTTGTGCTGTGCTCCCTGCCCCAGACAAGTTCCTTCCTACAGTGGGTCCTTGGGGCCTACTGGACTCTCCATCAGTCTGGAAGCCAGCCCCTAAATCACAGCAGCAGACTTTGGGAGGCTGGAGGAGGGATGGCCTAACCACTCCCTGGCTCCAAGCATGTGATTTGGTCAGAGTGAGCCGGCCCCCTCCAGCTCCTCCTACTTCCCCAGCCTCTCCTCCCCTCCCCCCACCCCCAGGCTAGAGGAGGCAAGCTCTAGCCTGGGTTTCCAAAAAGCCAGGTTTTCCTGGAAGGCAGGATGAGGAGGGAGCAGCTTAACTTTCCAGTAAACAGCTGAGGGTGAGTCAGCCCCAGCCGGGATAGAGGCTGTCCTGCCTCCAGTCAGGGGGCTGGACCAGATGACTTCATGGGATCCTCCCCTTCTGGCCTGGACACCTTACTGGCCTGAGACCCAACAGAGACTGGGGGTGGCTTTAGCCATGGTGTGGCTTTAGCCATGGTGGTGGGGACATCCTATCAATGTCTGGGACCTGATCCCTCCCCAGTCTGTTTTTTGCAGATTTTGCGTGGCTATTCTCCTCCTATCCCTGTTCCAAACCACCCCAGCTGGATACTGTTTTCTACAGACAACTTCATTGGATTTGGTGTTTCATTTAAAAGGATTAAAAAAGTTTTGGAGGTGGATAGTGGTAATGATTGCCAAACAAAGTGAATGAATTTTACTTAATGCTACTGAACTATACAGTCAGAAAGGGTTAGAGAGGTAAATTTTAAAAAGACAAAAAAAAATAAAATAAAATTTTTATAAAAAATTTCAAATACACACAATAGTAGAAAAAATGGTTCAATGAATTTTCAAATACCCATCACCCAAATTCAGCCGTCAAGATTTTTGCCATACTTGCTTCATTTATCCCTGTTTTCTCTATTCTTTCTTTTTTAGAAAAACACTTTAAAGAAAATCCCAGACATTGTCATTTCACCCCTACATCAGTATTCATCTCTTAAAAAATGTGGACTTCTTCATATGTAGCCTTAATTCTATTATCACACCTGACACAATGAACTGATTCAAACAATACTTTTTCTTAGAGGATTTCAAAATTACAACTTCATCCCCTTACAAACATAATCACACCTTGCTCTGCTTTTTGCTTCCGGTTGTTCTGTGTAACTAATTGTGTTTTTGCATGTCTTCTGTCTGCCCCCATTCGACTGTGAGCTGCAGAGGCAGGAACCTTGTTTTGTTCACTGATGTATCTGTGGGCCTAGATCAGGGCCCCGTAGTGCTGGAAGGCTCAATCAATCTTTGCAGAATGAATGAGTTTATAATAACTTGGGGCAGAATGAAAAGATATCCAAATGCAATATAACAAAATAAAATAAGTTAAAAATAAATATGAAAAGGGAGATGAAATGAAAATGAGAGTAAAAGGAGGCCAAGACTAAGGTTGAGATAGTACAGATCCATGAAGCCCCTTACTTACTAGAGATAAGACACTTTTAGCTCTGAGCTTCCTAGCAAGCAAGGCAAAGAAGGACACTTTGTTTATTCATTTAACACATATTTATTGGGTGTTCATTATGTGCCAGGCACTGCACTAGGAATTGGAGGAGCCCTGGCAGGGTAGCTAGTTGGCTGGAGCATCATTGCAATACACCAGGGTTGTAGTTCAATCCCTGGTCTGGGCACGTACAAGAATCAACCAAGGAACGCATAAATAAGTAGAACAACAAATCGATGTTTCTCTCTCTCTCTCTCTCAAAATCAATATAAATTATTTTAAAGAAAAAAAGGAATCGGAAGATATAGTAGAGAAAACAAATATGGTCCCTAATCTATTGGAGTTTATATTTTCCTGGGAGGGAGACAGGTAATAAATCCATACATGTCCAGACAGTGATTCGTGCTCAGAAGAATATACAACACTGACAACAGACTTGGCGGGGGCGAGGTTAGCAGGGATGGTTAGGGAAGTGGACGAGACATGCAGTGGTTTGAATTGTGGCCCCAAAATTTATGTCCATCAAGAATCTCAGAATGTGACCTTATTTGGAATAAGAGTTATTGTAGATCAGGGGTGTCAAACTCACTTTCACCAGGAGCCACATCAGCCTCGTGGTTGCCTTCAAAGGGCTGAAATAGTTTTAGGACTGTATAAATGTAGCTGGGACTGTATAAACGTAACTACTCCTTAACTGTTAAGGAGTTGAAATTACATTTGGTCCTTTGAAGGCAACCGCAAGGCTGATGTGGCCTCTGATGAATATGAGTTTGACACCCTGGTTGTAGATGTAATGAAGGTAAAGACCTCAAGAAGAGATGCTCCTAGATTAGGGTGGGCCCTAAATCCAATGGTAAATGTCCTTTTAAGAGAACGAAAAGAAGACACAAAACAAAGAGAAAAGTGGGGCTTGAGAAGATAGAGGCAGAATCCCGAGTTCTGAAGCCCCAAGCCAAGGAATGCCAAAGGCTGCCAGCAGCCTCCAGGAACCAGGAGGGAGGCATAGGACGGCTTGTCCCTCAGAGCCTCTGAAAGGAATTAACTCAGTTAACACCTTGATTTTGAACTTCCAGCTTTCAGAACTGTGAGAAAATATATTTCTCTTGCTTTAAGCTGCCAAGTTTGTGATAATTTGTTATGGCTATAGCAGCCCTAGGAAATCAATACAAGACCTGAATGATGGGAAGGAGCCAGCCATGGAGGACCTGGCTGAGTCTTCCAGGCAGAGGGAACAGCATGTGCAAAGACTCAGAGACAGGACTGATTATATCAGCGGCTCTCAGCCATGGCTGTGCATTAGAAGCATCAAGGATCCTTAAAAAAATAACAGTTTCTAAAGAACAATTAAATCAGAATCTCTGGAGATGGGCCCAGGCATTAGTACTTTTTGAAAATCTCCCCAGATAATTTTAACTCGCTACCAGAGGTCTACCACCGAGTGACCTAATTCACCATCTTCACAAGGCAAACTAAATTCATAAAAACAAACTATTAAATTAAATTATGAAAACAGTTCCTGGGACCCCTGGCACCTACGGGAAGCTTGGCCCAGACCCAAGCTGTCAGGCTATCACACACAACTGTACAACTCCGGTGGATTAAACAAGTGAATAAAACCACCATTTTCAGCTAATCCCATCAATAGGTAGAGTCTCCTTCACCCCCTTAAACCTAGGTTTGGCCTGCGACTTCCTTCAGCCAATGGACCCTTAGCAAAAGTGATGCAAGCAGACACTTGAAAAGTGCAGGGACGCTGGGGCTTGCGCTCTCTTGCTGCTGGAAACCCTTAGATCACCATGGGAACAGGCCCGGGCTGGCCTCCTGGAGGATGACAGGCCACATGGAGAGAGGGACAGATGTTCCAGCTGCCCCAGACTAGAACTGCCCAACCAACCAACCCACCACATCAGGAGAAAGATTAACTGTTGCTGTTTAAAGCCACTATGCTTTGCAGTGATGTCTGATGCAGCAAAGGAAAGGCTAATTGATGCACCCATCTTCGATATTCCCCACATGAAGAGTAGAGCTACCTTTGCCACCAAAATAGAGTGGTTTCTCTTAGAGTAACACAGTTAAGAGGTTCATAAAGCCATTTCTTTATTGTTTTGAATTGGGTGCTGGCATGTGTGGAAGTGAACACTGCGGGTGGGGGCGGGGTAGGCATGACGGGACTCGGTGCCTACTCTTCGCCCTTCTGGCTCTGCGAGCACCTCCTCCCCTCACATGTTACCACGACTCTCACCCCCGCTTCCATTCTGAATTAAAAACCAAAGAGCTCTTCCCACACCTACCACATTTTCCAGTCTAAGTATCGAAAGGTTTCTGGTGTGTGTTGGGTGTTACTTCTGGATGAAAAAAGTAGTCAGGCCACTTAAGTTTGGATGCCAAGGTATTAGGTTTCTGGACTATTTGGAAGATTTATGCAGATAATGAGAGAAAACATTTGAAATTAGTATAATTCCAGAAAATTGCAGCTGGGCAGTCATTGCATGTTTGGAGGATTCCAGAATCCTCTGGATGTGGGGAGCACAGTTAATTTAGCATACAGGTAGAGGCCAGCTCAACCCCTCCTTCCTCCCTAAGCCCTTCTGTCTCTCACCCACCCAGAGAGATTTACGGGCTTCAGGGAGACCATATGGAATGCAGAGACCATGTGGAGTGCAGCACAGGCCCCGTTCAGAACTCTGGTTAACTCCTTCCTGACCTGCTGCATGTTGGGCTGGAAGCCAGGCAGGAGGATGACTTCTGGGGCTTACCTAGTGGCCTCCATGTACCTGGCACCATGTTGATGCCAACCTTGCAGCTCTTCCAGAACCTCAGTTTGACAGGGGAGGAACATGAGGTCAGAGAAGGGAACTGAATTGCCCCAAGTCTGACAGCAATCAGTAATGACTGCTGCTAAGAAAACCAATCCAAGTAATAATGGGAAATAGTGCGTAATAATAGTGATAATGGTAGAGTAACAATACATTGTATTGAGCTTCTCTGTGCCGGCTATGACCTGCCTTACAAGTATTTGCTCGTTCAACCCTCTTCCCAGCTCTCTGAGGGAGGAACTGTTAGGAACTTTACCCAGGACAGAACTAAGGCACAGACAAAGGACACTTATCCAAGGTCACACATCTAGACAGTGGAGGGGGAGCTCAAACCCGACTGCGGCCGATCGCACAGCCTCTTGTCTCTGTAGGGTCACTTAGTCACAGTCATCACAACGACAACGAACATTTCTAAAGCACTTTTTGTGGGCTTTGACTCACACTGGAGCCTTACCTGCATTATGTCATTGAGTCCTCACCACGAGCCTGTGTAGTAGATGCTTCTCTGTGCCTCAGTTTCCTCATCTGTAGATAAAGGCTTTCGAGGATTAAGGGCCAGGCACATGGAAAGTGTTCAGTTATGTATTATTCTCTTGTATTACTGTATCATATTATTTTCTTATATTATTAGGACACTATTAAGGATAAATCTCCATGGCTTATCACGTTAAAAGTTTCAGCCCATCTCACATCTTGGTTGGGTGCAGGTCAGAGAGGCAGGGCAAGGGCTCTGCACACGCAGTCATTCAAGGGCCCAGGCTCCTTCTACCTTGTGGCTCCACCTCTTCCACGTGTTCTAAATCCTCTCAGCTGAGTCAGCAGGAGAGGGGCACGGGCTGGGATGGTGTGGGGGAGGTTTATCAGACCCGGGCCTGGAAGTGGCGCTTCTGCAACACAAGTCACATGGTCACTCCACACAGGAAGACGTCTGAGAAATGCATTCAGGCTGGTGCCCATGAAGAAAGGGAGAGTGTGGATATGGCGAATACTATTTCCATTTTAATTCTGTTCATCTGAGGCCTGGTCAAGGTCCCAATACTAGTCAGCGGAGCCACCCACTTACCTGTATATACCCAGCATGAAGGGCAAGTGGACACTGTGGTGCACATGGCGTTTTCCATTGCCACACATAGTCCAGTGGTGGCTCCTGTGGCTATGTCATGTCGTCCATATGCAGTACTTCCCTCTTCCATGACCCAGCATATTTCCCGTCACCCAGAAGATGGGCACAGGGTCCAGGGCACAGGCTTGCTCTAAGGAAGCCTTTAATGAGCCCCGGCATCTGGTATGAGCAAGGGGCCACATCTAGCGGATGCCCGCCACAGTGGGATTCCATGCAAGGACCCATCGTGTCCAGCCTGTCTAGGGCCTCAGCCTGTCCAGGAGCCGGAAAACCCTCACGCTCTCTCTCCTAATGGGAGAGAGCAGAGAGCCCTCACCTCGGGAACCTAATGCAGGGCCCCTAACATACCCTGAAGGTCACCTTAAATCAGCCAAAGGAGGGTGGTTGGAGAAAGAAAAGCCTGGGAGTGGTGGAGAGTGGGAGTCGGCTGGATCCAGTGGGAGACCCAGACATGGGTCACCTAATACAGACATATAACGAGGGCTGCCAAATGGAGTAGCACTTACTGCATGCCAAGCCCTTTAAATGGATTATCTCCTTCAGTCCTCCTGACGACCAAATCAATGACATACTAGTATTATGCCCACTTCCCAGATGGGGAAACTGAGGCACCAGGGAGGCAGTGTTGCTTGCTTATGGTCAGGCAGCTGGAAACAGGCAGTCGGAACTTGAGCCCTGATGTGTCTGACGCTAAACCCTGTGTTCTTCCGTATTGTAGACTCTGCTGCCTCCCCGGGGCTGGGCGCTGGGACCCGCAGAGCTCGAGAGCTGGGAAGACACGAGCAGGCTCTACCAGGGGTGTCCAACCTGCCGCCCGCAGGCCGCAAGCAGCCAAGAATGGCTGTGAATGCGGCCCAGCACAAAACCGTAAATTTGCTTAAAACATTATGAGATTTTTTTTTGTGGTTTGGGGTTGCAATGTACTTAATGTGTGGCCCAAAACAATTCTTCTTCTTCCAGTGTGGCCCAGAGACGCCAAAAGGTTGGACACGCCTGCCTATGCCTTTTAGGCTTTCTGACTTTGTGCAGGAACGTCAGGTTGAGGGCGTGGGGCCTGCCCAGGTCCCGCCAGGAGCATTTTTCTCCCCAGCATCTAACAGGGCAATAACCTGGACAGGCCTTTGTGTGGGAGAGAGGGAGGGACCCACATTCTGGCCTCCCACCGTTCCCACCCCACCGGGCTTCCCACGGCTCCTAGGCCTCCCTGGGCGCTCCTGGCGGAGCATGTGCTCAGTAAATATTTGTCAAATGGACGAGTGAACAAATGAACAAAAGAACGAAAAGATACATTCTTTTTCTCTCACCATTACCTTGCTTTTTTCTCTCGTGTTACTGTAGTTTGTATTTGTCACTTATACTGAGCGCATTTCCCACATTTCTCACCTCTGCAATCGGGTCAACAGATCTCACAATTGCTACTGGCAAGTGACAGTCAAGATAAAATTGTCACTGCCCCCAAAATATCTTCATCTACTTATTTCAACTATATTTTTTATGTACGTAGGGATACTATGTTATATGATAAAGGAACTTTTCCAATGAGAGAAGAATAAACATCTTAAGTGATAACAGCTTTCCATCAGTTTCATTGGCAGAGTTTTCTTTCTTAATGGCGCATGAAATAATGGTGTGTTCTTATAATCCCTGCCATCCTGGAGTCCGTGAAACACGGCACGCCGTGAGCATCCGACTGCCAGGCGCGGGGACAGCGAACAAGCACCGAGCCCCTCCCAGGCCTTACATTGACTACCTGCTTATAATTAGGTAATTACTGCCCAGATCTTATTATTATTCCCATTTTGCCAATGGGGAGACTGAGGCACAGAAAAGTCAAGTTACTTCCTCAAGATCACTGAGAAGCAGAGCCAAGACTTGGCCAGCAGCCATTCCGCACCAGAGCCTGGGTGCCAACCACTGGCGCACCCTGCCTCCCACGCCGTGAGCAAAGAGAAGCACTGAGGTTACCGTTTTCATTTTTAGCACCCGGTGGGGTAATGTGGCAGTCTGTCGGCGTTTACCGAGCCCTTAGTGTGTGCTGAGTGAGCTCTGCGCTGGGGGCCACGGGGAATCCCTGTGAAAAGGCCCTGGCCGCTCTAGGTACACCACGTCACTCTAGGGCTACAGAGCCGTCCACCCACCCGACTAACTTAAAACTCCGAATAACGGTCACAGATGATTGCAGTGCAGGCTGGGTCCCTTAAGTGCTAGTAGGAGCACAACGGAAGGGCTCGGCCAGTGGGGCAGTCTAGTAGGGCTTCACAGAGGTGGTAGCTTAAACCCGTACACCTCTTCCAGGGCTTCAGCCAGGACCCAACGGGCAGCCGTCTTCCTGAGAGCTGAGGAGGCACATTTCATAGGGAGGGGTGTCCTTGCCTACAGTCGGCTTTGCCCCTTACTGGCTGTCACACCTGGCCCTTCAGCCCAGACCTTGGCCCTGGCCCGTCTCCTAAGCTGGGGAGGCTGTGAAGGGGCAGACACCCAGCATGGCTGCTGTGTGCTCTCTGGGCAGGATCAGCCACCAGTCTCAGACCCTCCCAGAGGGGTTTCTCCATGTCAAGGCCAGTGGCTCCTCTTTGGCTGGCCTGGATCCGGGACTTGCCAGTTCAGGTTGCCCGATTGCTCATGTAGCTTTGGGGTTAAGTCCTAGATCAGTCATTTACAAGTGTGACGGGGGCTCGCCCTGCTGAGCCTCAGTTTCCTCTTTTCTAGAATGACATTGTTAACAGTACTGACTTCGCAGCGTTTCGGGGAGGTTTCAGAGACAAGGCCTGTGGGCCCCATGCTCAGCACAGCGCCTGACAGCAAGCGCATGCTCAGGAGCAGGAGCTGGTTGGTGGGGCCCGGCACTGGGCAGGGTGGAAGATGCCTGCAGGAGCCAGAGTCCACTCTCGGGTGCCTGAGAGGAGTTGGACAGTTTATTTTATCTGGGCCTCAGTTGAGGCCTCTGTAGAATGGGGAAAAGAGCGAGAGGGGCTGCCGCTCACCGTCATGGATCAGTAACAAACACGCATAAAGCGGGTGCTTGATGAATGGCAGATGTTGTAATGCTCTGTTCACCTCTGGAAGGAAAAAAGGCCTTCTAGTTATCTCCATTTTTCAGAAAGGAAAAAGCACAGAGAGGTGGAGGACTTGCCCCAAGTCACACAGTGGGAAGGGGTGGGGAGGCTGCACCACCCTCTCCTCTCATTCTCAGCTCTGATCAAGAATCAGGGTAGAACTGCCATGGTCTTCCAATCAGCCAACAGCAGCACCCAGGGCTCCTGACTCCCGGTCTAGGCTGTCTGCAGACTTAGTCTTTCTCTCTATGGCACCCCACCTTGAGCAAAAGCTAGAGCTTGTGGGCTCTAGTATGAGTACCTAAGGGGAAAGTTGCCCCAAGATTCCCGAAGTCACTAATGGGAGGAAGGACAGTGAAGCTACTTGTGTGTCCACCACATTATTTCTGTTAAGCCTCATCACCCTCAAAAGCATGGATCAGGTGTCATTAGCTCCAGTTATCCCTGTACAGGAGAAATCCAAGCCCAGAGAGGTTAAGAAACCTGCCTGAGGTCACAAAGCCTGGACATAGGAGGGTCAGGATTCTCACTGACCAACGTGACTGGAGCTGTGGGAAAGATGAACTTAAACATGGAGACCCTGGAGTAAGTAAGCCCTCAGAAGGGGTGTGAGGGCATGGTGGGCAAGTCCTTCCTTACATGGTTATATCGCTAGAAGGGGAAAAACAAGGAAAGAGGAGGAGGAAATTCTGTCTGGCATTATTAAGTGTGTTCCACATGCCATAGTCCTTTACCATGTCAGTGGTCATGGCCCAGCTTTCAGCTGCCAGCACTAGCTTTCTCCAAGGTGCCAGGGCCCACCCTGTGCCACACAGCGGGCCTGATGTGCCCTCTCTGTCCCAGCACCCTCAAGGGGGTTGGCCCACACATACTGCAGCTCCCTGGGCCCGTACTCTGTCTGTTCCACACCATTTCCCAGGACTGTGGTCCCAAGCCCCGGTGGCCCACAGCGATAGCCTGCTCGTTAACACACGGGGGGCTTCAGCTGCCTTCTCCAGCCCCACTTCCTCACTCTCCTGCTTATACTTCCTGAGATTTCTCATCTCAGGATCTGCTTCTGGGATCATTTCAGCCTGGGGCGATTTGTCCCCAGGGACATTCCACAAAGCTCTGGAGACATTTTTGATTGTTACAGGGACAGAGGGGAAGATGCTACTGGTGTCTGGTGGATAGAGGCCACGGAGGCTGCTAAACTTCCTGCAACTCACAGAGCAGTCCCCAACAACAAAGAATTATCTGGCATAAAATGTCAACAATGCTAAGGTTGCAAATTCCTGACTAAACTAAGATACTGAGCCCTGGCCAGCATAGCTCAGTTGGGTGGGTATAGGCCTGCAAACCAAAAGGGCAACAGTTTGACTCCAGGTCAGGGCCTGGGTAGTGGGACTCTGTGCTCTGCTCCCGTTGGGGTGCTGGCTGAAGGCAGAAGGCAACCAATCAATATTTCTCTCCCTCCCTTCCCCTCTCTCTTAAATAAGTAAGTAAATAAATAAATTAATTAATTAAACTAAGACACTGAATGGCCCCTTCAATCCTTGGCCTGACATGAATGGACCAGCAAAGCCTGGGTAGGGACAGGCCTGATGGGTGGGGAGCTAGCCCCTGGGGTCCCCTGGCTTTTGCCTGCCTCCCCCTCTCCCCTTTCCATCTCCCACCATTCCATGTGGCTCTGCTGCTCCGCTGTCCCAGCCCCACAACAAGATCCAGTGCAACAAAGGGCATGCAAGGCAAGGCAAGGCCAATCCCAAACCCCCGCCCCGACCAGGGTCAGGGAAGTATGTGATTCAGGATAAGCTGATCAGAATTTTCTCTGGGGCTTTTCTGCCAGAGGCTGTCTCTTTCCAGTAGGACCCTGGAGCTGGCTGGACAGGAGTCAGGAGGACCCAGCAGGAGGGCGTGCAGAGAGCAGCGTCAGGCCTGACTGATAAACGCCCAGAGGGCAGAGTCCTGACGACAAATAGATGTTCAGCGACATGAATCAGAACCTTCCCTTTTTTGGAATGACTTTTCTGTTCCGACGAAGAGGGCCCTGTCTCTGCCACTGGGTTGGGAATTTCCTGTTCTTTTATCTCATTCTCAAGCAACACGCCTCCTCCCCCTTCCAAGAGCTGAGACAAGGAACCTGCCAACCACAGGGCCACCCAACTACTCATTGATGAACTCCAGTTACTCACCTGCTGTCTGGCCCCCAGAGAACCCCTGATCCAGCCTCTCATCACCTCACCCAGATGAGGGAATTGAAGCTGGAAAAGCTCCACATCCACCTTGGCAGGATCCCCGGGGTCTGGTTGGTCCCCTTTCAGGGCCTGATGGAAGCTATAGGTGGCCCTGGGGGGTCCACAAAACCGATGCCCATCCCTGCCCTGCCTGTCATCTCTCTATTAGGGTTTCTCAAGGGAGTTATATATGGATTTTGGACTGGGCTTGCATCCTGAATCTGCTGCTTCTTGGATGAGTAAATCTGAGCAATTCACTTCTCTCATCAGTTTCCTCACCAGCAAGATGCGGAGAGTGATACACCAACCCCCCAGGGTTGTTACTGGGGTAGAACTTACAGGAGACAGTATAGGGGAAACCCTTAGTCTAGTGTCTAATGCTTAGCAGACAGTCAACATTTGGGGGGAGTAATATTCTAGAAATATCTTCTGTTTGAAAAACAAAGAGGAGACGCCCATCCTGAACTAGGGAGGCAAGGAATCCTCCAGGGCTGCTGAGGAGGTGGATGTGTAGGCCAGATCCACCAGGGAGCTTGCTCCGAGGGCCAGTTAGTGTTTGGTGGTGCAGGGCCTGGTGTTTGCAGGCTCCCCCACCCCTGGCACACCCAGGCCCCCACCCCTGTGAGTCAGCCCCACTCCTTAAGACACAGTAAAACCCACAAGTCATTTCCTGGCAGCCCCAAACAAAGACCTAGAATCCACAGTGCAGGAACTGACCCCTTATCATTCCTCAGGCCTGATAATAGGGGCAGGAGGGTCTGAGTCAGACTGGAGTAACTAGTTGTTGCATGATTTGCCCTGGCCTCAGGCCTGCTCCCAGCCCCACCTGAGGGTTCAGAGCCCCTCTCCCTCTCCCCGCTCTCCACAGTCCTGCTGTCCTTCGGGTCCACCCTTCAGCCCTCAGTCCTGCTGTCCTTCGGGTCCACCCTTCAGCCCTCTGGCATTGTCTCCAGAGGAAACCGGCTAAAGCCTCTCTGGGAGAAGCAGCAGCATGTAGTGGAGTGCTCCCTGGAGTTTCTGGACAGGCGGCCTAGGGAGGTGGGCGGGGACGGGAACAGTGCGAGGCAGGAGGGGAAATGTACCCGGAGGGGCAGGTCTCACCCTCCTGCCGAGCACTCCACTGGAGCAGCTGGGGCTCAGCCTCCCCA
Organism: Desmodus rotundus; assembly: GCF_022682495.2. NCBI lineage: Eukaryota > Metazoa > Chordata > Mammalia > Chiroptera > Phyllostomidae > Desmodus > Desmodus rotundus. The sequence continues at coordinate 85,371,557 of NC_071394.1, forward strand.
GTCTCCCACCAGCCTCACCCTGGTCTGACTGTCCACTCAGCGGCGAGAGCCACCCTATTTGAGCCACATCTGCTTGTCTTAGCCTACTCAGAACCCTTCTGTACCATAGTTTTTTTATCCACTCATTTACTGATGGGCACTTAGGTTGCTTCCAACACTTGGCTACTGTAAATTGTGCTGCTACGAACATTGGGGGGCATAGGTTCTTCTGAATTGGTCGTGAAGGAACGTGTGTAAAGCACACATGGACAAAGCCTAAGGGATCGAGGGTGGGAGGTGGGGATGGCTGGGGTGGGGGGAAAATGGGGACAACTGTACTTGAACAGCAACAATGAAAAAAATAAAATAAAAAAGGTTTTAACAAAAAGAACCCTTCTGTAGCTCCCCAGTGCCCTTGGGGGAGGGGCCAGGTTTCGTTCTGATTCCAGGGCTCTTCCTACCATGTTCCAGATGGAGCTCCTCACAGTTCCTACAAGGGAACTCCTCACACTTCCCGGTTTCTGCTGCCCGGACCCTGACGAGTGAACTTTCTGGGTGAGTGAGCGGAGGTTTCAGGGAAGGCTTCCTGGACGAGGTGGCATTTGAACTGTCCCAGTATTCTGACAAGAATGAGAGGCAGAAGGAGAGGAAGGTAGGTGATTCCCAAACAAACCAACAACTCCAATTCATCCAGCTTCTCCCTGAGCAAGGAGCCTGGCCCTCTTCCCCAGTGGCTTCTAGTGGAAAGAGCAGGAAGCTCAGCACTTATCAGCTGTGACCTTGGACAAAAGTCTCTTTATCTCTGATCTCCCCAGTAAACTGGGCTGAGGTCAGCTGTCAGGGCTGCTAGGGGAGGGGAAAGCCTGCAACGTGTCAGTGCCCAGTGGGTGCTTGGGCCATTGGTTAGAAGGGCTTTTCTCCGGGGCAGTCTCTTGGTCGCTTCTCTGGTCGGGGTCAAGAGACAGGGCCAGGGTAGGGGGAAACGAAGTCAGGCCAACCCGGATTTTCCAATTGTTCCCAGCTGTGTGTTTGTGCCTAGGGCTGGTGGGAGGAAATTCTCTGCACAAAGACAGGAAGTCAGAGGTGCTCTGTGGCAAAGGCAAAGCTCACAGTGGTGTCTGGTACAATCCAAGGGGCTTGCGGCACATAGAGGGCTGGGCAGGGGAATCAGGCGGAGGCTCCGTCACCCCGGCACCTCTCACCCGCTGTAACAGCATCAACTCAGAACGTCACAGAGGGGGAAACTGAGAGCCAGGCAGTGTTTGGACCTGCCCTAGGTCACATAAAGGCTTCCAGTTCAGGTCCCCCTCCACTTTTTTTCAAGTTCACAACCATTGACTGAGGATGTTTTATCAAGTACCTAGAAGGTGGTAATCCCTCACCAATTGTGTTTTAAGAGAATTCTTTTTTAAAATATATGTACATATTAACATTGTAAACAGCTTTATTGAAGAGTAATTCACATGCCATAGAGCTCACTCACAGTGAGTATATTGTGTGATGAGTGAATTTCCACAGCAGCTCAACCACCAACCCAAACTGTGTTCAAGAACTTTCATCACGTGGTTGCCCATCTGCAGTCAACCCCACCCCCTGCCCCAGGCATCCACTGGTCTGCTTTCTGTCTCTATAATTTTGTCTTTTCTAGAAATCTCCACTCTCTTAAAAAAAAAAAAAAAAAAATACCAAAAAAAAAAAAAACCCAGGAAGAGCCCTGTTCTGTCTCAGGCCTGGGAGGGGGAAGACTTTGAGGACAAAAAAGATGTGTTGGTGAGGAGCCTGGAGAGTGCGGGGCCTGACACCCCTTCATGCCCCCCTCCCCAGTTCAACTCAGAGAACTCCGAGATGCACAGACTTAGGGTCAGAGAGGCCCGGGGATAGGGGACTCCGCAGGCCTACCAACCCTGCCTTCATTCCGCAGACAATGACAGCGGCAGCAGCGATGGTTACGACTCAGGGCCTGGCCTGGCCATGGCAGCTACCCCAGGTCTGGATGCAGATGGCAGGAAGTCCTGGCTTCCCCGGGACCTGTATATGAGGATCTCACACAGTGCAGATAGGGTCTGGCGTCTGCTGGGCCTAAGGAGGCCTGCTCCGTCGGGCCGCCAGTTCTAGGTCCAGCTGGAAAGCCTCTTGTTCCCAGCTTCTGCCTCTGGGCCCTGATAAGCTCTCCACAGGTTATGAGTGTTTGGAAAGGAAACTGCCAGCTGCACAGGCTTGTAAGTGACCAGGTAAATCACCTTCCAAACTAGATCAGACCCAGAGTAAGCAGCCAAAAAAGAGCTCATTCACAAAAGCTGGGCAAGTCTGGGAGCAAGGCTGGGGGCTGGGGGATGGGCCAGCCTTGGCCTCCAGATCACCTGGGCAGGTGAAATCACAGAGGCCTCCTCTGTCCAAAATGGGAACGTACTGTGTTTTCTGAGACTGGGGGCACACTGTAAATTTATTTTTCTGCCATGACCAGGCCTAGGAGGAGGAGGAACTTTCTAGTACTTCCAGTGGGATGGCCTGTCTCACCCCAAAACGAGCAAAGCGTTGAACTTGTGCGTGGGCGTGACTAGGATAATAGTGATAGTAACAGTGAACACTCATTCAGAGCTTCGTGTGTACTGTTCTAAGTGCCGTCCTACGGAGTATGTACCATTGCCACCCATGTTGGACAGAGGAGGAAACTGAGACCCAGAGAGGGGAAGAAAAGTTAGGAGTCGCACACGGCGGGGCGGAGCTGGGAGCTGAACCCTGGAAGCTGGCTCCATTTGTGTTCCACACCGTACTGACTTCTGCCATGGAGATGTCCTGCCTCCCCCTGAGCCTTGTTAACAGGCCAACACTCAATCCTAAAACGCCGGAAACCCATCAAAGCCGACACCAAGGAGCCAGCGCCCCTGCTCCTTCCTCCAAACTGCCACCTGCGGAGCCAGCGCTCTGTGATGCTGAGTAATGAGAAATGAATTTGGTCAGGGAGCTGCTACGAGTTAAACTGTGTCTCCCAAAAGATGTTCGAGTCTTAGCATACACACACTGCCACCTGTGGAAATGACCTTATTTGGAAAGAACTTCTTTGCAAATGTAATCAAGTTAGGATGAGGTCATAGTGGATTAGGATGGCTCTAAAGTCAAGGACTGGTGTCCTTATAAGGCGAGGGTGATGTGGAAACTACAGACACACACACAAGGAAGAAGTCACTGCGATTACGTGCTGTGTCCGCAAGCCAAGGGACGCCAAGGACTGCCAGCAACCCCTAGCAGCTGGGAGCGAGGACTGGGACAGACTCTGCCTTGGAGCCTGCAGCAGGAAGCAGCCCTGCCTGCACCTCGATTTTGGACTTTTGGCTTTATGAACTATGAGAGAATACATTTTGGTTGTTCTAAGTCACCCAGTTGGCGGTAATTTGTTATGGCAGCCCTAGCAAACTATTTTTTTTTTTCAAATCCTTTCACCCAGCTTTGTCATTTTGCTGGTTTCCTCACTAATGAGCTAAATAAAGTTTGACATGTGGTCACCATATACTTGTATAGGAATCCTTCTGAAAATTACATTTCATCATAGAATGGATCTTGAGCTGTTACCTAAGTTTACCTGCCCACTGTCTGATGGGCGGTGACCCTGCCGCCCATCCCTCTGTCCCAGGCCCTGGGAAAATCCAGGCTAAATCCCCAGCTCCCCAGGGATGAGTCCACCCAGACAGTGTGAGGAGGAAAACAGCCCTCTAAGCCTTGGTCTTTTTTAGCAGCTGGAGGGCAAGCCAGCTTGGCCACCCGAGACTGAGAGGCGGAGGGCTAGGGGAGGATCGATCCCTTCAGACCTCGCCGCATCTAAGGAGTGGGGCAGAGAAAACGCTTGTGAACCCATGCCAGAGGGGCTGGGGGCTGGGGATCGGTGACATGAAGCAGACGGCCAAACAGCCCACTGAGGACAGTGAGGTAATTCTAAGGCTGACTCACTCCAACTGGCAGAGAGTGTGCAAGAAGTCAGTCAGCTCCCCCTGAACCAGAAACAAGTGGGCGCACAGGGTGGGCCTGGGAGCTGGGCGCTCCGTCCTTCACCCAGGGCTTACTGAGGCTTGCGGTGGAAGGCCCCGGTGCTAACTGGTCTCCTCTCTCAGGACACCTTCAGAACTGAGGCATGTGATAAGAAGCAGGTAGGGCAGCAGGCGGGTTTGAGTCTCACCTTCCTCATTTACTCCCTATGTGGTCAGCAACAAGAATCTGACCATTAGTTTCCTAATTTGGAAAATGACCACCTTTCCCACTATTCCCAGGAGGCCTTGATGGACTCAGGGACAAGAACTCACCTAGGACAGGGTTTGACATGAAACTGGCATCTAAATGATAAAGAAAAAAAAAAAGTAACATTAAGTCATCCTCAAATACTCCCTTGGCTTTTTTTGAGGAAATCACTCTAAACAGGAGGGTGGGAGGTAAAAGCAACTTGTCGTTTCTTTCCCCCAAGATGGAAAATAGCTCTTCATGTAAAAACATTGCTGCATTCCACTAATTCTAAGATGCACATTTTTTCACATTTTAACATCTCAAAAACCTCTCGGTTAGTACTGTGTGTCTTACTAATTGGTGACATGCGGTTAAATTGGTAGCAGTTTGCTTCCGTGATAGTGTATAAAATAACGGTGTCTTTCAATCGCTGGCAATTTAGACTTAGGAAATGTGGTCTAAAATTGACACACGCTCATTGTATACAATTCAGACACACAGAAGTACACATAGTAAAGGTTCCGGAATTCTGGGGCACCGCCGCCCTGAAGGCAGCCTGCTCTGTGTGGAAGTGCACGTTTGTTTTCGTTCTCTTTAACGCCCCGCAAATCTCCTCGGACCAGTTACCTGCACGCCCCCCCGCCCCCAGGGCACCAGAACCAAATTAATGCTCATTTAAAGATGGCGACACGTTACAAATTTGGATTCTGTGATTGGACACCTTCCTCACCGGCACCCCCACCGCATGTGGCCGGTGCTGCCCGCTGCCCGGCTCTGCCTGCACAGTGTGCCCTGTGCTGGAGTCGATGACGTCAGCCTCTGACGAAATGTATGTGCAGTGCAGTTTGTAGTTTTACTACTTGCTTGCGAGTGACAAAAATCAGGGATGCGTGGGGCCTGAAGAGGGAAAGCAGTGGGAAATCAGAAATGTGTGTCTTATGCAAGGACGGGCTTTTTTACCCATGATATGATTTAGCAGGACCACTGAGGAGCCCTCACGCTTAGCTCTGTGCCAACTTAACCAAACTGGGAAGGAGGAGGCACATAGTTCCATAATTAGCACGTGTCGACTCGGAGGAACAGGCAGCTGTCAGGGGCACTGGACTGACTTTGAAACCACATTTTTTCAGAGGAGAAAGGGAAAGTGACTTGTCCAAGGTCAGTTGACCAGCAGTCAGCAGAACCAACCTGGAAACCAGTCAGGTCTCTCGGAAGCCAGTCCAGGGCTCCTTCCTCCTCCACGCCAGCTGGCTTCCAAGGGATGCCCTCCCGCCCCCCTCAGCCCCGTACAAAATCTGCTCCGCTCTGAGCCTGCCTCCCTGGCCTTTTGTGGGTCACCACTCAACAGGAGACTGAAGTGAGAGGCAAGGGGAAGGAGGTGGGAAACACACTGGCCTGGGGGCCCACTGGCTATGAATGAGACTTCTGTTTGCCTGCCCCATGCGCCTGGAATTTTCTATGAAAACAGTGAACTGGAAGGAGGTGAAAGCATGTTCCCCAAAGCAAGGCCACCCCCCTTTGCTGCATAAAAGACCTGCTTTGTTTCAAACAAAGCAAAGGAGAAGCTGGGGAATACATTGAGATTTTAGGAGGAGGTCAGGTGTCTGGGGTGGACATACAACGCCTAGAAGGAGGCAGCGATCTGAAAAACCAGGAGCCAGACCAACGCCTGGGATTTCAGACTCCAATCATCTTCCTAACTGCTCTCATATTTGTGTGATGCTTTACACAAACTTGCAAAAATGCTTTCTCAGATATTTTCTCAACAGAGTGAGAGCTTGGAGAGGGACGGCCAGCATGATTCCTTCAGCCTTCTCCCTTGCCGTGTGGGTGGCCACGTTCTCTAACCCTGGGAGTCCGACAGACTGGCCGGGGTCCTGGCTTCTGTCCCTGCTAGCTCCGGCACCCTGTGCATGCTGGTGGATCATGGCACCAGCTGCAAAGGGGAGAATGATAATGTGATTACGGCTGCCTGGCAGGATGGCTGTGAGGACTGAACGAGCTCCCGGGGTAAGGAGGGGTAGGCTTATTGGTAAGACCTTGATCAATGGCAGCCATTGGGTGTTAGGACGAGGGGGAGGTTTACAGTAAGGTTGGATGTATGGTCTAGCCTGGAAGCATCTGGATATGTCACCTGGACATAAGTGCCACCCAGAAACACTTGGAATATAGGGGGAACAGCATGTCAGGCAGTGGACCGAGTGAGGCCCCATGTGGGAAGGGGTCCACGAAGTTGGGGGTGCTGCTTGACAGAATCAAAGGAGCTGTGCAGCTTTTCATTTTATCTACAACACAAGTACTGAGGTCTATTGAGGGTCCAATCCGTCACTCCTCGCCTCAACCCTCCCAAGTCCTCCTTGCACTCAGGGGAGTAGTTACAATCCTCAGAATGGCCTATAGGGCCTGATACAGTTGGGCTTCTGCTTCCTCTCTGACCTCCATTCCTGCCATTGTCTTCCTTACTCACTCTGCCCTGGCCAGACACGCCTCCTGGCTGGTCCTCAAACTTGACAAGGATGCTCCCGCCTCAGGGCCCTTGCATGCGCTGTTCTCTCTGCCGGATGTGTTCTTCCCTCCGATATTCATGCAGCTCCCTCATTTCCTTCTCACGTCTGCTTGAACACCACCTTCCCAAAGAGGCCTTCTTTGACCACCTCGTATAAAATAGCAACCTGCTGACGGCGTCCCTATCTGCTGTGTCACGCTAAATTTTCCTCCAGATTAATAATCAGACCATGACATACTTTATGAGATATCCAAGTGTGTTATCTCTCTCCCGGCTAGAATGCAAATTCCAAGAGGGCAAAGATTTCAGTTAGCTTGCTAGGACGTAGCACTATGCCTGGCATGCAGTGGGTGCTCAGACAAGTATGTGTTGGACGAATGAACTTCTGTAAAGAGAGCGTAGGCTACCGCGCAGTACTACGGCATGAGTCCTTCGTTGTTGTTTAGAACTAACATTTGTTGGCAATTGCTTCGCACCAGGAATTAGACCCAGCCCTTAACATGAATTAGCTTACTTAAGCAAGTACTATTATTATCCCATTTAAAAAAAAAATATTTATTTTTAGAGAGAGGGGAAGGTAGGAAGAAAGAGAGGGAGAGAAACATCAATGTGTGGTTGCCTCTCACGCGCCCTCTACTGGGAACCCAGCCCACAACCCAGGCATGTGCCCTGACTGGGAATTGAACTGGTGACTCTTTGGTTCTTAGATCCACTGTGAGCCACACCAGCCAGGGCATATTATCCCATTTTATAGATGAGGAAAATGGATCTCAAAGTTTAGTCCCCTACTTAGGCAATAATGGCAAAGCCAGGACTACATGTAGTTCTTACAACCAGAGTGCGGGGTCCTGGCTACACACCGTGCTCATTCCTCATGCAGTCGGTCTGACAGGACTCACACCGGAACTACAGGAGGCTTACTGGCGATCTGTATTAACATTTTTCTAAATTTTAAATTTAATTTATTAATTTTAAATTAATTTTTAAATTAATAAGCAGGTACTAATTTTATAATCAGAAAAAGATAGATTGACCTGCCTGTCCACCCATCCACCAGGAATCACCAAAAGGGTGGGGACCCTAAAGTGGGAGGTTGCCTGCAGCTCTTCTGGGAGCCTCTGAACCTCAGCTGCTCCAGGAGGCGGGTTAAGAGCAGGAGAGATCCAAGGATCCCTGTTACAGACTGTTCAGGCCAGCTGTGAGGACTGTAGCTATTACCAGAGGCAGCGAGGGCAAAGATGTAAGAGAATCCTTTCTCCATAAGCGCAGCTATGTGACTTTTCCTTCTGGACTCTGGCACCACGTGGGCAGTAAACATGCTTCAAGGTCTGAGACTGGCTCACTTCATTGATGCCACCTCTCCCAAATCATACTTGGCTTTGGAGCTGTGAGAAGGCTCACATTGTCACCCAGAAACAATAGGCAGACTTTTCTGAGACAACTCCCCCCACCCCACCCCCTTGGTAGTATGGGTTTCTGTCCCTGCAGGGTCTAGTTGAGGGGAAAGGAACGCTCAGCTCCATGTGTGATTAAAACCCTGAGCTCCATGAGACTTCCTCTCCTCACCCTCCAGTTCTCAGTGAGCACCTATCAGGGCCAAGAAACCAAAGCTCCCAGCAAGAAGTAAAAAAGCAAGAGAATATCCTGTTGTTAGGAAATGCATACAAGTGCAAAGGAACATGATGGATGAACTGACATCCTCAAATAGGTCAGGAAAAAAGTGTGTGTGTCTATACATTATACATATGTAGAGAGTAATAAAGCCAATTGAACAAAATGTAAACAATTAGAGAATCTGGGTGAAGGGTAAATTTGAGTTCCTTGTGCTATTCTTGCAATGCTCTGCTAAGTTTTATTTTTTATTTTTTAAAAGATCTTATGTATTTATTTTCGGAGAGAGAGGAAGGGAGAGAGGGAGAGAAACATCAATGCATGAGAGAAACATCAGTTGGTAGCCTCTCCCATACCCCCAACTGGGAACCTGGCCCACAACCCAGGCATGTGCCTGGACAGGGAATCAAACTTGTGACCTTTCGGTTCACAAGCCAGCGCTCAATCCACTGAGCCACACCAGCCAGGGCTCTGCTAGATTTTAAATCACATCAAAACAAAATGTTACAAAGAAAAGTTAATATGTGTGTGCTGAATTAACTAAGGTGATCAGTTTGGTGTTCAGAGAAGCTGAATGAAGGGTCCAATTCTTTTTCTTGTGCTAACCCCACCCAGGAACTGGAGAAAATTGTGATCACCTCATTCCTCTTCCCACGGGTCACTTTGGATCCTCTTAAGCTTCCTGGTATGAAAAACAACCTGCTTGGGCAAGAGCTTTGATCATAAAAATGCAGTAAATGCCTGGAGCCTGAGATTGGAATCTTTACAAGGGACTGACTGTTGGAGGATATAACATGGAGGTGAATCTTGGGTACCACCCCATGAGGATGCCCACGCAGGGCAGCGGGGCGGGGGGGCTGGAGGGCGGTGAAGGCAAGTGGGTCATGGCTTTGCCATTCAGAGCATGGTTGATAAGGGAGAGAAGCTGTGCGCACGTGACTCCTGGCATGGACAGTGCTGGGAGGCAGAAGGTGCAGTCACAGAAAAAGTCCTCCAGGGGCCAGAGCAGGGAGGCTACTCGGAATTTGCTAAGAATGGCCTGCAGTGTCCCCTCCTGATAAATTTCTTCTGCTTACGCCAGCCCCCCAGCCCTGCAGGCGCCTCGCTACACAGAGTGTGAATCCTCCCCTGCACTGGGGCAGCCTTTGTGGCTCGAGGTGAGGATGCACACTCAGCTCCCTCTGTCTCAAGCATTTCTCCACCTGAAATCCTGTCTTCCCGGTCTCCTCCCAAACCCCACTGTTCCTCTAGGCCCAGGCCCAGTCTGCATGAAACCACTCACACACGTCCGATACTCTCCCACCTTCCTTGCAGTGCCTTCCTGTTGCATCCCCAACAAGCCCAAATCTTTCTTGCCCTTCAAGGTCTGTATGCAGAGTCTCGTCCCTTCCAATTTTTCAAGCTGCTGCCTGGAGAAGGCATTTGATTCTGAAACAATACGAGCCATTAGTAATACGATTTGGTTGTTCAAACATTTAAATCTCCCTCAGGATGCACGGACAGAAAGCTGTTTCGAACTGACCAATCCTACCACATTCTTTGCAGTTCAGATCCTTCTGGGAGCCATTCTTGAAAACCCTGACAAGCCAATGCTGGCTGGCGCAGAAGACACTCCGCATGGAAGGCAACCCTGTCACATGAACGAAGGGAGACAAGCTTACTGGGACTCATGCCAGCCTGGAGACGTACATTCCAGTAACTGAAGAGCTGTCGTGAAGACGGGAGTCGAGTTCTGGGTAGCAAAGAATTTAGAACTAGGACCAATGAAGTTTGGACATACAAGGACTTAGGGTGCCAATGGCAAGGACCATGTTACGTTAGGAAATGCTGCCCCATGCAGTCGTGTGCTCCCTGTTGCAAGAGGGAGCCAGGTGAAAGTGGGGAAGCACAGAAAGACTTGTCTCGGCCCTGACCAGTGTGGCTCAGTTGGTTGGGCGTTGCTCTGCAAAGGGAAGGGTCGCTTGTTTGATTCCTGGTTAGGGCACGGGCCTGGGTTGTGGGTTGGTCCTCGGTTGGGGCCATATGATCAATGCTTCTCTCTCTCTCTTTCTTCCTCCTTTCCTCTTTAAAATAAATAAATAAATGAATAAATCTTTAAAAAAAGACTTGTCTCTGCCTACATAAGAAGCTCCCAAATGTCCAAGCGTTAGGGCCATCTCCGGTGGTCCAGGGCGACCTGAGAAACACGGGCACGTGCTGAGGTGTTCAGAAAGCTAGTCCGTGTAAAGGGCTTTTTCTTTTTTTGATACAGTTCCACAATCCAAAGAGGTCTGAAAACCAGGTTTTTTGGTTTGGCACCAAAACTCATTTGGCAGAAAATCCTGTCCTGAACTGACATATAGTTATTTATAGCCTTTACTTTTCCGCTTAGCTGAATATCCATAGGGTTCACTGCAGAAATTTTACATTTTATTATGGAGTGTTATATGTACCATATTACTTTTCAAAAATGTAAAACACTTTCAATTTCAAAGCAAATCTGGCTTCCAGGATTTTATAAGAAATGGGGACCACTGCTGAGTACATCTGACTTTTGAGATGGGAAACGGACTTTCTTTACTGAAAAGGTGAAAGTAAATAGTAGCTGTGTATGTGTGTTCTTAAATAAAAACTGTTATTTCTTGGTAAAATGAGAAGTTGGCAGCCCTAGTTTAGCTCTGAAATTTCTGGAACATTTTATTGTTCTGTAAAGTCTAACTCTGGCATAAGGCAGTCCAGGTGCTTTACAAATTTAAGCTAGACTAGAAGAGAGCTCGCCAGCTGGGAGCCCCGCTGGCCACAGAGAGCCCGCAGGCACGCCTTGTTTGCCTCCCACTGTGCCTTCTCCCCTCCCCTTTAATCTGGAACATGAACATAATAAACTCTAGTTTGTCTTGAAAATTCAGAAGCTATTGACAACACACAATCAGCTGGCACACAATCAGCTGGAGGCAAGAGGCAGGTGACCCTCTTTGCTTTCTAGCTGACCCCTCTCTGTGTACTGGAACACCCAGTTTGGTTCACCGCCAATGCACAGACTAGAGGAGACTGCCTTTCCCAGGACAGGACTGCTGGTCACCCGCTCCAGGTAGGAACAGTGCCCTAGCCAAAACCTCCACACAAAACTAGGAGGGTGCTGCTCCAGGGAAGGCCTGGAGCAGAGGGTGCTGGGAGGCAGGGGGCCAACAGCAACTTGTCAGACTCAGTGAACTCCTCAGCTGATGACAAAAAATCTACCTTGATTAGTAATTCCTTCTCACTTTCACAGAAACTCCTGCAGAAGCGGCAGTTGTCAGCAGTATTGCCAGAGCCCGCCTGAGGCCCAGCTGCTGAAAGCCTGTATGGAATAAGGCCTTCTGCCCGCAAGGATGGCAGTCGTGTATTCTGAGGAAAAAGTTTTAAAAGATGGTATAAGTGCATTTACAACATCTCTCTCTCTCTCATTTTCACAGGCATACTACAAAGAAAAATAGAAGTAGAGATTTTTGGTTACTCAGCCTACGCCTGTCCAGAGAGAACTAACACTTGGGTCGTAGCACTTTGTACAGTGGTTCCCTTATCCATGGTTCACTTCCCACAATTTCAGTTACCCGGGGTCACCCATGGTCCTAAAATATTAGATGGAAAATTCCAGAAATAAACAATTCGTAAGTTATACATCACACGCCATTCTGCGTAGTATGATGAAATCTTGAGCCATCCTACCCCACTCTGCCCAGGATGGGAATCATCGCCTTGCCCAGCACGTTGCTGCTGTACATGCTCCCGGCCCTCAGTCACCTGGTAGCCCACTCGGCTATCAGATCAACTGTTACAGAGTTGCCGACCTTGTGTTCACGCCACCCTCATTTTACTCAATACTGGCCCCTAACTGTCATTACATACACTGTTAAAATTGTCCTATTTTATTTTTATTGTTGTTAATCTCTTACTGTGCCTACTTTATAAACTAAACTTTACCTTAGGTGTGTACATATAGGAGAAAACATAGGGTTTGGTCCTATCCGCACTGATAGTCATCACTGGGGATCTCAGAAGGTGTCTCCCCCAGGTAAGAGGGTCCACTGTACAGGTCAAATAAGCCCCTCTTATAGAGACAGCCTGGTTAATGAAAACAGACAGAACTCTTTTTTTCAAATACAAAGCACAGAAGACGATGTAAGAAACATCTATGTGTCTGTCATCACAAATGAACAAATGTTTAATTCTGCCACCTGTGCCTTTTTTAAAAGAAATAAAACACTCATCATCTCAGTTCCAGCTGTCGTGCCTTCAGTTTCTCCTTTGCTTCTCTAACCTCATTTTCCTTGCACCACCACCACCCCAGAAGCAAATATAGGAAGCTAGTAATTCTACTGTCGCTAGTTACAATTTTCCTGCATAGAAAACAGAGTGGTTTTTGGCTATCAATGTTGTTTGAGTTCTAGCACAGTTGATGCATATAAACCCATTCATTTTTTTAAAAATATATTTTATTATGTTATTACAGTTGTCCCATTCCCCCCCCCCCTTTATTTCCTTCTGCCCTGCACACCCCCTGCCACCCGCATTCCCTGCCTTTCATTCATGTCCATGGGTCGTACATATAAGTTCTTTGGCTTCTACATTTCCTATACTATTCTTACCCTCCCCCTGTCTATTTTCTACCTACCATTTATGCTACTTATTCTCTGTACCTTTCCCCCCCTCTCCCCATCCCACTCCCCCACTGATAATCCTTGCTGTTATCTCCATTTCTGTGGTTCTGTTCCTGTTCTAGTTGTTAGCATAGTTTGTTTGCTTTTAGGTTCGGTTGTTGATAGCTGTGAGTTTGTTGTCATTTTACTGTTCATAGTTTTGATCTTCTTTTTCTTAGATAAGTTCCTTTAACATTTCATAAAATAAGGCCTGGGTGATGATGAACTCCTTTACCTTGACCTTATCTGGGAAGCACTTTATCTGTCCTTCCATTCTAAATGATAGCTTTGCTGGATACAGTAATCTTGGATGTAGGTCCTTGCCTTTCACGACTTGCCCCTTCTTGCCTGCAAGGTTTCTTTTGAGAAATCAGCTGATAGTCTAATGGGAACTTCTTTGTAGGTAACTCTCTCCTTTTCTCTTGCTGCTTTTAAGATCCTCTCCTTATCTTTAATCTTGGCTAATGTAATTATGGTGTGCCTTGGAGTGTTCCTCTTTGTAAACCCATTCATTTAAAAGAAAAAGGATTTTATTTATTTATTTTTAG